>NC_136063.1:1014591994-1015945047 GCF_964261635.1 Lissotriton helveticus
CCCACGTTTCCAAAAATGTAGATTGGGTGGTCGATCGTTTACAGTGCTGGCTTCTAAGCTCTGGAACGCGCTTCCTGTCCATTTTCGATCTCTAGAAGATCTTTTTTCATTCAGGAAAGCAGTTAAAACCTATCTTTTCCCATTGCCTTATTAAAGCCAGCTCTTTTTCCTAGTTGTTGTCTGTTGTGTTACTTTGTTTGATATAGCGCCCGGACGCCCCTTTGCTGGGGCAGCTGCGCGCTCAAAAAAAAAATTTGATTAACATAACATATATATATATATATATATATTCACTGAAAAAACCATAGGTTATAGACCATATATAGTTAGGAATTAGCATTTACAAAACCTTATTTTACTCACACAAAACCATTGAAATTCCATATATAGTTAGTTGCACTAACTATATATCGCGCACCCGCAATCCACTGCTGATGATGTCACATATTACATCATTCATGACATGGTCAGTGACATCACTGATGACATCACTGATGACATCTCAAATGACATCACTGATGACATCACTGACGACATCTCAAATGACATCACTGATAACATCTCAAATGACATCACTGATGACATCACTGATGACATCTCAAATGACATCACTGATGACATCACTGATGACATCATCCAGTGACTGTGTGTTTCTGTAAAGTTAAAATGTGTCTTACATATTGAAGAATGAGTGGAAGTATAAGTGTCTGGACAAAGGATTTAGTAGGTGCATGACTGAATGTATGAGTGAGTGATTAAATGTGTCTCACTGAGTGCATGGGTTAGTGACTAAACTATCTTAATTTGAGCATCATTATGTCTGTTGTTCTGTAAACTGCTGCATGTGTTGATCAGTAGCTATATGATTAACTATATGGGTTACTGATTGATTGTCCAAGTATTTGTATGGGAGACTGAGTGTGTGTGTGGCTGGCTGGCTGGGAGGTGTGTGACTCTGTGCAGATCAATGTGTACTTGTATCAATGATTCTATAAGAAGGTAAGTATGTGTTAGTATATGTTTGAAAATGTAAGGTGCTCTATGTTTAACTGTATAGACAAGAAAATGTAAGTGTCATTGATTCTTTAACAGGACTGACTACATGTGTGAGTAACTCCATGGATGAGTGGCAGACTGTGAGTGTCTGTATAGGTGTATGAGTGCATATGATAGTGTTGTAAAGATGAGTGATTGTATGTATGAATGATTGTATGGGTGAATGAGTGAATGTGTGTGTAGACATAGGAATCAGTGAGTGCGTATGTAGTAACTAGTATTGGTGTGTCAATGGTTTCAAAAATTATACTCTGTATTTAACACTGGGTGAAACAGAGGTTATATTAAAATGTGAGGAGATGCATTGTATTGTCACATGAATGATATCATCAGTGATGTGGTCATTGATGTCAAATCAGATGTCATCAGTGATGTCATCAGTGATGTCATTTGAGATGTCATCAGTGATGTCATCAGTGATGTCACTGACCATGTCATGAATGATGTAATATGTGACATCATCAGCAGTGGATTGCGGGTGCGCGATATATAGTTAGTGCAACTAACTATATATGGAATTTCAATGGTTTTGTGTGAGTAAAATAAGGTTTTGTAAATGCTAATTCCTAACTATATATGGTCTATAACCTATGGTTTTTTCAGTGAATTTTCAAGGTTTTGTAAATGCTAATTCCTAACTATATATGGTCTATAACCTATGGTTTTTTCAGTGAATTTCATTGGTTTTTTAACAGCTAATATCTGTAGCTGTAAAATGTATTCTTCTTTAAATCCCAAAATATATTTTATATGTTTATGAATCATTTTTTTTTAAAATATTTTTTTTTCTTCGTTCCCGCTTCGCGAATCGGGAAGCTTCCCGTTAGCTGACCTTGATGCCGCGAAATAGACCGCGAGCCGGTAAACGTTTCTTTACCGCAACTGCCGCGTTAGAAAACAACATCGTGACGCCTCCCGTCCGCATGACGTTTCACGTTGTCGCGTGATACGTCATATGACGTGCTACGTTAGCGAACTGGTACGCGAAGCGAGTCGCAAAGCGCAGGTTTCTGGAAGCAAACCGGGAGGCCCTGCAAAGCGCTTAACGTAAACACAGCAGGTCATGTGACTTGGTAATAACACTTTTCATTGGTTCATTTCACTTTTGGTTTCCTAATGATGTAAGACTAGGTCATATAATCTAAAATGAACACTTTTCATTGGTTGAGAACTCTTGTTTTTCCCAAATGATGAAAATCCCTCCTTCTTTCCTCACTCTGACTTTCATCATTGTGAGAGAAAGACCCTTTGTGATCACTGAGCAATGGCTTCTTTAGTAGCTTCAGCTGGTGCTTCCCCACCACCTCCACCACATCCAAGGAAGAGTGGACCACCTGCTCAAGTTATAATTCAACAAGAAGAGGAAGAAGAGGAACAGAACGACGAGCACGAAGAGAGGCAGTTTTTGCCTGAGGAGCCCAGGACGTCTCACCGGAAAGAAAACTTCATTTGGCAATTTTTTAAAATTCCCAAAGGTCAGAAAAAAGTAAATGCAAGATACGTAACTTGCCTTATATGTCAAGATAGACTGTCCAGAGGAACCGAGAAAAAATACAGTTTCGGAAACTACACAATGCATCGCCATATGACTAGGTGGCATCCTAACAACTACAGTGCTGCACAGTTTCGGAACGACCTAGATAATCTCCCTATTATGGCCAGAAGATCTGTTGTACCGGAAGTAACGGGACCAGAGGGCAGGGAGATGGTGCCAAATATACAAATGAGATTTGGTGAAGTAAAACACATCTACGTATATTGCGATGGATTCATTTGCTACGGAGAAAGAAGCATCACTCTGATCAACAGAGCTATTGACTATCGTATGCAAGTTTGTACGAAACGCCCAAAATAATAAATACTTTTTTTTTGTTTTGTTGCTCCTGTTGAGCCCTTTACAATGAATCGTTTTCATTGCCCCCTCCAAGAAAAACCCAAAAAAATATAAAACTGTTCAGAAAAATTCAAAAAAAGTAAAAAAATGTTCCGAAAAATAATAAAAAAAATATAAAACAACAAAAACAATAAAAAAAAAAGTTCTTTTCAGAACTACCTCCCCGTTATTAAAAAATTGGTACAATATTTGGAACTGTGCCAACCTCTATTTCTCTTAGTTCGCTTCCCAGTTCGCTCGCCGGTACGCGAACCGGAAGCGAACCAAAAACAGTAAGTATAAGGGAAGGAAACAGACACTTATGTTAAAAGAAAGACAGCTATAGGGGAGTAAACTAGAGATACTATTACCCGTAATCCACTGCTGATGATGTCACATATTACATCATTCATGACATGCTCAGTGACATCATCAGCAGAGGATTGCGGGTTTTTTGGCAACGTGCCTTATCCACGGTTTAATAACGCTGCCTTTTGCTTTATATAAGTTTTCAAATTGTATGAAATATATACCAATAGGTCGTTATGAACCTTTAGGTAGTGCTTTTCTTCATGAGGTCTGGTCGCTTCCATACACATACAGATGTTTCAAAGATGATCAAGAAGTTTATCTGAATGGAGAGGAATGCACTGAGACGCCAGATCATTCACTAATGTGTAGGCACATACAGTTACACGGTTCATGCAACAAACACCGACCAAATATGGCTTGCGTGTTGCAAGGCACGCCAGTTCCTGCTATCATCCCCACGTTCAAGTTGTTGGAAAATGGTAGTTATTTGATGCTCAATAATGAAGATTGTTCTCGGTTAATTAAAAGTATTCCTTTTATCGTAACAGTAAGTGAACGGGTTATTTGCTGCAGAAATGTTCTATTTCCTCCCACACATGAACATAGGGAGTTTTCAATCTCGCCACAAATACCAACCTTGGGAGCAGATTTCAACGGCATGGCAAGAATAAGAGCTCTTTTGTCTCAGAGAGAGGTGGCCTTGAGTTCGGCCCGTGAAACTTTCGTGCTTCACATAGCGAACACCCGTACAGAGGTGCAGACCCTTTTCAATTCAGATTTGCCTTTCCATTTCAGCAAGATGGTTCGGACTATCTTTAACGCATCCTCCACAAAGGCCCTGGCGCACTTTTTTAAAGTTGTTACCAGTGGTCTTGTGACTTCATTTGAGAAAATCTTTGGAGTCATCCCTGCTTTCTTTCATTCTATTTTTTCCACTCTGCTTCGTGGATTGCCATTTTTACTTGCATTACCAGCGGACGCTCTTGTGCTTTTTTACATTTTTAAATATGGATGTCCCTCCTATGCAACCTCCCGCCCTGCAGCTGCTGACACTGTTCCGCAATCGCATGCTAGAATATTATGGCACAATGCCGTTGGCGATATTAAGCACGGCATATGGATTATCTTTTCGATTCTCCTACTTCACCTGTGTCCAGCCTGTATTTCACTGCCTGACCTGTGATTTCGATTGGGCCATTGATTTGTGTCTCTGCGGACCGGTTTCTCCTGACGTCGACTTTAATCAGCTGATGACTCCTATCATTACTCACGAGTTGGTTTGTCCTGGCGAAAGGATTATGGCTGTGGCATTGATGCATGGACTAATTGGTCCCTGGAATTTACTGGCGGCAACACAGTCTTTCTTGGAACAGAGCTTTCTTGAAAACCCACCGAGCTGTCCTCTGATGGTGATAGAGGATCCGGTGCTGGGAGAGCACGTATGTTCTTTTCCGCTTTTAAATTGGATGGCTGAACTCTTTTCGGATGAAGACGGTGACTTCCTATTGGAGGCTGTTGCAGCTTATTTTGCATACACAGTTATGTCATAGACCTTTTTCATTTTTGATATGCTGAGTACTAGCATTTCATTGACAATTCATGGACTTATTTGTCAAGTTTTTATTATTTAGCTTGCCTATTGGCTTAAGACTCGATAAAGTACTTGGCTGTTTTATTTTTCTTTAGCATTAAATTTTCCTAGTTTTTAATATTTTACCTTGCGGACCGTCCACATATAAAGTTGCAATCTGCTCTCATGAGATGGCACTTCTATTATCTTATTCAGTTCGTTTCCGGATCATGGGGAGGTGTCATCTAGGTCCTGGATATCTTTACACCGTGTTAAGTTAGCATGGGCTCATTACCGGTTTAAACGCCATTTTTCCTTTTTTGCAACTTCTGCACACGACACTTAGTTGTTGCTTTAGCTTTCAACCTAATAGTTCATCGTGATTTACATGAGAATAATATGTTATTGCTCTACTATCTGCTTTACTTGTTAAACTATATCTGTACAGCGAGTGCTGAAGTTTCAAGAACAACACGATACAGAATTGTTATGAGGTCTGATCTCCACAACTTCATACTCATAACATAAGTGCAGCTTCTGCCAATTCTGGGCATGAGGCGGGTTTTATATTGCTTTGCCGAACACACATACACAACACTTGATGCGGTTCACATGAAGAGAGAGCTGGTGTATGCTGATGTGATTCCTTCAAATCTAAGACACTAAAGTATGGGCACGCCCTAAACCAACACAAAGAGACCTTCTTAGCAAATAATATAATATGTGTATTAGGGAGGGTGAGATATAAGCAGCCGCGGGCCGTGGAGGGAGTTACGATGGGGCAGGGAGGCGGGGAGGGGGAGGGGCAGGGTGGAGCCCTCTCCACCCTGCCCCTCCCCCTCCCCGCCTCCCTGCCCCACCGTAACTCCCTCCACGGCCCGTGGCTGCTTATAAGTGTTGATAACTCTTATTCATTTATAGCATGTTAACATACTGTCACCATTCGCGTTTTATGTACTAGTAACTATGCTGGTAATTTTGCTACTGATAATATGTGTACTTGTATTATCTAAGATACTACGCCTGAGAAGACGGCATTAGTAAATAAACATTTCAAATACACATGTGTTCTTCTTAACTCCATGTTCTGGTTTCTAAGAAATATATAACGACCGACTGTTCATGAGTTCCACGTATCCTGAGGTACTATAAGTTCATATTCTGGATTGTCTAAACATTGAGAGTTTGTTATATCCAATGTGACACTGTACCTAGCTTGCTAAGGGGTTTTTGAGTACTAAGGTGAGTTTTGGGGCACCCTAATTCGCCGAGGTTCCAATCCTCTGTCCACAGTTCTGTGTGAGAACAGAAACCCTGCGACAGGGGCACCCCCGACCCTTCCTGGAGCTTCATCACACTTGCGATACAACTCCAGCAATGCGCCACCTTTACGGCACAGTTACATCACGCATCTGTGCTGTTTTTGCCCCATGATGCGCCGCATTGTAAATGCAGCACACCATAGGTGACGGAACAGCGGCACAGAATGACTAACACATCCCTGGTGATGCGCCAGTCATCATAAATCTATCCCTATGCTTCTTATCTTGTTCGAGATGAACCGCCATATGTATCATCAAAGTTTTTTGCATTTCCTAAATAGCGAACTTTAAGGAATAAATAGCGATTCTTTACCATTCCTAGTTTGCGATTAGCTATTTGCTAATTACAAATTACCCATTCATTTCCTTCATTTCCATAGGGTGGTTGGACTCACTTTTAGCTCGAACGGCTGAATGGATTTCCACGAAACTTGGCAAAATTGTAGGGACTGGTAGCCCGATGTGCCTTTGCTATGTCTCAAGATATATGCTCCAGTGGTTTTTACGAAAATTAACTTTGAAAAATATATATTGGGCTACATTGGCCTATATATATGTTGGAGCCCAAATGTAGCCCAATGTAGCCCAATGAAGCCCAATGAAGCCCAATGTAGCCCAATATAGCCCAAAGATGGCCGCCAGAGACAAAAAAAATAAATGTAGCCCAAATATCAGCCAGATGTAGCCCAACTATAGCCCAGTGACAGAATGACCAATCAGCTTCGCAAACCTCCGTTACGCGAAGCGGAGCTCTGTTACAGATATATATATTTTTTTGAACGTTAATTTCTCAAAATCCACTAGAGCACATATATTGAGACCTAGCAAAGGCACATCGGGCTACCAGTCCCTAATATTTTACCAAGTTTCGTGCAAATCCATTCAGCCGTTCGATTATTATTATTATTTATTTTTTTTGCCCCGCGGGGCCCTTTTAAAACCTCCACATCAAACCTAGGGGGTCAGCGAGGATCTACTATTCCCCCTTATGGTCATTTGCCCCTTCGCTTTGGCCTCCTCTTGTCTCTCGATCCTACCGAGAGACAAGATGGCGGCCGCTACGGACTGTTTGGAATGTTGACAGACGCCGGAGAACCAATCAGCTTCGCTTCACAAAGCTCCGTTGCGCGAAAAGTACGCGTCCTGGTGCGCTGCCCGGTCCGCTGTTACAGATATATATCTTTTTTTAAACGTTAATTTCTCAAAATCCACTGTAGCACATATATTGAGACCTACAAAAGGCACATCGGGCTACCAGTCCCTACAATTTTGCCAAGTTTCGTGCAAATCCATTCAGCCGTTCGGGCTAAAAGTGAGGCCAACCGCCCTATGGAAAACTCAATGTTAAAAACACGTTTTGGGACCCCCCTTTTTTCTCGGCCCCCCCTTGACAAACCCCCCCCAAATTTTCAAGGGCTGCTCAGAAACACAATGTGCCATTTTCCTGAAAATTTCAGCCAATTCCGTCCACAATCTCCAAAGTTATTAGACATAGAATTTTCAAAAATCCCATAGAGAAAAAATCCTAACTATATATACCTACTGGCGACCGCCAGTAGGTAATATATATATATATATATATATATATATAATATATGTGTGCAAAGAAAGAGAGTTGCCCTCATGAAGATGCCACACACATCGGGGTTAAAACACAGATCACGGCAGGCAGAAGTGTAGTCAGCAGGCTGCAGGCGTTTCGTTGGCCATACGCGTTTCGAGCTACCTTCAGCTCTTGATCACTGGCGGCAATGAAGCAAAAAGCGGGCTTGTAAGAACAACAGATTTATTGAGATTAGAGTCCCGCCCACCATGGGCGTCACACACAGTAGCATGCTGGTCCTGATAGTCCATATACTGCCACCTAAGACTCACAGTTCTTTGACCCAGTGGTGTCCGCTCCTGCTTCAATGAAAATGAACTCCCTGTCGGGCGAAAAGCAATGTCAGCGCTGCTTTCCTCTGCTCATATATTCCTGCGGCTGAGGCCCCCTCTGTCCACAAGCGCTCGTGTGAACAAGCACTCCGGGTCCGCTTAATAAGCGTCGGGGCATCTTCGCGGCTGGGCTAGCCGCATGTATGTGCAAAGAAAGTCAAGTCAAGTCAAGTCAATAAATTTATATAGCGCGCTACATACCCAGAGGGTCTCAAGGCGCTTGAGGAGGGGTGGGGAATTACTTCTCGAATATCCAGGTTTTAAGCTGCTTTCTGAATGCTAGGTGGTTTTGAGTGAGGCGAAGGTGCATGGGAAGTGAGTTCCAGGTTTTGGCCGCTAGGTAGGAGAATGATCTTCCTCCCATGGTGGTTTTGTTGACGCGGGGAACAGTAGCGAGGGCTTGGTTGGAAGAGCGCAGCTGGCGGGAGGGGGTGTAGAAGGAAAGACGTGAATTGAGGCATTCGGGTCCAAGTTCGTAGAGAGCTTTGTGTGCGTGGGTGAGGAGGCGGAAAGTTATTCTCTTATTGACGGGGAGCCAGTGGAGGTTTTTCAGGTGACCAGAATTGTGTTCTTTACGCGGGATGTCTAATATGAGTCTGGCTGATGCGTTCTGGATGCGTTGGAGTTTTTTCTGAAGTTTTGCGGTGGTACCGGCGTAAAGGGTGTTTCCGTAGTCAAGGCGGCTTGTAACCAGTGCGTGGGTGACCATTTTTCTAGTTTTGGTGGGGATCCAGCGAAATGTTTTTTTGAGCATGCGAAGAATGTTGAAGCAAGATGAGGAGACGGCGTTGACTTGTCTGGTCATCGAGAGTGAGGAATCCAGGATGACGCCTAGGTTCCGTGCGTGATCCGTTGGGATGGGTGCTTTTCCAAGGGCTTCTGGCCACCAAGAGTCGTCCCAGGCGGAGGGGGAGGTACCTAAGATAAGGACTTCTGTTTTGTCTGAATTCAGTTTCAGACGGCTATGCTTCATCCATTCGGCTACCTCTTTCATTCCTTCATGTAGGTTGGTTCTGGCGATGTTTGGGTCTTTGGTGAGTGATAGGATCAGTTGAGTGTCATCAGCGTAGGAGATGATGTTGAGGTTGTGTTGGCGTGCGATGGTCGCGAGGGGGCTCATGTATACGTTGAAGAGGGTGGGGCTGAGTGAAGATCCTTGTGGCACGCCGCAGATGACTTCAGTGGCCTCTGACTTGAATGGTGGGAGGCGTACTCTCTGAGTTCTTCCGGCAAGGAAAGAAGTGATCCATTCCAGTGCTTTTCCTTGGATTCCGATGTTTCTAAGTCGTTGTAGCAGGGTGTTATGACAGACTGTGTCGAAGGCTGTGGAGAGGTCGAGGAGGATGAGGGCGACTGTGTCTCCATTGTCCAGTAGAGTTCGGATGTCGTCTGTTGCTGCGATGAGTGCGGTCTCAGTACTGTGTTTGGCTCGGAAGCCGGACTGTGAAGAGTCGAGGGATTTGTTGGCTTCGAGGAAGGCGGCGAGCTGGTTGTTGACAGCTTTCTCGAAGACTTTGGCCGGGAATGGGAGGAGCGAGATGGGGCGGTAGTTTTTGAGTTCGGTGGGGTCAGCTGTGGGTTTTTTCAGAAGGGCGCTGAGTTCGGCGTGTTTCCAGCTTTCTGGGCAGGTGCCGGATTTGAGGGAGCAGTTGATGACGTCTCGGAGGTGTGGTGCTATGATGGAGTCTGCTTTGTTGAAGATGTGGTGAGGGCAAGGGTCTGAGGGGGATCCTGAGTGGATGGAGTTCATCAGGCGAATGGTGTCCTCAGTGGAGATTGGGTTCCAGTCCTTAAGGATGTTCAAGGGGGGTGAAGGTACGGCAGAGGGTTTGGTGGGTTGGTCTTCGGGTTGGTTGTTGAAGCTGTTGTGGATGTCTGCGATTTTGTCGTGGAAGAACGAAGCTAGTGAGTCGCAAAGGGTTTGAGAGGGGGTGATGTCGTTGGAGTTGGCAATGGGGTTGGTAAACTCTTTGACGATGTTGAATAGTTCCTTGCTGTTGTGGGCGTTTTTGTCTAGTCGGTCTTTGAATGCGTTTTTCTTGGCAGTCCGGATCAATTGTTGGTGTTTGGGTCTTTTTTCCAGGTCTTCTCAAGGGAGCGACAGAGTTTCTTGGATTTCTTAAGATCATCGTTGAACCAGGGGGCGTTTTTGCTGCCTAGTTTGATTTGACGTTTTTTCAAAGGTGCTAGGTTGTCGGCAGTGTCGGTTAGCCATTGTGTGAGGTTGATGGCTGCTTGATTGGGGTTCGATGAGTGGGCAGGGGGGTTTTGAAGAAGCGATGTGGAGACCTGGTCGATGGTGATTTTGTTCCAATTTCTTTGCAGAGTAGGTTGAGGATGGTTGTGGGATGTGGTCTTTTTGTAGACAAAGTGAACGCAGCTGTGGTCCGTCCATTGGAGAACTGTGGTGTGACTGAAGGAAATATGTTTGCTGGAGGTGAAGATAGGGTCGAGAGTGTGTCCTGCGCGGTGTGTGGGGGTATTAACAAGTTGTTTGAGTCCTAGGTTGGCGAAATTGTCCAGAAGGGTGGTGGTGTTGTTGTTGTTGTTCTTTTCCAGGTGAAAGTTGAGGTCTCCCAATAGGATGTGTAGTGTAGCTCCTATTTTCCCAATAGGCTCTGCGCATTGGAATAGTACCTACAGCAGTAAAGGCCTAGACCAGACGTTAACTAGGTCTACTACTGTCGATACTAGACTTAATTTTTGGGTTTGCCAGCTAAGCTCAGAGTTCGCTAGAAACTTTCTCGAATGTTCAAGGAAGGAATTAACTCCCCTGATTAGACAAGAAGGGATTTAGTTTCTGACAACCATAGAACATGACAACTTTGCTCTCCCCTAATCAAGAGTCAATCTCATGAGTCGTGTGAGCACAAGGCAATTATTTTACTCAGTCAGTACGTGCATTCTTAGTCTCATCAGAATGTAGAGAAAAGGAAGAGACGGGCGTGTTCAATAAAAGATGTTATTTATTGATCAGTCTCTTTTCTCGTACAAGAGAAATGGATCGATATTATTGCAATACTTATAGTTAAGTAAAGTGCATACATTAGAAGCAATAGTATAAAATAATACTGTAAAAACATTGATATGGTTTCTGAGCCATATGATGTTTAAAATGATTAAAATATATTTACATACACATATACATTTGACTAAACGTACTCAACTGGTGTTTCTAAATACGCCTACCCCGTGTACCTGACCTAAGTCTAATGCGTGGGCGGGAATAGAAAGTTACAGTTTAAGTTAAGTTTGTTTTTGCCAAGTGAAATAACTAAAGAATTCTCTGTGAGGGGTTATTCAGTTCTGTACCTGGAATTTAGGATGAATGAGGAATGGTATCTCTTTCTCTGCTCTCGATATTCCAGGCTGCCTGCGAGGGCTGCCCAGAAGCGCCGGTGCTGGGTCTCTCGGCTTGAGATAGCAGCGCGTCTCTCAGCGCGTCAGGAAGGCGGGGCTGCTGCCAGCGGGGTCTGCTTCTGCTCTCGGCTTCGGCAAGTATGGCTGCTCCGTCTTGTCACCACGCGTGTGTTTGCATAGGGCAAGGTCGGCAATATTTATACCTTAAAGGTGCCGAGATTGACGTAAGGATGGACATAGGTACTTCAATAAAGATGTCATACGACTTGCTCGTTAGCACATTCTTTACTAAAGTTCTCTGTGAAATCAAAACAATGGCCGCACGGATTATCCAGGTTGTCATAGGTTTGATTTGTTATGAGAACGTCGTATGCCTTATCAGGGGCTGGAGGAATGTCGCTTGTCTAATTAGATCTCAAGCGTTATGACCTAATCAGATAACACGTTCCTGTGCCGTAGTGTGACTGCGTCAGATAACGGTATCTGCATCATGGGGGTTTTCTTGCCTCATGGGCTGACTGTTAGTTAACTTGATAGTTAGTTTAACCAGAATAGGGTCAGGAATAGGGGGACTGATTCAGAACCTATAGAAATACACGACAGATGTAGTCCTCGGAGAAGAGGGCGTGTTGGGTGATAAAGTCAGTGATGTCTTCAGTGAATTGTGCACGGGGTCCTGGTGGCCTGTATAGGAGTGTGCCTCTGAGTGTGGTCTTGGGGTCGGTGTGGATCTGGAAGTGAAGGTGTTCGGCGCTAGAGAGGTTGTCGTCTGAGCTGGTTGAGATGCGGATGGAGTTCTTATGGACGATGGCGATGCCTCCTCCTGTTTGTTTGGGGCGATCTTTTCGGATGATCTTGTAGCCTTCCGGGATGGCTATGGTGATGTCTGGGGCAAAGAAAGAGAGTTGCCCTCATGAAGATGCCACACACATCGGGGTTAAAACACAAATCACGGCAGGCAGCAGTGTAGTCAGCAGGCTGCAGGCGTTTCGTTGGCCATACGCGTTTCGAGCTACCTCCAGCTCCTGATCACTGGCGGCAATGAAGCAAAAAGCGGGCTTGTAAGAACAACAGATTTATTGAGATTAGAGTCCCGCCCACCATGGGCGTCACACACAGTAGCATGCTGGTCCTGATAGTCCATATACTGCCACCTAAGACTCACAGTTCTTTGACCCAGTGGTGTCCGCTCCTGCTTCAATGAAAATGAACTCCCTGTCGGGCGAAAAGCAATGTCAGCGCTGCTTTCCTCTGCTCATATATTCCTGCGGCTGAGGCCCCCTCTGTCCACAAGCGCTCGTGTGAACAAGCACTCCGGGTCCGCTTAATAAGCGTCGGGGCATCTTCACAGCTGGGCTAGCCGCATATATGTGCAAAGAAAGAGAGTTGCCCTCATGAAGATGCCACACACATCGAGGTTAAAACACAAATCACGGCAGGCAGCAGTGTAGTCAGCAGGCTGCAGGCGTTTCGTTGGCCATACGCGTTTCGAGCTACCTTCAGCTCTTGATCACTGGCGGCAATGAAGCAAAAAGCGGGCTTGTAAGAACAACAGATTTATTGAGATTAGAGTCCCGCCCACCATGGGCGTCACACACAGTAGCATGCTGGTCCTGATAGTCCATATACTGCCACCTAAGACTCACAGTTCTTTGACCCAGTGGTGTCCGCTCCTGCTTCAATGAAAATGAACTCCCTGTCGGGCGAAAAGCAATGTCAGCACTGCTTTCCTCTGCTCATATATTCCTGCGGCTGAGGCCCCCTCTGTCCACAAGCGCTCGTGTGAACAAGCACTCCGCGGAAGCTTGTTTCCCGTCCAGGGAAGGCATGGCTTGGCAGTTCGGGCTGGACTGTTCCCATGAGGCACAGGTTCAGACTGATTTGCATATGGCCATGTCTGATCTGGGGTGGCAGAGTGGGCTAAAGACCGGTGATGGATTAAACCCAGATCTGTTGACTGGGTGTGAGTGTTTGATTGGTTCAGATGCTCCATCCATCACCACCCCCTTTTGTACCACTCTGTAGAACCGAGGCACAAGAAATCTGCAAAAGAAACAAGCAAAACACTTAAAGGGGGCAGGGTAGACACATCCTGACCCCCTAGGCCTGTTCAGGGGGTCCCACAAGGACCCCCAAGAATACCCCCAAAAAATATATATATATTTTTAAATCACGAGGTGCGCGTAGGATCTGTGCATCCCGCTGCTGAAAAAAAACCAAAGTGCAGGCTCCCGTGCTTCGTTTATAATTAGCCCCGGGGGGGGCAAGTCCCGGGGGCAATATATTATAGTTATGCCCAGCTCCGGGAACTGCCACCCCATGGGGCTTTAGTATAAATAGTGCGGCCCCCCTCCTGAAGCCCTTGATGGCCCTAGGGACCGCCACCCCCCAGGGCCTGCTCCTGCAGTGTGCCTGGGTGCCCACCCCCGGGACCCCCGGGACACTGCCATTTTCAATGACAGGGCGGGAGCCTCACGGCTCCCACCCTGTCATTGCAAACTGCTTTGCAATTTGGAAGAGAGAGCAGGAAACCTGCTCTCTCTTCAAAATAGCAAAGCAGATTGCTTTTCCACATGGGGAACAGCATGTTTGCTGCTCCCCATGTGGAAAAGCAATGCTGGCTCCCGCAGGATGCGAGGAGGCGGCTGGGACCGTAGGGGGATTGAGGACCCCCCATGGTCCTCAATGGAGTGGGCCAGCCCCGGGGGATGTGTCCCTGGGGCAATTAGTGGCCCGGGAGGGGGGCCACATGGCACCCCTCCCCAAAATGTATTTTCTAAAAAATAAATAAATAAGTAAAAAAGGGCTGGTCCCGTGGGATGGGGTTTCTGGGGCCATAACTGGCCACAGGAGGGGGGCAAGGCAGCCCCCATCCAAATAAAAAAAAAAAAATGCCCATGCCCCGGGGATGGGGTCCCATGGGGCTGATTATGGCCTCAGGAGGGGGGGCCACGCGGCCCCCTTCCTAATATTTTATTTACAAAAAAAATTTGGGGGCAGGGCCTAGGGGATGGGGTCCCCAGGGCCAAAAAATAGAAAAAGAAGGGGGGTTACACAGCCATCCTTCTTTAAAAAAAACGGGATCGCGACCAGAGGCCACGCCCCCTCATTGCACCACTCTGCAAACGCGTCCCCAGAGGGGGACCACATTCCCCTTGAATAATGGGGGTCCCTGGGGGCAAACTAGCCCACCAGGTACCTCCACTATGCGCCAGGGAGCTGCGTTGCAGAGAGGTGTTCTGAGGCCACACCCATTTTTACACCTCTCTGCAACGCAGCTCTGTCGCGCTTACTGGAGGTAGCTGGTGGGCTAGTTGTACCCCAGGGACCCTCAGTATTCAAGGGGAGTTAATCCCCCAACTTAAAACGCGCCACGGGGCGCGTTTGCACAGTGGTGAAGGGAGGGGGGCCTGAGTTCACATGTGTGCAAACACGCCCTGTATCGTGGTTTAAGTTTGGGAATTAATTCCTTGTCAATACTGAGGATCCCTGGTGGCCAACTAGTCCTCTAGGTACCTCCAGTAAGCGCCACGGAGCTGCGTTGCAGAGTGTTGTAAAAAGGGGCCTGGCCTCTGAACACCTCTCTGCAACGCAGCCTCCTGGTGCATACTGGAGGTACCTGGTGGGCTAGTTGGCTCCCAGGGACACACAGGATTGTGGAGGAACTAATTGTCTAACTTAAAACGCGCCCAGGGCGTGTTTGCACACATATCACCTCAAGCCACACCCCCTTACTTCACCACTGTGCAAACGTGCCCCATGGTGCGTTTTAAATTGGGGAATTAATTCTCTTTCAATACTGAGGGTCCCTGAGGCCCAAATAGCCCAACAGGTATCTCCAGTATGCGCCAGGGAGCTGCGTTGCAGACAGGTGTTCAGAGGCCACACCCCTTTTTCCACGTCTCTGCAACGCGGCTCTGTGGCGCTTACAGGAGGTACCCAGTGGGCTAGTTTGATGTTAGGGACCCTTAGAATTGAAGGGGACTTAATCTCTCAACTTAGAATGGTGACAGGGCGTGTTTACACAGTGGTAAAGGGAGGGGGCGGGGCCTGACATGATGTGTGCAAACACGCTCTGTGGCGCGTTTTAAGTTGGAGAAAAAATCCACTCCCATCCTGACTGGCCAAGGGGGCCAAGTAGCACACCAGGTGCTTCCAGGAAGCACCACTCTGCTGCGTTGCAGAGGGGTGGTGCAGGCCGCGCGCCTTTTTACATCTCTCTGCAATGCAGCTCTTTGGCGCTTACTGGATGTACTACGAATTCCTATTTACTCACCTGTTATCAGGAGAGACCTGAGTGCTGCATCTGTGAGCCCAGTACTGATCCTGAAAAGTAATTCTAACCATACTTACCAGTAACTTGAATTTCCTTCCATAGGCTAACATTGACTGGTTTCACTTGGAAATTCTTCTAAGTGTGTAGTTTTGGAGCTTTTAAATATTCACTTAAAATCATCCGAAAAATGAGTTCCGATTTACTCACCTGTTATCAGGCGAGTACCCAGTGCTGCATCTTTTAGCCTAGTACTGACCCTGAAAAGTAATTCTAACCGTACTTACCAGTAACTTGAATTTCCTTCCTCAGGATATCATTGCCTGCTTTTTGCTGAAAAAGTTTCAAAGTGTCGATTTTTGAAACTTACAAATATTCTCTAAAAATCGTGCCAACAATAAAAACGTACTTACTTGCCTGTTTTAGATAGAGGTCCCAGTGCTGTACCAAGGAGTCCAGCACTGGATTAAAAAATTAACATGAACAAACTTTACCTGCAAATTGAATTTCCTTCCATGGGATAACATTGGTAATTCCAACTGAAAAAGTTTCTAAGTGTCAACTTTTAGAATACAATAATATTCCTTTCAAATCACTGCTGTAACCAAAATGCTTTTACTTAACTGTTTACAGCTCATGTCCCGGGACTGAATCTAGGATCCAGTCCTGTGGTTTGAAAAGTAATCTACAAAGTAACTAATTGCATTTAACCAGAAATTCCCATTGAGCTCAATGTTGCATTGTGTTTGAAATTGCGTTGCCTATTGTAACAAACTGTAACCATTTCATTCAAAAGGTCTTTTGCCTATTTGAAAAGTATTTAACTGAAGTAACTCATCCTGAGAAAGTATATTTTGGTACCTTGTTGGTTCTAAAATAAAACAACTATATCTTTTGATACAAAACAATTGGCCTAGAGTTCAGTTCTTGAGTGTGTGAGACCATTTGCTGACTGAGTGTGTACAACAAATGCTTTACACTGTCCTCTGATACTGCCTTACTCCTCGACCAAGCTACCACTTTAGAGAGTAAGGTTATATCTAACTTTAAGCTCAGCCAAACCTCTGGAGACTGGGGACTCTATACACAGTGTGCCTTACTTTGGTCCAGTATACATAGAGCCAGTTTCCTACACCATCCCCTCCCTTCACCAATATGTAAACGTGCCCTGTGTTCTCTTGCACTCCTCCAGGGACCCATTCAGCATCATGTACTAATCCATTCACTGCGCCAAAAGCCAAACACTTATAAATTCACCCAGGCACTCTCCTTGCAGCACTCTAATTATTCAGTCAGTACCCAAGTACTCATGAACTGAGCCAGGCCTTAGCATATGGACTGCTTCAAACCCCTATCTACTATGCATGCAGTCCCCTAACTAACCAACACACTTATAGTTCTGCACTTATGCATTCAACACAAAAAAACAATATTTGAGTTTCAATATTTGAAAACATTTTTTTTCCATTTATATTAAAAATATATAATGTAATTTAAAAAATAAAATATGTAAACATAAACAGTAAAAAAAACCTGTAGAAAATCAGTATAAAAATAAATACATATAACTATTTTTACATTTAAAAATATTCATTTAAAAAACCTTGGAAATTCCCTGAAAAAAACATAGGTTTCTGACATGGTATAGTTAGGAATTAGCATTTAAAAATCTTAGAAATTCACTGTAAAAAACCACAGGTTTCAGGGCTGTTATAGTTAGCTGGACATTTCACTCGTATAAAACCAATGAAATTCCTTTGTTATAGTTAGTTCTGCTAACTATAACTCGCGCACCCACAATCCACTGCTGATGATGTCACATATTACATCATTCACTGATGGCATCACTGATGACATCTAAAATGACATCACTGATGACATTACTGATGACATCATCCACGTGACAATCAGATAGACATCATCATACACTAGTATAACCTTTCATCACTCACTGTAAAATACAGAGTACCATATTTAAATCCATTGACACAGCAATACAAGTTTCTAAAAACCCACTCCGTGATTCCTAGATCTACACACACATCTAATCACTTACCCATAGATTCACTCATACATGCTGTCAATGATCAAAAGAACACTATCAAATATACTTATACACCTATATCGACATTACACACCAGCACACATCCTATTCAATTATGCAGTCATCCTACTCAATTATGCAAACAATGGATCATACTTACATTTACTGAGCTACACACTTATACAAACACCACTTCATGTATTCATATAGATAGTAACTCATACTTAGTGTGTTATAAAATCACTATTACAAGTATACAGTTATCCACACAGTCACTCATACGATGACTGAGTCTTATGTATACTTATTTATATACAACAACTGTCACATACACTGCCTTTTATTTTTCTAGTTTGTTGGACATGTACCATTGAGAGATATATTTGCTCATCACCACACCCATAAAGATATTCACTCACCCAAACAACTGTTATAACATGTAGTCTTAACCTCATATACCTACTGAATTGACTATTCACACATCTTTGAGCAGTCACACACCCCCCACCGAACCACACACACATTCACTCTCCCATACAAATACTCAGTTAACTAATCAATAACTAATATAGACTTTCACACAGCTAGTAACCAACTGGTGCAGCAGTTTACACAACAACTGACAAAGTGATACAGATATTCACAGTTTAGTCACTATCCAATATATTTACTGAGACACTATAAATTAGTCAAGTAAACAATGAATCACGCTGCTACTAAATCCTCCATCCAGATATTTATATGTCCACTCATTCTTCAATGCAGATTGATATATATATAATACATATTTAAATAACAAACCAAACCACATTCACTGGATGATGTCATCAGTGATGTCACTGACCATGTCATGAATGATGTAATATGTGACATCATCAGCAGTGGATTGCAGGTGCGCAAGTTATAGTTAGCAGAACTAACTATAACGGAGGAATTTCAATGGTTTTGTAAGAGTGAAATGTCCAGCTAGCTATAACAGCCCTGAAACCTATGTTTTTTTCAGTGAATATATATATACATATATGTTTATATACACACACATTTGAATATGTATATATCATGTTTTTATTAATTCAATTTTTTAACCCCTTAAACCCTGAAATTACCCTTGCCACCCAAAAACCCAAACCAACCTCCAACCTTATCATCACCCTGCCCATCCAAAATCCCAAGCCCGCCCTAAACCCTATAATTACCCTTCCCACCCAAAAACTTAAACCCACCAGAAACCCTAAAATCACATTTCCCACCCAAAAACTCAAACCCACCCTAAACACTAAAATCAGCCTTCCCACCAAAAATCCCAAACCCACCCCTAAATACTAAAATTATATATATATATTAAGTCATGTACTGAGAAAAACACACACTTTGAAGAAGCGAAACACGTGTTGGCTGTCTATACCACTACATGTTGATGAAGAAGGTAACCAAGCTTATGATGCTATTTGAATACGATTACCACTCAATTTGAAGATAAACTGTTCGTGCAAAGGACGTGTAATAAAAAGGATTTGCATGGACACTCAAGATGCTAAGGGGCCCACTAGGATGTCGGGCGGATAGCCCCCGCCAGGCTGGCGGTAGCCACCGCCAGCCTGGCGGGGGCAATCAGCCCGACATCCTTCACTGAATTCCCCCCCGCCATATTACGATGACGGGGGGACCGCAGTGGAGAAAAACACCGCCCGCCACTTTTCCGCCCCGGTCGCCTTGCGGCCGGGGCAAAAATGTTTAATATGGTGGCGGTGTCTATTAGACACCGCCAGCCATATTACCATGGGCTTTGGTAGATGCCTTTCCGTGGCGGCGATGCCGCCACGGAAAGGCATGCGGTCTTCACTCTGGGGTCCCCCTGCGTGCCCCCAGAGTGAAGGAGGGGTGGGAATTGCACATGGGGGGGTACCTGTGGTACCCGCTTCATTTGCATGAACAAAGCGGCAGGCCCCGCGCGGTACCTACCGCTTTGTTTATGCAAATGCTGAAAAGCATTTCTAGCATTGTGGCAGGCGGTGCAGAGAGCAACGCCCGCCACAATGCTAGAAATGCAGGATGTGCCCGCCACAGTGGCGGGCACATCCTAATGCCACCCCCGGGACCACAGCCCTTATGGCGAGCGGTCCCAAACCCCGCTAGGATGACGGGCAGGCAAAGTCCGCCCGTCATCCTAATGACCCCCTTAGTGTGTGCTTTTCTCAGTACATGACTTAATGTATGGAGTAGTACCTGAAAGGAAAACATTTCTCTATTTTCTTTTTTTAATTATGTATATATATATATATATTCACTGAAAAAACCATAGGTTATAGACCATATATAGTTAGGGATTAGCATTTAAAAAACCTTATTTTACTCACACAAAACCATTGAAATTCCATATATAGTTAGTTGTACTAACTATATATCACGCACCCGCAATCCACTGCTGATGATGTCACATATTACATCATTCATGACATGGTCAGTGACATCACTGATGACATCACTGATGACATCTCAAATGACATCACTGATGACATCACTGATGACATCTCAAATGACATCACTGATGACATCACTGATGACAAAATCCAGTGACTGTATTTTTCTGTAAAGTTAAAATATGTCTTACATATTTATGAATGAGTCGATGTATAAGTGTCTGGACGAAGGATTTAGTAGGTGCATGACTGAATGTATGAGTGAGTGATTAAATGTGTCTCACTGAGTGCATGGGTTAGTGACTAAACTGTCTTAATTTGTGCATCATTATGTCTGTTGTTCTGTAAACTGCTGCATGTGTTGATCAGTAGCTATATGAGTAACTATATGGGTTATTGATTGGTTGCCCAAGCATTTGTATGGGAGACTGAGTGTGTGTGTGGGTGGCTGGGAAGTGTATGACTCTGTGCATAGATGTATGGGTTCAAAAGTGCATGTTGGAAACAGCTGTATGGGCGGTTGACTGTGTGCATGACTGTATTGGTGAGTGAATAGATATCTCAGTGCTACATGTCAAATTAAGTACATATATAAAATACAATACATGTGAGAGTTGACATATATAAATAACTGTGCATAAGAGCCAGTGAATGTGTGAGTGGCTGTATGGATCATTGTGAACTTGTATCCAGGATTGTATAAGTGAGTAAATATGTCTTAGTATATGTTTGAATAAGTAAGGTGTGTTTAACTGTATAGTTAAGGAAATGGAGGTGTGATTGATTGTTTGCATGACTGTCTAGGTGTGTGTGTAACTTCATGGATGAGTGACAATCTGTGAGTCTGTGTTTACACTGAGTGTATCTAAGGTTATATTAGAGTCTGAAGAGGTTCATCGTATTATCACATAAATGATTTTATCAGTGATGTCATCAGTAATGTCATTTGAGATGTCATCAGTGATGTCATCAGTGATGTCATTTGAGATGTCATCAGTGATGTCATCAGTGATGTCATTTGAGATGTCATCAGTGATGTCATCAGTGATGTCACTGACCATGTCATGAATGATGTAATATGTGACATCATCAGCAGTGGATTGCGGGTGCGTGATATATAGTTAGTACAACTAACTATATATGGAATTTCAATGGTTTTGTGTGAGTAAAATAAGGTTTTTTAAATGCTAATCCCTAACTATATATGGTCTATAACCTATGGTTTTTTCAGTGAATTTTCAAGGTTTTGTAAATGCTAATTCCTAACTATATATGGTCTATAACCTATGGTTTTTTCAGTGAATTTCATTGGTTTTTTAATAGCTAATATCAAAACCTTTACAATGTATTATTCTTTAAATAGAAAAATATTTTTTACATGTTTTTAATACAATTTTTTTTTTTTTTTTGTTTCGCTCCCGGTACGCGTACCGGTTAGCTTCCCGTTAGCTCAATCCGGAGGCGCGACCCGGTACGCGAACCGGTAAACGTTCCTTTTGCGCACCTCTCGCGTTACAAAACAACATCGTGACGCTTCGCGTCAGCATGACGTTTCGCGTTCTCGCGTAATACGTCATATTACGTGCTACGTTCGCGTACCCAGAAGCGTAGCGGTACGTGAACCGGAAGCGATCCGCGGCGCGGCGCCGACCGCGTAACGTAAACACAGCAGGTCATGTGACTCGGTAATAACACTTTTCATTGGTTCATTTCACTTTTGGTTTCCTAATGATGTAATACTAGGTCATGTGATCTAAAATGAACACTTTTCATTGGTTTAGAACTTTTGTTTTTCCCAAATGATGAAAACCCCTCCTTCTTTCCTCACTCTGACTTTCATCTTGGTGAGAGAAAGACCCTTTATTTAGACTTTGAGATGGCTTCATTAGTAGCTTCAGCTGGTGCTAACCCACCACCTCCACCAAATCCAAGAAAGAGAGGACCACCTGCAGAAGTAATTTTGCAAGAAGAGGAAGAACAGGAAGAGGAGGAAGAGGAGGAAGAGCCTGAGTTTTTGCCAGAGGAGCCCAGGAGGTACAATCGAAAGGAGAATTACATCTGGCAATTCTATAGAATTCCTGAGGGGCAAAAAAAAGTGAATGCACGCTACGTGTTTTGCCGTATATGCGGTGATAGATTGTCAAGGGGAACTGATAAAAAATACAGTTACGGCAATCACACTATGCATCGGCATATGAGTAGGTGGCACCCAAATAATTATAGTGCTGCCCAGCTACGTGACGAACAACAAAATCCCCTCCCAATGGCAAGAAGATCGGTTGTCCCAGAGGTGTCGGGACCAGAGGCGAGGGAGATGATCGCAAACATCCAAATGTTGTTTGGGCACGTAAAGCAAGTGTGCGTGGAATGTGGTGCTTTCATCTGCTACAGGGAAAGTAGCATCAGTTTGATTTTACGAGCTATTCAAAATCATGTTAATGTTTGTCCGAGACGCCCCAAAAAATAAATTCTTTTTTTGTTGTTGCTCCTGTTGAGCCCTTTACAATGGATCGTTTTTGTTTCCCCCCCCCCCAAAAAAACCAAAAATTTTTAAAAACGTTCAGAAAATACAAAAAAAGTAAAAAAATGTTCAAAAAATACTAAAAAAAATATAAAACAACAAAAACATAAAAAAAAAAGTTCTTTTCAGAACTAACTCCCCATTATAAAAAAATTGGTAGAATATTTGGAACTCTGCCAACCTCTATTTCTCTTAGTTCGCTCCCGGAGCGCTACCCGGTACGCGTACCGGAAGCTAACCAAAAAAAATATTTTTAAAAAAAAAGAACAGTAAGTATAAGGTAAGCAAACAGACAGTTATGTGAAAAGAAAGACAGCGTTAGGGAGTAAACAAGAGATACTGTTACCTACAATCCACTGCTGATGATGTCACATATTACATCATTCATGACATGGTCAGTAACATCAACAGCAGTGGATTGTAGGTAACAGTATCCTTAGTTTACTCCCTATAGCTGTCTTTCTTTTAACATAACTGTCTGTTTCCTTCCCTTATAGTTACTGTTCTTTTTTTAAAAAAAATTTTATGATCAGTCATAAACAGTGACATTAATAGAAACAGAGAGAGTGAACAAGAGTGAAGAACTATGGTCCTCCTCAGCCACCCTCAGAAAACCAAGGGGGTCAAGATACATCTACCGTGCCCCCTTCTACCCATTCTGAACATTATTTGCCCTCCATCTTGTATCTTGATTCGACCGAAACACAAAATGGTGGACTCCCATAACGCTGCTGGTTTGCGAACCGGGCAACTTCCCGGGAAGCGGTCCAAAAAAAAAGGTGGGAAAGTAATTCACAGACACTAAGAGTAATAGAGATGGAGTGAGTGAACAAGACTGAGGAACTATGAGAACAGAGGGACTGAGAAAAAGAGTGGAAGGAGTTGAGTAAGTAGGTAATAGAGAAAGGAATGAGGAAAGTAGCAAAGGCAGGAAACTGAGGATTAAAGAAGTGAAGCAGTGGATCTAATAGTAGGTGAATGTGATAGAAATGTAACGAAAAGAGTACAACTATTTACCTTGTAATTGCCGTTAAATTAATCACATTTTATTTTTATACTTTCAATCTGTGAAAGAGAGAACCAACATTTGAAAAATATTAAAACATGTATTTAAAAATTACAAAAGACAAGGGAAAATATTGAAGGACAAATAGTTTTTCAACAACTTTGACACTGACAGAAGCTTCTGCTTCTCCAGGTCCTCTACACAATCCTAAAGATATACATTTTAAACTAACAGTATCTTGATGCAGATGAAGTGAGGCCTATCTTAAAACATGGTGCATCTTTTGCATTGCTCTTGTTTCAGAAAAGTGTCGCTTCAGGATGCCAACAACATGTCTCCTATCCAGAGATTTGTTTGAGGTGAGGCCTACTCAGAGTTCAAGATGAGATTTACACTTGTTGAAGTGTACAGAGGAGATAATATCTGTGAAAGTCTACCAATGAAGTGAGTCATGTCCACTGCACTCTTCAACAAAGTAGAAACCTCCTATGTTTCCCTGGACAGACCTAAACTTGATCTGCACAATGTGATTCATAATGATAGGAAACACAGGTGATGTAATTGAAATATGTGCAATTTATTTTGCTCATTTCACAATCACATCACTTGTGTTTCCTTTGCTTAGGTATCTCATTGTGCAGATGTAGTCCAGCATATGAAAGAATACGTAGAAGTGCAGCACTGCATGCAATAAATTTAACACTTACAGAAAACTCACCTTCTCCATGCCTCCTACACAGTTCTACATATACATCATAAATGCAAACAGTACAGAATTAATTATACATGTTAAATGGTTTATTTTTGCTGTTCTCAGAATGTATCAAAATTCACTAAAAACAGTGACTTGAAGGTATTCATCATGTAACAGCGGGGAAAAAAAAACACAATCAAAATGATTGTGTTTAAAAAACCCATACAACATCAGAAATTAAAATTCAGAACTCCTTAAAGTTAACTTACTTTCCATGACGTCCAAGGATGTCCTATGAACAGCTTACACTCTTTTGTGCTGTTATTACTTTCAGCCCGCCACTTTCTGAAGGAAAACCTCCATCGTTTTCAAAAACATGTTACATGCAATAAATGACTTCTTGCTCTCTACCACTATTTTCCACAAGGCCAAATCTAGTCAGAGATATTTATAACTCTTGGATTTCTTGTAAGTCAATCCCATCATTTGGCATTTCAGCAACTTTCACAATTAAAATGTTGAAGATCATTTTCACAATCCTGGAATAGTAATATCTTCCCCTTCTTGCTCAGTCATGTTCTACATTTCCTATGACACTGATACTGCTTAATATGAAGCAGACTTACACTACCTCTATGAGTACTACAATTATTTAATTCTCTACATCACTTTTAATCACAAAGCAATGTAAAACAGTAGACAGCATTGCAGACTTACATTCCCTCTACTCCATGTTTTGATTGGCTGCTTCAATTAGCTTATGAAAAGAAACAGTTTTTCTGAACTCATTCAAAGTGCACATATATCTCCATGATGTCCAGTCCTATGATTAGAAGTTATGTCTCTGAACTACACTTATCCTCAAGGCCAAATTGTGTAGGAGCCATTAGAACTTCTTGAAATTCCACAGAGCACATCCCGAGATTATTTCCCTAAAATTTTGGTTTTAAAAACACCAGGTAAGAGTTTTTAAGGTCATACGGCAATTTTTTTTTGAAAATTAAAACAGAATCATTGCAGAATGACCAGCCATTTCTAGACTTTAAATAAGCTGTGTAATGTCCTGATGTTATTGAAGGGCCGTCATGATATATAATTGCTGTAGTTACAAAAGTCCTTCCTGATATTGACAACTGCGAAGCTACAACATTTTTTATTAAAGTTGTCAATTTTGTTCCATCAGGCCTACATCGTTGGAACATTAAAATGACGTACTGGCCATATGTTCGTATAAATAATGTGGACATCATTTCAGATTTACATTGGCTACACTCCATGTTGTGATTAGCAGCTTTTACTAGCTTATTAAAGGAGACTGATTTACTGTCTGGCAAAGTTAAATATATAAATCTTTCTGAGTCTACACTAGTAGTACTTGATACCATACAGTTCTCGCAGTCATGCTGCCATTGATAAGAAAGCCCAAACAGCTGATCTACATCTACACCTTCAGCATGTAATACATCAAGCATATACATTAAAAACTCCTGACAATCTTGCTGAATATTTTGAGAGAATTGTGTTTGGCCTGAACATCTATCTAACAGATTTCTAATTTCAGACACACTTTCTATGTTTCTTCTATCAGTGGTACATTTCTCTAACACAGAATTTAACAAACTGCAAAATCTTTGATCAGAATTGACCACAATCTCTTCTTTTACATTTTTTAGAGAAAACAAAACATTAATTACTACATTAGCATAGCAGTTGACACCAGAACTGTTTTCAAACTGAAAACCAACAACATCTTCAACAGAATCCTCTTTGTTTCTGCTTGTAATTTTAGGTTCATTCACTTTTTGTCTTTTTGCTACAACCTCCCCAGTATTGTTCTCATTTCTTCGTTTCCGGCCTACCAGACGTTTCTCAAACAAAGGAAACTGAGGCAAATGTGGCGCATACTCTCTTCTTAATCTATTGTATTCCTTAACACAATCTAGATCTGCACAAATGTTTCTGACATCACACTCAATCAAGTACAATCCCGATAAAGTTCTAACTCGTGACAATGCCACATATGCCATACCCTCCTTGAACACAGAACTGCCAATATTCACCAATGCACTGTCTACACTTAAACCTTGCGATTTATGGATTGTCACCGCATATGCCAAGCAAACAGGGAACTGTTTACGGCGAACATATAAGTCTTTTACAAGCAAAAATCTAGCAGAACAACGAGCAATTAGCTGTACTTCCTCAATGCCATCAAATTTAATTTTTAAAAATTCAATTCCATCTCTATTTCTGTATTTCACAAAATCAACAACATTACCCATTGATCCATTTACCAGACCTCTTTCAACATGTAAATTCCTTCTTAAAATTATACGGCAGTTCAAGCACACATTCAGAGTCTTTTCAAAACCTGCAGTTTTAGATATACTCTTCTCTAATGAATCCAATTTAGTTTTCAGATTCTCAGACAAAATAATTGTTGATCCCATATGCTCTACTCTATCAATAGCTTCCAGTTTCACAATCTCTTGCTTTTCTAAATGCAACATTTTGTTGTTAAATTTGGCACATTCTGCAAGAGTTGGCATCAAACATATTCCAGATTTCTTTTCAGTAATTTTCTGAAAAATATTCTCAGGCACAACATCTTGTTCTGGATATAAATTTGACAGTAATCGTGCATTTAAAACTTCTTTCCCATGCTCAGTCACTTTTCCAATTCTAACATCTTGTAGAATAGTCTTGTAAACTTCATCCTTCGCCTGACGCATATTTTCATGCAGTTCAGCATAATTGAAGTTTAACCATATATTGACGTTGCCAATGCTGCCTAGGCACTTCCTGGTATCTTCATGCGTGAGCATTTTGAACACAGGTTGCCCTTTCACTGGTGTCAGCTGCAGAAGATCTCCGAAAACAATGATGTGTTTGCCACCAAATAACACATCATACTCTGTTTTGAGAACTTCTTGCATCCTCAAATGCACAAAGGCAAGCATGACATTGGAAACCATGCTTACTTCGTCAATGATAAGAAGTTTCATTTTCCTCAAGATTCTTGAAACTTCAAAACAAGCATCTCCAGATAGCTTGTGATATTCTAATTTGTTGTCATGCTCCACTGGCAGCATCAGTAAACGATGTAAAGTAATCCCTTTAATATTATGTGCTGCCAGTCCAGTTGGAGCAGTGACAACACAAGACAGCGATGACTCTGTCCTTTCCTGCAAATAGCATGAAATTGCTTTAATGAGGAAACTTTTTCCAGTTCCCGCTTCTCCACTCACGTACAGTCGGACAGGCTTCAACGACGTACATGAGCACTCTTTCTTATCATGACTTAATCCATGATCAATTTGCATGGTAACTTCGTCATATATTTTCCTCTGCTCAACGTTGAGTTGCCTTTCCAACTCTTCTAAGTTAACCGCATCCTCTTGAGCATGTGCCATGGCTCTTTCCACTTCATTCATAGCAGTGGCAGCTTCATTTTCAATAAGAGGTCCTCCTAGTGGATCCTGACTCAATGAAGCAGAACTCTGACTGTCCTGAGAACTGTCTCTGGCAATCTCGGCTGCAATCGTTGCTTCCTGCTCAATTTCCGCATTCAACATTTCTACATATTTGGGAAAAGCAGGACATTCTATGGTCTCCTTGGCGGCATTGAAAGAGTCTTCGTAACAGAGGAAATCTCCAAGCAGTTCCTCTTCTGCACGCCAAGGCTTGAAAAGTTGCAAAAGTGCTAAATAGAAAAACTCCTTTTTTTCAGGAGATTCGCCACTCAATTTTTGATGGTTTATCAAGTGGCATTTTCTTTGCTTGACCAGACATCCCTCACTTCCTATTACAGCATACACTCCTTTCTCAGTATCTTCTTTGATGTTCCTCTTGAATATGTAATTTTGCAGAACCTCATACAGACAAACATTCTCTAGGTGACTGCTTCGATTTGGATAATATGTATCCAACATGTTTGTCTTCAAAATGTCGGTACTGTTTGGCTCCTTTTCCGCCAAATACTCAATTTCCCGCACAGGTTTGAGAACTCGATTACGCGTTGCAGCAAGACCAAGACTCGCCCAAACGATACTCCTGGACTTGGCATAGAGACTTGCTGAAGACAACCGGTCAGAACATTCGTACGCTCCGATTTCTCGATGCGACAACATCTTCAGACTGAAACTGTACAACTTCTTGCTGAGGCTCTTTTCATGGGAAATGTCCTCCCACATATCCTTCAATTCTGTCTTCTCTTTTTTGGTGATGTAAGACGTCACATACCGAGCCACAGCCATACAGTTATCAGCCACAAACTGTATATCCATGTTAGCATTCCACATGGACAAAATCACCGGGTTGTAGTCGTTGATGTACTTGGACTCTTCATTCCTCTTCAAATTGTATGTGTTTTTAGGTGATTTCTTCATCACATTATGTCGCAGCGAAGACATCAAACTGTTTACTCTTCCTTTAGAAATCACCGGTCGTGGAAAGCCGAAACGACATTTGGTGTAGAACTTGTCTTTGTTTCGGAATTTACGACGGCAGTACTTTCCACATCGATGGCTTTGGAAACGCAGAACTTTTTCTCTTAGGCTTTTCTTCTCCTTTGCGTTTGGAACAGCACACGTAGAATACTGTTGGATGAAACTCATCACTGAGTCTTCTGGATCCGTTCCAAATTTAGGTGCATCCTTGATCCACAACAACATATGTATATGAGGAGCACCTCTTGCTTGGTACTCCTTTCTCCAGAAGAAATCCAACACCTCTCCAAGAGGTGGATTCTTCTTATTCATGATGAAAGACATCATAGCTTCAAATCTATGATTGAAGTACCTACATAAATTGACTGGATCCAAAGAGCACAGTTCTCCGGGTGTCTTGAATTCGATGTTATCTACGTTAGCATTTGCCTCTCGTAGAAATTGAAGTAAGTCTTCCCAGCCATACTCGGCACAACTCAGAGTGAGGAACCATGTGGGAGTACCTAAGTTCCTCAGCATACATTTTAAATCACCATGACGACGGTACCAGTACTCATTAGTACCACGCTGACACGCCATGAGATTAATCAGGTGAGAATCCAAAATACTATCTTGGACATTCACTTTATCCATAAAATCACTTGCCGAGATGTTTTGCATGTGTATACCACTTTTCAAGATGTGGTTCACTGCATATGACAGTCCAGACAGATCGCTTTCAAACAGGAGATGAAACAAATAAGGAATGCATTGTCGAAACCTAGCATCTCCTGCATACAATCGCAAAGTCCGGTATTCAGAAGCAGGAATTTGATGAGGTCGCTCATCATATCTTCCTCCCTGACCTGTTGGAAAAAGCTGTGGGAAACACCGAGCTTCCAAACTTTCCTCCCAAACACTAATGGGACTCCCTTTGGCTTGTTTCATTTGAAACAACTCAATAGCATTCCCCATGACTTCCTTGGAATGCAAAGGATGAACACTATAATGTTCATATATTTCCTCACTAGTAGAGGGTTCTACTTTCTCAATTTGACCAGCACACAAATCGCTATCCTCTTCCTCACTTACTTCCTCTTCTGCAACATATACATTCTTATAGTATTTATTATTTTTTTTCAAATACAATGTTGCCTTTTTAACTTTCCTAACATCTACTAAATCTTGCCATATTTTCTTATTCTTTGTCGGAACCCCATTAACTAAGATAACCAGAGGTTCCTCTTCCACTTTTTCTACTCCAATTGTGTTAATGTTTTTCTTCAAATCTAGAGGCAAATAAACAACTCTTCCCTTTAATCCTCTCTGTAAATCTGATGGAGGCAATTTCCCTGTCTTTGGCTCCATTCTTACAATAGCCTGAAAGGGATGGATACTTTGAATCAAAATAGATTCATAAGTATTTAAGTCCTTCAATTCAGAAGGAATCTCAACCAATTCCAGATTATTATGAACTGCTCTAGCAGGCATCTGGTTTTGTTTTAATTTGTTACAACAATAAGTACACACACGTTGATCCAATCCCAAATCAAAACAATTTTCTACCATCAAGTATGTTGCAAAATCCTTCCATTCACTATTATTTTCCCTTTCACTTTTTGCATATAAATCCACTAACTTAGTCTGATTCTTATAATAAGTGCGTCTACAACACACACAAGTGAAATTAGGCCTCTCACTTGATTTCATGTCAAACGTCGCAATTTCCCTCTGGAAATGATCTATACTGGAAACATGTACACTATCTTCCAAATGACCCTCTACTTCTTGCTCAATTTCAACATTCTCCTCTTTACTTCCAAAGTAACAAAACTCAATTTCTTCACATATATTCTTCACATCTATTTCAGAACCATGCAAAAGAGCAGCGCATAATTGTTTCAGCATAATTGCTGGACTCTTAGCATAATACAACATTCTAACTAATTTCCTCACTTTGTTATGATGCACTGCTAGCATCCTGAAATGATGAAAAACACTCTGGCATACTCTCCTGGAAAGACAAGCCAGTGAATGACCATGCAAACCTGTCACTTCTCTTACTCTGCAAGGATCTAATTCTTGCAACAACCTCATTTTCTGCTTCAAACTTTTTTTGTTAAATGACCGTACAAAATCACAAAGCAAATTGATGGAATCCTGTCGCACACTGCAAATACTACTACACTTCCAGGTGTACACAGGACCCTTAGCACGTCTTCCTAAAACCTCATTACCTAACAACTCTTCTGCCTCTGTTGTCACAAGTTTTTCTTTTTCAACTGGACAACCATCTTTCACTTCATAAGCACGACCACTGATGTCAACTGCATGCACCAAATCATTATCCTGGAAATAACTCTCTTCATTAAAAAATGCCTCACAGCTTGAACTATGCATCCATTCTCCAGAAAAAACTTCACAAAAATTACTACGATTAACTATTCTCTTCCATCTACTATTTCTTTTGAAATCAAAAATTGCCTTGTTTAGCTTCCTAATTCTATTGATTATCAAAATAAATAACTTACGTTTAATTTCAAATGCCTGATCAATAACTTTCTCAACTTTTTTTTTTCTCTTATAAAAAACTAGTTTCTGTTGACCTTTCTTAATATTTTTTAACAAATTGCCAATTATCCTGTTGCGGAACATTCGTTTACGAATCTCCCTAAACTGTTGTTTCCTTCTACTATCATGCACAGATTTATCTCTTGCTCTAGCAGTAACATTTTCCATTGTCCTTTTCTTTCCATTTGATTTACTCCTCGTGTTATGGACTGAAACATTTTCTGTAGTAATATTTTTTTTATTACAAATATTTCTTATGAAATATTTAGAGCTCTTACCCGGTGCTTTCTTCGTGGCTTGAGAAATCTTTTTGTTAGAGGACTGCTGCATTTTTTTTTTCTCCTGCTGTCTTTGACGTTTTGCAGCCTTTATCTGTCTTTGTATTGTAGGCATATTAAAATCTTGAAATGATCTGCAGTTGAATCTGAGGAAAAATATAATAAAAAATGTTAATAAACATTATTATCAAACAGTAAATCAGTAATAGTGATCAAAAACATAACACACTACTTGACATTTTAATTTGAAGATTTTTTAGTCATTGCCAATTTTACAATACAGAAATACCAGAAAAGAAATGACATTTATATTTATGTTACCTATGCTATTTTATATGTGAATCTGATCTAATTTTATGAGCATATTTTAATATTTTATTGAAGACACTACACATAACCTGTTTTTGAAGGTGTCTTTATTTTTAAATTAAACGGTTTACCTTTTTACTTTTTATTGATTATAAATTTTAAAAATAAATGTTTATAATTCCAAAGGCTCAAGCAGGTCAGCTTCCCATCCTATATCATATAATTCGGACAAATCTGCATCCTCATCACGCTCTTCTTCATCCTCAGGATTTAAATCATCCAAGGGATCAACATCCACTGATGTTTCAATTACGAGTTCAATGATGAGGTCAAAATCAACTGATTGCTGATTGTCGCTCATGTTGATGTTGTCTTTATCTTTAAAGAAAGATAACAACAATGAGATGTTGCAGAGTAAGAAACAAATCTCAGAGATTATAATAGTAAAATTGTTTAACAAGATTAACATTTTGCAGCTATTATTTAGCCATGTCCAGCAATGCTGAGCAGGTGAAGCCTATGTCTAATTTTTCACTGAACAGGACTCATCTCTTCTTAACCTTGGATAAGCCTCAACGACTCTGTGTCCCCTGCACATACTCAAATGTTAAAGTGCAGATTTATATTAAATGGCACATCCCCAGGCATGCACCAGTTAATGTGCACCACTGCTTTACCACCCATGGTGTGCCGCATTTACAATCAGATAGGAGAAAGCTGCGTCAAAACCCTGCGCCTGATTGAAGCTGGCATAGGTCTTGACGCAGCATTGTGGAGATGGGGCACCCCTGAGCCTTGCTGGAGCTGCATCGCACTTGCGATACAACTCCAGCAATGCACCACCTTTACGGCACAGATGCGTCACGCATCTGTGCCGTTTTTGCCCCATGCTGCACCACATTGTAAATGCAGCACAACATGGGTGGCGGAACAGTGGCGCAGGATGACTGTCACATCCCTGGTGATGCGCCAGTCATCATAAATCTATCCCTAAGCTTCTTATCTTGTTACAGATGAACTGCCATATGTATCATCAAAATATTTTACATTTTCTAAATAGCGAATTTTAAGGAATAAATAGCGATTCTTTACCATTCCTAATTTGCGATGAGCAAATTGCTAATTGCAAGTTACCCATTCATTTCCATGGCCTAGGAGGCTAATATGAATGAAGGTTTAATTTGCGATTAGCAATTTGCTCATCACAAAGTAGGAATTTTTCCAAGGGTGCAGGGGTGTCTCAAGAACACCTGCTGCACCCCTGAAAAACAAATTTGGGGGCATATGGCACACATACATGCCCTAAGGGCATGTGTTGGCGTCATATGGCACCTTTTGTTTTTTTGAAAAAAAGCTTTTTGAAAAGAATTCACAAATTACCACTAATTTACCACAATAGTTTCCAAATCCTTAATGTCATTTTTTACATAGTTTTTGTTTGATACATTGCATTTAAGTAGTCACAAAATTTACAAATGCTTCAGTGCAATCGCAAAATAAGGAATAGCAAATTTTGCTACTCCTTATTTTGCATCAAAGTTGTTTGATACATACCATTTGTCTAATTAACATTCGCAAAGGCCGAAATTCATAGAATTTTGATCTTTGCAAATGCTAATTAGCTTGATACATATGGCCCCAAGTGAGGCCTGTCTTGCGACATGGTGCATCTTTTGCATTACTGCTGATTGGGTTTTATGTGGTACGTTTTTTTTTTACACCATGACATATCTGCCTAAATGCATCAATTTTTAATGTTGTCACCTCATAGCAAATATTTTGCACCACCGCTGCATCATAAAAGTGACGCACAGTGGCAGAAAAAAGGCATACACCTATCATAAATCTATCCCTAGCATTTTAAATGATTAATCCAGGATGACAATAAAGTGTGTCCTATCCAGAGGTTTGTTTAAGGTGAGGCCTACTCAGGATTGCAGATCAAAGTTACGCTTGATGAAGAATACAGAGGAGATAATACATATAAAGGACTACCAATGAAGTAAGTAATGTGCACTTTATTGCACCAGTCATCATAAATGTATCCTTAAGCTTCTTATCTTGTTACAGATGAACCACCATATGTACCATCAAACTATTTTCCATTTCCTAAATAGCAAATTTTAAGGAATAAATAGCAATTCTTTACTATTCCTAATTTGCAATGAGCAAATTGCTAATTGCAAATTACCCATTCATTTCCATGGGCTAGGAGGCTCATAGGAATTAAGGTTGCAATTTGTGATTAGCAATTAGCTCATCACAAAATAGGATTTTTTTCAAGCGTGCAGGGGTATCTCAAGAACACCCTGCTGCACCCCTGAAAAAGAAATTTGAGAGCACATGGCACACCTACATGCCCTAATGGCATGTATGGGCGTCATATGGGACCTTTTTATTTTTTGAAAAAAATGCTTTTTGAAAAAAATTCGCAAATTACCACAAACTAGAAGTTGGTGGTAGTTTCCAAATCCTTAATATCATTTTTTACATATTTTTTTTTTGATACATTGCATTTAAGGAATCGCAAATTTTGAATTATTGACATTTTAAGTAATTTCCACATGTGCAGTGTTTTCAAAATATAATTTGAAAATCGTTTTTGGGGAAAAGTAATGGTTTGCAAATTTATGACAAGGACATAATGGTGTATGCTTCTCTATAAGGCATTTCAGTGTCTCTAATGTCATTTTTCCCATATTACATTATAAGACCTTTCCCCATGAAGCACATTCCTTGTAAATATGCTCCCACCTGTGCATTGCAAATTTAGATTTTGACTGTTTCAGTCACATAGCCATGTTGAAAGTGACCCAAAAAAATTGCAAACGTTTTAAAATAACACATTCATGTGTCTTAAGGACATTTTAAGTCATTTCCCCATGGACAATGTTTTCTAAGTGGCACAAAAGAGGTATACACCTATCATAAATCTGTCCCTAGCATTTTAAATGATTAATTCAGGATGACAATAGGATGTGGCCTATCCAGAGGTTTGTTTAAGGTGAGGCCTACTCAGGATTGCAGATTAAAGTTACGCTTGATGAAGAATACAGAGGAGATAATTCATGTAAAGGCCTACCAATGAAGTAAGTGATTTCTACTTCATTGCGCCAGTCATCATAAATGTATCCCTAAGCTTCTTATCTTGTTAGACATCAACCGCCATATGTATCATATAACTATTTTGCATTTCCAAAAAAGCGAATTTTAAGGAATAAATAGCGATTCTTTACCATTCCAAATTTGTGATGAGAAAATTGCTAATTGCAAATTACCCATTCATTTCCATGAGCTAGGAGGCTCATATAAATGAAGGTGCAATTTGCGATTAACAATTTGCTCATCACAAATTAGGAATTTATTCCAAAGGTGCAGGGGTGTCTCAAGAACACCCTGCTGCAACCCTAAAAAAGAAATTTGGGGGCATATGGCGCACATAAATTTTAACAACATTCCTTTACCTCAACAACGATTTTCAAATCATAACTTCAAAACACTACACATGGGAAAATTACTTAAATTGTCCTTAAGACACATAAAAGCGTTTTTTGATTGGCTTTCCTGCATGGTAGGGTCACTTTTAACATGGCTATGTAACACAAACATTCAAAATCAAAATTTTCCATGCACAGGTGGGAGCATATTTACAAGCAATTTGCGCCACAGAGAAAGGTCTTACATTAAAATGGGAAAAATAACATCAGGGACAGTCAATTGCCTTATAAAGAACCATACACCATTATGTCCTTCTCATGAATTTAAAAACAATTCCTTTTTCCCCAAAACGATTTTCAAATCATAATTTCTAAACACTGCACATGAGAAAATGACTTGAAATGTCATTGAAACACATGAAAGCGTTTTTTGATTGGCTTTCCTGCATGGTTGGGTCACTTTTAACATGGCTATGTAACACAAACATTCAAAATTAAAATTTTCCATGCACATGTGAGAGCATATTTACACACAATTTGCGCCACAGAGAAAGGTCTTACACTAAAATGAGAAAAATAACATCAGGGACAGTCAATTGCCTTATAAAGAACCATACACCATTATGTCCTTGTCATGATTTTATAAACAATTCCTTTTCCCCAAAAACGATTTTCAAATCATAATTTCTAAACACTGCACATGGGAAAATGACTTAAAATGTCATTAAAACACATGAAAGCGTTTTTTGATTGCCTTCCCAGCATGGTTGGGTCACTTTTAACATGGCTATTTAACACAAACATTCAAAATCTAAATTTTCCATGCACATGTGAGAGCATATTTACAAGCAATTTGCGCCACAGAGAAAGGTCTTACACTAAAATGAGAAAAATAACATCAGGGACAGTCAATTGCCTTATAAAGAACCATACACCATTATATCCTTGTCATGAATTTAAAAACAATTCCTTTTCCACAAAAACGATTTTCAAATCATAATTTCTAAACACTGCACATGAGAAAATGACTTAAAATGTCATTAAAACACATGAAATCATTTTTTGATTGACTTTCCAGCATGGTTGGGTCACTTTTAACATGGCTATATAACACTAACATTCAAAATCTAATTTTTCCATGCACATGTGAGAGCATATTTACAAGCAATTTGCGCCACATAAATCATAATTTTCTCCTTAAAGCACACTATTCTCTATCTAAAATAAAGAAATATTTTCTCACCTTAGCAAATACTTTGAGTTTGAAAACAGTCTAAGAAACACACCAATTTGTCTTCAGCAGAGCAAAAGGTATGCACTCCAGAGTCTGCAGCTATCAAAAGCACAGAAATGCTGTAATTCTTCACACATATTTCTCATGTCACCCAATCAAAACTCTTCCCTCACTTTTTTTCAAATGAAAACCCTTCCCCCCTCTGCCATTTCTGCCTATTTTCCATAGCAACCACCTCTTGGAGAAACTCTGGTGTTTGCAAGTTCACACAACAATGTTGCAATTGAACTCTGAACTCTCAGTGCACCTGCATATCCAGTGCTTTCTTTCATTTAATGATTTTTTATTGACCACTCAAAATACATCTCTCAAACAACACATCTGTACACCCTAACTTTCTGTTTTCATCAATCAAAATCCACCAATCACTGTTACTGCTTCATGAACACAGAAACTCCATAGTTTTTTTCATTTCAAACTCTCATTTTTTCAACTGCCATTTCATTGCCACACTTCATCTGACTGCAGGAGAACCTTCTCTCACCATGTTTTCTGTCTGGATTGTTGGTCATAGTTATATTCACTGGGCTCAAAGGTACGTTGAAAGCAGGAATTTACCTAACCTCAATTTACAAGATGTGGAAATTAAGTGGTTTGGCCACAGAGGATTAAAATGTCACCAATTGATACCATTGGTGAAAACCTTTATGCATTTGCCAAAACCTGACCTGTTAATTGTGCACTGTGGAGGTAATGACTTGGGCACTTTGACTGGTGTAGGTCTGGAAATGCTTTTAAAGGACACCTTTGAGCAATTAATGGCACTTTTTCCTCAGACTGCCTTGGTATATTCAAATATATGCCAAAGACAGAAATGGAGGTGGTCAAACCAATTTTGTCCACAAATTGAGAAGTCGAGGAAGCATGTAAACAAATCTGTTTCAGCTTACATGAGAGACCATGGAATGGGCTCCCTGTACAACAATAACTTGCGTTACTACATGCAAGATATCTACAGAGGAGATGGAGTTCACTTCTCAGATGAGGGCAACAGAATTTTCACTCTGAATTTAAGAATGTGCATTGGTACCTACTTATAAGTACCTAAATGTACCATAAACCCAAAAGCTCTTCTCAGAGCTACCCTACATCTAATCACTCACAATTATTATTTTACTCTAACTTTTTTCACTAATTTTCAACAAAGTACACTCCCTGGGGCGCTACCCGGTACGCGTACCGGGAGCTAACCTCGCGAAATTTTAAAAAAAAATGTTTTTTTTTCGCACATATGGGCCTCCTCAGCCACCCTCACAAAACCTAGGGGGTCAAGATAAGTCTACCGTGCCCCCTTCTACCTATTCTGAACATTATTTGCCCTCCATCTTGTATCATAATTCGACCGAAACACAAAATGGTGGACTCCCGTTACGCTTAAGGTTCGCGTACCGGGGCGCTCACCGGTTCGCGTACCGGGTCGCTTCCTGGGAAGCGCACCATCAAAAAAGGTGGGAAAGTAGTTCACACAAAAGCCACTTGAGACAATTTCACCAAATATACATTAGCTCATACTACATACCAATCCCTACCATTTTCACAAATTTGATTGGAATTCCATTTAGCCATTTAGCCTGTAGACCTCTCTAAATACCGTGAGGTAAATTACTTCACAAAACACATCTGAAGTGTTGGAATTGACAACCAATTAAAATGTTACTTTCATTTTCTACTTTTTTTACCTGACATTTGATTGGTTATGTACCCGAATATATATAAAGGAAGACAAGGAAACACAGCCATTTTGACTACTACTTCCTGGTGTACATTTCAATAGGATTTTCATTAATAACTTCAACTTCTTTTTAAAGGTAAGTTGTTATTTTTAAAACTGAAGTATATTGTGCACTTTAAGTTAATATGGCAAACTTTTTCTGTTAGTTATATACTATCCCTCTGTAGTACTTATAAATTTAGATACACTTTTTTATATTCCTACTTCCACTCTGATACTATACACTGCCCAAAGATAAATTCACTGTTAAAAACTGCCTATCTAAAATTAATCCCAACAGTGCCCTACCTCTACTAATATATATTTTTTTAATGCAAATTTCAGGGAAAATGGAAAGTGAACAAAAAATTTCATTTGAAATTGTCCTTCCAGAGTCCAACACAGAAATCATTGATCCAAATGAGATTGAATTTATGGATGAAACTTGGGACCAAGAACTACTGCAATGTGTACAAGCAGCAGATAACCTCCTTGCAAATGAGGACATTTTACAACCTCAGAGACTACAATGTATATTCCATGATAATAATGAAATTTCTGACAATGAAATGTTAGAAAGTTTAATAAATTATGAAACACAATAAAAAATGCTTAAAAAATAAAAAAAAATAAAAAATAATCAACAAAACCAACAATCAATTAACATACAGCATTTGAAAAGTCTATCATTCATTTTTCATTGTAGTACGCTCCCCAGAACGCTTCCCGGTTCGCGTACCGGGCGCTAACCACGAAAAAAAACAAAAAAAAAATTTCTTTTTTTTGCCCCGCGGGACCTCTTTAAAACCTCCACATTAAACCTAGGGGGTCAGCGAGGATCTACTATGCCCCCTTATAGTTATTTCCCCCTTTGTTTTGGCCTCCTCTTGTCTCTCGATCCTACCGAGAGACAAGATGGCGGCCGCTCCGGACTGTTTAGAATGTTGACAGACACCGGAGAGCCAATCAGCTTCGCTACGCGAAGTTCCGTTACGCGAAAAGTACGCGTACCGGGGCGCTGCCTGGTCCGCGCTTACAGATATATATCTTTTTTTGACCGTTAATTTCTCAAAATCCACTGCAGCACATATATTAAGACCTACAAAAGGCACATCGGGCTACCAGTCCCTACAATTTTGCCAAGTTTCGTGCAAATCCATTCAGCCGTTCGGGCTAAAAGTGAGGCTAACCGCCCTATGGAAAACTCAATGTTAAAAACACGTTTTGGGACCCCCCTTTTTTCTCGGCCCCCCCTGGACCAACTCCCCCCAAATTTCCAGGGGCTGCTCAGAAACAAAATGTTCCATTTTCCTGAAAATTTCAGCCAATTCCGTCCACAAACGCCAACGTTATTAGACATAGAATTTTCAAAAATCCCATAGGGAAAAAATCCTAACTATATATACCTACTGGCGACTGCCAGTAGGTAATATATATATATATATATATATATATATATATATATATATATATATATATATATATATATATATATATATATGCATAGATGTACTTACCTTATACTTACATGTAATACACAGATGCCTTTACCATTCATGCCTTTACAACGAAAATTGTTGTAAAGGCATGTGTGGTAAAGGCAAGTGCATTGTAATGGCAGTGAGTTTTAATATCACTTGCATCATAATGGCAGGCGTAATAGCATGTGTTGTGATAATGGCTGTTTCCCTTGCAAGATATTAGATCTTTACTTTTTGTATTCTAACAGGGTTGAAAGTCTTGAAGTCAACTTGGTTATTTTTAGGCAGTGGGAGCATAACTGACAGTGATGAGGGTGGAAACAACTTGGTGATAATGAGATATCTGGTACGTGAAAAAATGGCTGTTGACATTAAGGATTTAAGTTACATCTCTATAGCTGGAAAAGAGGACAGATTTTAAGGGCAATTGTGTCACGCAAGTGACAAATGAAACAATGCAGGAACAAGGACAAGAATTTTGAGTTAATATTTTTCTTTATTTGCCAAGAGGGGTGGGTGTGGGCTGCTCATCAAGATAGAAAATACAGATTTCATTGTTAAATAGTGACTTTGTCACTACATTTTGTTTGTGCATTTTATTGACAACACTGTTCAAAGGGGATTAGAGTCTTGAGATAGTAATCGACAACTAACTCACTATGACTGTCCACATGAATGCATTCTTTGTCTCCTGCTTCCACACACTGAAAATGCTCAAGAAGATCTTAAAATGGTCCCCCACCAATACTTCCAGAACTGTCAATCAAGCCATCCTCCCTGGCAAGCTGTACTAGGGCAACTTATTCTATGCTGCATTCAATGTTGAACTGACCAGAAGACTCCAGACCATACAAAACTCAGCAGCCAGGCTCACCCTCAACCTCCTACCCTGCACTCACATCACCCTGCACCTCAAAGAGCTCCACTGACTCACAATTCACAAACAATCTCTCTTCAAACTCCTCACTCGCACAAACACAGCCTTACACAACAATGCCCCCTTGTACCTCAACCTTTGCATAAACCTCGACAAACCTATCCGACACCTCATCTCAGACGAACTCGTTTTCACATACACACACCACACACCACATATGCAGAACCAAATCCGGTGGTGATGCCTTCTCGCACCTCGCTTCTAAACCCTCAAATGACTTGCCTCTGCGCCTGAGAGCTGCCTTCTCATGACTTGAATTAGACAACAAACTGAATACTTAGTACTGCATTTAGCCCCTACCCTGGCTCAGCCCATACATGCCCTGCTTCTAAGTGAGTTGTGTGCTATACAAATACACATAACATACTATACCAGAAAAGGTGTGCAAAATTCATGGAACGCCTATACACATCTTACTTACACTTGAAATGCACATCAAATTATCTGTAGGAAAGGGAGGAGTAAGTGTTTTTCAGGGTGGAAAAAAGTAGGGAACACCTAGAAAATTGAATGGAGTGTCAGGGAAGGGTTTTTTCCCAAAAGGAGAATTTTTCTTCTTTTCAGAATAAATGTAAAAACTGTCACAACTTCACAAGCTTGTCAAACTTACATGGGTGTTCATGCCAATAGATAATCCAGAACAGTATATCCAGGAGAGTTCACATACACATGAGAAACAGTGATAATCATAAATTTTCATATGCACTTCGTGGGACATTTTGGGAATCTCCTTAAAAGTTATAATTATACAAAATCATAAGCATATATCTCCGTAGTGAAGATTTCCAACATTTTACTAACTATCTATGAATCAGGCTCAATATTATAATTTCACCTGGGATACCACGTGCTGTTAAGAATCAGTCCATACTGATCATTTATATAGAGGCAGATGTCATACAGAGGTAGATGTCAATTTAGAATTACCATAACGTATTTTCATTTTGATTCCGACTTCAGTGATGAGGATCAAGAGTGGTGAAGAATGTCCCTGGTCAATAACATAACTATTTTGAAACTCAATTGTTGTCATCTGTAAAATCAAGCTGCACATTATTCCAGTGTTTTACTTAGCAATTGAATTGTGAGAAGATGTACACACATCTAGCATCAAAGAGAGCAGTGTACTAAAACAAATGCATTACTTCTAGTACCAATCTTCCTTCTATGACTATGGAGATCTAACCCCATAGGGTACATGTAAAAGTGTGTACTGGTGTGTGCCCTGTATGCTTCTCTGGCAGTCGTATTCAGCTAGCCTTCAATGCAAATTGGAAGGGGATTGAGGCAAAACAGATTGCACCTATCTTTTAGTAGAGAAATTTATATCAAGATGTACAAGGTGCTAAGGAGCAGAGACTCAATACCCTTAAGCCTCCAGAGATACATAAAATCTCCTAATTCCAAAACAACACAGTGGTCGAGCACACATAATTCGGATTTGTAAGTTAATTGACAATAGTTTTACTAAAGTGATCCTTGGTATAGCTTAAACATTCATTTCACATGGTCAAATCCCATAATTAAACAAAAGGGCAATTCAGCAGAGTTGTTCTTTAAATTATTTATAGAAGACTTCTTTTTTCTGACAAGGTAAAAACCGTGGCCAACACGTTTCATCCTTGCGGACTTCTTCAGGGAAAAACAAAACACACTGTTCTTATCCTTGGTTAAATTACAGCATTGTGCAGGTTCTCCTTCTATAGTCCGACAGTTTATGATTATATCTGCTATATTTCTTGATTGGACTGACAGGTGATTAAAGCGATTAGTTTTTCATCATGGGCCAGGTCATCAATATAAGTAACACGTCTGTTCAATGGCAAGAATATTATCCATGTCATTCGATTTGTCACTTTCTGAGTTGTATTCCAGCCAGCGTGGTAGTGTGGCATCCAGCTAGCCTTCCCTTACATGACCGGCCACTAGTAGGGTCCACCTATTGTCCAGACTCTGAGGCTTCATAAAGTTAAAGCTACAACAATGGAGCGGATCGGGAATCTTGCGGGAATTACTTCTAGTACCAATCTTCCTTCTATGACTATGGAGATCTAACCCCATAGGGTACATGTAAAAGTGTGTACTGGTGTGTGCCCTGTATGCTTCTCTGGCAGTCGTATTCAGCTAGCCTTCAATGCAAAATGGAAGGGGATTGAGGCAAAACAGATTGCACCTATCTTTTAGTAGAGAAATTTATATCAAGATGTACAAGGTGCTAAGGAGCAGAGACTCAATACCCTTAAGCCTCCAGAGATACATAAAATCTCCTAATTCCAAAACAACACAGTGGTCGAGCACACATAATTCGGATTTGTAAGTTAATTGACAATAGTTTTACTAAAGTGATCCTTGGTATAGCTTAAACATTCATTTCACATGGTCAAATCCCATAATTAAACAAAAGGGCAATTCAGCAGAGTTGTTCTTTAAATTATTTATAGAAGACTTCTTTTTTCTGACAAGGTAAAAACCGTGGCCAACACGTTTCATCCTTGCGGACTTCTTCAGGGAAAAACAAAACACACTGTTCTTATCCTTGGTTAAATTACAGCATTGTGCAGGTTCTCCTTCTATAGTCCGACAGTTTATGATTATATCTGCTATATTGCTTGATTGGACTGACAGGTGATTAAAGCGATTCGTTTTTCATCATGGGCCAGGTCATCAATATAAGTAACACGTCTGTTCAATGGCAAGAATATTATCCATGTCATTCGATTTGTCACTTTCTGAGTTGTATTCCAGCCAGCGTGGTAGTGTGGCATCCAGCTAGCCTTCCCTTACATGACCGGCCACTAGTAGGGTCCACCTATTGTCCAGACTCTGAGGCTTCATAAAGTTAAAGCTACAACAATGGAGCGGATCGGGAATCTTGTGACTAGGGAATTTATGTTTTTTAGACTCTCAGGTCCTTTTGATAAGTAATGGACTAGGGGTTGGCACCTAGAAATAAAAGGGCTCATCCAAGTGAGTCTTAGATAATGGCATGCATGATACACCAGCATGGTACCTCAGTGTTTTTCTCTGAGTGTAGGCCAATATACTCACAGCTTTAAACTCCACAAGGAAGATGGGTGAAGCAAAAAGCATCATGGAAAGAATGGCTGTGAGAAGAACAATTTCCAACCAGATGAGTGACTGCCGATCCCAAAAACAATCTGGTTTACAGCTTACCCTCACAAATAAAATATACATGCACTAACACATAAAAATAGCAAAATATGTGGAACAGTTGTTTAAGCTCTCCCTCCACCCCTTGTTGCAGGTCTCTTGCTATAAAGTCAGCCATAGACCATTTTAAAACCAGCAGATTTATATTTTGAAAATAGGGGACACATCTTGTGTTTGTCCCAAAGGTGATTTAAAACTGGGTCCACTATGTAGAAGACAACTGACATGCGTGGGGATTTCAAAATATCCTAGGCATGTGCATTAGCTCCATAAAGCCAAATAAACCAACAAAAACAGCACATTGTCTTCCAGCAGATCATCCCATCATGGTGGCACATGCTGTATACTTTTATGCTTTGCTACAGCATATCACTGTCAGTAAATATGATGTATGGTTCAACAGTTGCAAACCTACCAATGAGTATGTGAAGCTTGAATGTTTATTGGGAATGATTGCAAGAGGTGCTTGTTTCATAGAATGCTGCCAAGCCACATTTGTGAGGCCATGGAGTAAGCTCGGCATTGCATCTATGGTCATGGATGAAAGAAGAAGTGATCAGGTGTGTCTGGAGCTGAAGCTAGTATGAGTGTCAGTGCAGAGAATACATATCTTCTGGAAGACTGCAGGCGAGACAAAGTGAGGAACTCCCTGGTTTCTCTCCATGGGGTGAACCAGGGCTTCCTCAGCCCTACCCAGCTCAATATGATGGGTAGGACCAAGTGAATACCTGCCTTCACGAGGAGCCACATTAGGAATTGACCCACTTCCCAAAGTACCACGAAACACTCAGAGACACATGGGCTGGTGGCTTGTCAGAAGGTCAGATCTAAGACACTGGTGGGCGAATTCTCTGAGTGAATTCCTGGCAGAGTCCATTCTCAACAGGTGTGTGGGGCAGAGGATATGGAAGAGCCATTAGGACCAAACCCTGTTGAAGTAGGTGTGGGCAGCAAGTGGGTAGCACTCAGAGGATCACAATTGTGATGACTACAATACAAGATGGGAGTGTTTGTGGCATAGCTGGGATCTGTCTGGACTACCATGTGGCAGAACCTCTACACAACAATAGCCTACGTAAATGCCAGAATTCTGGTGCTTTGCTCCTCATCATTCAAGGCAAAGCCCATTATTTCAGTGGATCCTAAGAGACTCTAGAGGAAGAGAACTCCCACCTGTTTATATGTTGTCTCTGGGGGTCAAATATACTGCCAGCGTGTCAATGCAGAATACCTTTTGGTTATGGATCACCAGTGCATAGCTATCCATGCTGCAGCCGGTGCAGGGGCACCATCTCCCAAAGGTGTCAAGGGGCGGAAGCTCAGATTATGTTAACACAGTGTGTGCCAAGGGCCTAGATCATGTTTGGGGGCACATGGCAACTGTGTTTCATGTTTGGGGCTGCATGGTTATAGTAGGAGTAGAGGAAAATAGACAAATGTATAAGAGAGGGGAAAGGAATGAAATATTAGGAGATGGGAAAAGGAAGCAGAAGAGAGGGAAAAGTGATAGGAGAAGGGGATAGTGATGAAAGACAAAGGAGTTACGGACAAGCATAAGGGGCAAGAGAAAGATGCCAGCAATAAAGATCCCGTGGAGAAAAAGGAGGAAGGGGATATGAGCATGTGGGAGACAGAAGCAGGGAAAAGAGTGACACAGAAAGGGGAAAAGAAAGAACGCGTGAAAGAGGGAAAGAAAATAATATGATAAAGGGAAGGAGAAAGGGATACAAGAAGAAAAGACAGGTAGATTGAGAATTTGGACACCTATGAGCAGGGGCAGGCCTATTATCAATGTAGCATGTGCCCTGACACAAGTCTCCATGGTGGTGAGGGAGCCACTTCTCTCCAATTTTAATACCGGCATGGGGTGGGCAGGTGTCCAGTCACCAGACCCTCTGGAGAAACCGTAAATAAGTTTTATATTTTTTAAAGTATAGGTTTTTATTGGCATTTAACATCAGCAAGACAACACAGTATCACAGGTCAGCTTGATGACAGAATGGAAACATAGCAATGTACATTCAGAATCAAAACAGATTGACACCCACACAGAGCCCCACAACCCATACCCAGTCACACCACAGCATAATGGGATACTAGATATGTCAGTTTTCCAAAACCAAGCCAATCCCCCTACCCCGAGATCAGGGGACACTAGACCTCCCTCTCTCCATGTATGAGCCAACCTTTCAACCGAGCTCAGATCATCACCGCCTATGTCTGCAAATCATCTGCAACTTTATCACCCCCTCATGTCCAGTAACCCAGTCTTTTGGCGGTAATGGAGAATCCAGTAGGTTCTGCCATTTATTTTGAACAGGGAGCTCAGCAGTTGGCTGGTCCTCCCTCAGTGCCTTGTAAAGGTGGGATACCAGTCTACGTCCAAACTCCAAAGTTCAGCAAGGTCCACAGGATTCATCAAGACGGCCCAAAGTCTCAGGTAACTTTTGCTTACACTTCCACCACTCAACCAGTGCCTGAGGCTGCTCGGTCACCTTGGTCTCCAGGGCACACAGTCTTTGTTCCACAGAATCTAAAGATCTAGATAATTGTTTTTTCACCCGTCTGCTACTTTTAAACACTCCCCATGCAATATCACTTCCATAGCATCCCATTTAACCCCTTTTGTTGATGCACTAGCCTGATTTTCAATAAAATAAATATCAGCCGTCTCTCACACACCCTGAGAGAACACTGGATCAGCGAGGTCCATGGTAGGCATCTGCCATCATACTTGGTGGCTCTCTGGACAATAGGAGAGTCACCAGCAAAGGAGAGTGGTCAGAAATATAACATGCCAGGTATGTCACACCTCCACACAGTGTAGTAGTGCACCAGTTAGCAAGCAATAGTCTAAGTGACTATAGGACCAAGTAGTGGGAGCATGGCAGGAGTAGACTTTAGCATACAAATTTCTCACTCGCAATACATCTTGAATGCCAGCACCAACCATCACTTCTTTGAGGGTACCTGTCATAGCAGGCTTAGTGTCTGATCAAGGGAGGAAGGCAATTCAGATCCCCATAGTGCACACAATTAAGGTCCCCCATAAAGAGGATCTCCATACCCAAATGCTCATCCACTGAACACATCGCAGTTCCAAAAAAGCTCCCATCATCTGTTTTAGGTGCATAGACATTCAACAAAGAAATGTCCCTAGCATCCAACATTCCCAAAACAATCAAATGCCTCTCCTGGGGATCAATCATGGCATTGCAGGCAACATAGCAGACACACAGTTCCCCTAAGTATGCCTCTCTTGTAAGAATGCCACTTACACCCCGTATTGACGCAACTTGAAATACACCCTTCTCCTTTTTTCAGGCTGACCAATACCCTTACATTCCAGGTCAATCCCTTCCAGTCACCTGACATAGTTTACCCATACTCTAACACCCCCATCTCGCCCCTGGGTTCATGGATCATACATTCCATATGCTACAACAAGGGAACTGCAAATCGTCATTGCTAATCAGCCAAAACCTATCCAGCAGGAGAACCAAAACACCCATAAAATATTGGTAACCATACCCCCCTCCCACAGGCAGTGAGTCTAAACTTCAGGGTCCTGGAATAGCAAGCCAATCTCTAAGTCCCACTCCCAAAGCTTCCCTTAAGGAACAAATCACGACTTAAGAAATCGCTTCATGCCGTGAGTTTTACATCACACCCAGGTGGCGAGGCCAAATGCGCTTTAACCACCAGCAATGGGATCTCAGCCCACCTTGACCACCCACCAGCAAGTTTCAGTCAATCCCCCACAACAGAAATACCATACAAATCTTCATAATCAATGCATCCTTCTGACAACACCCCCATGTACAGTGGTCAAAAATAGAATGTATGCATTAAGTTCTTCACCCCATAGTAGTACAACATAATCACATGAAGACATGTGTGACTTCAACCCCCAAATGTCTACACAGTTCTAATGCAATTAGGGAGGATCCAACCTGTCTTGCAACACCTTACCAAATGGCACCAGCCATCAGTTTGTTCTATTGCTGTGATAATCAGTACCCTCCCTATGGCCCTGAAAGGTTTTACCAGTGTCTGACACAAAGTTAGACTTCACCATGGTTCTGACGGGGCACACCATAATCCTTCCCGTCTGCCGGCTGACTGCACAATGAAAGGAATCTAAAGAGTGCTTCCATAGCCTTGTGTTCATTCAAGGATACGTGGTGCCATCCTGCTTGGATGCAGGCTGCGGTTCAGGGGGTGTATGGCCCATGGTATCCAGACAACTGTGAACCTCCTCTTGGGTAGTGAAGAACAGTGCATGGCCCTCATATTGCACTCACAGCTTCCCCGGTAACATGAGACTGTATTGAAGATCACAGTCTCACACCTTTTTCTAACTGTCATATAGTCTCTGCATAGGTTTTGGACCTTGAGAATATAATCTGGGAAGATCATAATGCTATGGTTCTCAAACCAGGGATCTCCTGAACTCAAACATGTTACAGTACGGTGTCTCTCTCTCCCGCAAAATAAATAAACGTGCAATAATGGCTTGAGGTGGCGTCCCCGGCCTGGACACCTCAATAGGAGCACTCAAGGGAGAACATATGTTGCGATTTGCTTAGGTTTTATGACCGTTGTTATCCATATCTCTAAGAACAGTTCTGCAGATTGTCCTTCAGCTCTTTCAGAAAAGCCTACAAATTGGTGATTGTTCCTTCTGGAACGGCCTTCCACATTTTCCATCGGACATCCAATGTAACCACAAGGGACTGCAGTTCAGTGACTGATTTCATGAGAGAACTTTCTTCTTGTTGTAGTTCCGAAACCTGGCCCACTGTTTTGGTGACCCTCTCCGATACCTTCCTGAGATTGATGCATAATAGGTCCACCTCTAGCACATCCAAATCAATCCTTGCAATATTAGTTTCCTGGGACTCCTTGATTTCCATTAGGAGGCCAGCCAGGATAGGGGGTGATGATTTCCCATGTGGAAGCTGCTTCTTTGTCTCCCCCACTACACTCTCCTGTGCCAAGGGTAGAGCAGAGTTATCCATTTCGTCCGCTTGCTCCACCTTCATTGGTTTATACTTTGCCATCTTGGCCGCCTGACAAATCCAACAGTTTTCCACTCTACAGTCCCCTGGGTGAGCAGTCCACAATCTGAAAGTAGTCCATCCCCCACCCTGACACAGAAGGCCAAAGGCAGAAGGGGAAATATTTATGACCCTGCAGGGTAGAAGCAACTCTATGCCCACAATGTTTCTCATAATTGGGCCGGGAAGCAGGGTTCCCTCTTGAGTTGGGTGGTAATCAAGGCCCGACCCGCAGACCACCAGGTCGTCATACATCACTACTCAAGTTGTGTATCTTGGATGAGTGGAGCTCTAGATTGAGTCTGCTCCCTTCATGCCCCACTGCTTCATGTTGTCCCTGATTCAGGGACCGTAGGCATGCAAACAACTTTAATTGGGGGCGATCTAGGGGATGATCACTCCCTTTACGGGACCCCAGCACCACCAATGGGAAGATGCAGTCCACTAGGCATACTCAATGGTTTTTTCTATACTTGCCCACGCCATCCTGGGCTGGGACCCACAGGCTGTCCTTCAGGGCTGCCTGTCTGCCACCAAAACCAGGGGCAGTGCAGCACTGTTTGTGGTCCCCGAGTACCTGCATTCAAAGCCTCCTGCGCCATCCACTGTACAGCAGCTGCCCTGGCTGTCTGCATAGGGCCGTTCTCCCTGTAATTTGAAGTCTCCCAGGACCCGTCTGCACCAGCACACATCCTGCGTCATTGGGCCCACCTGGACCAGCCCCTCACCCAGTGCCAGAGCAGAGCTGCGGCAAATATACACCCGGTGCACAGTTCCAATCTCCTGGTGTGGGGGTATGTGTGATTGCACTCACCTTCTCAGGCCAGCCCGGTAACCACGGCCCCAGGACTTCCTCACCACAGCCCTACCCAGGTGCCCATCGGGCCGATTTTACCCCCAACAGCATTCCAGGATGCTTCGAGGGCCACAGGGTCGCGTGGCAGACAGGGGCCCGGCCCAAGAGATGTTTGTTGATTTCAGGCACCCTCTGATAAAGGGCTGCGGGTGCAGCAACATTCCCAGGGCTCTGCTCCAGTCAAGCTGGCCCGCCTACTTGGATCTTTGCGTCTTGGAGACTTAGGTGGTGCAGAATGCAATTGGACACAAGGAAATTGGTGAGGGGGTTAGACCCGACCCAATGCATGAATTTTGAGTACATGATTTAAGCCTGATTTTATTTCATCAGAGGGACCATCTTGCCAACCCATGCCCCCCTATGTTGTAAATAAGTTACACTGTTGATGGAGTGCAAATTTTATTTTATTGGTAGGGGTGCATTATAATGTCAAGTAGAACGCACCCGCATATAATATTGCAACTGTGTTAACATGAAGTGTTCGAATTTCAAAATGTTTTAACACAACTATGTGTCTTGCTCTAGTTTATGGACAAGTGTCATGGAGAATTAGTATATGAAATAAATGTAACAAGCAGAAAACGTTAACATGGAAACTTGTGCTGTAAAACTGACACTTCTCACATATAAGATGCGTTTGACAGATAATTTCCTATTAGTAGGTAAATGTATTAATTGAAATGCTAATAATGATTATGCAAATTTAATTGCTGAAAGAGACATGTTCTTATGTTAGCCGAAGCTATAGGCCTGAAATGCATTGCTTGCATGCATTACTTTAGGACTAATAGTTGAATTTCATGTGCACTACAGATTCTGTTCTTTCTTATGTTTCCATTGCAGGTGGAGAAGCATTCTTTAGGAAAAGTAATGCTTTGTTTTAGTAAGCTAGGCAATTAGACAAGAAGTTACAGATACATGGGTTGGAGGTGATAAACGTAGAGACTGATTAAGACAGGAGGAGGCATGGTTGCCAAGGACAAATTGATGCGAAAAAGGCTCATAGACAACACCGTGGAAAAGTACATCCAGAACTGCACCCAGAGTGGATGACATGATGTGAGGTGCACCATGGTAATACCACCTGTGGATAACTAATTGTTCAAACTAGGGAATGTGCCCACTTCGTTCTTTCCTTAGGAGAGAGAGCATCTAAGAACAAGCTCTTTTTATTGATACTGGCTTTATGATACTTGACCCATAGATGGTGGAGCGACTTCTTAGGAAGATGCCATGCACTGACACCATTTGCCTTTCCATTGAAAATGCTGATGGAGGGATGTCACCTTAGAGCTAGAGTAGGGATATATTGATGCTTTTTACTCATCAACCCTCGATGCAGGGAAATTTGGACTCATGCTTTTTGATTCTCTGTATCCTACTTCTTGAACTAATAGTTCTGTTCATGCTGAACCATTTAAATTGGCTGTGTAGATTTGGGTTCATGATAATTACTTTATATTTCTATACCCTTGTGTTGAGGTGTCTCTATGACCAGTTATTTTTGGCTTTGTAATAAATTAACTTAGGTTTATCTAGCTGTACATGGATCATTATGTGGTAAGAAGAATTGTTGGTTAATTGGCTTTGTAATAATGATCTTCTCCCCTTTACACTTTCATGCTGCGAAAAAGAACCATCGGGTTGTGTTTCTAGAATAGGTCTAGAATGAATGGGCCGGGCCCTTTCATTTGGCAGCAGAGTAAGATGGTTTGCACATGAAATAAGGGGAGGATCTAGAAGTAGTCTAGAATAAGTGGAACTTAGAACCATAAAGCCCCGAACTAGAACAAAACAGAAATCTGGCGGAGATCGACAGAGTTTGATGGTGAGGCGAGATCAGCGATTATTAACTAGGTGTATGTAGTATGCTAGATTGAGAGAAAGGTTTGATTGTGCTGTGTCTTGCAGAGTTGGTGTGAGAGTCGATTGAATGTGGTTTCGGGTAGATGTGGCCCAAGGATTGAGATTGAAGTTGCAGGTCCTGAAGTGGATTAAGATCCTGGAATATATTAAATGGTGTAGAAGACACAGAGTTGGTGACTGTCTGACCGAGGAATTGAGGAGATGTCATGACAGGGAACTTTGTGTGAATGGAACATATGTGAATTGTCTAGCGGACCTTGTGTACAGGAGCTAACTATAATGATTCAGGTGACCCACACTGGTCGAGGGTTACCATGTGAGAATGTTCCCTGAAAGTAAGAATTCTATTGATCATGTAGAATGGTGGACAATTACAATTTAAGATAATTGTGTGAGTGAAGTCATACAGAGAAATTGTGAAGGAGGGTGAGCAGCTGGGAGGAGTGAGGGTAACGTTAGGTTGTGCCACGCTGTGATAGGTCAGTTGGTATAATGCCACACTGGGCTTGGTTGGTAGTTATCCAGAAGTCTGTGGTTGAAAAAGGATTGTCCCGTCATATTCAATTGAACAAATATTTTATTTTCTGAAATCATGCAATGCTTTAGGGTGTTACAAGGTCTTTTCCTAGGTGATGAAGGGGTTGTTACTCGAGTGGGCGAAGAGGTGCCATGCGAGGATACTCCAGCACACTATTTGGTGAAAAAAGTTGGGCTCCACACTGTAATTTGGCTCCAAAATTGGTACAAAATCACTGAAAAAGTGGGTGAATTGTCAGTTCCACGCTTTGGTTGATTCAGATTGGGTATGTTGAATCGGCTTAGGGAAGTGATATTTGAGATGCAATTATTGTCTAGACCCACTCAGTTTGAAGCATTAGATGCATGCATGTGTTTAGCTCATGCTATGCAAACAGATAAATATCAAGGGAGGATGAAGAAAACTGTGAAGGCCTATCAGGATGCACAGTGGAATATGAGGCTTAAGAGGTGGAGAGAGAATACCTTTGAGGGAAATAGGTTGTACCCAGTGCTGGTAAGGGTTGGAGGACCACAAGATAGGAACAGAAGGACAAATGAGAGTGATAATAGTGATAATGAATACAGCTTGTTGGATGGGTTGTTGGGTGAGTGTCCCCCACCTTACAGTCCACAAACGGGTGAAGAGGGACAAAACCCTGAATGCACCGAGAATGTGGTGTGGGTATCAGCCCCAGTAGCGCCTGATTCTGGGGTTGCAAAAATGATATCCACAGAAGCAGGGTGGACAGGAGAGTCCCCCTCCAGAGATATTGAACAGAATTGTGTTAGCGCTGCATCATGGTTGCCGGAAGCTCTTACAGTATTGGTTAATGTTGATCCTGTCCTTCCTGCTTGTGACCCAAGCTCAGTGGGAAACCTTGTTCAGAAGCAATACATACAGGCTGAAGGACTGAGTTGGGTAGAACAGGAAGTGCAAATGGAATTGTCATCTTTTAGAGCATATGGAATCCAGTACCCTTTAGTGACTACTGCTGACCTTTCCAGAGTGCAGATTGGCTCCAGTACATATGGTTTATACCCATGGTAAGAAAACTAGTTCAGATCTGTGAATGTGGGAAACTCAGGTGAAAGGATCAAGTGGCATGACTCAAGAAGCAATCACATGTCAGAGAACCCCTGACAATTAGCACGTTGTAGATGTTGCAGACTTACGGGCCGATTATGATCATGGTTGGAAAGCCTCCGACCTCAAGGAACATGTCGGCCAGTCATAGACCGGGCTGTGATCCATATGGACGGCGTTGTACATTGTTCAGGTTATGATGCTCAGTTGCCAGCTGGATTTCCATGCCAGGCTTTTTAAGCCTGTCAGAGGACAAGCTTGGGGGCCCCAAGCAGGGCCTCCTTCTGTTTGCGGCCTCCAATTGGGTACCATGAGGTGCCTGCCACGCTGTGCAGGGATGAACACAACCTCCCATTTCCAGATGAGAGCTTGTGCTCTGGCCTGTTTACGACCATAGCACATGCTCCCATAAGGAAATGTGAGTATGCGACCCACCATGTGTGGTCGCATTGTAATTAAGCAGTCGGATCCTGTTTCCGCACAACATTGTAATAAGCCCCTTAGAGTCATGGTTGAGGGATCATAATACCAGCAAGGCGAGCCAGAATAGTCAGGTACCCTCAAAGCTGCAATCAAGTTGAAGTCAGTGGATGTGCTGAGTATGAATGCTGAGTTAGAGGAAACTATCAGTGCAAGTCCAGCTTTAGACAGAGTAGAAACCTGTATGAGCCAGATGACTAGTTGTTTACGGCAAAGGATGTCACCCGAAGGTCGGAATTGGCTCAGAGGTATGGAGTCGATTTATCCCGGATGGAGGTATTGCAGGGAAATCACATGCTTACCTGCAGTGATCCAGAGTTGGAGGAAAACAGAGTGAATGCATTGACACATTCTGGAACAGTCTGTAGACCAAATCTTATGGCATACCAGGTATTACAATGATGAGGTGGAATCAAAACATAGAAGGATAAAAGAGAAACTGATGTTGGTCCAAATACGTAATGCCCAGAAAGGAGAGCAGGTGGAGGCAATGATGGAAACTGCAACTCTTTGTCAGGGAAAAAAGTAGGTATAAAAGTACAAACAGTTGCAGGACTGATGGGCCATTGAAGAGGGAGAGGTATCCCTATAAATCCAAAGATTTATTTGAGTAGTCTAACTGGGATCCTGCTAATCAGGACTCCAGTCTATCTGCTTTGTCCCTAAAATGTTTGCCATGTACCTTGGTACACTCCAGATTGGATACTGGGGTACGCTTATAAGTCCCTAGAATATGGTACCCCAGAATATGGTACCCATGTACCCAGGGCATAGGTACCCCAGAGGCCTCCCATGGGCTGAAGCATGTATTATGCCACTATAAGAGGCCACGCAAAATGGAACTACAGGTCTGCTACTGCAACCTGTGTAAGCTGGTGCTTGCACCACTTACTTTAGGTATAGTTTCACTAAATCTATAGGTCACTACACTTAAAACTTAGAAGTCACCCCTGTAGCAGGCCTGAACAATCCTGAAGGCACCTGAGAGGGTACCCCTACAAGAGCAGAGCCCCTCTGTAGCATTCGGAGACTATTCTCCAGGATTGTCTGTGCCTCAGCCAGACATATAGGTAGAGGTGCATTATAACCTCACGGTAAATGCTATCTCTAAATCGGCTGCAATAAAACATGTCGTGTTTGCTATCAAACACCTTGGAATCATACCTCCACACCGGTAACCGGTGTGGGAGGTTTGATTCCACCCTTCTGAAGTGAGCTTTGTGAGGTCACTGGTCTATCCGGTGCCAGCCTTCTCGACCCAGACAGCACAAAATGGATGCTGCCAACCAGAGACACATTTCTGCTCTCCTGCTGCTGAGCTAAGCTCAAGTAGAGGAAGGCAGTACAATAGGCATCCGGTCGCAGGGAGGTGTGACCACCTCCCAGACAGGATTTAGTGTATTGTGGCTGTGTGGGTGTACTCTGAGAGTGCCTGAAAGTCTGCACCTGGGCACATTTGGCATAGTCCAGTTGAAATCAGTTCTGGGAGCCATTGGCTCCTGCTCTGGCACGCAACTGGACAAAGGACATGGGTGTAACCACCTCTCTATCCTGACCCTCCCCTAGGATGGTCCCCAAATCTGTCAAACTCTCTCCCCTGGGTACAAAGGGCTTACCTGACTGTAGCTCTTTAGATTTGTACGTGGACAAGATTCTACAAGACGAAACCACTGACCTTTGACGGTCTGGACACTCTGGACTTCGCTGGACTTTGACGAGGCCCAACTTCGTCACCCTCTCCGTCCAAAGCTTTGTCTGTGCCCTTGTTCCATACAGGCTCCATGCAGGACCTGTTGTGCACTAAGGACAACTGAAGAATCTCCCTTGGGGTGAAGGAGTTACTCCCCTGCATTTGCTGGCACCTCAATGCAACTGACCAGTCTGCTGCTCCCAAGCTCCTGCAGACTCTGAAGACAACAGCAATACAGGAGGTGGGTTTTGAAGGTCACTGAGGTTGATCTGCCGTCTCAGCAAGTTTGATGCCATTACCCCTCGTGTGGACTGCATAACTTGAACCCCTGTGCATTGCATCTATTTGCAAGTGCATATGCTTGTTGGCAATTCCCAAGCTTGTGCATTGGATTTAGTATAGTTCTAACCCTGAACAGTATTTCCACCAAAGAAATCCGGCCTGCTCACACCGAGTGATCCGTGGGCTGGTACTTTGTAACCTTGCTTGAGGTGCCCTTGCGACTCCTGGTCATTCGGCCTGTGGATCCTCCTGAGGGTCATCTTGAATTCTGTTGGGCTTTCCTGATTTCTCCAGACATGCCCTGACTCACCATTGCTTGGTGAGTCCCCTGGACCTTGCTGGTTCACACCGTAACCTGCTTGACCTTCCTGCATGGATTGCTTTTGACAAGGCTTGTTGGTGCTCCAGCCGGACACCTACCCCTCAGCACTCGATATCCTTTGTGGAACAGCTCGCATCTGGCTCCTGGTTGTTGTCGACATCTCCTGGTCCTCGAGTCAATCATCCCTTCTTTGCACCTGAAGCACCCAACATCGGTGGGCATTCGTTTCCAGAACCCCTGTTCACTCTGAAGTGACCCAGACTCTGAGAGAGATTAAAGATGCTATCTCTAAAATCCGGCCTGGCAAAGCACCTGGCCCAGACGGCCTACCTGGAGACTTGTTAGCTCATGATCCCTTGGTTTGGGCAAATTTTATAGCTAGCTTAATGAACTTAATTCAACAGGGGTTTCCCGTTCCAGATTCCTGGAAAGGGGCGGAGGTAATTACAATATACAAAAAAGGTGATAGAGAGGACCCTGCCTACTATAGGCCAATTAGTTTAATTGATACCATACAAAAGGTAGTTGGCAGGGTCATTGTAAATAGAATCGAGACATGGCTCATGGAAGAAGAGGTATTAACTCACTTCCAGGCAGGGTTCAGACGGAATGTGGGTGCAATAGATCAGGTGTTTCGGTTTTGTGCGGTCTATTGGAAGTCAGTATCCATTAACAAAGACAGTTTGTATCTGGCTTTCATTGATCTCAAAACCGCATTCGATGTCATTCCTCGCTCCAAATTGTGGGAAGTTCTATTGGAAATGGGCTTTCCTAATTATCTTCTGCAATTTATTATTAAGCTCCATGAGGACAATTTTGCGAGGATACGGTGGGGAAGCCAAGGGCAATTGACAGAGAGGGTACCAGTCAACAGAGGAGTGCGGCAGGGGTGTGTGATGGCACCAACGCTGTTCTCCCTCTTTATAAATGGGGTGGTGGACCATTTGAGGGAGGACCCTGCGGATGCGCCCGTCCTTGCCGGTGAGAAGACCCCTACACTCCTCTTTGCGGACGATACCCTCCTGATGTCCAAGACCCCGTCGGGTCTCCAGAAACTCCTTGACCGCTTTTCGCTCTTCTGCAGAGAGCGGGGCTTAACAATAAATACTACAAAAACAAAGTTAATGGTTTTCTCGTCAAAAAGGAAGTCTAGGAATGTACATATTTCACTTTTCGGGTCTCCGCTTGAGGTTGTAAATGAATTTGACTACTTGGGTGTTAGATTATCCAATAACATGTCCTGGGGACCGCATATATCTAAAATGATACTCAATCTCAATAGGGTCTCTGGCGTTATAATAAAAAACCAGCGCCAATCCACCAGTAGACTTGTTGCTCCAGCCCTAGCAGTCTACGAGGGGAAGGCGGTAGCATCGGCTGTCTACGGTTCGGAAATTTGGGGCGCTGTAAACACTAGAGCCCTGACTGTCATAGAGAATAAGTTTATTCGAGAATTGGTATCACTTCCCATGTCAACTCCTTTGCTACCGCTATTTTTTGACATGGGCATGAAATGTATAGCTGACAAAGTCCATCTTAGACCCCTATTATTTTGGGTGCGACTTCGAAGGACTGAAGAATTAAAAGATTATGCTCGAGTCCTGGACGAGCTAATTACCCTCAATGTGAATAACAAAATAAAGTGGCTTAACAACCTCAAGCTTTTGGTACACTCGTTAGGTCTGGGGGCGTCTTGGATTTCACAATGCCCACCCACTAAACAAGAAGTAAAAAAGTTATACTGGGAATGGGTAGACTCCAAGATTTATGTTAATTCAAACTTTGGCCCCCTGACGATCAAGTTTCTAGAACACAAAGTAGGGCGTAAAATTGAGCCCTTTCTGGATTTCATCCAAACACCTAGAGATAGGACTTTGTTTTTGAAATTTAGACATGGAACTCTGCCTGTTAAAGAAATCACGGCAGGTTGAAAAGTATGGAGGGGAAAGATCTAAATTGCCCAGGCTGTAGTTGCCCAAAGGAATCTTTGGGGCACTTCTTATTTGCATGCTCAGCCTACAGACATGTTAGGAATAAATGGCTGAAACCAGTCTGCAAGTCCATGGGCGTGAATGACCATAGATCAGCCCTGCGTATTATGTCAACCAATATTGCCTCATTGTATATTGTTTGTGGGGTTTCAAAATACCTTGCGGGTGCTTGGTTAATTCGTTCAAGATTGCTAGGTGACTCAGCAAACCCGTTTGAATTGACTAGCTAGTTATATTAATTCACCTTTTAAGTTTTAGAATTATCTTTTTTGCTGTAGTGCTTTGGGACGGACTGTTTTCTATGTATTTTTGTATGTATGTATGTCTGTACTTTTATGATGATTATTTGTCGAATAAAGTATTACAACAGTGACCCAGACTCTGTGCCCTGTGCTTTCAGGTTCCTTTCTTCAAGAATCCAGATCAACCCTATGCACCTGGCTCCTCTGGGATAGGTAAATCTGGTAATTTGGTATCCACAGGTAGGGTGGCTCTCCAACCTCTGAAGGGTTTCATCGAAGTCCTCCTAGAAGGGTCCTCAAACTGTAAAAGTGCAGCCGCGATTTCCCCATAGAATTGTACAGAGCCCGTGGTTCTATTAGCACACTGCACCGTCCTCCTTGGGGTCCCTATCTACTCACTTTGGGCAGTTCCTTGGGGTCCCAATGATTCTACGTGCTCAAGACCTTGTATTGGCCCGAGTCGTGGTTGTCATACGACTATTTTAGAATATGGTTTTGTCTCCCCCTGGAGCCCACTGTGTATTGTGCTGCTTACAACTGTTCTATTGATCTCGTATTGTGTGCTTTGTGTTCTATCCTCAGTTAGAGGATATTAGAGAGTGTTATATTAACCCGTTTACCGCAGCCGTTTTTTCCCAGCAGTGCGGCCGTTTTGAAGAACGGGAGGGGCTGTGTCGGCCATTGAACGTGCGCAGCACCAGCCAGGTAGTGCTCCGAACGCTCAACAGCCGACGGCAGCACTTAACGGGTTAATAAATACATATTTTTATATAACTACTATGTGGTTCTCCTTTCATTTAATTAATTCAAGCGGTGATATTCTGGTAAACAAGCTGCTTTTCATTCCTTCAAGATTAAGCCTGAAGGTTGCTCTCCACAGCTACCACTAGAATAGCTTTCTAAAGGTTATCTTTGACCTCATACATCATACGAGTCATTTGGACTGGAGCAAGATGCCCACTTTAATTAGTGGATAGCATATACCAGGCCAACTTCTCACAGAATGCCTTTTGTGCGCTCACGCTTTCGGAATGCCTGATTACACCAAAGTGTTTTCACTGTTCTGCCACGAGCGGGACAGATGTGCTCTATCTGTACTCACCCAGACACATGGAGATGCCCGTAGACCAGTGGCCTACTTCTCAGCTACTTTAGGTCCTGTAGCTTCAGCGTTGCCCGGATTCATCAAATCCGTTTCTGCAACAGGTGCCAGTATTAAGAAATATGAGAGCATTGTGATGGGTCATCCTCCTACAGTATATGTACCACACTCAGTTGAGCTCTTGATGATGAGAACCAAAACACAGCATGTGACGAATAATACCAGTAGATCCGAAAAAAGAGGCAATACAAGAACTGGCAAATGATACAAATATTACAATCAAACCGGCTGATAAAGGCGGAGCGACAGTGGTGCAGAACTCAAAAGACTATGATTTCGAGTGTCTCAGACTTTTGGCAGATCAGCGGAATTATGAGATCCTAACTGTGGATCCTACAGAACGTCTGAGAATTGAAATTACGAGAATGGTGGAAGAATGCATAATAAACGATTGGCTGTCTAGAAAAGAAGCTGAATTTCTGGAAAATAAACATCCAAGAACACCATACTTTTACACCATCCCAAAGATTCACAAAAGATTAGAGAATCCACCAGGGAGACCAATTGTCTCTGGGATTGGGTCGATCCTGGAGCCTCTGTCAAAATTTGCAGACGCCTTCTTACGACCTCGAGTGCAGCAAACGGAAACATACTTACAAGACACCAAAGCAGTGTTATGCCTAATTAAGGACCTGGATTTTGACCCCACCACACAAATACTGGTCGGACTCGATGTGGAGAGTCTGTACACCAGCTTGCCCCACAAAGATACACTACAAATCCTGGAAGAAATTCTGTTTGAAAGTGAGTGGCAATACAAGACACCAAGACATGTTGTTTTGGAATGCTGCTGCTTAGCCTTGACTGAAAACTTTTTCCTATTCCAACACACTCTGTACAGGCAAACCCACGGTACCAGCATGGGAAGCACATTTGCGCCGAGTGTGGCAGGGTTGTATGTCTACCAACTTGAAAAAAAGAAAATTCTGATGCCTGACAACCCACACTCAACACACATCCAGATGTGGAGACGTTACATTGATGACGTTTTCCTCATCTGGAATGGAAATGAAATGGAAGTCGACCTATTCATAGTTTGGTTAAATTCTCAAGATCCCTTTTTGAATTTTACCTCCACAATGAGTAGAGAAAAGCTGGTCTTTTTAGACCTAAATATAATAGCAGAAGGTGGGAAATTGACTACAACAACTCATTTCAAACCCACGGCCAGAAATTGTCTGTTAAACTTTGAAAGTTTCCACCCACGGCAATTACGGGAGAATTTACCCTTCGGGCAGTTTTTACGCCTAAGGCGAAACTGCTCAGAGAAACGAGATTATGAGATACAAGCCAAAGAATTGAGCACTAAAATACTACTGAGACAATACCCACACAAGATCGTGTCAAAAGCAAAAAAGAGAGCATCAAATAATAACAGAGACGCGCTTTTAGAAAAAAAGCCTATAGCTGAGCAAAAGAATGATAGTGACAGGAGGCCAATCTGTGTTACTACTTACACCGTGGCTTCACAAAAAGTGACAAAAATTGTCAAAAAACATTGGAGGACACTTAATAGTGGTGGCCTTAACCTGACCCAACCTATGTTTTGCCACCACAAAGGTAAAAATCTAAAGGACTTAGTAGTCCATACACGCCCAAAGGTCACAGAAGGCACAGTTCCTCGTCTACACCCACTACCAATGGGACACTACCCATGTTCAAATTGTAGTGTCTGTCATCTAACCAGTGCAACAAAACAAATCACATTCAACAATGGTCTGACCTGGGACTTGAGATCTTTCTCCAATTGTAACACATCTGGGGTGGTTTATATGATAACATGTACATGTGATCTATACTACATAGGCATGACCACTAGGTAGGTCAACACACGGTTGGTGGAACACCGTAGTAATTTTAGATGTAATCACTCAAACACTAAAATGACCACACATTTTCTGGAAAAGGGACACCCCCCAAATGACATGTGTTGGGTGGTCCTCGAAACACAACAGCCACACACAGACATGGAGAAAAAACTACTAGAAAAAGAACAGCATTGGGTTTTCAAACTCCGTTCTCATGTTGTGGGTTTGAATGATGAAATCCCTTGGGGACAATTCACTTAACTGAAATTAAAGGTGATTGAACCTAGTGAGCTGGATACTAAATACTAATTCCATCGATAAGTTGCAAAAAAACACAAACGAATGGATTAGTAACTCAGTTCCAATGTCTGGAGTTTTGTGGGATATTGTGGTACATACTGAACTGTAATCCTGATATAATTGGACAATTTGTATTTTCCCCCAAAAAATTCTATTTTTTCTTTAAACTGTTTTATAATAATAAAGGATAGCTGTAATATGTCCAAAATTATTTAAAAACAGTAATGGCCGCCCCTTTCGAGAATAATCTGCCTTTAAAAATTGCCGATTTAGCTCCGATACACCTAAGATGGCTGCCGTTTTCGATCGCGCTGTCTCTTGGCGCTTTCTAGCCTCCAACTAGGAAGTTCGAGACGAGCAATCAGCTTAAAACCAACCCGACGCTTCCGGTCCAACAACATTCGGACCGAAGAGGCGCGAGTAGGTGCTAAAGGTGGGAGGTATCCTGTCAGCAAGTAAGTGCGAGTAGACGAGTATGTGGCAGACGAGGTGCCTTTTCTGATCCCATTTTCCGCGGGCTGACCTGCAAGCATGTAGGTCTTTACAAATAAGACAAGCAGATGAATTATCCGCCCTTTACTTCCATCTCTCTTTTAGATTGCTGGGATACTGAACCCCTTTGAGTCCATGGGGCGCAGCTAGGTCCCACTACATGTATGCAAATATGTACGAGTGTGTAAGCAAGATGAGTGACTGTTTTCTCACAGCAAGGTGCCCACCACGTTTTTTATGCATGAGAACGACCACGTTTTATGCATGAAAACAATCAAGTTTTTATATAAGGACGTCCTGTTGAGGACCACAGGAAACGAAATTACAGTTCTCTTGGATTTTCCAACATGTGTGATTTATGTGTGTATGTACTGGTGGTCACACCCCGTGACAATTTAAGTTGTTCTTTGTTTTACAGGAACCACGTGATTCAATAGAATACGTAGGTATTACATGCATGAACCAATTTCGATTGCAGTATTTCACTTATTAGCTCATTGCAGCTTTTTTAAGGAGTGGCGAACACAGGGCTGATCCCTGTGTAGTCCCGAGGAAGTGCTTGGGGTATGCACGAAACATGTTGACAGGAGTTGATAGGTACACCTAAATACATTGCTTTTAGGTATCCTGATTTTCCACCCCTCTTTTTAATGTCACCACCTGGAAGCAAGAATAAAATGTATTAAAAGCTTACTAGGCAGGTATTTTTTAACCATTCACTTATACCACTCCATCACCACACCTGCACCACACATAGCCAATTTATAAGTGCTCCTACGTAATTCGTCAGTCGCAGCACGCCCCAGTCCGCAGCGGACTGGGATGGCCCCGATGATGAAGCATGTCACCATGGGGCAACCCTGGTGAGTGAGGGGACACCAAGAAAAAGAGCAATTCTCTTTTTCTATTCACTATACCCACCATTCCAACTCCAATGAATGTTGTGAATGGAACTATAGTTAGTGGCTAGGCTTTTTGATTTCTGTTCCCCAGAGATCTTCTGTTGACGAATAATAGGTTCACAAGGTACAAACAAGTGCTTTTCGCCACCAAAAATGTCACTCTGATGTGGTGTTCTGTATGAAATCCTGCTACCTTGCTATCTATTCCAAATGCTGTTGGGGAAGAATGTGAAGACCATGACTGTCTGGTTGTCACTAAGCTTTGTACAAAGCAGACACCTGACAATGTTGATGAGCCATTGCTTGGTCCTGATCAAGTCCTTTTTGTTAGTGGTTCATACTTATGAGACAATGACGGTAATTAGAGAGCAGTGTTTGCTGTCTGTACCATCTCTGGTGTGCAGCAACTGACAGGTGAGATGAAGTAAGAGGTTTGCAAATGGAAGTAATAGAGGAGGAACAAGCAGGTTGGATTAGAACAGGCTGTGAAAAAGAAATGTATCATCTGATACTATGGCAGTATTACCAGATTGTTTGTACACCCAATGGGGGCAAATTCATGAAGCAGCTCGCATAGGAAGAGAAGACTGTTCAGGCAGACTTTATTCAATCCTAGGTTCTGAGTGATTGCAGAAGCTGTGTGTAATTGGTGGGTCAGGGGCCAACAAATTATTTCTGCGAAGAAGACTGCTGTTGCCTTGAATCATATTGGCAGAACAGGGGGTCCCTTTAATTTGATTCAAATGGACATTGTTGAGATGCCTGTGTGTAATGAATAGAGGTACATTCTGGTTGTTGTGTGCATCTTTTCTTGATGGGTCGAAGCTTACCCGACTAGGAGATGTGATAGCCTCACTGTAGCTAAGTTGTTGCTAAGGGAACTCATTTCTTGATTCGTATTTTCAACTACATTAGAATCGGATAGAGGTACACACTTCCACAATGACATGAAATTGTTGTGCACTGCCTTGAATGTGGATCAAAGACTGCATTGTAGTTACAGGACAGAGGCATTTGGAATGTTGGAGCAAGTCAATGACAGCTTAAATTTGCGGTTGGCTCAAGTGTGTGCTTTGACATCCTTGAAATGGCCTGATGCATTGCCTCTAGTGCTAATGAGTCTGTGCAGCATTCCTGACAGGAGAACTGGGTTGCTGCTGCATGAGATACTTATGTGAATAGCAAAGCGTCTGCCTGCCATGCCTGCTACCTCCTTAAAGAACATCAAAGATTATTTGATCCTTGACTACTGTAAAGGTTTGGCTGATGTGGTTCATTCTGTGTCTCATCGGGTTGAAGCAGTGAACGCACAGACCTCAAAATACCTCTGCCATGACCTGAACTCATGACACTGGGTTCTCATCAAAAAGCATGTGCAGAAGAACTACCTTGACTATCTTTGGTGTGGGCCATATCAAGTGATACTGGTGATTACAACTGCTGTGAAGTGTGGTGGAGTGCCAAAACAGGTCAATGACTCCTGTACTCGACAAGTTGAAGGTCCCTTTGATGAAACAGCTCCTCTCCCAGATGAACTTCCAGGTCTGACCAAGGGGGCACATGAGAGAGCAAGCCAAGCTGTAGAGGTGCCTGAAGAGGCTGGACATGCACCAAGTCAATCTAAAGGGGGTCAAGGTACACACGACCCTGGTATAGACTCTGAGGGAGACAGTACTGTTGTGAGTGACAGAGAGTCTGACTCAGTGAAAGAGACTATTGTGACAAACAGTTGTGTGCAGTTAAAAAAGAGAGATGCTGCAGGTGAGACCTGGCCAACGAGACAGAACAGAAAGAATCTGAGGCTTGCCTCTGAAAGAAAACTTGAACCAATAAGTGAATCATCAGAATCTGATCTGAGTGAATCGGAGCAGAACACAGAGAGTGCGAGATGATCCAGGAGAGCTTAAGTACCTTGTTGGATGTATTCCTCTCCAGAGTGGATTCATCTGGTTACAAATGCCAGGGAGAGCGAGGTCTGATATTTCAATACTGATTGTCGAGATATCGCTGAGAGTTCCTGGTATTGAAGCAAATGCATTTCTATCATTGACAGTTCTGTTTCCACCAAGGCTAAGTGGTTTATGGACTTTGATTTTGGAAGACATCGATCTCCCAAGCTTTGGAGAACCACTGTCTCCTCAAGAGTTTGCAGCATTGAGAGCTGAACGTTTACAACGTGTCATTGAGGAAATTGGCTCTGACCTGATTAGGGATGTGAACTAAACTTTGAACTATAAATAATTGTTTGAAGATGATAACCTAGGCCTGAGTGGAAGAAGAAAAAACTTAAGGTTTTTCACCTAGAAGAAGTATAAAGAGTGCTAAGGAGGTCTTCCAAGCTGTAGCAATACTATAAAACAGGTACATTTTGAAAAAGAACTTTCCAAGATTTTAAAGGTTGCTTGAGAACTTTGTCATAAGTGAAGAAGGCAAAGGAAAGCTGTGTTAAGTGTTGATACTCTTTTGAACTGTCATCCGAGCTACTTAAAGTTGGAGTCCGAAAATGTAAATTGTAGGCACACATGTATTGTTAGTGCACTCATTATAGGGGTAGTTATAGTAATAGCTGTAGTCATTATAGAATCAATTTTGAGTTCATCTCAAAGCAAGGAGCATGGGTGGAGGTACATGGGACATCCACACTGACTACTGCTGCTTCAAAAGTAGGTACACTAGGATCTGAGAAAGGTTTAATAGAGCAAACTTGTCACTTTCTTAATGTAGACCTATCTAAGGGCGATTATACACTGAATGCTTCTGCTAAGTTGCTGTATGAGTATGTTGACACTATGGAAATGATAGATTGTTATGTTTGCATGTAATTGCCTGCCTCGGTCAAGGAGGGACTCTGTTATCATCACTTACTCCTTTTCTTCTGGCTTTCGTTGCAGTTTACTTCTTATTATGTTTTATGGAAAAGGCCATCAGGAGTACTACTTTTCAAACTATGATGTGGTACTTTTAGGAATTCCTGTATCTAAGCGTGGGAATAAATATGATTACTATAAGAGAGTAGGAAGAATGGGAAATGACTTATTACCAACAGTAACACTAGACACTGATTACGCGCACAGTCATAACCTAACATGTATACTAACAGACATAGAAAAAAAATTGTAGCTCATGGAGAAGACAGACGTAGGGGGTTAGTTGTTAGTACTGACAACAAGAAATCTGAGTGGACCAAGGAGGAATCAGCTCATAAGGCTAAGAGACGATCTGGTCCAAAATCTTTAGATTGGCTATCACCTTGAATTAAGTTGCTGAGAGTGTTGTTCCCTTCGTCTACTCTCTTCCTGTTTGTCAAGCTACGCCTCGCGGCCCCCGCTCCGCGGGAGCCGCTCGCAGGCTAAGGACTTTGCTTGTCACCTGTCCCTGGACCTTCCTAAGTGCATAGGAGCACCAACGCGACCCCTGCGAGCCTGCATCTGGACCCCAAGGCTTGAGGCGGGACTGCGAGGACCAGCGTGCAGCGCGGCGCTGATTGGCCGCAGCTGGTCCTCTTCCCGCCCCTCCACCCGTCAAAAACATCGCGGTGTGAGAGTAGCCTGGGTATCACCTTGAATTAAGTTGCTGAGAGTGTTGTTCCCTTCGTCTACTCTCTTCCTGTTTGTCAAGCTACGCCTCGCGGCCCCCGCTCCGCGGGTGCCGCTCGCAGGCTAAGGACTTTGCTTGTCACCTGTCCCTGGACCTTTCTAAGTGCATAGGAGCACCAACGCGACCCCTGCGAGCCTGCATCTGGACCCCAAGGCTTGAGGCGGGACTGCGAGGACCAGCGTGCAGCGCGGCGCTGATTGGCCGCAGCTGGTCCTCTTCCCGACCCTCCACCCGTCAAAAACATCGCGGTGTGAGAGCAGCCTGGGTATCACCTTGAATTAAGTTGCTGAGAGTGTTGTTCCCTTCGTCTGCTCTCTTCCTGTTTGTCAAGCTACGCCTCGCGGCCCCCGCTCCGCGGGAGCCGCTCGCAGGCTAAGGACTTTGCTTGTCACCTGTCCCTGGACCTTCCTAAGTGCATAGGAGCACCAACGCGACCCCTGCGAGCCTGCATCTGGACCCCAAGGCTTGAGGCGGGACTGCGAGGACCAGCGTGCAGCGCGGCGCTGATTGGCCGCAGCTGGTCCTCTTCCCGCCCCTCCACCCGTCAAAAACATCGCGGTGTGAGAGCAGCCTGGGTATCACCTTGAATTAAGTTGCTGAGAGTGTTGTTCCCTTCGTCTACTCTCTTCCTGTTTGTCAAGCTACGCCTCGCGGCCCCCGCTCCGCGGGTGCCGCTCGCAGGCTAAGGACTTTGCTTGTCACCTGTCCCTGGACCTTCCTAAGTGCATAGGAGCACCAACGCGACCCCTGCGAGCCTGCATCTGGACCCCAAGGCTTGAGGCGGGACTGCGAGGACCAGCGTGCAGCGCGGCGCTGATTGGCCGCAGCTGGTCCTCTTCCCGCCCCCTCCACCTGACCTTCCAATATAACCTGGGGCAGTAGCGCGCACGCGGGACGCGCGCGGGGCTAAGGCCGGGGCGAAGACCGGGCAAAGAGCGGGCCGTTTAAGGCCGTTCAAGGACGGCAAAGGACGGCCCCGGCCCCGAACCCCTGTCTTACCGCCCTCAACTCATCAACAAGGTAGGCGGAACTGTCTCTTCCATCTCTTCTACAAATACTGGTGGCCACTCCCAGTTATACCATTTACCGCCTTTGTGAGGTCCTTGTTGCATCTGGCACAGTATCACAGATGTCAGCCATGCGCAACAGAACTAGAAGCTGTACTAAAAGAGCCACGGCGGTAGCACAGGTGACTGGACCCATAGATCTTTTTATTTCACGGGTGAATGAGACCATCGATAAAAGCATTGTATTGCTGGAAAAAAGAGTCTCTCTGGATCTTGCGAACGCTAAGCGCTCGTCCTTGGGTTCTCTTGCAAATGCAAAATCACCCTCCCAGCAGCCCTTGAACAATTGTTCCTTACCCCTATCTTTGACTACCGCTGGCGCATTTACAGTACCGAATGCTGTTGATTTTTCAGTTACCCAATCTGACTCGAATCCGTCTTATGTCGATCTTGAGGCTACCCCAGATCTAGAAGCCTGTCAGACACCCGGCAAAGCGGAGCCGAGTCTAGATGGGCTAATTGCTACGGAAACAGCTCCTGTACTTATTGATTCCGGGGGAAGGGTTACTATTCCTACAAAGGTTATGCCTAAGATTAAGTCTAAATTAAAACCCAAAGCTAAAGCCCGCAATCATAACCTGATATCACCTACCCCGTATTTGGCACCAGGCATACCCTGCTGGGTTCAAAACATGGTAACAGATCTCAAACTGGACCTTGAGGCCACAATAGCAGCACAAATTAAGCCCTTAATTTCAAAACTTGACAGACTTACGTCATTAATGCACTCGAAATGGCCTAATAAGACGAATGGGCCTGGGCCTGTTCAGCCACAAGGGATTAAAGAAGCAGTTCCCAAGTGCGTACCTTGCGTCCAGCTCTCCAAAGATGCATCTAATAATGCACAAATAACTACAGCCTCCAGGGATCCAGCCGTATCACATTTGCCCCAAACAGGGAATAACTCTGCTCAATCCCTACCCCTACCTACTTCGAAGGAGGTGGGTCCTACTTCGGCTTTGCAACAATTTGCTGATGGAAATAAAACTACCACCTCACAAGCAAAAGATGTCGCAGGAAAGTCTATCAACCCTTCAGCTCCTCTCTCTACAAACAAGCCTGAAGGTTTCAAGTCAAAGCAGGCACGCTTTAAGTCAATCAGCCTGCCACCAGAAGTCTCTCCTTTTGTGGTTGTGCTGACAGCCGTTCCCCCACTGAAGGAGGGAGCAAAAGAAACTTTTGTAGAGTTAAGAAACAAATGTGCCCAGTGGCTCCATCTACACAAACCTTTACCTAGTAATATGAGTGGTGAAATTCTTACTGTGCGTAGAGGGGACTGGGTGGGCAGGAGTAAGAAAACAATAGCAGGGGATGTAATTACAGTTAATTTTAGGGATATAGGGGCAGCCAGCTACATATGCAATACACCCAACACTGGTCCTGTTACCCAAATTAATCCACTTCCTTTGTCCTACTTTCTTCCCATGCCACCAAGATTAAATCCTTCTCGCCCTACTTTCCCAAGTAATAGAGGGTCTGTGTATCCCCCGCAATATACCTTTAAATCTTGGCAGCAACCACCACATTTCTCATCTTTATTTCCACACCAGGCTAGTCTTCAGTGGCAACAACCTCTTCAACATCCACCACCTTTATATCAATCTGCTCACCAGTGGCAGCAACCCTTTCAGCCCTTACAATCTGCCAAACCTCAGTGGCAACAGTCATGGCAGGACTTGCCCCCTCCTCTTGACCCCTCGTACTCACAATTTGCTCATCCTAACAGATATGGTGTGTTAGATGCGGTAGACTGACTCAGCTTCAACAAAGCTTCAGATCCAAACCTCACTACCACCAATAATAATATGGAGCGTGTTTTTTCAGCTATACCTCTCCCCACAGTTTCTGAATCTCCAATAGCGGCACCGCCAATACCACTCTCGCATATATTAACTAGGGATAGTGCAGATCCACCAAACTCTAAAATTATAACTATCCCCGACGGTGATCCTACACATGGCGAGATAAAAATTCTTAGTTGGAACCTTGCGGGGATTTCTAGGAAATTAGGCCTCCCGGAGTGGAACGTCTTGATCGACGCTCACAAGATCTGTGCATTCCAAGAGACCTGGGCCACTGAGCCACTGTATCGTGTCGGGTTTGTTACTTTTTTTACACCAGCTGTAAAACCTAAGACAGGGAAAGGGCGGCCATCAGGGGGGCTTATCATTTGGGTAAGCATTTCGCTCAACTGTCGGATAACAGTAAAGAATGCAAGAAACCCAGATATCCTTGGTATCTCTCTATCGGGCCAACGTGGGGGATTATTCCTGGATCTCTACGATGTCTACGTTAGAGGCTCCAAAAATGGGTGCACTTCACCAACAGTATCGGAGCTTGAGGCCCAATTAGGAGACCATAGTGAATCTGGCCATATCATAATAGCAGGAGATTTCAACTGCACATATGAGCCACTCCCCTTAGAAGGAATACCTGATCTAGGAGAAGAGGACAGTAGGTGGGGTATTCCCATCCTCTCCATTCCGCCGATTAAGCACTGGACTCGTAGTGCAATACAACTCAATGCACTTACACTAGAGTACGGCCTAAGAGCAGCTAATGGCCGCACACGTTCTGATCAGATGGGTGCTCCAACGTTCAACAGGGTTGGTCACTCCACAAGGATAGACTATATTTTGTTAGAACGGGGGCTTTGGAGCTCGGTCATTGATATGGTTGTTATTCCCACTATAGAGAGCGATCATAACTCACTCTCTCTAACCCTAATGAATCCCTGGTCCACTGGGGTGCCGTTAGTAGCACCGAGCCGTCCACAGGAGATTACTGTCTCCTCTTGTGGAAGACGCCTTAAGTGGAATAAAATCTTGTGCAACACTAACAAATTGTCCACTATTAAAGAGGCGATTAAAGGCTCGCAAGATGAAATCAGCTCTATAGATTTACTTATGACAGCAGATAAGGTAACAACTATCTACGAAGTAGCTATAAAAACCGTAGGGGACCTTTTTTGGGTAAAAGGGACTTTAGGGAAAACTAAACCTCCAACTAAACCCAAAGGTAGGCATGACTGGTATTCTGCACCATGCAGGAAGGCCAAGACATGTCTAATTGAGGCAGTTAAAGGGAAGTCCCCCCTATCAATCCAACTAGCTAGGAGGGATTATAAAAGGGCTTTGTGGCTAGCCAAAAGGGAGTGGGAAGATGCCTACTGGCAAACCCTTAAAGAAGCCAGCCTGAAAAAAGATTCTAAATGGTTTTGGGACACTATAAGGGCACGTAATAGACCAGACAGTGACCTGCTAACCTGTAATATCCCGAGCCAGGCGTGGGAGGATCACTTTTCCAAACTCTACTCCTGTCATGATGGCTCCAATGGGAGAGGGCCTGTTACATCCCAACCAATTATAAAGTATGCATCTTGCCCCACTGATTCTGATTTTACGCTAAAGGAAGTGGAATATGCAATAAGCACTATTATTCCACACAAAGCGGCCGGACCTGATGGGATTCCCGGGGATCTGCTAAAATCCGATAGCGCAAATTGGGGCAAATTGATTCATTCCCTCCTTGTTGCCATCTGTAAGGGTGCCCCTATCCCCTCATCATGGAAAGGGGCTGAGGTGGTCCCCATCTACAAGAAAGGTTCGAGGGACGACCCATCTAACTACAGGCCGATCAGCTTGCTAGATACCAGCCAAAAAGTTGTCGGTAAAGTCCTGTTAGTTAGAATCTTAAATTGGGTAGAAGAAAACAAAGTCCTTTCCGATATCCAGGCAGGATTTAGAGTGGGTACTGGAACAATTGAGCAAGCATTCAGGCTCATGATGGTATACTGGAAGGTTGTGGTCTTAGGCAAGGGCAGTCTTTATCTCGCGTTTATCGATTTAAAGACTGCCTTTGACCTTGTACCCAGGGACCTGTTATGGAAAGTACTTGCTGACATGGGGCTGCCATACTATTTACTGTCTCTACTAGTTAGATTGCACCAGGACAGCTTTGCCCAAGTCAGGTGGGGCCCTGGAGGTGAGAAAACGAGCAGTATTCCGGTAGAGAGAGGAGTCCGCCAGGGATGTGTCCTGGCTCCCACCCATTTTTCTCTCTACATCAACGGGGTGGTTGAGCATCTACTTAAATATCCATCTGATGAGCCATCCCTGGCTGGTGAACGCATACCGACCCTCCTCTTCGCGGATGATACGCTTTTAATCTCCAAATCCCCAATGGGACTCCAGAGATTACTAGACAACTTCCAATCCTTTTGTACCAAACGAGGTCTGGTAATAAATACAAATTAAACGAAGTACCTTGTCCTCAATTCACCGAAACAACATGTGCGTTCCCCTACTCTTAATGCTGAGCCATTGGAAAGGGTAAAGATTTTCGACTATCTTGGGATACGCCTATCGGACAAAATGGACTGGACACCACACCTTGATAAAATGCTGTTGAGCCACAAAAGGATTACAGGTGCCCTTTTGAGAGAGCAACGTTCCAGCACAACAAGGCCTATAGGAACAGTTCTTGAGATTTACACAGCTAAAGGTGTTAGCTCTGCCCTTTATGGGGCGGAACTTTGGGGCTCTTCGTCCATTGATACTCTGCAGAAATCGGAGAACAAATTCTGCAGAGAAATAATGTCCCTTCCACAAGGTACCCCGACACTTCCCTTATTTATGGACCTTGGTTGTACTCAGATTAGCGAAATTGCGAAATTTCGCCCTTTACTACTATGGGCTCGCATTTGGCGGGTAGAAGAACTAAGCGGATATGCTAGAGGCCTCAAGGAAATCATGTCATCACCAAGCTGGTATAAAATCAAATGGCTGAAGGACATGAAAAGCCTATTATCTAACCTGGGTCAACTTGAATCATGGCTAAATAGATCTTCACCCCCAAAGCAAACACTTAAAAAGCTCTATTGGGACTGGATTTGCTCTCAAAGAAACTCTAGTACCTCCCTGGGTAGGTTAACAGAGGACTTCCTGAGGTTCAAAGACTCCCCCAGGCGGGAACTCTACTTGGATGCAATTGGAAAACCTTTTGAGAGGGCCTTGTATCTTAGATTTAGAATGGGAACTCTACCACTCAATACTTTTACTAAAAGATGGAAATCCTGCACGGAAATATCTGAGCTATGCCCATCGTGTCTTCTCAAACCTGAAACACTAGCACATTTTATGTTTGTGTGCGGCGAGTATGCTAGTCCAAGGAGGGTTTGGCTCAAAAATCTATGCCATCAGCTGGGGACTAGGAGTCACGATGTGGCATTAAGGATACTCATTTCGGACAGTAGCGTATTTTATGCCTGTGCCTTGGCCACATTTTTATCTTGGGCCTGGGCCATCCGAGCCAAAAAGCTAAAACAATCTGTTTAATTCTTTCTTTTTATTTCCTTTTATGGAAAAATTCTTAAATTGAAAATACTGCCATAATTGCTTAAACCTGTAAAACGTAATCAATTAGTTGGCTAGTTTAACATTGTATAAATATCTTTTATCGAAACTATTGTCTTTTTTAAATCTTTGGTATAGAGATGTAAAATTCTCAAATTTATTACTGTTGTTCTTAAATATAAACTTTTTATCTTTGAGCTGCTTTTATGATAATGACTTTTATCGAAATAAAGCTTTTTGACTTGACTTGACTTAGATTGGCTACATTGAGAAAAGCTTTGCATATGTCAAGCTGAGAGTTAATATGATACAGTATTCGTGAGGCAGAATTTTTGTAATCATACCTTGTCAATTATTAGTGCTTGGAAGACGTTTTTGCAAGAGTCAGTTTGAATGGTACCAGGAGTATTTTTTGTGTGTGGAAAGAATGCATATGTTTGGTTACCATGCAAATGGTATGGTACATGTTATTTGGCAGTTATGTTTCCAGAAATATACCATGTGGATGATCTGGAGAGCTTAGAAGGAAAATCAAACAGTATGGAAAAATGTGGATTGAGTGCAGGAGAGTTCATGGGAGATATATTTGAAGAGATAATACCTAGTTTGGAAGTGGTGTGAATGACGTCAAGATTAAAAGGTTGTCTACAATAATGGATAGGTTATCTGTTAACACAGGTCAGTGTTTATTACTCCTAGATGGTGAGATGGTCTCGATAAGGGTGATGGTGATGCAGAACCATCTTACATTAGATGTACTACTGGCAATTGAAGGCAGAGTCTGTCAGATGTTAAAGTTCCAACAGTGTTGTACTTATATCCCTGATAGAAGTTCTGAGGGGATGTATTAATAACATCACTGATATGTATCATGAGGTACAGGACATGACAGCTCAAGGAGTTTGGTATAAGGTTGAAAAGGTATTTGGCACAGTTGGAAAATGTTTTGCAAATCTGGGAAGAGAAATATTTGGATACATCTTGAGAGCAATATTGATTGTTATATATTGATTGTTATAATCTGTATCATTATCTTGGTAGGGATGATAAGAACATACAAGTGGCACACACCAAAACAGTTGGAGAACTCCTCAGGGGGAAGAGAGAGCAGGATAGTCACTATGAGAAATTGAAGCGAACGGAGGAGTTCAGACACAGAAGACTAGCTACGACATCTGTTTAGATTGGTCTACTCTGCAGGGATTTTTTGAAAAGTTTTATAATGACTCAACGTCATCAGAGGGGCCCTAAAGGCATGTATGGGTGCCACAAGGCACTTTGAAAAAAGCAAAAAAGTGCTATTTTAAAGGAAATCGCAAATTACCATCAACTTGAAGTTGGTGGTAATTTGTGATTCCTTAAGGCAATATCGCAATTTACAATGCCGACTAGCGTAGCATTTAGGGAATCGCAAATTGCGATTCCCTAAATGCTTGCGCAAAATAAGGAATTGCATTTTTTGCGAATCCTTTTTTTTGGGAGTAGGTATTTGCCTTCCTGCATTGCACAAAGCTGAATTGCTATCTCAAACGCTGAAATTCCGAATTTCAGCGTTTGCGATCGCAATTTGGCTTGCTACATCTGGCCCGTAATGTGTAAATCCAAGAACGACTCACTGGTATTTGGAGGGACAAATGCTGTAATTTTAACTGTAAAGTTACATTAACTGAGACTTTTCAAAACGTAAATTTTAAAAATCCGGACTAATGCTAATGACTCCAAGATTTGAACAGGGATAACATGGTTCTTCCACATGCATTTTCACATGGAAACATTTCCACATACTGTAAGATGCATGTTTGGCTATATTCATATTTTCCAGTCGACTATTTTTTGGCATCTAATAGTTCCCTAGGGATGTCGCTTATGTACACACCAAGCTTCCAAAAAGATGGTGTATGTCGTGCTTAATATTGAACAAAATTAATCGGGAACCTGTTTCACCTAAGAAGTGTCATTGCCTTTTAAGTTCTTTCATTTAGGAAACGACGCGAAAATATTTGCGTGTGGCTGGCTCTTCCAGACTTGATGGACTATGTGCTACTGTACAGCGCTGCCTAAGCCATTTTTTCTGTAATGAGACTCTCATCCAAAAGGGAATTTTCATAGTGGAAGCTGCTCTGCAACTTTTTTTACTCCCTGTGGCTTACTGCTACAAAGAATTTTGCAGCTCCTGAAATTCTCAGACAGCTAATTAAAGCGTCCACTCAGTGAAAGCCGCCCAGCTCACTAAACAGAGGATTAATTGTGCTTTTCATGGCTGATCCACTGGATTTTAACTCTGACCTCTCTGGCAGCGGAATACAGAGATCCTATTGTATTCAGAAAAAGACGGAAACAAGTAATGACGCTTTTAAAATGTTGTAGCTTCTTTTCTGGGTAGTCTGTGGGGTCTGAACTGCCTCTGAGGGCTTCTCGGTGCTTTGGCGTCTGTAATACTGCTGCATGGGGTTGCAGGACCAAGGTGATGCAAGGTCAGATTAAGAAGTACAAAAGCTTGACTGGGTTTGCCTTGTTTTCGTCCTCATCTTGATAGCGCCCTGTGATGCACATGGTCCTCATTTACAAACCCGCAGAAGCGCCGCATGCAATTACATGACTTTTTTCACAGAAAAGTGCTCTGAGCTCTGATGTTTCTGTGAAGACTTATATGTGTGATATTTCGTATAAATAGAGAAAAGAGAATGAGTTACTGTGTGTTCTTGCTCAGATCTAGCATTCTGCAAAATGGCGTGAGGCGTCCTTCCAAATTCCCCAACTTAAAAGGGTCATAGCATGTTGTGAAAAGTGAGATAAACAAAGAACATTGTTAAGGTCAACAGGCCTGGGATTAATCTGACTATGCATGCTTTTCCACGCATGTACAAATGTGTTATGCTTGCATCAGCACAGTATAGAATAAAAGTGATCAGTTGCTTTGAATATCAGTAATAATTGATCCCAGATCTTCAATTCATACTCGCAGAACATGCTGTACCATCCTATGATACCCCACTGACCTCAAATCTCTCAGACCCTGTACAGTAGTAATAAAGGAAACATGTTAGCTGTTACATGGAGCACGGTGCGCCCCTTCCTCTATTACTTCAGGGAGGGTGAAGTTCCTTTTTGAGTTTGGAAATGGGAGGGTTTCCCACTTGTGCAGCACTTGCATATACTGCAATCCTGCAAGATGTTACTAAATGTCTTTAATGAGTCTGGCTCAAGTTCTTGTAGGATCTGTCGCAGGAGTACGGCATACTAGGGGTCCGATTCACAATGGCACTTTTGCTGTCATAAAGTTACGAGTGGGGAGTCTCCGCACTAATAGTGGAATCTCTGCACTCAGGGTGGAATCTCTGCACTTGGTACTGCAGTGTAGAGATTTTGTACCGAGGGCCTTATTTATGAAGCCTTGTGACACTTTTGCGCCGCCATTGCGTCACTTTTTGTGATGCACCAACGGTGTAAAAATGCACAATGTTGCGCCCTATTTACAATGTGACGCTTCCAAGCTGATGCCTCACTTTGTAACCCCCTGCACTAAATTATACCTGCGTCAGGTTTAATGTATGCAGGGTGGGCACTTCCCCACAAGAAAACCTTGTAGAAGTGGCGCAGTGAAATCTATCAGATTTCACTGCAGCACTTCAAGGACGTGACTGCGTCAAAAACTTATGCCGGCCGCACAGCAGGTGTAAGGCTGAGGACACATTGCTGGAGTTGCGGCTGTTTTCAGTCACACCCCAGCAATGCGTCCCTTTTGCCCCTACAGATACGTCAGAAATACTGACGTATTTCTAACTCCGTGCGACATGGAGCGCCGTACATTAAATATGGCGCATCCATTCTGTCGGAAGGAGGGCGCCGTGAAAATGTTGCATCGCTGTTTTCACACAGCGATGCAACAGTTTTCCTAAATGAGACCCCAAGTGTGGAAACTATGTACTCCGAAATTTACTGCAAGTAACTACTTTCGTGGATTGGGTCTTAGATGTGTGTCATGATTCAGACAGAAGTCATTTCTGCAGTGGATTAGATTACTGCTAGAAGTTCCATATGTATCTCAAATTAAAGAAATAGCCCCGAGCCCTAAACCTCGGGACACCAAACAATTATGAACAGAGAAAACCCTCTTCATTGTCTTCTTTCATTGAAGGTGAAATGGAACAATAGTAAACAACGTGGTCGTGCTTTTAAACATAATGTGCCATAAGTTGGGCTCGGGTTCAACAAACAAACCTTGAGTTTTCCCTTTTCCTAATATTCTAATAAAAGTCTACTAATGTTTGCTTCTTTTTGTTGGTTAAATAAGTATACGAATGTGTAGAAATGTGAGCAGTCTAGTAGGTGGGATGGGCGGAGTCAAAGGGTTGGAGGAAGGGGAAGGGCGAGCACAGGAAGGGGGCAGTTAGAGTAGGGACAGGGACAAGAGTGGAAGCCAACAATAAAGCTCCTCGAATATATATATCCTTGTCTGTCGTTATTCCAATCACGATACGACAACTGGCGACGAGGGTGGGATAGGTGTAGCTACCACCCACAGAACCCTGAAGGAGTGTCCTGTCCCGTGCAGCGTGAAGAGAAGAAGAAAACGCTGTTGAAAAAAAAAAAAAATGAGACCGCCGCCCAGATCGAGAGGCCAGCGTTGACTGCCCCTGCTCCACAGTCCGACAACTGTGTAGAGCTCAGCGAGAGCGGAAACCAGCAAGCGCTGGGGCGTCTGGACGAGGTATGCCCGGTCGCACAAAAAACGTGGCTCACCCCTGATGCGTGTGAGTTGGCACGTGCTGCATGCGGAGCGGTCGGGAGCTCACCCCGATTCTGCCGGTTGCTCCAGTGCATGAGAGAGTACCACTGATGCTGCCTGGCACCTCAAGATATCCCCCGGTGATATGTGTATGTGAGCGCCAGTGAAAACTGACTTTGGCGCCGGCATCGAGTTCTCACCCCCGATGCGCGAGGGTTGGCGAGCTGTCGCCGAGTGAGCGTCTGGCCCGGAGAAGCAAGGCGAGAGCCCACCTCGATCTCACCTGAACGTGGCAGCGCTGGGATCAGCGTAGGGATCTGGAGAGGCACTGCCGCCTCGAAGACCGGCTGTCGGTGAGTCCTCCTGTTTGCTTCAGCCCGGATTAGAATAAGCAATGTGAAACTCTCGTGTGAACCGAGATTTCAGTGACGGCGGCCATCTTGAAGTCAGGCGGCCATAAGGACAGATCCCCTGTGAAAATTACAAGCGGCCATCTTGAAGTCAGGCAACAGTGGAAATTGCAAAACAAGCATTGGAAGTTGCACATCAAGCATTGGAAGTTGCAAAACAAGCATTGGAAGTTGCAAAACACGCATTGGAAATTGCAAAACAAGCATTGAAAGTTGCAAAACAAGCATTGCAAACAAGCATTGGATGTTGCAAATCAAACATTGGAAGTCGCAAAGCAAGCATTGGAAGTTGCAAAACAAGCATTGGAAGTTGCAAAACAAGCGTTACAAACAAGCATTGGAAGCTGCATAAACAAGCATTGGAAGTTGCAAATCAAGCATTGGAAGTTGCAAACACAAGCGTTGTAAGTTGCAAAACAAACATTGGACATTGCAAACAGACCCTGCCGAGTACAAGGAAGTGCTAGTGAGACGACAGTTCAACAATGTCAACCTCCCCACCCGGGGCCTGTGGTGGTGCAGCGGTGGCTGCCCCTATAATGCCTGGAGTTTTGCATCTGCGCCCCCCAGAAGCATTGACCTTAGTGGCGGGCGGAAGTATGGGTCCCAGACGGCAGGAGTGGTTGGAAGAGTTGGAAGACTATCTCGAAGGATCTAAAGTCACGGGCGATAGACAAGCTGATTTCATTACGCAACCTAGTTGGCAAAGAGATATGCAAAGTGATTTAAGAATTGCCGACCGATGATCAAGGAACTTATGTCAAGGTGCGCGATGCGCTGAACAGGAAGTTTGTGCACAAAAGAAATGTGGACTATGAGAGGCATGTGTTCCATCAAGCCCGTCAAGACAAAGAAGAGATGATGAGCACGTTCATATCCAGACTGAGACGACTGTCTCAGTACTGCAATTTTGACACTTTCTCGATAGAAGATGCCATCCGACTCAGAGTCATCGGGGGCTGCCATTCAGAGACACTTCGCAGGAGGCTACTGAGAAAGAGTCACAATCTTGACGAGATAGAGGAAATGACGAGAGTTCATGACCAAGCGGAGGAACACGCTAAAGACATGGAGACAGGGCGCGGCGACAGAAAAGAACACGCATACTGGACACAAAACAGCAACACTCGGAAGAAATCAAAAGACCAGTCAAGAAGGTCGCGACCAACCTCTCGTCATCAACAAAAGGGTCGTAGACATTATGAGTCCGGAAGGAGGGACAAGAACTCATATCGTACCAGAAAACCAGAGCGCTCCCGGAAATGCTACAGGTGTGTATACGATTTCCCGCATGATGATGTATGTCCAGCCATGGGTCAACAATGCCAAAAATGTGGACGACACAATCATTTTGAGGCAATGTGCGGGATCTACAACAAAGAGAGAAAAAGTGAGCCGACGAAGTCACAACACCCAGAAAACAAGAGACATCATGTGAAAGCTGTACAAGACAGAGCAATATCGCCCTCTGGTTCGTCACACTCTAGCAGGGAATCGCGCAAATCTCAATGGACCAGATGGTCACTGAAGCGGTCGCCGTCGAGTAGATCAAGGTCAACATCACAAGAGTCAGTATATACTGATGAATACATCTGCATGGTGGCTGACCCGGACCAACTCAAGAAGTATCCTCCACTAGACATCAAAGTAGGGACACATGCAGCCAAATTCGTGTTAGACAGCGGGGCGTCCCTGAATTACATGCCTGTAACTGAATATAACAAGATGAAACCACCACCCCTCCTGAGTCCGGCACATGTAAGGGTGTTCACCTGGATGTCAAAAAAAAACCTTCCGTGTCTGGGCAAATTTGCAACAACACTCAAGCATGAATCTACTTCAGTGTCGGCGTACATCCATGTTATTGAGGGCCCTGAGGCCGATTGCTTGCTCAGTTTGCCGACAGCTGAGCGTCTAGGACTAGTTGAAATTCTGTACCCAGTCAATGACAACCCGGATGTAGTCCGCAAATTCCCCAAATTATTCACCGGATTGGGAAAGATGAACAAGTGTCTTATACGCCTGCACATCAATGACCAGGTGCGCCCGGTGGCTCAACATCCCAGGAGAGTACCTTTTCATCTGCAGCAAGCAGTGGAGGATGAAATCCAGGAACTGCTGCAGGCAGACATCATCGAAAAAACAGAGGGTCCCACACCATGGGTGTCACCAGTTGTTATAGTTCCAAAGAAGGGCACCTCTGACAAAGTACGCTTGTGTGTGGACATGAGACTTCCCAACACAGCGATAGAAAGAGAGCGTCACCCCGGACCCCACCTGAGTGACATGATTGCGGCACTGAATGGAGCCAAAGTATTCTCTAAACATGACTTAAATAAGGGATACCATCAGTTAGAATTACATGAAAAATCAAGGTACATAACGACCTTTGCCACTGATCTGGGTCTGTTTCGGTACAAACAGTTAAGTTTTGGTGTCTCCTCTGCGGCGGAAATATTTCAGGAGGTCATTCGACAAACAATCAGACACATACCCAACTCACTGAACTACAGTGATGATATTCTAGTATATGGATCGAACACACAAGAACACGACACAGCGTTGGATTGAGTGTGCCACGCTTTACTTGAAGCCAACTTATCCCTCAATAAGGACAAGTGTGAATTTCATCAATCCACTCTCAAGTTTTTTGGGCATGTATTCTCAGGTGACAGGATGAAACCTGATCCTGACAAAGTAAGTGCGCTCAATACCACCAATTGCCCCCAAGATGTCAGTGACATTCGATCATTTCTGGGAATGGCCAGTCATTGCGCCAGATATATTAAAGACTATGCCACCATCAGCCACCCCCTCCGTGCCCTCACTAAACAAGGACAACCATTTGTGTGGAGCCCCCAGTGTGAACAGGCATTCAGAGAAATTAAGCAGGCGGTGGAGTCTGCGGACAATTTAGCATATTTTCATCCCAGCAGAAAGACGGAAATCACGGTGGACGCCAGTCCAGTGGGACTGGGTGCCATCCTGGCACAATATGATAATGACACTGATCGAAGACACATTGTGGCCTATGCCAGCCGCAGCCTGTCGGATACAGAGAAGGCTTACTCCCAGCCGGAGAAGGAAAGCCTTGCGGTTGTGTGGGCCTGCGAGCATTTTCATGTGTTCATTTACGGCAAACATTTCACCATGGTTACAGATCACCAGGCGCTTGTTACCATCTTTGGCAATCCCAGAGCAAAGATGCCTCCTCGCATTGAGAGGTGGGGTTTACGCCTGCAGGAATATACCTACACAATTGTCCATAAACCCGGGAAAGGGGAGAATCCCGCGGATTACATGTCTCGACACCCTCAACCATCACAGGTTTCGTCTCTGTCAATAGCAGACGAATATATACACTTTGTAGTAGGGGTAACCCGACCATCGGCAGTCCCTTTGGAAGCCATTCAAGAAGCCACGGCTCAAGATGCCCTTCTCCAGAAAGTATTGCGACGACTGCGCACACATCGCTGGAGACATGATAGTGAAGATGACCAGGGTGATCCGCAAAGTCGGCAGGAAATGCAAGCCTTCAAGCGCGTCAATGAAGAACTATCTGCCACCTCGGAGGGGCTCCTACTGAGAGATCATCGGATTGGCATCATAAGGCAGTTACGTCAAGGTGTTGTCAACTTAGCGCATGAGGGTCATCGAGGAGTTGTGGCAACAAAAAGAGCGCTCCAGGAGCGTGTGTGGTTTCCATTACTCGACCAAATGGTGGAATTAACTTTGAAGAATTGCCCCCAATGTCAACTGATGAGGCCAGGTGATCCCCCAGCTCCCCTTCAAATGACCAAACTGCCCAGTGGGGTGTGGCAGGAACTTGCCATGGACTTCTATGGACCTCTGCAGTCAGGCAAATATGTGGTGGCTATCATGGATGAGTACTCAAGGTTTCCAATAGCTCAGTTTGTGTCTTCCACAAATGCGTCCAGCACGATTGCTGTATTGGATGAGGTGTTTGATGCCTGGGGCGTTCCTAAGGTACTTAAAACAGACAATGGTCCTCCTTTCAACAGACATGAATTCAGTGATTTTGCGAAACATCTGAACTTTCGAAATCGGAAAGTCACACCTTTATGGCCACAAGCAAATGGCACCATTGAACGGTTTATGGCCACTCTAAAGAGGACATTTCAACACGCCACTGTGGAAAAGAAAGACTTTCAAGAGGCTCTAAACGAGGTCCTTAGGGCCTATCGGACAACACCTCATGCCACTACTGGAAAGTGCCCTGCCACACTCATGCTGGGGCGACCCATCCGGGCAAGGATCCCAACCTGGGAAGGGGCACTATGACCGGTGTCTCCAACACGCATCCATCAGGAACTAGTGGCGACTGATCAATCCAGCAAGACCAAGATGAAGGTGTATGCAGATGCTAGGCGGAGGGCAAAGTCTCCCTCTCTGGAAACTGGAGACTGTGTAGTAGTCAAACAAGAACAATCAAAGAAGACAGACTGCAGATTTAAAGATGAACCCTTAACTATCACTCGACAGAAAGGTACTATGATTACTGCAGAATCTGAGAATCGACGAGTCACTCGGAATGTATACCATTTTGAGAAGTGTACTCCAGCCATGAAAGAGGCTCTTGACAGAGTCCCTGAGCACCAAGGTGCAGAAGGGTTTAGCCAAGTGGAAACAATACAGAGACCTGATCACCAACAGGCACCCTTGGTCACAGACAATGGAGTGGATCTCCGACCTCGAAGGGACATCCGCAAACCTAAAAGACTAATCGAAGAAATATAAACATTCTAGTTGTATTGTTTTGTTAACAAAGGGGGAGATGTAGAAATGTGAGCAGTCTAGTAGATGGGATGGGCGGAGTCAAAGGGTTGGAGAAAGGGGAAGGGCGAGCACAGGAAGGGCGCAGTTAGAGTAGGGACAGGAACAAGAGTGGAAGCTAACAATAAAGCTCCTAGAATATATATATCTTTGTCTGTCGTTATTCCAATCACGATACGACAGAATGTTAGGCTGCAATAGTGCTAGTCATTATCATAGCACTGAGTGCATTTGCTGGATATCCAAGGAGAATCACCTTAAAACGACTTAATAGTTATATGTATTAACTGTCACTGGTATTTAGAAAGTGCATTTAGTCTAAACATGGAGAACCTCTTGGGTTGTTTGATGCTAGCAGGAAGTCTAAGTATAAAAGGCTAGTAGTCTAGTGTTTTGATGAAACCACAATGGGTTTAGCGAGAGAACATTATTAGCAAAAACATCTGCAGAGTGTGTTGAAAAGAACATGTGACAATTCTTTCACTAAGGTGCAGTATCATGTTACTAGATAGTCCTATGAGTCCGGGACAGGTCTTTCAATGTATGTTTCAAAAAAGAAGCAGAACAGCTATCTGATAATAGATATGCCTTTCTAAGTCAGGCTGACGTACCTTAGGCCAACGTACCTTATGCCATCACTCGAAGACCCATGGGTGTCTCTAGTTCAAAGTAAAACCACCTGCCCCATCAAAGTAATCATAACTGAGAACTATGGACGGAGAAATCTTGAACATATCCTTTTGTTAAAAGTTGACTAGAACAAAGGAAAAACTGGATTGTGCTTTTAAACAAGGCCGGTCAGAGAGAGAGAGAGAGAGAGAGTTTATTCAACATATAAATGTGCATGATCAATTGTACCGCCTGATTTTTGCTTTTTTTGTGGACTAATTAAATGTGTCTCCATTGGGCTATGGCGATCATTATGGCAGTTTTTGGTGCACCTTCTCTGTATTTCAGAAGGAGTAGATGAAGACACCATCGTATTTGTTTGCATTATCCATCAATGCTACCTAAAACATGTATTTATTCTGTCAATGGTGAAATCCTTTATCTATTTCATATTGTCTGAAGTTTAAAAAATATATAAGTACTTACCTGATTTTTGCACACCAGGCTACACCATGCAAGCGAGCACTCCAATACTTCCCAAATCACGTGCCATTTGAAGAGTGTCTCAAAAAGATGTAATACTCAAAGCCCTGAAACAGCCTTTACAATGCAGGCATTACCAGGCATTGCCTTTTATGCACATAATTTATCATGCATTGTCTTTACCATGCATATACCTTTACCACGCTGTGTTTTTAAGGTAAGTATGTGTGCACCTGTGTGTGTGTAAATTAGGGTTTAGTGGTGGTTAATGACATAGGGTGGTAAAGGTGTTTTAGGGTTAAGGGGTGGATAGAGGTATAGAGTGTTAAGGGCATTTTTTCTGTTTAGGGGTGGGTAGGAGTATAGGGTAGTAAGAGTGTTTTTAGGGTTTAGGGGTGGGTAAGCGTTTAGGGTAGTAAGAGCTTTTTATGGTTTTAGAGAGGGTATAGGCATAAAGGAGTAAGGGTGTGTTTGGGGTTTAGGGATGGGTAGAGGTATAGGCTGGTCCAGGGATTTCTAGAGTTATGTGGGGGTAGCTGTATGGGGTGATAAGGGCATTTTAGGGTTTAGGATGAGTAGGGGTATAGGGTGGTAAGGCTATTTTTAGAGTTGGGTAGGGGTATCCGTGAACGAGGCTCGAAGGGATGAGTCGACAAGCCGTGGGTCAGTGATTTATGTTTCAGGAAGATTAAATTAAGAGGCACTTTTTCACACTAGCTTCTGGCCTACAGTGTTAATCTCTTCTTTTATACAGAGTCAGACTGTAGTGTGTTACAGACGTGGAGGGGTTTCCATGTTCCACACACGGAGGCCACCTGCGAGGTTTGGAAACCTTAAGGCGGTGGAAGATGGTGTTCTTAAAGATTCCGTCACAAAAGTGCAAGGACAGAAATTCTCATTAGATGTTTCTCTTGAGTCAGACACAACTTGGCTGATAATAGACGTCCTGAAGGCATCTACACGCACAACTACAAGTATGGCAATGATTAATTTTTCTTTCTTTCTTTCTTTCTTTCTCTCTCTCTTTCTTTCTCTCTTTCTTTCTTTCTTTCTTTCTTTCTTTCTTTCTTTCTTTCTTTCTTTCTTTCCTTCTTTCTTTCTTTCTTTCTTTCTTTCATTCTTTCTTTCATTCTTTCTTTCTCATAAATATGTCAATGCTGGGTTATCACAGTGATTGACATTACTGCTGCTGGAGTACACCTACTATATGGTCTGAGGTAAGTAGATGAAGAGTTCCTATTTTTTAAACCATTAATAGGTATCAGCCTTGGTTGCACAGGATTAGTAGTTGTGTCACAAAGTATTTTTAGATGAGACTGTCTTAATTAAAAGAGAGAGGTCCTACTACTGCAAGAAACAGGGTTCCTTGTATAGTCAATATATCAACAAAGTAAATCTATACGAGAAATCCACACATGCGATTGTACCACACTCCACTATTTCCACACACAAACTTTCCTCGATAATAGTCTTAGACTGACCCAATAGGCAATTATAGAAAATTTGTTTCATAGAATCATTCGTTAAAAACAATTATACAATTATATAAAATTTATACTTTTAATTCACATTTTCTAAAAACAACTGTCTGGGTTTATCATAAAAGTATTGCACAAATATCACCAATATGCTAAATTGAGGGACACACAACAACATACACATGTGACATAAAAAATATGTTAATTTGAAGGAATCAATAAAAGTAATTACTAAAGATTATTCCACTTCTAATACATGTTCCTCAAATTTATCAAAAAACACGGAGGAGTAGACGCTTTTCGTTGGGATGATAAAGCCACCTTCTTCAGGACAACAACAAATAAAATATCCCTTTATGCAGTGTTCACCTATACAAATGACAGAACATATGTCAGAAAGGGTTCTTATAATTGTCTGACACAATCAAAGTTATTTGAAGCCAAACAAAAACATGTTTTTTCAATAGTAAAAGCTACTTTTACAAAACATATGTCTGGTTTTATTACGTTTATTGGCTCAATCCTCTCTCCCATAATATGATCTTTTTTTAAAAAAAGGACAGAATATTATTGTCACAATAGGATCATAATCTAATCCATAATTGTCCTACTGGTTCAAAGAGAGACAGGAAACAGAACACTCACTCCTACTTTTTACTTCACAGCATTCCACCACTTACACATTCAAAAATAAAAAAGAAGAAACATTTGTAAACTCCCCTATAACAAATTAGGGTGAGGCACACTAAGGTCTAACAGGGGCTGGCCGTTCCAGATATGACCTTGATTTATAATTTAAAACTAAGAATAAATAAGGTAAATTGTTAGTCCTAAATATAAACATACTTCCGGATTGTTAATGAGAGCCCTGATAGGAGTTAAATGAAGGTAATGAAAAAATAATACCTAGTTTGGTATAAAACTATGGCTCCCGAAATCATTAGGGGCCTCTGTCGTTGACTCTAACATACTTGTTACGTGAGTTGTACATTGTATATAGCCCATCGTTCCTATATTGTCACAAGGAAGAGATCCCGGGACCCGGGTATCAGTACTCTGGAGAATAGAAATGCTAATGATCAAAGCCTAAAATGTATTAAGAAAGACCACCACACCCACCTGAGACGTGTTATTTTCCGTAGGTGTGGCTATCTCCTGATAATAATGAACCGATAAATTAAAAACCATAATGATTCCAAAAGTGTTAAATAAAAAAACAAATCTATTAGAACAGTTTAGTAAATACCCAAATTAATCTCAAAGCCCTACTGTATGGTGCTACCTACCTATATCGAGGACTCAAAATCCAAGCGTCAGGACGTGGTAATGGGGACTAAACTGCCACCAAGTCACTCACGATATAAACAGTCACACCTATAGTGTTTCCATCACTCTAGGTGTTTCTAGGGAAGCAAATACACAAAATAAATAAAAAAGAAAGTAAGCAAATGTCCTGCGTACAAGTCATGGATTGTGTGAGGTACATACATATAATCATGTCCTACTCAGTCCATTTTGTGGGACCTATCATAAAAGGGCCAAATTATAATGTTTAACCAAGATATAAATATAAACATGGCAGGTTTGCAACAACTATCATGTGCAAAAATATGGATTGATCCCATAGTGCAGCTAAACTACCTTACATACTCCATCTATATGTCCTACAATTTGATGAGAAAATACATTTTTGGGCCAACAGTTTGTTTTTGAATATGTATATAATCCGTGGCATATTTGCAACATGCCTCATCCTACATTCACTCCAAGCCCGAATAGCCTGGCTGTGATACCGTATGTAAATGTTACATCTACCATTCACTTACCAAAATCTGATACCCGCATAGAAAACCCTCAAACGGGTCAAGGTCCAACCGGGCCTCTCATTCTGCTAGTGGTTGCAACCCGGTGTCCACATCAGACAACATAATTATACCAGGATGTTAAAGCCCTAAATCCCATTACGTCCTCCTGCATCCCTCTTCTTGTAGGCGACATGCTACATAAATAAGGGTACTCATCTACCAACGTGATGTTTTACTCACTGACATTGTAGAAGATCAAAACATCCCACGTCCTTCCTTAATTTCACCCTAAGAGGAAGTGTGGAGGCTAGGTAGCTTGTCCTAAATATACTGGTGCTCATGTGGATCACACGACCTACATGATAAAAAAACACGGTCATGTGATTCCCACCCAAAGGCTATTCTCATTATACCAGAGCAGTCTATAATACACAAACAACATTTTGAAATATCAGATGACATAACTGGCCCTGTGAATCAGTACAAGCCCTCGTTGGAAAATATCCATCGAAAAATGGGGGTATTTCAATTCAAAACATCAACAATGTCACCAAGAGTACACACAGCCACATTACCCTACTTTTTGGGCTTTTCAGTCTACATATTCGAGACATACCCGAAAAGTCTCATGATATGTGTAACCCCTATGACATGTGCCTCATTGATATATACACACAGTCACACTATACTACAGTATTCCCAGGGAAGGGCGGGAGGGGGTGATGGGAGAGGGGGCCATCCTCATAAATGGTGGAAAAAGAGTTTCACCAAATGTCTACATGCTGTAATCTTAGGGTCCATAAGACAAACAGTGGATAAAAACCTCTATACCACTGCTCCTAATGGTTATTTGATCAATTTTATCCAATCTTCTTTAGCATTAAGACCTTTCCTCACTGTATCTAAGATGGAGATATACCACTGCTCCCTATTCTTACGTTTTAGTTCAAGGTCTACACCCATTCGACTGTCTTTTATTTTTTCAATAATAAACAACCTAAAATCAGTAAAGTTGTGTTCTATTTCTATAAAATGGCCAACAAATGGAGCATTTTCTTTGTTGTTCTTTAGGGCTGATTTATGTTTAGAGAGGCGCACTCTAAAGTTCATGACCTGTCTCGCCTACATAGCCTAAACCGCAAGGACATTTTAGAAAGTAAACAATATTGCTACTTCTACAATTATTAAAATCTTTTGCTGTTAGTGTGCAGCCATTATGTATAATTGTTTTTTCCACTATGCACTGATCACAAACGGCACAACTCCCACATTTGTAGTTACCCACAGCTCTCACCCCTAATAGGGTGTGCTGTTCCGAAGGTTTCTCTTCTATGTATGTATGAACTAAACCATTTTTCAGATTGTTGTTTCCTTTAAAAGCAAACAGTGGTTTCTCTAGCCTCCTCTCCTAAATTTCATTTAAAATGTTCCAGTTAGAATTAATAATTTATTTAATCCTGTTGCTAATTCCTGAGAATTGACTAACACAGACAATTTTTTCATTAGCCTTTTTCTTTTCCTTCTTTTTATTAGTATTAGTCAACATACTCTCTCTGTCTTAAAACCGAGATCTTTTAAACCCATGAGTAATCAATTTCCTTGGATAACCTCTACCTTTCAACTTGATTTTGAGATTGTCTGAGTAATTATAAAAATCTTCTAAAGATGAACAATTCTTCTGGAGCCGAAGGAATTGTCCGCAGTGAATATTGTCTATTTGGGCTTTTTGGTGATATCTCGTATAGTGGAGGTGGGAATTCTTATCAGTGGGCTTCACAACAAGGTTCACTGCTAAAATCCCTTGTACAGTTATAACACATAGGTCCAGAAAGTTCACTTTCTGGTTACTACACTGCGCTGTAAATCTCAGGTTAGGGTCACCTAAATTTAACCATTCTAGGAACTCACTGAGTTGTTCATGAGAACCGTTCCAGATGAACATAATGTCATCTATGAACCGGTAGAACTTAGAGATATTTAAAAAAATGGGGAAACGTAATTAAAAAGACGTCTTAACTTAAAGTCCCCTACATAGAGGCACATCAGGCTCGGGGCACAAGTGGCCCCCATGCTGATCCCTTTGCATAGGAGATACAGATCTACTTTGAACAAAAACATGTTATTTTTCAACTCAAAAGTCGCACACTCAAAGATGAACTCTTTGCTGAATCCCCAGTGTCTCCTTCACTTAAAGTCCTTTTAATAACACTAATCGTATTGTCCTGAGGTATGTTAGTATATAAAGACTCTATATCGAGGGTCACCAGTACTTGGCAGTTCTAATTAAAGTTGGTGCCCTCGATAATAGAGATCACGTGTGCAGAGTATTTTATATAAGATTTTTGACTCTGTAATAAAGGATTTTAAAAGCTGTTCACTTACTTAGTCAATGGTTCCAATATGGACCCAATACAACTCACAATAGGTCTTAGAGAATGATTGTTTTCACTCTTATGAATTTTAGGGAGCCCGCAAATGGCTAGTATCAAAGCTTTATCATTATTAGGGAACATAAATTCATTCTCCACAATCCAGTCCTTCTCTTTAGCCATTTCAAAGAGACTAGTTATCTCTATTTTCAAGGAGTCCATCTTCCAAGTGGGTACAATCATATAATGTTTCTCTACTTCTAATAGGCGAATGAGCCTATTATCATAATCTATAGTGTCGAAGATCACCACCCCGCACCCCTTGATGGCGGGTTTGATGGTGATGTTTGAGTCATTTCTTAAGGATTGGATTGCTTCCCTGTGTTCCTTACCATGTTATTTAAATCAGGAAAAGTGTCCTTGGCCAGTTGTTGCATCTTCAATTCCATAAATTGCTCAAAGGTATCTATATTTTTACTAACGTGACTGACAATATGTGCAAATGTGGATTTTAGTTTTAAACCAGAAATGTTTTCTTCACTGGCATATTCTCTACTCTCAAAAAATCTATGTAATCTAATTTTCCTGAAGAAGCCTTAAGGTCCTTTTCTGGAGTGAATTTGTTAACTTATGAAGTAGGAGCAAAACTAAAGCCCTTCTCTAAAACTTCTCTCTCCCATCTATTCAGTTCCCTACTCGATTAGTTAATGAAATGTATTTAGCGCCAATATTTCTGATTCCTCATTTTGAGATATTCTTACTGGGGGGGATTTTTTTCATATATTTACCCCTCCCCTGGTTTTGGCTGGTTCTTTGACCCATTCATGGGCGCTGTTCTAAACAAGATCCACACTCATGATTGTTGAGATGTCCACTATGTTCCAATCTAAAAATTCCCCCATCTTCACTTCTGGAACCTGAGGTTTCTGAAAACATAACTTGTTTCCTACCTCCTCTAGAGTAGATGGGTCTCTTATAATATGGTTTATCTAGTCCTTGCTCTTTTCTCTGTTGATAGTAGTCTTTGTTCAGGTAGGGGTAAGTTACCTCCGCACTATATTTATTTATATCCTTTTTCAACTTGATAGTTTTTTATTGATTAGATACTCTTTATATCCGTTAACCTCTTGATTAAGTTCCTCTAGTTTTTCTTTGCTTCTTTAAGTGCTGTATTATTTCTCATATCTAGTGTTAACTGTTCAATCTCTTGTTTTTCCAACATAATGATTTCCTGGGCTGTCTCTACAATCAACATAATCCTGTCCCTACTGCATCTGTTGGCTGTATCCATGTCTCTAAGAATTTCCTTCTCTCTACAAATAGTCTAGGATCATTCTTCATCTGCAGTCCAATGGGGATGACTCCTGATTTAACATATTCAATCAGTAAGTCAGCGTATAATTCTGTCCTAATTAATTTTTGCTTTAAATTCAGGATGTTTCCCCATTTTTCATTATTATCCTAAAGTACTGACAATTTATTCCCACTTTGGGTATTCATATTAATGATTGTGTTTAACTGTTCTTCAATGAACCCAAATGTCTTAATTGGATCCATAGTCTTCCCCAGGTCTAAAAAGATTCTTAGGGGGTGAAAGACTTATCAGAACCAAAATAGGTTTTAGAAAAATCTCTGCAACCCGAAGGTTGTACGCACTGTTTTAATAAAAAGAGGGAGGCCCACTACTCCAAGTAACAGGGTTCCTTGTATATTCAATATATCAACAAAGTAAATCTCTTGGAGAAATCCAAACATGTGATTGTACCACACTCCAGTACTTCCACACACAAACTTTCCTCAATAATAGTCTTAGATGGACACAATAGGCAACTATAGAGAATGTGCTTAATAGACTCATTTGTTAAAAAAGCAATTATACAATTATGTAGAATTCATTGATTTAATTCACATTTTCTAAAAAAACAACAGCCTGGGTTTATCATAAAATAATTTCACAAATAACACCAATATGATGTATCGAAGGACACACCAAGGCATACACATCTGTCATTAAAAATATGTTAATTTGAAGGAATCTATAAAAGTAATTACTTAACATTATTCCACTTCTAGTACATTGTTCCTCAAATTTAACAAGAAAACAAGGAGGGCGTTGAAGCGTTTAGATGAGCTGACAGGATAACACCACCTTCTTCAGGATAATAACAAATAAAACATCCCTCTAAGCAATTATGCAGTGTAGGAACTACTTATGTTCAATGAAAAGTATTTTGAGCTACATATAGTATTATGGTTGTAATATTGACCACATCAGAAAATATTCCGTTATTGACCTGCTCCTGCAAAATTACCATCAGTGATCACTCACTGCATCAGGCAGAATTGACACCAGTAATGTAAAAAAGGCTTTGTCATATTTGAATCTCTGTATATGAGTACTACACAGTAGCCATAGCTACAATGCTCCCTACACCAAGGTAATAACAGTAATAAGTCTCCCCAGCACTAAATGATTTATCACTTAACGCCTTAACCGCAGCGGTTTTTCCGCAGCGGTGCGGGCGTTCTAAAGGGTGGGCGGGGCTCCATCGCCCGTCGGCCGACGGCAGCACTAGGGAGGTCGTTGGCAGACGGGAGCAGGCAAGGGTTTAAATATCAGCTTTAAACATTTTTGGGCAATTAAAACATTTTTCTCCAAACATCAACCGATGAGTTCTGAAAATACACACATTTCCGTCTCCAATCACAGTTTTTATTTTTGGTATTCATATATTATTTAATTCAGCCTAACAAAAGCTTCTAATTTAGTAGGCTGGGCTGCACACAGGAGGGCTACTCACAGACAGCTGGAGAGCTACCTGTAGCTCATGAGCTACTCGTTGGAGATGCCTATATTACATACAGCTTAGAACCAGAGGCCTGAGACAGCAGTATGAGAATGTTAGAAAAATTACAAGAATTACCAATATTATACACTTGTTAGCAGTCCACTAGGATTCCATACTATTGTATCAAGAATGTCTGTAACATAAGCATCCATTTAGTAACTGGAAGCGTGCACAGAAAACTGTAGAAGTTCCAGATACTCTGCATTTTTAATTTGCAATGAAAGATGACACTTCCATGATGCTTGCAGTCCCAGTTAGGCATGAACATCTGATTCGGTGAATGCTTCTCTTCTGAAACTGAATAATGCCAGTTGATTCAAGCCTAATCATACATATATACAACAATAAATACACATGCACATCTGCACACACATTCCTCTAATCTAATTATGTGCATTCCGATGTTAGTTTTGTATGGACATTCTTTGCAAATAACCAAAACTTGATACAACTTATCTGCCCTGACTTAATAGGCTTGTTTCAACTCATATGGACTGTTCAGTGCTGGTTTTAGCACCAAGCTAAAGGTCTGATTTAGAACTTCAGGGCTGGTTACTGTATCACAACATGACAGATAGCCAAGCAGCATTTACAAGTAGATTATATCCTATGGCAGTTGTAATAAGATGGACGAGGTATTCTTCAAATTTGGGACTGAGAAGCCCATCCACCAGACTCAAAATAAGGCCCACATTCCAAAAATCCACAAGAAATCATGTGATGTTTTTATGAATGAATGGTAAGTCCAGTGAAGGGACCATACTCTCCGTGCCAATACTAGTTAAGCATTTGATTACTACCTTTGTAAATGCAGAACATTCAACCTCAAGTTATAATTGGTGTTTGCATTAAATATTGACTTTAGTTTTTACTAGACGAAGCCCACTCATAGACTGAGACAATAGCAGCATGAGTTTAATTTTTGCAATAATATTCCTAAATTAGTTAGTCCTCACATAGACAAGGGCAGACTGGCCGAACCAGGCATCGGGTGCCTACTGTTTCCCCAGGAGGCTGTAAGGGTGGGGGTCCGCTTTTGTTACTGAGGGCTGGTTTTGTAGCAGTGCAGCAGTTTTGAAAGCACTGCAGCGTTCCTTCTACAGACAACAGTTTTCAGGCAATTAAAAAAGGGGCATGATAACTCTGGTGATTAATGTACATGCTGGAGAGAGATCAGAGTTTTGTCTAGTGGCAGTTTTAACTCATCTGAGGCAGCGCAGAAGGTTAGTATGCCTGCTGTAAAGATTTGGTACTATGCAGATCACACAACAGTATTTTATGTGCATAGCTCAGTGAGTTACTGCTTTTGTCACAGAGATCCTGTCTGTTCTTCAATTACAATTGTAACCTAGGATAGAAAGCTATGTTTTTTTCCAGTCTTTCATTATCCTAATTTTGCCCAAAAGAGTTTGCTTGGGAAGAAATATTCCTATTCGTAAAGTCAAACCTAACCACTATGTTATGATCTGAATCATGAGTTTGTGCTTCCCTAGTCTAAGCACTCTTAAAGCATGCCTAGCAAAATGGGTGACATGTAAGTCCTACACATCTTGGTCCCCCTTTGTCTTATGTAACATTTTCTATACACTGTTTTACGCACGTATGATTCATTGTCTCTGTATACTTTTGTGATACAAAATGCTCCAACACCTAACACTTGTAAGAGAGGCGCTATAAAGCAAATGAAATACATATGAGAGAGGGGCTATGGAGAGATGAAAGGCACTTTTGGAAGGTGATAGTGAGGGAATCCTTGAAGAGCCCTAATAAAGTTTACCATATCCTGGTGCACTGTAGGGTCATCTTTTACTATGCTTTAAAAACTAATACAAGTGATATATAATGAAAAATGTGTTGTAGAGTGCACCATTTTTGCAATTTTCCCCCAAATTATGTTAGGGGAAGAACTCCCCCACACCTCCTTCTAATGGTCAGTCTCACTCCCTGCACTCGATCGCTATGCACCGTTTGGGGCTGATCTGACTAAATTTGCCAGAGCTGCTTTGGGCACAGAGTTCAGCTCTGTGCATAAATAGCACTTTCCCCAACCTTCTTCAACCAAAATTATCCTCATAAATTATGTTCACTAACAATGCTACAAAAGAAATTTGAATTCAAAATAAACAAATATTTTTCCACAGACCAGAGTATTGTATTTCAATGCATTTTGCATGCCTTTCAGAGAAATGTTAAAACTCAAAGTAGCAGGGAACAATGTGGCAATCAAACCTATTCGTGGCTCATTTGCAAAATCTGGCTCATGAGGTTTTAGGGAAATCAGAAATTAAAAGGAAGCATTTGTGTCAATCGGATTCTTTAATCTCTGTGGCCGACATCCTTTAAAATACATTTTTCGGCTCCTTCCAAACAGCCTACTGATTTTGACAAGAGCAAATCCATGGCACTGAGGTCCCCTCCTAGAATTTTAGACTAATTTAAAATACATTAAACCATTGAAACTAACTTTGTCTGTGGAGTCACTATATTTAACTAAATCAATCATTGAAATATTCTTTATTCAGATAAAAATGTAAACCATAAAAGGTGATAAAAACAGATGCAATTATTGTTAAATACAGATTATGAAATAGATACTTTACAAGGTAATAATTCTCAAAATTGATAATAATTAAATAGATAATTGATCCGTCATAGTATTCATACAAATTCCCTTCAGGTCATGGCAACTGGTAAAATAATAACTCACACACTCATAAATAAAATTGATTAATATCATTCAACAATTATTACAGTTCCTAAAAACTAATCAATACTTTAAAAAGAAATCAGATTTTTCTAACTTGCCATAAAAAACTTTGCTAAAGAAATACAGATAAAATGAGTTTGAAGTTGTTGCAGATACCACAAAGCAGTCTTTCATTGGGTTAAGTTCAGATGTTTCAGCAGCGGGATGATTAGTCTTTTCCTTTGTTATGGGTAACATAAAAGTCACAGAAAAATAGCAGATGTAAAGAGCTTTGTTTACAGTGGTTATCACATGAGTAAAATGGCAAAGAGTCCTTCAGATCGTTCTTCATGGAAAAAGACACCAAAAGATTTTTTTTAAACACATTTTATTGAATTTCTCTTAAGCACTGAGCAAGCGCAACAAAGCAGGTTGGAAAATGCACGAGAACCCTCTCAGTGCCATAGCGAGGGGGTTTGCGTCCCAGGAAGCAGGAGTTGTACCTATGGCCATGTGGGGCAGTCGTTACGGGAATCGCCAGCACCACCCCTGCTTTTCTCGTTTACAGTTATCTGAGCAGTACAGGATGCACTCAACACTCAACTAAAAGTACAACAGTGTCCAAATATCAATAACGATTTGTGTACAGTAATCACCCTCTCATTGGGCCTTTGCAGGCAACAGACCTTAACAGAAGCATGCACCACCCCCCCCCCCCCCTTATTCATGTCCCAGTGGTGTCCTCCTTCCCACCCAAACAACAACACAGGAAAAGTATGTGAAATGAGGTGCTGTCCCTTCCATCGACTGACTGGACTCTTCTGGGTGCTTTAAGTTGTGGTTAATTTCTGTCTGGTGTTTAATGGATGACCTGTTGATGGGAAATTGTCAGATCTGAGGTGATGGGCATGAGGATGCAAAATTCAAAGAAGTGTCCTCATTGTACCTCCGTTTCATGCATGTACTAATAGGCTCTAGCAAAGTCTATTGTCCCACTAACCATGCAGGCTTCCCTGAGTAAGGTGCCTCCATCCCAGGTGGTCCAGTTAAAAAGCTCAGTTTTTCATTTTTCCCATGAGGTCTGGCAGGGGCTTTCCAATGCATCATAATGGATTGCTTGGCTAGCACAAGAACCATATCAATAAATCAGGACATCAGCTTGTTTTGGACATCTTAGGGGCTAAATAGCGGGATTGATCCATGATATTGTACAGCATGTCTGCCACATCCAGATGGCATCTAGGACATGCATGTGATATATGGGTAAAGAATGTGTTATGTCATCTAGGGGTAAGGTATGCTCGATGCAAGACACAGTAATGTATCCGTTTTTTTGTTGTTATAATTCTTTATTAGTCTTTTGCAACATAAATTACAAATACTATAGCATGAACCATACACTTATAATAGATGAATAAACAAGTGCATTACCACTTATATAGTACTATGCTTTTATATGATTAATAAATGACAATTTATTTTTAATATATATTAAATGGAAAGGTAGAAGTAAAATATGTAAAATATTCACCATGTATGAGTTTTAAGCATGCACTGTGGGATAATTCCAGGACTACTTCTAGCATTTTAGTCCAATCCCTGTCAGATATGATCCCACCAAATTCTGCCTCCCACTTGTCGTTCAGTTGGGTAAGCAGTAAAGTCATGTCCCCCCTGGAATGTGCTATAGAATCCTGAAACTAATCTATGATTGTTCTCAGAGGTGCGGAGCAACTGGCAACCTTGGTGTGTTGGGGGTTTTAAACCGCTTCTCTCCAGCAATATCATAGTGCCATATAGTTGGAATTACCTTATAAGTATGCTGTACTCCTCACGTAGGTCTTTGAGGGAGAGTATCTCTCTATTCCAGTTCAGTGAACCCACGACTTCGACATCTGTGCCAGACTAGTCCTGTAATTGTCCGCTCTCTACCCCCTATGTGTGTTTTAACAGCGTCTGGAGTGGTAGCATTGGGGAATGTGGTGTGGTTGTCTGGGTCTTCTGCATTGCTCTGAGCCAGCAGTGCTCTACCAATTTCAGGTCATTCCTGCCGGCAGCAGCTGCCTATCTAGAAACTAGCATTAGGCTCCATTGCAAAGTTGGGGCTGTGTATCAGGGTGGGCCTCCCGTGCCCCGATGTTCCCGTACCCATAACATATACCAGTGCAGCTGAACTGCCAGGTAGTAAGTTTCAAAATCAGAGACACTCAGTCCCCCATCTATGGACAGATGCTGCAATTTAGTTAGGGCTACCTGTTGCCTGCCTTTACCCAGATCAGGCCCGTCAGTATCATGTTGCGGTCTTGGAAGATACCTCAGGGAACAATCACGGGAAATGTGGTAGAATAATATAGAAGGTGAGGCAGTGCAACTATCTTATTGATTGCTATTCTCCCGGCCAATGATATTGTGAGTGTATTCCAACATGCTGTGCTGGCTCTGAAGGCCATGTCAGCTGTGCCTAAACTCCCCTTAGGATGTCAGGGTTTGTTCTGTATATGCAAACTCCCAGATATTTCAGTAATGTGGATCCCCACTGCATTCCATGTGTGTCTGGTGTATCGCACAAGGCCTTCCTGGTGGTATACAGGCTGGTTCTAGGTCTGTTAATTCACAACCCAGATGCATCTCCAACTTGATTAAGTGAGTTATATCACTTTTCCCGGATCCAACCACATATCGCCAAGGAGGAGTATCATATCATCGACATATAAGGAAATATTGTGAGTTACGCCGATGGGAAAGTATCACTGTATAATGGATGCCCAAGCAAGCTCTGTCTGCCAGCGGTTCTAAAACTATGGTGAACAGTAGCGGAGATAGTGGGCATCCAGGCCTAGTGCATCTTCCCACAGTGCCCTTCTTGTATATCACCATGCCCGTACAGACCCTCTCATTGGGAGAGGAATACAACAGCTGTATCCCTTCTAAAAAGCCCATCCCATTTGCAGTAGGGCCATCACAATATAAAGGTAATCCCGCTTCAGGCTATCAAAGGCTTTCTCAATGTTTACAATCAAAAACCCAGCTCTCTCTTAGGTGTTTGGTTTATCCATTAAAAGAGCTAGCAACCTCCGAATGTTCATTGTCATATTAAGTCTAGTGATGAATCCTGATTCATCAGGTTGAAGAAGGCTCTGCATGTGGAGCAAGAGTCTCTTGGAAAGCATTTCGCTAAGTATTTTAGAATCAGCATTCAACATTTGATAAAGATCTGTACGTATTGACCTCTGTGACAGGTTTCCCTGGCTTAAGAAGAGGGATTACTAATGCCTTCCTCAAAGAGGGCACAGGGGCGTGGGTGCCTGGGCTTCCTGATACAGGTTGGCCAGTCAGGGGGTTAGGAATTCTATATAAGCAGCATAGAACTCCACCGGGAGGCCATACTTTCTCTTGACTTTTCCCTGAGCAATTTTTCACACCCCAGCCTTACTCTCTTTCACTTTGATATCGCTCACAAGGATCTCTGATTTATCGAGCGGCAGTCGTTAAAGGGGCAGACCTTCTAGGAACTGGTGGATACAGGCTCCTCTATCCCCTTTGTTGGTAGTATATAGCATGGCATACTATTTACCAAAGGTCTCATTTATGTTGTGTAGTTTATAGACCCTATCTCTGCTGTGTATTTCTATTACTAGGATTTACACATCTCTCTTGGCAGGGCTAGCCAGTCAGGTTAATAGTGTGCCTGCTTAACCCTTTCTGCATGTGGGTGTATCATAAATTCCTTATAGTCAAAATAAGGGAGGTACAACATATGGTCCATCACCCACTCTTTAGCCTCTAGTAGATCGTGCTGCAGGTCTGGCTTATCGGGACTGTCCCATTTTAGTGTGCTAAGTGTTTTTAATCTTGTGTTGAGATCTCAGACAATAGAGTCCTGCAAGATACTGTTGATTACAAGACACACTGACCCCATAATCTTTATCTTGAATGCTTCCAATACAGTAAGTGCAGAATCTGTCCCACCTTTGTTGTCAGCAAAATACTTTCTGATCCTCTGCTCAATGGTCTCCCGGTATATCGGGTCCTCCAGATTTCCATTTTCAATTGCCAGCTTGTGATACAAATATGTGGTCTTTCCCAGGACAGGGACAGGAGGAAAGGGTTAAGATTGACCAGGTAGTCCATGTCTGTAATGGTTTCTAGGGCATCTGGCAAGCACAGGAATGTGTACAGTCATACATGCAATTCATGTATGGCAGAAAAATATGAATAGTCCTGGTCGATTCAGTGTAAATGTCTTCAAACATCCCTGGTCTCTCAATGGTTTTGCCATACAGAAAATATCGTGGCTAGGCGAGTGGTGGGACAGTCCCTGAGTTGGAGGAGGGAGCACTCCAGGTCAGTATCTACCACACAGTTGAAATACGCTTCCGGTAGGGATCATCTGTGCCATGTGGAGGGACCATGGTGTTGGAGAGAGTGTCAAGGAATATGCTCTGGTCTGTGTTCTGTAACTGCTTTTTCACTGTACTCCTCATTTTCACCCATATGAGTGTCCCCCTACGCAAAATCTGACAATGTGTTATATACTATGTGATCCCTCCAGTGTTGATGCAAAGCCAACCCTTACTGGTTATTTAAGTGGTCTCCTGTAAGAGGGCTATCTGTACAACCTAAGTTTTCGGTACAAAATTGACTTTGTAGGGTTGGTCATATTATTAGGTCCTAGGACATTCCAGAATATTATGTTATATATATATAGCCCTCACCTGACATCCCAGAGTGAGGCTGGCTGTCCACGTGGCTATCCTTATCCCTTCAGTTGTGTTATAAACATTAGGTGCAAACAGCCATATGAACCTTAAACTGTAAATCCCAACTCACCATCCCCAGGACAGAAAAGCAACATCCCCCATCCAAGCATTATGCAAACACAAATATAGCAGCAGGCTACAGTGCCCACCTACACAAAAGGGGAAAAGGAGGTTCTGTAGGGAGGAGGCCCCGCTGTGTAACTCACCATATGGCCATGAAAACATGTGTGACATATTGCTCCCAGTCCCTGGATTTCTCTTAGCCAACATCAAGACCACAGGCTTTGTACCTTAGCAGTATGTCCACCTGTGTCCTGATCCCCACCCACTCAAGGATGGTCTGCTTTAACACTGGTGGCACTCTGTGCGACAATGTATGTTGGCACCCCCCAAGTAACCAACACTGCCATGGATTCCCTCACTAGCAGCCTGTAGCAGTGCCCCTCAAGTCAAATAACCACTGTCTTTCAGATTCATTTAGTTTTCTAGAACTACTGATACCAATGTACGTTGTCAGAGCACTTTACATCATACAGACATTGCACAGAGACAATCACATGTGTGTAAATCAGTGTCTAGGAAGTGTTACATCAGACAGGACTACAAGGTGTAGGAGTCACATGTCATCGATACTGGTAGGAAAAATAGTTTAAGAATCCTTATTCTGGAACACTAAAAATTCGAAATTTAAAGGGTAAAACCATTGTTATTAGTTCCCTTTGATAATAATAATTGTTTTCTACCCAAATGAACTCTTTTGGCAAGGTTAGAATAATGAAAGACGGGCAAAAAAAACATATAGCTCTAAAATATACCTTGCAGTGTGCATTCAGCTCTTTGATGACAGTTAATAACTCACCGTTCTATATTAGGATTTTTGCACAAACTACAAGTAACACACTGACCTATTTACATTATATGCACTTTGTGATCTGCATGGTACATGTTATTTGCAGCCAGTATTTAACCCTCTGCGCTACATTACCATGAGTCAAAACTTCCACTAGACCAACCTCGCCCTCTTTCCAGGAGGACGTTTAATCACTGGAGTTATCTTGACATTTTAATTGATGCCTGAAATTGCTGGAGGCAAGGACCGCAGCAGCAGATGCTTTTAAAATGATAATATAGTTCCAAAAATTATACCCCCACCCCAAGTCTGCGCCCTGGGCAGTGGCACCGATCGCACCGCCCTAGAGCCGGCACTGCACTCAAGGAAGAGAGCTTGAGCATCAGCCTAGGTAACCAGCTATTTATGGGGTGATGCAGGGTAGCTGCTCACTGCTGCATAAGTCCAGTGAGGAACCCTTTTCGGGCCGGAGTCAGTGCGCCCCATGCGTGCCTCCTGTGAGGGTTAGTGCCTTTTGTGAGTCTGAGGTCATAAGTTTTGCAATCATTTTCACTATGTGTTGTCAATCCAGGTTTGCCTGAGCTGCTGTCGGGATGCCATCTAGGTGACACAAAATGCAGTGGTGGGGCTAGGACCGGGGTTGGAAACGTCACGGATTACCCTCTGCGGTCGCATCTCCAGTCAGTCCCAAACCTCCCATTGGTCTGAGAAGAATTTGGTTCCTTGTTCAGTGATTAGTCACGCTGGGTACAGCATGGCATACTTACTATCCAGATCGGGAGCCATTTCTTTTCCTCCTCAAAGGATGCCCTAATATCCTGTACCGCTAGGATGAAATCAAGCAAAATAGTTACTGTGCTTTTGTTGCTTGAATATGAATTTACCTTGAAAAAACTAAAGTCAAGAGGCAGTTGGCAATACAAGAACAGTTGGTTTAATTAAACTCTTCGCCGGGAGTACAGTACCAGAAGTGAGTCTGCGGACTGTGTCAAAGTACAATCAACCTGAGCTAGGTTTTAGACATTTCTTTGGGTATCATAAAGGGTTTCCATCAATCTTTTTTGTAAAGAATGCTGGCCTTGTCTTTGAAGTCTTAAAGAAGGCCCCTGATAACAAATGCAGGTGGGCTTCAACCTTGTGTGGACACAATGGGGGCCACTGAGTATGTGTCAAGATGTTTGTCATGAGGGGCGCACTGCATTTACTGTGTGTGCTTTGTCCTGATTGGCTATGTGTTCCTAACTTCAGGTGGCATCTGAATTTATGGTGTTTTGGGAAGACACGCACCCTTCCAGCCATAGCTGCTTTTTGGGGCTCAATCTGCCTGGACCATTGTGGTGTCACTGCACCTATCTATGGGATTGATCTGAGTTTCCTGTTTGTGAGTTTGTCTGCCAGCTATGTGCCACCCCACCTGTGACCCTTCGATCGATAACCTCAGGCCTGGTCTCAGACTCTGCCTGATCACAAAGTTCTGAGTCAGGTTAACGGAGAGTTCATGATAGGTGAATTCGATAATAGAGGTGCGATTTTGTTCCTACATATGAATGTATCATTATACCACACACCATAAAGGTTAATGCAGGTAATTCGGTGAAGGGCTTCCTGGTCTATCATTCTCCAGGCCCATTCACTCGTTTTACTACCAGCTTGATGGAAGGCACGACGGAAGCTGCCCTACGTAGGGATAAGTTTCTGCTATTGGGCGACCTCAATATTCATTTGGACGATTCACTGGATGAGGGAGCTACCGACTTCTGCCAGGAACTACATTCTCTCCAACTCCACCTTAGATCTCAGGCCAACTGGGACGAAATCGAAGTACATACCCCCATACCGATTCCCTGGTCCGATCACTTTTTAGTGCCTTTTGTTATAAGTGTCCCAGTAGGTAACACCCAAGAGCGGGCCAATCCGAAATACCCTAGTCGTAAATGGGCGGCTTTTTCTAAAGCCAAGTTTGATACTGCCCTGGTCAAAGGAGGTAGACCGGGAGGTCAGGATGCTGAATCCGCATCCGAAAGACTGGAAGGTCGCATTAATGATGCCTTGGACGATATAGCTCCTATGTTTCTAAAGAATCCCTGTAGTAGACCCCAGAAATCCGCCCCCTGGTTTAGCGATTAGCTCCTCCGAGCAAAGGCGGAGTGTAAACAACTCGAAAGGCAGTGGAGGGTTGCCTTTCTTGATCAGGCTAAACAGGAGTATAGAGCTAAACGAAGAGCTTATCATAGTTTAATCAGGCGTTCCAAGGCTACCTATTTTGCAGGCAGAATAGGGGAAGCTGAAAACTCCACGAAGGAGCTATTCAAGATTTATAAAGACATTTCTCTTTGTGAATCATCTGTTGACCCGTCTAGTGTCTCAGAAGAATCATGCAACCGTATCGCAGTCTTCTTCTCAGAAAAAGTTGCTGCCATATACTCCGCTTTTTTGGGAGGAGACAGAAGAGGATCGGATTTCAGAGAGACTGAACAGGATGTTGTGGGTGAAAATAGGTTGGAGAATTTTTTCACTCCACCCCCAGAAGGCTTGCGGCAGATATGCTGCTCCATCAAGTCAGGGTCACCTCGGGACCCGGCCTCGCCGAAGCTGCTCGCGGGGATCATCGAGATCCTGGAGCCCTACATTAGGGATGTTCTGGATCTATCGTTCAGGACTCATACTGTACCTGAAAGATGGAAGCAAGCAGTGGTACTTCCGCTCCAAAGAAAGCCAAACGTCAGTTGGGAGAGGCTGGACAATCTCCGCCCTATTTCACTCTGACCCTACCTGGCTAAAGTGGCAGATAAGGTGGCCAATCTTCAGCTGATGGCTTATGTGGAGGAGGCTAGTCTGCTTCATCCAACTCAGTTTGGCTTTCGCTCACGCCACTCCACTGAGTCAGTGCTGCTTATAGCCACTGAGATCATCAGGCAAGGGGTGGATGAGGGGCAGACGATGGCCCTCATCCTACTCGACCTGAGCGCAGCGTTCGACACTGTAGCACATTTCACCTTGCTACAGTGTCTGAACAAGGGCGGAGTCACAGGGGCAGCGCTGCAGTGGATCCAATCCTTTCCGTCCAATAGGGGCTTTCAGTTTAGACAGGGGGAAAATTACTCTCGTATGATCAATCTGGATCAAGGGGTGCCAAAGGGCTCTGCCCTGAGCCAAACCCTGTTTAATCTGTACGTGTCCCCCGTAGCAAATATTGTGGAGAGCCATGGCATGCAAATTGTGTCATACGCCGATGACACACAGCTGGCCATCTCGCTGTCATGGGCGCCCGATGTTGCGGCATCCAGCTTCAGTGCCTGCATGCAGGAGCTTGCCTCCTGGATGTCTAACAACTGCCTGAACAGAATGGTGCCAAAACTGAGGTGCTCGTGATGGGGGGTGGCCCGTCTGTGTGGTCCTCGGCATGGTGGCCAGCATGCCTAGGCACTGCTCCTGTGCCTTGTCAGCAGGCCAAAAACCTCGGGGTGATGTTTGACTCTGACCTGTCATTCACTCCCCAGATTGGTCGTGTAGTTGGGGTGTGCTTTGGCATCCTCAAGGGCCGGCGGAAGATCTTGGACCTGCTCCCCATTGGTGCTAGGCGGACGCTGGTGCACGCCCTTGTAACCTCGTGACTAGATTACGCCAACCTTCTCTATCTGGGGGCCACGGTCAGAAGTCTGAATCGCCTTCAGGTGCTGCAAAACGCCGCAGCCCGGCTGGTGCCGAGGCTCCCTAGAAGAGCAGCCTCTAAAGCTGCCTTGGAGGCTCTCCACTGGCTTGCAGACAGGGAAAGGATCACCTTTAAGACGCTATGCACGTGTCATCGCATCATTGGGGGAAAGGCGCCCAGACCCTTACTGAGCCTTATCACACCCTACAGACCTAAACGGACGCTTAGATCCACTGGTACTGGCTTGGTAGCTATCCCCAAAATGAACAAAGCGCGCATGGGGGGTAGATCCTTCAGGCACTTTGCAGCCAAGAGTTGGAACATGCTCCCGCCAAAGCTGCGTCTTGAACCTTCAGAGGTTAGGTTCCGAAGAGCTCTTAAAACCCACCTGTTCCAGTCAATACTTGTGTAGCTGAATCTAGTTTAGGCCTCCTCATTGTCTCTCACCATAGCGCGGGGACACGCCGGTGCGCGTAACCAGGCGCTTTATAAACTTCCATAATAATAATAATAAACATTGACATCGACTTTTTCAATCTTAACACTATTCTCAATGGTACCTTGTCACAGGGTCGCTATAATTTAGTGTTAGTTCAGTTTTCTCCAGCCTGTCGGCCAGTTTGCATTAGTTGTCATGGAGGGAGTTGAGACCTACTATGATAGTGTCTATCTCGTATTGCAAGGCTTCTTTTGTGTCTCTGATGACCAGCAATATGGAGTCTAGCTTGTCCTGTGAGGCAGAGGGGTACAGCTCCAAAGGGCTAGCCCCCACTACTTGTTTGGTCTCCAGCAGACGCCGTCTCCTCCTAGGGCCCAGCAGCCACCTCTTTCCAGTGGAAGGGGCACCCCATGGACTTGGGAAGCTAGTATGCAGCTGATGTGCTGCTTACTAACCAGAGGAGACCACCCAGAGGCCCAGGCCTTCTATTTCCGATTATTTCTCTGAGTTCCACCCCGAGGTGAGTACCCCAGTCTGTCCTTGGGCATCAATGGGGGCTCGTGTGCACAAAGGGTTGGCCCTCTTCAGGCAGTCCACAGGTGGGGAGCAGCACCTCAGACAGCAAGCCTCACTCCAGGGCAGGTCCTGGGCCGGCTGGATGATCTCCGCCTTGCATCAGGAGGGGCAACGGCAGCCGATGCGTTTCTGCTTAACAATCACACACAAAGGCGCTCTCCTCTCCTCATGCACTGCCTGCAGAGCAATTATGAGTGCCCAAACAGGGCCCCTTCGGTGGGCTCAGCCCAGCAAATGTCAGGCTGGCAAGTGTCTTTGGCAGGTCAGCCCTGATGCCCTTCCGGTAAGTCTTTTTTGTCCATTATGTGTAAGATTTAGGTATTGTTCCATAGCGTCAAACCCTAGCTGATCACAGAGAACATTTTGCTCATCGGCCCACTCTTGTAGATGTGACAACAATATTCTCTTCACGAGTTGAATCTAATATTGAAATATGTCTTTTGCAGCTGGGATCTGCTCTGTTCCCACTTTTAAAGATGGGGATTATGATTGATCGACTACAGGTGGACAAAATGCCAAACTGGAACAGCATTCAAAATGTTTGCCAATAGGGGAATCCATAAATTGATCTTGGTAAGAAAGAAGTCTAAGGGTACCTCACTATCCTATGTAGCTCCCCTGTCCTCAGATAACAGAGAGGAATAAATTTAGGAGACCCATTTGGTAAGCAGAACAAGAGTCTCGATAATGCGTGCTACAGGGTCTCTCAAAAAGGGGGCATTAATTATCATCCAGAAAGCTAGATTTTCCATCAGTATACTCTCCTGCAGTAATGCCTCTCATGCTTCATCTTTAATAGCTTTCTTCCACATGATAATAGCATGGTTATAAAATGCAGAGTTCTTTTTAGTTAGACAGGCTTCCTGGATGAAGTTTTAAGGGCTTGTTTAGGTGTTCAATGCACCTTGGTGCAGGAGCTATCAAACCTTCCTTTTAATCTTAGCTTATTGGTTTATTATCTGGCTTATAAGGGACTGTGATATTTTTTCTGATAAAGGTCTGAAGGAGTGTATTATTATATCTGTCCTAGATGGGTCATCCAGACATAAATCCTCAAGTTTTTTATTTTCACTGATAACAGACTATAAAACCTTCTCAGTGTCTCTACTGCACCATTTCACCAACATCCCAGTCCATTTACCAATCCATACACCCTGGTATTTTGGCCCTCCCATGTATCTTAAGTTTCATAGTCACAGAGTTGTGATCACTCAGACACATGTATGAATTTGTTAGTCATGTATTAACCATACACAATTTGTTGTGAGCAAAATATAATGAATTGTACTAACATTACCTTTCATTAACAAAGTGTGGGCAACATGTAAAATGAAGGACAAATGTCTCTTACATGACAACAATTAAGTTTGATCATGATACTGATAAGGGCTTCTCCATAAGCTTTGTGCAGAAAATGAGTCAAGCCTGCCCCTTCAGCATCAACCAGACCACACACTTCCCTTGATGGAGGTTTACAAATACACATTAATATCACCTAGCCATACTGGGCATAGGTTTCCCTCAACCAAGGTCATAAATGTGTTGGTCCTTGTCTAGAGCCATGATAACATTTGCACTTGTATAATCAAATAAATAGTTGCACTAGTTAATAATTACAAAATGATGTCTCTCTTTACACTCAAGTAAAGCAAATTGAAAAAAGGGAGAGTATTAAACAATGTTTTCACATTGTCAGAAACTGTGGTTGATAGCATGGTCAGTAGACCTCCCTTTGCCCCCCCTTGGTTAGATGGAATAACATATGTACAGTGGGATGCATACCCTTCAACATAAAATGACACCATCGCCCATGTCTCTTGAAAACACAAGATAGCATATTTATTGATAACACCTAGCCAATTAGAGTTATTGAGCTTAGATATAATACCTGTGACATTCCAGCTTAATACCCCAATATAATCCTCTTTGCAGACTTTTCTTTGGATGCTATGGGCAACTAAATTTTGAACTTATTGAGCCAGTTTACTGCCAGAGCAACTCAGAATAAGGTACCTGGCTTTCAAGAGGAAGTGACAGTTTTATGTTTAGGGCTAGATGTAGGTAATTCTAATTTACCGACTCATAAATACCGAATTTTACCGATTCGGTATTTATGAATCGGTAAATTAGAAGGTGGGAGATGTAGGTAAATTCTTTTTTTGAATTACCGATTCTGTAAAAATCGGTATTTACCGAATCGGTAAATACCGACTCGGTATTGCCCATTGATTCCTTTGGGCCTTGAAGCCCATAGGAATCAATGGGCAATACCGAATCGGTATTTACCGATTCGGTAAATACCGAATCCTGCAAGGGTGCAGGGGGTGTCACTTTGACACCCTCTAGCACCCCAAATACAGGCACGTGTAACATGTGGCACACATACATGCCCTAAGGGCATGTCTGTGTGTCACATTGCACAGGTGTGCATGCACAGATGTGCATGCACACCTGTATTCGGTATTTTACCACCCAATAGGATTGGGTGGTAAAATACCGACTCTTAAGGGCCTGTGGCACTCTGTGAAGTGCCACCTACATCTCATTTACAGAATCGGTAAATTTACCGATTCGGTATTTTACCGATTCTGTATATTTACCAAATCGGTAAATTTACTGATTCTGTAAATGAGATGCCCCCTACATGCCAAATCCTAAATACCGGTCGGTAACGGCCGAAATCGGACGATACCCACCGGTATTTGGCCTCCTACATCTGGCCCTTAATCTCTTGTCAATCTTGGTCACTTAAGGAATTCAGTGGGGTAAATATGTCATTAGGATGCAGTATCTGGGGGCGTGGTTTGGACGCCGAGGAAGATGGCGGTCTAGAGCTTTCTCCTCCCGTAACGCGGCTTCGTATATGGGGTTGGAACCTTGCTAACTAGCCCAATCTCAGATGCGGCAGCAGTTCCGTGAATTGGAATATGAGGGGAGTGTGGTGAGCTGATTCCCAGGAGTGGAGGTGCTCGGAGGGCCATAAACTTTGCAGAAAACCGGAGCGCTCCTGCCTTGGCTTTGGCGGGAGAGCGAATGTGCAGTGCCTACGCGATCATCGGACGGGACCGCTATACCCATCCACGCACTGAGGGCTCAGAGGGCTCGAGCTCGACCCGAGGAGACAGCAGACTCCTAACCTTTGTCATGGGCGTGTGAGTACATTCTGCCCTTTATACCAATCTACACGGCCCGTTGTATCTAGCGCACGGAGCCTTTACCAAGATGGAGGCCGCCATTTTTGCAACCGTCCGAAGCGATCCAACACTGCCTTTACGCTTCAATGGACAGTAGCGGACAACTTCCACACTAATTATAATCTCCACATTATTCTGGTACGGAGGATCAGCCATTTGAGTAGGGTCTCGTCAGCGAGTGGCACACACGAGTCTGTAATGCGCAGTGCCTGTCTCCATGAAGCCACGTGTCCTGGCGGCCCTGAATGAACGGGCTCAGCGCCTCAATGATCATCTTGTGACAGGCTCACAGGTTCTCCCGCGCTGCCTTACAACCACAGGCTTGGTCCACTGTGCCTATATTTATTTATAGCGTCCTCAGCATGCGACCTGTATATGTGCTACGCTCTCACCATAAAGCTGTTTCCTGTGAGTGATAAGGGCATGAGGAAAATGGAGGTTGTGGCTTTTCAAAACAATCTCAGCCACTAGGTGCCACATAGCTCCCAAAAGAGTCAGTTTTGATTGACTTTGGCCCAAAGGAATGGCGTTGAGAATCTAATTAACCTGATCAATCTACGATCGATGTCAATGATAATAAGCTCCTAAATGCTGTGTGTTCTGATGTAAGATCTATGGCAATGCGCTCACAAACGCCATAAGAGGCTTCTCAATATGCTGGAAGCTGCCACAAAAGAAGGAAGTGCACTGCTGCTGTCTTCACCTGGTCACAGCCACTGGTCACTGAGCATATCTACTAGGGGGCACCGCCCTTTGAAACGCAAATAAGGCACTTTGTCCTGTATCGCCGCTTGATTCTATGAGCCTTAATCTGGGTCGGCTCCTCTAAGGTTCCGCCGCTCAGCTGACCACATCGCGATACTCCCTTAAGCTAACGAGGAGAGTACATACCAGTCTCACGCTCTTGCAGCTACGTCACTCACGAAACATCAACTACATTCCGAAGTAGGAAAAATGGATGCCAAGGAGCAAAATACCCTGAAATGGGTTAAATCTGACCATTCAAATCCAGGATCACCTATCAAAACCAAGAAAGTCACCACCGACGCAATAGACATGATCCTAAGTAGGCTGGATGAAGTAAAAGATCTGGCCAAGACAACCAAGGAAGAAGTAGTAGCAATTCGACAAGACATAATGGATACTAACGCACGTCTGGCGGAGACGGAGTCAAGGATTAGCCGACTTGAAGACATTGAAGTTAAAACGTGTGCGGCTCTAAAACACTTGAAAATATCCTCCGACCAAACAACAAGGAAGCTGGCCGAATTGGAGTACAGGAACCGAAGGGGGAACCTCCGCATTTTCGGCTTACCAGAGGGATCCGAGGATTCACAGGGTTCCTGTGTCCAATTCCTGGAATCATGGTTCGCCCAGGCTACCAATTTGACCTTAGTCCATCCCCTAGAATTCGACAGGGCGCACAGAGTACCGGGGAGGATCACCAAAGCGCAAAAAGGCCCCAGACCTATTGTGTGTAAGCCACTATGATACCAGCACGTGGAACAAATCCTTGCCTTCGTTCGGAAGCACAACCACATTCTATGGAAGGGAGCAAAGATCTACATCTCACAGGATTATAGTAAGGATACGGTGGATGTAAGGAAAGCGTTCCTGGCACTTCGTCCGCAACTGAAATCAAGGGGTTACCAATTCGGCTTCGTGGGCCCAGCAAAATACAGAGTGATTGTCCCTGGGTCCCCTCACATCTTTTCAGACCCCATGAAACTCAAGCGCATGCTGGACGACCTGGAAGAACGTGATATGGACACCAACAACTTGGACAATATGGCGGCCTCAGCCTCCGGCTACAAATGAGTATCCTTTGCTTAAGCTAGTTATGTAAGACACTCTAGCGGTTATCTTGTAATGTCATGGCCAGGGATCTGTCGTTCTGTTTATGGCAGTGACAGGGTTGCGGCTCCTAGGTTAATACAAGGGGTCTACTAACACTTAGATGGTCATCTATTGATATCTTTCAGAGCTTCCTCTGCATCTACAAACAATGTACTAGCGCATTAATCTTCGGGCTTAGCCCACGCAACCCATTATGTTCTTGACTTTACTATCTTACTCAGCACACAGAATGTTTGTCTTAAAAATGCTCTATTGTTCTGACCTATTTTGTTGCTAGGCACTATATGCCATTGTAGTAACCATTTTCTGCTACAAATAATGAAGGTGGGGTGTTCGATACTAGGCGATAGGTTTTGACCAATACTTGATACGCTGCTTTTATGCAGAGTGTGGGGATTTGATGTGGTAAGTATAACAGGCTATAACAAGTCACTTCCTTTCATAGCATTTCCTTGATTTTGGGTTGCGCTGAATCAGAAGGGTGGGTAATGATAGACAGCTCATAGATGCTTCCTCTAACTCTATCAAAGCACAAAGCTTATTCACTTATTGTTGCGTATACAGGTTCTTGTTTAGAAATGATGGAATTGCGACTCCAAACTTGAGATACATCTCTCATAGGACTAGCAGGTCTAACATTAGGTTTAATGTTTAAAGAGATAGTTCCGATGTTTCTACTATATTAGCACTGACGGGAGGGAACACTGCGATTTTCCTCAAGTCATCATGCTTTCTGTTTGCAGTTGGGGAGGGGGGAGTGGGGGGATAGTAGTGGGTGTGTGTTGTATGTTTTGGTTTTCATTTTCTTGCTCATTTTTTGTACTGACAAGATTTCACGTTTGCATGACATTCTTACAAGCTTTCACGATTATTCGCTATCTTAACTCGTCGGATGCTACACTCAGCAAGTCGTTGGGGCTTGTCACACACCATGCTCATGCTGGGTTGCATAGAACAAACTTCTCTAAGAACCATATGGATCATATAATATCTGTAACTGTTTGAAATGACGCACTCCACATTTGACACGCCACTTGGGGTGGCCACTGTAGGCAAATTGAAAATTCTGTCCTTGAATGTAAAAGGTTTAAATCAACCCATAAAGAGGCAAAAGATACTGGATTATTTGCGCAGACAGAAAGGGAATATTGTACTATTGCAGGAAACCAAACTGGACACCAAACAATTCTATACGTTAAGGAATAAGTACTATTCTGAGGTGGTTGGTTCTGAGGCGGTGGGTAAGAAGAATGGGGTATTGGTACTGATAGCGAAAAAATCCAAAGTTGAACTACTTTCATCATCGGCAGATGAAAATGGCAGATGGGTTACGGCCAAACTGAGCAGAGATAACACAGAATTTTATGTCAACAACATCTATGCTCCTAATACTAGTGAACTAGGTTTCTGGGAGGGCCTAGCGAAGCAGGTCGAGAATATTCCAGACTCGGCTGTACACCTATTGGCAGGGGATTTCAATCTACCACTGGACCCAACTCTAGACAGAGACTCATGGTGCACCTTTAAACCGAACAAATCACACAAAGCACTCCTTAACTTGTGCCATCGGTTCCATCTGGTTGACACATGGAGACTACAAAATCCCAAGCATAGGGACTACATGTTCTACTCCTCCCCACATGACTCTTACTCTCGTATCGATTACATCTTTATTACACAGAATGGGGTTCCCGAGGATAGAGGATACATCTATTGAACCAAGAGTTATGTCAGATCACTCATGTATCTCCCTCTCCATTACCAACATTAAGCCCTCTTCACGACAAACATCATGGCGCTTAAATGATGAAATATTGAATAAAGATCAGCACCGGATTGCTATCCAATCTGCCATTCGCTCGTACTTGGAGTTGAATGAGAAGGGGGATACCTCTGATCTTGTACGATGGGAGGCCTTAAATGCACGATTAGATGGTTATGCATCAAAATCCATTCAGCAATGAACAAAGACCATAACACTAAATTGGAAACACTAGAACGTGAGATATTGGAATTAGAAAATAAACATCAAATAGACAGGGACAACGTGACACTCAACACAATGACTAATAAGAAATATGAATACAATAAACTTGTGAGTGAAAGGGCAGGTGTATGGTTAGATAGGAGACGCAGATTTAAACTTTGTGAATCAAATAAGGCGGGCAAAAGCCTAGCCGCTTATCTAAAATTTAAAGTTCAGAAGAACTCAATCAATATCATTAAAGACACGTCAGGGGTGGGTCACTGAGAGCCAGACAAAATAGCAGAAGTATTTAAGGACTTCTATGACACCCTATATGCCAAAAATGCATCTGTGGAAGAAGGAAAGATTCAGGACTACTTGAGCGAATGTGACTTACCAAGGCTCTCCTCGGAAGAGCAACAGCGTCTTAATGACCCGATCACGACAAATGAAATAGAGAAAGCGATTAAAGTCTTAAAATGCGGTAAAGCGCCCGGCCCTGATGGCTTCACTGCAAAATTTTACAAAAGCTTTGCCTCTTCTCTGGTAGACCCTCTTCTCCACCTATTCCGAGAAATAAGCGACACAGGTGAATTAAAGGTACCCTGGCTGAGGCTATTATCGTGGTACTCTCAAAAGATGGTAAGGACCCCTCCCGCACGAAAAATTATAGACCCATTTCCTTAATTAATCTTGACTGCAAGATCCTAGCTATGATCCTCTCGGCCTGTCTACAGCGAGTTCTTCCTAACTTAATCCACCCCTCTCAAGCAGGATTTCTAAAAAACAGACTATCTAGTGATAATACTAGGGTACTAGCACACGTGCTGGAGAAAGCAAAACATCTAGATACACCCACTGCGGCAATAACATTAGATGCCGAAAAGGCTTTTGACAAAGTCGATTGGGCCTTTCTCGAAGCAGTGTTGCATAAATTTAACCTAGGCGCAACATTTACGAAACTGGTAATGTCCCTCTATGCTTGTCCCACTGCAAGGGTTAGAGCGGGTGGCTCTTTTTCCTCTTCTCTATGTCTGAAACAGGGAACGAGGCAGGGGTGTCCTCTCTCTCCATCCTTGTTTTTGTTAGCAATTGAACCGTTTCTATATCACATAAGGCATAATGATGCCATTGCCGGTATCCCATTACAAGATTGAACCATAAAACTAACCGCATACGCGGACGATGTACTCATTATGTCGGAAAAAGCGGATGAGGCTATTCCTGCGCTCATGGCCACCATCGATGAGTTCTCTAGGGTCTCAGGCTACAAGCTGAACAAGGATAAAACGGAGGTCAAACTCCTGAATAACATTGGGAATAGAGACATACTTGGATCTTCCGGCCTTACCTGGCAACCACACTATTTTAAGTACTTAGGTCTTGATTTTGGGAAGGATTTAATATCAACCTTAAAAACTAATGAGGAACTAACCCTGGAAAAGATCTCCTCACTATTAGACGGTTGGTCACCCAAGTTTCTCTCTTGGTGGGGCAGGGCTGAAACTCTTAAAATGATGTCCACTCCACTGGTGAATTATCTAGCTAGCATGCTTCCTATGACTTTTACGGACGATTTTATCAAGAAGGTGGATAAGCTGTTTGGTGGGTTTCTGTGGCGAGGGAAGAAAGCCAGGATATCATTGAAAAAGCTGCAACTTGCAAAAGACAAGGGCGGCCTGGGTCTTCCCTCGTTCAGGAATTACCAGACGGCATTCCTCTGTAAGCAGGGAGCTCTCTGGCTGGTAGACTCTCCATCCTATGTCCCAGTGTGGTTATCTATTGAAAAATCTATCATCGCGCATGCACCCCTACCGACCCTCCTTACTATGGATTTGTCACACTTACCTCATTTCAAGTACATCCTGCTGAATACCAGGCGAGCTTTATTAAGGCTCGACCAATCCCATAAAACTAGCTCCACTATCAAAAACTCCACTTTTTTGGCCCTTTGGAGAAATCCCATGTTCAAACTAGACGGCACAACGCTCTTTTGGGACTCATTGTCTAAGAAGGGCATTAACATGGTTAAAGACCTCTATGAGGGAGTGCAACCCATTCCTTTCTCGAAATTACAAACGACATATAATCTGTCCCCCATGGACTTCTACCAGTTTCTGAAACTGAAATCCGTCATTTCAAAGCGTAACCTCACCACTGATGCACCTTGGCTTGTGACACACTTACCGCGTCTCATTCACGACGGCCACTTCGTGTCTAAAGTCTATAAGCTACTCCTCCCTCTGCCCAAGAACTCCCACAGACAGGCTGAAGGCAAATGGGAATCAGCACCTAACTCGACGGGAGTGATGTTAGACTGGGACACGATATATAAAACCGCCTTATCCAACAAAGTGTCCCCAATTCTCTGCCAGACAAATTATATGCTGTTGAACAGAACGTTCTGGACTCCGCATAGGCTATTTAGGTGCCACCTGAGGGATACACCCACTTGCTGGAATTGCCAGACAGGGATCGGGGATCTTGCCCATATGCTTTTTCACTGCCCTATACTACAGACATTCTGGGGGAAGATCTTGGATTATATACACCAGGTCTTTCACATTAACCCCGTAAGCGACTTTGTCTATGTTATATTAGGAGCACTAGATCCACAGCTAACAGACACTCATGGCCGCCAACTTCTAGATCTAATGCTAACACTGGCATGTAAGGTGATCTTGTGCAATTGGAAAAGCTCATCAGAGGTCAACTTCAAAATCTGGCAGGAGTGGCTCTCCTTCTTGAGAGGGGCAGACAATCCGGCGTTGCAATCTGCTACATGGAAGCCTTCCAATAAGAGACTTTGGAAATCACTTTATGTAACGTCTTTTCACTATGACCCCCTGTGAAATAACATTTAATGCTGTATTTTATCCATAAATGGCCCTTTGATTGCAAAGTCCTGCACCTAACCTCACTGTGAATAACATGTTTGCTGATAGCTTGGATGTCATGTATCTGGACTTCTTATCCTCATTTTTATTTTAGTTATGTATAGTGTCAATTAATAGCATGTTTGAATCAATCTATGTAATTGAAGCTTTACTGTACTGTGTTTCCTTTCTTATTTCCTAAATTCTCAATAAAAACGATTTGAAAAAAAAAAGGATGCAGTGTCTGAAACACCAGAGTAAGGATAGTGCACTCTCCTTGCTCAGCTGTGTCAGACTACCTCCTCCTTGATATAATCAATTGGTTTATAAAAACTAACCCAAAGGAACAACAGAAATTGTTCCTAATGATATAAATGGGAAGTGATTTTCAATAAAATTCTTTCCTACACAAAGTTCACTACTACCCAGTTACCTTTTGAGGTTTTTGGGTCTCTACAAATCTATGGGACATATCACACCATGTTAATGCCTTCCAGCAGTTAAGAGGCCATGCCCAGACTGACTCCCAGCCAGTGTTTTAACCTTATTCCACAGTTCTCTCTAACTCTCTGCCTTAACAAGTGCTTCAAGACTTGAACCTAGGGAGTTGCAGCAGGTGGTAATTGGAAGTGAATAGATTGCACAAGTCTGCCATATCCGTCTGAGGTTTTCCGTGGGCCATGAGAAAGATGGGCAGTGTTCATATCGATTCCACATGTGCAGAGTTTCTTTATTGACTGTGTCTAGGAACCTGGGGAAGGGACAGTCCTCTAGGGTGTCAGCCTTTATCCTCTCTGAAAGGTTCCCATAGTTGTTCGCCATTGCAGTTCCCAATTTCAGCTGATATTCCACTGCCCAATGTATTCTGTACCAGTTAATCCTGCTGCACTGAAACTGTGAAATTATTCACGGCCACCTCTAGAAACACAAGTCTACTGAAAATGGCATTGAAGCTTTCCTTTATAAAAAATGTCCAATAATCACATACTACTGGCCTTAAACTTCTGTATCAGCCTTCAAAACTAATCTGGCTCTGGTACCCTAATCAGTACTCCAGCTAAGCCATGTGGGTGGTCTTCGCTGAGTACTGACTGCATACCCAAGTGAGTTTTACCCTTTTGTTGGGTGGATCGGAGTGGCAATTAGATTGTTTTTGCAGGCACTGTTCTCAATGGTTAGGAGGTGAAGCTGCTTTATTAGTCAGAGAATCATTCCTGATACAAAGGTTGGATAAATATTTTGAAGCCACAGGGGGAGCCTCTGACCCCGAGGTGAAAGTACACTTCCATTGGGAATAACCACTGGACGGTAGGGAGAGACCATGTCTGAAACAACCTGTTGCCTGGTAATCAACCTTTCTACCACATTACTGATCTCTTTGTTTATAACCCCAATCGCACTCATAAGATAAGCCACAAATCTGTTAGCTGAAGGGTTATCCCTAGCCTCAGATGTAGCTGCAGTTTTCCACTCTCCCATGTTTAACTATTCGGTGCAGAAGATTAGAAAGCTAAGGGGGGTGGCCCAGGCCAGCCACTGTCAGTCTCTGACAGACTTAGACAGCCCCATATTGGCCGGTCTTTGCCCAGGTACAGCCCAGGTGCGTTTTTTGCAGGCCCCATGCTGCGGGGCTGGAATGCATCTGATTTGATGCCTGGGCATCAAAGCGCTACCTCCACCTGGCAAATGCAGTCTGGAACTGCAGGTCTGAAGTCCCGAGACTGACTTTAGGCTGTTGAGCATTAACTCACAATTGACCTAAAGGCAATACATCATGTGCAATGTTTACATACGCCCTCACTCCCAGAGGAGGACAAAAACACAGGTAGCTAAACTCGGTATGTTTTATCTCACAGGCTTCAGACAGAAATCCTGTCACACATTATTGGTTGCCTAGCAACCTGAAAGCTACACAATGCTAGATAACCAAGGAAGCATGTGTGGCTCCCTTGAGAATGCCACATATGTCGTTATTTTTTTTTAAAGTCTCAGCTACAGAAAGACAAAGTGACTGTTTTCCATACACTATATGCTTAGAGTGGGCTCTGGGTCGGCTTATTGATAATGGCTGTGATGGAGCGAGATAGAAAACAAAATTTTGTTTAATCTCGTGAAGTCACATTTCCATAACATGAATAATAATATTAATGATTTGTGATATGTCGTGCTAATACAACTTAGATTAAATTTTACACATGGGGGGACTAACATGTGTGCTCATAAACGTGCATAAATGTTGCATCTTTTTGTTCGTGCAAAATAATAAAATAATTTATTGTTTTCGTTTTTGTCATTACTAACTGCTGCAAACTTAAAAGAAGCATGTGCTTGTTTTGCTTTTCCTTGTCTGTGTGATGTCATTTCTACTATTCTAGATGCATATAAATCTCATGGAATAACGGAGACTGGTAGATATAAACGCTGCTTTATTTGTTTGCATTGGCTAGGTAACATTTTGATTAATCGGGTGGGTTAATTAATTAGTAAATCTTGGGGTGGATACAGAATCTACATTATTTCTTACATTAATACTTTTCTTGTGTTTGTTTTATACTAGAAAGCTTAAGTTGCCTGCTTTTGGGCCTAGTCACTTGAGTCGCAGAAAAGAGCTGACTTGTAATTCTGCAAAAGTCACGAGACGCCCATTCTGAATTAAAGCGTTTGTCAAAGCTGCATTCACAAAGCAAAAACTGATGTGCTGCCATCATTCTGTCGGACATGGCCAAGGTCGAAAGTGAATATTTTGTCAGCCTTAACTTGGCATCCGCGGAAGTTGCTTGGACGTAGTGAGAACAAATTTGAACATTTGTTGCAAACTCAGGAAGCTCCTGGTTTAACGTGGAAGAGACAATGGTCTTTATGAAACATGATCTAATGGAACTTTTGAAAAGTGGGTGACATGTCACTTGTCACTCTCAGCCAATGGGACGTCGAAGATTTCTGAAAACTTTCCTTTGCGTAGTTTAGTTAGCGTAGAAAGGTATAAAAAGTCATGCCCCTAGGGATGGGCTGGCTGCTGCTTTCTGACTTTCCGATGAGGGTGATGTGCTGTCGGACTTTGCGTGGAGCACGTAAGAATCCTCAAAGAACTTTACTTTAATTTCTATCTATTTAGCTCAGTTAGGGAATTAGGTTTAGAAATGTTAAACTTTAAATATTTACTTTAAATTTGATTCACTTACTTAAATTGTATTTTCTCACATTTCTTTACATTCATGCTTGCTTCAATGCTAATAAAATTCATTTATAAAACTATCAACTTATATACCATAATTTAGTAAATAAAATCTTACTTTTGACAAACAAGCTGGTCTTGGTTATTCAGAAGTGTAGGTTACTATTAGCTAGATCACGTCGCCAATGGTGGTCATTTAAATGGTTAAGTTTTATTCTAATGACAATATTCTTTCCGCAGATGTATAAAAATGTATATAGTTTGTAGATAATGTGTATATAGATTTAATCTGACCACCTGATTCAGTAGGCCCAAAATATGTCAGGTTTATAAATGGGTCCATATTTAGTATAGAATTTTGTTTATAGGTTATGAAGTTGGGTAGCGTTGTTTATGATATATTTTCTATAGGCCGCTGGATCAATTCTCTGGTAGCAGAAATTGATGGTTGCTAAGAGTAACCAAGGTAATATGGTGGTTGCTAAGGGTTACTAAAGTGTTATGGTATGGAAATAGGATCGATGTTTTAACACATGTTGAGTTCGTTTTTCGTGCTATCTGTAAGCTATACCGGTATAGATTGTGTGGCGAGAAATTAGTCACGCAAGCCATCTGTTCTGTTTGTAGTGATATCGCCGAGTATCACAAGAGGTATCGCCGTGTACCATAGTGTTGTCGCCGAGCAGCACAGTTTTAGGGCTAGGTCTGAATCTTGTAAAGTGAGGGTTTTCTAAGAAATTAAAGCAGCATGAGAATAGGGACAAAGCGCCTTCCATAAAACTCACTGTGATAAGAGTATTAATTATATCCGAGCTTGAGTGAAGGGTAAATTAGCGTCGGTGCATGATTATCTATAAACAGGTTAGAGTCCTGTACGGGTACATGTTTCATATCTATAAACAGGTGAGAGCCCTGTACGGATAACGTCGTTATTTTGCTAACGGTGCATGATTTCTATAAACAGGTGAGAGTCCTGTACGGATTTCATGTGTGTTTGAAATTAGGGAAATTTCAGTGTGAAAGTGCGAGTTTGAATTGTATTTTATGTTCAAGTGGAACTCTTAGAACTTTCACTTCGCGGTGGGTTCAGAGCAAAGCGAGTTCATAATTATACGTGTTAGAAGGGTGGGGTAAGGTTACTCTACTAACAATTGAATATTATCCTTAGTGTGAATAGCGCCGTCTATTCCGAAGTGTGGATACTTGAATGTATGTAAACTATCCTAAATAGTGAAACGAACAGATGTTGTCCTTATAGTCATCGTTAAAAATTAATTTACACTGAAAAGTGTTCTTAAAATGGCGCTGTGAAAAGATTTTGTGAAGGAGGGGTAAGCGCCAGTAGTGAGAAACGAGAAACCGCAGCTGCTGTGTACGTCACAGAGCCGCGCTGGGATTGGGTGACCTACGTCACAAGCTATATTCTGATTGGCTCTTGAGTCTCTGACGACCTGTGAGCTGATTGGTCCTTCAGAAAAACTCCAAATTTATTGGTTGAGCAGAAAAGTGACGTAGCTCAACTGTCATTGGCTTGTTGGTGTGTTTCGCGCACGGATTGGTTGTTTTACGGAACATCCCGGAAATATTTTACGAACGATTTTGTGAATTAGATTTAACTCTTAAAAATGAGTTATCATTTTAAACATGTTGAGAAAAAGCCAACATTATTTCAGAAGTTTAAGAATTTATTTTCACCTGACAAGAAAATTGAAACGCGAGGTGGTAAACTACTTCATAAGTATAAAACACCTGCAGCGTATATGGAAGGTGAATATGGATATCATACTGTCTTATGGTTCGATAGTTGGAAACGCTATACTAAGAACGACGGTGTTTTAACTTGGCCTGATGATGGTTCATTTAATGTAAAAGTCTTAAGAAATTTACGAGAGAAAATGAATGCTCTTGTTCCGAAACCGAGACCAACTCAATTTGAAGCTTTAGTTGAGTGGGAAGACGAGATGTATCAATTACAAAGAGAAGCTAGTGGAATTAAAAGACCTTCTAAAAATCCACCTTGGAGAAGAGAAACTCATGAAGATAGATTGCGAATGTGGAGACAGGGAAACATGAGTGAAGGATTGTATTTAATTCATGAAATGGTAATGGGTACTCCTACAGGGAAATCTATGGAAAGTGAATCTGAGGATGCAGTTATGGAAGAAATATATACAACTGCTAGAAAGAATCAGCCTTTGAGACCTCCTAGATCATGGTCTACTCCGGTGGTTTCTACTGAAACTTCACCGAGTGCACCTCCAATTAATGAAGCTCCTAAACTTTACCCAAATAATTGTGAAATCATTGAAACTCCTAGAAGACCAGAATTCGAGAATGCTCGAAATGAAGGTAGACATTTTACAATGGCTCCAAGAGCAAGAGAACCTCCAAAAGATTATACAAGAGAGGCAAGAAATGTTGAAGATGTTGATTATAATGAATATTTAAGATCAAAAGAAGAATTAATAAAAAGAATGACAAAAGGCATGGAAGCTGTGACAGTTCCAGTAACAATTGGTCCTGTTCAACCCGTATTTGACCAAAAGGAAACAAACAAAACTGGATTAACTATTCCTTTAAATACAGAAATTCAAAAGGCTGCTGAAAAATTTTATTCAGACTTATCTGAAATAAACTCTTCTAAATCGAGAATGCCTGATTTAACCTTTAATGAGGATTTATCTCCAAAAACACCAATGGGTGCTATATCAGATATAGGGAGTCCTGAAGTCAGGGTAACCACACCAAAACTTGATGTGGCCAAATTAAAAGCGAATATCGAAGAATTAATAATTGGAACAATTGGTCCAGATAGTTTAAATTACTATCGAGATGATGAACTACTGTTCATTTGCAAAAGCATACAGTGGAAAACAAAAAATAAATATGATCAACTAGAGGATCTAGCAGCAGAACTTGAAATCGATGTGAGTAAACAAAAGAATTTTGCGAAACATTACAGATTAGACTTTTCAGAAAGTGACATCGAGAGTTTAAACTCAATGGGAAGAATAGTTCATATTAAAGATTTGATTGTCTATATCAAAAAGCTAGGAGAACTGAACAAATGGAGAGTAAAATGGACGAAAAGGAAGGAAGATGAAAGATTGGAAAAATTGTCAAAACAATTTCCAATGAGAGAAATTGCAGGTGGAGGATATGTTCATGTCCCTTGGTCGAGACAGGACATTCTGTTATTTACAAATGACTTTCCGAAATTGAGGGAGAAACCAGTTGAGTGGTACAGGCAAGTCGATAGATTTATCAAAGTATCAAAAGTTCTGTGGATTGATTTAGATGGATTTTTTGACATTGTCGTTCCATCAGATCTTTGGACAGAATGCAAGATATCGATTAGTTGGCCAAAAACAGAACCTGAGCGAATCAAAGAAACAGGTGCTCCAAATCCACTTGTAATGGATTTTTATGAAAAAGTAATTGTTTGGATGAAAAACAAAATTCCACCCAAAGAAGTCGATTGGGTTAAAATAGAAAGAACAGAACAGGAAACAAAAGAATCAGTTCATTCTTTTTATGAAAGACTACTGTTAATCTTTAAACAATACAGTGGTTATGAAAAATTAGATGAAAAAGACATGAGCCATTTTGTCTATAGATTTGTTTATGGACTGAAACCTGAAATTGGAGAAATGATCAGAAATAGTATTGTCGGATGGCAATCACTATCTGTAGATGATATTCTAAGAAAAGCAAAGTATTGTAGCGATGAAATAGAAGTAAAACAGAAAAAGCTGAAGGAGAAAGCCATGTGGGCTCAGGTAAAAGTGGCTGAGCAACAAATTGCCAGTATGGGTAATAAGAACACTAATTTCGTTCAAACTGGAAATACAAACCAGATACAAGGAAAGTTTAAAAATAATAATTTCCCAAAGAAATTTAGCCCAAAGATTGAGGAGTTGAAGCAAAGATTACCTTGTTTTAATTGTGGCGAAATTGGACATTGGAGAGACGAGTGTCCTCATCCTCCTAAAAACTTAAAGAATCCCTTATTGAATCCACAGATGCAGAATGGTGTTGACCTGCAGCGACAGCTACAGATACAACAGGGGTTAAACGAATTTAATATTCAGCGACAGTTACAGCAACAGCAACAACAACAGGTGAATAATCGTCAAGACCAATTGCCACAACCACCTTTTCCGAATTGTGGGGGAGTTCAAAAATATAATCCAAACGTGGGATTTCAGGGAAGTGAACAGGTAATAAAACCACAAAAACAGCAAAAGCAGCAAAGGGTTCAAATGCAAAATGCTTCACAACAATTTTTATTAGCAGAAAGTCAAGACAGTGATTCTGATGATTATTGTTGACGGTGCCCGAGAGAGGAGGAAGAGTGTGTTGTTGGAGCAACTCTTGAGGTTGACCAGTCTGGTCCTTTTGTAAACGGGAAAGTTAATGATGTAGACATCACTTTTCTAGTGGACACTGGTGCTACCCGTTCTACTGTTAGATCAGTGGAAATTGAAAACCTACCTCTCTCTGGGGATACCATCCAAGTTGTCGGAGTAAGTAATCAACAAATTAAAACTGACTTAACTGATCCAGTACCAGTTGAAATTGGAAACTACAGAGATAAACACAGATTTGTGGTTTGTAATAGTAGTCCAGTAAATCTATTGGGCAGAGACATCCTATGTAAAATGAATTGTAGAATATATTGTTCTCCTGATGGAGTTGAGTTACAAACAATGGAGGAAGATGGTTTATACAGAATGACAATGATGATGATGGAAGCAGAAGAAACAAAATTGTTTCCTGCATTTGAAGAAAAGGATTTACCTGAAGAACTCAAAGAAACAGTGAAATCTGAAATATGGGATTTTACTGGAAATGAGATGGGTCTAATGAAAAACGTAGATCCAGTAAAAATTACATTGAAACAGGGAATAGAATTTCCAAACACTCCACAATATAAAATGAAAACAGAAACAATTGAAGGTATTACACCTATAATTGAAAAATTAATCAAGCAAGGTGTATTAAAAGAAATGGAGAGTAGCTCTTGTAATTCACCAATTATGGGAGTTAAAAAGTCTAACGGAACATTTAGAATCGTACAAGATTTGAGAAAGGTTAATCAAATTGTCGTTCCATGTTGTCCTGTGGTTCCAAATCCAGCAGTAATTCTATTTCAGATTCCACATGATGCTGAATGGTATACAGTCATTGACCTTTGCAATGCATTCTTTACTGTTCCCTTACATCCAGACAGTTATGAAATATTTGCTTTCAGATTCCAAGGTAAGACCCTCGGATGGTCAAGAATCCCTCAGGGCTATACAGAAAGTCCTTCAATCTTTAACGAACTGTTAAAAAGATCATTAGAAGACCTAGACTTACCTGGCAGGTCTACACTAGTGCAGTATATTGATGATTTGTTAATAGCTGCAAAGACAAGAGAAAATTGTGTAACAGACACAATAATCCTGTTAAATCGCCTTGCAGAAGAAGGACATAAAGTGTCCCCAGCAAAACTACAGTTTTGCAAACAAGAAGTAAAATATCTTGGTCACAGAATTGCAAAGGGAAAAAGACAAGTAACAATAGAAAGAATAAAAATGATTCAAGCAATGTTACCACCAAGAACACAAAGACAGGTCAGAATGTTCTTGGGAATGGTTGGTTACTGTCGACAATGGATAAGTGGATTTTCAGTAATTGCAAAACCACTACAAAGACTGACAAAGTCAGATGTAAAAGATCCAATTATTCTCAATGATGCTGAGATGGACTCTTTTGAGAACCTGAAAAAGAGCTTATGCCAAGCTCCAGCTTTAGGCATGCCAAATTATGAGAAAGATTTTGAACTGTATTGCAGCGAGAGAGAAGGATGTGCATTATCTGTGTTAATTCAGAGACATGGAAATTTAAAGAAACCTATTGCATACTTCTCTGCAGTTCTTGATCCAATTGCTAAAGCATTACCAGGTTGTTTGAAAGCAGTTGCAGCTACAAGTATCAGCCTCGAACAAAGTGAGGGGATCATTATGGGATTTCCTGTGAAAGTTTTTGTGCCTCATTCAGTTGAAATATTACTGACAAGAGGTAAGACTCAACATCTAACAAGTAGTAGATTGACAAAGTATGAGAAAATCATACTAGGAGCAGATAATGTTTCGATTTCAAGATGTTTAAATCTGAATCCTTCTACATTACTGCCTGATTCTGAAATTGTTGATGACATTGAAACAGAACATGAATGTTTAGATGTCATGGAATTCTGCACTAAACCAAGAAAAGACATCAAAGACAGACCTTTGTCTGAATCGGATTTTGTCTACTTTGTAGATGGGTCATGCTTAAGATCCGAAGGAGGTGTCTTAAAAGCTTCATATTCAGTTTGTACAGTCGTAGATGTTGAAGAAGCATCATGTCTTGAAGGAGTTCGTTCAGCACAAGTGGCTGAATTGATTGCTTTAATTCGTGCATGTGAAATATCAAAGGATATAAGAGTTACCATCATTACTGATAGTCAGTATGGGTACGGAGTTGTGCATGATTATGGACAACTCTGGTCACAGAGAGGATACATGACATCAGCAGGATCACCAATTAAAAATGCAGTTTTCATTAGGAGATTAATCGAAGCAATACAATTGCCAAAAGAAATCGCCATTGTTAAGTGTGCAGCGCACACTAGAGGAACTGATTATATTTCCAAGGGAAATGCCTTCGCAGATGAAACAGCTAAATACTGCGCAAGGAAAAATTATTCATACAATCGGGAGAGGAGTAAAGAAACTGATTCAAATTCATTAATGCTAACAACTGTTGTAGAAACATGGCATGAGATTAGAGATTTACAAAATGAAGCAGAAGATGAAGAAAAAGACTTATGGTTAAGATCAGATTGTAGACCACGTGAAGAAGATGGAGTGTGGGTTTACAAAGATGGCAGAGTAGTCTTACCAAATTGTTTGATTGCTGACATGGCCAGATTATATCATGGTCCAGCACATCTAGGAAGAGATTCTATGGTTAGACTTTTCAGAGAAACATGGTTCAATACCAAGTTTAGAACTATTGCTGAATCTTTTTGTCAAAGGTGTTTGTCATGCCAACAAATGAATCCAAACAGAAAATCAGTGGTGGGGACAGGAATAATTGGTCGAGAGGGTGGTCCCTTTACCAGGTTACAAATGGATTTCATTGAAATGCCCTTACACAATTGTTTGAAATATGTGCTTGTAATTGTATGCTTATTTTCAAGATGGGTAGAGGCTTTCCCTACACGACATTGTGATTCAATTACAGTGGCAAAACTAATGCTCAGAGAAATCATCCCAAGATACGGTTTTCCAGTCACTATTGAGAGTGATGGAGGAAGCCATTTTGATAACAAACTGATGAAGTTAATTTGCGAAGCTTTGAGCATTGAGCAGAAAATACACTGTGCATACAGACCAGAGGCATCAGGAGTAGTTGAACAAATAAATGGAACAATTAAAAACAGAATTGGAAAAATGTGTCTTGAAACAGGTATAAAATGGACTGATGCTCTTCCACTAGTTTTGATGTCATTAAGAAGTACACCAGATAAAAAGACAGGTTTGAGTCCTCATGAAATATTAATGGGAAGAGTTATGAGGCAAGCTTTTGTACCTGTAGGTAAACTGTTGAGCATAAATGACAGTGCTATTTTGGATTACTGTAAAAGGTTATCTGATATGGTAACTTCTGTGTCTAATCAGGTGGGAACTGAAGCTCAATTAGATGAAAAGGTTTTGACACATGATCTGAGACCTGGCGATTGGGTCAGAACGAAAGTACATCGGAGAAGGAATTGTCTAGCTCCTAGATGGCAGAAACCTAGGCAGATAATTTTGATCACTACTAATGCTGTAAAGTGCAGAGGATTGAAACGTTGGATTCATCCTAGTCATACTATTCCAGTACCAACTCCTGAGAGTTCTGATGTTGAAAGTGATACCACAGATGATTCTGATTCTGAAGCAGAAGGCGAAACAGAAGGTGAAATAATTCCAGATTCTGAAGATCGACAAGAAAGTCGACATCTGGAAACTGTGCCAGTGAATGGAAATTTGACAAGAAAAGACTTGGAAATAATTGAAATAGATTCTGAAGGTGAAGAGAATCTGTTAAAAGGAAAGATAACTGAAGATTCGGTTGTCTCCATTGAAGACAAAGAAGCAAAACAGAAAGAAGTTTCAGACCAGGAGAGTATCGAAAGGCAGAGAACAAACTCTGAAGTAAGGAACAGAAATCCGAAATCTGGGAAGTTGGGGGTAATTGAGGAAGAGGAGGAAGACGAATTACCGAGTACCAGTGATGGAAGACAAAGTGAAGTTCCTGAAGGAGTGAAATTGCCGAATAGAGAAGTTCCTGAGTCAATTGAAATTTCAGACTACGAAACTGAAGAAAGTGACGTGGAAGGTGAAAGTGAAAACAGAAAGAAAAGGACTTGGAAGTCAGAATCAAATAATTCTGAACCAAAGAAGAAGTACGTGAGAAAAGCAGACTACTGGCCAGGTGGAAGATTGAGAGTCAGATTGATCAAAAAGCCAAAAGAACAAGTTGAAGAAATCAGTAGTCAAAAGAGTCCTGGAAAAGAAGTTGGAGTTGGAAGAAAAATTGAAGTGATATCGAGAAAAGGGAAGAGAATAATAAGACCAAACCAAAAATACAAGTCTCCTGAGTGGACTTACTTAGTAATTCCACCTGTTATTGACATATATGATAGTAGTGAAGAAGAAAACGAAATCCAAGAAATTAGTGACAATGATTGAAGTACAGAAATATTAAATTGGCAAAAGGCTGAAGAAAATTTGTTAGTCGACACAAGGTCGAAGAAAAACTGTTTAGTTGAAGAAAACTTATGTATGACATAAGGTCGAAGAAATCTTGTTTAGGGTTTTAAAAAAAAAAAAAAAAAAAAAATATTTTAAAAGGGGGGTGTAAATATAAATTTAGAATTTTAAAATTTATTTTTAATTTTTTTAAGCTAAAATTAACCAAGAATGCCTTATGTTAAGGAGAGCACTTCAAAGTGTTCTGTTTTTAAAAGATGCTGTAAGATGACTCTGGTGTGTCTGCTCATTTTAGTTCTGCTCTGGTTGGTTCTAGCTGTAATTATCCCTTTGGAGATGAATAGAGAATTACACAAAGTTAACATAACAAGCAAAGCTCTGGTTAGCCAAACTAAACATAGTGCGTCTGCAAAAGTTATTGATCATCAACCTAACATTCATCAAGATAAATCAATTGGTGATTTCTCAAGTAATACATTCACAAAACTATTGAGTGAATATGTTAAGGTAATGGATGCAAAAGACTGCTACGTCTGCGTTAAGTTACCTGCTTCTGTTTCTGAGGGAGTAACATATAATATGCTTCCTCTCACTTATGCTGTAACATGTAGTGTATTAACTAGTTTATTTTATCAAACTGGACGTTTAGAATATTACTATTCAAATTATGATGAAATTTTTGCAAATATTAAGATTGATAATGCTTTAAATAAGCATAAGAAAGCAAAACAAATGAGAGAATTTTTCCTTGTTACTAATGAACTCACTTACGAGTATGCTTACAAGAATAATCTAACATGTAAATTAAGTGCTGAAGGAAAGAAATTTTTGAACATGGTTGAGGAGAGAAGAGCAATTTATAAGAGGAATGAATTAGTCAAGCAGACTAAGTCAAGTTTCTGGCAGAAAGAGGATGAGAAATTAAATGGCAAAATGCTTGAAAATATTGCAATTCACATAGACAAACCAGTTAGTGGAAAACTTTGCATTAGAAGAGATAATACACTTTTTGATAATTACTTTGTAGGTGCAAGTAACTGTGAAGATACTTATCAGATTTTGGGAATTTGGGGATTTAAAGGTGGAAAAGATCCTATCTTTCCTGGGATTTATTTTGTTTGTGGTGACAAAGCCTACTACAACCTTCCAGACCACTGGTATGGAACTTGTTATGTGGGAATTGTTTTTCCTAAAGTGTTTCATGTTGACAGAGATTCAGAAGGATTGTTTAAAATTCATAATTATGTAAATAGAGTTAAAAGAGAAACTTTTACTGAAGTTCTGGGAGATATTTTTCAAGCTGTAATACCTTTTGTTGGTATAACCCTAAATGCAGGGAGAATCAGAAAATTGTCCACTATAGTTGATAGATTATCAACTGACACAGCTGATGGATTTCAATTAGTGAATGTTGAAGTTATTGCAATTAGATCTATGGTAATACAAGACCGCCTTGCTTTAGACATACTCCTAGCAAAAGAGGGAGGAGTCTGTGGCATTTTACATGTACAACATTGTTGTACATATATACCTGATGAAAGTAAGAATATTGAAATGTATATTAAGAACATTACACAAATGCATTCAGAGATAATTCCTTTAGAAGAAGATGATTTTACAGGGAAACTTTCGAAAAGGTTTCAAGCAATTAAAAACTGGTTTCATAATATCGGAAGTTCAATTCTTGGCAAGATTCTGGCACCTTTGATTATAATAGTATTCATTTTTATTTTGACCAAAATAGGTTGTTTGTTACATAAAAGAAAGAAACAGTTGAAAGAAAAGAAAAGAATCTATAAACTCAGAAAAGAAGAAGAAAGAGAGATCGAATTACAGGAGTTACATAGAGAGCGTTATGCTAATTCCAAAGATTTTGCAGAAACAGACTTTTAGGTTTACTGATACAAATGAATTTGAATCGATTTCTTAGAAATTTAAATTATCAAAATTTTGAGTGCTGGTGTGGTGATTTGTTAATCACCAGATGAGGGAGTTGATGGAGCGAGATAGAAAACAAAATTTTGTTTAATCTCGTGAAGTCACATTTCCATAACATGAATAATAATATTAATGATTTGTGATATGTCGTGCTAATACAACTTAGATTAAATTTTACACATGGGGGGACTAACATGTGTGCTCATAAACGTGCATAAATGTTGCATCTTTTTGTTCGTGCAAAATAATAAAATAATTTATTGTTTTCGTTTTTGTCATTACTAACTGCTGCAAACTTAAAAGAAGCATGTGCTTGTTTTGCTTTTCCTTGTCTGTGTGATGTCATTTCTACTATTCTAGATGCATATAAATCTCATGGAATAACGGAGACTGGTAGATATAAACGCTGCTTTATTTGTTTGCATTGGCTAGGTAACATTTTGATTAATCGGGTGGGTTAATTAATTAGTAAATCTTGGGGTGGATACAGAATCTACATTATTTCTTACATTAATACTTTTCTTGTGTTTGTTTTATACTAGAAAGCTTAAGTTGCCTGCTTTTGGGCCTAGTCACTTGAGTCGCAGAAAAGAGCTGACTTGTAATTCTGCAAAAGTCACGAGACGCCCATTCTGAATTAAAGCGTTTGTCAAAGCTGCATTCACAAAGCAAAAACTGATGTGCTGCCATCATTCTGTCGGACATGGCCAAGGTCGAAAGTGAATATTTTGTCAGCCTTAACTTGGCATCCGCGGAAGTTGCTTGGACGTAGTGAGAACAAATTTGAACATTTGTTGCAAACTCAGGAAGCTCCTGGTTTAACGTGGAAGAGACAATGGTCTTTATGAAACATGATCTAATGGAACTTTTGAAAAGTGGGTGACATGTCACTTGTCACTCTCAGCCAATGGGACGTCGAAGATTTCTGAAAACTTTCCTTTGCGTAGTTTAGTTAGCGTAGAAAGGTATAAAAAGTCATGCCCCTAGGGATGGGCTGGCTGCTGCTTTCTGACTTTCCGATGAGGGTGATGTGCTGTCGGACTTTGCGTGGAGCACGTAAGAATCCTCAAAGAACTTTACTTTAATTTCTATCTATTTAGCTCAGTTAGGGAATTAGGTTTAGAAATGTTAAACTTTAAATATTTACTTTAAATTTGATTCACTTACTTAAATTGTATTTTCTCACATTTCTTTACATTCATGCTTGCTTCAATGCTAATAAAATTCATTTATAAAACTATCAACTTATATACCATAATTTAGTAAATAAAATCTTACTTTTGACAAACAAGCTGGTCTTGGTTATTCAGAAGTGTAGGTTACTATTAGCTAGATCACGTCGCCAATGGTGGTCATTTAAATGGTTAAGTTTTATTCTAATGACAATATTCTTTCCGCAGATGTATAAAAATGTATATAGTTTGTAGATAATGTGTATATAGATTTAATCTGACCACCTGATTCAGTAGGCCCAAAATATGTCAGGTTTATAAATGGGTCCATATTTAGTATAGAATTTTGTTTATAGGTTATGAAGTTGGGTAGCGTTGTTTATGATATATTTTCTATAGGCCGCTGGATCAGCTGACAGCCTTGTTCTCTGCCACACTTCTTTGCTTATGATTTGATGGCTTTCTTCCCTATTCCATCGTCCACACAGGAGCATTTTGGTATTCGTGGGGGCTATTCACAAAGTGAGATTTACATATGAGTAAATCTACAAGTGTGAATGTACTCGTACACTTTGCAGTAATCTTACTACTTTTTGGCTATTTACCATTTCCAAGTGTTAAGGTACAACAAAGTGTAGACTTGCATGTGTCCGCACTCTGTATTCAGGGGGGTGCAGCCTAATTTCTAGTGTACAGTTACAACTGGTAATTTTTCACATATATGCTGAGGTCTCTGCCACCAGAGTCAAGATCTCTCAAAGGTAAAGTATAGAGAAAACAAAAAAGTTCATTAAACTTTTTAAAAACTGTACAGATATTTAATAATAAATTGTAATGTAAATTAATTTCTATATTTATTTTAACTGTAAATATTTATTTTTCATAAATGTTTTACAAATTTATTTAAACAAACAATATATATATATGTACATATATACGCACACACGCACATATATATATATTCTCCAGCAAAGCCATAGCTAACTGGGCTCTTCTTTGAGCACATGAGAGCATTTTGCTCTTGCTTGCTCAAACTTGAGCACAATTGCTTTGACAGGGAGTGAGCTGCATGTTCAGCAGCTCATTCTCTGTCAAAGCCCGGCAGGAGGCGGGGAGCCCGCAGGGATTGCGGGGGCCTTGAGGCTCCCCCATGGTCCCTAAAAGAATGGGTGCCCTGGTTAGGACCAGGGGACCGACAAGTGAGGCCGGGTCCCCCTTTGAGTTATTAAAAAAATGTTTTTAAAAAGGCAGGGTTCTGGGGAACAGAGACCCCAGAGCTGAAATTGGCCCAGGGATGGGTGCTGCACACACCCCTCCCCTATCCAAAATTGGCCTCGCCCTGGAGGATGGGGTCCTTAGCCCAAAATTGGCCCAAGGAAGGCCCCCTCCTAGAATAAATTAAAAATAAAATGTAAATAAAATGGGCAAGTCGCACAAGGCCCCACCCAGATTATTAACCACTCTGCAAACGCATATCCTAGCGCATTGTTGATTGGGGGATGAATGCCCCCTTGGAAGCTGAGGGTCCCTAGGGCCCAACACACCCTTCTGTTACCTCCAGTAACTCCCACACAGCATGATTGCTTTGAGGTCTTCAAAAGCCACACCCCTTTTCTCCACCACTCTGCAGACGTCCTGGATGGTGCAGTACTTGTTGGAGGATGAAGTCTTTTTCCCTCCTGAGGGTCCTTGGGGGCCAGAAACCCCTCCTCGTATCTCCAGTAAGTTCCATACACCAGGATTGCTGAGAGGTGGTCAGAGGTCATGCCCCATTTTTCAACCACTCGGTAAAGCCTTCTGGCACGCTACTTGTTGGGGGATGAAGTCCCCTTGAATGCTGAGGGTCCTTGGGGCCATCAGTGATGTCATAAGAGATGTCATGAGTGATGTCACAGACCATATCATGAGACCAACAACACCTATGAGGAGTGGTCCCTGAGAGACAGTCTCTTCAGAAGCTGTTGTTGTTTGAGATCTATTATCACCAAATTTTGTAGGACCTGTCCTCTCTAGATCCATTTGGGACTGTGAGAAGTTGGCCTGATGTGCAGTGCTCACTATTCTAGTGATCACTATATATCAGTCCAAACAACCCTTATTGATGATTGGTTGTAAGTCAACCTTATAGACCAGCTATCCTAGTAGCATGGATACGAGCAGTCTAAGGCTAAGACTCTAGAGGGCGTGTTAAGCCAGCTGTTTTACCATCACATTACCCCTTGAACACCCAGTGAAAGGACACCACACAAGTTGTTATGAAAATAAACAGTGTATTTATTTATAACAAGACTACCCTGGCTCTTTATGAGACAGGGAGCTAAGCACACAACAAAACTCTTACGAAAATACTTTTAAGTTAGCACGTTACACAAATGCCCGAGGGGCACGAAAAACCATATACGCTAAAAGTGGAATGCGAATTACTAGCAGGTAAGTAACAGTTCTAATAGGCTTTGGAATCGCTAGGACTGGACTAGGGAATCGTTAGATTACTACTAGGAGGCCCAGGGGACTCGGGTGCAGAGTGTGCACTCTCACGCGGGATGCGGGACAAAGTCTATGGAAGCTAGAATTCACAAAGTTAGTGTTCACGGGCGAACCCGACCTGGTAGGGAGAAAACGACAGTGGATCCTGACCCTTGGATAGTGAGGCTATGCTGGGACACCGGAGTGCCGAAGTTACCTAGCCCAGGGGCTGCAGCTGCATAGGTCTGAAAAGACGTCGGGGATCTCGTTGCCGGACCAGGAGCCTGGAAGGAAGAAGTTGCTGGCAGGCGACCAGTGACGAAAAGTTCGATGGATCCAAGCCTGGATCAAGGAAGAAGAAAACCTGAAAGCAGAGGGGACCAAGTTCTTGAATCACTAGCCAGTGATTAAGTGGGCACCAGGATGGCACCGGGCGAAGTCACCGCAGTCAGGTGAGTGGGCGCTGCTGGGCTCTGCAGTCTCTCGGACCAGGAGGCGTTGTCGGCGACCAGGATGGAGGTGCGAGCTGTCCCACGAAGGATGAAGTCGTCGGCGTCGAAGTTACCCAGGAGTGGGCAACAAGCCTTGGCTAATTCAAGCCCACGCGGTGGACTCAAAATGGCGTCTTGAGTGGACCAGGAGGGTCCGGGGTGCTCCTCTTCTGGAAGGGAGCAAGGGCCAGTCTGGAGCAACCAGACCAGCAGCAGAAATGTCGTCGGGCGTCGTCAGGAAGGCCACAAGCCAGCGGGCTAGTAGCCAAACAACGCGGTGAGCAGCAAAAAGCAGAAGGGCCCCACGCAGATCGTGGAGATGCTGGGGGGCTGCTCTTCGGTGCTGGAGCTGCTCAGGGTGGGGGCTTCTCGGACCCCAAAGCACTCACCAGGAATTCACTCGGCGGGCTTGCTGTTCAGAAGTCGTGCAGTCTTGAAGATGGCCGGTCCCTCGAGGTCTCGTCACACCCACGAATCTCAGCGTGACTGATGATGCAGGTAGAGGTCAGAGGTGCCAGGGAAGCCGGTTCTCGTCGAGCTGGGCAGTCGGATTCCGGAGGAAGGACTTGCAGCAGACCGCAGTGTTCTGTAGATGGTGCCTGCGGATGCAGGGTGACTACTCCTTAGTCACAAGGGAGAAATCTTAGGAAGAAGTCTTGAGTTCCTTTCGTGGAAAGTAGTTTCAGGATTCAAAGATGATCTGATTTGGAAGGGGGCCAGTCTCTACCTTTATCCTGTAAAAAGGGGCTGGCACGCGACTAAGTCCTGCCCTATGGGTGGGACTAGGAGGGGGGTGGTTACACCCACTTCCTTGGCGGGCTTTTCCCCAGCACAGGGTCTGGAGTGACCCTGGAACTGGTTCCAGCCAGCCTATGCACGGTGAGCACCGGGGTGCCACGTGCAGTCACCTTCCTCTAAAGCCCTGCCTACCTACAATACACAAAACCCTGTCTGGGACGGTGCTGGCACCGCCCCTGGCAGGAAACCCTTTGTCCTTATCTCCTGCTCTGGGAGGACTCCCAGCAGCAGGAGGGCAGACTTGTGTCTCGGTGGCAGCATCCATTTTGTGGATGCTAAGGCTCTGTCTGACTTTTAACCGGGTTATAGGTTACATGCATGTCGTGTCCCTCTAGAAGGGTGGAATGCTAACCCCGTCGCCAGAATTGGCGAGGGGTTAGTATTCCAATTCGTATGACACCTTACTCGACATGTTTTGATAAAGCGATACCAGAGTTGGCACATAACCGCGAGGATTATAATGCACTTAAGAGTATATGGTATGCGATATCATGGAAACGGCTAAGGGATGGATCCCGAAAGCCGCAGACAGGCTCAGCTCATGCTAGAGCACCATCTCACACGATTCCAAGCACTCTGCCTTCAGGATTGTTAAGGCCTGCTATAGGAGTGACTGATAGGAGATCTGTGTGTCCATTTTTAGGGTTAGATATAGGTATACTATATCTAAAGCAAAGGGTGAGTACACCACCTTGCCCCAGCTGTCGTGCAGCCAGTTGTGTCAGTTTTAGTTAGTCAATCCAGGGGTGGCATAATACATGCTTCAGCCCCTGGGAGACTTCTGGGTGCACCTCAGCCCTGGGTACAGGGACTTGGAGAGGGCCCAGTGCCAATTCAGTACCTGAGTACAATTTGGATAGAGAGAACAGCTAGGCTGTGGGTCTGATTAGCAGGCCCACAGCCAGGGAAAGTCGTAAACCAGTGCAGCAAAAAGCAAAAATCTGGGTGATCATAGGATTGCAGACCCTACTCTCCTACATGACCCCCCCCCAAACTTTGGGACAATAAACTAACCTTGACCAGGTGAGTCTTCTTGCTCTAAGTGGAAATACCTGGAGAGCCCATCAGCATTGCTGTGATCAGTCCCAGGTCTATGCTCCACTGTAAAATCCATCCCCTGTAGGGAAATGGACCACCTAAGCAGTTTGGGGTTTTCACCCTTCATCTGATTTAGCCACAAGAGGGGCTTATGGTCTGTCTGAATGGTGAAGTGAGTGCCAAACAAGTAGGCCCTCAGCTTCTTCAGGGCCCAGACCACAGCAAAGGCCTCCCTCTCAATAGCTGACCAATTTTTCTCTCTGGGTGTCAACCTTCTACTAATGAAAGCAATAGGCTGATCATTACCATCAAAATTCAGTTGAGACAGAACAGCTCCCACACCCAACTCAGAAGCATCTGTTTGGACAATGAATGGCTTGGAGTAATCTGGACTCTTGAGGATAGGTGCTGTGCACATGGCCTGCTTTAGGTCATTGAATGCTTTCTGACAGCTTGCTGTCCACTGAACTTTCTTTGGCATCTTCTTGCTTGTCAGGTCATTAAGGGGGGTCACTATGGACCCATAATTTCTGACAAACTTCCTATAGTACCCAGTCAGGCCCAAGAAAGCTCGAACCTGAGTCTGGGTGATTGGAGGAGTCCAGTCCTTGATGGCCTGTATCTTACTCTCCAGTGGCTGAACCTGGCCTCCACCTACAAGGTGGCCCAGGTATACAACCTGTGACTGCCCTATCTGGCACTTTGTGGCCTTGATAGTGAGGCCTGCCTTTTGCAGGGCCTCTAACACTTTCCTCAGGTGGACCAGGTGATCCTCCCAGGTGGAGCTAAAGACAGCAATATCGTCAAGATAAGCTGCACAGAAGTCATCCAGCCCAGTGAGGACTTGATTCACCAACCTTTGGAAGGTGGCAGGTGCATTTTTCAGTCCAAAGGGCATTACCACAAATTGATAATGCCCTCCAGGGGTAGAAAATGCTGTCTTAGGTTTGGCTTCCTCAGCTAACCTGATTTGCCAATACCCAGCTGTCAAATCAAATGTGCTTAAGAAGTTGGCAGAAGCCAATCTATCTATAAGCTCATCTGCTCTTGGTATTGGGTGGGCATCAGTCTTAGTGACTGCATTGAGGCCTCTGTAGTCTACGCAAAACCTCATCTCTCTCTTACCACCCTGGGTGTGAGGCTTTGGCACTAGAACTACTGGGCTAGCCCAAGGGCTATCTGAGGGCTCAATGACTCCCAGTTCCAACATTTTCTGCACTTCAGTTTTGATGCAGTCTCTAACATGATCAGGCTGTCTGTAGATTTTACTCTTGACAGGCAGACTGTCTCCAGTGTCAACATCATGGGTACACCAATCAGTTTGGCTGGGTGTCAGAGAGAACATATGTCGAAAGGATTGCAGAACTTGCCTGCAATCCTGTTGCTGATGTTCAGTGAGGCTGCCACAAAAGACAACACCATCAACTGACCCATCATCAGGATTCTGAGTGAGCAGGTCTGGGAGAGGGTCACTCTCTTCCTCCTGTCCCTCATCTGTGGCCATGAGCAAGCTCATGTCCTTCCTGTCAACATATGCCTTGAGCCTGTTAACATGGAGCACTCTGAGAGGGCTCCTGGGAGTTCCAAGGTCCACCAAGTAGGTAACCTCTCCCTTTTGCTCAATGATGGTGTGGGGCCCAGACCATTTGTCTTTCAGAGCTGCTGGGGCCACTGGCTCCAGCACCCACACCTTCTGTCCTGGCTGGTACACAGTCAGTACAGCCTTTTGGTCATGCCAAGCTTTTTGAAGTTCCTGGCTGGCCTCAAGGTTTTTAGATGCCTTTTCCATATACTCAGCCATCCTGGAGCGGAGACCAAGTACATAGTCCACTATGTTGGTTGCAGGCTTTTTGAGAGGTCTCTCCCATCCTTCCTTCACCAAACACAGGGGTCCCCTTACAGGATGCCCATACAGAAGCTCAAAAGGGCTGTAGCCAACCCCCTTCTGTGGGACCTCTCTGTAAGCAAACAAGAGGCAGGGGATCAGGACATCCCATCTTCTCCTAAGAGGTTCAGGTAGTCCATGAATCATCCCTTTCAGGGTCCTGTTGAATCTCTCAACAAGCCCATTGCATTGTGGATGATAGGGTGTGGTGAACTTGTAGTTCACACCACACTCTTTCCACATGGCAGTCAGATATCCTGACATGAAGTTTGTACCTCTGTCAGAAACGACCTCCTTAGGGAAACCCACTCTGGAGAACACTCCAACTAGGGCTCTTGCCACTACAGGGGCTGTAGTGGTCCTAAGGGGAATAGCCTCAGGATACCTGGTGGCATGGTCCACCACCACCAGTATAAACTTGTGTCCTGATGCTGTCTGGGGTTCCATTGGACCAACAATGTCAATCCCCACTCTTTCAAAGGGAACCCCCACCACAGGTAGTGGTATGAGGGGGGCCTTTGTTGTGCCACCTGACTTACCACTGGCTTGGCAAGTGACACATGAGCGACAAAACTCCTTGGTATTCTCATTCATATGGGGCCAGTGAAAGTGTGAGACAAGCCTGTCCCAAGTCTTTGTCTGACCTAAATGACCTGCAAGGGGAATCTCATGGGCCAAGGTGAGAAGGAAACCTCTCAGAGACAAGGGGATGACCAGCCTCCTGGTTGCACCAGGCTTGGGGTCTCTTGACTCAGAGTACAGGAGTCCATCTTCCCAGTATACCCTGTGGGCACCTGTGGCATTCCCTGCAGCCTCAGCAGCAGCCTGCTGTCTGAGGGGTTCAAGGGAAGGGCAGCTCAACTGTTCCTTCCCCAGGTCTGCTCTGGAGGGTCCCCCTGAGCCCAGAAACTCAACTTGATCAAGTTCAAGCTCTTTAGGCTCAGTTTCCCTCAGCTCTTCTAGATCAGCCTCCTCAGAGACTTGATCCTCAACCTGGGGCAAGGGGGAAGGCAAAGCCTTACCCTTACTGCTCTTCTTCTTGGGAGGTGTCTGGTCCATAGTTTCAGGATCCAGCACCTGTTCAGTGGGGCATCTTCTGGCCTGTGACCTAGTCACAGCAAGCACATGTGCTGGCAAGCCTAACATCTCCATGTGAGTCCTCTGCTCCACTTCTGACCATTGTGATGACTCCAAATCATTGCCCAACAAACAATCAACTGGGAGGTCTGAACTGACTACAACTTTCTTTTGTCCCTTCACTCCACCCCAGGAGAAAGCTACAATTGCCACACTATGACTAGTAGTGACATTGCTGGCATTGGTCACCAGGAAATCAGTACCTGGCATGATCTGTCCAGGGTCCACAAAGTTAGGTGTCACCATGGTGACACTGGCACAAGTGTCCCTATAGGCCTGAGCCATTTTGCCATTAATCAAAGGTGTCTGCCTGTATTTGCCCAAAGTATTGGGACTTATCTCAGGGGACATATCCATATCCCCTGTACAGACAAGGACAGCCTGAGTGAGTGTGCCAACTAAGTTGTCAGACCCCTCAGTACCCAAGGTTAACCCAACTAATGCCTTGGGAGTGACACTACCACTACTGACTGTACTAGGGGGTGCAGTTGCTTTAGGGGCTGTAGTGGCAGGAGTTTGTCCTCCTCTTTTGGTGCACTCACTAAACCAGTGAGATTTACTTTTGCAGTACTGGCACCACCTTTTCGACTGGCCTTCTTGAGTCTTCTTCTTCTGGGAAGCCTGACCCCCACCCTCTTTGGTTTGTTGGGGACCTGGTGAAGACTTCTGGTCATTTTGCTCATTCTTAACATTACCCTTCTGGTCTGCTTTCTTCTGACCACCCTGGTTCTGGTTCTGGTTCTGCTTGATCCTTGTCCTGACCCATTTGTCTGCCTTCTTTCCCAATTCTTGGGGAGAGGTCAGATCTGAATCAACAAGGTGCTGGTGCAGCAACTGGTTCTGACAATTGTTTAAAATTTGTTCTCTCATCATTAGATTATACAATCCTGTGTAATCTGTAACCTTGCTACCCAGCAACCAGCCCTCCAAAGCCTTAGTGGCACAATCCACAAAATCAGACCAGTCCTGAGACTGAGTTTTCTGGGTGTCTCTGAACAGCAACCTGTACTGCTCAGTGGTTAAACCAAACCCATCAACCAGTGTATTCTTCAGGACCTGGTAATTGTTAGCATCCTCCACTCTTGTAGTGAGGAGCTTATCTCTACCTTTACCATCAAAGGAGAGCCACAGTATAGCTGCCCACTGACTCTGGGGAATGCCCTGCACAGTGCAGGCCCTCTCCAGAGCAGCCATCCATTTCTGGATATCATCCCCTTGCTTAAAGGGGGGCACTATTTTAGTCAGGTGTTTAGTATCTAAACCCTTCTCTCTATCTCTTGGGAGATTGCTGCCACCAGTGGGAGCTAGCCCACTCATCTGCTGCTCTCTTGCCAGGGCAAGCTTCTCTTTGGCCAGGGCAATTCCTTCCCTTTCAATCCTCAGTTCAGCTTGTCTCATCCTAGCTTCATGCTCCTTTCTCTGAGGGGAAGTAAATCTCCTCTGTGGAGGATTCCTTCTCCCCTGAGAAGAGGCATTAGAGTGCAGAGATCTATTGGAGTCCCTAGAAAGAGATCTATCTCTCCTAACTCCAAGGTTAGGCCCACTTCGGGTTAGTACTGGGGGGCCCCCAGATCCTAGCCCAAGTAAGTCTAAGTTGGTCCTAGTTAGCCTTCTGACTACCTCAAGACCCTTGTCTACCTCATCCCCAGAGAGTACCTCCTGATCCTCCTCCTCAACTGCTGAATCAGTGTTGTGGAGATCTGGATCCCCAGAGGTTCCCTCTAAGGCTGGCATGTTCTCATGTAACTGAGAAAGCTTTCTGGCATCATATGTCTCTAAGAGACCTATCAGAAAGGAAGTGGTGGGGTTAGACCCCTGCTTCAGTTTTCTGGAGACACAGATCTGTCTCATCTCATGAAAGCTGAGAGCTGCATATCTTGAAGTGACCTGTGGAGGGTCAACACTGACCAGGGGAGTCTCAGTAGAGTCCTCCTGAGTCGACATGCTTTTCTAGTGAGGTGTAAGTGGTGCACTTACCTACACTATATGTTTGCCTACTGATCCCTTGCTAGAGTTGTAGTTTAGGGTGTGCTAGGCCCTAGGAGCTACAACAGCTGGTTCAGTAGAACTCAGAGTATTCTAAGCTAAGTTATATGTACCTTTAGTACTTATGTGATCTTTCACAAGATATTCTTAGGATATGTGTGGTAAAACAACAGGAAGCTCAAATCCCACCGCTGCCACCAATGTGAGAAGTTGGCCTGATGTGCAGTGCTCACTATTCTAGTGATCACTATATATCAGTCCAAATAACCCTTATTGATGATTGGTTGTAAGTCAACCTTATAGACCAGCTATCCTAGTAGCATGGATACGAGCAGTCTAAGGCTAAGACTCTAGAGGGCGTGTTAAGCCAGCTGTTTTACCATCACATTACCCCTTGAACACCCAGTGAAAGGACACCACACAAGTTGTTATGAAAATAAACAGTGTATTTATTTATAACAAGACTACCCTGGCTCTTTATGAGACAGGGAGCTAAGCACACAACAAAACTCTTACGAAAATACTTTTAAGTTAGCACGTTACACAAATGCCCGAGGGGCACGAAAAACCATATACGCTAAAAGTGGAATGCGAATTACTAGCAGGTAAGTAACAGTTCTAATAGGCTTTGGAATCGCTAGGACTGGACTAGGGAATCGTTAGATTACTACTAGGAGGCCCAGGGGACTCGGGTGCAGAGTGTGCACTCTCACGCGGGATGCGGGACAAAGTCTATGGAAGCTAGAATTCACAAAGTTAGTGTTCACGGGCGAACCCGACCTGGTAGGGAGAAAACGACAGTGGATCCTGACCCTTGGATAGTGAGGCTATGCTGGGACACCGGAGTGCCGAAGTTACCTAGCCCAGGGGCTGCAGCTGCATAGGTCTGAAAAGACGTCGGGGATCTCGTTGCCGGACCAGGAGCCTGGAAGGAAGAAGTTGCTGGCAGGCGACCAGTGAAGAAAAGTTCGATGGATCCAAGCCTGGATCAAGGAAGAAGAAAACCTGAAAGCAGAGGGGACCAAGTTCTTGAATCACTAGCCAGTGATTAAGTGGGCACCAGGATGGCACCGGGCGAAGTCACCGCAGTCAGGTGAGTGGGCGCTGCTGGGCTCTGCAGTCTCTCGGACCAGGAGGCGTTGTCGGCGACCAGGATGGAGGTGCGAGCTGTCCCACGAAGGATGAAGTCGTCGGCGTCGAAGTTACCCAGGAGTGGGCAACAAGCCTTGGCTAATTCAAGCCCACGCGGTGGACTCAAAATGGCGTCTTGAGTGGACCAGGAGGGTCCGGGGTGCTCCTCTTCTGGAAGGGAGCAAGGGCCAGTCTGGAGCAACCAGACCAGCAGCAGAAATGTCGTCGGGCGTCGTCAGGAAGGCCACAAGCCAGCGGGCTAGTAGCCAAACAACGCGGTGAGCAGCAAAAAGCAGAAGGGCCCCACGCAGATCGTGGAGATGCTGGGGGGCTGCTCTTCGGTGCTGGAGCTGCTCAGGGTGGGGGCTTCTCGGACCCCAAAGCACTCACCAGGAATTCACTCGGCGGGCTTGCTGTTCAGAAGTCGTGCAGTCTTGAAGATGGCCGGTCCCTCGAGGTCTCGTCACACCCACGAATCTCAGCGTGACTGATGATGCAGGTAGAGGTCAGAGGTGCCAGGGAAGCCGGTTCTCGTCGAGCTGGGCAGTCGGATTCCGGAGGAAGGACTTGCAGCAGACCGCAGTGTTCTGTAGATGGTGCCTGCGGATGCAGGGTGACTACTCCTTAGTCACAAGGGAGAAATCTTAGGAAGAAGTCTTGAGTTCCTTTCGTGGAAAGTAGTTTCAGGATTCAAAGATGATCTGATTTGGAAGGGGGCCAGTCTCTACCTTTATCCTGTAAAAAGGGGCTGGCACGCGACTAAGTCCTGCCCTATGGGTGGGACTAGGAGGGGGGTGGTTACACCCACTTCCTTGGCGGGCTTTTCCCCAGCACAGGGTCTGGAGTGACCCTGGAACTGGTTCCAGCCAGCCTATGCACGGTGAGCACCGGGGTGCCACGTGCAGTCACCTTCCTCTAAAGCCCTGCCTACCTACAATACACAAAACCCTGTCTGGGACGGTGCTGGCACCGCCCCTGGCAGGAAACCCTTTGTCCTTATCTCCTGCTCTGGGAGGACTCCCAGCAGCAGGAGGGCAGACTTGTGTCTCGGTGGCAGCATCCATTTTGTGGATGCTAAGGCTCTGTCTGACTTTTAACCGGGTTATAGGTTACATGCATGTCGTGTCCCTCTAGAAGGGTGGAATGCTAACCCCGTCGCCAGAATTGGCGAGGGGTTAGTATTCCAATTCGTATGACACCTTACTCGACATGTTTTGATAAAGCGATACCAGAGTTGGCACATAACCGCGAGGATTATAATGCACTTAAGAGTATATGGTATGCGATATCATGGAAACGGCTAAGGGATGGATCCCGAAAGCCGCAGACAGGCTCAGCTCATGCTAGAGCACCATCTCACACGATTCCAAGCACTCTGCCTTCAGGATTGTTAAGGCCTGCTATAGGAGTGACTGATAGGAGATCTGTGTGTCCATTTTTAGGGTTAGATATAGGTATACTATATCTAAAGCAAAGGGTGAGTACACCACCTTGCCCCAGCTGTCGTGCAGCCAGTTGTGTCAGTTTTAGTTAGTCAATCCAGGGGTGGCATAATACATGCTTCAGCCCCTGGGAGACTTCTGGGTGCACCTCAGCCCTGGGTACAGGGACTTGGAGAGGGCCCAGTGCCAATTCAGTACCTGAGTACAATTTGGATAGAGAGAACAGCTAGGCTGTGGGTCTGATTAGCAGGCCCACAGCCAGGGAAAGTCGTAAACCAGTGCAGCAAAAAGCAAAAATCTGGGTGATCATAGGATTGCAGACCCTACTCTCCTACAGGGACCCTTCATAGGGCTGAATCTCTTTTTCTTTTAAGTATGATTGTAGGTTGAATGAGTTAGGTTTGAGTGCTGAGAATGAATTGTTAACGGTTGCTGTGCGGTTATGCATATATTTATTTAAAAAAATTAACACTGTACCAGTTATAATCTTGAAGTAATTACATGTACAGACAATGATAGATGTATATATGTATGTATTTTTATATTAATTGTACACAAAAAAGAAAGAGAAAAATAACAAATAAATAGAAAATTATCTCTGCAATTACTTGGTCTATTGCATTTTGATGTTGAGTTTTGTGGCAAGATAGAACCAAAGTTGGTTGCGCCAAAAGCAATATACGTCAGTTTAGAGGCACCGGTTGTTAGCATATCATGAGTGATGTAATATGTGAGGTCATAAGTAGTGCATTGCAGGGGCGTAAGGTATAGTTAGCTCAGCTAACTCTAACTGCTGTATTTCTCTGGTTTTGTATAAGTCAAATGTCGGCCTAACTATAACATCCCTGTAACCTTTGTTTTTTTCAGTGAATATATATATATATATATATATATATATATATATATATATATGTATATATATATATATATATGTATATATATATATATATATATACGCGTCATCGCTGTTGCTGCTCACCTGCGCCATTAAATAGATCTGAGGCCAGATCCAGTGGTCCGTCTCCTTTGTTTGCTTCGCCGATCAATTGGATTGGAGGTGGCTTGGGGAGTTTTCTTTTGCATATATATATACATATATATAATTGTGAATAATTCCAATACAGTATGCTAGAAGGAAGAGTCTTGGAAAGTAGTTTCTCCAGGGAGTTCTTTGAGAACAATGTCCTAAAAAATAGACGGTGCACACCGTGCTGTGTGTGGTGCCAAACAAGAAATATGAACACAAAGTGAACATCTTGATATGAAAATCATTTTTTAAAAAGTGAAGTTGAGGTCTAACTGAGGTTTAGTCTAAGCCAGAAAAGCACACTAACAGACATCATATGATGTTGTTTCAATTGCAATAGCTTCATAATAATATACAGATAGATTTGGACTCAAATGTATTATAGCTAAATGTAATGCACATACAGAATTTGATTGTGGAATAACTTCTACAATTTCACTTCTCACTTGTACTTTTAACTGTATTGTGTTCACCTACCAACACTTGCCTATACATTATCAGTGCATATGAAGCATCGTAGGTGGTGGTGCTCTCTTACTTTGTACAGTGATTTATCGTTCTGGCTAGAGAAGAAACTGCCTCCTGTTCAGACAAGATACAGATAGATTGTCTCCATGTCAAGATACAACAGACTCTGTTTGAAAATAAACAGCACACAGCATTGTACAGGAAAGATATGCTACCACAAATGTTAGCGCACAAATACGCGTACTGCATGTCAACTGGTCCATATCATGAGATGTAGTGATCCCTGATTCTAAAGCAAAGGGCATGAAACAAGATAGTACTTAAAGGGAAGATGGACCTGTAGGCAACATTTCATGTAGGAAGTAGAAAGGGGGAGTGGGTAAAGGGGACATGGTCAAATAGGCATAGCTAGGAATCCTTTTCAAGTGGTGTGGACTATGTAATTAATGGCATGGCACAACTCATGTGAACTAGAAATCTGCGCATCACACCACTTGCCACCTGACCTGTTCTGTGGGTGCCTCTCAGTGAATTTTCTGGTATTGCATCCAAACATTTCACATAACAATGATCATTTACACTTAAAAGAAGCCAGACGTATTGGTTCTAGCACTGCTTTTTAACAGTAGCAGATAAATGAGAAACAGCAATTACTTTTTTCGTGAAAGTGAAAGTAACTGTAAATTAAACTCTGCTAAGGCCAGGAGAATGGATAGTGGTCTTTAATGTGTCTTATTCACTTCCGTTATCCCCTTCACACCACTTTCCCCAGCAGACTTTCACTCTGTTAGATACTTGTAGCCCTTTCCCTACCCACATTTCTCTGAAATCCTTCATCTTCATCAGTCTTTTCACTCCGTCCTTCTGCATGTACCTCCATGTATCATTTTCCCTTCACCATGCTCTCTCTCTCACAAACTTCAACTTCTCACCAGTAAGCACAGCATTTACTTTTCATTTGGCATTGTCAGCATTTAACCGCATGCGTGCGGCATGATTTCCGCCCGCACGCTGAGAATTTGTAAAGCCCATTATTCATGACGAGCTGGGCTCGTCATGAGCGTGCGAGGAGGCTACCTCATGACGAGCCCAGCTCGTCATGAGCGTCGAAGGGGTTAAAGAGTTGTGGAAACCTCCATCACACTTTCACATAAAATTATAATGACAGTTGGCACGTATAAGTCCACTGCTCTGTGCATTTGGCAGGTGCCAAGGATTGGATGAGCATGTAGTATAAACATTTTTTTTATTTTTTATTTATTTATTTATTTTTTATTTTTTTCAGTTTAAGAAATTTTTATTAGTATTTCGTAAGCGAAAAGCATACATACAATATATATATTGGAAGAAGTTATAAAAAAATTGTATTATAAAACATATACAATAGGATAAAGTATGTGTAAAAAAAAGGTAGGAAAAAAGAGTGGCATAAAGAAGAAGTAAAAGAGAAAGAAATGAAAGAAGAGTAGAAGGAGAAAAGAAAGAAAAGGACGAGGAATATGAGATAAGAATAATAATGTGGGAATAGGGCAATGCAATCAACGAGGAGATTTGGAAGAAAGATAAACAGTAAAGGGAAGCCAAAGAAGATCAGATTTGATTTTTAGGGGAATAGAGGAGGATGAGGCAATAGCAATCCTATGCTCATCACATAAGAAATTCCACCATGTGTGAACAGAGAGTTTAGAATTATCTTTCCAACACGATAATATAACTTTAAATGCAAAAGCAATACATAGGTCCAGCAATTTAGCAGAGGATGAAACAATATCAGTATCCTGTGATAAAGAACCTAGAAAAACATTCAAGAGAGATAACGGGGTTGAACAATGAAACATTGGCATGCAAATATTCCAAACATCATTCCAAAAGGTCAAAAGAGGTGAACACTCATTTAACTGATGTTTAAGTGTACCAGTGTCTTTAGAGCATGACCAACACAATGGAGAGGCAGTAGGAGAACATTTATGAATAGTAACAGGAGTAATAATAACTCTATGGTAAATGAAAAACAAAGACTGAGTAATACGGGCTGAAATTAAAACTTTAAACAGCTTGGACCATATACGATCCCACAACGAAACAGGAAGGGAAACAGCAAGATCAGATTCCCAAGCGATCTTAACATTTGTTTTGAGGCGATCTGTAACATTAGATAACAAAAGTGTGTAAACAAGAGCAGCCTTAGGTTGTTGTGTGGAAAATAAAGGGTAAAGTTGAGTGGTAGGAGAAAAAGAGGGAAAAACTGCAGGTAGAGAGAGAGAAGATAAGTATGATTGAATGGCAGACGTTATAATTATATATTCATTTAGAGATGATGGAGGCAGATGATATATAGATTGCAGTACATGAAACGGGATGATAGAATTACCATTAAAAAATTAGTGTTTAAACAAAATACCCTTCTCCTCCCAGTATTTAAAATAAAACGATTTACCTTTGTATTTAAGGAATTTGTTATACCACACAACCGAGGATAGGAAGCATTGAAGAGGAGAGAGGATTAGAAGAGAATACATTGTGTAAGAGTGTGTGGGAATATTTCAAAATAGGAAATTTAGACAAAAAAGAACAATTTGACATAAATACAATATTTTGGAAGGAACAATCTTTCAAAAAAGATCTTTCTAAAAGTTTCCATTTAGGTATAGGAGTAATTGAGAAGTCATAGGCTAACAAAAAGGACTGTTTAATGAGGAATGCAGAATGATAGGTTTTAAAGTTGGGGAAGCGAACACCACCTTCGTTTTTAGGGCGAATCAATTTAAGTAAGGCAATACGAGGGTGTTTGTTATTCCATAAAAATTTAGTACATATAGAGTTTATGCGGGAAAAGTATGAGGTAGGGATTTTAAAAGGAAGCATCGAGACAGTATAAAGCACATGAGGAGTAATCATCATTTTAATCGTATCTAATCTACCCCACCAAGAAAGGAATAAGGGGGACCAAATTTGAAGGAGGGATTGAATTTTCTTTATAAGGGAGTCAAAAGTAAGTTTGAGGGTATCAGCTAAGGAAGAAGAAAACCATATACCAAGGTATTTAATTTTGGTAGGGCACCAGGTAAATTCTGTATCACTAAACATATATTGATAGCACGCTGCATTTAAGGGCAAAACTTCGGTTTTGGATAAATTGAGTTTATAGCCCGATACAGAAGAATAGAGCCTCACCTCCTCTAAAAAAAATGTGGAAGAGAGGAGGTGGGGTCAGCCATATAAACCAGGACATCATCCGCATAAGCAGACACTTTAATCTCAGAAGATGAGATTTTGAATCCAGCAATCTTGGGGTTGGAGCGGATCCATTCTAGAAAAGGTTCAAGACATAAAATAAACAACAAAGGGGAGAGGGGACACCCTTGTCTGGTACCTCGTGACAAAGAAAAAAACTTTGAGAACTGACTATTAACAAATATGCTGGCCCTAGGAGAGGAATAAAGAAATTTAACTAAGGAAATAAAAGAAGGACCAAAACCAAACCATTGGAGGGTACGAAACATGAACTGCCAATTAATACGATCAAACGCTTTTTCCGCATCCAAGGACAGGGCCGCTAGCGGGACTTTTTGGTTTTTACTATTGGCTATGACATTAGAAAACATGCGAGCATTATCCGCAGCAAGTCTACCCTTTACAAAACCCACTTGGTCCGTTTTGATTAGCTTGGGAATGAGGGAATCAAGATGCGATGCCAGAATTTTAGCACAAATTTTACAGTCGTAATTAATTAGAGATATAGGGCGGTAATTCTTACATTGTGAATGATCTTTATCAGGTTTAGGAATTATGATGATTAGAGCATCTAGAAAAGATCCAGATGCTTTGGCATCCGCAATAAAAGAGTTAAACAATTGTAATAGTTTAGGTGCAAAAAATGTATGGAAAGTAGAGTAAAACTCAACAGGCAATCCGTCAGGACCAGGTGCTTTTGCTTTTTTAAGGGAGTTAATAGCCCGAGTGATTTCCTGAAGAGTAATGTCCCTTTCCAAGAGCACAAATTCATCTGCAAGGGAAGGTGGGGAGGGGAGGCCTTCAAAAAAGGAGGTTAGATTTACTTCAGAAGGGAAAGTATCATCAGTATAAAGAGATTGATAGTACTTGTGAAATACCTCAGCAATGTCCTCATCCGACGAGACCAAATTATTGAGTGTATCGCTGAAGATAGGACCTACATTCTTACGTTCTGATTTGATTTTTAGATAATTTGCCAGCATTTTCCCCGCTTTATTTTGACCACCATGAAATTTGGATTTGATTTTAATAAGGGTGTTACAAGCTTCATGAGTAATAGTTTTATTTAGGTCAGATTTAGCCTTGATTAGGTCCTGAAGTGCGGTAGGGGATTTGGAGGAGAAATACGAATGTTCAAGGTCTTTAATTATGTTAAGTTGGTCTTCATAGTTTTTCTTGTTAAGTTTCTTTTTCTTAGAGACATAAGAAATAGTAAAAGCTCTAAGAGCAGCCTTGAAAGCATCCCAATTATTAGGGATAGAAGTGTCGGAAGGATTGTTAAAGGAAAAGAATTCATGAAAAAAAAAACTCTATTTCTTTCATGAAAACAGTATCAGATAATAGGTAGGAATTAAATTTCCACCGGCTAAAAGTGGAAGACATAAGTGAGAGGTCTAGGGATGTAAAAACAGGAGTGTGGTCAGAAATAAATATAGAACCAATCACAGATTTTTTAATAGAGGGAAGCAGAGATTTACTAACCATTATGTAATCAATCCTGGAGCGGGTATGATGAACATTAGAGAAAAATGTATATTCTAACAAATCAGGGTTGCACAATTTCCAAGAGTCAAACAAAGGACGAGAGGCAATGGCAGATTGAAAACTCTTATGGGATTTATCGGGATGAAACTTACTAGAGGATAATCTATCAGAAAAAGGGTCTAACCATTGGTTAAAGTCACCAGCCATTACAAAATCAGGACAATCGATGGAAGAAATTAGGACTTTAATATCCTGCCAAAATTTAGAATCTGGTCGTACTGGGCCGTAAATGTTTAGCAAAACCATAGTTTTATTTTGGATAATAACCTTAGCCATAGCCCATCGTCCTTCTTCATCACATTGAGAAGAAATAATTTGAACATTTAATGCTTTATGAAACAAAATAGCAACCCCCCCCTTTTTTGCTAATAGCATGAGAAAATACAACTTGACCCACCCATTGTCTTTTCAAATTAAGGAATTCAACATCAGAACAGTGTGTTTCTTGGAGAAAAACAACCTGCGCATTAAGTTTAGATAAGTGTGATAATACCTTTTGACGTTTGACAGGGTGACCGAGACCTCGTACGTTCCACGAGACAAAGTTACACATGATGATAGGAGGGAAGGATGGGCGACACATGGAAGAAACACACTTCAGGGAGGTAACTACAAAAAGGGAAACAACAATCCATTAACTTACACAAAAAGAAAGCACCCAACATTCCTACAACATTATAACACATTGTGCCTATAATCAGAAAGAAAAACATCATGAAAAACATGGAAAGACTTAGATTTCGCTCATAAAGAAAAGAATAGGAGAGAAATAGGAGAAAGCGAAAAAAACAGAAAAAGGGAAAGAAGGAAATGTTTAGGGGGAAAGGAAGAAAAACAAAAAGAAAGAGAAGAAAAGTAAACAGATCAAGGCGGAAAAGCCTGATCGGAAAAAAAGGAAAGAACCAAGACAACCGGGGTGAGGATACACCAGAGAAGGAACACAACTCCACGAGCTGCCAAAGATAGGACACACACCTAAAAGTACAAAGAAAGGAAAAACAAAACCTCAGAAAAGGAAACAAGGAATAGAAGATAAAGCCAACAGAAGCCATTGTGAAGATAGAAAACGCCACATTGACGGCCAAAAGGACGGTGAACATTAATGATCCGTATCCATGTTGGAGGAAGAAATACTCTGCAAGTATGTTTGAAGCTTTTGTGGGTCATCAAAGGAGCGGGTACGACCATTATGTGTGATTTTGCAGAAACAAGGATGTAGAATGCCATATTGAATGTTTAACTGTCTCATCAGGGGACGGAGATCCAGGAATTCCTTGCGTCGGGCATTCGTGGCCGTAGAAAGATCCTGTGAAATAAATATGTTGTGACCAGACCATTGGAGACGCCGTTTAAGCCTAGCAGCCTTCAGGACTGACATTAATTCTGTGAACTCAAGGAAAAGCATAATAATACCACGAGGCTTTGTCGGGTTAGAGTTCAGACGGCCTAAACTGTGAGCTCGCTGTATGTTTAAAGGATGCGACGAAGGTTGGAGATCTAAAAGTTCCTGAAGAAATTTTCGCATAAAGGACACAATGTCAGACCCCTCCAAATTTTCCGGAATGCCGTAAACGCGTAGATTGTTCCTACGATTACAATTTTCAAGGTCCTCAGTGTGTAATTTAAGCTTGTGAATTTCCTGCTCCAACAGAGGGATTTTTGCAGAGGTATCCTGTATATCACTCACTCGTTGCTCCAAATTCAAAACCTTACTTTCCATAGCCACCCAGCGTTCTTCAATCTGCTGAAGCTTTTCGTTAGTGGCAGACATAAACGGCTGGAGACCCCTTACTTCTTCAAGAATAGAGTCTAGGACAGGATTTGATGAGGAGTGAATAGGAGAGGGTGGATCATTCTTTGGTCTCTTAGGTTTGGCTCCAGTATGAGACAATTTTGGGGCAGGAGAATCATTAGCCATTGCGTCTAGTAGGAAGTGTACCAAAAGAAAGAGAGCAGACTTATAAGGAGAAGGCTGTGATGTACACTGCACAAAGCACCACAATCGCCACTACGTGCGTTACTTTTCAATGGCACATACAAGTAGTGAGATTTTGATATGAGGCAGGGAAACCAAAACGATGTGCAGTTGCAAACAGGTTGAAGTACACACACGGCACTTAAAGCAAAACAAAGCTTAAGCACTGATTTGTGAGGGTCAAGGTATATGACGCAATGGCAACTTTCAAGGAGACCAAAAACATGACACCTTCATGGGCTGGCATTACTTAGAAGGTATAGCCATAAAGAAATGACGACTTTATCCTGGTCACATCAGCAAGTACTGGTGTAATGAAGAGAGACTCCTCAGATAAGGCATACTCAAAATGGCGGCTATGTTTCCTCACAGGCGATACAATGCTGAAAACTGGACCTCATTACATATATGAGCCAAGAGGAACATAGGATGAGCCCCAATATCTTGAAACATCCATGCAGGCACATAAAAATAGATTTGAGGCAGTTCAGAGGAAGCTGAGCGGTAAAAAAGTGCAGAAATGTAAAACGCGGGCGAAGCGACCCAAAATGGCGGCCGCCCGTGTCACGGAGATATGAAAAAAAATTACTGCTGCTCGAAAAAGATGAAATACGGCTGAGAGACAGGCTCCGGTCTCATCCTCAGGGTCCACGCATCTTCCGCCAGGTCTGCAGTCCTTTAAATCGTCAGGAACAGCGGCGTGAGAGGTTTCACAGCATTCGCGGCAAGTGTCCCGCACGGAGCTCATGGAGCCAGCGTCCTCTCTCTCCGGCGCTCAAGCCACGCCCCAGTATAAACATTTTTATAACTCACTGACAGGCACTGTGAGAAATTCACACTGCCTTCAGCCTCAGCGCCAGAACTCTCAATCGCTCATGGTTGTGACCACCCACCCACAAAAGGAACTCACCTAGACACCTGGAGGTGCCTCAGGTCACAGTATGCACTCAACAAGAGTCATATGCTGCATGAAAATAGCACCATGAAAACAACATCTGGAGAAAGAAAATACTCTTAGTAAGATGAATCAAAACATGAAGTGTAGACAGGGACTGCATCACGGACAAGACTGCCTTAAGAATTTTTACAATCGTTGAGAAATCAGGTGTTGTTTTGCCAGTAAAATCAAGAAACATAGTTTCTGGATGGACCTATTTCAGAGTCAAATTTCAATGACGGGCAGGTTTGAGTACTGGCAGCATCCATCCCAATTAAAACAACCCTACCGTGCCACCATGCTTAAGGCAGGTCCCTGAATAACGTGGAATGGCAGCTATGTGTCTCCATAGCACGCTTAACTGCTTGGGATATTCAATGCACAACTGAAAGTTCCAAACAGCCCGTGGGATGTAACAGGGCCCAGGCTGGCTGACTTCATTGCTCTGTAGCTGGAAACCAGCCCAGATTAGTAGTTTGCAGAAAGTGAAGATGGCAGGGAAATGTCAGGCGATGACTCAGCTGTATTTGAATTCTTCTTCTCACCAAAGACACACATTAATATGCAGAGGAAAAAGCTGTTTGGAAATAAAGTTGTCTGTTTCATCCCCAATGCAGTTCTGTCTACAAGTCGTATATGCTCTAGGAACTGGCCGCAGACTCTTACACCGGGGAAAACATCACATAAAGTGAGCAATTAGAACATTTGATTTAGGCTCAGTTTATGTCACTATTTTGGGACTACTCAGGTTTTAAGTACGTGGGGGCAGATTTACTTTTGCTCCACTTTCCCCATGTTAAAAGTGACGCAAAAGTGGCGCATGGGGCTTGTAAATCTGCCCTGTGAAGTCCAAGAGTGGCGCTATTTTGACGTCTTTAGACAGTGGTAAATGTTTGCTTGCCATTGGAAGTTTAAAGTATTGTGCTCCTCTTGGCAGGAAAAGAAGCAACATCTGTTGATATGCATAAACAGCATAACATAACACAATAAATAAAATATAGCAACATGATTGAAATATTACATGGAATAATACCACAAAAAACTCAAAACAAGCCACAAAACAATTGCTGCATTACAATACAACAACATTATATTGCTATAGTTCAGCACAAAAATATAGCAGCCTATAGAAAAATTACAGAACACATTAAGATCACAACCAAACACCACTACATAAATATGCACAAGCATTCGTGTCATATACTACCACCTCCAGACTGCGATTTACAAAATACAGTGGTAAAAGGGGTTCGGGGCAAACACTTTTCTAACTTACCACCAAGGACGTGAAATAGCACCAGTCAAATATTTTGAGACCACATTTGCTGCTTCGGGAGTCGGGACTATTTTAACAGTCATCCAAACACCCGTATTAAGCCACGTGCACGTCACTGTTGCTCTAAGGCTCTGTGACCTTTGGCATGCAGCAAGAGGAATCCCTAAGCCTAGTACGAAGCCCAGGCATAAAGCTTATCATTGGATCATTTGTAATGAAGTCTGCCTTGTGTGCTCACTTCTCAGACCTTTGTCAGAGATACTTTTATGCACCCTTCTGACATCCACTATGTGCCATACCACATAAACAAACGTGTGCCAAGAGAGCAAGAGTGGGTTATCCAAGGCATCGGGGCAGGAACGGATAGGGGAATCAAAAGCACCCCTGGTAAAAATACTGAAACCAAACCCATTCCCTTCGTCTTCTCCTAAAATCTCTCTCTTTCCATCTATCCATGCTCTCTCTCTTTCTCTCCCCTCTCTTCTCCCTCTCTGATTGCTTTCGCTCTACCTTCACTCTCCCCCCTCTCCTCCTATCTCTCTCTCTCTTGGGAGTCTCCTGTGCCTGCTGCATTTAACCTCAGGGAGCTGTGGAAAGTGACAGAGGCACAGGAGGGGCCGTAGGCTCTCCAAACCACCCCAAGGGCTCCAGCAGTGAAAGGTGGAAAAAAAGATCTGCATCTGTGGCTTTTCAAGACAAGGCCTAAAAACTTTCATCCCTCTTTGGAAACTGAATGTATTATACAAGTGCTGAATAGTTGGACACACTACTATGGTGGATGCTACTCACTTATCACTTACCTTTTAGTTTTTCAATTATGAGATCTCAGTAATACAACATCCAAGTAGATACTATATGAAGCCAAGTCATAAGGTCAAAAAAATCAATAAAAAATTTGCAAGGACTCATTGCTGTTATTACATTTGCTACCTGACACAATCTGCATTGTATGTAGAGCCCCTGAAAACCAACATCTACCAGGAAGAACCGACCGGTTACTGTATAGGAAATATCAACTTGAACCACATATAAACAATAACGTACTACATTTTGAAATTCCAGTATTAAAGCAGATGCAAGCCTTAAAGTGCAAGTGCAATTGTTGCATTTAACATATACTCTTATAGAGAAGTGGGTGGAAACGGTATTAATCAGTGAAAATGCTCAATAACTGGGTTATCGGACATTCTTTAAGCCCCATCCCCAACAATAGGAAATACCTCGGTATTACCTAGAGATTAAGGGGCATATTATCCAGGGATTTATCTCCCCTTTTTTGGCTTTAAAAGCCAAGAAAGCGGAGATAAAATTATCTCCCTATCAGCAACAGGGTGCTAACACGCAAATTCGCATGTTAGCACCCTTTTCATCTACCCTTCGCCTTGCATCTCTAATGAGATGATGAGATGCAAAGGGGGCGTTTCAGAGAAAAATAATAGGAGAAATGTTGTTAAGCGACATTTCTCCTATTATCAAGGATTTCGCTAACCCTGTTAGTGATAAAAAAAAGCAGCGCTAACCGCGGTTAGCACTGCTTTTTTTACACCTGGTATTTTCCTGACTTAGCCATGATATCCTATGGAAGGTGGATATCATGGCTAAGTTTGTGAGCCCCAATCATCAAGCTAACGCCAAACTTCGAGAGATTATCGTTGGTTTTCCGGCGATAATCTCTTATTTGGCAGTTAGCACGAGGATTTTTATCACTTTTGAGATAAACCTTGCTAATAGCAAGTTATCTTTGCGATAATTCCCGGCGATGCTTAGCGTTAAAAAATTCGTTGCTAAGCCTCGTTAGCGATAAATATCGCTAATCGTTGGTAAAATGCCCCTCAGTGATAGTAACCAGTGATGACCCAGCAATATTGTGCATTCTCCGATAATATCGAAAATGCCTGTGGATGTGAGTAGCACAGAGACCTGCGAAAGTTTGGGCAGTATTTCCAGCACCCCAAAAACAATGTGTCGCTGTCTGCTGAAGAAGGACCACCCTCCTGAAACATGTATCTAGAGAAACACAGCCCTGGCTGCACCAACAAGGGTGCAAAACTAAAGAATTTCACTGAAGAAAGTGTTACCATGGAGTGCATTAACCATGATGCATTGGGAACAACTCAGTGCCCACATGTGAGCCAGTGCACTCTAGATCTCTTTTTGTTTGGAAGAGGCGCCCTTGAGAAAAAGTAGCTTATGAGCTCTGGCTAATGCACCTGCACCACTAAGTTGAAGACTTTATGCAGAATTTCCAGCCCCCCTAACACAATGTGTTGCTCTCCACTGAAAAAGGACAACTATCCTGAAACACGTGTCTAGAGATATACAGCACTGGCTTCACCAACTAGGGTAAAGAACTAAAGACTAAATAAGTATTATCATGCACTGCATTTACCATGATGTATTGGGAATAGCTCACTGCCCAGATGTGAGACAGTGCGCTCTGGATCTCTTTTTGTTTGGAAAAGGCTCCCTTGAGCTAATGAGCTGATGAGTCCTGGCTGAGGCACCTGCACCCAATTAGAGGTACACACACCTTGAGAAAACTTTGGGCAGCATTTCCAGCACCCCAAAACAATATTTTGCTCTCCACTGAAAAATGATTGCTATCCTGAAATATGTGTCTAGAGATACACAGCAGTGGTTGCAACGACAAGGGTGAAAAACCAAATCAAATTCAACACAACTCTATTATAAAACATTATTTTTCTAATTTCCTGAAATTGATTCTTCCTCCTTTTACTATACACTGTTTTTTTACAAGATGATTTCCCATGGTTGTTCTCTTTTCTCTTGTTTTTATTTTTACTTGCAGATACACTATTTCCATTTTTGACATTGTCCACACTATTCCTAGTGTTTGATAAGTTCTTCAAAAAAATCTTCGTTCTCTTACCAGGACTTTTTTTATTTTTGTTCACACATTGTTGTTCAGGTAAATCTTGTGGATGACTTCTCTTTAAAAAATACGCTTTATTATGTTGTTTCCTCTTGTCAGGGGATGGCTCAGCTGTATTTGAATTCTTCTTCTTCTCACCAAAGACAGACTTACACCGGGGAAAACATCACATAAAGTGAGCAATTACAACATTTAATTTAGCCTCAGTCTATGTCACTATTTCGGGCCTACTCATGTTTTAAGTACGTGAAGTCCAAGAGTGGCGCTATTTTACGCCTTTAGACAGTGGTAAATGTTTGCTTGCCAATGGAAGTTTAAAGTATTGTGCTCCTCTTGGCAGGAAAAGTAGCAACATCTGTTGATATGCATAACCAGAATAACATAACACAATAAGTGCAATATAGCAACATAATTAAAATATTACATGGCATAATACCACAAAAAACTCAAAACAAGCCACAAACAATTGCTGCATTACAATACAACAAAAATATATTGCTATAGTTCAGCACAAAAATATAGCAGCCTAAACAAATAACAGAACACATTAAGACCACAACCAAACACCACTACATAAATATGCACAAGCATTCGTGTCATACACTACCACCTCCAGACTGCGATTTACAAAATGCAGTGGTAAAAGGGGTTCGGAGCAAACGCTTTTCTAACTTACCACCATGGACGTGAAATAGCACCAGTCAAATATTTTGAGACCACATTTGCTGCTTCAGGACTATTTTAACAGTCATCCAAACACCCGTATTAAGCCACGTGCATGTCACTGTTGCTCTGAGGCTGTGTGACCTTTGGCATGCTGCAAGAGGAATCCCTAAGCCTAGTACGAAGCTCAGGCATAAAGCTTATTATTGGATCATTTGTAATGAAGTCTTCCCGTGTGCTCACTTCTCAGACCTTTGCCAGAGATATTTTTATGCACCCTTCTGACATCCACTACATCCTCCAGGGCAACCCACCACCAAACCACATAAACAAACGCATGCCAAGAGAGCAAGAGTGGGTTATCCAAGGCATCGGGGCAGGAACGCATACGGAAATCAAAAGCAGCCCTGGTAAAAATACTGAAACCAGATTCCCTTCGTCTTCTCCAACAATCTCTCACTTTCCATCCATCCATGCTTTATCTCTTTCTCTCTTCTCTCTTTTCCCTTTCTGATTGCTTTTGCTCTACCTTCACTCTCCCCCCTCTCCTCCTCTCTCTCTCTCTTGGGAGTCTCCTGTGACTGCTGCATTTAACATCAGGGAGCTATGGAAAGTGACAGAGGCACCAGGAGGGGCCATAGGCTCTCCAAACCACCCCCAAGGGTTCCAGAAGTGAAAGGTGGAAAAAAAAAGACCTGTATCTGTGGCTTTTCAAGACAAGGCCTAAAAACGTTCATCCCTCTTTGGAAACTGAATGTATTAAACACGTGCTGAATAGTTGGACACACTACTATGGTGGATGCTACACACTTATCACTTACCTTTTAGATTTTCTATTATGAGATCTCAGTAATGCAACATCCAAGTAGATACTATATGAAGCCAAGTTATAAGGTCAAAAAAATCAATAAAATGTTTGCAAGGACTCACTGCTGTTATTACATTTGCTACCTGACACAATCCGCATTGTATGTAGAGCCCCTGAAAACTAACATCCACCAGGAAGAACCGACCGGTTACTGTATAGGAAATATCAACTTGAACCACATATAAACAATAACGTACTACATTTTCAAATTCCAGTATTAAAGCTGATGCAAGCTTAAAAGTGCAAGTGCCATTGTTGCATTTAACATGAACTCTCTTATAGAGAAGTGGGTGGAAACGGTGTTAATTAGTGAAATTGCTCAATAACTGGGTTATCGGACATTCTTTAAGCCCCATCCCCAACAATAGGAAATACCTCGGTATTACCTAGAGATTCAGTGATACTAACCAGTGATGACCCAGCAATACTGTGCATTCTCCGATAATATTGAAAATGCCTGTGGATGTGAGTAGCACAGAGACCTGAGAAAGTTTGGGTGGCATTTCCAGCACCCCAAAAACAATGTGTCGCTATCTGCTAAAGAAGGACAACCCTGCTGAAACATGTGTCTAGAGAAACACAGCCCTGGCTGCACCAACAAGGGTGCAAAACTAAAGACTTTCACGGAAGAAATTGTTACATGGAGTGCATTAACCATGATGCATTGGGAACAACTCAGTGCCCAAATGTGAGCCAGTGCACTCTAGATCTCTTTTTGTTTGGAAGAGACGCCCTTGAGAAAATGAGCTTATGAGGTCTGGCAGATGCACCTGCACCCAGTAAGTTGAACAGAGACCTGAGAAGTCTTTGGGCAGAATTTCCAGCCCCCTAACACAATGTGTTGCTCTCCACTCAAGAAGGACAACTATCCTGAAACACGTGTCTAGAGATATACAGCACTGGCTTCACCAACTAGAGTAAAGAACTAAAGACTAAATAAGTATTATCATGCATTGCATTTACCATGATGCATTGGGAATACCTCACTGCCCAGATGTGAGACAGTGCGCTCTGGATCTCTTTTTGTTTGGAAAAGGCTCCCTTGAGCTAATGAGCTGATGAGCCCTGGCTGAGGCACCTGTGCCCAATTAGTGGTACACACTCCTTGAGACGACTTTGGGCAGCATTTCCAGCACTCCAAAACAATATTTTGCTCTCCACTGAAAAAGGACTGCTATCCTGAAATATGTGTCTAGAGATGCACAGCAGGGGTAGCAACAACAAGGGTGAAAAACCAAAGAATGTCACTGAAGTAAGTGTTGTCTTGCACTGCATTGTCCATGATGCATTGTGGTGAACTGAGTGCTGGGATGTGAAGCAGTGTGGTCCCACCCTTCTTTTGTTTAAAAAGGCTCCCTTGAACTAATGAGCTGACAAGCTCTTGCTGACCCCCTGTTTCCAGTGAGTGGTAAAGAGACCTGAGAACACTTTGGACAGCATTTCCAGCACACTTAAAACAATGTCTTGCTCTCTACTGAAGAAGGACAACTATCCTAGAAAACACCTCTAGAGATACACAGCAATGGCTGCACCAACAAGGGTGAAACATTCAAGACTGTCTTTGAAGTAAGGGTTATTATACACTGCATTAACCATGATACATTAGGGGAAATTGTTTGTCAGTAGGTGAGGCAGTGTGCTCCCAACATCTTTTTGTTGAAAAGGCTCCCATGAGTAAATGAGGTGACGAGCTCTGGGTGATGCATCTGCATCAAGTGAGTGGTACAGATACCCTGAGAAGCATTTGGGCAGCATTTCCAGTACCCTCAAAACAATGTGTTGCTCTCTACTGATAAAGGACTACTATCCTGAAACACGTCTAGAGATGCCCAGCACTGGTTGCACCAACAAGGGTGAAAAACTGAAGACTGCCAATGAGGTAAGTGTTATCATGCACTGTATTTACCATGATGCATTGCAGCAAGCTGAGTGCTGGGATGTGAGGAAGCATACTCCCACCCACTTTTTGATTGATCCTGTTCCCAATAGACCATTTTTGATGGAGGTAGTGATTCTCTGCTGGCATACTCCAGCCACAGACGTCACTCTGCAGTGCCTCCTGAAACTCACATTCTCATGAGAAATCTTTGCAGCTCTCTTGCATCCCCTGCCAATTCTGCTTCTTCTTGCTTTATGTGGTAGCCCAGCAGTAGGGCCCTGAGCATGTGTTCTAGCCCAGCTCCAGTGATGTCTTGACCCAGTGGCAGAATGCAAAGTAATGGGCACCTCTGCAGAATGTGATGCGGGCCCTTTGAGTCTCCCACATCTTACAGATATGTTTTACCCTTGGGCTGAATGCCCACCCATGAATAGTTGGGGGCCCTCTCAAGTATTGTCCCTTGTGCAGCAGGGGCTGCAGGTGCCTGTTGTGCGCCCCTCTCTTTAACCAAAGTTTCCTCAGCAGCATCCATAGCTCCTCCACGGCAGATCACTGTCCATTCCTGCACTCCCCACCCACTCAGGTCTTGCATCGCCTGTATGTGGACTGGGCATGACTACATGAGTCACCAGTGGCCATTCCTGAGATACTACAACAGGACCAGTCTAACAGAAATCCAGGGGGTCCAACAGGAGTCCAGGGGGACCTCTTCTTCCCCCATGGTCCACAGCAAATTCACTATGATCTGGCTTGGGAGAAAATCAGGAAGCTAATGCTCCAACCCTGGAGAGAGTCCACAATGAACAGATTATGTATCAGGAGGGGGTGCACCCCAAAGCTCATTGTCCACTGGGGGCTTCGACCTGCCATTTGAGCAATTAGACCAATTAGATTACTCAGCAAGATGGCCTAAATGAGTCCTTCAACTAAGGACTCAATAAGATTTAAAAGAAAACCATAAAGTAAATTTGGAAATCTACTTTTATCAAAAATGCCCTCATAACTGGATTTCGGGCCCAGGAATATACATATATGTTAGTGACTCTGATCCTTATATCATGTTTTAACCTAAAGTTACAGTTCAAACCAAATTATGCATGAAGTGCATAGTAAAACATTACAAAATGTACACTTTACTAAAACATTTTACACTTCACATAAGAGAAATGCTTCTGTCCCTTTTGGTCTCTACTTGAATCCTAACAATTTAAACTGGGCCCCTTTTACCATAGAGTTACCTGTGCATAGATGCCAGGCTACATCAAATAACAGTCTTCATTTCTGATCCTGCTTTTATCCATGTGTATGTTAACAAATATCATAGTGAACCTGCTCAAAGCCCCTCACACAGGCTGTAAACAATATTTGACCATATTTTAACCCCACCGCTGCTGCCGACGTTCAGCGGACGTCGCGTGCACTACCTCGGCAAGTCCTGGCTGCCGTTGTCCCTCTGACAGAAGAAAGGCTCAGGTAAGTGTTTTGCGATATAAAGATTATACAGGGGAGAGTGTGGGGGATAAATGAATATTCATATGTATAACATGAAGGGAGTAGGGGGATTGAGCAACCAAACAAAAGAACTAGCCGACAGCTGTAAATTCTTGAGCTCTGTCTGGCTCTTCCCATCTTTACCCTTTTAATTGTCTAGGTATTCTTTTTGGGTCTCATTTACCATCCCCATTCTCCTAATGTTCCTCCCTTAATCTCCCCCTTCCAGTAACCCCGTGGGCTCCAACACACCTGAGAAAGCCACGTCCCTCTGGGGCCGTGGCGAGGTGAGTCTGTGTTCTTCTGTGGCATCTGGTCTTGCTGTTTCGGCTTTCTCTTCTCCACCGGGTTCGGGTATTCCTCTCGCCTGGGAGCTGCAGTATTCTCTGGAATCCAGTTTGTTCTCCGTCACCGATCTGTTCTCTGGCTCGGCTCTCCGGTCATCAGAGCGATTGCTCCCGCGTCTGGCTTTCCCTCTCAGCTTCTCAGGAATTTCTCTCGGTGCGCTCTCCCGGCCGCCCTCATGAGGCCTGTAATATGTGTGACGTCAGTCCCCTGGCCTTCTCTTGGTCCTCGCTTAATGGGGACAATTGTCAGTACCTCTTCCCCGACTTCTCGTGAACAGCTATCAGGCCAGTTGGTGAAGGGGGACTGTAAATATAGGAGGGGAGAGATATATGAAGGGATGGAATCATACTCCTTCTCTTCTATCATTTTGTCTGTGAGAGGGGCTTCCTGATACACCCGACCCACAGACTTTTCCAATTCGGGGGAATGAGGAATGCACGAAAGAAAGTCTGTATTTCCGTTTTCAGACCCCTTTTGATGACGGAACTCAAACGAGTAGGATTGTAATGACAAGAACCACCTGAGGACACGAGGGTTATTACCTTTGTTATGACTTATCCGCAATAGAGGAGCGTGATCTGTATACAGGATAAAAGGGGATTCCTCAAGATAATAATGTAATTTGTCTACTGCCTATTTTATGGATAAACAGTCTTTTTCTACCGTAGAATATTTATTTTCTCTTGGAAGCAGTTTACGGCTGATAAAGAGTACATGGCTCTCAATGGCATCTTTTCTTTGTTGGGAAAAAAAGGCCCCCTGACCTGTTTCCGAGGCATCTGTTAGTAGTATAAAGGGTTCTTTAAAGTTGGGTGAAATGAGGACAGGACTGGTGGTTAAGGCTCGTTTGAGATCGTGGAATGCCTTTCTGGCGGTTTGAGGGGGGTTTACCAGATCTCTGTTCTTTTTCTCTTTTTTCAGAAAATCAGTAATGGTGATGCTATTTCAGAGTAATTGGGTATAAATCGGCGGTAGTAGCCTGGCAAGCCTAAAAAGGATCTAATACCCTTTGTGGTGGTGGGGAAGGGGGTGTCTAGAACTGCTTTCACCTTCTCTTGTTGGGATGCAATAACCCCGTCCCCCAAGAGGTAGCCCAAATACTTGACTTTGGTAAACTTTTTGGAGTTTACATGGAGTCCTTCAGTTTTAAGTGCTTGTGCTGGAATCCACCTTGTGGGAGCAATCAGCGGCACGCGGAGCCACGATAATTGAAACCAGATGGCCCGTGCGGTGCTGCTCGCTCCCGCAAGGTGGATGCCAGCATAAGCATGAGTGCTTGAAATTAGCTTTTTTGCATTTGCCTGCTTGGGGTCGCTTTAAGTCGCGTGCCCCTCCATACTCGAATCCACCCTGCACATGTCTCCCTCCAGTCCCTCAACCATGTTCCCTCCTGCCTCTCACATGCTGGCCTATTACCCCTCACCCCCTCCACTTGCCCCTTCTTCCTAGTAGTCCAGTCCCATCCCCCACAACACAAGATGGGGTTTAGTGACCCAGCTAACGAATGTGGATCTTTGATTCACCAGTTGACCATACTTTGTGATCGTGTGCAAATCACTTTAACTCCTCATACTTTGTTCCTATATCTGCTAAAATTTGAACCTTATAAAATCAGGATGAACAGTAGAAATGATTGGTACATGCTTCTAAAAGAGTGGAAAAAAGCTGTCTCATTCTGTCTTTGGTATGGTGCTGTGCACATGTGTACGCTCGCTCCACAATGACTTCACCTCTGCCCTACCCGGGCAGTCTGACCCTTCACCTTCACCATCGCTCGTCACACACTATTTATCACGTCACATCGTTCCTCTGTTGCAAGTTTCTCCACACTCTATTGACCACCCACCCTATGTATAAAGTATGCACAATGACTTAAATATAAAATGAAATATATTGATAATGCATAACATTCCTGAATTCATGATATGTACCTCAGGAGGATGAAGGTCTCAGTCGGGATAAGAATGTTATCTGCAGGCTTTAAAGGGATCTCTGCAGTGTAAATGCAACCCCTTGGGCTATCTAGTGAGCTGTAAAGCCACAGCTGTGGTCAAAGAGTGTACAGGTCGAGTGGCGCGAGAAAGGCATTCAATGAAACGCTGTTATTGGCAGTGTGCTCTGTAGAGGCTAGGAAGAGGCCTGCCACCCAGACAGAAGCAGAGCGAGGAATGTTTTCAGGCACCAGAATCGGGGAGTGCTTTTGTAGAGGGCTGTCTTAATAGAATGCTTTAGTATTATTCGTTTGTGGGTTTGGAAATGCAGACATGTCTGAGGGTTCCCAGAACGCCTTCCGTAAGCTGGAAGTTTGCATGAATGAAGGGGCAATTACCACTGATCTCCATTTGTTTACATTTCATTCCAGGTTTGGATCTGGCCCTCAACTTCCAACCCTCTCTGATCATGTCGGACCGATACCTAGACAAGCTTCCCCTTTGGCTAACGGGCTTGCGACGGCCGGCAGCCCCATGTTCCTCTGCACCCTGTCGCAACTGGGACAGCTCCTCGAGTACCCCTACAGCTGGCGGGGGCTTTCTCATCCTCGGGGGGCTGCTGCTCAACTGCTATGTTTTGTCTTTCCCAACTCACTGACTAACTCCTGGGTATTGTAAACATGTTATCTACCCTAGATTTTGGAGAGAAGTGGCTGCGCACTTGCATTAGCATGTACATCACATACGTTCAATGCCAGCATGCCACACTTTCTACAATATGCCAGGAATTACTAGCTTTAGGGCTGCACCTGCATTATGCTATGGTGGGCACAACCACCGTGGGTGATCATGTGGGAGCCAATTATGTCTCTAATATGTGAAGAAGTAACGCAGTGGGGCAAAGGATGCCTACGATATCTATGAATGGTCGCATTTATGCCAGGGTGAACCACATGCCACAGTTTGGCACCATGGTGTAATGGATGCCAACAATATGCCAGTAATTAGCTCCATACTGCCACAATTACCATTATGTCCTAGTTGGGCACATAGGATGCACACGACACGTCACAAATGATCACCATTCTGTAGGGGCCAGTGTTACTCAGAAATAGGAAGTACCACCATTGTGTCAGACCACAATGTTACAAGGGATGAGCAATGGGCCGCCTCCTGCTGACTGTCACTGACTCTCTGACGGACTGACCATTGGGACAGGCAGATAGAAGTTGCCAGCATTAAAAGGACCAAAAAACTCTAGACATTATTTATTGTTGTACATAATGCTTTCTTGGTCATATATAAGGTAACAAAATTGCTTCTGACACTTCCATATTATAACTTTTCAGCATGCTGCAGTCTTCTGTACAGCACAACTTAAAGACATAGGCAAAGTCAATATCTCTGGCTAAACACTTATAAGGCCGCAAAGGCGAGACCTATTGGCTATGTCAATGCTTGTTGTTCTTGTGTTAGATTCTCGTTTATGGGCAGTGTACTCCTGAGGCTCAGCCGGGAGGTTTTACTTTAAAAAACGTGTATTTTCTTAAAAATTGTGTGTCATTGTGATTTTAAAACTGCGCACTTCCCCTCACCTGCATAGCGGTTTGGGCACTTACTCTTACCTCTTGACTCCCTGGCAGTCGATTTCAACACCGCCACGGGATAGAAAAACGCCATTCCCGACAGCAGCGAGCGAGCCTGCAGTCAGGCCATGCCCACTTCTTGAGGCCACGCCCCCAAGACTACTTAAAGCGCCGCTTTCCCGCCCTCATTTCATCTGTACTCCTGAGGCTCAGCCGGGAGGTTTTACTTTAAAAAAACGTGTATTTTCTTAAAAATTGTGTGTCATTGTGATTTTAAAACTGCGCACTTCCCCTCACCTGCATAGCGGTTTGGGCACTTACTCTTACCTCTTGACTCCCTGGCAGTCGATTTCAACACCGCCACGGGATAGAAAAACGCCATTCCCGACAGCAGCGAGCGAGCCTGCAGTCAGGCCACGCCCACTTCTTGAGGCCACACCCAATCTGTGCTTAAATATGTGCAACACCCGTACGCGCAGCGGACGGGCGCAGCGGGCGCGCCGTCAGCGCGCCGAAGGCGCGCCAAAGGCAAGCCCGTCTGGGCCCGTCCGGGCCCAGACGGACCCAGGCCCAGAAATGCTGCCGGAAACCCCACGCGCGCGCATGGTATACACTGGAGACATGCTCCGCGCACTTCAACCGAGAACAATCTTGGCCTGTTACCATACGCATACCGAAGGTAAACCTTTCTACTACTGTATGCGCTGCGCTCCACCCCCTACCGCATCTACAAAACCCGGACTTAAGATTGGCCTTCTTAACTGCCGTTCCCTCCCTAAACATGCAATTGAAACAAACTTGCTAATTCTAGACCATGACTTTGATTTGCTCTTTCTTACGGAAACGTGTTTATCAGACAGCACCGACTCGGACATCGTCGTGGCCCTGCCTCCAGGGTACTTCTGTCAAGCACTTCATAGACCCAAAGGGAGGGGAGGGGGGGTAGCCATAATTTTTAAGGATCATCTCACCTGTAGAACCACTGATGCTCAAATCGAGGACTGCGAAAGCTGCCAATTCTCCATTCAATTCTCCCCAGCCCACTCCCTGTCGGGCTTACTGATCTACCGCCCCCCGGGTCCCCCGGGAAAATTCCTTAACGCCCTTATTGAATCAGTCGCACAACTAGCATCCTCTGTCAGCAATTTTCTCATTTTAGGCGATCTTAACTTACATTTGAAAGACCCTACAGATCGGATAGCCGTTGACCTTCTCCAAGACCTGTCGTCACTCAATATCCGACTGGTAAACAATGAACCCACTCATGAGAAGGGACACTTATTGGATCCCGTCCTCACCAATGCCACAGCCATCACTACTAAGCCTCCCCTGATCCTCCCTTGGACAGACCACTTTCTTGTCCCAATCTCTTGGGAAACACCCCTCACCAACCCTCAAACCCCTAAAATTCAGACCACTGACAGACGGTGGCACAAATTGCACCTGAGGAATGGGCCGCCGTTCTAGCAGAGTCCACTCCCGAGCTCTCCAGCGATCCAGCTATGGCTGACGAGCAGGTCACTGAATGGATCACCTCCTCTCTTGATGCACTCATCCCTAAAACCTCCTCTCTCAAACACCCCAAAAGAGTAGCCTCGGCTCCATGGTACACACCAGAGCTTAAAGCCCTGCGGCAAGAGTGCAAGAGAACGGAACGATCCTGGAGGAAAGTCAAATCAGAAACAAATAAAGAGATCTATTCTGCTTCTCTCCTTAATTATAAAACCACCATCCGTAAAACCAAAATTGTGTTTTTTCAGGAGCGAATAGAGAAAGCAGTATGCTCCAGCAAGGAATCCTATGCTATCCTAAAAGACCTTCTGAAAACCCCAGCACCCGGACCTAAACATTCCACTGACCCTACAGCTGACCAGACCAAATGCCAACAATTGGCGGATTTCTTTCACGGGAAAATCCTAAAAATCCTCGAGGCTATTCCCTCCGCGATTCCGGGTGAGGAACACGATCTCCCGCAACCGTCAACACCCTGCCATCTTTCTTCATGGGGCCAAGTCACGACTGAAGAAGTAGAAGACACGTTAACATCCATAAAAAGCGGCTCTCCTAAGGATCCCGCCCCACTCCGAATTCTCAAAAAGGTAGCCTCCACGATCATCCCCCCCGTGACTCACCTGATTAACACCTCACTCCAAAAGGGAGTCGTACCCCCAAGCTGGAAGGCGGCGGTCGTGAAAGCTCTGTTAAAAAAACCCTCCCTCGACCCCGAAAACCTGGCAAACTATAGGCCCATCTCCCTACTCCCAGGAATCAGCAAGATTGCTGAAAAACTGGTGAATAGAAAACTTTCCCAGTTCCTGGAGGGCAATAACATACTAAAAAGCTCCCAGACGGGCTTTCGCCCAGGGCAGGGCACAGACATCGCCCTCCTAGCAGCGGTTGAAGAGGCCAGAACGCTACTGGACGGAGGAGGATCAGTGGCAGTGATCCTCCTCGACCTAAGCGCGGCCTTCGACACCGTCGACCACCGACTCCTTATCAAAAGACTCAAGGGAGCCGGTGTAGAGGGCTCCGCCTTAGCCTGGCTTACATCTTTCCTGGCTCAAAGGACCTACCAAATCTGGGAGAACAACGCCCACTCCTCCGAAATTCCCCTCCAATGTGGCGTGCCTCAGGGCTCCTCCCTGAGCCCCACTTTATTTAATATCTATATGTCCACATTGGAGGAGGTCATCATTCCATTCGGAGTGAGTGTCGTCAGTTACGCTGACGACACACAACTGGTTGTGTCACTATCCCACCCCAAACAACAACCAGCAGATCTATTTAATTGCCTTGTGGAGGTCCATCACTGGATGAACACCTCTGCCCTAAAATTAAATGGGTCAAAAACGGAGGTTCTGCTCCTGGGCCCAAAAGGACTCACACTGTCCCCAAACATCTGGCCAGCCTGTCTGGGCCCTCCCCCAGAACCCAGAGAGGAAGTAAAGAGCCTGGGAGTGTGGCTTGACACCGACCTCTCGTTCAACGTGCAGGCAAAGAAAGTGGCCGGGACCTGCTTTGGACTTTTGAAGTCATTGAGGAAAGTCCTGCCCATCCTGCCCCCCAACTCCCAAAAGTTGCTTATTCAAGGCCTAATAATCTCGAGGCTTGACTACAGCAACGTGATATACCTGGGCGCTCCAGAGATGACCCTGAATAAACTTCAAAGAATTCAGAATACCGCGGCTCGTATCCTCACGAATACCCCTGCCAGAGCGTCGGCCAAACCGGCCTTAAAACTCCTCCACTGGCTCCCCATAAGAGAGCGGGTCAAATTCAAGGCCCTGTGTCTGGCCCACAAACTACGACGAAATCAAGGCCCCCCTGCTCTCAAGAAATTCATCGCCCCTTACAAATCCTCAAGACCTCTCCGTTCTGACACCGAAAAACCTCATTGTGGCCCCCAAATTCAAGAGAGCTCGATCGGGAGGAAGGCGTTTCTCAGTCCAGACTGCACGACTTTGGAACGCTCTCCCCCGAGTCCTGCGTCTCGAACCTCAATACCTCCGGTTTAGGAAACAGCTCAAAACCCACCTCTTCCCACAGTGAATCACTCCTGGCCCGTATCTTGTTCCTTGTTCCGCCCTCCCTGTCCTCTTCCTTGTCCCTCCTTCCCTCTCCCCCTCCCTTGGTCCACTGTACTCAGGAGATAAGATTTTTTAGCGCTGGGATACCTCCGGGTGACTACGCGCTCTACAAAAATAAATAATAATAATAATAATAATATGGGCAATTGATTCACCGAAGAAGGGACGGCGAACGATTTTGATAGAACATAATGGGTGGCTTTGGGGAGGAGCCCCCGCCATTTTTTAAGAAGGTTGATATGATATATTTGGATTTTATTTGATGAAATACGTAATCCATAAGTTGTAAGTCCTATCTTTTCAATGATTTCATATGGTCCCTTCCATTCTGCTCGTTTATGGGGTATAGAGGAGGGTAGGACTATGAGTGCCCAAGCATGGACCTGCAAGAATCACCACTTCTTCCCTTTATTGTAATACGTCTGTTGTTTTCTTTGAGCTTTTTCTAGATTATAGTGGCGAAGTCTTGCAATTTTTGTATGCGAGTTCTTAGACCCTGTGTGTATTCTAGAAGATTTTGGGTATCCTCCTGTTTTTCGTGTTCCCACGCTTCTTTTGTCATTTCTAGCAAGATTCGTGGCTGTCTCCCGTAAAGGAATTCAAAGGGAGAACAACCTAGACTACTCTGAACATATCCTTCAGTGGTTAGCCTTTTCTTGAGGGTTAGCTTCAGAGTGGCGTTATATCGCTCACACAGACCATCCGTTTGGGGTGATACGCAGATGTTCTTATTTGGGAGATATTCAAAGTTTTGCACACTTGCTTCATCAAGCAAGAGACAAACAGAGTTCCCTAGTCTGTTAATATTTCTCAGGGGAATTCTACCCTTGAAAACAATTCTAGTAATTTGTCAATAATCGGCAGAGGTTGTATTGGAATGGGAGGGGGTTTGTAGGGATTCTTCCTCTGACAGATCTCACAGTTCCTTCAGTATTTATCTATGTGGGCCAATATCCCTGGCCAATAAAAATATCTCAACACAGTCTGGGTTGTCTTTGCAGTTCCACCATGACCTGCCAAGAGGTGTGAATGTGCAAGGAACAATATTTGTTCGTGAAATTTCTGGGGGACCACCAACTGCGGGGAATCGTCTTGTTTTCCCATCCAATATAATAGGTTACTTTTGTTCAGGAAGGAGGGGTATGAGAATGAGAGCACAGAATTCTATGCTTGTTGCCAGGCGTTCTGGAGGGTGGGATCTTGGATTTGAGCATATCAAAATTACCTGTCAGAACGCCAGGGGGCTTGAGTGAGCAGAATACAGGAGGGCACAGGAGTTCCCATCAGTGTTTTTCTGAGCAATGTAATAAACTCAGGATTATCCGTGACCAGAATGAGCTGTTCTGGCAGCTTGTCCAGTACACCCTCCCTAACTTGCAGAGAACTGCCATTGGGTAGAATGATAGGGATTTTGGCTATTGGATATGTTCTGACGTCTCCATGTACACTGCGGATGGGTGTTTTTTACTCCGGACAGATTTGAAAATCCTCTGTCAGTGTGATTTGTAACACAGATTGTCTACAACCCAAGTCTTATAAGGCTGTCACATTTTTTTCATTGAGAATAAGACTTACATAAAAGCCAGAACCCAGTTCCTCTGTATATAGTATAGTTCTGGGTACACAGTTAATACCCACCGACTTTTCGGTCTATTTCTTTTGGGGACATGATCTAGCTATCTGGCCCCATTCTCTGAATTTGACTGAGCCCGAGCAAAGGACATTGCCATTTCCACAGCCTATTCTATTGAGAGATGTGTTTGTTGTCGGAGCCATCTCTGGGTGGGTGTCGGTAAGTCCTCAAGAAACTGCTCTAAATACATGAGAGCCATTATTTGTTCCTTGCTGTTCTCCTGTGGTCTTAGCCATTTATCTTCAGCCCCCTTAAATTTGGAAAATAATGTCTTAGGGGTGTCTCCAGGACTACCTCATTCCTTTCTGAACCTTGCCCTGTATGCTTCGAGGTCCATTTCTAGGTGATCCAATATGACGTTTTAACGTCCTTGTAAGGTGTGTTTCCTGTAGGGTTTGCCACTTGGTAAGCAACCTGAGCCTCCCCTGCCAACAACGGCACTAGAAAAAAGGGCCATTTCACCTCAGGCCATCCACAGGCTTGGGCAGCCCTTTTGAAATTTGTAAGGAAAGCATCTGGATCCTCACTAGGTTGTTATTTCTGTAGAGATATGTTGGGGTAACCTGTGTTCGCCCCTTGGCGACTCTGTTGGCTTGTGACTGATTGGGCTTGACCTTCAGCGACCTTTTGTATGCATTCGACCTGCTGCTTGAGCAATGCCTTAAACATATCCCTGTCAGCCTTGACCGTCATCATTTGTTTCTCTATGGCCCATTCTAATTTTTATCGGCCACGTATTAACTGTAGTATTAAGTTTTCCATTATCTCAGACTAATGGACATTTAGCCCAGACCTAAAAATGTCGTCAAGCACTGCAACATTTTCTGCGAGTTTCCTGAAATGTCTCCAAAGGTGGCTTCTTCACATTTATTGAAAGGCCTTGTAGTCAGTGAGAACAATGATGCTACCTCTCACCCCCAACCCCTCCCCCCACACCCCCCCCCCCCCGAGCTCCTTGAGCATATTGCATGCAAAATACTCATGGATGTGAATTGCAAAACATATAGGGCTGATTACCATACAGGACAATGACCTTGGCACTATTATTCAGTACATAGCAGTTACTGATCTGGACTTTCACCAGCAGGAGCGCCTTCCCAGTAGGACACTCTGGGCCTCATTTATGAGGCCTTGCGTGGGTTTTGCGCTCGTAAAACATGCCTCCTGATGCGCACTATTTACAAAGTGACGCATCTAAGCAGATGCGCCACTTTGTAAACCCCTGCGCTACATTATACCTGCGTCAGGTATAATGTATGCAGAGGGGGCGTTCACCCGTAAAAAGCCTCGTAATAGTGACGCAGTGAAATCTATGAGATTTCACTGCATCACTTTTAGGACGCTGTTGTGTCAAAATCTTGCGCCTGCCTCAAAGCAGGCGTAAGACTGACGCAAGCCCTTTCACATGGGGCTTTCCCCATGTGAAAGGAAGCATTGCTGGAGTTGCGTCACTTTTGTGACCCATTCCAGCAATGCGTCACTTTTGCGCTTACAGATACGTCAGAAATACTGACGTATCTGTAATTCCTTGCGCCATGATGCGTCATACTGTAAATATGACGCATCATTGGTCTCGCAAGGAGGGCGCAGTGAAAAGTGACGCATCGCTGTTTTCACGCAGCGATGCATCACTTTTCATAAATGAGGCCCTCTATGTGCAACTACCAATGACAAGGCAGATTGGTGTGGGTATATTTACTTAGGGCTGTCCACTTAGAAATACTGCTGAACCCCCATCATTGCATAACCAGTGGTTGTCAGGTCAAACAATGCTAATATTAATACCAGCCTTTAATTTTTCTAAATGTGAGCAGTCATATCACGTAGCAACAGCGAGTTTCTCTGAAGCCCTCAGCAGTGTGGTCGATGGGTAAAAGTGGACCCATGCACCCTCTGGAATCAGCCACAAGTCTGTCCTACACAGGAGAACTTCACTCATCCCTTCACGCAAGCAGGGAGATTTGCATCTGATACGACACAGTTATGAAATTTCTGAAATAAATGGACAGATTTTCCCATAGATACAGAACGGGTAAATCCCTTTGATACATCAAGCATCATGCTCCTTTTTCTTTCAACCAGTGGTGGAAATGTAAATGCTGAACAGACAAGAAGAGTTCTCTACTGTGACTCCCAGGGATTTACATAGACAATCTTTATTACTACATACATTGCTTATGTGTGTGTTTTTGTATAAAGCACATACTAACAAAGCTGCAAACAAGCAATCTGGAGTACTACTTCTTTAGGGAGGTGTGGATGCACAGTTCAAAACCTGAATAATACATGGCCAGTGCTGTTTATAAAGTATAGGTTTAAGTTATATTTGGCCACCAATATCACAGTTGCATTTTTGCTGCATGATTTGACTTACTTTGCTGGATAAGACTAAACAAGAGCAGCACTTAATACAATTAGACCCTGGATATTGACAGGATCCAAGCCTAGTTTGCAGCCATCATCGAAATGCACTCACAAAACAGTACACACACACGGCTGACTGAATGATATAGTCTTTCTCTACTGTAACAACAGACACCTGCTATGGTGGGGGCGTGGCTTGGCGCCGTGAGGGATGGCGGCAGCTGTGTGAGGCTCCGACGAGGCATCGGGAGACTTCCTTCTCCCAGCACGCTGTTCCTGTGCTGCGCCCTAATCTTGCCGTCGGAACACTTCCGACATGCGGTGGCATCTTTGAAATCTTCTTCTGGACGTCAGCGGCGGAGATAACTGCAACCTTGTTCACCCGAGCGCTCCGGTGTTCGAGGCCGCCATCTTGCGGTTTCTGTCACGGAGCGCTCCTCAGGTGACGCCGTCTATGGTTTGCCCGCCCAGCATCACCGTGCCTGCTGAAACAACCTCGGACAAAGTCCTTAGCCCTTTTGAGGTAAACGCCTGCTGTCTCGCACACTCAGCGCTCATACCGGCACTTGTTTACATTTCCACATAGCGCGCACGCCATTTTCCGCGCTCTGGAATCTTCTTGCCTGCATCGCGGTATGTTTCCTCCGCTGTACTTCCGCCTCAAGGCTTGATTTCTCACTAATAATGTTATCGTCTGGATGTCTGCTGAACTGACATTTATGCCTCAATTCTCGTTTTCTTGCAAACAGGGATAGTAGAATGCTTACTTTCCCTCAGTAATGCAGATACTCCATTCTTATCTGCTTATGTTTTTTTTTTCTCCCTTCATGCTGTTCTTCATTCACTATGCAGGGCTTCATGCATTTCAACGCAGCCTTTAACTCTCCTTTGTGATGCACTTGAATGCAGGTTTTCACTTTCCTGTGTGATATACTCCCTGTATGCAGTGTTATTTCCATTGACTTACCTCATCAGACCTAGCATTGGCTATACCTATCGGTGCTCCCTCTTCAATTCATTCCGGCTTTATTCCTTATAATTGGGATTATTATCTACTGACTTTACTCGCTATCCTGTCTATGGGAACACAAAAACTCATGTCTCGCTCCTCCTCCAAAGCGTCTACAAAGGCGGCCTTCATTAAGAACTCCAAAGTTTTTTCTGCTCTCTCTCAATTGGAAGACTCTCTTTCACCTTCAGGTTCGGAGGAACTTATGGAAACGCCTTCTCCTGCACTTTCAGGGAACACGGCAGCCAAGAGGTTGAAAAAAAATCCACTTTCCCCGCCTAAACCATCCTCTCCTGTATCCATGGAGCTGCTTTTGGAGGAAATACGATCATTTCGCCCGTTTCTCGAAGAAATTGGAACTCTTCGCCCCTTCATGGAGGAAACAAATGCCAAGCTCCAAGTACTCACAGAACACTGGTCTCAAATTGACACAAGAGTCTCGTCGGTGGAAACTTCTGTTGCATCTCTCCAGGAGTCACAGACTAAAGTTACATATTTATCCTCACAAGTAGGGGCCCTTCAAAAGCAGGTGGAGGAGTTAGAAAACAGAGGCAGGCGTAATAATCTTCGCATCTACGGCCTTGCGGAAAATCTTGAAGGGTCTGACCCGATTGCCTTTTTTCAATCATTCCTCCCTAAGCTGCTGCATCTACCGCAGGATACATCTCTCAATATCCAACGTGCGCATCGTCTGGGCCGTGTACCCACATCCCTCTCCATGTCTCAAAGGCCAAGGGGTGTCATTCTCTATTTCCTGGAGTACACCGACCTTTTGAAGGTTCTGGCAGCGGCTAAGGCTCTTCCCAAATTGACTTGGCTGGATTCTCCAATATTCTTCGCTCAGGACTATGCCAAAGCCACTGCCAACCGTAGGAAAGCTTTCCTCAGCATGAGAGAGGCCCTGCGAGCCATGGGTGCCCGGTATGGTTTGTATCACCCGTGTCTGTTCAAAGTAACCTACAATAACAAAACCACCACATATGAGGATCCAGTGAGATTACAAAGTTTCATCAATGCCCATCGTACCTCTACTATGGATACCTCTGGTCCTTCATCCTTTTCTCCTGGCTGATTCCTCGCACTGCACACCTATTTGGAGACTTATCCTATTTCATTGCTGGGTTGTTGCTCGCCTCATGCCTTAGGCTGATTGTCTGGTTCTATTAGTTGCTTTTTGAATTATTAATAAGTTCTGTTGTTCTGGTATTCCCCTTGTTTGCAGTTTTTGTTCTCCATATGATGACGTTTTCAACTATGTTCGTTTCCATATCTTCATTTTTGCTATTGCTTTTTGTTTCATTTTGTATTCCCCCTCAGCTTTTCCTTGTATTTGTTTCCACAGGAACCTGTTGATTCATGATGACTTCTCCCTGATTCCTTGCCGGATGTCCTCCGTTGTGCTGCCTTCCTTACCTGGCTCCTCCCCCCCTCCTCCTTTTTCTCGTATTCTCCCTTAGTAGGTATGTTTTCCTCATGTTTTTTGTACCCTTTTTGTCTTCTGTTCCACCTCCTCTTCCCTTCCCTTATCACTGTACTTCCTGTTTTCCTTTTTGATGATGTTCTCTTATTTTCAGGTTTTCTTCAATTCTTTCACACCTTGTCTCATTTTTCACTCTTTTTTCTCTCTTCATCCTTCAGTACCTCTTCCTCATCTCTCACCTCTCACTCATTGCTTTTGGACCTTCCTCCCATTGTTGCTTTCATTCTTCATATCCATCTCTTCCTAATGTTCCATCTCACTTCTATTCTTCTACTTCCTCTTCTGATCACGTACTTTTTTGACTCTAATCTCTTCTTTTTATTCTCCTTGTTATTTCTAAGATGCATTGCTAAGTTTATGTATGCTTTTATTTATACACTATGTCTTTGAATCTGGTCTCATGGAATGTTAAGGGTATCAATTCACCTGTTAAGCGGCAACGTATTCTATCTCACTTAGCTAAGTTGAATACTGATATTGCATTTCTTCAAGAAACCCACTTATCGGACGCAGAATCTGATAAACTTAAAAGAGGTTGGGTGGGTGATGTCTTCTTTTCACAGGGCGATGGGAAACGTAATGGTGTTGCCATTCTTTGCCGTAAATCACTCCCTTTATTGGTTATTTCTCAAGAATCTGATACTAATGGCAGATGGACTCATGTCAGACTATCACTTAGAGGTGTTCCAATCTCTCTCCTTAATGTCTATGGTCCCACGACGGGTGACCCCCTTTTTTGGGCTGACCTCTCTCCACGTATTACTCAATTTATGGATGATAACTTCATTCTTGCAGGTGATTGCAATCACCCCTTTGACCCCTTTTTGGATAGGAAATCTGATGCTATTTATGTTCCCACAAGGCCCCACAAATTGTTCACCCAAGCTATTTCACAACATAAGCTCGTTGACTCTTGGCGTTTATGCAACCCAACTGTGCAAGAGTTCACCTTTTACTCCCCCCATCATCGTTCTCAGTCACGGCTTGATTATATTTTTGTTTCACATGCCCTTTCTCAAACTTTGCAGGCGGCGGAAATTGGTCCAATTCTATTTTCAGACCATGCCCCAGTCCTGATTAGTCTTGAAGTTCTACCCAAAACTGACGGTCCTAAAAGATGGCGTTTTAATAACGCTCTCCTTCTAGATCCCAATTTTTCTGCTTCTTTTTCTGCCTTTTTTGATGAATTCTTCTTGTTTAATGATGTCCCACCTATTTCGAAACATACCCTTTGGGATACATTTAAAGCAGCTGCACGGGATTTCATTATTACCTTTGTTGCCAAAAAACGTAGATCTGCCCGTCAATTCACTAACACCCTCCTTCAGGACATTAAAAGACTGGAACACGCCTATTTTACCTCACACTCCTCGGATAGTCTGACATCTCTAGTTGCTGCCAAACTTAAATTTAATGAGAAATCTACTGAGGATGCTTCTTTATACTTACTTAAATCTAGTGCCAAATTTTACGGTGGTCGAAACAAAGCCGGGAAGATTCTTGCTAATTACTTAAAGGTCAAACAAAATAAAATAAACATTGAATCGATATATGATGATGGTGCCCATTTACGTCATAAAGATGCTGACATTCTTGCTACCTTCTCACATTTCTATAAGTCCCTATACACCTCAGATACACCCTCTTCCCCTCAAACTCTCACTCATTTTTTTTCTACCATTCAGGTCCCTCCCTCTTTTCCTCTAGATCTCTCTTCCTTAGAATCTGATATTTCGCAAAAAGAGCTACTGGATGCCCTCAATCGTTTAAAGCTGAACAAAGCACCCGGTCCTGATGGTTTCACTGTCGAATTCTATCTTCATTTTTCCAAGCTTCTTATTCCAAAACTCCACTCCCTTCTCCATTCTTTTGTTGATTTAGGTACTTCTTCCGGTACTTTTTCTGATGCCCATATCTGTCTGATTCCCAAGCCAGGGAAGGATGTACAGTACTGTAAGAATTACAGACCTATTTCCCTAGTCAACATAGATTATAAAATATTCGCCAAATTACTAGCGCTTAGATTGGATCACCTGCTCCCTGATTTGCTTGGAGCTGAACAATCAGGTTTTGTTAAAGGTCGATATATTACGGATAATACTAGACTCTTATTTAATGTTCTGACAAAATCCTCGCATCTCCAAACTCCCCTTGCAGCCATTGCCTTGGATGCTGAAAAGGCCTTTGATAGGGTAGAATGGCCCTATCTTTTCCACACCCTTAACTGGTTTGGTTTTGGCCCTAACTTTATTTCCCTAATTTCGCTGTTATACTCTCACCCACGTGCTGCAGTTTTCGCAAACGGCCAAGTCTCTCCTTACTTTGATCTCGGTCGCGGTGTACGTCAAGGATGTCCTCTTTCGCCCTTCCTTTTCAACTTGGCCCTAGAACCTTTTTTGTCTAAACTCCGTCAAAACCCTAATATTCATGGCTTTCAATATCATGACCTTTCCATTAAATTGGCAGCTTACGCTGATGATATTTTGCTATTCATCTCTAACCCTACTGTCTCTATTCCCGCTTTTCTGTCGGAAGTTCACCATTACTCCTCCGTCTCCGGCTACAAGCTTAATAATGATAAGTGCGAAATCCTGCCTTTGACAAAGTTCACTTTTAAACAAGATTTTCATGCCTCGAACTTTACTTGGAGTCCTTCTAATATTAAATATTTAGGTTTGCATATCACTCCCTCGATCCCTGATACAGTTTCCCTTTGTTTAACCAAATGCATCCAGAAACTGTCTGATCTCACTGCTCGATGGCACCCTCTATACTTGTCCTGGTGGGGTCGTCTAGACACGATCAAAATGATGCTTTCCCCTATTATTCTGTATACCCTATCTAATATTCCCGTCTCTATTCCGGCCAAATTCATTAAAAAAATTAATTCCATTCTCTCTTCTTTTCTTTGGAGTAAACGTAAACCCAGAATGTCTTTAGCTCGGCTCATCCGTCCCACTTCTGAGGGTGGAGTTAATTTTCCAGATTTTTCTGCTTATCATAAGGCCTTCCTGTTGCGTCAATCCTCTTTCTGGTTACAAGACCCTGACTCTCCCTGTCCCCTATGGACCAAGGTAGAACGCCTCTTTCTTTCTCCTTTCTCTTTTGCCGAATGTATCTCCTTTTCACGCAAGCCTGCATCACTTCTCACTCCTATTCATAAGCTTACTCTTAAACTCCTCCTATCTTCCAACCCTTCGCCCCCTGTTTGTATTGCTGATTTCCTCTCCTCTACTATTTGGCATAACAAATATCTTTTAATTCGAGGTAAACCCGTACTTTGGAAATCTTGGAGAACTAGAGGGTTGCTTTGGATCTCACAATTGTTCTCCGACTCCGTCTTCCAACCTTTTCACACCCTTCGTCTCACATTTCAACTACCTCTCTCTTCTCTTCCCCAGTATCTCCTTCTCAAAGCGTCAGTTCTGGACACATTCAATAAACTTCCCCACTCCCGTCCTCCTGTACCTACTCCTGATCCTCTCACTCACCTCCACTCTACCTTACTTACCTATCCAAAGGCTGCCCACCTCTACAAACATCTTCACTCACGACCTCGCCCTAGACCCAAAAGCAAAGTAGAGGAGCAGTGGGAGACTGACCTTTCCTTATCCTGGCCTACCTCCACTTGGGATAAGATCTGGTCGAAACTTCGCAAATCCTCGAGAGCTGCCTCCCTGACGCAATCCCTTTTCTTCATTTACAACCGTTTACTCCACACTCCATCTTCCCTTCATAAACGTTTTCCCACTACACCAGATACTTGTTGGTCATGTGCCTCCCCGAATGCCACTTTGTTTCATATGCTGTTCCTTTGCAAGAATGTTCATGCCTTCTGGTTACAAGTGTGGGCTCAAATCAATGTTATTTTTTCAACTGCTATTCCATTTTCACACGCTCATGTTTTTCTAGGAAGCCTTTCTCCATGTTGGGAACACATTGACCTACATGTTCGCATTGTGGATTTGTTATTGGCGGTTGCCTTTCAGCAAATTACAGTCAATTGGAAATCTACGTCAAATATTACGTTTAAGGCCTGGTGGTATAATGTGTGTCATAACCATAGACTGGATACTGCCTTTGTTTTCCCTCCACAAATGGCTACTAAGCGTGCTGAGCTATGGCTTCCAATCACCTCGTACTTAGATAATTGTACTGCTCGTTCTTTTCGTCCTACTCCTGCTCAGCAGGAAGTTCCTAAACCTCCCTGATACCCTTGTCATTTCTCTTATGTTAGCTAATTCAATTCATTGCATTGTTCTATTTGCTTTTTCTCGCATTGCATTCTCTTGCATTGTATATTCCTGATTTTCCATGATTTGTTTTTCTACCATGTATTCCTTCTGAACCATTGTACTGCTCTTATATTCTTGTATTATATTTTCATCGTATACTTCCCCTTCCCTTTTTTCCCCCCTCTCCTTTCCCTACGGTACCTGTTCACTTTTGTACTTTACCATGCATTTCTTTCAATAAAAATTTTTTGAACTGAAAAAAACAGACACCTGCTATACTACCCCATAACCTCCTGGCTCATGGAGGGTGCAGTGAGCAGCATATCTACGCAACACAAAACATTACAGAGGAGAATATCTTATAGAACCACTCAGAGCAACCATGAGCATGTATACTAGCCTTGAATTTAAAAAAAACCCATCTATGTTAAAAACTCAGGGCATGATCTAAGGTATGGTGGTAGTCTGACATCCGTCATGGTGACAGAGGTCATCACCTCCGTCACCTTAGCCTGTCTCCTACCCATCACATCTAGTGATCACTGCTGGCTCGACAGTGAGCTCTGTGACATCAAAAGAGCCACCCTGCACAAAACTTTATTGCATGTCTGCCATGTTTCTGATGACAGCGCAGTAAAAAAATGTTTTATTCAGAAAAAAACTCTCAAAGCAGACGTTTGTTTCTTTAAAAAAATAGTTTTTAGGTCCAGCCTAGGCAGCGCATGCGCTGTCTCTTCGATACATGCTGTATTCACTCTGTGGGCTTAAAGTCCACCCATTCCCTTTTTATCTGTCCCTTCGATTGCTGTTCAAAAAGGCTTGCTTGCTAGTGGTTGATCCTTCCTCTTTGTCCCTCCTTTTTTGTGATTGTTTTTCTCCCACAGAACACAGCCCAATTACTGTTAACGTTACCCTTCTGTGTTTATGTGTTCATTTGGGGGACTATTTTTTCTTTGATTCCTGCTCATATCTCTGTTTGCCCGTCTTCGATGGTGGTTCAACTTCGGCACCCGTCACTTAATCTCCCTGTACCGGTTTAACAACAGAGATGAAAATTCAGACGCTTCGGACTCTGTTTTTGAACTTGCCTCTTTAATTTTCTCTGACTTCAAAGTGCGATGATTTCCTCCAAACCTCTCCCGCTTTGCTGCTTGTTGCTTTAGCGAGCCTTGGTCACCAGACCTTCAGCAGCCCAACCATGCAACATAGCTAAAGGCAAGGCTTGGGCAACTTCCATTGCATTTCATTTGATACTTGTTTATATAATGTGAACTCAAGTGACCCGAAGGTGGTGGAGAGCTTTACTTGAGGGCTTGTTACATCACACAATGTCAGATTCATTTTCGGGGGGATTTTTATAGAGCACAAACTTGACTGACCCAAAGGTATCGAAGCGCTTTACAAAACAGCCAGTTACATTACACAAGGTCAAGTAAATTCTTTTGTTTTAGGTGCGCGGAGCTTAAGTGATGAAGCCGCCTTCCCTATTTATTCATTATTTCCCCTCTACCTGACAAATGGCAGCAGCATTCATCCCTCCCACCTCCTGCCATGTTTTTGCATGCATGCCCGCTGACTCTTCCTGTCGTCCCCTTCCTATCAGAGCCCTAATTTCAAAGTACATTCATAGCAGCTCCCCAGGGACTGTGAGACATTTTTCATTATATGAGATCTTGAGCTCCCGAAAGTGTTGGAGCGCTTCACCTGAGCTCTAGTGACAATAAGTAATTTAGATACATTTTTATGGGCATTCTTATAGAGCATGAACTCGACAGACCCGAAGGTATTTGAGCGCTTTACAAATGTGCCAGTTACATTACACAAGGTCAGGTAAATTTTTTTGTTTTTAGGTGTGCGTAGATTAAGTGATACAGCACAGTACCTGCTTATTAATTATTTCCCCTCTACCTGACAAATTGGAGCATTTTGTTTTGTTGCTATGACCAGTGCTCCTGTACCCAGGGGGCTGGGGCGAGCAGTGTGTTTAATGCAAAACTCTGGAAAAGAGTGCCTAGTGATTAGAGGCCCGAGGAGGAAGGATGTGACGTCTCTGCCATTGGAAAGTACTTCACTGCTTTTTCATAGGCTGTTCAAACTCTAGTAATGCAGTTACATAGAGAATGTTATAGTGCTGTTGACTTGCATCGAGGTACTTGTCTTTCTGTCTGTGCATTAAAAAGCCTTGGAATATGTCCATAAACGTTTCCCGAGACAAGCATGTATTCCTGAATAACACTGCATGACCCAGTGTGCACTGTTTGTATAGCTTTTAAATCCTTGGTGACACTGCACCCGGGATAAGGTGCAGCATGTCTAAACACTTATAAGGTCCCAAAGGCAAGACCTGTTGATTATGCCAATGCTTGTTTTTTGTTTGTGGTGAGTGACAGAAAGAAAGAAACATCAGATTGTCCACTCTTAATAGGGCAGACAGTAAGATGCCCTTATTCTGATGGTCCCTACTTCTATGGGCTACCAGAGAAAGTTTCCGAGTCAGAGCCATCTCATATCTGTGCTGGCGAAATGAAGGTTTGGCAGACAGGGTTTTACCCTAAGTAAAAAAACAGAATAGTACTTTAGCCAAAATACAGTATATTGGGACAAGTGGTTCATATCAATGAATCATCTGTACAACCTTACCATGGACTCTGCAATGCATTACAAGTGACGTACTCAAGTATCACAATTTTTCACGTTTACTTTTTCATTTTGTCATTCAAACCCGTGTAACATCGTTTTGCAAATACAGTTAACTAGACTGAACACCTGCACATTTGCAGTATTACACGATCCTTTGTGAGATAGTTACATATTTGCTGTTATTTTAATTCACCAAAAATACTTACCATGTGATAGACCAGAACCCTTCCCCACCTCAAAGTTTCTAGTATGCTCTAGTTGTTCCGGCAATTATCCCTGCCATTTTTAGAGACCCTGTGCCTCCTTGCGTGTTAGGTTGAGCCTCCGTACATACCACCCTGGAATGCACCTCCAAAGATCTAAGCTATACCTTTAAATTGTTTTTAAATATTTAAATTCATAAATTGAGACCGTGAGGTTGACCTGTTTGTGAAATAGCTCTCTATGACCACATACCTAAATAAATATGTCCGAAAAACTCTAAAAGGCGCCAAACTTGCATGCTATAGATTGAATGATTTTACAATCCTAAACGAAGTCTATTGAGTTTTATTACATGATATTAACTGATGCTCAGGACCACTCTCACAAACTCTTAACAATCAAAAGGTTAGGGGTTCTTCCCATTGCCTAGACTAGAGCAACAGGAACCAGACCAGAAAATTTAAAAATTAAAGGCTTGGCAACAACTGGACCCAAACACCCCTTGAACTCTTCTTGTCATAAACTGAGATCGTCTTTGCATATGTTAACTTAAGTTATAAATATATAGTTTCTCACAACCAGCAGATTGCCTCACACAAACACAGGTGTAAATAAATGGCCTTGAAATGTTACAAGTTAGCACCCTAAAACAACTATATTGGAGAGTGCATGCCAAATTGAGGTCATCGTATTATAAAGAAGCAATACATTTTGGGGGGAGATCAAATCGTGTACTTCATTTGTTGGGAATGTTGCGGGGTCAGGTCTCACAAGCACAGGAAGAAGACGCCACGAGACAATAATCTACTGAACAGATGGCGTCTCGCTACCCGCTGGGTTGGCCTTTAGAATTAGTAGTTCGATGTTCGATGCATCTTGATACCTTTACTACGTGTGAGGCTTTTCTGCCCTGCGTGGAACGAAAACATAGGATTGGATTACATTGCTTTGGTGTTGCTAATTTATAACAGGGTTACATTTTCCGCCATTTTGCTTAGTTTTTAAGTGGATCGATTTTGCTTCTTTCCCGTTTGAGAAATCATTGCTATTTTGGAGCAGACAAAACAATTGTTTGAATTTAGTTTCTGAAGACATTCCATTGCATATGCTTGAATCAGCATGTTTTCTGAAACGAATCTTCGTACAAATCGTGGGAAACGCAGAACATTTTTAACAGTAGTCCCAGTGAACCTTCTCCCTAAATAAAGGTCATGGGACTGAGATTGCAGTCTGGGAACTTTAATACGTGATTTGGATGTAGATCAACAATTACAATTGCTTTATATTTGGTGAGAGTCCATACCTAGCTTTTGAGTTCCATGTTAATTAGGTCATCAACAAAGATCATAGTTAAGAACTGGAAGTGTATATACCTTTGTTTTATGTTGTGTTTAAATATAGAAATCAGAATTTTCCAACATCCTGCTCGGGAGTTTGATCTCACTAAAAAAACGCTTAAGGTGTCAACTATTAACTAATGCCCACTCATCAATATAGAGCCCTGGAGGAACACTACAAGAACTGTCTATTTTTACTCTGTGACTTGCACCAGCAAACGCCCTTCAACACGATGCTAAATCTCCATAGGATAGCCATATAATAACAAAATTATACACTAGTCTTTTCAGCTGTGAAAGTTTACATCTTGCTAACACATCCTTTGATGGCTGCACTCTACGCAGTCTGATGCTATCGTGGCTGCACTCTACGCAGTCAGATTCTTTGATGGCTGCACTCTATGCAGTCAGATTCTATGATGGCTGAAATCTATGCAGTCTGATGCTATAATGGCTGCACTCTACGCAGTCTGATTCTATGATGGCTGCGCTCTATGCAGTCTGATTCTATGATGGCTGCACTTTACGCAGTCTGATTCTATCATGGCTGCACTCTATGCAGTCAGATTCTATCATGGCTGCACTCTACGCAGTCTGATTATATGATGGCTGCACCCTACACAGTCAGATTCTATGATGGCTGCACTCTACGCAGTCTGATACTATGATGGCTGCACTTTACGCAGTCTGATTCTGGAAACAACAATACAAATAATTTCCTTCTTTCTTACTGTATGGGAACGCTCTGTAAAATGGTGCATAAGATCCTGCCCAACCAAATGGTGCCAAGGGTGAAATGAAGATATAGAACCTTATTCAGAAAGGAAAATCTGCAGGTGGAGCTCTCTGCTTATGTACATTTTTACCTATTCCTAAGCGGAGAACTCTGCCCGGATAGGATTCACCTGTTTTAAGCGGTGAACAGCCTTTACAACGAAACTTTTACAACGCACTACCTTTACAACGCAACTTTTACAACGCAAACTATTACAACGCATTGCTCTGGGGGGCGCTCTAGGATAGGGAATAGGTTAATTTACTATCCAATAACCTTCCCTAGTGTCCACGGGGACTGGAGTTGGAATAGTAAATTAAACTAATCACTATCCAGCACCCCAAAGCACTATGCGGTGTAATGGACTGCGTTGTAATACTTACGTTGTAAAGGCATGCGATGTAAATGCATGCGTTGTAATGTCATACATCCGTTTTAAGCATATATCTCAACATACTAGCAGGATTTACAAGTCTCCATCCTCCCTCCCAAATGGAGGGGGTTGGACCCTTCTAAGACAGACATTACAACGTAATGTCCTTAACAGTAACTTTATGGTCACATTTCTTCTATAAGCCTGTTGTGGAAGTTCTCAATTCTAGCAGTGCAAATCTCCACAACGGGGCAACGATTTCTACCACTGGGCAGAGAATTCCGAATTAACGGGAATAGGAAACCTCCATACACATGGTCCTAATCCCATTCGCCAGACAAACATTAACCCTGCAATCACAGATATACACCCCACAAACTAGGCTATGCCTATTCCACTTTGAACTGCCTCACTAGCTGCTGCATGCAACACCTAAAGATTCCAAGATGCAAGCAACACCACTCGATAGGAAGAGTAACTTCACTGAACAGGAGGTGAGAAAGACAGCACCAGCACTACAAATCCACATGTCCTGGCATCTTCCTCTGTGTCCAACCTACTGCAGAGGTGGAAAGACCACATGTCTGTCGGTGTAGTAATCTTCATTTTCAGACCCTCAAAGACATCAATTCTAGCTCAAATCGGAATCTGCTCCATTCCAACTTGGGCAGTCGAGAACCTGGAACTTAGTGCACAGTTTTCTGGTCAAATTAGCAAGGTGATGAACTGAAGACCTGCTTGTGGCAAGATAAGCTAGGAATAGAGCAGGCATATTGAAGCAGATCTTTCAATTGGAAATGCCCAGTATAAGAGACAAAGACCAAAGGCAAAGAAGAAACCGAAGCACCCAAAGTAAAATCAGTAATTGGCAAATGCAGAGGTGCACACCACCGGGAGAATCCTCGAGAAAGATGCATTAGCCCCCCTCCACCAAGAAACCTCCTATACTTCTCAGATTTTGACATTAATAAAGACACCACGCAGACTATATTTACTCTGCTCAGGAACAGCCTGACTTAAGTGAGCAATAAACAAGGCAGATGTGTCCATACCCTGTCAAGCAAAAGATAAAAGCTTAGAGCAGCAAAAGAAAACCAAGGGCACCAGCAAGAAACTATCCACTGGGGAGTTCCTAGCATTTACAAGCTTCTACCAATAAAAATGGCACCCCACTATTGTGGCTGGGCCTATGACCAGCATCAGGCAAAAGGCCCCAATATTCAATGTATAGACATCAAGATTTCGCCTTGCAAACTAATACACTCTGGTGATGTGGATAGCTGCAATTTTTAGGCCCAGGCTCGGCGTCAACCAAGTAAACCTACTAAACCCTGAAAAATAGATATCCAGTGAAGTCCATAGTGGTATAACTTGCCTGGATACCACTACGTTTTCTAATCATGAATGCCCTGCAAATGTCAAACTTTATCATGTATTTTCCGTGCATATCTGTGATGGAAAGTTCCGGATTCTGTGGGGTCCACAAAATTTGTGCTAATCACCATTCCTACATTTCTCTCAATCAAAATGGTTCCCCACTTGTTTAGCTGGGCTGTGTGTGAAGCCAATGTGTTGTCAATAAGGTCTTGGTATGCTTACAGATTTGGTCTTTTCCAATGATATGCATCAGGTCCAACAATCACACACGGGAGCTAGCTTTACAGTCGAGAGTAGTAGAGGAATGTGTGGTGGTAATACTTTTGGCCATTAGTTGGAAGTGTCTGAGTTTCCTGACACATAAATATAAAAAGATAGCCTTTTTCGACCCATACACTGATATTTATAGGGTAATGTGGGTAAGAAAACTTACGAGGGTAAACTCAAATCACACCACCATGGATTCCCCTGAGTCGCTAGGTTACTGAAATGCTCAGGGATTGTAAGGTTCCTTGCATGGTATGTGATATAGAGCCCAAATTGTGCAGCCATTCATCATGGCAAGAGAGTGGAAATGTGCTTTAGTTTTAATGTGTTTTTTGCATTTGAGCTGGGAGAGTGGTGACCAAAACTCAATTTAGCCTTCTCCTGGGGCAAAATCGGTGTCTGGTAATTTGGTAGGCTTTCAGCCTCACTAGGTGGGGAGATTTGGGTGCTTACCACCTGTTTTGCCAGTCCAAGGTGTTGGTTTCACTAGACGATCAGGGGAAAAAAGTGAGAAACTGAATGTGGTACAGAGTTTACCATTATGGCACTGCATTGAATCTTCCACACCAGGGACCAGACAGTTTTTCTGTCCCTAAGGAGAAAGAGAATTGATGTCAACCCCCTCCCTGCCAGTATATATATCAAAAGTATGCCTAGAATAAAAAGTATTTGCTCTTGCTAGCCAAGGGGATTTAAATGCTCTCGGCTCCAGGAGGAAGAAAGACTGTAAGGGCTTTATGGGCTGGATTGTATGTACTGATGTTGTGACTGGCCTACGTTCACCCTATCTGTTTTTTTAGGGGAACATCGTTTACGACGCGGTTTTTACACCGCAGTGCCTTTACCCCGCAGCTATTACAATGCAAGTCTTTACTACGACTTGCGCTGGATGGCGCTGTGGGATAAGGAATCTTGCAATTTTATATTCCAACACCTTCCCTACTGTTACGGGGACTGGTGTTGGAATATAAAATTATAAGATTCCTAAATCCACGCCCTCCAACGCAAGTCGTTGTAACGACTTGCGTTGTAAGACTTGCGTGGTAAAGGCATGCGTTGTTACAACATGCGTTGTAACAACGTACATCCCTATTTTTACTCATTGATCCTTCAGGGAGTCGAGGTTTGGACTGATAGCAGAGGAGGACACCCGATCCCATCTTTTTTTTTAATAAGGTTTGATAAGAAGAGTCACTGGCTTTAGTGGACTTTCTGCCTCCCTGAGGAGGGCAGATTAGGGGTAAAAAACCCAATCTGCACATAGGGGGGTCAGAAACACTGTTGGGGTTTCAAAGGGTGGGGATGTGGCTTTGTTCCTGAGGGGCTGACCATAACGCATTTCTTTTTTATATTTCCCAACTCTCTTTTTCTTATAGGCCTATTACCACCCCCCCCCCCCCCCTCCCGGAGGGCAGAGTGCATATACATCCTCCAATCTGCAGTGGGAGGGCAGAAAGACTGTTGGGGCATTTTGGGTATAGGCTATGACCTGATGCCTTTGGTGGGGCAGCACCCACCTCATTTCTTCCTCATATTCCCCATATCCCTGGTTTCTAGTGGGTTTTCAGCTGAATTGAGGAGGGTAGATTAGAGGTAAATCTGCCAATCTGCCCCCAAGGGTCAGGAAGACTGTTGGAGCCTTTAGTGAGTGGGTGTATAGTCAGATGTAAAGGCTGGATGTCCCCACCCCATTCAGACACTGGAGTAATTGCATATAACCCGATGAAAGAGCTTATTCGTCAAGAAAACTGTCTCCCAATCTATGAAAATTGGCTAATTTAGATAAAACCATTATTCACAAGAACTTAGTGACAGAAAAGATCAGGATACCAAAAGTAAGAAAATAATTTTGACTGGATCGACAAGGACTGAAAGCAAATAAAAGAAGGTCTCAGGGTCTAGTTCAAGCCAGACCATGATTAGAGAAAATCAAGATAGCCAGAAATAGTTACAAAAAAACATATTCAAAAGAAAGATGGTAGAAGCAATGCAAAATAACCTGAGTGCACTAGGGAAAGCTGGAATGGAGAAGGACTAAAACTTCTATTGAGAAAAAAGAGAAGAGCTAGACACCAGAATCCACATGCTAACGGCAACCATAACAGAAGACAAGTAGATAACCTGTTCTCATTAATTTCCAATGTAGCAAATTCATCATGCATCGAACTACAAAATGAGTCTTTTACTTCATTCTCATCAAGGATAGCAAACATGGATGAAGGACACACAGAAGCAAAGTTGGTGATCCGCAAACTTACCAAATGAAAGCCCTGGGTCCAAGCATGACACAACTTGAGCAGTTCAAACATCAACCAGAATGATGAACTTCAGTCTTGACACCTCTCTTTTTTCACAGTCCTTCAGGCCTGCTCAGCTTCATGGTTGTACAGTATATTTATCCTATTAAATTAATAGGGTCCCAAGATTTCTCCAGCCATATTGCTATAAACTATAAAATAAAGTTAAATTGCTCCTGAATTCTGGACTGCAGATAAGAACAATCTATATTTGATTCCCGGTCAGTTCTACAAGGACTGACCAATGTATTTCTGACCTTTCATTTTTGTCCATGTATGCCCTTATTTTGAGTTGCATGATCCTAGGAGGGGCAAACTCCACACATAAAATTAATGTTGTCATATGGTAAGATCCTGTCTGTGGGCCAGCCATTATTGAGTGTAAAAAAATTGGCTGATTAATTTATGAGCTACCAAAGCACTTAAAGCATTTACAGAGTTTGAAATGCCCAGTTTAATTGTATTATTGCTTGCCTTTGAGCCTGGCCTTTTTGCAGGATCTCAAATCTTCTTTTAACCCCTTCGCTGCTAGGCCTTTTCCCCTCCTGTGCTAGGTTTTTTTTGGGCGTTTTGGGGTAGTGTGCGCTTAGGCCCTTGTAACTTTTTGACCACATAAGGTATCCACGCCAAATTTGCGTCCTTTTCTTCCAACATCATGTGGATTCTAAAGGCGCCCAGGGTTTGTGGATTCCCTTGGAGGGGTCCCAGAAATTAACCAAAATATAGTGACATTTTTGTTTTTTTCAGAAAAATGGGAAAAACGGGCTGCAAATGAAAGCCTCTGGGTTTTTCCCTGAAAATGTTATCAAAAAAGGGTTTGTGGGGCTGAAATCTCCATTTTCTCAGCTTTTAGGGAATGACAGTCTTTTGTCAGAGAACCGACATTTTTTACACAGTTTTGGCATTTTTCTGGGACATAGCCTATTTTTGCTATTTTTAGAGCTTTCCACCTCCTTCCAGTTAATGGTAGAAATGAGTTTGAAAGCAGAAAGGGGTCATTTGTCTAAATCCATGAAGGTTTCTTTATAGAAACTTACAGTTAAATATTGGAATAATTGAAAATTTGTTGAAAAAAACAGCCTTTTGTCTCAACGTTTTCACCTATAACTTTTTCTAATTTTGAAGTGAGGTATCATTTTACTCGGGAGAACAAGGGGAACACTGGGTGGTAGGACATTTGTGCCGGCAGCGAGATCCCACCCAAAAAAGTACGGAAAAGTGGGGTTTTTAACCTACATTTAAGGTTTGCAGGGGTTTCTGGGAAGGAAAACATTGGGGGATCCATGCATGCCATACCTCCCTGGACTCCCCCGGGTGTCTGGTTCTCAGAACTGTTTGGGTTTGGCAGTTTCCAAAGATGCCCGCCTAGCCCCGGGCCAAAAACTCATGGGAACCCCTTTGCAAAACCAAATTGTGTTGAATGAATTAAGTTTTCAGATGGAGAACGTGCGATTCAGGGGACAATATCGCATGAAAATTGTGACAGACAATTTCAAGTTTGCAAGAGATTGTGGACAAAAAACAATAGAATTCACCAGAAAGACATGACCATATACTACCATGAATTACCAATAATATCTAAATTTAGAAAGTTATTTATAGCTATAATATACACCATAACTGAGTTACTCAAAAGACAAAGAATCAAGCACGGCTATCTATTCCTCAAAGACACACACATACAGGTTGGATTTGGCACGAGGGCGAGTGATGGTTCAGTACATAAAATTTTATTAACATGATATTTCAAAAAAATGAAATGCTCTGTTAATAAATAAATGCATAAAAACCGAACCAGTGACTCGCAACTCGTGAGCTGTAAAGCCATGACAAGGCACCTACCGTTTTACAGGCCATTCACGCACCTTTCATACCTGATACAAACCAGACCACTGACACCATCTGGAAGGAAAAGCAACACATTACAACAATCACAATAAGGGACCAGGTGCACCCTACTGCAGAAAGAGAAAAAAAAAATTACTGCACAGCCATCTAATCCACAAGCACACACACATACTGGTTGGATTTGGCACGAGGGTGAGTGATGATTTAGTACATACAATTGTATTCGCAAGTAATTTCACAAAAAATGAAATACACTGCGTATAATTGAAAGTATGATTAACTGAACCACTGACTCACAGCTCGTGTGCTGTAAAGCCACGTCAAGGCACCAACCTCTTTACAGGCCATTCATACACCTTTCGTACGTGTGACACATTCAAAACATTCTCACCGCCAGCCGCGGACCCATCACATTTCAACACTCACACCAGCAAACAGCGCCATTCAAGGGCCCATCACTTTCACACGCCCACATATCTGACACAGCAACTACAGAAAATGATGGACTGCGTAGAGTGTCACTCAACTAGCAGTGTGTGTAGTGACCAACAGAAAGTAACTACTCACACACCGCCAGCCAAGTGCCAGTCCACCCACACCACCATCCAAGCACCAGACCATGCACACCACCAGCCAAACACCACTCAGCGCACACCGACAGCCAAGTACCACTCCATGCACACCATCCAGCCAAGTGCCACTCCACACACACCGCCAGCCAAGCACCACTCCGTGCACAGACAGCCAAGTACCACTCCACGCACACCACCAGCCAAGCGCCACTCCACGCACACCGCCAGCCAAGCACCACTCCTTGCACAGACAGCAAAGTAACACCCCACGCACACCACCAGCCAAGCGCCACTCCACACACACCGCCAGCCAAGCAGCACTCCGTGCACAGAGAGCAAATGACCACTCCACACACACCACCAGCCAAGCGCCACTCCACACACACCGCCAGCCAAGCACCACTCCATGCATAGATAGCCAAGTACCCCTCCAACCACACCGCCAGCCAAACACCACTCAGCGCACACCGACAGCCAAGTACCACTCCACACACACCGCCATCCAAGCACCACTCCACGCACACCGCAAGCCAAGCGCCACTCCACACACACCGCAAGCCAAGCGCCACTCACCGCCAGCCAAGCACCGCTCCACGCACACCATCCAGGCAAGTACCACTCCACACACACCGCCAGCCAAACACCACTCCACACACACCGCCAGCCAAACACCACTCCGTGCACAGACAGCAAAGTACCACTCCACACACACCATCAGCCAAGCGCCACTCCACACACACCGCCAGCCAAGCACCACTCCGTGCACAGACAGCAAAGTACCACTCCACACACACCATCAGCCAAACGCCACTCCACACACACCGCCAGCCAAGCACCACTCCGTGCATAGATAGCCAAGTACACCTCCACGCACACCGCCATCCAAGCACCACTCCACGCACACCGCAAGCCAAGCGCCACTCCACACACACCGCAAGCCAAGCGCCACTCACCGCCAGCCAAGCACCGCTCCACGCACACCATCCAGGCAAGTACCACTCCACACACACCGCCAGCCAAACACCACTCCACACACACCGCCAGCCAAACACCACTCAGCGCACACCGACAGCCAAGTACCACTCCGCACACACCGCCAGCCAAGCACCACTCCACGCACACCGCAAGCCAAGCACCACTCACCACCAGCCAAACACCACTCCACACACACCACCAGCCAAACACCACTCCACACACACCACCAGCCAAACACCACTCCGTGCACAGACAGCAAAGTACCACTCCACACACACCACCAGCCAAGCGCCACTCCACACACACCGCCAGCCAAGCAGCACTCTGTGCACAGACAGCAAAGTACCACTCCACGAACACCACCAGCCAAGCGCCACTCCACAAACACCACCACCCAAGCACCACTCCACACACACCACCAGCCAAACACCACTCCGTGCACAGACAACCAAGTACCACTCCACGCACACCACCAGCCAAGCGCCACTCCAGGCACACCGTCAGGCAAGTACCACTCCGTGCACAGACAGCAAAGTAGCACTCCACGCACACCACCAGCCAAGCGCCACTCCACAAACACCACCAGCCAAGCACCACTCCGTGCACAGACAGCCAAGTACCACTCCACACACACCACCAGCCAAGCGCCACTCCACACACACCGCCAGCCAAGCACCACTCCGTGCATAGATAGCCAAGTACCCCTCCACGCACACCGCCAGCCAAACACCACTCAGCGCACACCGACAGCCAAGTAACACTCCACACACGCTGCCAGCCAAGCACCACTCCACGCACACCGCAAGCCAAGCGCCACTCACTGCCAGCCAAGCACCGCTCCACGCACACCATCCAGCCAAGTACCACTCCACACACACCGCCAGCCAAACACCACTCCACACACACCACCAGCCAAACACCACTCCGTGCACAGACAACCAAGTACCACTCCACGCACACCATCCAGCCAAGCACCACTCCACACACACCACCAGCAAAGCAGCACTCCGTGCACAGACAGCCAAGTACCACTGCACGCACACCATCCAGCCAAGCGCCACTCCACACACACCGCCAGCCAAACACCACTCCACGCACACTGCAAGCCAAGCGCCACTCCACACACACCGCCAGCCAAGCACTACTCCTTGCCCAAGGGGTCGCTTCCTAGAAACTAAATTTAAATTCCCTGGTGCTAGTGGGCATTTTCTGCCCCCCCTGGGGGCAAAACGGCAAAAAAAGGGCCGGTTTGCCCCCAGGGTGGACAGAAAAACAAAAACACAATCATGGCCACCTGGAAGCGACCCTTACCCAAGGGGTCGCTTCCCAAAACAAACACATTGCCCCAACAAAAATCCCTGGTGCTAGTGGGAAATTTCTACCCCCCCCTGGGGCCAAAACGGCCAAAAAACAGGCCGATTTGCCCCCAGGTGGGGCAGAAAAACAAAAAGTTAAGTGTGAGGCCACCTGGAAGCGACCCTTGCCCAAGGGGTCGCTTCCTAAAAGCTAAAAACAAAATCCCTGGTGCCAGTGGGCATTTTCTGTCCCCCCTGGGGACAAAACGGCAAAAAAACGGGCCGATTTGCCCCCAGGGGGGACAGAAAAACGTAAACAAAAAATATGGCCGCCATCTTGGCTCCAAAAAACAACCCTGGTGCTAGTGGGGAATTTCTGCCCCCCCTGGGGGCAAAACGGCCGAAAAAACAGGCTGATTTGCCCCCAAGGGGGGCAGAAAAACGAAAACATTATCAGAGCACGCCTGAAAGCGACCCTTGCCCAAGGGGTCGCTTCCTATAATCTAAAATTACATCCCTGGTGCTAGTGGGGGCATTTCCACCGCACAATCGCGACGCTGTGCGCGATCGTGAGGCAGAAATGCCCTGCAAAGAGACATCAGGGGAGAGGATAATCTCTTTCCTCTCCCCTGATGCCTCTTCGCTGCCCCAAACCCCCACCAGCCACGAGAAACCTACCTGCTTGTCCGGCGCTCAGGAAGCAAATGGCTTCCCGAGCGCTGGGAATCCCTGATGATGTCAGCGCGCGCTGTGCACGCTGACGTCATCAGGGATTCCCATGGGGGGGGCGGGGGCGTCAGCGGAAGCTCTTCCGCTGCCGCCCCCAGCAAAACAACCACGATCGGAGACCCTGGGGGGAGCGCCAGCGCTTCCCCCGAGGGTGGGGCTGATGACGAGCTGGCCTTGCCATCAGCGCACGAGAGGTAAGCGCCATGACGAGCCCAGCTCGTCATTAGCCCCGAAGGGGTTAAAAGATTATAAGTTTGGAAAGGGTCTGAAAGCCATTGTCAGTCACTTTAAATGTGTTTTGCATTATGCCATTGTCCTTTTCATGTTTTGTTCTGCAGCTCCTCTTTTAGAGAATACCTGCTCCCCGTTTATGGCAGAATTTATCAGAGTATGTAGAAAGTTTTTCTTTGTTTTTTTGCAGAGGCCTCCGAATGCAGCACACATAGGAAAAGTAAACAAGCATTAGAAATGCAATAGGTCTCGGATTTTGTTGAGTTAGAGGTAATGGCATTGTTAATGGCAATGTGTTTTATCCATGTGTTCACCCTGCACACTCATACACTGCAGTCACTGTCACTCCGCAGTCACTATCACTCTGCACTCACTCTGCACTCACAGTCACTCTGGCACTCACTCTGCACTCACAGTCACTCTCGCACTCGCACTCACAGTCACTTTCGCACTCACTCTGCACCCACAGTCACTCTCGCACTCACTCTGCACTCATTCGTCACTCTGCACTCACAGTCACTCTCGCACTCACTCTGCACTCACAGTCACTCTGGCACTCACTCTGCACTCACAGTCACTCTGCACTCACTCTGCACTCACAGTCACTCTGGCACTCACTCTGCACTAACAGTCACTCTTGCACTCACTCTGCACTCACTCTCCACTCACTCTGCACTCACTCTGCACTCACAGTCACTCTCGCACTCACTTTGCACCCACTGTCACTCTCGCACTCATGCTGCACTCACTCTGCACTCACAGTCACACTCACAGTCACTCTCGCACTCCCTCTGCACTCACTCTGCACTCACAGTCACTCTCGCACTCACTCTGCACTCACTCTGCACTCACAGTCACTCTGGCACTCACTCTGCACTCACAGTCACTCTGTTCTCACTCTGCACTCACAGTCAATCTGGCACTCACTCTGCACTCACTATGCACTCAAAGTCACTCTGCACTCACTCTGCACTCACTGTCACTCTGCACCCCCTCTGCACTCACTGTCACTCTGCACTCACTGTCACTCTGGCACTCACTCTGCACTCACTGTCACTCTGGCACTCACTCTACACTCAGTCACTCTCACACTCACTCTGCACTCACAGTCACTCTCACACTCACTCTGCACTCACTCTGCACTCACTGTCACTCTCGCACTCACTCTGCACTCACTGTCACTCTCGCACTCCTTCTGCACTCACTGCCACGCTCGCACTCATGCTGTACTCACTGTCACTCTCGCACTCACTCTGCACTCACTGTCACTCTCACACTCACTATCACTCTCGCACTCACGATGCACTCACTGTCACTCTCGCACTCACGCTGCACTCACTGTCACTCTCACACTCACTATCACTCTGGCACTCACTCTGCACTCACAGTCACTCTGTTCTCACTCTGCACTCACAGTCAATCTGGCACTCACTCTGCACTCACTCTGCACTCAAAGTCACTCTGCACTCACTCGGCACTCACTGTCACTCTGCACTCCCTCTGCACTCACTGTCACTCTGCACTCACTGTCACTCTGGCACTCACTCTGCACTCACTGTCACTCTGGCACTCACTCTGCACTCAGTCACTCTCACACTCACTCTGCACTCACAGTCACTCTCGCACTCACTCTGCACTCACTCTGCACTCACTGTCACTCTCGCACTCACCCTGCACTCACTGTCACTCTCGCACTCCTTCTGCACTCACTGTCACTCTTGCACTCATGCTGCACTCACTGTCACTCTCGCACTCACTCTGCACTCACTGTCACTCTCACACTCACTATCACTCTCGCACTCACGATGCACTCACTGTCACTCTCGCACTCACGCTGCACTCACTCTGCACTCAAATTACAACGTATCAAAGCGAGATTTACCTCAGCGAATGTATTCATAGAGTAATATTTCTGTTCTCCTGCACAGTCAAGCGCCCAAGTTTCCCATGGGAGACCCAGACAGTCACTGTAACTTACCAGTGTTCAAGATAATGCAATATTGTATTTTGTCCAACAGAGAAGTCCCTATCAAAGTTTGGATAGAATCCGGGAGGTAAGGTGTCAGTAAAAGACTGCAGGCCCACAAAATGGGCAGCCATCCAGTAGCCCGTGCAGAAAACAGTCACCAGAATGCAACAAACAGCCTCAAAAATACCCTTGCAGCTAGGGGGAACTGAATGCCTACACTTCAAAACAACACTTGTGCAGGGATGAGGAGGTCTCTAGAACATGAGATGCTGGTCTAGCCTATATTTTGTAAATTTTGTAAGCTCCCCCCTCACAAGAAGTAGTTTATTTGTTTCTTATATTCAACCAATGAAATCATCAGGAGGTACCTATGTTCTCTTACAATGAATTTATATACTATGGTTTTAATTGATCCGAGGTTTGTCATTTTACATTGCTGATAAGAATGTGGTTCATTCTGCCGCATAATTGTAAAGCTGGTGTTTTACTAACTATGGAATAAAATTGATTAAAACAAGCCAAGTAAAAAGATGTTCCACGAATACAGAAAATACAACCAGACCAGCACTGAGCATCATTTAATGTGCACGAGGCATCCTCCCGGTAGGTGAAAAGGGTGACGAGGCCAGGGTAACATTTGTAGTGAAAATAATCATTATAACAACAGTCCAAAAATAAAACACATTGCGTTTATTGCCATACTTGTACCGTTTCTAAGAACAGTAAAGACCAAATACTACTATTGCCCAGTTTAAAGGTGCCCGTTATGAGTGTGACGTGTCCATCTCACGTAAAATACTCTGCGTGTCATTTATACCTCGCAGAATAAATGGCACGTAGAGTGTGTTGCACTTGATAGTGTGTTTAGTCAGTTTCTCATCATTCCCAGTTTCGCTAAATAAAGAACCCAGAGAAGATTTTTTTTTGCCCAGGATCACACAGTTCAGCCAAGCGTCGGAGCCAGGAGTGGAACCCCGTTTTCTTGACTTCACTGAATACTCAAACAAATCGTCCCCATTCATGGAGATAAAAGAAGAGGAGCCGGTGGGCTGGAAGCATCGGCATAGCAGTTAGACGAAACTCGGAGGAGACGCCGGGGCAAAAATCGATTTTTATACAAATAAACGGTAAATGATTTAGCTCGGTGCGACAGTCTGCGCTGTGTACCTGGAGGCCGGCACTTTTGTTTAGAAAAATACTAACTTTTCTCACCAGTTACGAAGTGAGTGCCAGACTTCTGCAAGTGCCATTCTATAAAAGTTTATAAACTTTCCGATCTTTGACAAACTTCCCTGCGTTGGCATGTTTAACCGACTTTCAGATAAGAAGGCAGCTCTTCGGGACGGGCTGCATGGTTTAAAGATTTAAAGGGCGTGCTCGAAATGCAAATAACACACACCACCACAGCTCATAATCGAACACCGTTAACGCCTTTGCTAGCTTCTCAGGGCACCACTACGCATGCGCAAGAAACCTTCGCCTGCTTCATTCGCTGCCCCAATACTCTTTATTTCAGTTTTATTTTATAGCAAAAAAAAAATGAAATTGACGTGCTATATATGTAACACAATGATTGTATACATCTGTACCAAGTTACTCGCAGAAAGTATTTTGTACACATATCAGGATTAAGGATGTATATTTAAAGAGGCGCTGACAGGGAGAGCTCCGTGAAATGGATTACAAAAAAAAACAAGCCGCATTCCACTGCTCCTGCCTGAGAAGCATTTAACGCTAGGTAAAAAAAAACAAGAAAACCTTTCTGACGTTTTATGCGCTACGTCCAACTCAACATTTACCCAGTGACTGAACAGACCAATATTTAATCAGGAAAACTGCACCCAAATCATAGCTTCCCTGCTTGACAAAATGTGTGCACGTGAGGAGGACGCGCGCCCGACAAACGCACTGCTCGATGTTGAACGCGCGCACACCATCTGGAATGCATTACACGGCCACCCTGACAGCTCCTAATTGATATTTATGGACGGCCGTGCGCGATACCGCCGAGAAAATGCCAACATGGACGCCTAATGCCCTATGGCATCAAGACTACTACAAAAACAGCACCGCGACGACCAATCAACATTCAGATAAGAAAAAACTAAGGAATGTGTCTTTCCCGAGGCCCTAAAGACTCTTTTTTTTTTTTTTTTTCTGTTACATTAGGATCTCGGAGCTCCGCCCGAGCCCTAAAAACGAAGAGAAATAAAAGCATTGTGCCAATCTAACGCCTGCATTTGCATGGTGTGTGTTTTTAGTGCTTCCTCAGATTTACAGGTATTTGTAAATCTGAGGTAGCATAAAAAAGCAATTGGTGTTGCAGTGGAACACCCACAGCAATACCTATTGCACGTCCCTTTCATGCAGATAACTGCGTGAATGGGTATCATATTTGCAAAGTGGTGTTAAGCCACAAAAAGTGGCTTAATGACACTTTGTAAATATGGAGCAGCGCATTACACCACCAGACCGTCTGTAAAACTGATGTTCCGGTGGTTCAATCCCCTTTTTCATATGCCCCAGGGTTTTATAAAGTTAACTATTTGGTTTCTTGTCGTCACTTGTGATTGTAATGTTTTATTTCACCTTTTTATTTGAGTGCAAAGGTTTTGATTTTCTGTGCTGTGATTTCTGCTTGCGACTTCAGCACTGATAGATTTGCTCTTTGTGTAGTTGCATGTGTTTGGTAAGAAAACATTGAAAGTATTTTTTGTAAATACTGTAATAAGAGCAGTATATTTAGCTTCTGTTTTATTGTGTGTGAAATTCTCCTTGGATTTGTGCATGATGTGTATTGTGTTGTCTTGTGTGTAATTTTCTTTTGTTCTTCCTTTCGAGGTGGATATCGTTGGTGCTTTCTGCCTCTGTGCAGAGTGGGTGTTGGTGATTCTAGCTCTCTCTGGCAAGTGAGTGGTATTGGTGTTCAATATATAGGTGTTTGTGTGCTTTGTATTGATTGACTTTTCATTACAGATTCCCAGTAGTTTTACTTTCCGTTTGTTAAAGAAACACTTTGTTTATTACTTATTTTATGGAGTGCTGGGTATTGTTGACTTATTTATCAAGTTACTTTTCTTAGTAAGGATTATGGTTAACCATAGGAATACCATACTGTAGGTTGTTGACTGATATGCTTTTCGAGTCTTCCTCTGACCATGACTATGAGACTGACTCTGCATCTGAGGCAGAGGAGGATGACCAGGATTCTGGCAGAGAATTTAAATTTTTATCGGGGGACTGGGACAAATGCTGGGTGGTTGGAAATGTGTGCCTGTACGGTGATCCCTCAAAGAAATGTGCGAAAAATTGGATTTTCTGTACCTAAATGTGAGGTATGCAGGGGATTCAGAGTAAGAAAATGTTAGAGGATCCATGCAAGCCACCTCTCCCCGGAAACCCCTGGGTGTCTATTTTTGCGAGGCACCCGGGGGGGGCCTGCGTCAAGAATATTGGGGAGCAGAAAGTCGAAAAAACTGACTTCACTGGATTGGTGCATGTGGTGTGCAGGGGAGTGATACCTTCACTCCAAGATAGCTTCACAGATGTTTCTTGATGGCTGGAGGTGCTCTGGGGACATTGGAGTCCTTTTAGGTTTCAGGACAACACAGCAGCAGCGATTGTTGAGTCCTGGGAGCAGCAGGCAGGTTTTTGTGCCATTTTGTTTTGAAGCAGGGATCCAGTTTTCGAGCAGTCGTTCTTCTTTGTCCTGGTCTTCTCTTGATGTTCAGGTTTCGGGGTGCTACCTAAATACTGAATTTAGGGGCGTTACAAGGGAAGGCAGTGGGCCAACGGGCTACATACCTTTAGGGTGTCTGCACTCTGTAGTGACCATTTCCTGTGGGAAGAGGCACTACCCTAGCCCTAATAGGCGGTTTTCTCACCATCCCAAGATGGATGAATTTCAGGAGAGGTGTTCACATTGCTTGAGGCATACTGTAATGTTTCCTAGGACAACTTCAATCTATGTTTACAAATTCATCATAAAAGTGGTTTCAAGAGAGGAGACCATCACTCAATGTACAAAAATTCCCCAAATATTTTATGTATGTATGTATGGGTATCTGAGTGCAGTATGCATGTAGAATGATATGGTGATTTCTCTGTTACAATTAGTCATATATGTTATATTTGATGTAAAAAATATTTAATAAAACACCTTTTTTGTATTTTTGTACATTGAGTGACGGTCTCCTCTCTTGAAACCACTATCATGATGAATTTTTAAACATAGATTGAAGTTGCCATAGGGAACTTTACAGTATGTCTTTACCTGCCTAGGTGAACCTCTCATTAGCAGCAGGGGGCCTCTAATCTTTGCATTGTAGAGGCATATCTGCTCAGGCTGATATTCACACACATAGGATATAGTGCACTCTACTATAGGACTAAAGGCCTGCTATATGGGTGACAGGTCGAATATTTGGTTTTCTCTAGCCTTACTGAGGGGTCCCTGGGGTGTCTCAAACAGTGCTGCAGCCCCAGAGGGCCCTCTTCAGTACCCATGCCCTACGTACCAATGGTACCATTTATTAGGGACTTACGGGGTAACTGGAGTGGTGCCAACCGTGGTGCTGTTTTTGGGAAAGAGATCTGGCATTGGGAACCTGGTTAGCAGGGACACAGTGCACTTACAATTTGAAGTTACATTAGACATCAGACAAAACGTAGGGGCTAGCCTGCGACAGGGAAGGGCCAAAAAGGTATAGTGATTGAGGGGGTCACCAAAGCGTGGTTATAAGAGCAAGTTTTTTTTATACGTTTCTAGGCTCACTCTGCTTTGGGCACCCAAACAAGTGAGGTATAATTTTTATCAGGAGACCAAGAGGAAAGCTGAGTGGTAGGACATTTGTGCTGAAGTGGTGATCCCACACAGAAAATATGACTCTTTAGCTATTTTGAGGTTTGCAGGGTATTCTGTGAAAGAAAACGTTGAGGGATCCACGAAAAGCCACACCTCCCTGGACTCCCAAGGGTGTCTAGTTTTCAAAAACGTCTGGGTTTGATAGGCTTCCTGAGATGGTCGCCAAGCCCGGTACCAAGTACAGTTACCCTCTTTGCAAAAACAGGTCATTTTGTGATAGATAGGATGCACCTGCCTGTTTGGTCACAGGGTTGGGTTTTTAGCACATCCCTTTGATAAATGTAATTATCTTGAAAATCTGACATGAATCCGGCCCTCCAGGACCAGTTTGGAGAACCCTGTTCAAATAAGAAGTCTTCATTCCTCATTGGAGCACTTTACCTCTCTTCAATCAATCATCATACCCAGTTTATGAAGTCCTTTTGAAAACAAAAGAGAGGGAGAAAAGCAACATCTTTCCTGCAAGATACTCTGGTTGATTTCTTGATATGTGAATCCTCACAACAAGATTCCTGATTCTTCTTTGTGTAGAAGCTTTGATAGTGGTTGCTTCTTGCCATTCGGCGATATATACGATACTCATAAGACTGAAAGAGAGGATCATGTTAAAGTCTTGAGCACATGTAACTGATAGAACTCGCTATGAAACCTATGACTGACTGACAGTGATCATTTGTGTGTGGGGTCCAGTACTGTACATCATGTACTGAATGCATACAAAACATAGATTTTATGGGGGCTTTATTAGTAAGAAGAATGTTTTAGACTTTTATACATCACAAACTAGACCTGAGAAATAGGGTATCAGAGCGCTTTACATGAGTATCAGTTTCCTTACAGCAGGACACATTCATGTGTTTTGTTAGGCAGAAGGAGATTAAGTGATTTGCCCAGAATCACAGGATGTTGAGCGTCGTTGCTGAGACTCGAACGAGGTTCCTCAGCTTTGAGGTCGACCACTCTAGCTGTAAGGCTACATCCTCTCCCCTTTAAGTATTAAACATGCATTGCACAACAATGCATTTTACTTTTTTATGTCTTTCTTTTTTCATTTGTTTGGTACAGAGAAACAATCACAAATTCGTAAAAGTTCTTACTTGAGTGTCTTGAATAATTTACATATGTAAGTTTAGAGTGAGAGCGTTACATTGAACAAAGCTAAGAACATTGATTTGGAGGAGTGGGGTTTGAGCAAATGGGGTTAAGGCAGAATCAGAAAGTAAGAGTGTATTGGTGAACATTTATAGATTGGAAGCCATAAGGGGGTGAAAAGATATGTAGTGACTGAACCTCATAACAGCAGCGGCCGCTGCAGGTAAGAGCGGTGGGACGGTGGGGCCAAGAGAGGGGGGATTTCGAGAGACGACCACGAGGGAAAATTAATTATTTATTTAATTTTCCCTTGTGGTTGTCTCTCGAAATACCCCTCACCTGGCCCAACTGCTCTTGCCTGCAGTGGCCACGACTTCACCATAATGTGGATGTTAAATTTGGCTATATTGCTTGTGCTCATTATGCCTGCTTGGACACAAGGCAAACAGATGGGCCGTCAGTAAGAGGTAAAGAACAGTATGTTTGTGCAAACATTATTACCATTATGCATTGACAAGAATGGATCCTTTGGAAGCCCTACAGGCAGACCTTTGCAGTAGTCTCATGACCAGGGAGGCCATGAAACAAATGGCAATGTTAAAAGGGATGTGTGGGCATATTTGTCTGAGGTTTAAAAGTGGGTGTCTAGCTGCTGTGGTCCGTGTTAATGATATTGGAGTCTAGATACATGTGGGACTCAGGAAACATATGCTTTGTCTAGGAGAGAAGTGCACCAGTGAATATACAATGTAATTAATGATATCTACCTTTCTATTGATATTTTATTTGTAGATTTTACAATTTGCAGAGTAGGAGGAGCGAGGTCACAGTCCTGAATTGAGTTTGGCCTGGCCCTCTACACTGGCCACAATAAAGAATGAATATGAGTAAAGCTAGTTTTGTCAAATGGTATCTTTGATTCTCTTTAGGTATGTAGGCCTGAGCAGCAAGGGAAACATTCCGAGAAAGGTGCTGGAGGTGTATATTTGCAGAAAAAACAAACAAACGGCAATGCAGATATAAACACAAAAAAAAAATGTCCAAACCTGATTTAGATAAAAAAAAGATACACTACAGCAAAATAGAGAATAAATGATGGCTTAAAAAGCTATTTAGACGTATTGTCATTCTATAAAAAAAAAACAATGGGAAATATATTTGAGATAGAACTCTATAGGATTGATTAAATATTTAGAAAAAATAACAAAGTCACTTCCACAAAGATTGTGATGAAAGTATTATGTTAGGCTGGACCTAAATCATATGCACTCTTTCTAAGTGTACTGCGGAAAGCAGTACAGATAGAAAGAGGAAAAATAAGGAGAAATAAACATATTTGTCCTTGTTATGACTTACCTGGGAAGGCGTAGCATATTGGTGCATTCCCAGGTCTACCACTGATGGTAAATTTGGAAATGCGCCAAAATCCATGAATGGGAACAACCATGCTCCACCAATGGAATGACTCCCTGCCGCAGAGTAACGCAAGGTGATTGGCACTGCAATGCATTACTCTAGATTTATCAAGCCATGCAGGTCCACGCAAGGCCCTGAAGCTTGACAACTCACACTTAGGTTTTGCGACGCCCTTGTAATCCCTTGTGTGACGCAAGTGCAACGCAAAACCATGATAAATCTCTCCCTCAGGTTAAATAGTCAGGACATAACACTTTGTATTCCCCTAGTAGGCAAAAAGTAACCTTCTCCTTCAGGAAAAATTGCCACTTTTATTTCTTGGCTTTCCAGTCTTGATCTGCGGAGTAGGGATCTCTTAATCATTTGTTAAAGAATGCAGGATTAGCATGCCTTTGTTTTCCTTAGTTTGTAGTCCTAAACCAATCTGTACCTTTTTTCAAATGTGTCTCAGTCTATTTTTTTCAGGAAAATTTCTTGCATAATTCAAAGTCCTTGTTAGAAGGGAGAAGGGAGTAGCTCTGTGAGAATGGGTAACAACTCACCTGGAAATCAAATGTGCCACACAGGTTCGAATTGGCCTATAGGTAAATCAGGTCGTGCAAGAAGGGATGGACTGATTGGTCAGCAGAGGCGTAGCTGGGGAGAGGGCGGTACATCCAGGGCAGCACTGTTTTTGGGGGCGGCGGATGTGAGCAAGTCATATCTGTTGACTACCACCAACCCCCGCACTGAGAACAAGTCGTCCATCTGCTGCCTGACCCCCCCAAGGAACAAGTCCCTGTCGGCTACAACTCCCCCGCTCTTACCTGCCCCGTGCAGCAAACTTAGGGTCCACCCTTGGTGGCAGTTGGTCTAGCTATATACCACTGCTGGTCAGTCTTGATCTGCGGAGTAGGGATCCGTTTTTTTGTCTGTTTGTAGTGATGTTTTACAATCTGGTGGGCCAGTGTATACTGCTGATTTTCCTGATAATATTACAAACATTGCGTAGAAATTATAATAGTGTGCAGTTTCCTATACCTTGCAAATCACCCATACAGCATCTCTTTTGCAAGTTCAAAATTGTCCCAATTTGTAAATGTGCACCACTTTCTAGCTGAGTGATGCATTATTGGGGGCCTTTTTTATTTTGACGATTTGTCCTACTTTCTGTCTCAGTCCGACCCTGGTAGCAAAAAGATATTCCTCACCATTTTTTAAATATTAGCCAAGGAATCCTGGGGCACATGGTAACATTGTGCTGACTCATATGCTATTGTGAATTGGCCCACAAACTTCCAACTCCTATCAGTATAAACGGCACAACCATTTCGAGTGGTAGTAACAGTACATGAACACTCCTATTTTATTCCCAAAGTTGATGTTTTGGGCCAATCCACAAGTTCAATAAGAGTATGTATAAGAGTGCTACAGGAGTACTACTTTACACACTCCAAAATACCTCTGAATAGGCACCAGGGGTGCTGTGAGAGATGAGACCTAAGTGATGGTGATAGCGCCTGTTAACTCTCTGCCACCAATTTTAAGAAGACCTAGCATATCTCCAGCCTCTGATCTTCTGCTGCCATCCAAAAAGTCTTCAAGACTTGAGATGGTGATGGCAGGACAAGCTGAACAGGTGAATTTATTTCTAAACCCTAGCTAAAATGATGTAAATAGTGTCAACTTTGGCTAGATAAGGAATAAATATTATATTTCTCATAACTTTGTTCTAACTGAGGTGTTTAACAGATCTGTTTATAGATCGTTACTTTTTCACAAATTACATGCTTGCCTAAAAGATCAATCAAGCAGTTCGACTATATCTGAATTAGCAATTTAGGCAAAAATGTATTTAAGATGTGGCACAACTACCAGCAGACATAGCTATTATCTCTGTGCCACACACAAGGCCAAATACAACACTTTTGGAAGTGGAAACATAAATGAGCCCCCACAAACCCATAACACAAGTAACTTGGTAAATTAGCCTTTATTTACTACAGCTGACTTAAAATGTGGTTGTTCTTAGCATTTAACAGCCTTGTTGCTGGAATTAAGTATTTTTTTTAGCAAGACCCTTTGGATGATGCCTGCTTAGCAGAATCAAATCACTGCACAGATCAGAAATTCTGTGACCCAGTAAACAAAACAATGGCAGAACACCATGGCCAGATGAATTTCTTTATATTATGATGCTCAAACGTTCATATTTCTATTATACATATTCATTCAGTTGTACTCAGCTGATAATTCGTTTTCCGTCTGTTTTACAACATTTTACTTTTGATAGCGAAATGTTGGTGAAAAAAGAAAAAAAAAATATTGAAAAGCACTTTGTTAAAATACTTTCCTTTGGAAAAAAACATAAACATTATTTTCTCCTATGTAAATGGCAAAGTTCCAGGACTATGTTATGAAGTAATTTTGGATATTAATAGTTATTTTGTTCCAGGAAGTTTGCGGTTTTCGCCATAAAAAACACAAGTTTCATATTTTATATTTTCTGCATAGGTTCTATTGTAAGCCTACATATATTGATTTGTTCATATTTTATTGTTGCTTTGTATGTACTTTTGTGGGGGGATTGAATGTAAGTCTACAATTGCATACCTATTTATTATTGTTGCCTAGGAAAAAATAAAGTTAACTCAGAATTTTTATGTTCTAAGGAGAGTGTGAATGCCTTTAGTAGTATAAAAAAAATCAAAAAAGTAGTACACCACCGTTAAAAGGTTTTGACCCAAATTTACAGAGTGTTATTACAACAGATGCCAGTAGTAAGGGTCTAGGGGATTTTCTCACACAGATAGAGGCAGATGGTAAGAAAGTAGGGATTGCCTTTGCTACATGGAGCTTGACACCCAATGAAGAAAGATACTCGGTAATTGAATGTGAGGCCTTGGCATTCATGTGGGGCATGGAGTATTACAGGCCATTTGTGTGGGGGAAGAGGCTTGACTTAAGAAGGGATCACAAGCCACTTACAAACTCTTACTATTAGCGGGGTAATAAAAGTGACAGCACAAATTGCAAAAATGTCCATAAGATTACAAGATTATGTTTACAATGTATCGTATTTACCTGGGATAAGGAACAGGATTGCGAATTAGCTCAGTCGGTTACCTTTACTATTAAATGAAGTGCCAAAGGATAATTGTGAGGATTTTGGAGTAGCCAGGTAGAAGATAGTGAGGAATACTGCATTAATAAGGATGAGTGGGCAACTGCATATGAGAAGGATGGTGAATTGATGGTTAAGTGTTATCTGGAGGGTGTCTGGCCACACAAGAGAATGGCGAGTGTTAATTTCAGGAAATAATGGGAGGTGCGGAATAAATAGGGTGAGAGTGACAATTAGTTATGGAGAGGGGAGAAAAGTATACCAGCAGCAGACATTAGAGGCAAAATTTTACAGTTGTGTCACATTGGTCATCTTAGAATAGTTAAAACTAAGAGAAGAGTTAAGGAAACGTATTGTGGTGAGGAATAGATAAGGACACAGAGAGACATGTGAGAATGTGTGTGGAATGTTGCAATGCGGATAAAATACGTAATACCTTCCGTCCTAGCTTAGGTCCGATAGTGTCCAAAGATGGTTTAGAAAATTCTTGGTGTGAATATCTTGGGACCAGTTTCATATGCTCAAGGTGAATACAAGTATATAATTGTTTTGGTGTATATTTTTTCTAAGTGGGTTGAATTGGAGATTATGGAGAGTGCTAAAGTCAAAGCAGTGATTACATTTATGGATAGGATTTTTTGTGTGAAGGGTTACCCAAAACTTTAATCAGTGACAATGGTGTACAGTTTAAGTCTGTCATCAATGAGGAGTAATTAAAAATGAATGAAAATAGACATCAGTTTACATCAGTGTATTAGCTAGTTGGTAATGGTGCAGTTGGGAGGTTTAACAGAGTTTTCAAGGGAACTATTCAGTTGTCAGAAATGGGTGGCAAGGACTGGATAGTTGAAGTAAAAAAAATGCTTTGGGCTTTTACGTCTGTTCCTCTGTTACTAGATTAAGTCCCTTTGAGTTAATGAGAAGTAGGAAATGTTATATTAAGGGCAACATGGGTTGGGTGAATGAGTCTAGGAAGGTGGAATGGTCTGCAGAGGAGGTAAAAAATAGCATAATGAAGGCACAGCAAGTCTATAAGGAGTATTATAATGACAAACATGCTTGTACTGATGTGGCTTTCTATACGACAAATTTTATATTTCGTATTTCTTTGTATGGATTCTATAGTAAGTCTACATATATTCACCGTTCATATTTCTATTGTTGCTTTTTATATCTTATTTGGGAGGGATTGTGTGCTAGTCTACAATGTCTACAATTGCATACCTATTTATTATTGTCACGTGGAATAAATAAATAAATATATATATATATATATATATATATGTATATATATGTATATATATATATATATATATATATATATATATATATATATATATATATATATATATATATTCCCAAAGATTCGCTCTGCATCTACTGCCTGAGGCCCCGAGGGAGGTGGTACGGACTCCGGCCGAGCACGCCGGTAATCAAAGTTCCAAAGTTTTTTACAACGTAATGTCCTGTGCTCTTAGGTGCCCATCGCCGTGCCAGAGGTCTGCCTGTAGAGTTTATCCTCAAAGAGGAATATGTTATGAGTTAGACAGAATTGTATAAACTCAAGGATCATCATATTGTGTTATGCAAAACGGATCTGACGGTTATCCAAGTAGTGTTTAACAGCAGCTAAACCATGCTTATGGTCTATGATGGTATATAGGCTGGTGATGTCCATCACCAGGAGTAGATAATCCGACTTCCAGTTCATGTCTGACACTTTATTCAGGAAATCTTTAGTGTCTTGAATATAAGATTCCAAGTTCATAACCAAGGGGAAAATGATATTGTCAATAAATCTGGACATGTTCTCGGTTAGTCCATCAATCGAGGCAACAATGGGACAGCCTGGCGGAGAAATACTGTTCTTATGTAGCTTGGGCAAATGGTAGAACGTCGGCGTCATTGGATCGCTGCTGCTTAGAAAGAGATGTTCATCGTTACCCAGCATACTAAGATTATACCATTTCCGAATCAGGTCATCGTATTCCCTGATGCTGGATTCATAAGCTTCCCTTGTAGTGATGGTATTCCTATGCTTGACCAAATCCATAGTCATAGCTTCTGTGAAAGCATCGATTGCATCCCATGGTGATTGTGGGATGAATGTGGAGGGGGGTTTAAATTGGCTTTCTTCCCTCTCCTGTTCGATCCCCTGTATCGCAGCCCTCTGCACCATGTCCATATCTGTTGCCTGCACAGATTATGTCTTGGTTCTCAGAGGTTCCATAGCCTCAATGCATGACATATCTTTGCCACTTAAGGCATCAGTAGCCGTCAGTCTAGTTCCTTGTTTCGTTGACACCTTGGTGTGTGATCTTAACTTGAAATGTTTGTGCAGTTTTAACTTCCTGGTAAAACGGAAAAGATCGATTTTAGTTTGTGTGTACTCCAAATTGGGATTGGGGCAGAAAGTGAGTCCCAGTCTCAGGAGTTCTCGTTCTTCATAAGTAAGGGCTTTATTCGTTAGGTTGACCACAGTCAAATTGGTCACTCCTACGTTCATATTGGACCTTATTTCTTTTTGCTGCGGCCGGTCAAGTTCTGGGCCTTTGCTCTGCCCCGTCCTCTTCCTTTTGCCGCCGCCCCCTGATCTCCTGGTTTTCTTTTTCCTGGCTCTGGGGGCTTGTTCTTCCCCCCTCAGCCAATTCTGCCTTATCAATTGGAACTCCACGTGAAAAGGGACAGCCACTCTTCTACGTTAGTTGATGGTATCACGCTGCTCATCACTCGATTCACCAGCAGTTACTTCAGACTCAGAGGTCGCCGCACTTGTGCTTGGTGAAGATTGTGTAGATTGTGCACTTTGGGTGCTTTGGTACATTGCTTTCCTAGGGGCATCATACTTTTTGGCGAAGGTTAGTACACGCCCCTGGCGGTAATCGTTCTCATCGCGCTCGAACTTCTCCTGCTTGCGCGTCATGATCTTCTGTTCGCACCTCACCAGGCGTGTTTTCATTGCCTCCTTGAGGTCTTGCACCTTAGCTGCATCCTCCTCCTTGTCGATCTCCTCCTCAAGGATTTTAATTTCTGCTAGAGCCTTTTCTCTGTCGCTCCAAGCGTATTTCACCATGATCTTGAGTGTGCCCTCGCAATATGATGCCGTGTGTTCATGCCAATCAGTGAGCAGTTGGGGGTCTGGATGCTCGTATGAGGGGACCGTATATACCCTCAGTCCTTGTGGTACCCGATTTTCTTCGAATTTCTCGTTCGTGTAATTTCTCCAATTTTTTTGAATGCTGTCATTCAGTTTACTGCTTCAAGCTTCCAAGGGCAAAGCTGTCACAGTTCGCGGTTTGTCACGCTTTTTAAACATATCGTGTGCCAGAGCCCGACGCTCTGTTTCACCAAGCATGTTCTTGTTTTCTTGTTCATATATAGGTTGGTAGTCAGTTCACTCTATGTTGTGCTCAGATCCCAGTCGATCGAGCCATCGCTCTGACTGCTATTCTCCTAGATGCTCTGTCACATATCAGCTGTAAATCACATCCATAAATACAGGAAAGGAAATGGGCTCACCGGTACGACGCGTATGGATGGTCCCCGTCGGTGAGTACAGAGAGATTTGTACCGTGTTAATTCTCTCAGTCCTCTCATATATATATATTCAATGAAAAAACCATAGGTTTGAGACCATATATAGTTAGGTGAATATTTTAATCATAAAAAACCAATGAAATTCCATATATAGTTAGTTGCACTAACTATATATTTCGCGCACCCGCAATCCACTGCTGATGATATCACATATTACATCATTCATGACATGGTCAGTGACATCACTGATGACATCACTGATGACATCTCAAATGACATCACTGATGACATCACTGATGACATCTCAAATGACATCACTGATGACATCACTGATGACATCACTGATGACATCATCCTGTGACTGTGTGTTTCTGTAAAGTTTTAATATGTTTTACATATTGAAGAATGAGTGGATGTATAAGTGTCTGGATTTAGTAGGTGTGTGACTGACTGTATGAGTGAGTGAATAAATGTGTCGTACTAAATGCATGGGTTAGTGACTAAACTGTCTGAATGTGAGCATCAGTATGTCTGTTGTGGTGTAAACTGCTGCATGTGTTGATCATTAGCTATACGAGAGGGTATATGTGTTATTGATTGGTTGCCCAAGTATTTGTATGGGAGATTGAGTGTGTGTGGGGGTGGCTGGGAGGTGTGTGACTCTGTGCATAGATGTGTGAGCAGTTGATTCACTAGGTGTATGAGTTCAAGAGTGCATGTGGAAACAGCTACATGGGCGGTTGACTGTGTGCATGAGTGTATTGATGAGTGAATGGATATCTCAATGCTACATGTCATAGTAAGTACATATGTAAAACACAGTACATGTGAGAGTTGGCATATATAAATAACTGTGCATGAGAGCCAGTGAATGTGTGAGTGGCTGTATGGATCATTGTGAACTTGTATCAGGGATTGTATAAGAGAGTAAATATGTGTTAGTATATGTTTGAATAAGTAAGGTGTGTATAACTGTATAGTTGAGGAAGTGGATGTGAGATTGATTCTTTGCATGACTGACTAGGTGTGTGAGTAACTCCATGGATGAGTGACAGTGTGTGAGCGTCTGTATACACTGAGTGTATCTAAGGTTATATTAGAGTCTGAAGAGGTTCATCGTATTAGCACATGAATGATGTCATCAGTGATGTGATCAATGATGTCAAATGAGATGTGATCAGTGATGTCATCAGTGAGGTCATTTGAGATGTCATCAGTGATGTAATTTGAGATGTCATCGGTGATGTCATCAGTGATGTCATTTGAGATGTCATCAGTGATGTCATCAGTGATGTCACTGACCATGTCATGAATGATGTAATATGTGACATCATCAGTAGTGGATTGCGGGTGCGCGAAATATATAGTTAGTGCAACTAACTATATATGGAATTTCATTGGTTTTTTTATGATTAAAATATTCCCCTAACTATATATGGTCTCAAACCTATGGTTTTTTCATTGAATTTTTAAGGTTTTGTAAATGCAAATACCTAACTATATATGGTCTCAAACCTATGTTTTTTTCTGTGAATATATATATATATATATATATATATATATATATATATATATATATATATATATAAAATTTTGTTCCTTTTCAAATTAAATGTATTAAGTGTTACCACTTTATTCCAATCAAGATGACTTCAGGTGTGCCATACTTTTGTCATAAGTAAGACTGTTAGCGTTCTAGTTGTTCTTTAGAACACTCTGGGACATTCTGTCATTGGGCTATAGTTGGGCTACATCTGGCTGATATTTGGCCTACATTTGGGCTCTTTTGTCTCTGGTGGCCATCTTGGGAGACTGCATATCAGAATTTTTTTAATGAAATATAAGAGGATTTGAGAAGTCACTCAAAATGTGCCCTAATTTTTCTTTCTTCAGCACTAATCATATTTTCTATGGCAAAATGAACCCCCTCATTTTGTTCCTTTGCAAATTAAATGTTTTAAGTGTTAACACTTTATTCCAATCAAGATGACTTCAGGTGTGCCATACTTTTGTCAAAAGTAAGACTGTTAGCGCCCTAGTTGTTCTTTAGAACACTCTGGGACATTCTGTCATTGGGCTATAGTTGGGCTACATCTGGCTGATATTTGGGCTACATTTGTTTTTTTTGTCTCTGGTGGCCATCTTTGGGCTACATTGGGCTACATTGGGCTACATTGGGCTACATTTGGGCTCCAACATATATATAGCCCAATGTAGCCCAATATATATTTTTCAAAGTTAATTTTCGTAAAAACCACTGGAGCATATATCTTGAGACATAGCAAAGGCACATCAGGGCACCAGTCCCTACAATTTTGCCAAGTGTAGTGGAAATCCATTCAGCCGTTCGGGCTAAAAGTGAGTCCAACCACCCTATGGAAAACTCAATGTTAAAAACACGTTTTGGGACCCCCCTTTTTTCTCGACCCCACTTGACGAAACCCCCCCAAACTTTCAGGGGACGGTCAGAGACGAAATGTGCCATTTTCCTGAAAATTTCAGCAATTCCGCCCATCAACGCCAAAGTTATTCAACATAGAATTTTCAGAAATCCCTATTCAAAAAAATCCTAACTATATATACCTACTGGCAAAGTAAGACTGTTAGCGCTCTAGTTGTTCTTTAGAACACTCTGGGACATTCTGTCATTGGGCTATAGTTGGGCTACATCTGGCTGATATTTGGGCTACATTTGTTTTTTTTTGTCTCTGGTGGCCATCTTTGGGCTACATTGGGCTACATTGGGCTACATTTGGGCTCCAACCTATATATAGCCCAATGTAGCCCAATATATATTTTTCAAAGTTAATTTTCGTAAAAACCACTGGAGCATATATCTTGAGACATAGCAAAGGCACATCGGGGCACCAGTCCCTACAATTTTGCCAAGTGTAGTGGAAATCCATTCAGCCGTTCGGGCTAAAAGTGAGTCCAACCACCCTATGGAAAACTCAATGTTAAAAACACGTTTTGGGACCCCCCTTTTTTCTCGACTCCACTTGACGAAACCCCCCAAACTTTCAGGGGACGGTCAGAGACGAAATGTGCCATTTTCCTGAAAATTTCAGCCAATTCCGTCCATCAACGCCAAAGTTATTCAACATAGAATTTTCAGAAATACCTATTCAAAAAAATCCTAACTATATATACCTACTGGCAAAGTAAGACTGTTAGCGCTCTAGTTGTTCTTTAGAACACTCTGGGACATTCTGTCATTGGGCTATAGTTGGGCTACATCTGGCTGATATTTGGGCTACATTTGTTTTTTTTTGTCTCTGGTGGCCATCTTTGGGCTACATTGGGCTACATTGGGCTACATTGGGCTACATTGGGCTACATTTGGGCTCCAACATATATATAGCCCAATGTAGCCCAATATATATTTTTCAAAGTTAATTTTCGTAAAAACCACTGGAGCATATATCTTGAGACATAGCAAAGGCACATCGGGGTACCAGTCCCTACAATTTTGCCAAGTTTGGTGGAAATCCATTCAGCCGTTCGGGCTAAAAGTGAGTCCAACCACCCTATGGAAAACTCAATGTTAAAAACACGTTTTGGGACCCCCCTTTTTTCTCGGCCCCCACTTGATGAAACCCCCCCAAACTTTCAGGGGACGGTCAGAGACAAAATGTGCCATTTTCCTGAATATTTCAGCCAATTCCGTCCATCAACGCCAAAGTTATTCAACACAGAATTTTCAGAAATCCCTATTCAAATAAATCCTAACTATATATACCTACTGGCAAAGTAAGACTGTTAGCGCTCTAGTTGTTCTTTAGAACACTCTGGGACATTCTGTCATTGGGCTATAGTTGGGCTACATCTGGCTGATATTTGGGCTACATTTGTTTTTTTTTGTCTCTGGTGGCCATCTTCGGGCTACATTGGGCTACATTGGGCTACATTTGGGCTCCAACATATATATAGCCCAATGTAGCCCAATATATATTTTTCAAAGTTCATTTTCGTAAAAACCACTGGAGCATATATCTTGAGACATAGCAAAGGCACATCGGGGTACCAGTCCTTACAATTTTGCCAAGTTTGGTGGAAATCCATTCAGCCGTTCGGGCTAAAAGTGAGTCCAACCACCCTATGGAAAACTCAATGTTAAAAACATGTTTTGGGACCCCCCTTTTTTCTCGGCCCAAACTTGACGAAACCCCCCCAAACTTTCAGGGGACGGCCAGAGACAAAATGTGCCATTTTCCTGAAAATTTCAGCCAATTCCGTCCATCAACGCCAAAGTTATTCAACATAGAATTTTCAGAAATCCCTATTCAAAAAAATCCTAACTATATATACCTACTGGCGACCGCCAGTAGGTAATATATATATATATATATATATATATATATATATATATGTATATATATATATATATATATATATATTACCTACTGGCGGTCGCCAGTAGGTATATATAGTTAGGATTTGTTCTCTATGGGATTTTTGAAAATTCTATGACTAATAACTTTGGCGTTTGTGGACGGAATTGGCTGAAATTTTCTGGAAAATGGAACATTTTGTTTCTGAGCAGCCCCTGAAAATTTAGGGGGGGTTCGTCAAGGGGGGGCCGAGAAAAAAGGGGGGTCCCAAAACGCCTACTCTGCTGCTGCTCGTATGCTATACATTTGTTGGTTTTCAGCAAATTGTTCATTTCAGTATGCTTAGTCTGCTGCTGTAGGTTGCAGTTTGTTAGCTATAAACAAATAACTCATTAGTTATACGTGACCTGCCTGCTGCTGCTTAAGCTTTTGGTGTTTGTAGAGTTGTGCTTAGGTTCTTTGTGAAGCTGTACTGCAATTGAAAACGGCGTTTCACACACCCACACAAAAACAAACACCCCCTCCCCTCCAGCTTTCGCTTTCCCTCCTGCGTTTTAGGCCACGCTCTCCGTCTCGCTTTCCCATGTTAATTTCCATAGGGCGGTTGGCCTCACTTTTAGCCCGAACGGCTGAATGGATTTGTACGAAACTTGGCAAAATTGTAGGGACTGGTAGCCCGATGTGCCTTTGCTAGGTCTCAATATATGTGCTCCAGTGGATTTTGAGAAATTAACGTTCAAAAAAAGATATATATCTGTGACAGCGCTCCGGGCAGCGATCCGGTTCGCGTACTTTTCGCGTTACGGAGCTTTGCGAAGCGAAGCTGATTGGCTCTCCGGTGTCTGTAAACATTCCAAACAGTCCGTAGCGGCCGCCATCTTGTCTCTCGGTAGGATCGAGAGACAAGAGGAGGCCAAAGCGAAGGGGCAAATGACCATAAGGGGGCATAGTAGATCCTCCCTGACCCCCTAGGTTTGATGTTGAGGCTTTAAAAGGGCCCCGCGGGGCAAAAAACAAACAAAAAAAAAACGTTTTTTTTCGTGGGGTGCGCCCGGTACGCGTAACGAAAAGCGGACTGGGGAGCGTACTACAAGGAAACAAGAATGATTGACTTTTAACTTATTGTATGTTTATAGACGTTTTTTCTTTTTTTTTTTTTTTTTTTGCTGAGTGACGTCTCGGCCTATCTCCACGGGATGCAGTCCCTACTATCTCGGCGTTTAAGCACAGGGGGACCGGTAGTGTGGGAGAGATAACGTCTGTTAACGTTCGATTTGAAGGAAATCAGGAAGTGTTGAAAAACATTGTCTGCGCCATCTTGCCTTTTTTCAAATGCCACACTTTTGTCGTGCACGGCAGCCATTTTAGATGCCTTGACCAGACCCACTCTCTGCACGCTGTCGATCCTTAGCATGGCTCCCCACCCTCGCAAGCATCTCCCCCAGGCACTGGTCACCCCCGCTCTCTGTCTTATGCATGGGCAATAAACCTCCCCCCATCTGCGCTGCTCTTCCTTGAGAATCACACCCTGTGCCCGCCCGACACCTCCCTTTCGCCCTATTCACTACCGCACCCTCTGACACTCCTCATCCTCTGTGTCCGATTGTCCAGGCCGGTACCAGGCTATCACCTAGCCTTGCAGATGTAGTTTATGGCCCCAGCTGTAAAGAATCACCCCTCTTCAAAGGAGTTACAGTAGATCAAGGCCCCCACCCGATGAGATCCGTCACACCACACGCGTTCCTACTATCTGAAAACCATCCTGTATTGTGATTGGGGAGGGGACCGAGCCTGAAGCGGAAGATTCCAGGGATGCCTCTTTGTACATCAAAGTTTTTACAATTATGTGTCACATTAAAAATATATAGCACTCCAACAAAGTAGTAGGATTATAAAACTTTAATAACTTATAAATATATACAACGCAACAAAAACAGTAAATACATTTAAACATTTTTTTGAAAAAAGAAGCAACAATGGTCAGTAGCTGTGTTTTTGTGCGAATAGTCCCAAGGCAGCACAACGTGCTGAGTTCTGGACGGCACCCAGGTGATGTTACCTGGGTGCCGCACTGGTTTTTGGTATCCTACAATGCAGCTCCGAAAAATGGCGTGGGGCGTCCCGGGGGGTGCGGGGGGAGGCCTCGTCAGTAGCGGTCTGTTGTGCGAATAGTCCCAAGGCAGCAGAACGCGCTGAGATGTGGATGGCACCCAGGTGATGGCCAGTAAGTTGCCGCACTGGTTTTGGTATCCTACAATGCTGCTCCGAATAACGGCGTGGGGCGCCCCGGGGGGGGGGGGTGAGGCGGCGTGAACGGGCCTCCCCAGGTGGAGGCTCGTCTGCTGTAGTGGGGCGCCCCTTTACCGTTTCAGTTGCCATTCCGCCCGCTTTTGGTACACTGTGCCAAAATCCGCCATTCAGCTGAGTTGCGCCCACTCTTGCGGTGCAGCGATAGGCGGCTGCCACAGGACTCTCAAAATGGCGGCAGGCTCTTTCCTTTTTGGGCCTGGTCCACTGAAATGGCCCTGGGACACCTTGGAACTCGGACGCTTGTCTGCTAGGTCTTGGACCCCATTCTCGAAAGCGTCCCCTCAGCCTTGAAGATTCTACAAAAGTCTTGGGGGCCACCGACTCCTGCAGGCTTCCAGTGGGGAGCGGCTGCCATGATTGCTTGTGGAATGGCCACGACGGAGCTACGAGATGGTGGTGCTCTCATGCTGATGCCAGCTTCAGTCTGAAACATCCAGAAACAAGGTGGGGCTTTCATCGTTTGGGGAAAAAAAATGTTTTAATCCAATGAGAAGTGTTATTTTTAGGTCATTTGATCAAGCCTTCCATCATTAGGAAACCAAAAGTAAAATGAACCAATGAAAAGTTTTATAAACAAGTCACATGACCTGTTATGCGGCATAGGGCTATAAAAAGCGTAGAAAATCCGTTGGCACGTGAGGCGGCGTCAGTAGCGGACCGATGTGCGAATAGGCCGAAGGCAGCACAACGCACCAAGATCCGGATGGCACCGAGGTGGTGTCCAGCAAGTTGCCGCACTGGTGTGGCCATCCTACAATGCTACGCCGAAAGTCGGCGTGGGGCGCCCCGTTGGCCTGTGAGTTCGCGTCAGTCAGTGGGGGCTGTTTGAGGATCTGACTGCATTGGAAAGCAATGTGATGCTGTGCGTCGCCCCCAAGATGGAGGTTCCTCGGCTGCAGTGGGGCGCCCCTTGGTGTTTCACTCGCTATGCAGCTGAGTTGCGTGCGCACTTGCGGCGAATAGGCCGAAGGCAGCACAACGCGCCGAGATCTGGATGGCACCGAGGTGGTGTCCAGCAAGTTGCCGCACTGGTGTGGCCATCCTACAATGCTGCGCCGAAAGTCGGCGTGGGGTGCCCCGTTGGCCTGTGAGGTGGCTGTAGTAGCGGACCGATGTGTGAATAGGCCGGAACCAGCACAAGGCGCCAAGATCCGGATGGCACCGAGGTGGTGTCATAGTTGAGAGTTCTGAGCAGCGCTTGTAACACTGTCTGAAGCTTATTTGCACCTGCTGCAGCTTCACTATTGCCCTGGTGTGGCCTAAGATCGCCCATGACATAGGCGGCCGCCTCCCGGGGTCCGGCGGAACTGTTTTCCTTTTCCTTTGTGCATCTTGTCCCACAATCCGTTTGACCTGAAGACACGACCAGGTCCCTGAATGTGTGCAGGGGGACGCTATTGAATGAATCAAAATGGCGGCTTCACACAAAGCTGACTCAAGCGTTGCAGCTGATGCTATACAGACAAAAACTGGTTTTCAGTTTGTACATTCTTCAGGATTTTTCCATCCAAGGCTGGTTGAGAGTTTGTAGAACAATGGCTTCAGATTTTCAACATACTACTCTTCAACATTCTTCCTAAATGTAACAATGTGAGACTCACTAGGAGAACGGTGTAGTGAGGGCCACAAACGGCTGTTTATCTTTCCTTTCAAAATGCTGCCAACAATATTTTCGGAATGGAAGACACCACAAGGCGCTGAGATTCGGTTGGCACCGAGGTGGTGTCCAGCAAGTTGCCGCACTGGTGTGGCCATCCTACAATGCTGCGCCAAAAGTCGGCGTGGGGTGCCCGAAGGGGGGGAGGCGGCGCAAACGAGCCTCTCCCGCTTCTTCATGTGGAGGCACTTCATCTGCAGTGGGGCGCCGAGATCCGGATGGCACCGAGGTGGTGTCTAGCAAGTTGCCGCACTGGTGTGGCCATCCTACAATGCTGCGCAGAAAGACGGCGTGGGGTGCCCGAAGGGGGGGGGGCGGCGCAAACGAGCCTCTCCCTCCTCTCCAGGTTGAGGCACTTCATCTGCAGTGGAGCGCCGTCTAGCTGAGTTTCTCCCGCTCTTGCTGCTACAGCGACAGGCGGCTGCAACAGGACTCTCAAAATGGCGGCCTGTTCTTTGGATTTGGGCCTGGTCCACTAAAATGGCCCTGGGACCTCGGACGCTCAAATTTTTTTTCCTTTCCTCTACATGCAAAAAAGGTAAATGCCCGGTACGTTACCTGCCTCATCTGCCACGATGTACTCTCCAGAGGAACCGAAAAAATATATAGTTCTGGTAATTATACCATGCATCGTCATATGGAGAGGTGGCACCGATTAATTATAGTGCTGCACAAAAGAGAGATTTGGAGGACAACCCCCGACCTGCCAGTACATTCACCAAAGAAGTGGCACTGACAGCATCAGAGGCAAGGGAAACGGTCCCAAATATTCAGAAGAACTTTGGAAAGATTAAAATGACATGTTTAGATTGTGGCAAATTAATTTCATGTGGACAGATGAGTGTTACTCTAATAAATACAGCATATGAACATCATCATAGTCGATGGTTGGTGGAGACATTTTGACTATATCCTGGACCTGCCCGTCCTCGTCCAAAATGGCGCCGGAATAAATGGGACTCGTAACTCCTTGTTGTGTACTGGTTGCACAACCTTGATATCACGAGATACGTATGCAGTTTTGAAGCACATGGCGGGCGGGGACGAGAATTGATTGAATATTTCGACATCCCTATTGATATTAAGTTCTGATGTGTTATTGATTACTGTACTATTGAAAGTTCGAATTAACGTCACCCATGGTACTTGCCCGCAAATGTATATCTAGATAATTTTATTGTAACTGGCCCTGTCGTATTTTAATTATAAAATGTACGTCCACCGATTCCGCAACTGTTAGACACCTTAGTTCTTGCAACCTAATGGCCCGCCCGTTACGTTCCTCTACAGTGTAAATGTCTCCTCATCATATACGATTACAGTTTGCTCCGTGGCCGGCCCACGTGGTTATAGGCCCGTATTTGTATACTGACATTTTCACAATAAAGGTTTTTAAAAGAAAACTTGGTAGTAGTATTTACATTGGTAAAGTTTTTAATAATAGTCACTGTTTTCGAATCAGTAAAAGGCAAGTGAAATAAAGCAGTCCAATTACATGAAGGGTAAAAGGTATAATACGCAGGAACGCAGTAAAGATAAATGGTCAAGGGCTGTTGTGTTTTCTACTCCTGCAACATAAAGTGATCGATAAGAATCTGATATTCAGGCGTATCGGCGACTAAGACAGCAGGCCGAGCCTCTTTTGCTCAACGGCTCCGTCATGGGACGAAGAAACGCCCTTTTTCTCGAAAAAGGAATATATTTTACTTGCAGGACAGTTGTAAATTTTCCGGGAAAGTACATTAGCTTGGAACATTATAACATATATGTTTAAGAAAAAATAATGTTCGAAAGTAATAAAAAGTGTAATTTTTAGGTCATATGACCAAGCCTTTCATCATTAGAATAAGAAAAGTAAAATGAACCAATGAAAAGTTTTATTAACAAGTCACATGACCTGTTATGCTTACGTTACGCGCCGCGCCCCGGATCGCTTCCGGGAAGCTGCGCTTCGCGCACTGGAGCACTTCCGGATGCGCTAACGCGGCGCGTCATATGACGCATTACGCGACAACGCAGGTCCAGAATATAGTCAAAATGTCTCCACCAACCAGCGGTCGGAACACAACCCCTTTCAGCAGGCTAAATAGTTCTGTTAAATGACAACAGAAGGGACAGGCAACAAGAACCATCAGTCAAAGAGGGGAGGGCAAGTTCTTCTCTACCGGGTCACGTTGGGGCGCTACCGGAACTGATCAAATTGGTAGTCTACAGTGTTTCTGGATGTTTCAGACTGAAGCTGGCGTCAGCATGAGAGCACCACCATCTCGTAGCTCCGTCGTGGCCATTCCACGAGCAATCATGGCAGCCGCTCCCCACCAGAAGCCTGCGGGAGTCGGGGGCCCCCAAGACTTTTGTAGAATCTTCAAGGCTGAGGGGACGCTTTCGAGAATGGAGCCCAAGCCCTAGCAGACAAGCGTCCGAGTTCCAAGGTGTCGCAGGGCCATTTTAGTGGACCACGCCCAAATCTGAAGAGCCGGCCGCCATTTTGAGAGTCCTGTGGCAGCCGCCTATCGCTGCACCGCAAGAGCGGGAGCAACTCAACTACATGGTGAGCGAAACGCTGTAGTCGCAAGAGCGGGCGGTAAACAGCTGAATAGCGGAAGAGGCACAGTGTAGCAAAAGCGGGCGGAATGGCAACTGAAACGGTAAAGGGGCGCCGCACTACAGCGTGTCTTCAGGTCAAACAGATTGTGGGACAAGGTCCAGAATGGAAGAGTCACCAAAAGGCAAAAAGTTCCGCTTGACCCCGGGAGCCGGCCACCTATGTCGGGGGCGATCTCAGGCCACACCAGGGCAACACGACTTGGGGAGGGGGCCGGAGCCAAGCGCCCCCTCCGAGTCCGCGCCATAACACCGTCCCTCGGGGGCCTCCGTCAAGCGGTTCAGGGAGGCACCGCATCACATTGTTTTCAAATGCAGTCATGTCCTCAAACAGCCCCCACTTACATTGAGAATAGTGAAGCTGTAGCAGGTGCAAATAAGCTTCAGACAGTCTAACAAGCACTCCTCAAAACTTTGAACTATCAGAGTGCATGAGTTTCATGCTCGATCGATTGAGCTAGCCGGATCGGGCAACAAAAAGTATAAAATAGTTATGTAAATAGTTATTTAATAAAATGTTTTACCCTGTTACTTTGCTGGTGTGTTGTATATATTTGTAATATTTGCATAGAGTTTATCATTATTTTGGGCGGGGTGGGTGGCGGAGCCGAGCTGTCTTGCAGCCATCATGGTGTGGAGCTCAGTTCATCTCACTAGTTTCGTATTTCTCATGAGGGGTTGTTTCTAATGTTTCTATTTTAGCGAGGTCAAAAAGAGATCCCATTAGTGGCCTACTGATTTTGCTCGATCCCTTTTGTTTTTTTACACGATTTTTCACTATTTGCAAAGACTAAACAGAGTATTGCGACTCTGTGCTTGTTTGTAAATAGAGAATGAACCAAAGAGAACCAATTCTAAAACAGTAAATGCTTGGATAACAATCAATCAAATGGAGCGAGAAGCAGGCACGACGGATTACAACGGGGGCAAAGGCCTGCGTTAACTACCCTTCACTATCTGCAAAGAGAGAGTACTCCTAATAGAAATGAGGGGGGGCAGCATTCAAAGCAGATCAGTGTGCATAAACACAAAAATGTTTTTACTTACCACGTACTTGACATTCGACAGCTTATGATATTTGCTATTAAAAAACCATTGAAATTCACTGAAAAAACCATAGGTTAGAGGCCATATATAGTTAGGAATTAGCATTTACAAAACCTTGAAAATTCACTGAAAAAACATAGGTTATAGACCATATATAGTTAGGAATTAGCATTTAAAAAACCTTATTTTACTCACACAAAACCATTGAAATTCCATATATAGTTAGTTGCACTAACTATATATCGCGCACCCGCAATCCACTGCTGATGATGTCACATATTACATCATTCATGACATGGTCAGTGACATCACTGATGACATCACTGATGACATCTCAAATGACATCACTGATGACATCTCATTTGACATCAATCTTGTGCTAATACGATAAACCTCTTCAGACTCTAATATAACCTTAGATACACTCAGTGTATACAGACACTCACACACTGTCACTCATCCATGGAGTTACTCACACACCTAGTCAGTCATGCAAAGAAACAATCTCACCTCCATTTCCTCAACTATACAGTTATACACACCTTACTTATTCAAACATGTACTAACACATATTTACTCTCTTATACAATCCCAGATACAAGTTCACAATGATCCATACAGCCACTCACACATTCAGTGGCTCTCATGCACAGTTATTTATATATGCCAACTCTCACATGTACTGTGTTTTACATATGTACTTACTATGACATGTAGCATTGAGATATCCATTCACTCATCAATACACTCATGCACACAGTCAACCGCCCATGTAGCTGTTTCCACATGCACTCTTGAACTCATACACCTAGTGAATCAACTGCTCACACATCTATGCACAGAGTCACACACCTCCCAGCCACCCCCACACAAACTCAATCTCCCATACAAATACTTGGGCAACCAATCAATAACACATATAGCCTCTCGTATAGCTAATGATCAACACATGCAGCAGTTTACATCACAACAGACATACTGATGCACACATTCAGACAGTTTAGTCACTAACCCATGCATTTAGTACGACACATTTATTCACTCACTCATACAGTCAGTCACGCACCTACTAAATCCTTCAACCCGACACTTATACATCCACTCATTCTTCACTATATCAAACATATTTAAACTTTACAGAAACACACAGTCACTGGATGATGTCATCAGTGATGTCATTTGAGATGTCATCAGTGATGTCGTCAGTGATGTCACTGACCATGTCATGAATGATGTAATATGTGACATCATCAGCAGTGGATTGCGGGTGCGCGATATATAGTTAGTGCAACTAACTATATATGGAATTTCAATGGTTTTATGTGAGTAAAATAAGGTTTTTTAAATGCTAATTCCTAACTATATATGGTCTATAACCTATGGTTTTTTCAGTGAATTTTCAAGGTTTTGTAAATGCTAATTCCTAACTATATATGGTCTCTAACCTATGGTTTTTTCAGTGAATATATATATATATATATATATATATATATATATATTACCTTCTGGCAGTCGCCAGTAGGTTGTTATAGTTAGGACCTATTTTTCATAGGAAATCCGCAACATTCTATTTGGAATAACATTGGTGCCGGTTGATGAATCTTCGCGAAATTTTCCAAACTAATTATCAGCTCTGCTCCGCTCCTATCCTGAAAGTTTCGGCATGATTCGTGTAGCGGGGGTCGAGAAAAAAAGTTGGGTCCCAAAACGTGTTTTTCCCATGCAATTTTCCGTAGGACCTTTTGACGTAGCTACAGCCCGAGCGGCTGAACGGAATTACACCAAATTTGGCAAAGAGGTAGTCCTTAGTTTAGACTCGTGCCTTTTGCTTAAATGGTGTCAATCTGTTCTCTAGTTCCTGAGAAAATGACAGTTAAAATTATTTATATATCTATGGCCGAGGTGGATCCGCGCACCCTGAGCGTACCATGAGCGCATCATGAGTGCACTATAAGCACACCCTTCCGATCACGCGCTGAATGCTAATTGGCTGTCAAGTGGTTGTCAATATTCAAAACCAGGAACTGTTGGCAGCCATTTTGTGCCTCAGTAGAAGCGAGGCTGAAGAAGTCAGTGGAACACGTGTGCAAAACGTATAAAGGGGGCAGGGTAGAAATATGCTGATCCTCTAGAACTGTTTAGGGGACCCCCGGGGCTCAAAATTTTAATTTAAAAAAACAGCAGGTGCACGCAGGGTGCGCAGATCCTGCCATAAAAAGTAAATAAATATAACGGGGCTTATTTTATAATTAGCCCCCGGGTACCGCCAAACCCCGGGGCTATAAAATAAATGGTTGGGGGGCTCCAAGGCCCCCCACTGCAAAATTAGTGGTGGGGGGCCACAATGACCCCCCCCAAGCCCCGGGGACCACCACCCCCGGGGGTTTCTGTATAGTGGATGGAGGGCTGCGTAGCCCCCTTCCTGGAGCCCTCAAGTGCCCTGGGGACCGCCACCCCCAGGGCAGGCTCCTGCAGTGTCCCGGGGTGCCTACCCTGGGATACTGGTGTTTGCTATGAGAGGGCGGGAGTCTTGCCGCTCCTGCCCTCCCATAGCAAACTTGGTTTGGATATTGAAAGAGAGAGCAGGGAAACCTGTTCTCTCTTTCAAAATCCAAATCAGATTGCTTTTCCACATGGAGAGCTGCATGTTAGCAGCTCCCCATGTGGAAAAGCAATCCTGGCTCCCGAAGGACACGGGGAGCCGGCGGGACCGAGTATTGAGGCCCCCCCCCCTTTGGTCCCCAATGTTTTTTATAAGCCCCGGAGGATGGGGTCCCTGGGGATATTAGAAATTAGTGTTAGGGGCTAAAAAAATTACGGTAAAATTAGGAGTCGCACACCCAGCGCGGTGCTCAGTGTGGCCCCATGGTGTGCACGCATTGGATGCATGACTCAAAATGTGTAGGGTGCACGACTCCAACGTGTTTGGTGCACGACTTCTAAGCGGTTGGTGCACGACTCTGACACATTGAGTGCGCGAATCCAAGCAAAAAATCACACAAAAAATTTAGATACACATCAAGCTTTTGTGTTAAGTTCTTAGGTGGCTCTAAAAAGAGCCCTTGTGTTTATTGAGAGATTTTGGTACCTACAGGTAAGTACCTATGCAGAGTCTAAAGTTCAAGAAGAAGACTCTGTTACCGTCATCTGTAAAATTTACACCATCTATCCTATAGATGCCATGCATATTGAAACGTAGATTGTTGTGGTAATTGGACCCCATTCTATAATCTCGGAGAAAAGCAGAAACAGAGTTATTGACATGTTTCCTAGCTTTCTCAATCTGTGGACAACATTGATTGGACCAGTTCCATTTCTGCCTTTGGCATATGTTAGAATAGACAAAGGCAGTTTGGGGGAAAAGTGACATCAATTCTGTAAAGGTGTCCTTTATAAGCATATCCAGACCTACCCCAGTGAAAGTGTCTAGGTCATTGCCATCACAGTACACAATTATGAGGTCAGGGTGTTGGAGATGCAAAAAGGATTTAACCAATGGCATCAATTGGAGCCACTTTAACCCTCACTGTCCAATCCATTTAATGTCTACATTTGGTAAACCTAGGTCTTTGTCCATATTTCTGTTTTTGGCATACCTTTGGCTCTAGAAAATATAGCTGTGTCCCACAATCCACACTCTAAGCATCTTGAAGGGAGGTCTGGATGCACTCAGATGGTCTCTGTAAATGAAATGGCAGTTTGAAAAGTTAGATTTTTCTAAAATGTTGGATAAAATGCAGTTTTGAAAAAAGAAAAGAAATGATTGGTTGTTTGGCAACATTCTACACTGAAAACTAGGGTGCATGTTTCTGGTTTTTTAAAAGCATGATTCTTATTGGTTAACAAAAGCTGATTGAAAGGACCATTACATAGGATAAGCTGATATGTTGAAAAGTCAAGCATACTTGCTGTTTTGATTAGCAACATTGGTTGGTGAACTTGTGACCTGTGTGCTCAGTTAAGTGTTCCATGAACTGTGTCTGTGGTGGTAAAAGGCAGAAGGCAGATTGGGGTAGGGTTCAAATTTATGTCACTTGGAAAGTGCTGAAATGTGTGTTTGTTTTTGGATTAATGTGGGGAGCAATGTGATTTGATATTTACATGTATATGTGTTGAAAATGAGAGGGAAACTTTGCCATTCTTTGGTTTTGCTGACAGCTGCACAGTACAGAGATTCTGTATAAGACAATCTGGTGTGTGACTGACATACTTCTTAATCTACAAAAAAATTTGAAAGGTGAGTTATTAATTTGTGAGGGGTTGTATGTAGTGTGTTTGTTTTTAATAGGATTAATGTGTTTCTACCGCTAAAGTGCAGGGAGTAGTTTTTTTGCCTAGAATATTATTGTGAGTGTTTCTGCATTTAGAAACCATTCTGAGACAAGCATTTGTGTATTTCATGTGTTTGCAGACAGATAACTGTTTAAAAATCTGTGCTGTTTTAATATTTTGGTACAATTAGAAAGCAGTTACTCTTCATGTATTTGCAAAATAAGTAAAGTTTCTACACTAAAATGCAGTACTACTGCCAGACTATGAAATGTGTTTGGGTAAAATGCAAGGGATAGTGTTGTTTGTCTAGAATCACACAGTGAGTCTGTGTGCATTTAGGAATCCTTCTGAGAGAAGCATGTTGGTACTAATGTGTAGTCAAAAATATTGTGGAATGTGTGCAGTCACCTTATGTCTTGTAGAATAGTAAATGTATTTTGGTAAAATATAAGAGATAGTGTAGCTTGTCTAGAATCACATAGTGGCTCTGTGTGCATTTAAGAATCATTCTGCGAGAAGCATTCTATACTAGTATGTAGTAGAACGTTTTGTGGAATGTATGCAGTCACCTTATGTCTTGCAGATTAGTAAATGTGTTTTGGTAAAATGTAAGGGATAGTGTTGCTTTTCTAGAATCACACTATGAGTCTGTGTGCATTTAGGAATCAGTCTGAGAGTAGCATTTCTGTACTTCATGTGTTTGCAGACATAAAATTGAATTAAAACCTATTGTGTTCTCCCATTTCGGTAGAATTAGAGAAAAATCATTGTTTATGTATTTGCAAAATGAGTTAGGCTTTAACAGTAAAATGCAGTAATGAAAGGTGTGGAATGGTTGCTTGATGTGTTTGCTGACATATAAGTACATGTACTCATGCAGTGAGCCAGGCTTTAGGGCATGCAGTGTTTCAAACTCCTATGCACTATGCATGTAGTAGTCTAACCATCTTCAAACTCGTGTTTCAGGCTTATAATTCCCCAGTTAGTATCCATACACTCCAGCAAACACCCTGTGAGTGCTCTTGCAATCCCATAGTGAGTTTTTCAGTACCGTGTAGTAATCCTTTCAATAAAGTGTAAGGGAAACTGTTATTTGTCTAGAATCACACTGTGAGTCAATTTGCATTTGGGAAAATTGAGTGAGAATCATTTTTGCAGACAAATAAGTACATGTACTCATGCAGTGAGCCAGGCTTTAGGACACGCAGTGCTTGAAACTCCTATATACTATGCATGTAGTAGTCTAACTACCTTCAAACTTGTGTTTCAGGCCTACAATTCCCCAGTTAGTATCCATACACTCCAGCAAAAACCCTGTGAGTGCTCTTGCAATCCCATAGTGAGTTTTTCAGTACCGTGTAGTAATCCTTTCAGTAAAGTGTAAGGGATACTGTTATTTGTCTAGAATCACACTGTGAGTCAGTGTGTATTTGGGAAAATAGAGAGAGACTCATTTTGTTGCTTGATGTGTTTGCAGACAAATAAGTGCATGTACTCATACAGTGAGCCAGTCTTTAGGGCACGCAGTGTTTGAAACTCCTATGCACTATGCATGTAGTAGTCTAACTACCTTCAAACTTGTGTTACATGCCTACAATTCCCCAGTTAGTATCCATACACTCCGGCAAACACCCTATGAGTGCTCATGCAATCCCATAGTGAGTTTTTCAGTACCATGTAGTAATCCTTTCAGTAAAGTGCAAGGGATTCTGTTATTTGTCTAGAATCACACTGTGAGTCAGTGTGCATTTGGGAAAATTGAGAGAGAATCATTTGGTTGCTTGATGTATTTGCAGACACATAAGTACATGTACTCATGTAGTGAGCCAAGCTTTAGGGCATGCAGTGCTTGAAACTCCTACGTACTATGTATGTACTGTTCTTACCACCTTCACACTTGTGTTTCAGGCCTACAATTCCCCAGTAGTATCCATATACTCTAGTAAACACCCAGTGATTGCTGTTGCAATCTCTTAGTGATTCTTTCAGTAGCATGTAGCAATCCTTTCAGTAAAGTGCAAGGTATACTGTTATTTGTCTTGATTCACACTGTGAGTCAGTGTGCATTTGGGAAAACTGGGAGAGAAAATATTTGGTTGGTTTATGTGTTTGTAGACACATAAGTACATGTACTCATGCAGTGAGCCAGGCTTTACGGCACGCAGTGTGTTAGAAATGGGGGTCTCTAGTTGGCAGGGGTAGGTACCACTGTCCAAATTGGGGACCCTTGCTTCTAGTCAGGGTAAGGAGGAAACCCTCTGAGATAACCCCTGCTCACCCTCTAGGTAGCTTGGCACGAGCAGTCTAGGCTAACCAGAGGCAATGTGTAAAGTATTTGTACCAACACTCACAGTAACACAGTGAAAACACCACAAACTGACTCCACAACAGTTTAGAAAAATAAAGGTATTTAATCTAAATTACACAAGACCAAAACGACAAAAATCCAACATACACAGTTCAAGAATATGGTTTCAAAAGAGTTCTTAAGGTTGCGATAAAGTTCTTTAGGTTGCGATAAAAATAATCCAGTTGCGTGAAAAGTTCACAGTTGCGTCAAGTTTAGCTCACAGTACCTTTAGTTGCGACAAAGTTCCAAAAGCAGAAGCTGGTGCTGTGGAAAACAAGCGATGCGTTGCTCCTGAGACCCTGGGGAGGCGTTTGCGACAGCCCCGCTACAGCAGCGGGCGTGTTGCAACGAATCCGGTCTGTATGGGGAGGAAGGCCACTTGTATGGATTCCGGTGCGTAGGTTCCGTAGGAAGTTTGCTCTCGCAAAGGCACGATGCGACGATCTTTGGAGTTGCGACGATCTCCGGGGCGGCGAGGAGCGGACCAGCGGTGATCTTCTCTCTCGCAGCTCCTCGATGTGATGGCTTCGGCGATGACTCTCGCAGCGACGTGATGCGGTCCGCAAGCAGGCGGTGCGGCGATCTCACCCAGCGACGACAGGCTCTGCGACGACACTCGCAGCGATGTTAGGCTTCCCGCACCGATCGGGTGCATCCCGCAAGCGAAGGATGCGACGGCTCTGACAGCGGCAACAAGCGCTGCGACGATCTCGACCTTTGTAGCGGCGGGAATTCCCTCGCACTGTTGGGGATCTTTTTTGTAATCTGTCAGGACTTTTTTAATCTATGGGTGACACTTTAGTGACAAGTAATGCACTGACAGCTGTGCAATATACTTCAAGATATAATGGCAATCCTCACATCTCCCTGGGTGGTTTGGGAGCACATTAATAGGTGTGATTCTCTCAGATAGATTCTAAGTAGTTCAGAATTATTAAGGCTTCGAAAGTGCACACATTTTTCCTATTTTCTCACTTATTGTGTTGAGGGAATGAAAGACTCTCCATGATAAAATCATTCCCCATAAAAATGAAAAAAAGAACAAAGAAATATTAAAGGTTCTCTAATTTTCTAGCCCTGTGCATACAAAAGTGAGTATTTTACGTAAAAAATATTATGTCATTGTTTACGTTTTTGTATGGAGAGCAATAAGCATTTTGCTCATGTTAGATGCTACTGTGGGATCAGTGACTCCATTTCATGGGGGCTGTCACTTCGGCCGATCAAAAGATGGAGCTCCACATGGTGCTGCTCCAGTTATTGGCCTTACATGACTTATACCACACTGTACACAATGACTTTGCTCTAGCCACTGAGTTGTATTGACATTCAAACATTACCCCGAATGTAATTAACATTAATAAATGTGTTCCACAAGACATAGTGCTCATGGACACTGTGCTCAGCTACTGCATTAGGCAACACTAAGATAGTCACCTCTGTAGGTATGCTTTTTTGCCCATGATTTTCAAGGCAATGTGAGTTTCACTGTCTCACCAGGAATCTGGGAATTTTGTAGGAACTTCAACATATTTCAGGTCATGGCAACCTAGTTGGGCATGCTTTGTTTGTGGACAAGGTTCATGGCAAAATAGCCACACCATACAATGAAAATCACACAGTGAGGAAGGAGCCTAGTTGAAGAACCTGTAAAGTATTAACATGGGATGGAGAATTTCATGCAATCATACCTACATAGATTCACACATTTTTGTACATTGGGTACATACAGACTACAAATTAGCTGAGCTTGACAACTTTACAAATAAAGCTCAACAAAAAACTCCTTCAAAGATGTCTTCACATCTATTCTTGAAAACACTGGACCATTACCCTTCAAAAGGGGACAGGGCTTCTCTCTCGGCAGTTTGGCACCTCCCAAAAGCTTTATTTCCATAGGACTAATAATGACATCAATGATCAATAAACACTCAAGAAAGAGAATGATTCATACCAAAAACTGCAACTGTCACAGCTGCAGTGCTGCAATTTTGTCATAAATCAGAATCCACTAATTTGCAAAACATATTATAAGAACCCCTTTCAGAGTGCCACAAGGGCACACAGCAGTTACTGTACCCAACCATGGGTGTTGAGGCTGTTTACGCCTGATGTATTGGGGCCCGAGCTACTATGGATCCTGAGCAACTGGGCCAAGTAGCCCTTCTGCCCTTGACTCTCAGTTGAAGCTATGGTTGAGCAGTCCAAGGATCTCCCAGGGGGAAGATTGAATACAGATCAGTGAACAGGACTCATTTTTTTTGAAAATATTTTTATTGTCAAATCAAGGGCACATTTATACATACATCCATGTCTTCTCCTATTATTTACATATTATTATATGGTGCCATTACAGATTGATCAACAATATCATCTTTTTCCCTTTTCCTCCGTAGCAACCCTCCTCTACATGCCCGCAAAATTATTATTGTTTCATTTCTTTCTTTACCAACTTGTGTTAACTAACCCCCTCCCCCCTCCCCCCGGCACTTCCATGTGATACAGGGAGTGTTACTTGCAAGCAATGTCCATTCTTTAACTTTAACTTTCCGTGGCATAATGACTATTCGTCTTGTCACTTCCTCTGCACAATGGTTTTGCAGGATGCTATATATTCCAATCCTGCAGCCTGCACTCCGTGCGTGTAATCTCCTGCGCCTTTTGATCTACCTGTCGCTTACGGACCCCTCATGCACTCTCCATTCTCTATCACCTTCAACATCAGTACAGACATTGACTGGATGTGCGCCTCTGCACTCCTTTCAAACTCCAACATCATCGAGTTCCAGTCTAAGGAAATCGGCAGTTTGCGTAGACCTCTTCGCTCCTCCCTCTGTAGCTCCTTTCCTTCCGCCTTTCCCCATCCCCAGTGAACATGACTCATAACTCAAACAGTGAACAGCAATATCAATAAAATCGTAGTCCAGTTAAATATTACATTTATAAACAATAATACTTTTCTCCTTGATTTCAGGGCCCTAGTTTCTTGCTAGCAAATCCCTGTCCCACATACTCTTCATAACGCAGTAGGGGGTAATTCCAATTCAATGGTTGCAGCCACATCCAGGGAATGCTTACTAGTAGGCCTTAACTCGAGTCCACTGTGAATCTTGGTTTTCCTGGGTGATGACCCCTCACCCAGCAGGGAGGCTAGCCAGTTTTGGGCCCTTGTCCTGGTCACAGGCAGAAGACTTGCAGAACTTCCACTGATCAGCTAGCCTATCTGGCTGCTTGACAGATGACAACGTTTAGGGTCTCAACCTCCCCTTATTATAGTCCATTTCCAGAAACCCATATAATTTAGGTTCTGCATCTTTGAAGTTTTAGGTTGGGGTTCTGCTTCTTTTGAAGTGTACACTTTTCTCTCTCTTCTTCCTTTTGAAAGGCAATCTGTCACAGCAGGGAGACTCTGATATTCCCACAACACAGGCCATGAGAGTGACTACAGTTCATACCTAGATCTCAGCCACAGTGATATGTGCATCAAAGGGTTAATTCCGGGCTCCTAGCCCTACTCTTTATGATTTCCTTATCAACCCCGTCTCCTTTCTGAGATGTGTCCAGGCTTTTTCTTTGTGATCTATCACTGAATCAAAGAGCACCCTTTTGAAGTGTACAGGGGGACTATCTCTCTCCCTTCCTCCAGTGTGTCCCACATTACTCACAGGAATGCAGCAATACACAAATCTGTCTGGGGAATTACTCTACTCCTCATGTCTTCACAAGGCAGGCCTGGGATCCTCAAACTAGAACCCAGGGTACTTCATGTAATGTTGCATTACCGGCACACTTTCACTATGTGTATATAACCAACATACATACTGGCCAGTACTTTCACCTCCATGTATTGTGCCACCCCAGTCACATATACATTCAGCACACACAGAAACTCTGTGCGCACTGCTGAGTACTGTATCCTTTCTATACAGCGCTGTGTCTTGTGCTATTTGCAAACAAACACTGCCAGCATGCACACACTCACAACGTGCGCACTGCACAAGACTTCACCCTTCAAGTATTGTACTTATCACACACACACACACCCAGGTCAGGCTTTAATTGTGCACGCACTACACAACTCATATAATGTATTCTTCTCTGGTATACAAACATCCAGTACATGCACCCACCATGCATTCACTGGATAGCACTGCTCCGCCCCTGCACTGTCCCCTTCCCATCTAACTCATGTAGGCCAAGGGGGAATTCAGGACACAGCAGCAGCAATTTAAAAAAGTAAGTGAGCCTCACTCCAGTGACACAAGTTAAAAAGGACCTGTTCACTCTTACTGATCATGCACCAGTATGTTGCCACCACCGCGCTTGTGCTGCTTAACTCTTGGTGAGGGCAGTGGCCCTCCACCACTATGAGGGTAGTGCTTTTGGCACCCCTCCCGGTCCAACAAGACCACAATCCATGGCAGGTCTATGTCATGGCACACACACATGATCCGTGTTTGCCTTTGACAATAAAAATAAGCATTAGAGATCCAGATAATAGTACAGTTGGGCACTCAAGACAAAGGTACATCTCCTTTACAATCAGAACATCTTTTCTGTCTCAACACATATAGTAAGTAGATAAATAAATAAAAAACGTAACCTTGATTGCTCTCGGTTCAGGCCCTGTAAGAAAGCTGGCCTGATTTATGGTTTGGCTGGCCAACTGCAAATCATCAGGGTGAGGAAAACATTACATTATAGTGGTATTGCTTGCCACATTTTGAGATCAACACCAGCCCAGCAGTGATCTCTGAACCTTCAGTGGAACCGCAGTCCTGGTGGCTCCTCTGAAGATACCAAACTTTTGGTGGATCGCCACCATCGGTTTTAGCAGCCATTCATCAATTTTTTTGTTTTTCAAAAACAAACTTGCAAAGTGGGAGTTTGTTTTTGAAAAAACAAAAATGATGACCCCTACACCCTGGACATTATTTCCCTGAGTGTGTTGGTGCCCATTGTTCTATTGCCACCGCCAGGTTTTTCATAGCTATGTTGGACAGAAAAAAATACATCAGATGGTCAGCCCTAAGTATGGAGGTTATCCAATGCCCTTGCTCTAATCGCCAGCACTCCATCAGTCCATCTGAGTAAACTATCTGTTGACTGAGTTAATGTGGGTACCATCATAGGGATGACAGTTTTTAGGGCAGGCGTACCAAGAGTAAGTTGTACAGGATACTCTGTCACACTTGTGATGGAGTACATTGTCCACCAAACTCTACCTCTGACCCATAGTATAAGGGGGTGAATTCTAAGATTCCCAATTCAAATTAATTTTGCTCGCTATGCTACTCTATACACATGTTTAATGTTACAGGGCGTCAATAGAATATTTGGCTGTATCTCTATGTAAAAAACTCACAATTAAAGCTCTTGGATTTAGTGGGATGTGCTGCTCTTCAGTGATTACACAAACCAACTACTTTTGCTTGTTCAATGTTTCTCGGATTAACTTTATGCTCTCAGGATATTGGCATATTGCATGAATGTTTTCCCTTTTTAAAGAACGGCACATTGTATTGTTTTACAAAATTAAAATGTGTCCACAACGCTGAAATTGGTTGGCCATAATAACTTCACTGGACCATCCAAGGAGGTGCATGCATTTCGCTGCATGAATATAAACAGTTTTCCTTAAATAAGTAAGAGAGGAAACTCTCAAAAACATGAGGGAAAAAAACGACGCAGGAGGAACTAGGGAGCCTGGGAAATACTGACAACATTCTACCATTTAAATTACAACTCCTCGTAGTGATGGCATGTGTCTCATGCTCCCCAACCCCTTTATTCTAAACTGCCTGCTAATGATCATTAAGGAGTCATGCAAGGCTGCAGTCTCAAACCGCTCATTGACCTGTCACCCCCTTCAGGGGCTAGGAAACCGCAGTGCATAAAAATCCCATGTTTTCATTACCATGCATTTAAGAAGTACTTGTAGGAAGGGCTTATCAGCGTCTTGGAATCCAGACAGGCCACATACGCTTTATGTAAGTTCAATTTTCTTTTGATTTACACTGACATCTTTATAGGCTATGTGTCACTATCTAGGCCTTCAGCACTCAGAAGCGAGAACATAAGAAAAGTTTTTTGTTGCTGATGTATTTCACTTGTCACTAAACTTAAACAAACCAAGTGTTTTTAGACCAGAGGACAGTCTTACAGCCTCTGAATAACGAACTGCTTATGCACGAATCAGGAAAAAGCTACTTTCATAGGCATTCCTTCAGCTGGGAGTACGCTTCACTTTGCCTGCGAGGTACATTTTGTTGGCAGGAGTTCAAAAGTACCGGCTTTCATCCGCGCGCCATTCCCACAGCTTCCGTTATCTTTTTGTGTCTCATGAACAAGTGAACTGCTGCCAACAGCAAGCATTCTGGGTCCTTTTATCTTCTGCATCTGTTTGCGCGGTGGACTGTTCCGAACCGTTGATGCGGTTAACGTGGCCTGTCTCTCCAGTCACCGCCAGTCACGTGCACCTACGGAACGCTGGCCCCTGCGTTACCCCAAGGCCTGAAGCTCCCACAAAAACTGACATTCTTCGACAGTTCTCTGGGGCTCATTTTTCTGGGGACAGGGACTTCTTTCTCATCATCTCACTGGCTCCGACCCAAAGCAAAAGAGTGAAAGGCAGAGAAGGGGATTAAGGCTAAGTAAGAGTAAGATTAAACCAATGGCAAAGGGCGGATGTAAAGATCAATAAACAAAGGCAAAACAAATAGGCCTTGCCTTTGCTGCCGGACGCCATCTATTCGTGTTGCTGGTTTTTTTTTTCTTTTTTTCCATGTTTTTTTGGCGCTGTGCATGCCCATGCATGCACTGTTGCCAAATACAAAAAAAACAAGATGGACTCCACGGACGGGCTTCTCCATTCTGCATTTTCTAGTTTCTGCCCTTCTGCAACTGGTTTACTTTTTCAAAATGAAACCCCGCTCCTACATAGTGGGCACAAAAGGCACTATAAATGCAATGTGGTCATTAAAGTCTCATTCCCTCCTGCATATAAACATCCTCGAAATAAAAGCCACACAAGCTTTGGGAAAAGAACAAAGCAATGGTTAAAATTGCTTAGCCACCCAAATCCATGCTGAAAGTATACAGCCGCACTTCCAGCTGCTAGGGGAGACAGGCGTTGCTGTGACATTACAAAGTCGATTCCAAGCTGTGGCTGGCACCAGGTACATGTGCGGTAAAGCAGCACATCAGTACTAACTTCAAATATCAACAAAGGCAGAAGAGCCCCCAACGCTATCCCTACTGATCCCTGAGTGTCTCAATAAGTCTGGGAGTGGTATTCGGTGCTTAATTTGTGCTGGTGCTTTCCCGTGCTTTGCCCCTGCATTTATTTGTAACCTACTAATGAGAATCCACCAAATGGAGGCGCTGTGTGTGGAGCATTTAATTGGTTCATTTACCATGGGAAATACCTTGGGCCCTGACACTTAACTTTTTGCAAATTAAGCACTGGTGTAGTTTTCAAAAGAGCTGCCTTCCCTAAACTAGGGGCACCAGATAACCACATAAATAAATATTGTGCATGCACTTCAAAGTACGAACCTGAGGACCAAGCCAACATAAGACTCTCAGTATTCATATACACATAGTTGCTCCGACTTTAATTAAAATGGTTTTATGGACAATTACTGAAAGGGATACTTTTTAAAATATACATGAAAATTCAGTCACAGACTTCCCACTTAGCATCACTTTAATAGGATGTATTTACATATTGCATTAAAGCAAAGCTGCACTGTCGTGGGGAGATGTGCAGACAGATTCCCAACAATGCCGTCAATGGGAAAGCTCTCATATTACCATTAAGGTGAAAAAGTACAGTTTTTAGCCATTTACTAAAGAAAAAGAGTGAAGGAATTTATCTAAGAGAAGGTGGTTGCTGATTCCATTCCTTAGCAGCAAGCCCAAAACATGATCTTCAACCTAATCTTGTTCTTTTGAAGCGAGGAATGTGTAAAGTATTTGTGTTAGAAGAGCGCAGTCATTAAGTAGTATGAAGTGTAATGAGTTTATTTAAAATGGCAGTGGCTGATCCTTATATACACTTATGAATGATGCACAATACTTTCATCATTTTTCTTCTATCTGATATCCAGTGGAGGCTAGCAAGCAAGGGAGGAGCATTATAGTCATTGCTGCTTGATTCTTAACTTATTGTAGTGTTTGCATTTGCTGTTTAGATGTACCAAGTATGAGAATTTACAATAATCTCGTTGCAAGCCTATAGTGGCTGCAATCACTGTCCTGCTGGCATTGTCTGAATGCATTTGAAATCTAGATTTCAGAAATTTAAGGATATCCCGGACAAAACCTTAGTATCCAATTTGGGAGATGAATCAAGTCTGAAACTGAGACTCATAAGTTATGAGCTCAATGCTTGATAGTGCTGCTTTTTAAAGATGTGTACTTATCTCATTCCCTTTATTAAGTCAGTTGGCGTTTTCCTTACTTTCTTTTTTTAAACAAAATGTATTTAAACACTTTGCAAAGGTTTTAATAGTGCCCCCTTAATTGATATGTGAATTCTTAGAATATATGATTTTTTTCATATTTATCTTTAGCCAGCTTCTGTCCATGCAGCCATTAATAAATTGTAGACATGAAGGATAATTTTAGGAAACCACTATCTCCATAAAGCTTAAATATAAGCTGGGTGTCCTCCAGAGAAGAACAAAAGGAAAGCTGAACATTTTTTAAATAGAATAAATGAGAGCTAATGTAAAGATTAGAAAGAAAAGGAAAAAACTGAACCTTGGGGAACTCCTGTTGGTAAATCAGAACAGTCAGAGACAACTTGATGGAGCATAACTGTTTGAGTATAATTTGTAAAAAAAAATATTTAAGCCAATCCAGAGCAGTATAGCAAATGCCTTATTCAGCCACTCTAGCTGAGTGGATTGTATGATAGACTGTAACGAAAGCAGCTGACAAGTCCAGAAATATCCGGTCAACATTTGAGTGGCCATAAATAGTCTTCTGAAGGTCATCTTGTACAGCAATTAGTGCAGTTTCTGTGCTTCTGATGGTGTAATTAACTACCAGGAACTCTTTCAAGTTATCTGAGGCTTCAATAAAGCTGCATATTTGGGAAGCAACAATTCTTTCCATAATTTCAGCCGCTGCAGGAAGAAAAGTGGTAGGACAATTAATTGTGGGATATGAATGATCCAATTTGGGTTCTTTTTAAATGATGGCTTAGGAATAGCTTAGGAATGGCTTGTTTAGGAGTGCTGGGAACTATTCCAGTTTTTAAAGACAATGAGATAATGTCATAGAACACCTTCTTGATGGAAAGAATATATTTGTTTAACAGATGCACTGGCATTAGGTATACAGGATAGCCAGACTTACATTTGTTAATACAATAAATCAAAGTCATTTGGTGAAGGACAAATTGGTACTCTTATGAATACGTGGCTGGGGAAGTAGCTAGCTCTGAGGAAGCCCTAAATGTGCCTTGTGTCTTGTTGAGAAATAGCAATTCTACTGTCAGTAACTGTTTGAGTAAAAGAAGGGTGCTAGCTCTTCAAAAAAAAAAGAAGTGAGACAAATTCAATGGAAAAAGATAAAGGAAAAGAGTTCCTTAGCAACTCTGAAAACTCGTTATTTACTGTTGAATTCAATAATGTGTTTGGTGAATATTGGTTTCTGTGGCATGGATGTTCTTTTTGTATGTTGTATGTTCATGTTCATACTTTGTCTTCTAGATTGATTTTGATTGAAGATATTCATGGAGTCTCCCTTTTTCGGTCTCGCCTAGCGTTGCAGCTCATGCGCTGTCGCTTTGCGAGGCATGTAGTATATACAAAAGCAGGGAAGCTTAGCGTAAGCTCCGCCCACCCTCCGCCCATCTTTTTGTTTGGCTTTCAGCCTAAATGCTGACTTCTCATTGGTTTTTCACTTGTTAGTCCCTCCTTCTGACGGCCATGGCATAATTTGAACACATCCGATTCTATTGGCCCCATTACTCAAGCCTTATTTTATGCCCTATATCCCCCCGCCCCTCATGGTAGCGACTTCATGGCGCTGCCTCCTGACACAGTGGCCTCAATCTCCCCTGACAGATTCTACCTTCACTGCCGAACCCAGGACAGCAGCAGCATAAGATGGGCTTCCCAGAGCCCAGGACCCTGGCACTGCGAGGTGAACAGAGGCTGCAGTCACAGCTGTCGAGTGGATTCTGGCATTGTCACCTGCACCTGTCCTCGGGGTCTGGAGCTGGCTAAAGATGGATGGCAATGCGTCCTGCCCCGACCCCTGCTCCAGCCACGGATGCGCCCAGCTCTGCTACTCGAGGTGAATGGTCAGTTTAATCATTGCAGACGCATTGACTTTTTTTTGTATTTCAAAAACTTTATTGGTTTTCACAAGGAATACAGAATGCTTAACTTAGGGTAAGCATAGGGGAACCAAGGCAACGTTTTATATATGTAGTCATAAAGTGACGGTAAGGCGCCTTTGTGGATGACATGAGATTAATCCAAGCAATCAGTGATAGGAGAAGAAAGGACAGGCAAGAGAAAGAGAAACACAGGAGAGAAAAGAGAAGGGAAGGGAAGGGAAGGAAGAGGAGCGGCTAGCCAGGCTGTATCATCGCTTTAGCAATTCTACGTCTATGTTGGCCCCAAGGCAGCCGACCTTGGCAGGGTTTACATATTATAACAGTCAAGTACATGTATCAATGAACATTACTCTTATACATCATTATACAGGTGGAACGACTGTAAATACACAGTATATGAATCCGTGGTAAACACTTTGTTCATGAATGTTTATAAGAGTCTAGAAACGTGACCAAAGAGTTCTATATCGTCCTGGATGACGGTTTCCATGGAGAGTTTTGTAATGCTAAGTTGTCTGCCCCTCTGAGAAGGATGATCCCGTTTACCCAGGTATTATAAGATGTCTTACTCATGTCCTTCCAGTAAGCAATAACCATTTTCACCGCAGAGGTTAGTAACAGATCTAGCAGATCTTTGTCAGAATCAGACCTCAGATTTGTGCTTATACAGGCTGTGGGTCGATTGAAGGAGTCTCTGACCATAGTACATTTAAACAGACCAGTTATGAAGGCAAAGATGTTTTCCCAAAACGGTTTAAGTAAAGCACACTGGCAGATAAGATGGGCTAAGTCCCCTGTGTCTCGTTTGCAGTTCCAGCATGTTGCGTCATCCCAGAGCCCTAATGCGAATAACCATGCAGGGGTCCAGAATGCCATGGGTAGTAGCCAGTATTTGGTTTGGGAGAGAATGGGAGATCTTATTTCGTGAGACAGACCTCCATAGTGAGGCCAATTCCTGTTCATTAGGTGGCTCTGGAGACAGTTGCCCCCAAAAGGATATAGTCTTATCATTAAGTTTGGAAGTTTTTGGATGAAGGAGTTTGTATATCTGCGAGACCTGGTGACCCAGTTTGATAATATTTGTCACAAACAGAGAGATTGATGGTTAGGCTGTGGATAATTTGGATTTTGTAAGAGCCGATCTGATTTTCAGGAAGTTGTAGAATTCAATGTCATCTAGGCTGTACCTCGCTTGGAGGTCTCAAAATGTAACTGGGTATGTGGTGTTTTCTAGTTCATAAGGGAAGAAGATTCCTTTCTTAATCAACATGTCAATGGATAGGTTTTTGCCTTAGTACAATATCCTGCTATTTGCCCAGAGTGATTTCATTTTAGACCCTTTAATACTATTCTACAGGTTTCTATCAACCCTATATAGTGCAATTTTTGTGTTTTTAAAAATGGACTTGGAGGTATTTGGATATAGTCTATTTGTTGGTAGGAGTGCAATGGGCCTTAGCTTATTAAGAATGGCTCTCTCTACCTCTAGCCAGGCTGGGGTGAGGTTGGAGGGTGATGCGATCCAGTATGATCCTTGTCTCGCCAGTAAAGCCCACTGATATAGGCTGAAATCCGCTATGTTCACCCTTCCTAGGGTTTATTTCAGTCTTCATTTTTTGACGCATTGACTTTTTAAGACACCTACTCAAGTTTGTAAATTTTGTATTTGTTTCATACATTAGCACCTATTGTTGAACATTTAATGGAGAATAGGTGAAATTGGCAAATATTGAATTAGGCTCTAACATGTACTAGATATTGCTCACATTGTATTGTTTCTTTAATACCTCCTCCTTCGAGAACGTTCTTATGCTAAGGGTCTGTCATTCTTTAGGAGTCGATGCAAACATTAACGTTGGTGGAGTAGTTGCAATAATTGTATTCCTCAGTGAAAGGTAATGTTTGAGGCTTGGTGGGCGCATTTTAAAGTTTGGATAGTTTATTACTTTCGCGTTTAATGTAGTTATGGCCGTTTATGCTGCTTGTGCAGGCTAACTCCCTCTGAGGCCTGCAGAGTTCTATAATTTCTCAGTGACAGTCTGTGCCATTTCCTGTGTACCTCCAGGTTCGTTCCAGCCCATGTCTGTTTGAATCTGGTGTAAACAGAGCATTGTGTGTAAATCTGAGATGTTTAGAATGTACTCCTGAGCAAATCCTTACGATTTGAACGATGCAATTATATATTTTTGCTTCTTGCTGCGCCTGATCCTGTGATTTGGCCCTTTCATAAGACCCCCTCAATAGAGAGACCCCTATTGCGATTCATGATCTCTGCCTCCGGTGCATTGTGGTCCAGAATTGCAGATTGGAATCCTGACAGCACATAACTGTCACTCATTCAAACCCCAGAACCGCCCTTTGTGTGGCTTTCCAAACAAAAAAAACCTCCAACTGCAGGGGATGTGGGAGGAAGAGGCAGGGGCATTGCAAAATAGAACGCACAAGAGATAATTTCAAGTCGCATCCCCTCTACATGGTAAAAAATGTCGCTGTAGCTTTGAAAACAAGCATTGGCATAGCCAATAGGTCTCACCTTTGGGACCTTATGTGTGTTTAGTTATGCAACACATAAGTTGATGTTGTTGCACCCAGGATATTGTGCTGGATAACTAAACACTTATAAGGTCCCAAAGGCGACACCTATTGGCTATGCCAAAGCTTGTTCAGGTAATTGATGTCCCTACTGTAGTCAAAACAAAAAATGCAGAGGTTTAGAAATAGCCATAAAAACCTAACCGTTGGAAAGATCACAGGAGATTCCATGCAGCAGAATGTTTTCAAAGTCTCTCAGTGGCGTTTGATTTGCCTATATAAATGCTAACAGAGGTATACAGCTGTCCGCCCATCAATTACTGACACTCGTACTTCTAAAACTCACAAATCTTATCTTTGCCTCTTTGTTTCCCTGTACTGGTGGTGAGACTAGAGGAGGTAAATAGAGTGGTTCCAGCGAGCAGCAGGCGCAGTACTCTTCATTATTACTAGCGGGCAGGCTGCCTGGCTGCCATTAAACAGCAAGCGTCTGCTAAATTCTATACCCAGACGCCACTGCAAACCCACAAACACGTCAGTTTCATTATCTTGGATAAAACAATTATTTATTTTGCATCAAGCACGCAAATATGTAATGTGTAAAAAGTATTAATAAAATGAGTTTCTATTGCTGTACATTTCAAAGTTGCTGTAACATTTGCATGTTAATATTTATATGACTAATGACAAGAAGACTTATCATTATCATCATTACGACAGATTCTACTTGGCCCCATTCATTTGTACTCCGTGTGACAATGAGAATACCAATAGGACCAAGTGCGGCGCACGTGCCCGGTCCGCGGTGAAAGTGAAAGCACCGCATTCACCAGGGCCAGAGCGAGCCATCTGTTTCCAATTAACGCGACCACGAGATGGGGGTGCGATAATTGGAAACAGATGGTGCTGCTGCTCGCTCCCGAGCACCTTAGGCCAGGGAACAGAGAAGGCGGGTGCAGCACCCGCCTTGGACCAATTCCGCGCTGTCTTTCTTTGAAAGACGCATGCACAAGCCAATTGCGGGTTAATTAAAAAAAAGCACATGCACAAGCTTGTGTTCAGAGTTCAACATTATATCTAATTAAGTCTTCATTATTAATGAGTTCACACACAACAGTTAACTCTCCACAGTAAAAACATAATGGTATGAAGAAAACTCCAATACACACGACATAACATGAACCGTTAGGGCCCTCCTTATGTGGCGTCCCACCCAAAGTAAATGAATCGTTTTCTAGTGAAGCAAAACACCAGCTCTCTCTTGGCAGCAATTATTTAAACGAATTGTCGGCATGTTTCATGAATCAAACATAAACACATTAGGCAAGAATAAGAACCATTAGAAATGCACAATTCAAGTTGAATGCGTTAAAACACAAAAATGTGATTTAAGAGCGTGCTGTGCAACTTACTCAAAGACTGGGAGCAGAGCGTCTCCGTGAACGCTTCAGCGGCCATAATGGACAGCTTCACTAACAGTAGCTGTTGAGGAGCATGGCACTGTCAGCAAGATGCTTATCATACAGTCTCTTATTTGCAAGTTGAGGGCCCTCGCTGTTCTGCACCTTGACGGGTGGGTGGAGGTGAGGTGGGCTGTACTCCCAATCCCCGTGTAGAACAGTCAGCCCATAACGCACCGGATGCCCAGGCTGCTGGCGCAGGACGCCTCTTAGTTCCCATCTTGAACAATTACCAAATAAAGAGACGGGCGCTGGAAGCAGGAAAACAAGAACAGAGTTTTATTTCTCATGAGGAGAGCCTGTCATTTCGGACACTCGCATAGTGTCTTCAGGAGGTGCTCTAACAAGTTTCTCTGAGGCTTCGTCTTTTATACACATGTTTACAGATGCACAAACATTCCTTATTGCAATAAAGACGCTTTGAAGTAGGAGAAAACATGCTTGGAATCCCAGCTTCAGGCCCATTCCCATACCAGTCGCTCAGATGTCATCCTCCCCTCCTGAATGTAACAAGAGATTGTGATCTCTCAGCCGGACATTCCTACAGGACACGAGGGCAGGAGGGGATGACCAGATCAAAGGTTGGGCAGGCGATAAGATCGGGCACTTCGGTTGGTGTATCACGGTTTTGTTATGCTGGGCAGGAAAGAGGGGGGTGTACATCCACCAGGCTTGGTCTTAGGACTTGGGACCGGGTCGAAAGGCCGAGTGCAGCTGTGGGGGGGGCTCGTCAGCTGAGGGGAAGGGTGTTCTTGGGAGGAAATGGGGGGTGTGGGTCGAGCAGGAGTGTTACTTCTAGAGCAGGGTCACGCAGAGGGAGAGGGTTTTATGGCCGATGCATGAGCAGTGCGCGCGGGGAGGGGTGCCGGGGGTTTAACAAATGGGCAGAGAGGCCATGGTGCCTAAAATGGCTGTCGTGTACGTGTGTGCATGAGTCTATGCTGGCGGGATAACACAGTCAGTGCTTCGCGATATCCGTTCTGCTTACAACAAGGGGTACAGTGAACACAAATGAACGCCGCTTATGTGCATATACATTGCTATTTTCAACAGTCGCCGCTTTTTTACATAAGCTAGTTCATTTCTATACAGTCGATACGATTGGCGGAATGCGGTACATATGATTTTACATTTGTTTGGTTATTCATACAAGTCTAGAGATCGGCATAATACTAAGTCGGGGTCAATCAAGAAAAAGGTTCCGACACATTATAGAATCAGGTTCTGACTTTCTCTCCGGTGACATCAACATACAGTAAAAAGTGCTCTGATACCTTCAGGTCTCGTCAGTGCTATAAGAGACTTTTGGAAAACTAAACACATGAGTGACCGATGAAACATTTTTGAAAGCAATACAAAAAATGGTTGAGGGAGGAATTCAGTTCGATACAAGCAATTAGTCAAGGTGTGGGTAGAAAGTTCAGGAAGAGGGTCTTCGTCACAATGTCTTTTTAACAGCGAGCCATCACTGGTAGGCTCTGGTAGTCCGTGTTCTTTCGTTGGCGCTGTTGAGCACCGGCGGTGGAGCTATAGGTCCAGCTCGGATTCATCCTCACGCGTTGCAGGGTGCGATCAGTCCTCTGCTGTTAGATCACAGTCCTGTTTCCTAACTGATCTTCTTAGGGATGCCTCATGCTGGGCACCTGCGTGTCTTTCTTCTTCCGTTGCAAAACCTTATTCTATCTAAATGCTGCTCTTCTTTTCTGAGTCAAAAGTTATGCGAAAAGGGTGATGTTGTTGAATAATCGAGGGAAGAGAGGGCGGAGTGGGATCAGATCTTTGAACGCACCAAGGGACCAAAGGAGCAAAGGACGACGAGCAGGCAGGCCCATCAGTCGGGCCCAAAAGGGACGGGGACTTCAGGCACGAGTGGGTCAGCAAATCGAGGGCTTCAAAGCAGCCCTTCATTCCTTCTTCTGCCGAGTTTGAGTGTGGTGCCTCGTCCTGCGTCTCGTTGCTCTGCGACTCCACCTTTGGTTGAGGTCACACGTGCTTCATGATCTGTGGCCAGGCTGTGCGTCACGTCCCGCTCCTCTCCTCCGGTGTTTGTATCTTTGAATGGGTACAAAACAAGTTTTTAGAAAAACTGGCAGGAGAAGACATTTATACATCTCAATTCCATCCCGACTCCTAAGTAGGTGGGGGATATGTTCATCGGTCACAGTCAGAAGTCATCACTTATGGAGTATGTAGGAGGGCATTTCTACTGAATTCGTAAGCCTATTTGGCGTTCATTCGTGACGTACGTGGATAGAAATCGGACTCCCATCGACAGTGTATTCTATCAAACTCGAAATCGAGTCCTTAAACCCAAGAACTGACAATCTTACATTTCCCTTCGGGGTCGGCTAACTCTTGCAAGCAGGGGGGTTATCATCATGAGAGGGGGGAAGAAGTTAAACATGCTTTTCTTGGGGAGCGACGGTTAATCAAGGTCATCAATTACGCTTAGGGGATAGCTGATATGGAGCTGGGGTCAATCGGGAGAAGCGAGGATGCTTTGGACAGGGAGCTGGGGTCAATCGGGCGAGCAGGAGGACGCTTTGGACATCCGCACTTAAGTGCAGAGGGGTGAGGCAATCTGGGCATTGGGGATTGCATTTCTAACGAACTGAAAGACAGAAGACCATTGACGTTATAGTCCCCCTATAGAAAGGTCAGATTAGGGGACATCAGTCGTCTTACCTGTCCTTTCTTTCATTATCAACTCGGGTTCTATCATTTTGCAGAAAGGAGAGGTAGTAATATGGTAAGTTACAATCGTTTTAGTTCCTGTCAATTTTGCCGAACACCTTTGTGTTCGAAGAAACCCAATTAGGTTTGTGCCGGTGGGGCACAACGTTACCACACAAGGGAGGAGGGAACAGGGAGACCCTCAGAGAGAGAGAGAGAGTCGTCCGCACTCTAAACGAACCATTCGGTACACGTATGACATGGAGAGAGAGAGAGAGAGAGAGAGAGAGAGAGAGAGCGAGAGAGAGAGAGAGAGACGTGTACAATAATAGGCCATTTAGTGCGCACATAACACAGAACAGCAGGGGTCAAGTAATACGGAAACACAGGCAGAGGGACGACGTAGATCCATACATTACGTACACACAAACTCAGGCGGGGGAGACAGTACATGTATTATATACAAAAATCCAAGACAGAACATAGAACAGTTACCGGTATTATATACGAAAATCCAAGACAAAACATAGAACAGTTATTGGCCAAAAATGATCTCTTCCTGTATGCTGCGCCTCCTTAGCATCCTAAGCTCTTTTTACCCTTTTCTTCTCTTTTATCGTCGGCTGTCTTCACTGGTGGCTTTGGTTGCACACACTTACACCTTTGGCAATTGGTCAAGAACTAACCTGGTCGGGCTAATGCTCACAGTGGGATTTTCGAATCAATTTCCAGGCTGTGGCAACAGTGGGTGTCAGTTGGGAGAACAATGGGGCAGCTTTGAGTTTCATGTCTATGAGGGTGCGAAAAGGAGGTAGTAGATTTTAAACACTGGCAACATTCCAAGTCCTCCAAGCGGAGGGTACTTGGGTAAACCTCACCTCGGAATATTCCTTAAACTTTCCCTATTTAGTTAAACGTAGGAATTTATTCATTAGTGCACGTCATTCTTGGTTGTATTATTCGGGGTGCCGAGCGAAGTCATATTTTGTAGTTTCCGCTTCAGGCTGTCCTCCCAAGCGCTAAGTTCAGGGAGAGAAACAGTCACGGTTCGCTCGTCGTGTGTAGGTACCATAATCGAACCCCTTTTTCCCATCTCTTTGTCCGCTAGATCACCAGTTTCTTTTTCGTACTTTAATTGATGTTCCGATGTGACCTGCAGAAAGAGGGAAAAAGAAGGGGGCGGGGGCAGCATTTTAAAGACACATCAGCGCGCATAAACTCGAAAAGGCTTTTACTTACTACATACTCGGGCTATCTCCACTGGATGCGGTCCCTGCCAACTCGGCGTTTAAGCCCAGGTGGACCATTTAGTGTGGGAGAGATGATTATCGGAAGCCTCTGGATAGCATAGGTCGCCCAAGTGTGGTATTATGGATCGTGCGCGGGGGGGGGTCTGAACAAAGGGCAGTCGGTGCAACGTGGGGGGCGAGCTCGTGCTCTCCTTGGAGGAAAAGGGACAACCTTCAGTGGTACGGGGTCGTTGTCGTTCGTACTAGGGGGGTCAGGTGGCACTCCTTCGGGGCGACTTAGGGGCATTTTAAAGCAACTTTCCTGACACAGGTTGCATATAAAGTATAGGTTAAATACCAGGATCTTTAGCAGTTGCTTTAGGCTTGTACAAAAATGAAAAACACATACAACAAAAACCTGGACCGTTCGTATTTGCAATATTTCTGCGTACTATACTTTTTACCCCTTACTAGTCGAATTGAGCCATTTCACCTGTAATCTAGTTATATCGGAAATAGTGGTCATTTATTCGAAACTTACCAATTTACGCGTGACAACTACGTTTGCTTTTTTTTTTTATATTCTTTAATACAAATGTCGGTGCATAAATACGGGCCTACAACCCCGTGGGCCGGCCACGGAGCAGGCTGGAACTGTACATGTGGGGATACTTATTAGTGGAAAACCTAATGGAGTCGGTGGTCGTTGATTTCATAATAAAAAGTGCGACAGGTGCAATAAAATCATATCGAGACTTCAGTGTGAGCGAGTATCATAAGTGTTGAAATTCGAACTTTCAACAATCACGATGCGCCAAAACTTAACAACAATTCATTGTCCGAATGTTCAATCAGTACCCATCTCACTTCAATTCATTGTCCGAACACATAATCAGTACCCATCCCATATCAATTCATTGTGTTTAAAACTGCATACATATTTCATGACACCTAGGCTGAGCAATCGGGGTACAACAAGGAGTTGGAAATTTCATTTGTACCAGCGCCATTTTGGGAGCAGCCAGGCAGATCTAGGCATAGTCAAAATCTCCACCAACTCGTGGTTGGCCTAGAGGCTCTTTCAGCAGTCCAAAAGTTCCGTTAAAGGGCAACAGAAAGGATCGGCGGTATGAACCATCAGTTAAAAAGGGGGAGGGAGGCAACAATTTTTTCTACCGGGTCATACTGGGTTTTCAGCGGAACTGATCCGAACTGTAGTCTTCAGGATTTTAGTCATTCATACTGGGGCTGGCGTCAGCATGGGAGCGCCGATGTCTCGGGGCTACATTTTCATCGTTCCGCGGGTAATCATGGCAGTCATTCCCCATCGGGGGTGTCTGCAGGGGTCGGGGGCCCCCGTGGCTTTCATAGAATCTTCAAAGTCGAGGAGAACACTTCTGATTGTGGGACTTACTTCTTAATCTACAAGCAACCGGGCCATCTCTTCACTCCGGGCCCGCTCCTGCAGGGTCGACCGCCATTTTATGAGTTCCAGCAGTCACTGCATCACAAGAGTGGACGAACCCTTGTCGGGTGAGTGGAGCGTTGGGGGTGCCACTGGGGGCCTCCACCTGGGGAGGTGGGAGAGGCTCGTTTGCGCCGCCTCTCCCTCCCAGCGCACCCCACGCCGTTCTTCTCGGTGCTAATATCCATGATGGCCGGACCAGGCGATGAGAGGGGGGGGGGTCGGAGGCATAGGCAAGACATCCCCCCCCCGGTGGCCTGCAAGGCGCCGCTTCAGGGCCGAACAGGGAGCTCATACCAAGCCGTGGCTGGACCAGGAGATGCGAGGGGGGGGGGGGTCGATGGCATGGGCAAGACATCCCCCCGTGTTGTCGCAGCCATTATTGAAGAAAGAAGAGGGGACGGCCGGATCCTGTCGGCCTCGGCTCCTCTTCTGGCCCACCTTATGCGATGACCTCCAGCCGACGGCTGGCAGCAGGACCTGCCCTACACGTGCCGAAGATCTCGTCTTCCGGATGGGCGTAGCCGCGGACCTGTTGCACTTCGGGAGTTTCCAGAATGGGGGTAGGTATCTGCTGACTTGTATCTATCTCATGTTACCGTTATTGGGGCGTGGCAGGCGGTGGGACAGACATGTTTGGAGCAGTGAGGGGTGGCGAAGCCTGGTTGCCTCGTGGCCGTTGCGATGTCAAGCTTGGCTTCTTTCACCATTTTCATGTGTCCTATTACGGGCTTATTTTTAACATTTCTTATTTCTAGCGAAATCATGTGTTTTATCGTGAGCTATTTCTAACATTTTCTTATTTGTAGTGAAATCAAAAACTCATCAATGGCCTACTGATTTTGCTTTCTTATTTCTTTCTTCCCTTTTTAATTTTTTTTCTAGCGTGTTTCATGCTAAAGTTTCTGTTAACAGGATACGGTGATTACTTCGTTATTGTTGCATATGTCCTTTTTATTAGGGGTGCCCTCTGGTCGAGCCAGATGACCTACCTCTAATAAATGGTCCGGATGGAACTAGTTTACCAATCAGTGGGGAGTAGATACGCCCGAGAGATTACAACGGGGGACAAAGGTCCGCATTACCTACCCTTCACTACTTGCAAAGATTAGACAGAATATTTCTTTTCTACGTTATTTGCAAACAGAAAATTCCTCAACAGAACTATTCCTTGAACAAGAAATGTCCAGACAATCAATCAATCAGTGGGGAGAAAAACAGGCATGACGGATTACAACGGGGACAAAAATCTGCATTACCTATCCTTCACTATCTGCAAAGGGGGCAGAATATTTCTATTCTTCCCTGTTTGTAGACAGGGAATATCTCAAAGAGCAATAATCGATAAAAATCGATAACAAACAATCAGTGGGGAGAAAGATAGGCATGACGGATTACAATGGGGGACAAACGTCTGCATTACCTATCCTTCACTATTTGCAAAGAGAGAGGAACGTTCCTATTCATCGCTGTTTGAAAATAGAGAATGTCTCAAAGAGAACCAATACTTCAAGTACAATCAATCAATCAATCAGATGGATAAAGCCATCCTACCAATCGGACGTAAAGACGTCCTACTTAACCTTACCCGGACCGGACCGTGTGGGCAATTCTTCGCCTTCCTTTTTCCAGCGCCCAATCGTTCTCTTTCTCCATGTTTTTACCGCAGCATTCCTGTGGGATTCCAGTCAGGACAGTAGGTCACTTGAGAGAGGTCCGTTCGGAATCGGTGAAGTTCATTCAATCGGCAGCCGGACGAGGGCCCTCTCAAGGCAGGTATACTCCAATCATTTAGATGTTCACCCCATCGTCTGGACCTCTCTTACCGGACCTTATGTCGCTGATGGACCCCGCGTTGGGACGCCAATTGTAGAACAGTCAGCCCATAACGCACCGGATGCCCAGGCTGCTGGCGCAGGACGCCTCTTAGTTCCCATCTTGAACAATTACCAAATAAAGAGACGGGCGCTGGAAGCAGGAAAACAAGAACAGAGTTTTATTTCTCATGAGGAGAGCCTGTCATTTCAGACACTCGCATAGTGTCTTTAGGGGGTGCTCTAACAAGTTTCTCTGAGGCTTCGTCTGTTATACACATGTTTACAGATGCACAAACATTCCTTATTGCAATAAAGACGCTTTGAAGTAGGAGAAAACATGCTTGGAATCCCAGCTTCAGGCCTATTCCCATACCAGTCGCTCAGATGTCATCCTCCCCTCCTGAATGTAACAAGAGATTGTGATCTCTCAGCCGGACATTCCTACAGGACACGAGGGCAGGAGGGGATGACCAGATCAAAGGTTGGGCAGGCGATAAGATCGGGCACTTCGGTTGGTGTATCACGGTTTTGTTATGCTGGGCAGGAAAGAGGGGGGTGTACATCCACGAGGCTTGGTCTTAGGACTTGGGACCGGGTCGAAAGGCCGAGTGCAGCTGGGGGGGGGGGCTCGTCAGCTGAGGGGAAGGGTGTTCTTGGGAGGAAATGGGGGGGTGGGGGTCGAGCAGGAGTGTTACTTCTAGAGCAGGGTCACGCAGAGGGAGAGGGTTTTATGGCCGATGCATTAGCAGTGCGCGCGGGGAGGGGTGCCGGGGGTTCAACAAACGGGCAGAGAGGCCATGGTGCCTAAAATGGCTGTCGTGTACGTGTGTGCATGAGTCTATGCTGGCGGGATAACACAGTCAGTGCTTCGCGATATCCGTTCTGCTTACAACAAGGGGTACAGTGAACACAAATGAACGCCGCTTATGTGCATATACATTGCTATTTTCAACACCCGGGCCTTGCCTGTCTACCGCTACCATTTTGCCCCTCCTGGATCCTATGCTCATCGAGCTGGGCTCTGATCGAACACTTTAGATATTGCAATATCACCAACAGTTGAACTGCAAATGGAGTAAATTCGGAGTTACCGCTTTGGAAACATGAAGGACAGCATCTGATTGGAATGGAGAGGAAGTCTGTGGTTCCTCCTTCCTATAGCGTTAGGGAGATCCTCGTTGCAGCGATCGCTTCACTACGCACCATCCAAACTTGCTACACATTTTGCCATCCAGGCTGCACCAGTTAGAACCTCAGGAGGTGAGGAGTAAGTGACCATCCTCATCCTAGTGTAGAACAAACCACAATATGCAGAGAGGATCTAAAGCAAAGTAAACTGTAATTTGCCAAAAGTCTCCTCCTAAAATACTAGAATAAAAACGAGGAGCCTTAATAGAACTGTGGAATGGGAAACAGCCATAGGAGGGGCATCCCTTCTATTACAAATATGGAACAGCCCCAGGTCGAATGATAGTAAAGTAGTCAATATAGCTGTGAAGGTGGAACATCTTAAGGTGCAAGTAAAAAAGCACAACCAGAATATAAATTGACAGAAAGTCAAATCTCAGACGAAGGGGATAACTGCAATGCACATGACAGGATAATTCTCCTTATGGAAAAGCTCCTTGAGGTCATTAGGGCCAATACAAATATTTAGATAACTAGCCTTGCAAAGTCTACCAATATTGGAAAATATGAACAGTTCATTAAGAACCACCTCTCCAAAGTTTTAGCTCAAGTACAGTTTTCTCAAATGTTCACCACTGAAAGGGTGCATCGCTAATTGGCCTCAAGGCTGCCCTCCGTGAACACTCATCACCCTTCTTGTGAAATTTCGAACTATTGGGCCCTTTATCTCACATAAGAATTGTTGGAACTGGGGTCACCAGTCCCCTAGGGTAGCATGGCACGAGCGGGTAGGCATCCGAAAGCACATGTGTTAAGCGATCATGCAGCACACACTCACACTGAGACAGAAACCTGGGCACGCAATAAATGACTCCACTCCAGAGCTTGTATAAAAACAAGTAATGTGTATTAAGATAAATAATCAGATAGATAGAGCAGGATCAGGGAAATCATAAATTCATTTAAAATACATGTGTCTGAAGACTTGCGATCAATATTAGATGAATAAATATCCGTTCTGCAATAAATATTAAATATTGGATCAATAAATAGTTAAATACATTTTTAGTGGGACACAGGCCCGACCTACGCCTTGCTTCTTGGTCAGTACCTGAAAGGAATACATCTCAAAGTCATAAGAACAACACTGCATTAAGCATCAATATCCATTTTCTCAGGTAAACAAAGGGACAGTTCCATAACAGAAACATCTCCCCGCTGTAGGAATAAACAATTTGTTAAGTGTAGTTCAAACATTTACTTAAATATGAAACATTTCATTTGCCACAAAAGTATGTGGACGTAACTCTCCTCCTGTAATAGGAATTAAACATTTCATTAAGAATAATTATTCCATATAACAAGGTTGGGCATCCCTTTGGGAGAACTTCTCATTGGGCCCAGCTAACCATTGCATTAGCCAGCACTAACTAGGAGAAAACATTGCAATCTAGGTAACCATCCCCTTGTGCAGGTTTAACTGTATCAGGGCTACACCAACATTCCATCAGAGAAGTAGAAATCCCTACATTGAGCAGGTGTAAGTAGATCTCTGTTATAGCAGGGGTATGAGACCCTTCCCTGGGCAGGAGTAAACATTGCCTCAAATGAGGTCAACACCATTCATTAGGCATAAAGTATTTCTTTAGGCATCACACACCATCCTATTAACTGATGCCTGAACAGGCAGGGCCTTCCCCCTATTAATCAGGAGCTTACAGGTAAAACATTTCCTGCAATAGAGATAATCAGTTTAGCAGAAGTAAAACACTTCACTGAGGGTAAAACATTTCATTAACCATTTCCTTAGGCAGGAATGAAACTCCTATGGCAGGAATAAAAACACGCCACTGCGGATAAAACATCTCATTAGGCAGTGTAACTATATCCTTATAGCATTAACGTTCCCCTACTCAGCAATCAACAGTTAACAACTCTTCAAGGCAGAGATAACCATTTTTAACAGGCAAGCCTGAGCTTAGAAGACTTGGTTTATGCATGTAAAGCCTTTTAGTAAATGTAAACATTTCTTTTAAAGCAAGGAGCACCTCACTCCATAACTGTGGGCATGTGCTCCACCTTTCAACCAACATGAATAAATGTTTCATTAGTCAGCAGACACAGTTCATTATGCAGCTGTTGGCGTTTCCACCCCCAGGCCAGGATCAACATTCTAATTCCTACATTAAGCAGGCATAAACCTTTCAGCACCCAAGAGTAATCCTGTAAATAAGTAGAGGTTATAACACTGGGGCAGGGGTGTAATAAAACTTCTATAGTTCAGAATAATCCTGGTTCCAAGCAGGAATAACCACTTCAAAACTCTTCCCCAATCATAGGTAACATCCCCCTAATCAGGAGTAAACATTACAGGGAAGGAATCAGGCATAGGCATTTCATTAAGTAACTTATAAATAGAACATTACTCATTGCTAGAGAGCAACATCTCATTAAGCAAGCACAGGCCTTGCTTTAGACTAGTAAAACATTTCTGTTAATTAAGGTGAACATTTCAATAAGCAATTCAGTAAAGCATTCTCAATGAGCATTTTACTATGCCTTGGACTCCCCTATGCAGGGCTAAGCCATCGCAGGTGAACTCAGTATGTCTTTAGGCCTACGCCGGAACCAGGGCCCAAACAGTTAATGAATGGCAAGCCTGTCCTCAGGCATAAACAGTAACTTAATGGCCTCCACGTCACTAGAGGCACATAGGGGCCAACAGGTGGGCACTTAAGGTCAAAAATATAGCGTTTCTCTGGGGCCTACAAGAGAGCGCTTGGAGGCACAATTACAGCGCTTCTATGGGACATTCAAGAAAGCGCTTGGAGTGAAATTACAGCGCTTCCCTGGGCACTACCTCAGTTCCTCACATGACAGCGCTTGGCCACAGGCAATGCTGGGGACAGCGCTTCAGCAAGCAATCAGGTTTAGATAATAGCACCCTGCAGGTACAGCACTTCACAAGGCAGCAACCCCCTTCAGTATCTCAGCACTCTTCACAGGGACAGCAAAGGAGCGTTGGGGGAGCAGGGAGTCAGCGCTTCAGAAGGCAGCAACTTCTAGAGCCACAGAAGTTCTTGGTGACACAGCGCTTCAGGGGGATAGCGCTTTTCAGGATTCACAGCGCTACGATATAGCAGGCAATTCACAGCAGAGGTAGCGCTCGGCAGACAGTTCATTCCAGGTAGCGCTGCTGAAGGGCACCACAGAATATAGCGCTTCAGGCAGGAATCACGCCCAGGATTCTAGCGCTTCACAGACAGCAGGGTGCAGGGCTATAGCGCTTTGGCCCACACGAGGTGGGGGCAAGACCAGCAGGTCTAATAACATTCAGTTCAGGGTGCTGCAGTTCAGGCAAATATAGCGCTTCAGAAGGCAGCAACCCCCTCCATTACTTCAGCGCTCTTCACAGGGTCAGCAAGGGCAGCGCTAGATATACAGGACAGGTGACACCCCAGTAGCAGGTTAGCAAGGGAGACCCCAGGTGACATCAGGAAACGCAGGGTCAGTACCGCGCCAATACCTGTTTGCTTCTTCAAAAGTCCTGTGATGATTTAATTTCTTCTTAGCGCTTTAGGTTTCTTGCGCCCTTGTAAATAGAGGCTTAGTTTCTTGTTGGCGTGATGTTTCTTGCGCCCTTGTAAATAGAAGCTTAGTTTCTTGTTGGCGTGATGTTTCTTGCGCCCTTTGGTTTCTTGTTTCCTTGAAGGGGGTTAAGTTGGTGGCTGGTGTTAGGTCTCCTCAGCCAATCCCCTCAAGTGGTCCCTGGGGGTTCCCTTCCGCGGGGTTAGGTCAGTGGGGGGGGGGTACAGGATGCCTCAATACTTGTAAAGCAGCACTCTAGGCCCTGTCATTCCAGCATCATAAGACCCTGCCCTGACCCCCACTGCCTATCCTCCTGCGTAGGTACTTCCCCAGGTCTCCCCTTAGTCCCTCTGACAGGAAAGTTTTCCTTCCTCTCCTTATACAGTGCCAGTTGACAGTTGGCAGTGGCAGTTGGTGTCACCTCACCTGTTCCAGAAGGTTCCAGGGGGTTCTAGGAGGTTCCACCATTCTACCTGTGGGCAGGCTGGCAGGCTAATTTGATACATTGTTTGGAGGGTTCCAGCCAGGCCCTAGCCACTAGAATGCGCCCACTAACCCCGCTGCAGCAGCAGTGGTCAGTGGCAGCCATGTTAGGGGTATAAGACACCTGCATCTTAACATCAGTTTCACAGTACACAGGGCTTTCCTCACTACACAAGGCCTATACATTGTTGTTACAATAGGGGCATTCTAAATTAAAAGGGGTAAAAAACGAAAAATTTCTGGGGAAAGGGCCAAGTCCCACAAGAATGAACTGTCCTCCCAGGGTGCAGTAATATCCATTTATCAAGACTTCATGCTTGCGGAAATAGGATGCTGAACAAATATTTCCAGACATAAAACAGTGACGCTCATCAAATGGAATAAAGTATTCAATGTTGTACCTGGCTAGGATCAAGGTATCCTTGAGTGACAAGCTAAAGAATCATCAAAAATATTGGTGGCGTGCCTTGGTAGAGGAACCGGGAATAAGAGAGTAATAGAGCAAGGCCCAAAGACAACTGCTTGAGTGATATTGAGTGGGCCTGCATTTGAGTGGTGTATGCAAACTTCGTTTTTGAAACAAGTGATGGCAGTTTCAACTATCTGAGGACGTTATAAGCATGAAGAGTTGATATATTGTTGGGGACCAGTAGTAAAACCACTTATCCCTGTTCGCTTGTTTTCTTACTCTCTAATATTATTATTTTTGCCACCTATATTTCAGATCCTGTATATTATGTCACAATGGAATTGATATTCCTCGTGACCTACCAAATATGGGAGACCCCTTTACTGCCCTGGTGTAAGCATTGACTATATTCTTGCTGGAGTATGTTGTTAAGTTTAGTGCGGGGTTTCACTGTTCAGTTAGGATGTTGTGGAATTGAGAGACTTCGGTAGCTGGATTATGTTGAATTTGAAGGGATCTGTTTCAACCTTATTGTAACTCTGGCATGCCACCAGGCTCAATGGCTCAGTGGTACCCGAGCACATGCATAGATTCTTAACATGCACCATTCACCAACTCGCTCATCCCATATGGCTGACGAGAAATTTTTGAGGAATGGCACCCAGGATTTGGAATGCACTCCCTCCCGAAACGAGGCTGATCCCCTCCACTATACTTTTTAAGAAAGAAGTAAAAGCCATCCTAATGGCTAAATTCACTTGAACTCTATCTTGGTCCGAACTAAGGGCCAGATGTAGGTCGCCAAATACCGGTCGGTAACGGCCGAATTCGGCCGTTACCGACCGGTATTTGGCTTTTGAGATGTAGGTGCCTGAAAACAGGCCATTTCGGTAATTTTACCGAATCTGTAAATATACCGGTCGGTAAATTTACCGACCGGTATATTTACAGAATCGGTAAAATCGAGATGTAGGTGGGACTCTTCTGAGTCCCACAAGCCCTACAAAATCGGTATTTTACCATCAAATACAAGTTGATGGTAAAATACCGATTCTGGTGTGCATGCACATGTGTGCATGCACACCTATGCCATATGACAGGCAGACCTGCCCTTAGGGCAGGTATGCCTGCCACATGGCACCTGAACCCGTTTTGGGGGTGCTAGAGGGTGTCAAAGTGACACCCCCTGCACCCTTGTGAAATTCGGTATTTACCGATTCGGTAAATACCGACCGGTAAATGCCCAATCATTCCTATGGGCTTCAAAGCCCATAGGAATGAATGGGCATTTACCGGTCGGTATTTACCGAATCGGTAAATACCGAATTTTACCGATTCGGTAAATGCACATCTGTATTTACCTACATCTCGGTACTTATATTTTACCACTTCTTAAATACCGAATCGGTATGATTCGGTATTTAAGAGGTGGTAAAATAATTTTACCTACATCTGGCCCCTAAGTCTTTACACCGACTCTTTATTAGCTGTGTATTTGATTATCTACATGTGTTATGCTTTTATTTGACTGCGATCTTTTTGTTACTCATGTATTACCTTTTTTGTCATTATTGTAACAAAAGTCTGCTTAATCACCCTCTTGCTTCCCTTACCCCATCTTTCTGTAAAGCGCTCTGATATCTGCAAAGATCTTGTTCGCGCTATATAAAACTTTGAAAATAAAATAAATAAATAAAAGCCCTTACTAAATGCCTCGCAGGCAGTGCATGCGCGCTGGCTCAGGTGAGACCTAAAAACAGAAAGGCGCGTTGTTTTGGTTTGCACTAACCTCACAGTCCTCTTTCTAAACAGCACAAGACTTGTTTCATGGCCTTCTTTAGCGCAGCACATTTGGGCCATAACACTTAGTTTTTCACAAAAAGGCAATGCTTCATAGTTAATCAGCTGCATATACTTCCTTTGGTCCTTGTCTTCTTATCTATCAGGCTATCAGTGTAGTCACTATGCAGGCACGTGGCAATGCATCCTCGGCATCATCAGACATGTTTGTTAGTATTATTAGCACCATTTTGCATAATTATGGCACTGCACGTATGCCCAGTTTAGCCTATTGTCCTGTATTTTCATTCTGTAAGTAGTAAATTTGCTTAGTTTTGGACGCAGAGTTATTTATCTGCCTAGTGAACGCAAGAAAGCCAAACATAATATTCCACAATACCTGCAGTTCTTTTGAGCCAGTGCCCTTCAGTTTAAAGCAATACTAAACACTACAAGGTCCCAAATGCCAGACCGATGGCATTGCATATGCTTGTTATTCTGTCTGTCTGATTTCGAGCTTGAGGGATTTTAATGTTTTTTAACGCCAAGATGCTCCCATCTGATGTTTCCAGTTTTTGTCAATTTTACTGGGGCAAATATATCTGAAATGGCTACAGACCAGTTAGCATAATATGAATATCCTATATCTGCATCTGAAATGATTGGGGGATTAAGAATGAGTCAATTTGACTATTGATCTGTTTTCTTCAATCATTTTTGTTGGTTTACATTACATTTGATATTAGCTATGTTGATAAGAACTGTGGCAGACTCTTTGCAAAGATGGACAGGTCACCTTTGAGATATTGATTTCTGAATTAAAATATTGAATTGATACCTTGGTGAAACATTTGACCATACAGTACTGTATTAATACCTCCAATTGATAGACTGGAAAAATTATTTTGTCTTCAGAACATCCCATCAAGTTTAAGCATTGTTTAAAAGACTGCGAATAATGTATTCCTTCTTTATCTCAAAAATGTTTTATTCATTATTCATGCAACTTTATTATTTATGCAAATCTCAAACATTTTACTTCTCTTTTTAAAGCTTATCATCTTAAATTGTATAGTGCCCCTAAGTAAGACACTTAAATTACACATTTGTATTATAAAATAGTGTTCTGCAATGCTGTTTTTTTACTATAAAAGATACTTCTAGAGGCCCAAAGTGTGGACACAGAATAAAACCAAAACTGAAGAAAAGTTCTAAATCACTTCTGGAATATGTACATGAAGGCTAGTTTTCTCCTTAGTGCAACATTGAAGGTTTTAAACAAATGTATTTAATTTGTGAGCACGAATTTGCCAATGTAAATAAAATGGCACTCCTATAAGTCCCTGCAGGACAAAAGTATTATTTATGTATGACTAATTTGTTCCACAGGATCAGATGAATATCTATTATTTTATATTTTAAAAAACTTTAGTAAGTTACATGGAGTTGGGATCCCATTATATTGAATTGTGTATTTTTTTTAATTTGAAAAAAGTAATCAGAAATTTAGGGCTATCAAACAATCAAAGTCAATAAAAATCATCGGGGGCACAGCTACAGATTGATGATCAAGTGCAGAGTGCCTCATAAATAACCAGTCGCCAAGGACTCCCTACAATACATTAAAATAATAATCTGTCATGACCAGCCAGGACCAAATGCATCAAAGCCCTAAGTGGATCCCAGATCTGATTTAATCTAGTTCTATGTTCGGCATTATCTATAGGAGTGAGCGATAAATTCCGCTCTGCGGTGGAGTTTGTGGAGTTTTGCCCACTCCGGTTAGGTTTGTAATGAGTTCAGGCAAAACTACGCCAACCGCTGTGTGGCAGAGTTTTTCTTGCGCCTTGCTCGCCAAAGTTAATTTTGAGCGCATGAGCTAGAATTGGTGCCTCCTAGCTCAATTTTCTGGTGCTAGGTTGGCACCGGGTGAGATTTTCTCAACAAGGCTGGTTGCCGCCATTTGCAGTGAGAAAGCTACCACCCAAGGAGAAAATCTACTTGAGCGGCAGCAAAGAAGCAGCCTCCTCTGGCATACCATGTGGTGCTATATGAGCAAGCTCCAGGTGCTAAAAATCAGCATGAGCAGTGTGATGTAATGATTTTCACCCGCTCAAAGAACTCTGCGGAATCTCGCTGAATTTTTATGTAACACTGCAAGTTCTGCCCAACCATAATTATCTACAATAAACATTTCAAAAGAACACATATTTAAAAAATGATGGTACCACATATTTGGGCTAGTAGCCTTCTTTAAAAACCAATATCGTGCCAGCACCAATTTGGCCAGAGAATTGGCAAAAAAAATATCCCTGCGATATTAGATGGAATTAAAGATGAGTGCCCAAGTAATGTTAGCTTATAATACCAGACAATATCACAATGAAAGATCCCATTAAGCTTCAAAAAATATGGTCCCAATAGCTTTGTATGGTCATACATGTGGCAATAGTATGGCCAGGACCAGCCCAATCTGCCTTACACTGAAAACGTTTCTTATCTTGTCTCAACTTTATAATATTTAAACAGTGCAACGTGTAATAAAAGTCATTAATTAATTTGAAATGATGGACCTTAAACCTTAAACAGGAAAACATTAAGCACACTCTGTACAATAGAATTACAGCACTTGATATTGTCGTTGGTCACGCATCCCCAAGATGTCTGCTCCACTTATCCGCCGTGAGCCGAATAGAACAGACCTTTGCTCAGTCTTCACTGAGGAGATCATTTTTTCAGCCAAACTAATACTACCCTCATTAGGGCTTCTCAAGATATAATCAATAAAAATTATTCGAGGAGCAGCTAATTTCATCTGTTTTTAAACTCAATAAAAAATGTTGAAGTTGTAAATATGTAAAAAAAATCCCACACAATGAAGGTAGAATCATTGCTGAAGGATCTCATATGATAGAAGTATACTTCCCTTGAACAATTGTTCCAGGGTAAAAAGTTTAGAATCCACCCAACACTCAAGAAAGTTATGATGAATAAGCAACGGCATGTTTGGATTATAAACCAAATGTGTTTATTGATTAAAAAGAGTGGTTTTTCAAAAATATTTTTTAAGATAAGTCCAGATTTGATGATACACCTGCAAGATCTTTTATCTAGTACTCTTAAAGTACATAGTGTTAGTAATACCTGTGTGTGGCACAATAACATCCCCTCAGGGCAAGTACTCCAGAAACATTATCCCCAGAGTCCATGTTTCCCTGCCCACCACCATAGTGAGTATAAATGCGGTAAAATAACACATCTATAAAGCCAGTAAAGAATCACCACCTCTTTCCTGGAATAATTGAAGATACTGTACACTATAGTGGGTTTCCTGTAGCTCCAAATACATTTCTGCCAACAGGCTTCAATTTTAGACTTTAGGTAGATAAGGGGATATGCACCTAAAGAAGTAAAGGTTTTGAGGTAGAATAATAATTTTTATAAGGTTACAGATGGAATCTTCTCCATTTACTGAAAACCTCAATGAACTGTTTGTACATTTTACCAAAGTTTAGCTCAATAATTTCCTCCATCCGCAGAGTCTGTTACATGCCCAAATATGTTGCAGACTGCACCCACATCCTTTCTTAGGCTGGGACGGGGACATTCGTCAAGAGCTGCATTTTATCAGGATTGAGAATGTAGCCTGACACAAGGCTGAATTTCCTTGCCACTGACTCTGCCACTGTTCAACTGGCAGCCGGGATAGAGGTTAAAATAGCCACATCATCTGCATAAGTAAGGACTTTGAGATCCAGATGTTGTAGATGCATTATACTACTTGAATCAGCAGGTTTAAGAGTTTGAATATAAGGCTCAAAATATAGTGCAAAAAGCTGGGGTGAGAGAGGACACCACTTCCGGGTACCTCTGGTAATTTCTATAGGGTCATAGAGGGTATCAGCACAAACAACCATAGCCTTCAATCCCATATACAGTTGCTGCACCCGCAATATAAACTGAGGACCAAAAGGAGAGGTACTCATAACTGCCAAAAGAAATGACCACAAAACCCAAATGAATCCCTCTTCAGCATCAGGCATTATTAATCCAAAGGGAGCCCCAATGCCCGAAGCTACCTCCAGTGCTGTTGTTGCCATGTTAACATGTGAGGTCGTATGAACCCATGATGATTACGATCTACGAAATAAAAAATCCTCGGGATTACCCCATAGGCCAATAGCTGAGTATAAATCTTAGACATCTGGATTGATTAAGGAGCAATAGGAACCGCAGGATGTGGGATCCTGAGGTTCTTTAATTTTGACTCCATCTTACATTTGTCGTCATTTTGCGTTGCCTTTACACAGGCTGCTCTATTCATGAAGTGTCTCTGTCCTTTGGACTGCAATGTGTTGAAAACCCCCTCTGTCCTTGTTTTGAAAACCAATCTTAGACACCAGCTGGCCTAACTGCATACAGACATGTCCTGCCATTACTGATTGACCTATAGGTGCTGTAATTGATTGACTTATGGGTTGGGCTGAAACACACTTAAGGGGGACGTTCTGGTTACATGATGCCTTGTCTTGAATGTTTTCCTATTGGCTAATATTTTGCAGATCTTGTATGTCCATATTAGGTATTTTGAATGCTTGCAAAAGCTAGGACTGCCCCTTACTTTTGTGCTGAGTTTGTAACCCTAAGCATATAAAAGGCCTCTGTGTTCTGTACTCTTTAGACTGCCTCATTCAGTTGCTAAGGCTCCTGTGTGACGTAGTCTCACTTAATTAAGTTTAATAAAGATGTCTTTTCATATTTCAGCTTCTGTGCCAAGTTCTTTGTATTAGTGAGACCCCTGAGAATGAAGATTACAGTTCTTCAATCCTTCCCTTTTTTTGGAGTATGACAATATTAGTTTCACCCCAAAAGACTGTGACCTTGCCCAGAGACTACAAACAATTGAAAAGATCTGAGGATTGGCATCAAATCTTCCTGAGAAAGCCACATAGAATTCCAGATTGAATTGGTGTGGCAGAGAGGCTTTACCATCTGCTGGTTGGACAATTTCAGTTTGGAATCCAAAGTTATAGGTTTCTCCAGGCTTGGACACTGTGACTGACTCAGTCTAAAGTGATTAGCAAAGAATTGTTCACCATTGTCAGGGAATTCTACAACCCCTCAGCCACCAAAAACATCATTATCCCCTTACAGGATCTCTACAACAACCAGGCAGACTTCTTTTCCTACAAGATCTTCACCAACTACAAAGGTTTTGCATCCCAGCCGACCATCACCGACATACTTAGCCACCCCTGTGTCACAGACCCCAACCTCGGCAACCTACTCCGAACAATGGAAGCATGCAGAAGTCAAACCCCTCCTCAAGAAACCTTCCGCCAACCAAGCAAACTCAAGAACTACAATCCCATCTCTCTGCTCCCTTTTCCTGTTCAAGTCCTAGTGAGCAAAAAAATTATGGATTTAACCCAGGTCTGTGACGGGGTGAATGTAAGATTTGTTCAGCATTCGCTCATCATTTGTTTTTTTCGCTTTTGTCACCCTAAATGGGATGGGTATGCCAGACGTGGGCCCTGTGCTCACTGTGTTACTGGATTCAAGCCAACCTGGCTGATGAGGGGTAATACCCTGACACCAGTCCCAGGATGCTTGTTTATGTTCCAGGAAGGACCTGGAATGCGAGTTTGGCCTGGACTTTTCTTATAGGTAGCAGGGTCAAGACTGATTTGCATATAGCTGGGTCCAAACTCGGGTGGCATGGTGAGTGAAAAAACAATGGATTAAACCTATATCTGTGCCTGGGGGTGAATGTTTGATTTGTTCAGCATTCCATCCATTATTTGTTATTTTTGCTTTTGTCAACCTAAGTGGTAATGGTATAACCAGATCTGGGTCCCGTGCTCACTGTGTCACTGGATTCAACCTAGCCCGAAACCATTAACAATATGCTTGTTTCCGGCCAAGGAAGACCCGGACTGGCAGCTCGGTTGGGCTGCTCCCATTGAGAGCTGGGTCAACATTGATATGCATATTGCTGGGTCATAATCGGGGTGGCATGGTGAGCAGAAAAGTGATGGATTAAACCCGATCTGTAAGTAGTAGTGAACGTATGATTTTTTCAGCATTCTGTCCATCATTTGGTTTTTTTTTGCTAAAGTCCTAGAAAAGACCATCAACCGCTAACTCACAGAACACCTGAATAACAACAATCTTCTGGACACCTCCCGATCAAGATGTCACACCAAGCACAGCACAGAGACCGCCCTGATCACTGGCAGTGGTGACATAAGAACCCTCCCTGATCAGGGAGCAAGAGCAGCACTTATCCACCTCGACCTTCAACACAATATCCCACCACATCGTCATAAAGAGACTTCGCCACATTAGAATTCAAAGTGAAGCCCTGAGATAGATTGCCTCCTTCCTCACTGGAAGAACCCAGAGAATACGCCTTCCGCCGTTCCCCTCGGAACTCAACATCAGCTGTGGTGCCTCTCTTGGCTCAGCTCTCAGTACCACTCTTATCAACACCTACATGACCCCACTGGCCAACATTGTCAGAAACATGGACTACGCATTATATCCTATGCTGACAACACCCAGCTCATGGTCTCACTATCAGAATCCCCCTCCACCACTATGGCCAATTTCTATACATGCATGACGAGCATCGCAGACTGGATGAAGGGCACTTATAGCTCAACACTGACAAAACATAGGTGCTGACTTTCAGAAATAACACCTCCATGTGGAACAACTCCTGGTGGCCTTCCAAACTAGGACCCTCACCCACCCTGATGGACCATGCCCTCAACCTTGGCATTATCCTGGACAACAAGTGCACCATGAAAAACCATTCAACTAAGTCTCCTCCACCGGCTTCTTCACTCTATGCTTGCTCCATAAGATCTTCAGATAACTCCCCTTTGACACCAGATGGACCGTCACTCAAGCCCTAGTCACTAGCTGCCTGGACTACGGCAACACACTATACATAAATTCCCAAGCACCTACTGGAGAGTCTCCAGACCACATAGAACTCTGTGCCCAGACTCATACTCAACCTTCCCAAACAAACCAACATCACCCCTCACCTCACAAAGCTCCATTGGCTACCCATTCAGAAGAGATGTCAATGCAAGATGGTGATCCACGGCTATAAGGCCCTGCAAAATAAAGGACTAGCATACATCAACCACCAACTGAACTTTCACCAGCCCTCCATACACCTGCACTCCGCCTCCCTCTCCCTCACACACATACCTCACATCCACTGAAGCAACAGTGGAGGACGATCCTTCTCATACCTTGCCACCAAGTCCTGGAACGGCCTCCCCCTCCACCTCTGAGCCTCCCCTCCCAGCTGGAATTCCGGAAAGAACTCAAGCCCTGGATGTTCAATTGATCTCATCCAAAGCAGCACAACTCCCAGCGCCTGGATACCCAATGGGTGATTATCAACGCTTTTTAAGACCTGATTGATTCAATCAACAAACCAGGGTTAGTATAGCGCAGCCACTCACCTGTGAGAGTCTTAAGGTGCTGGGGAAAGTGCTGAACTTTCTGGGAATCGGTCGAAGAGCTAGGTCTTGAGGTCATTCCTGAATTGGGTCAGTGGAGGGGCAGGGTGTTACAGATCTAGGCAGCGAGGTATGAGAAAGATCTTCCTCTAGTTCTGGTCTTTTGGATCTGTGGGATGGTGGCCTGGGCGAGTTGGGTGGTTCAAAGTTGTCTAGCGGGTACGTGGAATGCGAGGCGGGGGTTCAGATTTGCGGGTCCTACATCATATTGAGCTCTGTAGGCATGTGTGAGGAGTTTGAAGGTGATTCTCCTGATGACTGGGAGCAAGTGGAGTCGGTGAAGGTGTTCGGTCATGTGGCTGAGGCAGGGGATGTCGAGGACTAGTCTGGATGCGGCGTTTTGAAAGTTCTGTATTTTTAGTAACTTTTTTACTTTTTCTGGGTGACAAAGATGTAGATTGCAATATTGTCATCGAGTCTGCTGGTGATGAGTGCTTGGATGAACGCCTGCCTGGATTCTGTGGGGATCCATCTCAATGTCTTATGAAGCAGGCGGAGCGTTTGGAAGCAGGATGAGGATACAGAGTTGATCAGACGGATCAATGTGAGTGAGGAGTCCAGTATGATGCCAAAGTTTCGTGATTGATCTGTGGGGGTGGGATGGGTTCCCAGCAATGTTCCCTCTAATTTTTTTCCTCTGTGTGCGGCACTGGAGGGTCTCTGTGTGCTGCAACCATGGCTATGTGCGCCAGGAACCAAACCGCGTGTGTCTGCGGCACCAAATGGCACTCAAAACGTTTACTTTAAAAAGTGAAAAGATGATGCATTTTCACACATACAGAGCCACAATAAGGGTCTTAAGGGCAGTTTGCACATTTATTGTATTGCCTGTATTTTCATTGTTGTGTCTCTGACTGCTGTTGTCTGTCTTCCCCGCTGCCTGGAAGTGGTCCATGCCCCGTTTTCTTCCCTCTGTTCCCCTCGCTATCCCCGTGCTCTCTCTGCACGGTCTTTCCTTCTGTACTCCTCGCTGCCCGTGTCTCTGCCCAGTTTCCCTTCTGTTTCCCTCGCTGCACCCAGGCCTCTCTGCCCGTTCTGCCTTCTGTTCTTAGCTGCCCCTATATTTCTATATTCTGCCTCTATGCCATTAGTTTTTTGTGCCCGTCTGCCCTCTGTGCCACTCGTTTTTGTGCCCTTCTGCCCTCTTTTGCCACTCATTTTTTGTGCCTTTTAGCCCTCTTTTTCACTTCATTTTCCGCTCGTTTTTGTGCCCTTCTGCCCTCTGTTCCACTCGTTTTTTTGTGCCTTTCTGCCCTCTGTCCCACTCATTTTTTGGTCGTTTATGCTCTCTGTCCCACTCGTCTTTTGTGCCCTTCTGCCCTCTGTTCCACTCGTTTTTTGTGCCTTTTAGCCCTCTGTTCCACTTCCTTTTCCCCTCGTTTTCTGTGCCCTTCTGCCATCTGTTCCACTCGTTTTTTGTGCCTTTCTGCCCTCTGTCCCACTCGTTTTTGTGCCCTTCTGCCCTCTGTTTCACTCGTTTTTGTGCCCTTCTGCCCTCTGTGCCACTCATTTTTTGTGCCTTTTAGCCCTCTGTCCCAATCGTTTTTTGTGCCTTTATGCTCTCTGTCCCACTCGTTTTTTGTGCCTTTATGTCCTCTGTCCCACTCGTTTTTTGTGCCTTTCTGCCCTCTGTCTGTGTCCCACTCGTTTTTTGTGCTTTTTTGCTCTCTGCCCCACTCATTTTTTGTGCCTTTCTGCCCTCTGTCCCAGTCTTTCTGCCCTCTGTCTCAATCGTTTTTTGTGCCTTTATGCTCTCTGTCCCACTTGTTTTTTGTGCCTTTATGTCCTCTGTCCCACTCGTTTTTTGTGCCTTTCTGCCCTCTGTCCCACTCGTTTTTTTGTGCCGTTCTATCCTCTGTCTGTGTCCCACCCGTTTTTTGTGCCTTTCTGTCCTCTGTCTGTGTCCCACTCGTTTTTTTGTGCCTTTATGTCCTCTGTCTGTGTCCCACTCGTTTTTTGTGCCTTTATGTCCTCTGTCTGTGTCCCACTCATTTGTTTTGCGCCTTTATGTCCTCTGTCTGTGTCCCACTCGTTTTTTTGTGCCTTTCTGTCCTCTGTCTGTGTCTCACTCGTGCCTTTATGCCCTCTTGCCTTCTGTTCCGCTCGTTCCCCAGCGGCTGTGGCCTTTTGTTTAAATATTGCTGTAATCGGAGCCCCTTCACGGGCTCCGATTAACAGGAATACTTAAACAAAATGCCACAGTCTGCCCTGCGCTTTATTAACAAAAGATAGACACTTTCCAAACACAGCGTGTACTCGCGCTGTGTTTGGAAAGTGTCTACGCTTTTGTTAGTAAAGCGCGGGGCAGACTGTGGCATTTTGTTTAAGTATTGCTATTAATCGGAGTCCGTGAAGGTGCTCCGATTAACAGCAATATTTAAACAAAAGGTCACAGTCTGCCCCGCTCCCACAGCCGCAAGCGCCATAATTCCCAGCCAGCCCCCCCGCCTCCTTACCTGCACTCCTCACGCCCGCTCCACCGCCAACACTGGAAAAGTGCTCATGTTCGCGCCGCTCGCGTTTTAAATATTTACAACAAGGGGTGGTGAGGGACAGAGTCTCTGAATTAAGCAGAATACTCTCACCCTGTCAAGAGATCAGGGCTAGATCCAACACCGTTTTTTAGCTCACTGCACCATCCCAGTTTCAGAACCTGGCTGTATGCAAATTAGTCTGTTCCTGTCCCAGTGCATGATTGGAACAGGGCAAACCAAACTACAAAAGCCAATTCTTACACTGGGAAGGAAACAAGCTTCCGGGGACCGGTTTCTGGCATTACAGCCGTCTTCGGCCCGGCTTGCTTGAATCCTGATGGTGCAATGAGCAAGGGACTCATGTCTGAGTATACCCTTCCACGCTTAGGGTGGACAAAAATATTTACAACAAGGGGTGGTGAGGGACAGAGTCTCTGAATTAAGCAGAATACTCTCACCCTGTCAAGAGATCAGGGCTAGATCCAACACCGTTTTTTAGCTCACTGCACCATCCCAGTTTCAGAACCTGGCTGTATGCAAATTAGTCTGTTCCTGTCCCAGTGCATGATTGGAACAGGGCAAACCAAACTACAAAAGCCAATTCTTACACTGGGAAGGAAACAAGCTTCCGGGGACCGGTTTCTGGCATTACAGCCGTCTTCGGCCCGGCTTGCTTGAATCCTGATGGTGCAAAGAGCAAGGGACTCATGTCTGAGTATACCCTTCCACGCTTAGGGTGGACAAAAATATTTACAAAAAGGGGTGGTGAGGGACAGAGTCTCTGAATTAAGCAGAATACTCTCACCCTGTCAAGAGATCAGGGCTAGATCCAACACCGTTTTTTAGCTCACTGCACCATCCCAGTTTCAGAACCTGGCTGTATGCAAATTAGTCTGTTCCTGTCCCAGTGCATGATTGGAACAGGGCAAACCAAACTACAAACGCCAATTCTTACACTGGGAAGGAAACAAGCTTCCGGGGACCGGTTTCTGGCATTACAGCCGTCTTCGGCCCGGCTTGCTTGAATCCTGATGGTGCAATGAGCAAGGGACTCATGTCTGAGTATACCCTTCCACGCTTAGGGTGGACAAAAATATTTACAACAAGGGGTGGTGAGGCCACCATAAGCGTGGTAGGGTATACTCGGATGCGAGTCCCTTGCTCACTGCACCATCAGGATTCAAGCAAGCCGGGCCGAAGACGGCTGTAATGCCAGAAACCGGTCCCCGGAAGCTTGTTTCCTTTCCAGTGAAAGAATTGGCTTGGTAGTTTGGTCTGCCCTGTTCCCATGATGCACTGGGCCAGGGACAGACTAATTTGCATATAGCCAGGTTCTGAACTGGGATGGTGCAGTGAGCGAAAAAACGGTGATGGATCAAGCCCTGATCTGTTGACTGGGTAGGAGTGTCCTGCATTAATTCGGAATACTCTGTCCATCACCACCCCTTTACTGTATCGTTTTGGCCACCATAAGCTTGGTAGGGTATACTCGGATGCGAGTCCCTTGCTCACTGCACCATCAGGATTCAAGCAAGCCGGGCCGAAGACGGCTGTAATGCCAGAAACCGGTCCCCGGAAGCTTGTTTCCTTTCCAGTGAAAGAATTGGCTTGGTAGTTTGGTCTGCCCTGTCCCCATGATGCACTGGGCCAGGGACAGACTAATTTGCATATAGCCAGGTTCTGAACTGGGATGGTGCAGTGAGCGAAAAAACGGTGATGGATCAAGCCCTGATCTGTTGACTGGGTAGGAGTGTTCTGCATTAATTCGGAATACTCTGTCCATCACCACCCCTTTACTGTATCGTTTTGGCCACCATAAGCGTGGTAGGGTATACTCGGATGCTAGTCCCTTGCTCACTGCACCATCAGGATTCAAGCAAGCCGGGCCGAAGACGGCTGTAATGCCAGAAACCGGTCCCCGGAAGCTTGTTTCCTTTCCAGTGAAAGAATTGGCTTGGTAGTTTGGTCTGCCCTGTTCCCATGATGCACTGGGCCAGGGACAGACTAATTTGCATATAGCCAGGTTCTGAACTGGGATGGTGCAGTGAGCTAAAAAACGGTGATGGATCAAGCCCTGATCTGTTGACTGGGTAGGAGTGTTCTGCATTAATTCGGAATACTCTGTCCATCACCACCCCTTTACTGTATCGTTTTGGCCACCATAAGCGTGGTAGGGTATACTCGGATGCGAGTCCCTTGCTCACTGCACCATCAGGATTCAAGCAAGCCGGGCCGAAGACGGCTGTAATGCCAGAAACCGGTCCCCGGAAGCTTGTTTCCTTTCCAGTGAAAGAATTGGCTTGGTAGTTTGGTCTGCCCTGTTCCCATGATGCACTGGGCCAGGGACAGACTAATTTGCATATAGCCAGGTTCTGAACTGGGATGGTGCAGTGAGCTAAAAAACGGTGATGGATCAAGCCCTGATCTGTTGACTGGGTAGGAGTGTTCTGCATTAATTCGGAATACTCCGTCCATCACCACCCCTTTACTGTATCGTTTTGGCCACCATAAGCGTGGTAGGGTATACTCGGATGCGAGTCCCTTGCTCACTGCACCATCAGGATTCAAGCAAGCCGGGCCGAAGACGGCTGTAATGCCAGAAACCGGTCCCCGGAAGCTTGTTTCCTTTCCAGTGAAAGAATTGGCTTGGTAGTTTGGTCTGCCCTGTTCCCATGATGCACTGGGCCAGGGACAGACTAATTTGCATATAGCCAGGTTCTGAACTGGGATGGTGCAGTGAGCTAAAAAACGGTGATGGATCAAGCCCTGATCTGTTGACTGGGTAGGAGTGTTCTGCATTAATTCGGAATACTCTGTCCATCACCACCCCTTTACTGTATCGCTTGCGTTTTAAAAGCAGCGAGCGGCGCGACTCTCTAGCGACGTCCAGTGTGCGCGCTCCACGCTAGGTGGTGCGCGTGGCATGGGGGGAGGTGCGCGTGCGCGGCCTAGAGGGAACGGTGGTTCCCAGTGGAGCGGGCCACCAGGAATCCTCACAGACTGAGGGGGCAGCTCCTGGACGAGTACTTCGGTCTTGCCCAAGTTGAACTTGAGGTAGCTATCTTTCTTTCAGATGGCAACAGCCTTCATCCCACTATGAAAGTTGATTCTGGTGGCTTTGAGCTCATTGGTGAGGGAAAGGATCAGCTGGATGTTGATTGATTTATTGATTGATGATGTGTAACTATAAACTGAATAATAAATTCTGCAGAGGCAAGACAATCCTCCAGATAGAGTTTTTGACAGAATTGCCAAAACTCTACCCTGATATAATCCTGATCTACGATGTGTTCCCATTTGTTAATAATCTCCTTGATATCAGTTGCTCAATCTCTGACCCTGAAGGAGAGTAACCAACCTATCTCCTCATTATTTTATAAACTTAACAATTACTAAGCCTGCATCCTTTTATTAGCTCTATTCAGATACTTTTCTTCACGACTGCTTGTGAGGTTACCAATCGTTCTTGGTGCATTAAACTTCTCTGCCAGTCTTGATCGATTATGCTTTGTCCCACGCTTTGCTCTATCTATGGAGCTGAGAGAAAAGTGCATTTGAGCCTTGACGGCACATGATTCCTTCTTCTCATATGTTCCAAAATGTAATCTATGCCCTCTACAGAATGCCTTCAGAGCCTCCCATACTGAGATAGCAGATGTGGATCTGATTTTATCACCTACTCTTTTAAGTAATTGTTAATTGACTGAATATATTCGTCATCGAGTTGCAGTCTCTGGTCAAAGACCCAATGACATTGCATAAGAGATTGGGTAGACCATTCAGACCACAGAAACAAAGGCAGTGAGTTATGGTTTGATATTATTCCAGGGTTTACTTGAATATTGAGAAACGGCTGAAGAAGATGATTAACAAGAAACAAATTGAGACTTATCGAGAGCAGAGTAAATTGTAAAACCAGATTTGCCAGGTCTGCAACAACGCCAAACATTGACAAGTGCATAAAAGATCATAAGTTGCTGCACTGCGTCTCTGAGATGCTGCCTCCCCCTAATTGCCAATTTCCACCGGCCGCAGTATGTGGAGTTTAACACTGGACATAGAGTGAAGTCAAAGTCCCCACACAGCATAAGGGGCTGGGGCCATTGATGAAGCTCAGCCAACAAGCAATCAAAACATTGATGGGTCATCCTCGTTCTGACCATAAATTAGACACATAGTAAATTGGAGGTCCTCCTTGTGGATTGGGCAATTATCCATCGCCCCCTAAATCAGATTTTAGTTTCAATGTGACCCATTTATTTGCACAAACTAGGAGGGCAACTCCCCTCTGTTCCGAACTAATTCTAGAAGTACACAAGACTGTGTAACCCGGATCTTTCAGCAAAGGAGTCTGATCCAGGGAAGGATGTGCTTCCTATAGCAGAAAATATGTGGTTTCAGGGTATATAATTCTTCCCTAATTATCTTACGCTTGTGGGATACTTGAATGTCATTACTATTCCAAGACTCGATATGCAGGTGCTGGCAATGAACCTTACCACTGTCAGCCATTGTTATTACTTTGCCTACAAGAGACACTGCCAGTAATAGCAATTAACAAGATCCCTTTGAAACTGGACCCGTTTATTCTGAAATGTTCTTAAATTTTTTAACCCAAAACCTCACCACCCTCAAACATGATGTGAACACAACTGCCAATGTTGAGCCCTTGATCCCATACCAAGCCCGCAACGCCCCAGGCAGTTCGAAAAAAATGAGCAGAGCACAGGGTCTCAGAGACGGAAGAACATCAGGTGCAGCTCGGGAGGACTCTGCATCTACCCGTGTCAAGCCCCGAGCCGCCATCTTCACCTTGCTGAGCAGGTATATTGAATTGTGTTAAATTAGCACAACTATACTGTGAGAAAATGCAGGATAATTGACGTGCTAGTGCTGCATAGTTCCAGAATTCTCATTCTTTGTTATCCTAAAAGGCCCAGAGATGAATTCCCCTTTTTCTTCTCCCTGATGATTCTTGTCTGATTGGAAGGAAAGTTTGTCATGACCAAATCAAAGAAGATTTAAGATTGTTTCTGGGCCAAGCAACTCCTGAATCTACCTTGTTATCTGGTGATATTTTAAGCTAGTATAAATGTGAAATATTCTCTCTGCCCCATGTCTTTGTCTGCTTTTTAGACCTGTCACTGATTGGTCCTTATTTCACTCCCAGGCTACTTAAACAAGCTCCAGAAGCTCTAGTCTCCATGTAATTGTTATTTTCCTTCATTCTCAGTATGGTCCTATTACAATGGAACCGACTAACCTGATGTGTCATGATACTACTGGAAGGAATACAAACACAGTAACTGGCATGTTGTAAGGAGGAAAGACTGCAGATATATAGCTGCTCAGTTATGAGGCTAGGGTGCAATGCGTATTATTTCCACAGTTCAGTTATTATATCTCAGTGACCTAGCTTGCTACACTTAAGCTGTTTGCTTTTTGTAGCCAATTGATGGACGCTGAGGGGGTATCACGTGACAGACAGGAAGGGCAAAATCAACAGCACATCAGCCCTCTCTGCACTGATCATCATCATCTAGTGAATCGGTTAAAACAGATGGGAGGCAGACAACAAGCTCCCTAGACAAGGCAAAGCTTTAGTGTCCAATTTCTATGCTGTGGCGTTTCTAATCTGTAAACAGAAGGGAAAATTATTTTTCTTCTAATCAAAGGTTTAGCTAGAATCAATCAAAGCTGCAGCACAAGAATTGGGGGGCATTCCATAGGTGGTGCGTGGGTGTTACCACGCAACACACATGGATTTTGACACATTCTCAGATTTACCATTGTTGGTAGTCCTGGGAATGTGGCAAAATGCTCCTCATCCCCAGGGGAGGCATTCTACAGCACATAGGGAAAGGCGAAAATGTTTCAAGGTGCCTTCCTTTCCCTAAACAATCCTGCTTAGAACACAGTCACCCTTGCACCATGGTGCAAGGGTGCAAGGGTGCAAGGGTGCCTACATTGGCGCTAGGCAGCACATTGTGTGCCAGAGTTCAGAAAAGGCCGGACTGTGCCATATTGTAATAAATACCGGGCATCCTGTATTTTCCCTGTAACTCAGGTGACTTGCTGCACTGTACTGTGTTACAATTTGAGAAATATGGCCCTGGATGGCTTCCCAATTGCTCCATCTACTAGCACCATTAAGCTCGGAAATGATTTCCTCATCACCACTTACTTATCTTTCTTCAATGCGATCTGAGTTTCCCTCTGCACATTCAGGGGAAAGTTGTTGTTTTCTGTTACGAAGGCACCGCCCACTAGATCACTATGCTGCCGTCAGCCAGCCTGGAAAGGCTAGCGGAGGCTGGCTTTGGGCGGCCCGTTAAGAGCACCCTCTGTGGGGGGGTTGTGCACATTTCCATGCATAAGGTGGCAGCCACCGCGCGGTGCCTGCCACATTGTGCAGGGAAAAGCACTACATGGCCATTTACCATTGCGACGGCTGCTGCAGTCAGTAGCACCCGCCGCAATGTTAAATTGTCAGATGCGACCGCCGCAGTGGCAGTCGCATCTGCATTGCGGGCGGGCAGTCCCGATTCCGCTACAATGGCGGGTGGACTCTAGTCCGCCTGCAATCGTAATTGGCCACTTTGTTTTTCAGCACAATGAAATTTCATGTGTGCCCTTTGCTCCTTATCTTCTTTACCCCACTCTCTTTCTCCTATCAACTACAGCATAAAGCCTTGGGGCCAATTTTTGCTCCTCTCCATCTTCTCAGTACCTTGCCTTGGTTTCTCACAAGGGAAGATTTAAGTCGTACTGCATCTGTAAAATACAGTCACTGCTAATCTTCCAAAATACATAGGCCCTAATTTATAGTTTGAAAGAAAATAATTCCCATTCTTCCATTGTGGCCAACATGGTGGAGGAAAATGTGCCAAATACAGAGTTTCTTGGCTAAAGTGGCTGTGTTTGCCAATATAATGCTATATTCATATCTGCCACAGCATATCAAACAGCTCCTAGACTGGGCAAGTGATCTGCAACCATTTCTGGCAGACTAATCTCAGGACACTCATAGGGCTGATAGTGGAGTGTTCGAAGTTTGTCATGATATGAAAGTTTTCATATTGCTAACTCTACTTAGTACAGATATGCCATCAAATGCATATTGCATGGTGGGTGGGTGAATTTGCTGGTTGCAGAGCACAGTGTCCATTTTGCACAATCTTCTAATTCAGGCTTTAAAATACCCATTCTTTTGGTTATTAATTTCATGATTACTGTTAATTTATTTTTCTTGTACTCTCTGACTACTCATACTCTCCTATACAATATGTCTATTAGTCATGTATGCATCATCTGCCTAAACTCTATTTTACTTCTCAGTTGAATTTCCCTCCACATCTTTTATTTTATTTTCCTTCATCAGTTTGAATGAACTATCTGGTATGCACATGTGGGAGTTACACCCAATTTATTTCCTTATCAAGGTAAATGACCTTGCTTTTTGTTATAAAAAAATGTTGGTGGAAGCTCATTTGCGCTGTGGAACTTGCCACGTTATGTCCTTCCCTCTATCTCATAAATTCTGTCCTCTGTTTACTCAGATCAATCCTTCCCCTTTTTACACCATTCCTAAAAATCATCTTACTGCTGCAAAGCTTTCTTGGGTAAGTTTTAGTAGTAAACCAATAAGCCAGTCATAAATGTTATTGTATGATTAATACAAATCTCTACAATGTCAGTGCGAATTCTCTAGAAAGAACAATTCCTGAGATGTTAAAAAAAAGCAATATCTGTGTAACACAATTGCCTAAAAGATGTTCAGATACCTTAGAAAAGGGTTTTAAAACATTATTTTCAAATAACATTTTACACACTTAGGACATTGAGATAGGCCATAGCCACTGCTGCTGCAGATTACTAATGATAACTGTGAATGCCAAGGTTATTAAAAGTGAGGCAATTAGACCAAAGCAGCAACACTCAACACAGTGCAGATAGCCGATAGCATTATATATAAAAATGATTAAAAACATGCAAAAACTTTGAAGTAGCTAATATTAAGGTGCTTTATGGTAGAGAAAATAGCCATAATTTCCATAGCAGCAAGTTAGGGCATGAACCTAGTAAAGTGTAGGTAATGGTTATTGCAAAGTAAGGAAAATAGTGTTTTGATGAAATTCAAGTAGTATGCGTTGTATTGCAAAGTGCTGGACAAAGTACAGATACACTGCCTAGTCTTACACATGGCAAAAACAAAATGCTGCATATCGCTCCAAGCTTTTTGTACGTAATTGTTCCAGATTTGAGTTTGGGGAGTCTTGTTGAGGTTATTAAGAAGGACATATACCACTTTAATGTATTTATCAAATCTAGCCAATTCCATAGGCTCCATCGTGGTAAGAACTATGGGGCTGATTAGGATAGCGGTCAGACTTTCATCCGACTGCCATCCTTTCGTAAATGGGACAGCCTGACAGACTGTCGGCGGCCCCACCAAAGGTATTAGAATGCGACCCACAACACGGCAGTCACAATGCCTATCTTTTGCATTGCGGCGGGTGCTGCTGGCTGCAGCACACTCCATAGTGCAAAAAGGGGACACTGTACATATCCCTGCACTATGTGGCAGGCACCATGCGGTGCCTGGCACATGATGCTGGTATATATAGTGGGGCACCATAGGTGCCCCAAGACCCAAAGCTGAGGGCCAGGTGGGAAGGGGGGCCGCTATGGGCTCCCAATGTCCCTTTCCACCAGCCTTTTCATGATGGGTTCACCGCCATGAATGGGCCGGTGGAAAAGAACATTGAAATACCTATGGCAATGCCTGACAGGCACTGCCACCATTGTAGGTATTACTGCTCCTCCAACGGACCAACAGGTTCCTTGAGCCCATCAGATCTGTGGCGGTTTGTCTCTCTGATCCCACCCATCTGCCTGCCATTATTATGAGGCGGACAGAAATCCTCATTCCGTGCTGTCAATGGCAGTCCCATCATCATCGTAATCGGGCCCAACATTCCTAGCCTCATTGCAAGTTCTTATGCTGTACCTTAGGATGATTGGTTCAAACAGAATGCGCCTGGCAGGGAGCAGCATTGGGCAGTAGAATAATGAGTGGTTAAAATATTCTCTTTGGTATCCTCACCGCCTGCAAATGGAGGGCCATTTCGGATTAATTTCTTTAATTTGAAGGCCCATCAACCTTGCAGCCAACATTTGTTTGAGACAGGCTTTCCCCATTGAGCACAGAAGGTATGATTGCGGCTTCAAGTAGGGCAGATCATTATTAGCATACAACATTGCTACTATTTCTCATATCGGTGTGTTCTTTAGTTTGTCATGTCGCTTGATTTTGACAATGCATGTGTCTACTTCTTCAGAATATATTTAATAGCTGTGTGGACAGGTCTATTTGAAGGACGTCAGCTGTCACGTTTAGATAAATGGACCAAGGGCTGTTCTTAGTTTTAAATATATTCTGGAGCAAGGACTTCAGGGTGTTAGGTATGGCCATAATACATCTGTAGTAGTGTTTTCGAAAGGTGCCCATGTTGGCTATACTTGGCCATCAAGTATATGAATTCAAGTCTAATCATAAAACCTCTTATATATTGAGGCAGTCAGAAGACTCTGTTGTATGATTTTAAGTTGATTTGTTCCATGATTTTGGTAAGTTGCCCCAGGAAGTCTTGATAGCCATTGGAGATCGCAGGTAGTAGGGTCATCCTGAGCATCCTTCGAAATGGGGAAGAAGAAGGGCTTTCTAATACTGTCGTGAGTTTAACCCTGGGCGTAGTTCGCGTAGTCACGCTACGCGAAGTGCACTTTGCACTACGCACGCTATGCGTAGCTACACGAACTGCGTAGTGCGGTAGGGAAATGCTATTCGCAATGATTGCACAGTACCGGATGCTTGTCCGCACTGTGAGTATATATGTAACCACTCTTTGCCCGTTTGTTGATTTTTTATAGACCAGACATGTTGCTTTTATTGTTTTGCTAAGGTCCGCAATGTCAACTGCTGACCAGGTTTTGTTTGCAGGTTGTGTGTTTTTTCCTTTAATTTCCTCAGCCTGCAGATGTTCAGCTTGCTTTCCTTTTTGGGGCAGTTAATTGGAGAGTTTTTTATGGAGATTCTCTGAGGAGCTAGATCAGTCTAAAGTTAAATGGGTATCCTTGATAATGGACTCCAAGTTGGCCTGCAGATGTTTGCCACTATGAGTGGTAAGTGTCAGACTATTGGCATATTTCCAGACTTTACATGTTTGCGCAGAGACTGGGCCCCATTCAATTCTCCAATCGCCTTGTGAGATGTCCACTGTTATCTGACATTCATGCTCGGCTGAGCTGAGGTTCAATACTGTACAAATTTGGGAGGTGATTGCTTTCTTGTAGAGAGAGGATATCCAAACTCTCCACATGCTCAACAATTTTGGCAGAGGTGAAGACGTAATTAATGGCGCTTATTCTCATGAATGTCTTTAGGAACTTTGGTGATGTAAGTACATTTTCAACTATGTGCTAGATGGACTTGATCCCATGTTTATTTAGGAAGCTTTGGAACGAGTCAGTTGAGGAGTTTGTTGGCAAACAACCAGGCACAGTACCACCCAGATGGTGCCACTTAAAACCACTGCAAGTTATTATGTCATAGTTAACATGGTCACATAGCGTTATGTCCAACTTATCACAAGGCTGGATGAATCTACCCTTTTGCTCAGGGCCAAAAGAGTTAAAATAGACGTTAACCAGCAAGATCCTTGTTCCGGAGTCATACGGCTTAAAGCTATCCAGCGTAGTCAGTTGTAACGTTTCATCCAAGGCTGGTATTTCTTTGGCTTTTAACTAAAAGTCAAAGAAATACCTGCCTTGGATGAAACAATGTTGAGGTATATGGAGAGTCCTTCAGATGACCTTCCAAAAATATTGGGGCATATTATCAAGCATGGCGTTAACATTATCGCCGCTTTAGCCGCAGAAAACTGCTGCTAAAGCAGCGATAATGGGCATGATAATACGCCGTAGAGAATTCCCATAGAAGCCCATGTTCACACCAGAACATGGGCTTCTATGGGAATTCACAAGGGCATATTATCAAGCCCATTATCGCCGCTTTAGCAGCAGTTTTCTGCTGCTAAAGCGGCGATATTGTTAATGCCGTTTCTTGATAATATGCCCCATTGTTTTTTCGCAGCTTGGCTTATTTAGTAAAAACCGGGGATAGTTACAGAACTGGATGACCATGTGTCTTGGAGGCACAGTATATTAGCATTCATTACGAGCAAATTTGCAGATGATTATTTTAGTAATCTTGACAGCCTGACATCATTCCATGACAGTAACGTTAGATATTGATGTATTTCTGGGGCATGGTAACTGATGCTAAGAGCAGTTCTAAGTATCATTGGACAAAGCAGACAGTATCCAGCTCCAGTTGTTTGTGTGTGTTCCCTCAGTTGTTTCTAGGGCAACTCTCCTAGTTAGGCCCTTGTAATTGAATGAGACCAGGGGTACAAGCATATTTCCTTTCGGTAGGAATTGTTGCTAGTGTCCAATCCCCCTTAAGACATTATGGATGAGGTTTGGAGTTTGGCAGTTCGATTTGGCGTTTCAAAGGGGGTGAGTACTTGGCAGCTGTAATTCTTGATGTCCCAATGCCCCATACCTCAAAGGTTCCCTTACACATTAGGATTGCTTCTATCAATAGAGACGATTTTAGTGTTAATATTGTTGATTCTCTCCCTTTGCTGCACTCCGGCATGATTTTTAACTCGACAGTCAAGCTGTCTTCAGAGGTGATGTTTGAAAGATTTGGAATTGCCTGGAACAATTGTAGTAGATTGGAACGGTTCAAAGTATCATGGTTCCCCTCTGATGGATATTTTGGGGTAAGCACCAGCTTAGTTGGCCCAGAGTCTCCTGGGCATTTACTGGACAAGCAATCATTGCCAATTTGGACAGCCTTAGCTTGCTCGAAGGATATTCTGCTGAGGTTATTAAACAAGATCTCCTTTTTATCTGGCTCTCCATTTTTTTCCACTCCTCTGCTGGTGTCCGACATCACTCCCAGTTGTTCACAGGTTATAGGGAGTAGTGGTTGTGTAATCTGTAGGTGAGGGCTAGGTCCAACAGGAGTTGCTGGGGCACCTTGGGCAATGGTGTAACTTGCTCCGTTTTCATGTGAGGTATGTGCTAAAGGGGAAGGTTCTAGGGATTGCCTTACAATCAGGTGTTCTGTTTCCCTCTTCACTCAATTCTTCAACAAGGGGTATACAGTTGGTGACTTTTCATCAGATGTCTTTTGACCATTTAAGTGGGGCGTTAAAAGACGGTCTTTTATCGCTTTCTTTTTTTGTTGTCTTTAAGAGACCTGTGGTCCATCGGTGCTCCGCATGTTCTGTTTTACCGTTACTGATTCCTGATAGAATAATTCCCTCAGGTTCTGTTTCAGGCACTGCAAAGGCTTGGAAAACTAACTTGCTAGCGTCAGCCTCTGGAATAGCTGGAAAATCCGTTGGTTGGCCCAATTGTGGTGCATCCTTGCCTGGTTGCAAGGCTGACATTTTTCACAACCTTGCCTCTTTGGCCCATTTTGTAATTGACTCTTGCCTCTGAGGATCCATTCCCGATATCTTTTAGTGCTTGCTGAAATGATTGGAAGCTGCTTTTTGTTGCTGATTGGAAGGCAAGTTTCAGATCCCATAGCATTGAGTTTTGGATCTCAGGGAGAATGCATACAGAAATTGCACAGCATGTTGTCTTTTTCAATTGAACTTGTACCCCCTTTTTCAAAGAGTTGAGCTTGTCTTCCATTTTAGCTATTTATGTAGCTAGGACTTGTACCAGGTCAAACCGCAGTTCCAATTTATGTGACTGCCAAGTTAGCATGTTTATTGTGGCTACTAAGGTGGCATTTACTGAGGCAAGAAGATTACTTTGCTCCCTATGAATTTGGGCGGTTGGCAGGATTGACCTTTCCGGTACGCTTGGGCTCCCTATGTGAATTTGGCACTATGCTGTTAGCAGTAGATTTTGTTGCTGAGTATCTTCATTTATGTTAGTGGGCATACCATTATGGTCTTCGATTCAAAGTGTGGGTCTGTGCAGTGCGTGATATGAAGCCAGGTCCCACTGTTCTCACTCCGTGCCAGCTGTTGATGCTGACTTTGGATTACCTTCACTGGTGCTCTGCAGTAGAGAGTGACGTTTGTGCATTGCAGAGATGTGAATTGGAGCAACCGACGTGATGGTATTTGGCGTTATCAGAGGAGTGGTTGTTACTTGGGGCTAAGAATCAATATTAGGAGGGCAAACCTTTAGCACACAGATGATGGGAGCAAGAGTACCAGCAGTATTGATAGCAGTGTTAATAGTGCTCTTGCCCTTCTTGACCTTTCCCACTGCCTTAGTTGTAAGGTCAATCTCTGCCTAAACACTGTCAGACAAGCTGTCTGAAGAGGAGATGTCTGAGTTGCATTCACAGTTTTTTTGAGGAGTTATGTGTCTTTCCGTCGGCTGGCCATGGCTGCAAGATCCTTTGTGAGATCTTGGGGATCCCGTTGATCGCTTTGGTCAGGGGTGCATGCCTGAAATATTTTTCTTGAAACAGTAATATATCAAGGTTTTGTTCACAGGTGCTGGCGTTTCGCCCTTGTAGGTGCTCCTTTCTTTCTTACTGTGCATCACTGCAGGTACGGGTATGAGTGGCCATGCAGTGCCATCAATCATCTTGTCAGAGGTGAGGGCACACTTGGGGCTCTCAGTACCCGCTGCATATACAATTTTGAGTATTGGTGCTTCTCCTTGTACCTTCATCAGAGTAATCCTAGGGACCTCTACTTTTTGCTCTTACATTGGAATGCTATTGATAAAAGAGTCTGTGTGACAGTTTCCAACCCAGCAGAAAAGGACTTGTGCGCTTACTAAGATTTTTAGATGTGCCTTTGGTTGTGTCAATCAACTCCCTGAAGTGGCCCAATACTCATCTGGAGACATCCAGAGGTGCACGAGGAATTAAACAGGCATAAGGCCCTCTGACACGTATTGCTCTATTTTTCTATTCTCTAAGCTTTATTTGTAAACAGACACAAAGGTATACACCAAAAGTGGCTCTGGGGTTAGTTCATGCATCCTTGTGGTAACCTGAGCTTATTGGTGATGATACAGCATACTGTGCTGTATAGCTGTTGTTTCATGATGTGGCATGTGCTGCAAGCTTGGGAAGACAGTTGGTTGCAAGGGATTGCAGAGGGGTGCAAGAAAGGGTAATCAAGCACAGTTTGCTGATTGCAGAACCTCCTAAGGGGCAAGCCACATTGACCTAACACCAGCTACTTCTACTCAAACAGGGGAGAGCCACAGCTCTGACCTTACCCGCTGAAGCTGAGGCCTACGACACCGCTGCAGTCAACTCTGGTCTGGGTCCACTGGAAGCTGCTGGAAACCTTGGGTCTCACCCGTTCTCACTCAGTGCTACTGGCTCCACTGGCTCTACTTATAAGTCTGTAGTGCCTGAAATGCAGGGCCTGTGGCTTCCTCCTCAGCTGCTGGCTCCCAAGACAGGGGTTTTCAGGAAGGTGCTTGAGAGGGTCATGCAGGAGCACACCAATCTGGCCTGCAAGCTACACCTAGACGGGCAGCTTCTGCAGGGCCGTCGGGTTAACTCTTTGTGTTGGCTAACTACAACCTCAACACTTGCTCCTACTCCCCATGGGAGTAGATTTAGGCACCACAGAGAGCTGAGCAGAGAGCAGCACTCAACTCCCAGCACCCTGCAAACTGCAAACTGCAAACTGTGATGTGTTGCCTCCGGTGGCCTCTAGGAGAGTTGGCAGGAAAAGGGCTACCCGGCTCTGAGCATGGCGTCCCTCTAAAAGCTTGGAGAAACCGGAAAGCGGTGTAGTGAATCATCGACTCGGCTCCCCCTGAAAACTGAAACCATGCCATGTTGTTCTGTGTTAGAGTCCGCTCTGCTCCCCTCAGCTCAGCTGGGAGATTGACCAACCAGGAGAGGTTCAGAGCCGTTGTCCAAGGCCAGGCCTGGATTTGATGCTTGCGGAGCCAGGAGTTGGGAGCCTGGGTATCGAGAGCAGCGGGAAGCAACAGCATGTGACGTCAGCATGTTTCTGTTTACATCAACATGGCTTGTTTCTTGTGATCATATACATTTATATTTTGACCATATTACTTTTATTTCTGTGAGTGGTGTTTTGATGTAAGTGCAAAAAGAAAGGAAACAAAAATCGAAACTGCCTACTTCTGATTTTTTGCGTTTTTAAATTTATCTGGCCAGTTCAAAGAATAACACAAAAGTTTACACTGCCTCTAAGACAGTATGGGGGTCATTAGGATGGCAGGCAGACGTTGTCCGCCCGCCACCCTATTGGGAAACAGGACTGCCTGCCATAAGGGCGGGGGTCCCGTGGGCGCAATTAGGATCCGCCCGCCACAGTAGCAGGTGCATCCTGCATTCCTGTCATTGTGGCGGGCGGTGCACTCAGCCCCGCCCGCCACAATGCCAGGAAGGCATGTTGTGCACTTCCATGCACAACATTGCAGGCACTGCGGGGTGCCTGCCAAGTTGTTCATGGAACTACTGGGGGGTACCATAGGTACCCCATAGACACCGCCACCATATTAAACCCTTTCCCTCCTGGTCAACTCGTTGGCCAGGCAGAAAAGCGGCGGACGGTCTTTCCGTCTGCCGCGGTCGGGTGGGGAAGGATCACGGGCGGATCGCCACCGCCATGCGGGAGGTGGCGATCCGCCCGTGATCCTAATGGGCCCCTATGTGTTTTTTTATTTCAAAGATCAAACCGTTTACCTTGGCTATGATTTACCACTCCCTGCCACTTCTCCATCATGAAGAACTAGGTGATGCTCAGGGAATAATAATTTTTTTCTACACGGGGAATACTGTTTATTGGGACAAAATATACTGAATGCCTGTGTGAAACTGTACATGCTGCACTTGAATGCTTCTGTACGTTCTGGTTTATTTTTCTCTGTAAGCTCAATAATCATGAGTATATCTTATTGGCTTTCTTTAACGCTGCGGTTATTCCGCCGCGGTGCAGGCGTTCTAAAGGGTGGGCGGGGCCGCGTCGGTCGTTGGACGTGCGCAGCACCAGGGAGGTAGCTCGCGCGACGTCCAACGGCTGACGGCAGCAGGGAAGGTTGTTAAACTGTGTCTTGTCAACATTATAGATGGTCTATGGTCTTAAGTGTTCTCCAAAGGAAACCGTTTTCTGTTATAGGGCCTACTCTCTTCTCGGTTCACTGACACAATATCGAGGAAAAAAAGTACAGAAGAAAAAAATATCCAGAAAAAAATAGAATACAAAAATATCGACTGCCTATACTTAAAAAGGTAAGTACAAAAATATCAAAATAATTATTTGTTTACAATAATATATTTGTATTAAATATCGATTTCTAAATATATATAATTAAATATGAAAATTAACATAAATTAATTACTAACATTCATTTATAAAAATAAAATATATTTAAATGTATATTTTAACACATATACCAAATACATTTACTTTTAAAAATGTAAACATTTATATTTTAAATAATATAATTTAAAAAATCCTAAATATTACATCATCAACAATATATCTATACATATTTAAATATACCAAAAATATAAAATATTATTAAAAGAATGTTTTAATTTAAAATAAACAGTAAACACATATTGTTCAAAAATTTTGTTCTAAATAATTTACAAACAAAAATATTGAACATTTTAAATATTAATATATTAAAACAAACACATAATTATCGAAATGACAACATAAAATAAGTTGTTAATTATTTAAATAAATACAAAACAAATTCCCACCACATAAAAAAACATTTTATATTAAATAAATATCATAATAAGTACTCCCACCTAACCCAACACAGAAAAAACTTTTTTTACATGACACAAAAACAAGATTTACTACTCTACTCTACAATAATTATAAAATTAATTAAAAACTAAAATTAAAAATACTACAATTTACTATTCCCAGTACAATTAACACAACAATAAATACTCTAAATGAACAAAAAAAAATTATGTTCCCACTCCAGTCAGTGCAACTGTAGGGAAAGTGTTGGATTGCGGAGGGGAAAATGTAATATTCCCACTCCAGTCAGTGCAACTCTAGGGAAAGTGTTGGACTGCGGAGAAGTGAAATGTACTATTCCCACTCCAGTCAGTGCAACAGTAGGGCAAGTGTTGGATTGTGGAGGGCTAAAATGTACTATTCCCACTCTAATCAGTGCAATAGTAGGGAAAGTGTTCAATTGCTGAGATGTAAAATAAACTATTTCCACTCCAGCCAGTGCAACAGTAGGAAAATTGTTGGTTTGCGGAGGGGTAACATTTACTATTACCACTCCCGTCAGTGCAACAGAAGGGAAAGTGCTGAATTGTGGAAGAGTAACATTTACCTATTCCCACCCTAGTCAGTGCAACAGTAGGGGAAGTGTTGGACTGCGAAGGGGTAACATTTACTACTCCCACGTCATTCAGTGCAACATGAAAAACAAGTCAAATATCTCAAACAAAACGAAAATAACTTAAAAACAGTAAATACATGTAAAAAAGTATGTTGAATACCATATAGAAATAGATTTAATATAAAATTGTATTAAAATTGTAAAATTAAATTACTTTCCACTCCATACCCCTACAAAACCCACAACCCACATCTGAATTTGAAGGGATTTACTTGCACAATTAACATAATCATTTATCAATTAAATAAATATTATTTATAAAAATCGAAATCTAAATTCATGAAAATGAATTACTTCCGACCCTTTACACGTATAAGCTCCACAACCCCACCTAAAATTATGCTAAATATTTTTTTATAACTCAATTAAATTAATTTACAATTAAATATTTATTAATATTTTTCATGTAATTAACACATAATATAAAATAGTTTACTCCCCACCCATTAACCCTATAAACCCTACACACCAAACATAAAGAACATTTAATTAAACTCAATTAATCATCAATAAATTAATTAATTAATTAATAATTAACAATTATTAAAAAATACATTACTTACTAATCCCCATAACCCACACCTAAATAAATAAATTACACTAAAAACATAATTAAGTATCAATTACTTAATTAATATTAATTAACAAATAATAATTGGTAAATTATAAATACATTACTTCCCACCGATACCCCTATAACCACACAATCCACACCTAAACAATTGATTGCACAATTAACATAATTAACTATCAATTAATTATTATTAATTAACAACTAATTAATATTAGATTAAAAATACGTTACTTCCCACCCTCTACCCCATAACACCACAGTACACACCTAAAAAAAATAATGACACAATTAATATATTTAATGATCAATTAATGCATTATTATTAATTAACAACTAACTATTAATAAATTAAAACATAATTAGTTATCACCCTTCCCCATACCTCAACAACCCACACCTAAAAACAATAACAAAATTCCACAATTAACTTAATTAATTATCAATTAATTAATAATGATTAATTGACAACTAATTATTGATACATTAAAAATAAATTACTTCACACCCTTTACCCCTATAGCCCCAAAACCTCCCCCTAAAAACAATAAAAGAATTAGACAATACGCATATTAAATTGTCAATTGATTAAATACTTTAATTTACAACTAATTATTAATTAAATAAAAATAAATTATTTTCCACCCTATAGCCCTATAAACCCACAACCCGCTACAGAACTAAAAAATGACAAATTTAATTAAATTACATTTTTGAACTACTTAAAATGTAACTAATATAGTAAGCAACATACACAATAATTAAATAAAAATAATGTCATATACATTTAAATATATACTATAAAGGCATAACAATAATTAAAAAACGATATTTTAAACTATATTTTTGCAAATGATATTAATTACTTTTATATTTTTAACATGAATATTACACACCATCAAATCGATATTCTTAACAATGATATTCTTGCACTCAATATTTCCATTTCACAATATTTTTCACTCAACATTATTGTATTCCCAATTGTTTTACTCAATGTCTGTCTCATTAACTTCTGGTACATCTGTGGTGAGGACTGGTTTAAGCTCCCTCTGGAGAGGTCTGATAAGTCCGCTATAACTGAAGCTCTTACCATTCACCATGTCTGGGATATTTATTAGGGGTGATTGTGCTCTCTATGTGTTGTCATTTGTGTGTCTGAAAGGAAGTGTTTGTGCATATGTACAGAAGCAGTGCCAAGAGCTTACCATGGACTGAAAACAGAGGGAGAAAGAGCATTTCATCCTGTGAGAGTTTCATAGGATTTAAAAATAATTTGTGTTGGGTTATATTGCTTTTTTAATCAGACCCAGCACAAAAACTCCTGCTGGGATTTACAAACCAACAGAAAATACTATTTTCATTGGTTTGTAACAAAAAGTAACATAGCACAGCATAATGCACTGCCTTGCATTATTTTCAGTCAGGGAGGTGTTACATGGGCGGCGCATGGGATATCCTGTGCATCCTTCCACTGAATTTGATGTAAATCCATATCTATAAAGACTTGCACAAGCACTTTAAGTGGATTTTTGTTGTTGTGTGTTTTCCATATGTGCGTTGCAACCTCAAGAGTTTTAATTGAATGGGTTGCATTTCCCTCATGACTATGTGATCTGGCACAAAATATTTGGCATGTATGTATGCTATGTCTTTTTTTAATTTATGCTGCTACTATATAGCAGTATTTATTTTAATCATTTTGAAAGTTAAAGTAGGAATGCTCAGGGTTGCTGTTTTAGTTCAAACCCATTGGCTTTAACTTAAACCCTAGGATTTAGCTGTTCAGATCGTTGGCACTTTTATGTACAAGCATTTTCGACATTAGCTCTTGTCGCCTGCTTACAGTATTGGAAAAAAGCCAAGTGAAAATATATCTCTTTTTCCATTGACCTGGACCTTATTAAGTTAATGTTAATACCTATTACGAGCAAGTAACTTATTACAGTGCTCAATTTAGTCACATTGCACTGAGACTCATGCATTTTGTGTAATTTTTGTAACTGGTGCAGTATATGCTTGCATCAAGATGACTATTGTATAGGTCATAAATTATGACAGGTTGACAATGGCCGTTAACGTGATTTTAATCAAGGGGCTATGTGTTTATGAATTATGAATTTCATTTTTCATCCTTAAACGTATATGCTTTTATGGTTTCTTTTAAACCAAATAAAGACTATTGTTATAAAAGCTTATGGACATGGATTTACCACTGCATCTACCTGTGCCTAGCTGAGGCTGGCGTTATTTCTCCTTGTCTTTTCATGGTTGCATGTGTGCTGCATACTGCAGAACATGTGCATCAAAGAAATAGCATTAAAGCATAGTTTTTGGGCATAAAGAGAGCCCGCACTGCATAGAAACTATGCAGACCATAACACCGACACCCTCTCAATATGTGTCAAAGTACCTTGCTCTCCACAAAAGCAGAATTTATGTTATTTCTCAATGCCCTCCTACCAGTGCCTACCAAGATTTCCTGCAGGCTACACCAGCAAGGGAGAAAGGAAATTGGGATAGAGAAGAGACAACTCCAGTTCGTGGTGGCACCCTCATACCTGGGCCCTAATAAAACAATTGTGGTTCCCTGGGTTTGAGTACTTAATGCACGGAGAGAGGAGACAACATACAGTTCAACACTTAACTTTAGGCATTTCTCTAGAATCTGGTGTCTTGCTACCTTAGAATCCCTGCCAGAGTTTTTAAGAGTTATTACTTCTCTTCTGAAATATTAACTAGCTGTACAAGTGCTGGCATTTCACTATTCACAATTTGCAAACAGTTCCTGAGCAGGAACAAGTGAACATTTGAGTTCCTGCAACCACAGTCAATGTCTTTTCCTTAAATAATGAAGGATTTCTCCATGCTCTATAATTTCAGAGTCTTCTGGAGAACTTTTCGGTCTTCCTATATAGTTAGAAGTGATGTTCCAAATGGAAGCCTTTAGTCATTGAAAGAGATGCGAAAATGGGAAGAGGGGAAGGAAAAAAAGGAAGGAAAGGATACCGAAAGAGCGCCAAAGGGAGGCAGAGACAAGTTGCAATGCAGGAGCTGTAATTGGGAAAAAATAAAGCTTGTGCTCTTATTTACTTCTCAGGATGGGTGTTTGCTTGAAAGCCCTCCTAGAGGAACGCTTACAATACTTGTGCAGATAAGACAGACACTAATGAGAGCCTAGGGCAGAAGAGAACCACCCTACAAGCACGGATCTCCAGTAGTGGCTGTGAAGGCTTTTGTGCCAGAACGAGAAGATGCTCTTCTGCTTCAGGATGATGAAGGAGAGGACCGGAGACACTTCCAGGAGATATGCTACACCATGAGGTTTAGAGTTGATAACTCAGCAGAAGGTGCTCTGAAGTGAGACACTACTTTCGTTCACCGGTGAGGTAAACAGATTGAGAATTGACACTCCGAGGAGAAACACTACTCTCGTGACAGGAAACTGTATTGGCTGCTGCACTTGAATGAGAGATGCTGCTCTGCGGAATAATTCTGCAGCTAATCTTCTGACCGCCCCTCACTCAAGAGATTATGATGAGGAACGGATGATGATAAACCCTTCTCTTGAAGAATTCTAAATTGAAGTGTATAGAGGAGCTGCGCGTGCTGGCATCTTCACTCACAACTTCTCACAAGAGTTCTATAACCACATGCTCCCTGAAAATGCGGCAGCCATCTTTAAATATTTGGTCTGTTTTAACACTGCATATTCTTCCAATGATTTATCATTGGAGTTTTCATCTTACTGCTCCTTTGCCGACCTTTCCTCTGAAAGCCCTGGGTAAGGGAAATTACATTAATCGGATTCCTGACAGTAACCCCTCTCAAAGGCTGATTAATCAGCCCTGGTTTAGAGGATACTGTGTCTGAAACCTTCCCTTAAGACTTGCGGAATGGACATCTTTCGTAGTTTCCAAAGACCTGTCGTCCGGACCTTAACCTTTCCAATCAACAAGATAGTGAAGTTTTACTTTAATTCTTTTCGAGTTGAGAGTTCCCCTTAACTTCATATTCTGTATGGACATCCAACAAGGTGGAGGAGGTTTAGATAACTTTATGTTTAGTGCACATTTCTTGAGAAGGGATACATGAAAAATTGGGTGAATACCTATGTAAGGCGACAATTTCAGTTTTACAGTGACTGGACCTAGCGTCTTCTCTATCGAGTAGAACCCTGCAAAAATTGGTTGAAATTTCCGATTACCTTTTAAATGGAGATGACGAGAGGACAACCATACCGGGTCACCTACCCAATAATCTTGTGCAAGTTTTCTATGTTTGTATGCGTGCTGTTTGCAACCTTCTTTAGCTTTCACTAAATTCAACTTGGCTGACTAACGAACAAGAGTCAAATCTTTCATTAAATTCTTTACAGCCGAAACCCCAATATCTCCTTAATCAATAAAAGGATTAACCATTAAAGGAAATAGGATGTCTGCCAAAATTTAAGAAGAAAGGGCAGTAATCTGTGGAAAAAACTATACACCAATTAGAAGAGGGTTTCAGGGAACGTTTAAAGACCTAGCGTGGATATACTCCCTATGTAGAACAGATACTACACATGCCTATCCACAGGTCTGAACAAACGCGACAATAAACAAGAGAGAATCTGAACGAGCAAAATCTCCCTCACTATCAAAGGGAAGCTTATTAGTGTCCTAAAGCAATTGGAAGTCCTAATCACAAGGACGGATTCCCATCAGTCACCAGTGGTTCCATGCTTCATCATCATTTGGGTTTCCTCCTAGTGTCACTGTAGTGACTTTAAGGGCTACCCCCCTTTCGAGAAAAGGCGAGATAACTCGCGATTGTTGAAATTAAGAACTGTTGGTTATGTTCTTAACATGGTGCGGGTTATTAATTGATCTATAGATGTGAGCAACTACAAACTATAATGGGAAAAGAATGCAGTGCAAAAACATATTTTCAAAAAGTGAGTTAAAATTGGGCAATGAGAGAAAAAACTTTAATTAATGTCTCTCAGTGCTCAAATCTAAAAACAGTGCAAAATAGACAGCTTTCAACAAATGACTGTCATGATGATTAACTGGGTCGACATTTTTCAGCAATATGAGGAAAACAAACTTATCCTCTGCCTTCTTCAGGACCTAAATGATGTTGCTACTGCACAGTGAAAAAATAATAATAATACAACAAAGTGAATTGAACAGGTTGGAATCAATACAAGCATATCACCTGGAATCCTAGGTGTGAACCAAATCCTCTGCAAATGGCGTGATGCAAACAGCCACCGTAATGCATGGGGATCAAACTTCACCTCACCTGGCTGCGGCTCAGGGAAAGGAGGCACCGCTCTGTCCATCGGTACCTCAGTCGGTCGTTGAATATATTCTCCCCCACTGCCTTTGTCTATTTAAACAATTACCAAACGGAAAAGAGGCAGTGGATCAGCTAATTTCATCTGAAGGCTGAGGAATCCCGAAAACATAACAATAGCCTGTCCTGCAACCAGGCCCTGATCCCAACCCTCTATCAAGTGCCCAACCGCCATGCACACAGGCTCCAGCCATATTTAGCAGAGAGGGGTTGGCGAAGCACCTGGCCTATGTTTAGGCCCTGTGCTCAACCCCCATAAGATACCCCAGCAGATGACCCTAGAAGATGCCCACTCCCATTCTATGCAGTAGTCCCTGCCATGCACAATGGGGCAGTGACCACAGGGCAGGCCCTGCTCCCAAACCTCCATGTGCAACAGGGGGTTGGCCATAGGACCTGGCTTGTGCAATGCTCAGCAAGTGACCAACCCTCCACTGTGCACTCCCACCCATAGATGCCCAACCTCCACCTGCGTACACCCTTTGGTTGACCACAGGGCCTGGTTTTTAGCCAGGCCCTGCACCCAACCCATATCAAATGCTCAACGCCCACATCCCCATTGATAGAGTCTCTAGGTTTTTTTTCTACGTACAGTAAGATACTCTTACCATACCTACTATAATGTTACTTTAACCTTTGATTTTTTTCAGTGAATTCCTGTTTTTTTTACCATATTCAGTCAACTCCTCCACTGTACACAGACTTTGGTCATATGTGGGGCGGCTTTGCTGTAGGGCCTGGTAAACTCAATACTACAATGGCTAGCCACCACCCACTGTGTAGAGACTTTGGCCATGTGTAGTGTAGGGACTGGACACATGGCTTTAGGTCAGGCCATGCATCCAACCACCTGCTATGCACACAGCGGATGCTTCTTCGTTACGGCAGAGGAGCGTCTCCCAGCCTATTGTGAGTGCAGCAGGCAAACACAGTAATAAAATGGTAATAAATACAATTTTATTAATGTATCCCAGGGTTGTGCTAACAGCACCAGGGCAGGGGGCAGGGCTGATTAATGCAATTGCACTATTAATGCAACCCCCTGCCAGTGTGCATTGCAGATAGGCTGGCTGCTTACAGCTGACCAATCTGATCTACGCACTTCACAGCCTGCAATCCCAAGGTTGAGAAACAGATGACGGATTGCACCCACAGGCCCCAGCCTCAAAATGAACACTGGGTGAGCCTGCTCTAACCAATCCTGGAGCTGTGGTTCAGCTCCAGGATTGGTTGGTTTCGGGTTGTACAAGGAAGAAAGTACCTCCCTTTCTGCCCAAGTTAGCGGCAAGGAGGATTGTGCCAGGACGCCTGGTGAGAGACTGGATTCAGACCCTGCTGCAGGTATGTATGGTGAGTGTTTTGGGCATAGTGCATCACCATATTTTAATGTTGCCAGCCACCGCTGTATGCACAGCCTTCAGCCATGCACATCAAAGATTTGACCTTGTGTGCAACCCCAAGCAAGTGACCAACTCCACACTATGCACAGCCTTCAGCCTTCAGCCACAGCAGAGAGTTGGACACAGAACCGGGCCCCTCGCCACAATCTTTATCCCAACCACCATCGACTCTCATCCACCCATAGATGCCCAACCCATATTTGTTTTTTTTATTTGTAATTTTCTTCAGATACATTTGAACTCATGCGATGCCTGTTATTCAAGCTTCATCCCCATATATCACTGTACCATGAAAGCTTTACCTGAGTAATTTGCAATGATTAAGATTAATTCAAAAAATCTACTCTTCACTGTTTTGTGTTCCGAAATTTAAAGCATGAAAATGTAACTAAAATAGAAAAAGACATCACATAGGACCAGGCACTAAGACCATCACTAAATATATAAAGTGTAACTTTGTTTACCTGGTTAATGTACTAACATACTCTTGACAGAACTGATATGCTGGAATTATGACTTTTCCAGTCAAGAAAAGTATTTTAGAGCATTTTCAGGCCATTAGCAAATTGAGATCAAATGTATTTGGGAGTGAGACATTATGCAAAGCATTGTGAAGGAAACAGCAATTTGGCAAAATACTATGGTGTCAATCATATCACCAATCATCCTAGATGGGAAGACAATGTCTTACAGTTGAGGGGAATGTAATCATAAGATGCAATTTTGAATACTAAGCAGCACGTTTTGTGCAGCTCAATCAAGCAGTAATCTTAAAATGAAGGGGATCCTAAAAGTGACATTTTCCCATTTTAACTCTCATGGGATTCATTACTCCTCTAAAAAAATGGATGAGTGGGATTACATCACACTGGGCATGTAAAAAGAATTTTACTCAAGGAAGTGCCTTTACTTGGCTTGGTGTAAATCTGCTCAGTAACATTTGAGAAATTAGCATTTAAAAAGTGTTCCTGTTTCTCATAGAGTGGTTAAATTATAGAATTATCTAAATCTGGCAGAGGATTCACAAATTCATTAAAAAAATAAAGGCACACAATTGGACTAGGGAGCTTTAGTTCCTGTTGTCCTGCGTCACCTCAAAGTTCCTTGGTCTTTTAAAGGAACTCAGCCTTCAACCTCGTTCCTTTATATGTTCATGGATCTCCTCTGTGACTGCCATTAGTATACCTTTTCAAAAAAACTAAGTCATGGCTAATGACTCTGTCATAACTTGCCCTAATACACCTTTGGAATCTAACATAATTGTTACTAATAAATTGATCGGGTCTATAGCCCATATCATTGGTTTACCACAGCTGACTTGACACCATAACCAATGCTTACTGAAGTGTGCATAAAGTGGCAACCATCAGTTATATAGTCATAAAATTACAAATATGTATGAAATTACATTTGACAATACAATATGCAAATCCTTGCAAAAGCCCTAGAAAGGATTATCACGTTCCAAATCTCCTCCCAGAGTGGTCAGAGTTGTTGACCAACACCAAATCCCTTGCCTAGTATGGTAATCTGTGAGATTTCATATAACAATTACACAATACACAATAACACTGTAACACAGTGCTGATAACAATCAACTTTCAAAGGCCTTTTGGTTTTAATATTTTGTTTTTCACAATAAATAAGCATGCCTACGGCCTTTATTGTAACTTTTAATAATCAACAGATGAGAAATAGAGCCTTGATTATTGGATTGCCACAATGACCGAGTTTGGTTGTATTCAGAGTAAACTTTCCCACAAGGTAAAAAGTGCAATGCAGGTAATCTTTTTTAGTAAAAGCACACAGCTTTTGCCCAATCAAATGCTGTACCCAACAGTACTAATGTGATGGAGCGTAAACCCCTCTCACAGTAGTACTTTGAAAACTCTTTTTCTGTCCCTCACATAAGATCTAGGGACAGCTGCACTGTCAAGCCAGACATAACAAGCATTTGCAAAGCAATAGGTCTCGCATATGCAAACTTGGACTCTTGGCATTGTCAATGACAATGCCTTCAGTTGACATTTTAAATAACAAAACATAAATAAAAGGTATTGTTATTTCCAATGCCACTAGCTCAACCGTTTGTAAATGCGAGACCTATTGTATTGCAAATGCTTGTTTATAGTGCAAATCTATCTGAAAGGCAAGGGAACATGGTAAAGGGTCTAGAGCACAGACAGCAAGCGATTAGAGGGGTAGCTGAGTCCTTAAAGCGGAAGTGGACAGGGACTGCACCATGATATATGCTTCTTTATTGTGAAAAACATTTATTAAAACCAAAAGGCCTTTGAAAGTTGATTGTTATCAGCACTGTGTTACAGTGTTATTGTGTATTGTGTAATTGTTATATGAAATCTCACAGATTACCATAATAGGCAATCAAGGCTCTATTTCTCATCTGTTGATTATTAAAAGTTACAATAAAGGCCGTAGGCATGCTTATTTATTGTGAAAAACATTTATTAAAACCAAAAGGCCTTTGAAAGTTGATTGTTATCAGCACTGTGTTACAGTGTTATTGTGTATTGTGTAATTGTTATTTGAAATCTCACAGATTACCATAATAGGCAAGGGATTTGGTGTTGGTCAACAACTCTGACCACTCTGGGAGGAGATTTGGAACGTGATAATCCTTTCTAGGGCTTTTGCAAGGATTTGCATATTGTATTGTCAAATGTAATTTCATCCATATTTGTAATGTTATGATTATATACCTGATGGTTGCCACTTTATGCACACTTCAGTAAGCATTGGTTATGGTGTCAAGTCAGCTGTGGTAAACCAATGATATGGGCTATAGACCAGATCAATTTATTAGTAACAATTATGTTAGATTCCAAAGGTGCATTAGGGCAAGTTATGACAGAGCCATTAGCCATGACTTAGTTTTTTTTGAAAAGCATATACTAATGGCAGTCACAGAGGAGATCCATGAGCATATAGAGGAACGAGGTTGAAGGCTGAGTTCCTTTAAAAGGCCAAGGAACTTTGAGGTGACGCAGGACAACAGAAACAAAAGCTCCCTAGTCCGATTGTGTGCCTTTATTTTTTTAATGAATTTGTGAATCCTCTGCCAGATTTAGATAATTGTATAATTTAACCACTCTATGATAAACAGGAACACTTTTTAAATGCTAATTTCTCAAATGTTACTGAGCAGATTTACACCAAGCCAAGTAAAGGCACTTCCTTGAGTAAAATTCTTTTTACATGCCCAGTGTGATGTAATCCCACGCAGCCATTTTTTTAGAGGAGTAATGAATCCCATGAGGGTTAAAATGGGAAAATGTCACTTTTAGGATCCCCTTCATTTTAAGATTACTGCTTGATGGAGCTGCACAAAACGTGCTGCTAAGTATTCAAAATGGCATCTTATGATTGCATTCCACTCAAATGTAAGACATTGTCTTCCCATCTTGGATGATTGGTGACATGATTGACACCATAGTATTTTGCCAAATTGCTGGTTGTTTCACAAAGCTTTGCAAAATGTCTCACTCCCAAACACATTTTATCTCAATTGCTAAGGGCCTAAAATGCTCTAAAATACTTTTCTTAACTGGAAAAGTCATAATTCCAGCATATCAGTTCTGGCAAGGGTATATTAGTACATAAACCAGGTAAACAAAGTTACACTTTATATATTTAGTGATGGTCTTAGTGCCTGGCCATATGAGATGTCTTTCTCTATTTTAGTTCAATGTTCATGCTTTAAATTTCGGAATACACAACAGTGAAGAGTACATTTTTTAGAATTAATCGTAATCACTGGAAATTACACAGGTAAAGCTTTCATGGTACAGTGATAACTTGGGGATGAAGCTTGAATAACAGGCATCGCATGAGTTCAAATGTACCTGAAGAAAATTACAAACAAATTAAAAAATATATATATGGGTTGGGCATCTATGGGTGGATGAGAGTCAGTGGTGGTTGGGATAAAGATTGTGGCGAGGGGCCCGGTTCTGTGTCCAACACTCTGCTGTGGCTGAAGGCTGTGCATAGTGTGGGGTTGGTCACTTGCTTGAGGTTGCCCACAAGGTCAAATCTTTGCTGTGCATGGCTGAAGGCTGTGCATACAGCAGTGGCCAGCAACATTAAAATATGGCGGGGCGTAATGCCCAAAACACTCACCATATATGCCGGAGGCAGGGTCTGAATCCAGTCTTTCACCAGGCGTCCTGGCGCAATTCTCCTCGTCGCTAACTTGGGGAGTGTAAGAACTGGGACCGCCAGTTCTCTGGGGGGTAGCATGGCTCGAGCAGGAAGGCAGCCAGGGGCTCGCGTGTAAAGCAGCTACTTAACACACACATCCAATGAAACACACAGTGGCGCAATAATGGAGACCACACCAGTAGTTGTATTTGAAAAATCAAGATCTTTTATATAGGCTTTCAATTAGAGCAAGGCATTGGTAATTCATTAGCATTTCAGACAAGCATTTCAATAAGACGTTTCATGAATCACGTGCAGATTGCATTTCCTGTGAAGGGGTAAACATTTCAGATAAGCATTTCAGTAAGCCATTTCATTAAAATAACAACCAGCTCATCTATGCAGTGAAACATTAACTAACCCCGCCTGTCGCATCAGACTCTTTGACAGGCTAAGGGGTAATTGTGTAAACCTGGAGGGTCCTACAAGAAGCGACTATAGTAATGCGTCTAATTAACACATCAAACCTCTCATGGACGCTTTTCCTGGAAAGGAATAAAACATATCAGCAAGTACTTATCAGTCTAACAAGGAACTTCAAAGAACACAGCCTTTAGCCATCCACAACAAGCCTTTCTTCTTGTGAATACAGGTCGGCTGCGACCCAGATCAGATCAACAGAATGTTATGGAAGTCCACCTCTGCAAGAAAATTCAGTACAGTGAAGTGACTCTCCCTCTCATTAACAGGCTTGTAAATATGGTGCACGATGAGTAATTCAGGCTTGTAAATATGGTGCACCATGAGTAATTCAGGCTTGTAAATATGCAAGCAAAACGATATAATGAGGCACATTCAGAAGGGGGGGATGCCAACAGGACCCAGTCACAGTTAACCCCGGGGGAGGGGCAACCTCGGGCCTCACTCGGCCTACCGCCCTCCTCCCCAGGGGGTTACCTCTCTTCTTCGGCCCTCCGGGGCCCTTGCGGAGATGCTGCTGCAGGCGAGAGGGGTTTCGTCCCTCCCGGAGCCTCTCTTTCCCCAGCGCGTTGCAGGTACTGCGTTAGGGCACCAGCGTTGGGGGCGTGGCAGGTCGAGCTCTTGGGGTTCGAGGATCACTTTGGGGTTCGAGCGCTGCTCGCGGGGCACAGCGGAGGGGGCTCCTCAGGTCCTCCGCCCCCTCCACGGCGAGCTGGTGCTTCTCAGGGTGCCGGGCCTCGGGAGAAGGGGCTGGTTCTGGGCAGCCAATGGCTGTGCGGATCGGGCGGGGGCGCGGCCGATGACGCGGCGGCGCTCCCGCTCACGTGACAGGGGACAGGCAGGCTTCAGGCCTAGCGTAGCCTGGCGGATTCAATGCGGAGGCCCTCTCCTGGCATCGAGGGCCGCCGAGGGGGGGTCAAACACGGCGCTGGACACAGCACGAAGGCGGGCAACCCCAGGGCAGGCCGGCAGCACCGCAGAGGCGTCGTGTTGGCGGCGCTGATGCCGCGATGACGTGGGGGCCTCCTCAGGAGCCTGGGGGAGCCGAGGTACAGCGCTAGCGCCGAGTCAGGTGAGCGCTTGAGGGCAAATACAGCGCCTCGCAGGCAGGAGGATCCCTGAGGGGGCTTCAGCACTGGAGTCACGGGGGCACAGATAGTTCAGGGCAGGCAGCCTCTGACACAGCGCTGGGCAGGAGGGCAGATTACAGCGCTTGTCACACAGTTCAGTCAGGGGGAGACAGGGAGGCCCAGCTGTAGGCAGGGGATGCGCAGGGCAGCTCAGTCCAGTACCTGGTCCCAGGAAGTAGGTTTCTTGGCGCTTGGATGGTTCTGCGCCCTTAGTTGCTTGTTTCTTGAAGTTGAAGAGGGGGGGGGGTGATGAGTTGAGGGCCTGAAGAATTTCTCCTCAGTCACTGCAGATGGGCCCTGGGGTTCCCTACCACTGGGCCAGATCAGGGGGCTAGCTTTGGACACCTCACCCAGCTTAAGAGGCAGCACCTAGATCCTGTCACTCCCAGTAGCATAGGTTCCTCACTAGGCCCTCCCGCCTAAAACTCCTGCGTGGGTTCCCGAGGTCAGTGATGCCCCAACTGACTAGAAAAAGTTCCCTCCCTTACTTATATATGCCCAGGTCAGGTAACCACTCTCTAAGGTGGGAAAAGTCAGGTCCGCCTTCCTTCTGGAAGGTTCCAGGAGCTTCCCCTCTCTAACTATGGACAGGGGCTGGGTGGCTGGTGTGGCAACATTGTATGGGGACCCAGCCTACTCCTGGCAACTAGGGTGCTACACTAAAAAAAACACGCTGCAGTAGCAGGGGCCAGTGGCAGCCATGTTGAAAGTAGAGAGCACCTGCACCCTAACACAGATTAGCTATGAAAAGGTGCCCGGAAACCTAAGGGCCAACAAAAAGTAGGTGGGAAAAATGAGGCAAGGGCAAAAAAATCACGGGGAAAGACCACCCTAAGGCTGACAGGTCTAACATGCGTCCCCCCAGCTGAAAGTTGGGAGAGCTACTCAACCTCTAGGGAGTTCTCGTCACTAAGGCGGAAAAACCAGGAGAGACCGTCAGCATTGGCGTGGTCAGCTCCGGGCCGATGTTCCACCCTAAAGTCCATCCGCTGTAGGGAAATGGACCACCTTAGCAACTTTGGGTTTTCGCCTCTCATTTGCATGAGCCAGCGAAGGGGTCGGTGGTCGGTTTGAACCAGGTAGTGCGAGCCAAAGAGGTAGGGCCTCAACTTCTTCAAAGCCCAGACCACAGCGAAGGCTTCTCGCTCGATTGTACTCCATCGCTGTTCCCGCGGGAGGAGTCTTCGGGAGATGAAGGCCACAGGTTGGTCTTGGCCATCATCGTTGAGTTGCGACAGCACGGCGCCTACGCCATGCTCTGAGGCATCTGTCTGCACAATGAATTCTTTTTGGAAGTCCGAAGTGGCCAGCACCGGAGCGGTGCACATTGCGCGCTTCAGTGTTTCAAATGCCTCCTGGCAAGCAGCCGTCCAGATGACCTTACGTGGCTGCTTTTTGGACGTCAACTCGGTCAAGGGGGCCACGATAGTACCATACCCCTTGACGAATCTGCGGTAAAAGCCAGTGAGGCCGAGGAAAGCTCGGACCTCAGCCTGAGTTTTGGGGGGCTCCTAGGCCATGATGGTCTCAATCTTGGCCTGGAGGGGTTGCTCCTTACCTCCGCCCACCAAGTGTCCCAGGTACACGACAGAGCCCTGTCCAATCTGGCACTTGCTAGCTTTGATGGTCAAGCCAGCCCGTTGTAACGCCTGCAGCACCTCCTGGAGATGCTGCAGATGGTCCTCCCAGGTGCTACTGAAGACAGCTATGTCATCCAGGTAGGCAGCTGAGAAGGACTCCAGGCCAGACAATACCTGGTTCACCAACCGCTGGAAGGTGGCCGGAGCATTCTTGAGCCCGAAGGGCATCACTCGAAATTGGAAGTGGCCCTCGGGGGTGGAGAACGCTGTCTTCTCCTTTGGTCCATCGGCCATGGCAATCTGCCAGTACCCCGATGTTGAGTCGATGGTGCTGAGGTACTTGGCTGCTCCCAGCCAGTCAATCAGCTCGTCTGCCCGTGGTATCGGGTGAACATCTGTCTTGGTGACAGAGTTCAACCCCCGATAGTCCACACAGAACCGAAGTTCGGGTTTGGCGCCCGGTGGAGCCGCTTTCGGCACCAACACGACCGGACTAGCCCACGGGCTGCTGGAGGGCTCGATTACTCCCAGCTCTAGCATCTTGGTCACCTCACCCTGGATGCTGTTCTTTACTTTGTCGGACAGCGGGTAAAACTTGGTTTTCACTGGCGGACTGTCCCCTGTGTCCACATCATGGGTACACAGATGTGTAATTCCAGGCGTGAGGGAGAACAACGAGGCGTGCTGTGCCAAAACCTGGCGGCAGTCCCTCTGTTGCTCTGGGGTCAAGGATGGAGAGAGGACAACTCCCTCTACTGAACCATCCTTCTCCTGAGCCGCTAGAAGGTCAGGGAGAGGCTCACTTTCCTCCTCCTCGCTCCCATCCGTCACCATGAGGAGAGCAAGCTCCGATCGCTCATGATGAGGCTTCAGGCGGTTGACGTGGAGCACCCGGTGGGGCTGTCGGGGGGTCTTCAAGTCCACGACATAGGTGGTCTGGCCTTTACGCTCCACAATCTCGTACGGACCAGTCCACCGGTCCTGGAGGGCACTAAGCTCCCCAGGCTCCATGACCCACACCTTCTGTCCAGTGTCCAACTCCACTGTCCGAGCGTTGTGGTCATACCACTCCTTCATGATGGCTTGGCTAGCCTCCAGATTGTCTGAGGCTTCCTTCCACAGCTTAGCCATCTGCCTGCGGAAGGCCAGCATGTAGCTGACAACATCACGGGGAAGCTTCTTCGAAGTCTTCTCCCAACTCTCCTTGACCAGACTGAGGGGTCCCCTAATGGGATGGCCATAGAGCAATTCAAAGGGGCTGAACCCGACTCCCTTCTGGGGTACCTCGCGGTACGAGAACAGCAAGCAAGGGAGGAGGATGTCCCATTTCCGCCTCAGGTCTTCTGGCAGACTCCGGAACATCCCCTTCAAGGTCTTGTTGAAGCGCTCTACGAGCCCGTTAGTCTGGGGGTGGTAGGGAGTGGAGAACCGATAGGTCACTCCGCACTCCTTCCACATGGCCTGCATGTAGGCCGACATGAAATTTGTGCCCCTATCCGACACCACGACCTTGGGGAATCCCACTCGGGTGAATATCCCCATCAGGGCCCGCGCCACTACAGGTGCAGTAACGGTCCTCAGAGGGATGGCCTCCGGGTACCGAGTGGCATGGCCCACTAACACCAGAATGAACTGATGTCCCGCAGAGGTCGGAGGGGCCAACGGCCCAACGATGTCAATTCCGACCCGCTCAAAAGGGGTCCCGACCACTGGGAGTGGTTCCAATGGGGCCTTCAATTTGGTCCCAGTCTTGCCACTGGCCTGGCAAGTCTTGCAGGTCTTGCAATAGGTGTCAGAGGCAACTCTCATCCTAGGCCAATAAAAATGGGGGACTAGCCTCGCAAAGGTCTTGTCCTGGCCCAGGTGTCCGGCTAGAGGTATCTCATGCGCCAGTTCCATCAAAAAGGCTCGGTAGCACTGGGGGACCACTAAGGCCCTCGAGGATCCATGCACCGGAACCCTTGGCTCACTGTACAGGAGGCCATCCTCCCAATTCACGTGGTAGTTGCCGGTCTCCTTGTTCACCGCTTGGGCTTCGGCCTGTCGCCGCATGCCTTCAAGCGTGGGGCACTCCTTCTGCGCCCGACAGAATTCCTCCCGGGTAGGACCTCCTTACACATGCCACTCGGCAAGGGTCAGCAAATCCTCCACGGGAACGACATCCACCTCCACGGACTCCGGGGTTACCTCCGCGGGCTCCCCATCCGTCACACGGGGTGTGTCCTCCACAACACTCTCCTCTGGACCGGCAGTGGGTTGGGCCGTTGTTTCAGGCCCCAACCCGGGTTGAGCTTCTTGCCGGGCAGCCATGGACCGCGTGACTACGCACGTCCACCCTGGTAATCCCAGCATCTCAGTGTGGGCCTTAAACTCCACTTCCTTCCAGGCGGTATGTTCGAGGTCATTACAGAGCAGACAGTCCACAGGCAAGGCAGGGCTGATTGCAACTCCCAACGGGGCCTGACACTCCTCCCCATTCAAAGGGAACTTGAGCCACTGGATAGTAGCTCATTCTGCCGTCAGCCAACACGGCCGGATGGTACACATCAGGAACAACCTGCTCAGGGGTCACCAGCCGCCTCACTACGGTGGACATGCTGGCTCCTGTGTCCCTCAGAGCGTCCACCTCCTCCCCATTGACCTTCACCTTCTGCTGGTACTTAGCAGTATTCGATGGTAAGGGCGTCACTGGGACCGTTCTCCTTATCCCCGAGTGAAACCAGTGTCAGGCCTGTCCACTCCCCTTCCCTATCTAGGGGCAGCTCCAACCCAAGCGCTATACTAGCCACCCCGGGACTCTTGCCACCAGTGGGGGCTGGGGGTCGTTTGCGACACTGGGGGTCTCCCTTGTAGTGTCCGACCTCTCCGCACTCATAGCACCAGACCACTTTTGGCTGCTGACTCTTGTCAGGGTAAGTGGGATTTGGGGAACGGTTCTGAGGTGGGGTACCTACTCCTTTCCCAAACTGTCTAGTTTGTGGGCCTCGTGAGAACTCTGTTCTTTTATCACCACCCTCTTTCTTCTGAGGGGCGCCCAGTCCGCCTTTCGGCCCATCTCCCCCGGGGCCCTTGTGTGACACCCGGGTGCTAACCCAAATATCCGCCTCCTCCGCGAGCTCACGGGAATCAGTAAGCTTGCGGTCCACCAGATGTTGGTGCAACGCCGGAAAACACTTATCCAAGAGGTGCTCTCTCAAAAAAAGGTTATACAAGCTCTCAAAATCACGCACCTCGCTGCCACGCACCCAACCATCCAGAGCCTTTCGGGCATACTCAAAAAAATCCACCCAATTCTGCGTGGACAGCTTATGGCTGCCACGAAACCTCTGGCGGTACCTTTCAGGGGTGAGGCCAAAATGTTTGATAAGCGCCTCCTTCATGGGGGTATACCTAAACTGGTCTGCCTTCTCTAAATACAGGAGTGAGTCCCTGACGTCAGGAGGTATATACCGGTACAAACCACCTCCCCAGTGTTTCTCAGGCACCCCATGGGCAGTCAAGGCCACTTCATACGCCTCCAACCACCTGGCAATGTCATCCCTCTTGGTGTAGCTCGCTATCACCTCCTTAGATAACCAGAATCTGGGCTCCTGCTGAGCCTCTGGTATGCTGCCACCATTAGGACTTCCTGGCGCACTCAACTGCAATGCTTTCAGTTCCATTTCCTTGAGCTGAAGCTCGTGCTCCAGTTTCCTTTCCTCCAATGCTAATTTTTCTCTCTCCAAAGCAAACTGCTTATCTTCCCTTTCTCTCTCTTAAGCCAGATTCTTGTCTTCCCTTTCTCTCTCCCTCTCGTGCTCTAACTTGGCAAGCTCCCACTTCAATCGCCTCTCCTCCCTCCTGTCCTCGTACTCCTGCGGTGACACACTCCCCCTAGATACACTGCTCCCTGCCCCGGAACGTCTTCCTGGCAATTTATTGTCTGACATGTCAATGTTGAGCAGGCCTGGGTCTTCGTGAGTGTCTGCCTCCCCGTGTGTGACCTGTTCCCCATCCTCGTCTTCCTCTGGGTGGGCCCCTACCCATGCCCTTAAGGCAGTACAGAGATCTTCTTTTACAGCTCTCGTCCCCACAGGCACCCCCATCCCCTGACAAAACTCCCTTAACTGCACTGCCGTGTACCTATCAAGGTCAGCCAGCTGGAACTCCATTCTGTCAGGTGAGGACCTAGATAACCTGGAAGAAAAAATTCTAGGACGTGGGCAACAATACTGGTTCAACACACTTTGTTGCAGGCTAGACAGTGGTGAGCAATTGGGTTTGCTTGTAGCATGACAGGTGTCCAATTAATTGCAGCACACTCTGTCCCACTGGAGGGTGTTAGGTAGCTACAGGTCCTGGATCCCACCGCTCTCCACCAATGTAAGAACTGGGACCGCCAGTTCTCCGGGGGGTAGCATGGCTCGAGCAGGAAGGCAGCCAGGGGCTCGCGTGTAAAGCAGCTACTTAACACACACATCCAATGAAACACACAGTGGCGCAATAATGGAGACCACACCAGTAGTTGTATTTGAAAAATCAAGATCTTTTCTATAGGCTTTCAATTAGAGCAAGGCATTGGTAATTCATTAGCATTTCAGACAAGCATTTCATTAAGACGTTTCATGAATCACGTGCAGATTGCATTTCCTGTGAAGGGGTAAACATTTCAGATAAGCATTTCAGTAAGCCATTTCATTAAAATAACAACCAGCTCATCTATGCAGTGAAACATTAACTAACCCCGCCTGTCGCATCAGACTCTTTGACAGGCTAAGGGGTAATTGTGTAAACCTGGAGGATCCTACAAGAAGCGACTATAGTAATGCGTCTAATTAACACATCAAACCTCTCATGGACGCTTTTCCTGGAAAGGAATAAAACATATCAGCAAGTACTTATCAGTCTAACAAGGAACTTCAAAGAACACAGCCTTTAGTCATCCATGACAAGCCTTTCTTCTTGTGAATACAGGTCGGCTGCGACCCAGATCAGATCAACAGAATGTTATGGAAGTCCACCTCTGCAAGAAAATTCAGTACAGTGAAGTGACTCTCCCTCTCATTAACAGGCTTGTAAATATGGTGCACCATGAGTAATTCAGGCTTGTAAATATGCAAGCAAAACGATATAATGAGGCACATTCAGAAGGGGGTGGGGCCAACAGGACCCAGTCACAGTTAACCCCGGGGGAGGGGTGACCTCGGGCCGCACTCGGCCTACCGCCCTCCTCCCCAGGGGGTTACCTCTCTTCTTCGGCCCTCCGGGGCCCTTGCGGAGATGCTGCTGCAGGCGAGAGGGGCTTTGTCCCTCCCGGAGCCTCTCTTGCCCCAGCGCGGTGCAGGTACTGCGTTAGGGCACCAGCGCTGGGGGCGAGGCAGGTGGAGCTCTTGGGGCTCGAGGCTCACTTCGAGCGCTGATCGCGGGGCACAGCGGAAGGGGCTCCTCAGGTCCTCCGCCCCCTCCGCGGCGAGCTGGTGCTTCTCCGGGTGCCGGGCCTCGGGAGAAGGGGTTGGTTCTGGGCAGCCAATGGCTGTGCGGATCGGGCGGGGGCGCGGCCGATGACGCGGCGGCGCTCCCGCTCACGTGACAGAGGACAGGCAGGCTTCAGGCCTAGCGCGGCCTGGCGGATTCAATGCGGCGGCCCTCTCCTGGCATCGAGGGCCGCCGAGGGGGGTCAAACACGGCGCTGGACACAGCGCAAAGGCGGGCAACCCCAGGGCAGGCCAGCAGCGCCTCAGAGGCGTTGCGTTGGCGGCGCTGATGCCGCGATGACATGGGGGCCTCCTCAGGCGCCTGGGGGAGCCGAGGTACAGCGCTAGCGCCGAGTCAGGTGAGCGCTTGAGGGAAAATACAGCGCCTCGCAGGCAGGAGGATCCCTGAGGGGGCTTCAGCACTGGAGTCACGGGGGCACAGATAGTTATGGGCAGGCAGCCTCTGACACAGCGCTGGGCAGGAGGGCAGATTACAGCGCTTGTCACACAGTTCAGTCAGGGGGAGACAGGTAGGCCCAGCTGTAGGCAGGGGATGCGCAGGGCAGGTCAGTCCAGTACCTGGTCCCAGGAAGTAGGTTTCTTGGCGCTTGAATGGTTCTGCGCCCTTAGTTGCTTGTTTCTTGAAGTTGAAGAGGGGGGGGTGATGAGTTGAGGGCTTGAAGAATTTCTCCTCAGTCACTGCAGATGGGCTCTGGGGTTCCCTACCACTGGGCCAGATCAGGGGGCTAGCTTTGGACACCTCACCCAGCTTAAGAGGCAGCACCTAGATCCTGTCACTCCCAGTAGCATAGGTTCCTCACTAGGCCCTCCCGCCTAAACCTCCTGCGTGGGTTCCCCAGGTCAGTGATGCCCCAACTGACTAGAAAAAGTTCCCTCCCTTACTTATATATGCCCAGGTCAGGTGATCACTCTCTAAGGCGGGAAAAGTTAGGTCCGCCTTCCTTCTGGAAGGTTCCAGGAGCTTCCCCTCTCTAACTATGGACAGGGGCTGGGTGGCTGGTGTGGCAACATTGTATGGGGACCCAGCCTGCTCCTGGCAACTAGAGTGCTACACTAAAAAAAAACACGCTGCAGTAGCAGGGGCCAGTGGCAGCCATGTTGAAAGTAGAGAGCACCTGCACCCTAACACAGATTAGCTATGAAAAGGTGCCCGGAAACCTAAGGGCCAACAAAAAGTAGGTGGGAAAAATGAGGCAAGGGCAAAAAAATCACGGGGAAAGACCACCCTAAGGCTGACAGGTCTAACAATGCGTCCCCCCAGCTGAAAGTGGGGAGAGCTACTCAACCTCTAGGGAGTTCTCGTCACTAAGGCGGAAAAACCAGGAGAGACCGTCAGCATTGGCGTGGTCAGCTCCGGGCCGATGTTCCACCCTAAAGTCCATCCGCTGTAGGGAAATGGACCACCTTAGCAACTTTGGGTTTTCGCCTCTCATTTGCATGAGCCAGCGAAGGGGTCGGTGGTCGGTTTGAACCAGGAAGTGCGAGCCAAAGAGGTAGGGCCTCAACTTCTTCAAAGCCCAGACCACAGCGAAGGCTTCTCGCTCGATTGTACTCCATCGCTGTTCCCGCGGGAGGAGTCTTCGGGAGATGAAGGCCACAGGTTGGTCTTGGCCATCATCGTTGAGTTGCGACAGCACGGCGCCTACGCCATGCTCTGAGGCATCTGTCTGCACAATGAATTCTTTTTGGAAGTCCGGAGCGGTGCACATCGCGCGCTTCAGTGTTTCAAATGCCTCCTGGCAAGCAGCCGTCCAGATGACCTTACGTGGCTGCTTTTTGGACGTCAACTCGGTCAAGGGGGCCACGATAGTACCATACCCCTTGACGAATCTGCTTTAAAAGCCAGTGAGGCCGAGGAAAGCTCGGACCTCAGCCTGAGTTTTGGGGGGCTCCTAGGCCATGATGGTCTCAATCTTGGCCTGGAGGGGTTGCTCCTTACCTCCGCCCACCAAGTGTCCCAGGTACACGACAGAGCCCTGTCCAATCTGGCACTTGCTAGCTTTGATGGTCAAGCCAGCCCGTTGTAACGCCTGCAGCACCTCCTGGAGATGCTGCAGATGGTCCTCCCAGGTGCTACTGAAGACAGCTATGTCATCCAGGTAGGCAGCTGAGAAGGACTCCAGGCCAGACAATACCTGGTTCACCAACCGCTGGAAGGTGGCCGGAGCATTCTTGAGCCCGAAGGGCATCACTCGAAATTGGAAGTGGCCCTCGGGGGTGGAGAACGCTGTCTTCTCCTTTGGTCCATCGGCCATGGCAATCTGCCAGTACCCCGATGTTGAGTCGATGGTGCTGAGGTACTTGGCTGCTCCCAGCCGGTCAATCAGCTCGTCTGCCCGTGGTATCGGGTGAACATCTGTCTTGGTGACAGAGTTCAACCCCCGATAGTCCACACAGAACCGAAGTTCGGGTTTGGCGCCCGGTGGAGCCGCTTTCGGCACCAACACGACCGGACTAGCCCATGGGCTGCTGGAGGGCTCGATTACTCCCAGCTCTAGCATCTTGGTCACCTCACCCTGGATGCTGTTCTTTACTTTGTCGGACAGCCGGTAAAACTTGGTTTTCACTGGCGGACTGTCCCCTGTGTCCACATCATGGGTACACAGATGTGTAATTCCAGGCGTGAGGGAGAACAACGAGGCGTGCTGCGCCAAAACCTGGCGGCAGTCCCTCTGTTGCTCTGGGGTCAAGGATGGAGAGAGGACAACTCCCTCTACTGAACCATCCTTCTCCTGAGCCGCTAGAAGGTCAGGGAGAGGCTCACTTTCCTCCTCCTCGCTCCCATCCGTCACCATGAAGAGAGCAAGCTCCGATCGCTCATGATGAGGCTTCAGGCGGTTGACGTGGAGCACCCGGTGGGGCTGTCGGGGGGTCTTCAAGTCCACGACATAGGTGGTCTGGCCTTTACGCTCCACAATCTCGTACGGACCAGTCCACCGGTCCTGGAGGGCACTAAGCTCCCCAGGCTCCATGACCCACACCTTCTGTCCAGTGTCCAACTCCACTGTCCGAGCGTTGTGGTCATACCACTCCTTCATGATGGCTTGGCTAGCCTCCAGATTGTCTGAGGCTTCCTTCCACAGCTTAGCCATCTGCCTGCGGAAGGCCAGCATGTAGCTGACAACATCACGGGGAAGCTTCTTCGAAGTCTTCTCCCAACTCTCCTTGACCAGACTGAGGGGTCCCCTAATGGGATGGCCATAGAGCAATTCAAAGGGGCTGAACCCGACTCCCTTCTGGGGTACCTCGCGGTACGAGAACAGCAAGCAAGGGAGGAGGATGTCCCATTTCCGCCTCAGGTCTTCTGGCAGACTCCGGAACATCCCCTTCAAGGTCTTGTTGAAGCGCTCTACGAGCCCGTTAGTCTGGGGGTGGTAGGGAGTGGAGAACCGATAGGTCACTCCGCACTCCTTCCACATGGCCTGCATGTAGGCCGACATGAAATTTGTGCCCCTATCCGACACCACGACCTTGGGGAATCCCACTCGGGTGAATATCCCCATCAGGGCCCGCGCCACTACAGGTGCAGTAACGGTCCTCAGAGGGATGGCCTCCGGGTACCGAGTGGCGTGGCCCACTAACACCAGAATGAACAGATGTCCCGCAGAGGTCGGAGGGGCCAACGGCCCAACGATGTCGATTCCGACCCGCTCAAAAGGGGTCCCGACCACTGGGAGTGGTTCCAATGGGGCCTTCAATTTGGTCCCAGTCTTGCCACTGGCCTGGCAAGTCTTGCAGGTCTTGCAATAGGTGTCAGAGGCAACTCTCATCCTAGGCCAATAAAAATGGGGGACTAGCCTCGCAAAGGTCTTGTCCTGGCCCAGGTGTCCGGCTAGAGGTATCTCATGCGCCAGTTCCATCAAAAAGGCTCGGTAGCACTGGGGGACCACTAAGGCCCTCGAGGATCCATGCACCGGAACCCTTGGCTCACTGTACAGGAGGCCATCCTCCCAATTCACGTGGTAGTTGCCGGTCTCCTTGTTCACCGCTTGGGCTTCGGCCTGTCGCCGCATGCCTTCAAGCGTGGGGCACTCCTTCTGCGCCCGACAGAATTCCTCCCGGGTAGGACCTCCTTACACATGCCACTCGGCAAGGGTCAGCAAATCCTCCACGGGAACGACATCCACCTCCACGGACTCCGGGGTTACCTCCGCGGGCTCCCCATCCGTCACACGGGGTGTGTCCTCCACAACACTCTCCTCTGGACCGGCAGTGGGTTGGGCCGTTGTTTCAGGCCCCAACCCGGGTTGAGCTTCTTGCCGGGCAGCCATGGACCGCGTGACTACGCACGTCCACCCTGGTAATCCCAGCATCTCAGTGTGGGCCTTAAACTCCACTTCCTTCCAGGCGGTATGTTCGAGGTCATTACAGAGCAGACAGTACACATCAGGAACAACCTGCTCAGGGGTCACCAGCCGCCTCACTACGGTGGTCATGCTGGCTCCTGTGTCCCTCAGAGCCTCCACCTCCTCCCCATTGACCTTCACCTTCTGCTGGTACTTAGCAGTATTCGATGGTAAGGGCGTCACTGGGACCGTTCTCCTTATCCCCGAGTGAAACCAGTGTCAGGCCTGTCCACTCCCCTTCCCTATCTAGGGGCAGCTCCAACCCAAGCGCTATACTAGCCACCCCGGGACTCTTGCCACCAGTGGGGGCTGGGGGTCGTTTGCGACACTGGGGGTCTCCCTTGTAGTGTCCGACCTCTCCGCACTCATAGCACCAGACCACTTTTGGCTGCTGACTCTTGTCAGGGTAAGTGGGATTTGGGGAACGGTTCTGAGGTGGGGTACCTACTCCTTTCCCAAACTGTCTAGTTTGTGGGCCTCGTGAGAACTCTGTTCTTTTATCACCACCCTCTTTCTTCTGAGGGGCGCCCTGTCCGCCTTTCGGCCCATCTCCCCCGGGGCCCTTGTGTGACACCCGGGTGCTAACCCAAATATCCGCCTCCTCCGCGAGCTCACGGGAATCAGTAAGCTTGCGGTCCACCAGATGTTGGTGCAACGCCGGAAAACACTTATCCAAGAGGTGCTCTCTCAAAAAAAGGTTATACAAGCTCTCAAAATCACGCACCTCGCTGCCACGCACCCAACCATCCAGAGCCTTTCGGGCATACTCAAAAAAATCCACCCAATTCTGCGTGGACAGCTTATGGCTGCCACGAAACCTCTGGCGGTACCTTTCAGGGGTGAGACCAAAATGTTTGATAAGCGCCTCCTTCATGGGGGTATACCTAAACTGGTCTGCCTTCTCTAAATACAGGAGTGAGTCCCTGACGTCAGGAGGTATATACCGGTACAAACCACCTCCCCAGTGTTTCTCAGGCACCCCATGGGCAGTCAAGGCCACTTCATACGCCTCCAACCACCTGGCAATGTCATCCCTCTTGGTGTAGCTCGCTATCACCTCCTCAGGTAACCAGAATCTGGGCTCCTGCTGAGCCTCTGGTATGCTGCCACCATTAGGACTTCCTGGCGCACTCAACTGCAATGCTTTCAGTTCCATTTCCTTGAGCTGAAGCTCGTGCTCCAGTTTCCTTTCCTCCAATGCTAATTTTTCTCTCTCCAAAGCAAACTGCTTATCTTCCCTTTCTCTCTCTTAAGCCAGATTCTTGTCTTCCCTTTCTCTCTCCCTCTCGTGCTCTAACTTGGCAAGCTCCCACTTCAATCGCCTCTCCTCCCTCCTGTCCTCGTACTCCTGCGGTGACACACTCCCCCTAGATACACTGCTCCCTGCCCCGGAACGTCTTCCTGGCAATTTATTGTCTGACATGTCAATGTTGAGCAGGCCTGGGTCTTCGTGAGTGTCCGCCTCCCCGTGTGTGACCTGTTCCCCATCCTCGTCTTCCTCTGGGTGGGCCCCTACCCATACCCTTAAGGCAGTACAGAGATCTTCTTTTACAGCTCTCATCCCCACAGGCACCGCCATCCCCTGACAAAACTCCCTTAACTGCACTGCCGTGTACCTATCAAGGTCAGCCAGCTGGAACTCCATTCTGTCAGGTGAGGACCTAGATAACCTGGAAGAAAAAATTCTAGGACGTGGGCAACAATACTGGTTCAACACACTTTGTTGCAGGCTAGACAGTGGTGAGCAATTGGGTTTGCTTGTAGCATGACAGGTGTCCAATTAATTGCAGCACACTCTGTCCCACTGGAGGGTGTTAGGTAGCTACAGGTCCTGGATCCCACCGCTCTCCACCAATGTAAGAACTGGGACCGCCAGTTCTCCGGGGGGTAGCATGGCTCGAGCAGGAAGGCAGCCAGGGGCTCGCGTGTAAAGCAGCTACTTAACACACACATCCAATGAAACACACAGTGGCGCAATAATGGAGACCACACCAGTAGTTGTATTTGAAAAATCAAGATCTTTTCTATAGGCTTTCAATTAGAGCAAGGCATTGGTAATTCATTAGCATTTCAGACAAGCATTTCATTAAGACGTTTCATGAATCACGTGCAGATTGCATTTCCTGTGAAGGGGTAAACATTTCAGATAAGCATTTCAGTAAGCCATTTCATTAAAATAACAACCAGCTCATCTATGCAGTGAAACATTAACTAACCCCGCCTGTCGCATCAGACTCTTTGACAGGCTAAGGGGTAATTGTGTAAACCTGGAGGATCCTACAAGAAGCGACTATAGTAATGCGTCTAATTAACACATCAAACCTCTCATGGACGCTTTTCCTGGAAAGGAATAAAAGATATCAGCAAATACTTATCAGTCTAACAAGGAACTTCAAAGAACACAGCCTTTAGTCATCCATGACAAGCCTTTCTTCTTGTGAATACAGGTCGGCTGCGACCCAGATCAGATCAACAGAATGTTATGGAAGTCCACCTCTGCAAGAAAATTCAGTACAGTGAAGTGACTCTCCCTCTCATTAACAGGCTTGTAAATATGGTGCACGATGAGTAATTCAGGCTTGTAAATATGGTGCACCATGAGTAATTCAGGCTTGTAAATATGCAAGCAAAACGATATAATGAGGCACATTCAGAAGGGGGTGGGGCCAACAGGACCCAGTCACAGTTAACCCCGGGGGAGGGGTGACCTCGGGCCGCACTCGGCCTACCGCCCTCCTCCCCAGGGGGTTACCTCTCTTCTTCGGCCCTCCGGGGCCCTTGCGGAGATGCTGCTGCAGGCGAGAGGGGCTTTGTCCCTCCCGGAGCCTCTCTTGCCCCAGCGCGGTGCAGGTACTGCGTTAGGGCACCAGCGCAGGGGGCGAGGCAGGTCGAGCTCTTGGGGCTCGAGGCTCACTTCGAGCGCTGATCGCGGGGCACAGCGGAAGGGGCTCCTCAGGTCCTCCGCCCCCTCCGCGGCGAGCTGGTGCTTCTCCGGGTGCCGGGCCTCGGGAGAAGGGGCTGGTTCTGGGCAGCCAATGGCTGTGCGGATCGGGCGGGGGCGCGGCCGATGACGCGGCGGCGCTCCCGCTCACGTGACAGAGGACAGGCAGGCTTCAGGCCTAGCGCGGCCTGGCGGATTCAATGCGGCGGCCCTCTCCTGGCATCGAGGGCCGCCGAGGGGGGTCAAACACGGCGCTGGACACAGCGCAAAGGCGGGCAACCCCAGGGCAGGCCAGCAGCGCCTCAGAGGCGTCGCGTTGGCGGCGCTGATGCCGCGATGACATGGGGGCCTCCTCAGGCGCCTGGGGGAGCCGAGGTACAGCGCTAGCGCCGAGTCAGGTGAGCGCTTGAGGGAAAATACAGCGCCTCGCAGGCAGGAGGATCCCTGAGGGGGCTTCAGCACTGGAGTCACGGGGGCACAGATAGTTCAGGGCAGGCAGCCTCTGACACAGCGCTGGGCAGGAGGGCAGATTACAGCGCTTGTCACACAGTTCAGTCAGGGGGAGACAGGTAGGCCGAGCTGTAGGCAGGGGATGCGCAGGGCAGCTCAGTCCAGTACCTGGTCCCAGGAAGTAGGTTTCTTGGCGCTTGAATGGTTCTGCGCCCTTAGTTGCTTGTTTCTTGAAGTTGAAGAGGGGGGGGTGATGAGTTGAGGGCTTGAAGAATTTCTCCTCAGTCACTGCAGATGGGCTCTGGGGTTCCCTACCACTGGGCCAGATCAGGGGGCTAGCTTTGGACACCTCACCCAGCTTAAGAGGCAGCACCTAGATCCTGTCACTCCCAGTAGCATAGGTTCCTCACTAGGCCCTCCCGCCTAAACCTCCTGCGTGGGTTCCCCAGGTCAGTGATGCCCCAACTGACTAGAAAAAGTTCCCTCCCTTACTTATATATGCCCAGGTCAGGTGATCACTCTCTAAGGCGGGAAAAGTTAGGTCCGCCTTCCTTCTGGAAGGTTCCAGGAGCTTCCCCTCTCTAACTATGGACAGGGGCTGGGTGGCTGGTGTGGCAACATTGTAAGGGGACCCAGCCTGCTCCTGGCAACTAGAGTGCTACACTAAAAAAAAACACGCTGCAGTAGCAGGGGCCAGTGGCAGCCATGTTGAAAGTAGAGAGCACCTGCACCCTAACACAGATTAGCTATGAAAAGGTGCCCGGAGACCTAAGGGCCAACAAAAAGTAGGTGGGAAAAATGAGGCAAGGGCAAAAAAATCACGGTGGAAAGACCACCTTAAGGCTGACAGGTCTAACAGGGAGAAAGGGAGTGACTTCCTTCCTTGTTCAACTCGAAACCAACTAATCCTGGAGCTGAATCACAGCTCCAGGATTGGTTGGAGCAGGCTCACCCAGTGTTCATTTTGAAGCTGGGGGCCTGTGGCTGCAATCCCTCGACTGTTTCTCAACCTTAGGATTGCAGGCTGTGAAGTGCCCAGATCAGATTGGTCAGCTGTAAGCAGCCAGCCAATCTGACATGCATACTGACAGGGGGCTGCATTAATAGTGCAATTGCATTAATCAGCCCTGCCCCCTGCCCTGGTTCTGTATTAGCACAACCCTGGGATACATTAATAAAATTGTATTTATTACCATTTTAATAATGTGTGTGCCTGCTGCACTCACAATAGGCGGGGCAACGCACCTCTGCCATAACGAAGAAGCCTCCGCAGTGTGTATAGCAGGTGGTTGGATGCATGGCCTGACCAAAAGCCATGTGTCCAGTCCCTCTTCTACACATGGCCAAAGTCTCTGCACAGTGGGTGGTGGCTAGCCATGGTAGTATTGAGTTTGCCAGGCCTAACAGCCAAAGCCGCCCCACATATGACCAAAGGCTGTGTACAGTGGAGGAGTTGACTGAATATGGTAAAAAAACAAAACAGGAATACACTAAAAGAAAATCAAAGGTTAACGTAACATTATAGTAGGTATGGTAAGAATATCTTACTGTACGTTTAAAAAATCCTAGAGACTCTCTCAATGGGGATGGGGGGGCTGAGCATTTGATATGGGTTGGGTGCAGGGCCTGACTAAAAACCAGGCCCTGTGGTGAACCCAAGGGTGTGCGCAGCTGGAGGTTGGGCATCTATGGGTGGGAGGGCCCAATGGAGGGTTGGTCACTTGCTGAGCATTGCACAAGCCAGGTCCTATGGCCAACCCCCTGTTCCACATGGAGGTTTGGGAGCAGGGCCTGCCCTGTGGTCACTGCCCCTTTGTGTATGGCAGGGACTACTCATGGAAAGGGAGTGGGCATCTTCTAAGGTCATCTGCTGGGGTATCTGATGGGGGCTGAGCACAGGGCCTGAACATAGGCCAGGTGCTACGCCAACCCCTCTCTGCTAAATATGGCTGGAGGCTGTGTTCATGGCGGTTGGGCACTTGGTGGAGGGTTGGGTTCAGGTCCTATTTGCAGGACAGGCTATCCACTCACCCTCTGCACTGTGCATAGCTGGAGGTTCATGCTGACATGGGGTGAATATTTTTTTAATAAGCTGTATTATACTGTGGTACTCTGTGGTACCAAGGAGGAAGTTACACCAATACCAAAATAGCTTTCAACAAATGACTGTCATGATGATTAATTGGGTTGACATGTTTCAGCAATATGAGGAAAATAAACTCATCCTCTGCCTTCTTCAGGACCTCAATGAAGTTGCTACTGCACAGTGAAAAAATAATAATAATACAACAGACGGTTCGGACGACCGCCTGAGGTACCGATGGACAGAGCGGTGCCTCCTTTCCCTGAGCCGCTGCCAGGTGAGGTGAGGTTTGATCCCCAAGCATTACGGTAGCTGTTTGCATCACGCCATTTGCAGAGAATTTGGTTCACAACTAGGACTCCAGGTGATATGGTTGTATTGATTCCAACCTGTTCAATTCACTTTGTTGTATTACTATTATTTTTTCACTGTGCAAACAACATGCATACAAACATAGAACACTTGCACCAGAATATTGGGTAGGTGATCCGGTATGGTTGTCCTCTCGTCATCTCCATTTGAAAGGTAATCGGAAATTTCAACCACGTTTTGCAAGGCCCTACTGGATAGAGAAGACACTAGGTCCAGCCACTGTAAAACTGAAATTGTCCCCTTACACAGGTATTCATCCAATTTTTGATGTATTCCTTCTCAAGAAATGTGCACCAAACATAAAGTTATCTAAATCTCCTGCACCTCTTTTGTTGGATGTCCATACAGAAGATGAAGTTAAGGGGAATTTTCAACTCTAAAAGAATTAAAGTAATACTTGGCTATCTTGTTGATTGGAAAGGCTAAGGTCCGGATGACAGGTGTTTGGAAACCACAAAAGATGTCCATTCGCAAGACTTAAGGGAAGGTTTCAGACACAGTATCCTCTAAATCAGGTCTGATAAATCAGCCTTTGAGAGGGGTTACTGTCAGGAATCAGATTAATGTAATTTCCCTTACCCAGGGCTTTCAGAGGAAAGGTCGGCAAAGATGCAGTAAGGTGAAATCTCCAATGATAAATCATAGGAAGAAGGTGCAGTGTAGAGCAGACCAAATATTTAAAGATGGCTGCCGCATTTTCAGGGAGCATGTGGTTATAGAACTCTTGTGAGAAGTTGTGAGTGAAGATGCCAGCACGCGCAGCTCCTCTACACACTTCAATTTAGAATCCTTCAAGAGAAGGGTGTTTCATCATCCGTTCTCATCATAATCTCTTGAGCGAGGGGCGGTCAGAAATTAGCTGCAGAATTACTCCGAAGAGCAGCGTCTCTCATTCAAGTGCAGCAGCCAATACAGTTTCCTGTCACAAGAGTATTGTTTCTCTTTGGAGCGTCAATTCTCAATCCTTATAAAACTACTTGTACCTCAGCACTCAAATGTTTATATGCTTTTTGGGGGGGAATTCCCAGTCCTGACCTGTATAAGGTGTCCTGACTAGTGATTTCTGATATGAACATTACTTATAACTTTGTATAGCTAGAGAAATTCAGAACATTACATTCATTTTGTAATTTAATGTATCATTGGATAAAATTCATCTCAACACAATTCTTATTCACAAAACATAATGCAGTATTTAGACTTTGATGGACATCAGTATAATTGCATATTTTTTCTAAATTCTTCACTCTGATCCCGAAGAACTGAAGCAGGCAGTCGACACGTGCTTCGTTACTTACTAAACGTAACTTCATCAAGGCTGCAAACAGAAGTTGTCAAAATAGAGACCCATTATGTCTTTCCTCTATCATTCCTGTTCTCACCTTATTGTCTACCCTCCTCCTCTTTCCTTTCCTCCTGTGAAAAGCTAATTTCTTCAAGCCACTAGCCTCCTCTCCCTGCCTACCTTCCCTCCACGCCGCACTTCTTGTTTCAGTTCATTCATCTTTCGATTACCCTTTCTACATTTCTTCACTCCCAGGGGCATATTATCAAGCAGGGCGATAGGCAAATATCGCCGCTTTAGAGGCCGTTTTAGACCGCTAAGTGGCGATAATTCTATCGCCCTATTAGCAAGCTGTCGCTAACTGATGTTAGCGATAGCTTTTAGGCAATAGCGAGCGGTTTGGGGCCCACGTTGCATGTCAGCGATGTTTATCGCGGATGTAAGACGTTACAACGCACGTTTTTACAACGCATACCGTTAGAACGCATTTTGTACAACGCAACATCCATTACTACGCATTCTATTACAACGCATGCCATTACAACGAAATTTTAAAAACTACATTTACAATGCAATCCATTACAACGCATAATACCTTTACAACACATACCATTGCAACGCATAACATTACATTGCATGTTTGGTAAGTATTGGATAGTGTAGGGGTAAAAAATACTATTCTAACTCCAGGGGGTGCAACAGTAGAGTAAGTGTTGGATAGTGTAGGGGTAAAAATTACTATTCTAACTCCAAGGGGTGCAACAGTAGGGTAAGTGTTGGATAGTGTAGGGGTAAAAATTACTATTCTAACTCCAGGGGGGTGCAACAGTAGGGTAAGTGTTGGATGGTAATGTTATGCGTTGTAATGGTATGCGTTGTAATGACTGCGTTGTAATGACATGCGTTGTAGTGGTGTGTGTTGTAGTGTCATGCGTTGTAATGGTTGCGTTGTAATTGCATGCGTTGTAATGGAGGTTGCATTGTAAAAGTTTTGTTGTAATGGTAGTGTGTTGTAAAAGTTGCATTGTAAAGGTTGTTTCCTGTTTATCACTAATGACATGCAAAGTGGGCGTACCCAACCAGTTAGCGACTGAAAGCAGTCGCTAACGTCGCTATCGCCTATTAGCACGGCAGGCGTAGCGATGGAAATATTCGCGCTAAGCGCGAATATCTCCAAATACTAACACCTACCCAGACCAGTTTTTAGCCATGTTATCCAATGAGAGGTGGATAACATGGCTAAGAGCATTTCGTCGCTAATGCGTGAATATCGCTGTATTCTCAGCGATATTCACGTATTTCACCGCTATCGCTGCATATTTTAGCACAATGGAGAAAAACGTTCCTAATAGCATGTTTTCTCCGCTAACATATCCAGCGATAGGCAGCGATAAAAAAAATGCGCTACGTGCATTTTGCGATAAATATCGTTATTCCTTGGTAATATGCCCCCCAGTTCCTTAACAATCCAAACACACTCGCTCAATTCCGCCTTCTATCCGCTTTCCAGCCATCTCTCATTCTTCCAATAGGACCACCTCTGGTCTTCGGAGCCATGGACTTTTTACAATTCTGTTCCCCTGTGGTGTCTCGCTCATAAACTCTGAGCATAAGGCACAGACGATTTCAAAGAAAACTATTAAAACTTGTTGCTGCCTGACAAAAACCAGTAGCTGAACAATTAAATGTTAGTGCGGGAGAATATGCATTACCATGAAAAGTTGCTACCTGGAAGCGCCAGCCTGTCCCGTGAAGCAGCGTGGAGCTAGCTAGCTGTTCATGCTACTTCCGACAGGCATGGAAACTCAATCCTTGGAGATAGGCCTTCGGTATCGGCTTTACTCTATAATTAATGAAAGTGCCCGAGAGGCCATTCAAAATGTCAAGGTTTGTGCACAAAACACAGAGGTCCCTCTGCATTAATGCCTGGCTCGACTAAGCCGTGTGATGACATTTTGTGAGTTTTTCTAACAGGCATGGTGAAAAAGTGTGTAATGGACGCCTAATTTAGTTCACATGGACAATTTCCAGTGTGTTAAAGTTATTGCAATTACTCAATGGCAGACCACATTTACTGTTTTTAAAGGATAAGTGTGGAGGCCCGAGACTGCTGCAATTTATTAGAGCTGAATACTCTGACACACCTCTGAGGTGTGTCAGAGTCTATTCTAACTCCCCCTGGAGTTAGAATAGTAATTTTTACCCCTATACTATTCAACACTTACTCTACTGTTGCACCCCCAGGAGTTAGATTAGTATTTTTTACCCCTACACTATCCAATACTTACCAAACATGCAATGTAATGTTATGCGTTGGAATGGTATGCATTGTAAAGGTATTATGCGTTGTAATGGAATGCATTGTAAATGTAGTTTTTAAAATTTCGTTGTAATGGCATGCCTTGTAATGGAATGCGTTGTAATGGATGTTGCGTTGTAAAAAATGCGTTGTAAAGGTATGCATTGTAAAAGTGTGCGTTGTAACATCATACATCCGCGATAAACATCACTGACATGCAAAGCGGGCCCCAAACCGCTCGCTATCGCCTAAAAGCTATCGCTAACATCAGTTAGCGACAGCTTGCTAATAGGGCGTAAGAATTATCACCACTTAGCGGTCGAAAACGGCCGCTAAAGCGGTGCTAATTGCCTATCGCCCTGCTTGATAATATGCCCCTGGGAATGAAGAAATGTAGAAAGGGTAATCGAAAGATGAATGAACTGAAACAAGAAGTGCGGCATGGAGGGAAGGTAAGCAGGGAGAGGAGGCTAGTGGCTTGAAGAAATTAGCTTTTCACAGGAGGAAAGGAAAGATGAGATGGGTAGACAATAAGGTGTGAGTTGGCGGCGGAGAAAGAATTGCGCTTTAAGTAGGGCCTACCTCGAAGTCGCATCCTCCATGGGTGAGCAGCCACTGTAAGCAGGACAGGTTGCCGATAGCTGCAGCATTGTGCGCCGGGGTGGCCCTTCTGCGCTTGGCTGATGCCCGCCACCACCTCTTTTTAGGTCTCGGCCTGATGTAAATAGCGCATGCGCTGCTCTCGTCATACGAGGCTTCTTGGAATTTCTATGATTCCAGAAGTCTCATCCCAGCTCTGCCTTCAGTTGTGGTTCATGCGCGTCGTTTGGCGTCACAAATTATGCCAGAGGCAGTACAATGATTGCACTGAAGGCATGTCCATCGCTGCTTGTTGCCACCATGTCTCCTTTCATCCATGCCCTGTGGAATTGTATCTCTTACCGGTGGCATGACACAGTAGGTTCATTATTTGCTTGCTGCACAATTGCATTTGTTTGTCCGTGGAATGCATTGTATGTTGGCATGCTATTTTGTGTGTGTCTGTGGAATGCATTGAGTCAGAGCGTGGTGCCCGCTTCAGGGACATCGCGCTCCGTTTATTTACTTTTTTAAATTACTTTCTTTTTTGTCTGTTTATCTACTTTTTCACATTACTTTTTTGCCTGTGGAATGCTTTGAGTCGGAGCGCGGTGACCTCTTCAGAGAGACCGCACTCCATTTATGTACTTTTTTTTTATTACTTTGAGTTGGAGCGCAGTGCCCGCTTCGGGGACACCGCACTCCGTTTATTTACTTTTTTAAATTACTTTCTTTTTTGTCTGTGGAAGGCATTGAGTCGGAGCGCGGTGCTCGCTTCAGGGACACTGCTCTCCGTGTATTTACTTTTTTAAATTACTTTAAGTCGAAGCGCGGTAAGGGAGGTGGTGCAGGTGAGAGGGGATTTTGTTTTAAGGGGTTACCCACAAACGAGAGAGATCCTGTTCTGCCTCAGACTGGCAGAGTTGAGTGTGCAGGTAACGAGGGGGGAGGGCTTGGTGGAGGCGTGGAGGTTTGGTTGAATGGACTTCCGGTGTGGGTCTGTGAACATGGTTAGGGACTCCACACAGGTGGAATAATGCATAGGTGGGCATTGCAAGGATATTGAATAGAATCGTGGGTGCTTTTGAAGGTGTAAAGATTTTTGTCTAGGGTCGACGGGCGAGTTGTACGGATTGTGTGGGAGGGTTGTTTATTGTTGCTCTAGCGTCACATTGCCCTTTAGTGTAGAGAGGCCTGTGTTGGGAAAGTGGTCTTGGTAGCTCTGAAATATGCACTCAACTGCCACCCTGCTCACGCTTCCTCGGACAAGAGATGTGCCCTCTAGAAGTTATTTTGCTGGGTAAGTAGGACCCTGTTAGCATTCTCGGGTTACAGCCCTCTCCCCCCCCAGTTCATGAAATCAATAGTGTGGCCTGTGGTACATCTGTTATAGGGAGCACCCACCCTCTAGTGCCACTCAACTCAATATTGCTTAAAATTAAGGTACAGGCACTTCAGTCCTACACGGAGCAGAGCGGCTAGTTTGTCTTATATAATCCTCATTCTGATTCGGGGAGGGTACAGCCATTTTCATTCAAAGGCGAGAATCTGGGATCAGTGCGACAGCACCACACTTACCAGCAATCCCCTCAGTCCAAGGGATTGGGCAAGAGTTAAAGTGTTTCAGCCCCCACCTACACTAACCCATTGGAATAAGTAATTAGCAACCCTTGCTTCAAAGTGGGTGGAGGCGGAGACAGGCTCAAATTCTCTTCCCAGAAAGGCCGAAGGGAAGGGCACAACTCCCTCTTTCAGTACTTATCACCTCTTCTAAGATTAGTATACAAGAAAAAAGAGTGATCCTTTCTCACCACCATCAATTTAAGGTTCTGAAACAAGGGGCAGATGGCGGCAGCTATTCCTCTTCTACCACTTGCTTTCAGTTCAGCCAAGCCCTGGGAAGGAGGGAGGTGGAGGCTGCTCTTTACTCCTTATCTGTGTCTGGCTCAGCCAATGAGACTAGGGCCTAAATGAACCCAAAGCTTATCTACCGCCCTAGGTAAGTAGAGAATGGTGGTGGGGCAGCAGTAGTCTGGCACCCTTCCCAACCCCCAGAGCTTTCCTTGACCCCATGGAAGCGCTCCAAACCCCCACCTCTCTAGAGCAGGCAGGGCTGAGTGAATAATCCCCAGGCTGTCTCCTGCCTGCAGCCAGCGCACTGTATTTTTCAGCCAGGCCTCTCTTTGGCAAATGTCTCCCCTTGAGGCCAGACACATCTACCCAGCATCGCCTCCATTTTAATTAGAGACTGGGATGTGGGCGCTGACCCAGCATGTCTCTTACAGTGCTCAGTCTGTGACCCTCCCTTTCCATTACGTGTGTAGAGAGCATCGCCCCCTCCCCACCTGCCGTGAAGCCCCCAACTTGGTTACTGTGCAGCTGGAAAGGTGTGTGCGGCTGGCATTCCCTTTGTCTGTGGTCGCTGACATGGCAACTTCCCTAGCACTACCACAAATGTCTCAAAGATAAATTTAAAATGTCAAATCTGAGAACTCAGCTAGCTGTCTTCTTAGAGTTCTACAGTTTTTGAATGATATACTGAAGTTTGTTTTAGATGTAATGTACGCGTTGGCCTGTGTGTATATCCAACAGAGTTCGCAGTTTGTGCAGACGTGTGTGAATTTTGAAGGAAACGGTATCCCGTTATTTCGTTGTTTTTGGGGTCCAGAAGATCAGCCTCACGTGCAAATACCATTGCGTGTAATTATTTTTTACCTTCTGAATAACATGCATTTTTATTTGTTAGCCTGTGTACGTACTTGTAGATATTTATATGTCTGGGACTCATTACATCGATAGATTTTTGCGCTGGTTGTTTTCTTATGATCCTTCATCATATATATGTTACAGTCAAAGTGTGAAATCCCGGTATTTTATAGAATGCCTAGGTAATGTATAGAATGCCTGATGGTTTTCGGCAAACTATGAAATATACGTTATTTGTGAAAATGTTACATACTTTTCTAGGCATTCTATACAATTCCTAGGTATTATAAAGAATGACCAGTACCATTTACCTAAGTGTTAAAAGGCCACAAGATGAGATTCCTAGGCATTCGGCAAACTGTGAAATCCCGGTATTGTATAGAATGCCTAGGTAATGAATAGAATGCCTGATGGTTTAGAGGCAAACTAGTACGTTTTTTGTGAAAATGTTACATACTTTTCCTAGGCATTCTATACAATTCCTAGGCATTATACAGAATGACCAGTACCGTTTATGCAAAGTGTTAAAAGGGCACAAGATGAGAAGCCTTTATTAATTAATACGCATTTGAAACTGAAAGAACAAAACTACGAAATGAAGCACAGGATATTCTTACCGGAAAACAATGAAAGCAGAACTGAGATTGAAGTACTTGTTACACTAATAAAGGCCGGAGTAACACGTGGAATTGTACTCACTTTTATTCTTCACACAAAAAAACCTTCTATTTTGGCACTTTGATCTTGTACATACATTTCACGACTTAAAGAAGAATGCAAACAGAATATTGTTACCGGTGAAACACAAAGCAGAACTGGCATGACCTACAGAATGCAAAAGGAATATTCTTACCGGTAAAACACAAAGCAGAACTGGCATGACCTACTTGTTGCAGCAAAAAAACACCTTCTATTGTGGCACTTTGATCTCGTACATACATTTCACGACTTAAAGAAGAATGTGAACAGAATAGTGTTACCGGTGAAACACAGAGCAGAACTGGCATGACCTACAGAATGCAAAAGGAATATTCTTACCGGTAAAACACAAAGCAGAACTGGCATGACCTACTTGTTGCAGCAAAAAAACACCTTCTATTGTGGCACTTTGATCTCGTACATACATTTCACGACTTAAAGAAGAATGTGAACAGAATAGTGTTACCGGTGAAACACAGAGCAGAACTGGCATGACCTACTTGTTGCAGCAGGGAAGGCTAGAGTGACATTTTGAATTGCACTTAATTTTCTTTTTCACACAAAGGCACCTCATATTTTGGCATTTTATCTTGCACATACACCTGACGAATCCTTGGCCGCTTCCTGTGGAATGAGAAGTAGCTGCAGATCGGAGAGGTATTTCGTGGTTAACATACGGTGAATTGTGATCTGGCGTAGAGTTGCTTCAAGATTGCTTGTGCAGTTCCAAGTCGGTAAAAGTCATCTTCCGTTACGTTCATAACAATTGCAAAGAGATTGCGTAAGTCACCCCGCCCTTTGTCGACGTCGGGAATCGGAACTAGCACAGTGGCACCCAAAGGCACAGGAGGAATTTTTTGGTCAGAATCTCTTTTCATTTTTTTGGCCTGAATCTTAAGGTTCGATTTCGATTCCATTTTACTTTGGATAACTTTCTCAATATTGAAGCAAACATTGCACAAAATGCTAACCCCATAACCTTCTAATTCGTCGCCGTCATCGTCTTTAGGAGAATGTCCACAGATGGCATGAACATTTCGGCCACACTTTCGACATGTATGAGCACCGCTGGTTTCTTTTAAGCAGACGCAACAGATAGCGGAAGAAGAAGGATTTTCGGCAACCAAGGAAATGGAAGGCTCTTCGATAACCATGGCTTCATCACTGTTTTAGTTTCCTCCATCATGGATTGCATTCTCAGCTAATGTCTTCTGCAGAGAGCTGTGCCTCTAGCATTGATTCATCTCGTCTTTCTTCCTGCTATTGTGTTATTTGTATGCCATCTATTATTTTTTCGAGCTCTTCCTCAGTCTCTACGTCTTGTAAAATGTCGTCAGGCAGGGACGACATCGAGAGACCTACTCTAGCTTTGCAGCCGAACAGAGCTTCGTATCGTGACCTCCTAATCCCAGAATGAAAAGATCTGTTCTTCATAAGTTGGACGAACCGCAACCCCTCACTCCAGCAGCTAGTTTTTTCATCTTGCATTCAAGCACACAGCATATTTTCAATGTCCTGTTAGCTCTTTCCACACTCCTCTGACTTTGTGAGTGGCGCGGCTTACCATGGATGATCTTCAAGGTGGGCCAATACTCATTTAGGCTGCTTACCACATTGTTTGCAAATTCCCTGCCGTAATCGGACTCTAGAATCGTTGGAGCACCAAGCAACGTAAATATGTCGACGAGCTTGTAGGCTACTTCTTCCGCTCTCTTTGATTTCAGAGCCCTGAGAACTACAAACTTAGTGAGATGATCTTGGTACACCATTATAAACTTGTACTCTCTGTCAGGATGGGACTGAAAATCGATGAGATTGACCTGACAACGGGAGTTGAATTCAGAGAAAACCACTGGCTTGACCACAACACCTTTTTAAACACCTTTTTGCTTCTTCTGGCAAGGCTCACAAAGGTGAATGTACAGCTCAATATCATGACGGGTAATGTTCTTATACTTGAGTGAAAGTTCTTTCAACATCCTGTCCCATCCTCCATGACCAATAGCCAAATGGACCTTATGGAGTACGTTAAATAACTCGGAGTACACGACGTAAAACTGAATAGTACTCATACCTTCTTTAACAGGATAGATCAACTTAGTCATATTCTCAACCATCATTACATCATAGTGTTTCACCAGCCAATAGTCCTGTGGTTCCTTCTTAATGGTCGTCTTAGCCTTTTCCACATCGTCCACTAACTTTTGGTAACTGGTTTCGGTTAGGAAAACACCGTTTTTAGCAGCATTGGCTCTTACTTGAGATAGTTCATCGCAGAACCGTCATTGCATGTCAGCATGGTGTGATTTCTGTCTTGGCACTACACTCCCTTCCGACATGGTGATGCAAGAACCACGGGAAAGGATGACGGCAGAGCGTCTTTGGAACTTCAGCCGGATCCTATACACGACCTCTGACCCTGCTTGCAGGCAGGTCGCTCTCCACACCACCGCACGGCTTCCACCTGCTCTTTGCCTGGTTACTTGTGCTGTCTCTGCCCCTCGCTTGCTGGCAACTTGTGCTGTCTCTGCCACTCGCTTGCTGATAACCTGTGCTGTCTCTGCCCCTCGCTTGCTGATAACTTGTGCTGTCTCTGGGATTAGGTGTATTATATACTTTGCCGGCAGACAATCCAGCAAAGTATACAATGCCTAGGCAATGTATACAATATCAATCATTTCATACTTTGAAGTTCGATTTTCAGGCATTCTATACATTACCTAGCCATTCTATAGAATGCCGGATTTCACACATTGCCGGGCGGGAATAAAATGGCGGGAATAGGCGTATTATATACTTTGCCGGCAGACAATCCGGCAAAGTATACAATGCCTAGGCAATGTATAAAATATCAATCATTTCATACTTTGAAGTTTGATTTTCAGGCATTTTCAGGCATTCTATACATTACCTAGGCATTCTATAGAATGCGGGATTTCACACTTTGACTGTAACATATATAATTGTACTAAATCTAGTTCCTGATTTCACATTTGCTCTTTTTGGAGAAGGCTTATCACCTAACAGCATTAATTTATGTTTTGTTCTACCATAACCTCCTTGTGTGTGTTTTACTAAAATATGTTGAAACCACAAAAGCAATTAAAAAGTGATCGCCTTCAATCTGAATTTATTATTATTCCTGGACCTCTCCTTGTTGCCTGCAATGGGTACTTTGTTAGGGTTACCAAAGTTCCTATTTACAGAATTCAAATATTTTATTATAAAGGCGTACTCGTGCGTGTTTCCTTATTATATGCCCTTCACATACTTGACAGTTTTCAAACTTACTATGCCTGCCACACATTTGACTAGTTTCAAGTTGAAACTGGAAATGCCACCTCATGAGTGACTGTTCTTTGAGAGTACAAGTTGGTGCTGACCATGGGCGTGCTTTTTTCTTGAGACTGAATTTGAACACTGCTTTCCTCTAAAGTGTACAGTCCAGTTAGGAGATGTCGGCAAATCCCCCCAAAATTTAAGTCCGGCAAAGGTCCAGCTTTCAACAAGAAAAATACAGGAAGTTTGCGAGGGATACTTCGCAGAGTCCTACATTTAAATTGTATTTTTCATAGTTATGTGGAGGAAGCTCTGTTTCCTTCTCAACTTGAGGGCGGATTCCGATCCGGTAAAATTCTCGTCCGTACGAATCGCATCCGGAGCCGGCTCCGTACGACTCGTACACACACCGTATGACTCGACGAGTACGATCCAGACCGGGGTATCAGGACGCGATTCATACGGTCCACGTCAGGTAAGGGCGATTCGTACGGAAAAGCGCACATTCACAAACACACCGTAAGGAGCGTACCCCCACCATGATCGCAGGGGTACACACCGTACCCCTGTGATCATGGGGGGTACGCACCGTACACCCAGCGTACATAGGGTACGGTGCGTACACCCCAAGATCGTGGGGTATGGTGCGTACACCCCGTGATCGCAGGGGTACGCACCGTACCCCTGTGATCATGGGGTGAACGCACCGTACCTGGGGGGGCCGTTCCGTACCTGTTTCGGGGCGAACTCTGCTTTTACGGCTGTTTTCAGCTCCCGTAGAAAAAGGGTCGTACGGTGCGTACCCAACACGATTTGTACTTGCCGGTTCGGAAAAAGCAGCCGCAAACCGTACAGATGTCGCGTGTACAGCGGGTTCCAAGGGAGATTCATAAGGGGATTTGATTTGTACGGTCCCTGTACGATTCGTACCGAGTCCAGCTCCTGGGACGAATCGTACTTCGTCGTACGTACGGGGGACGTTGCAGGGTACGATTTGTACAGGAAAAATGCTCCGAACGGCAATTCGGAGCGCTTTTTACCGGATCGGAATCGACCCCTTGGTGTGTTGATTTAGGTCTTCAGTTGTGGGGATTAGCAGAGAAATATGGTGTGCTGATTTACGTCTTCAGTGGTGGGGATTTGCTGTCATTTTTCAAATTTCTTTTTCCTAGAAATTGTTAAATGAGTAAAGAGAACTTATTTTTATTGAAGTTTAAAAATGAAGGAACAGGTACCTCGAGGTATAGGACTCACAGATAAGGTTGAAAGTAGAAATGGACTTGAACGTTAAAAGCTGATGTACCATGTTATTGAAGCACAGTTTTTACATGTGTTAAGCACTGGTGAATTGTAGTTACATGAAGATCTTGCTTTTGCTGACAATTTTAGTAAATAGAGAAGACTGTTGAAAGAATCGTTCTCAAAGCTGCTTGTTATAACAATTATTCAAAATGCAATAGGCCTCACCTTTTATTAAGTTAAAGCCATTTTCTTTGCTATACAATACCATTAGCAAAGCGAATGGCTTTAACTTAGTCAAAGATGAGACCTATTGCATTTTCAATGCTTGTTCCACCAGGTACCGAATATAGGAAGGTGGATACCTGACTATGGTTACCCCAGATTTTTTGCCTTGTGGTTAGCTGGTTTTCGACTTAGTTGGCCTGGGATCCTGCTAATCAGGGCCCCAGGCTATCTGCTCTCACTGTAAAATGGACTCCATGTACTTTAGGTACATCTCCAATTGGGATTTGGGTCACTCTTGTGAGTCCCTGTACAGTGTGCTATAGGTACCCAGGGCATAGGTGCACCCAAGGCCTACCAGGGGCTGCAGCATATCTTTTGCCACCCCTGGCTGGCCATCCAAACTGACACAACTGGCTGATCACTCAGCTGGGGCAAGGTCGTGTAATCACCCCTTGCTTAGATATAGTATACCTATATCTAACCTTATATCTAGACACATATGCACCTATAAGTCACTCCTATGGCAGGCCTTAACAATCCTGAAGGCAGAGTGCTGGTTTTATGTGAGATGGTGCTCTAGCATGAGCTGAGCCTGTCTGCAGCTTTCGGAACCATGTCCTTATAGCTAATCTAGGATATTGCCATACCATATACTCCGAAATGCATTATGAACCTCGCGGTTAAATGCTAACTCTGGTTTGGCTTTATCAAAACATGTCATGTAAGGTGTCATACGCTTTGGAATACTACCCCCTCACCAGTTCTGGTGAAGGCGGTAGCATTCCACCCTTCTAGAGGGAGAAGACATGTTACTTCCACTAATCCCGGTTAAAGTTAACCAGAGCCTCAGCATCACAAAATGAATGCTGCTGCCACAGACACAAGTCTGACCTCCTGCTGCTGGGAGTCCTTCCGACGAGGGAGGCTTGGACAATAGGTTTCCTGTCTTGGGAGGTGCTAGCACCACCCCAGACAGGCTATAGTGTATTGGGACAGGGTGGGCTGAATGAAATGAGACACTGCCTGGGGCACACAAGGTGTCCCATGCATAGTCCAGTTCATACCGGTGCTGGGGCACTCCAGCCCCAGCTCTGGAGTGAAACTGGACAAAGGGAAAGAGGTGTAACCACCCCCTTCCTGGGTCCCACCCATAGGAGGGACCTAGCAGGTAATCCAGCCCCTAAAGTTGGTATATAGGTAGGAGCTGAGTCCCAAGACTTTAGATTTATCCTGACTGAAACTCTGATACGAAACTCTGGACCTTCGACATCCTACTCAACGTAGAAGACTGAAGAATCTCCTTTGTGGTCAATGAGTGACCACCCTGCAAAAGCAGGCACCATCAAGCGATCAACGGTTTGCTTTGTCGACGATCCTGCTAGGGCCCAAACACAGAGCATGACAAGACCCAGACTTCCAGACTTCCTTCAGCCAGATCCACAGCCACAGCAAAGCTGAGACCCGTGGAGGCTACGCAAGACGTGGCACCGGCCATCTTCAAAAGCCAGCGAATTGCTTTCTGTCCCTCGTAGTTGTGCATTGGGGATTGAGAATCCCCAGCCCTGAGCACCAATTGCACTGAAGATCAGCCCTCCACACTCCACGAGTTCTGCGTGGGGCCCTTCTGCATTTTCCTGCTCGACGCGTCTGTCCGGTCACTTGCCCATTGGCTAGTTGCCTCTGTGACGATGAAACCTTTAAATTACAACACTGGTCTGGTTGCTCCAGACCGGCCCTTGCTCCCCTGAAAAGGATAAGCCCATCAGACCTTGCTGGTCTGATTAAGAAGCCATCTTCCTTTTCTGCGTGGGTTGCCTTTGCCAAGGCTTGTTGACTCTAATACGGAAGCCAACACTGCCGACAGCAAGAGCCTTTGTGGGACAGTCCGTATCCTGCGCCTGGTTGTTGTCGACACCTCCTGGTCCACGTGGCTGCAGAGACAAGCTTCACGACATCACCTGATTACTTCACAACATCGCCTGGTTCCTTCCTAGTTCCATCCTGGTCACTGGCTAGTGACCCAGACTCTGTCACCTCTGCTTTCAGGTACTCTTAATCCTCGATTCGCCCTTGGATCCACCCGGACACTTCTCTCCTGGTCGCCTGCAGCATCTTTCTCCAAGTCTCCTTAGGAATCAGCTACGAAACCCGACACACTTTGACACCTATGCACCCGCTTCCTGTGGGTGAGGTAACATGAGTATTTCGGTACTCCTGTGGGCATTGACTATCCTAGTGTCCTAGTTTCAAGTAGCTTTTCCCTAGTCCATCCGGAAGTGTCCTAAAAGAACTAGTTTCAATTTCTTTCATTTCCATTTTAACTCTATGGTAACTTGCGTGCGTGTAAAGACACTGCACGTGCATCCCGTGGGCCCCCTGCTCTCTATCCATTGGTAGTACAGTGTAGCCCCAGCGATTCCCCAGGCCCTAGGCCTTTCCTTTGTTCATGACGTGGTTCTTATACCACTATTTTAGTATATGGTTCGAAGTGCCCCTAGGGCATAACTGTATTTTTGTGCAACTTATTGTATTTTAATTAAGTATCTTGTATTGTGCTGGTTCTTCTGACCTCATAAAGAGTTGAGAGGATTGTGTTAGAAATAAATACACATATATTTTGATATACAACCTGTGTGGCGTCTTTTCACTTGATATTACAGGGATTGCATATGGTAAAACAGCTGGCTTCACATGCCCTCTTGAGTTTAGCCTAAAACTGCTTTGTTCATGCTACCACTCGGATAGCTGGTCTATAAGATTGACTTTACAACCATCACCATAAGGGTTGTTTGGACTGATACAAGGTGCCCACTAGAATAGTGGACATCACATATCAGGCCAACTTCTCACATTGGTGTGCAGCGGTTGGGATTTGAGCTTGCTGGTGTTTTACCAATTGTAATCTTTGCAATATCATTTGAAAGATCATACAGGTACCTATAGGTACATATAAAACAAGACTTAGAATACTTAAGTTCTACTGAACTTAGTTGTTGTAGACCAAAGGGCCTAGCACACCCTGACTACAACTCCTAGGGAGGTTCAGTAGGAAACACTTAGTGTAGGAAGGTGCACACACCTCACTAGATCATGTCTACCACAGGTGAGCCAAGTGTGACTCTACCTGTGGGGAGTGACCCTCCAAGGGCACCCCATAGATATGAAATACTCAACTTCCAAGAGCTGAGACGCTTGTGTACCACAAGGAGGTTGAAACAGGGTTCCAACCCTACCCTTCAGCACCTGAAGGAAATCCTAGAAGAGTATGATGCTCAGAAAGCATCTGGTTCAGGTCCTACAGGGAATGCAGATGAGGTCCTGCCCTCAGTAGAGGATACCACTGATCCTACTATCATATATAATGAGGATGATGGGGAGGCAGATGACTCTGAAGATGGGGAGGGAAGCCAAGGCCAGGTGGAAGTCAGAAGACTTAACCAGGCCAAGTTTAGCCAATTTGGGGTTGAGCATGGGGTAGCCCCATTCAGGCCTTCAAGTGGGTTTAACCAGAGGTATAGGAGGGACAGATCTCACTCGGGTGAATCTCTCCACTCCAATGGCTCTAGAGGTTCTCAGAGGGGAATGACTTCCTCTCAAAGGAGAGTACATGAGGCTAGGGTGAGGGAAGTCAAACTCAGAATAGAGAAGGAAGAACTTGCCCTAGCCCAAGCAAAACTTGCTTTGGCAAGGGAGCAAAAGTTAAGTGGATTAGGTTCCACTGGTGGCAGCAATATCCCTAAGGATAAAGACAGGTCCTATGACAATAGACACCTGAGTAAGATTGTGCCCCCCTACAAAGATGGGGGAAGTCCAACTCAGAATAGAGAAGGAAGAACTTGCCCTAGCCCAACTAAAACTTGATGAGAATTGAAGACGTTCCTGACCACGAAATACCTCTCCGATCTGCAGCTACTTCTCAGTCCACAGGAAGCGGCCAAGGATTCGTCAGGTGTATGTGCAAGATAAAATGCCAAAATATGAGGTGCCTTTGTTTGAAAAAGAAAATTAAGTGCAATTCAAAATGTTACTCTAGCCTTGCCTGCTGCAACAAGTAGGTCATGCCAGTTCTGCTCTGTATTTCACCGGTAACACTATTCTGTTCACATTCTTCTTTAAGTCGTGAAATGTATGTACGTACGAGATCAAAGTGCCAAAATAGAAGGTGTTTTTTTGCTGCAACAAGTAGGTCATGCCAGTTCTGCTTTGTGTTTTACCGGTAAGAATATTCTGTTCGCATTCTGTAGCTATGAGGATGCTAACAATTACACTGTCCTGAAGAGTGATATGATTGATGGGTTTGGCTTAACCACTGAACAGTACAGGTTGATGTTCTGGGATACCCAGAAGACACAGACTCAGGATTGGACTGATTTTGTAGATTGTGCTACTAAAGCTCTTGAGGGCTGGTTATTGGGCAGCAAAGTACAGGACTTTACAGAATTGTATAATTTTATTATTACGGAGCAGATCCTTAGTAATTGTCAAAAACAGCTTCTACACCAGCACCTGGTGGACTGAGATCTGACCTCTCCACAAGAATTGGGTAAAAGGGCAGATAAATGGGTCAGAACCAGGATTAGGCCTAAAAATTAGGGCGGTGACCAGAAGAAAGATTCTACCATGTGAGTGCACATCTGCAGTCTGAGCAGGCACAGCGAACAGGAGACAGGGTGGGAACCAACATGCCTCCCTTCCAATGTAAAGCAAAATCAAAGGGGATGATAGACAGAGTTTTGAACATTGCAAGCACTCACCCCCAGTCAACTGATCTGGGTTTAATACATCATCATTATTTAGCTCACTCCGCCACCCCAGTTCAGACATGGCCATATGCAAATCAGTCTGACCCTGTGCCTCATGGGAACAGTCCAGCCCGAACTGCCAATTCATGTCTTCCCTGGACCGGAAACAAGCATCCTGGGACCGGTTTCTGGCTAATCAGCCGTAATCAGACAGGCTAGCTTGAATTCAGTGGCAAAGTGAGCAAGGGACCCACGTCTGGGCATACCCTGCCAACTTAGGGCGAACAAAGCAAAACCAAAGGGGATGATGGACGGAGTGTTGAACATTGCAAGCATTCACCCCCAGTCAACTGATCTGGGTTTAATCCATCATCATGTAAAGCACGCATTTTTGATGTGCGCCAATGAGCAGCATGGGTGGAGCTTCCACCACACTTCCAAAGCCAAACCAACGACAATAGGCTTTCAGCGCATGCTCTGTGTTGCATGCGCTGAGTCGCTAGGCGAGACCTGAAAATGGAGAGAAGGTAAAAGACTAAAACCGAGCCTGGTGGGAAGAACAGGCAGGACCAGGGCGGAGTCAGAAGTGCCAGACTCTAGTCAAAATAGGCGCTTGCGCTGGTCGCCTCACCTGTGTTGTCAGGAGATTTTTTTCCGCAATAAGTGAGGCCTTGTGTCCATTTTTTTTAATACGTGATGTGCTGCCACCACATTACACATAAGGTTGCATGGTTTTTAGTAAATGTCATGTAATTTCCTATAACAAAATTGCACGAATTACGCACATTTTCCCTTTAATTGACCTGCAGCTGACAGTCCCTCCTACATATTTCCTGCAAGGATTATGTTTCTCTCTGCAGCCTTGTACTAGAAGGACGCTTTGCAAGGAGGTAATGTAATTAGCTGATGTATTTTTAAAAGTTTAATAAATCAATTGCCTGGAATTAACGTCTAAGTGCACCAAATGGCGCTGTTCCAGCAACCTACCTGATCTGTTATTATGATAAGGCCAGTTCCTAATAGAGCAGACTGATTTAACGATGTTATGCTAACATATCAGCGGTACATAAATCTGATGAGATAAGGGGATATGTCTTTGGGTTTCATTTTCAGCAGTGGGTTAATGGGTCTGAAAGTGAAAGGAGTATAATGCACGTTGATTTGTGCGATGGAGCTGTCTTCAGCTGGAATAAAATGGTCCCAACATAAAAGAAGTCATCAACCCATGTTGCTCTAACAAACTGAATCATCGGCAACTTCGAAATGTTTTGACACTATCTATAATGCATTTATGTCATTCATAATCTAGAGTTCGGGATTCTTTGCTTACATCATTATCATGGCATACTCGACTGAGATTTCTCATTTTAGCTGATTAACTGAATAAAAATTGTCTTCACAGTAGCCAGCTGCACACCCTCTTCTCTAAAGCCAGACATAAGCTTAATATTTATTTACCATCACAAAAAAACATTTTTTTATAGCGCGAGTCCAAACCGAAGGTATTGGATCGCTTTATATGAGCACCATTTTTTTGTTTGTTAGGCATGGGGAGATTAATAGATTTGCTAAGAATCACTGGCTGTTGAGGGGATGCAAAGACTCAAACCTGATTCCCCAGTTACAAAGTCGGCAACTCTGGCTATTGCTCTACATGCCCCACATGACAGCATCATGAAATAATCACACATCATGCCATCATGAAGTGTAAATGGCCATTTATTAGGACAGGATTGTAACACTGTTTATTAACTTCAATACAACTTTAACATAAGATCAAGCTTCTTCAATACATCACCCCCTCTTCTCCCCACAATTCTCGCCATGAACCACGCTTTCACACCCCAACACCTCATACCTTGTCCTCATTCTTTCCCCTTTCACTCACTGACCTCCTTCCATTCCCCAGCCTCTCTCTCACTTCCCCTACCACACATTCTCCAATAAAGCCCCCTTGTCCTGTTCCAACAACTCATACACAGTCTTCCTTCTCCTGTAGTCCCCTCATCCCATCTGCCCTTTCCTCTGTCCCTAACCTATGCACTGCCCTTTCCTCCATTCACAAATTCCCCCGGGGGGAGACTGGCTTTGCTTGTCGCTCCCTCCCCGCCACAACCCGCTCCCCAGCCCCACCCGGTCCCTTCATTCTGAATGACAAGTGGGGAATGAAGGTACCAAGTAAGATAAGGAAAGGGGAACAGACAGTATGGGTAAAGAGGGATATTACAACACCCACAATCGAGGATTATACCTCCAAATGGTCATATTCTTTGTCACCCTGCATATTTTGTAATAATGGCTCATTACTTGTTTGTATTGCTACAGCAGTTATTGGTGTATATTCTTCTAGAGTTTCACTATATAATATTTACATATGTTGCCATTTACTGTCTTGACCAACTCTGTCAATGGCATTTCAAAAGCAGAAGTGCTACTCTTTACCCTTACATTGTTTCCAACTTTCTCACTTTCAGGGTCACTGATTTATAAACGCTCTAGACACTGGACTGCTTTCTCGACTTAACTTGTTAAGGTACTTTCTCCGCATGTTATTAAATCACCCCACTTCACCATCACGGCCAATTTCTATTGTAATGCGGATGCTAGCACTGATTGAGCCGCTGAACAGTTTTTAGGTGTTTACATGCTTTAAATCTCGCACAGGTGGTATCTCAGGCCACATGTGGCCACTCACATGTTAGATTTGATATTTTCCAAGCGTCATTATCTCTCCTGCGAAATTTCCTTTCCCCTGGCCTGGCTATACCACTTTCCATTGCCTTTTATTATTACTAAATCCTTTGCCCCATCAGATAGATTAACTCTTTTATCTTAAAAAGACCCCAGAAGTTAGCAATTAATTTGCCCACATTTTCAGGTACAATGGAAACTGGCGAGCTGATTTATAACAACTGGACTTTATCTGCTCTTGTCGACTTAGCGCCACCAAAAAGAATACAAGTGAATCACCAATTTACCCACAGCTCCCTCATTAACTCAGGAACTCCGCTCTATTAAAAGGCACTGTCGACAACTGGAAAGGAAATGGAGAGTCACTTAATGAAACTGAGATAAAATGATGGCTTGTGCTGCCATTAAATCCGACCACAAAAAGGTTTAATTAATTAAATGCACATAGCATGGTAACAAGATTGAGTCAGCCAAAATTTCAAACAACGGAAATGTTTTCAATTTATTAAATCATCTATGACTCGTCCTGTAGCAGGGTGTTCTGGTATGCCCATTCACAACATTTCTGTGACAATTAGGCTTCCTTTTTTCACGAGAAAATCCTTCACATTCATAACTCTTTTCTCCTTCAACCTAACAATACAGAATACAATCCTATTGCCAGTGGCGTTTGTTCCGTTGATGTGAACAGCTTAGCTAAATTTGCATCAATCCTTCCTCAAGCAATGGTGAATCTGATCAGCAATAAGACGTTAGGTTCCTCCAGCAACACCTGGCCACCATCCATCCTTAAAATGGGCTCTTTAACTACTGCTTCTGGTCTCTGTGAGATCCTTAATACCTTCATAGCTAGTGCTAGAATGTATGACGTTACATCCCATACATTCACAATGCATGGCTTTATATCGTGGTCGTTACAATGACCGCGTTGTTACCGCGCATGTCATTAAATCGCAAGTCGTTTCAACGACTTTCTGTTGGGGGCGTGCTGGACTTAGGAATAGTATTCATTACTATTCCTATTCCTGTTTGCACAACAGCAGGGAAGGTGTTCGATTTAAAATCCAAAACATTCGCTGGTGTTGCATGCCCCCTACAGCAAGTTGTTGATACGACTAATGACACGTATGGTTCCAACGCGGTCGTTGTAACGACCACATTGTAAAGCCATTGCATTGTGGAAACAGCGTTGTAATTTCTTTTTCCCCTAGTTTTACCATTCATGTATGCTAGAAAAAGACCCATGTAAGGCCACAGTTACAGAAACATAATGACTATCCTACTATTCTAGCAAATTACCGTCCTATATCGCTGTTACCTGCTCCCTCTAAAATGCTAGAAAATCATATTAACAACAGCTAGTCCAGTACCTACTTACTATGATTATCTCGGAAGCCTTCACATTTGGCTTCTGTGAATTACATAGCACAGAAACTCTTTTATTCACTGTGTCCGAACATCTAAAATCTATCTTAGATAATAGTGGAACTTGGTCTTGTTAGATTTTTTGGCAGCATTCAACACCATATCTCATAGTATACTAATTCAACGACTATCATATCTGTAAGTTGGATGGCTAGCCATCTGTTTGATAAAGAGCTTTTTTCCACTCAAACTCAATTTTTTTGCCTTCTAACGTTGTCTTCAAAACCAACCCCACCCAGCATGGGTTACTTCAAGTATCATCATTGAACCCTATGCTGTTCAATATCTGCACGATCCCATCAACTTTGGTTTTGAAGTACTATCTTTCTCAGATGACACCCAATTGATCATGTCACTATCCTATGTTCAAGTTGCTGGCCAAGAAGGATTTAAGCAATATTTTACTGTGGTCCATGTACATGAAAGACAAATTCAGACAAGACATCAATACTAATCTTGGGCAAACCTCAACTTCTATGGTCTCAAAATTGGTGGCCAGCTGAGCTGGGCTCCCATCCCACCCTGTCATAGTTGGTTAGAACCCTTGGAGGTAAATTTCATAAAAATCAATCTTCCAAGCAGCAAATCATATCTGTAGCCGGTGCCTTCTTAGGTATTATCATAGCCCTTACAAAGGCCATTAGCTATGTCCTTTGACTGCAAGGAAAATGATGGTGCATGCCCCCATCACATCCAGATTGGATTACTCCAAGTCATTAGACCTTGATCTACTGCTCAATCTTATCCAAAAACATCAGGTTGCACAAAACCCAGCCGCACGACTCCTACTCAATCATCCAAAATAGTGTTCCATTTCACTCAAACTAATGGAGTTACATTGGCTTCCGACAAGAAAGGGAATTTAATGGAAGATCCTATCTCTTTCACATAAACCATTCAGAATGTGTACCTCAGCAGCAGTCAAAAACTGAATACTCCCTTGTCTCCTATAAGATCTTTGATATCCTTCTATTATGACCACCTTGTACCCCCCATATCATCACCAGAAGGGATGTCACTCCCTTGGAGTCCTGGTAGCTAATCTATGCAACCAAATGTAGTGCAACCTAAGAAATATACAGTCCCCAAAAGGTTTCCTCAAAGAACTAAAAACATGGCTCTTCAGGGACCCTTAATTTAATCTGGTTGTCACCATGCAACAGGTTCAGAGTGCCTAGAAGCCCATTACCTTATGTATAAGTTTTGCTTTAAAAATCTCCATTACATTTGCATTTGCATTCATGCTATTGCCAGATGTACATTTTCATGCAGCATCTGTCACTAAAGACCTCCTCTGCCAACTGCACAATGTTCTCTTTAGGTTACTGCCCCTCCACAACAGTCTTTTGCACTTCCTACTATGAAAGTAATCAGGTCTCATTTGATAAATGTAATCAGCTGAGAAGTGTGATAATACTTCCAATAGCCTTTTCCTGATGTGTCTTTCCCTTTCCTATTGTATCTTGTATATCGCATATCATATACTTTCCTCATTTAATTCAACTGCATGGGGTTGCATTTTTTTAATCAGTGGAAATAAGCAACATTAGTACAGTTAAGTGAAATAACTGAGCAAAAGAAATATATTTAGAGAATCACTGACAAAATATCGAACATCAGAATATCGACCTACAAAACCACATCGAACCAAGAATATCGAAGTCAAGAATATCGACATCCTATCTACATTAAAGTACGTACAAAAATATCGAGAAAAAAATATCAATGTCAAAAATATTGTTATTAAAATTATCGTTTTTTATTTAACTTAAAAAAATAATGTAAAATAAAGTAAATAATACATATAATTAAAATATACACAGTTACAAATATTTTAAAATGTTTACAAATTATAATTAATATATATATATATATAATTTAAAAAAATTATTCAACATATACATATAATATATACTGTATATATACTTACTAATAATTTGTAATAATTGTTTTCATAACATAAAAACATCAAATACATTATAAATACATCTATACACATAAAATGTTATGAGCTTTATTCGTAATCTCCATGGCTTGCACATCAGAGACCCTTCTGCATGAGATTAGGCATAGTAGAGTAGCCAGCTTAATGGAAAGGTTTTTTTATTTTTTTTTATTGAGGAGAGTAACATGCCAGTTATTGAAAAGATCAAGGACTAGTTTGACATCCCAAAGACTTTCATATTTAGGTTTAGGAGGTCTTCTTAAATGAATGCTTTTCATCACTTTACAAACAATGACATTTTGACTTACCATTTTACCATTGACAAGGACGTGACCAGCAAAAATAGGTGATCTATAGCAATTGATAGTTCTATAGCTGAGGTCTTATATAAAAGTGTTTAACAAGGAAGTTAACTATGTCAACAATAGGTGCTTCCAAGGAATCCAGGTTCCTTTCCAGGCACCAACATACCCAGATTCTCCATATGTTGTGATATATGTAGTAAGTGCCTGGGGCCCAAGTCTCTCTGAGGAGAGTTGGAGCCGTCGCCGAAAGTTCTGAGATTTCATTGGATCTCCTGAAACTCTCCAGGCAAGAAGGGTTAAACTCCTGCTCTGAATTAGTGGGTGAACTCCTCTGTCTACCTCTGCAAGAAGATTCTCTAGGGTAGGAATTAGGAAGGGGGGGGTTGCAAGCTAGTTCTAGAGTGATGGGGTACCATGCTTGCAATGGCCAAAAGAGAGTTATCAGGACGCACTGATCCTGTATCACTATCTGAAGAACTCTCTGAATCATGGCAAACGAAGGGAATGCGTACACCTTGGCTCCTTTCCAAGATTGTAGACTGCTAGAGCACCCGGGTCAGGCATCCAGCTGAAGTTGTTCTCCAGTTGAGAGGTTAGTCTGCTCGCAAATAAGTCTATCTCTCGAGGGCCCCAGATCTTGTTTACGGTACTAAATATGGAAACATTCAGTTTCCAATTGCTGTGAGCTAACAGGAATCTTGAGTTCCAGTCTGCAGAGATGTTCAATATCCATGGAAGGTATTCCACTTTGAGAGCGATCTTGTGTTCCAGACAGAATATCCAAAGTTTCTTTTCTAGATTCAAGAGGTCCGCAGATTTGGTACGCTCATGAGGGCGTAAAGCCCAGCTGTTAGTTCTAAATACTTTATGTGGTGAGATGATTCCTCTTGTGATCAGACACCACCAGTGTTCTGAATGAGAAGGCAAGCTCCCCAGCCATGAAGGCTCACAAGCTCCCCAGCCACGAAGTCTCGCATCTGATTCTAAAACAAACTCTGGTTTTGAAACAATGATTGCTTTTCCGTTCCACGAGTCTAGGTTTTCGTGCCACCAGGCCAGTTCCGATTTGGCTTCTTGATCCAGACAGATCCGATCTCCCTACCAGAGGCCAGATCTTAAGGCTCTTGCCTTTACCCTTTGGAGGGCTCGATAGTTGAGGGGACAGGAAAAGATGGCTTGGATGGAGGAGGAGAGGAGACCCAGAAGTGTGGCTAGCTCTCTCAGAGATAAGTCTTACTGTTTCAGGATGTGTCTTATTTCCTTGCTGATTTTGGTAATCTTTTTGGAAGGTAGTAAAAGGAGACATTTTAATGTGTCTACTGTGAAGCCTAGGAAATCCAGAGAGCTGGAAAGGGACAGAATTGATTTTCCTTTGTTTATGATGAATCTTAAACTTTCTAGGAGATCCATCACAGTCTTACGGTCTTTGGCTAGTTGTGAAGGATCTTAAGACATTATAAGAATGTCGTCTAAGTAAATGATTAAACGAAGGGCCCTTATTCTTAGAGATGAGGCAACAGCTCTCATGACCTTGGTGAAGCACCATGGGGCAGAGGAGAGTCAGAAGGAAAGAGCCTGAAATTGGTAAAAGTGATTTTTCCAGACAAACTGAAGAAAGGGTTGGTTGGATTTGGCCAAAGGAATGGTGAAGTAAGCATCCTTTAGGTCCAGTTTGACTAGCCACTCTCCCTCTAGGAGCACTTCGATATTTTGTGCTGCTAGGGACACCCAGATAGTTTGTGCCACTGAGGACACCATTAAGAGTTGTACCACCAAGGACACCCAGTGTATTTGAGGTGCGGTGACCTCCCATAAAAGTTGAGGTGCTGGGACCTCCCATAGTGCTCTTGGGGGTTGTTTGATCAATATTCTTATTTTTTCTAAGTCTTTTCCCCCTTAATTCAATGAGATCGTCATTGGGTAGGGTATGTTGGTTTTCAATTACACGATCCTCCTCAGAGGGAAGTGATCTTTTAGGGTTTCGTGAGGGTTCTTTATCCGCCGTGTCAGTTAGTTTTGAATTTATTTTAGTCAAAACGACTCTTTGTCTTTCTGCATTAATGCTAGCGTTGGCTTTACCCAGTAGAATTAAAGTTCTCTGGCTCAATCTCCTGATGAGATTGGTGTTGAGAGGGGTGCCATTGATGTGGCTGTCTTCTGAGGAATCTAGGATTCTGGCTAATGGTCCCAGTACGTCAAGAAGACGGTCTTGGCACCCTTTCAGGGATTTTTCCATCCCTTTTCTTGGATCACGTCCAAGTTTGAATAGGAATTTAATGAGTTCAGGGTCCAACTTGGGGGTATAGCATCATTTATCTTCAGTAGAAGGTCTAAAGCATTCAGCTCTAAAGATGTTACGAGTGTCCCTTTCTAAGAGGTTTCTTATCCATTTTGTAATTAATTTTGTGACGTGGTCCTGAGGGAACCACTCAGAACTTCTTGGGTGTTTCAGATTTAATGGGGAAAGCATTTCTTCCCCTAAGGGGTCAAGGATAACGTCCTTAGAGGATGATGGGAGTTCCTCTTTTGGATTGTAAAATTCTTGATCATCTTTGTCAAGATCAAGGACATACTCATCAGGAGTGTCTGAGGATGCTATATCATTAGATTCGTTATCTCCCATATTGCAAAGAGCATTATGATATTTTGTGCCGCTAGGGAAACCCAGATGTTTTGTGTCGCTAAGGACACCCAGATAAGTTGTGCCGCTAGGGACACCTTGGGAGTTCGAGGTGCGAGGACCTCCATTAGAAGTTGAGGTGCTAAGACTTCCCTGAATTAATGAGGTGCTTGGACCTCCTATATTGCTCTTATCAATGTTTTTACTTTTCTTGAGTCTTTTACCCCTTAATTCAGTGATCTTGTCAGAGTAGGGGTTTGGAATTTCTGAGATTTCATCCTCATCAGGGAGTGACCTTTTAGAGGACATGATCTGACTTAAGGTCTCAAACATGCAGGACCTCAATACCTTATGAAGGATTTTTTGCAGGGCTTCATTGTCTATGTTAGGAGTAGGAGCAGAAGCCTTGTCTGAGTCCAAGTCAGACATGGTATATAGGAAATTTTCACTTGTAAAAAGTGGTAAAGCCCTTTAATGAAAGATAATTAGGGAGGATATTCCTTAATAATAGTGACAAGGTTTATAGATGAAGGAATGTCAAGAGAATATTTACTCTCATTATAATACATTTTGTTATAGAATGTTGAAAAGGCCAGATAAATGAGGATTGCCTGCTAAAACCCATTTTGTTTTTTATGAATAAGTTTGTAAAACAATAACTACTTACGGATGAAATCCGAAATAATAAAAGGTAGTGATGCAGAGCCACATTAGAGTGCGTGGCCTACATCGGTGGAAAGAGGTGAAAAATGGTGAGTTAACCAAAGACATTTGGTAAACTCATTCTGGCATTAGGAAGTAGAACAAGGATGAAATTGAAGAATAATTTTTTTACGCAAAAAACAAAATATTAAAGTTCGATTAAACATCTTTAAATCAAAAAATCTCTAAAAATATGCAAACATTAGAAATAGTACATAAGCTGAAAGAAAAGGCAGGTTTATCTGGTCAGTCACGCAAGGATGGGACTAGGGAAGGGGGTGTAGGGAGATCTTCGTAAATTGGAGATCGGTATAGAGGCAGTAGGAAGAGGGGTTGGAGTTAAGCCACACACAAAGGAACTTCAAAATAGAGATAAAAATGAATAATGGTAATGAAGGAAAATCTGCTTGGAGCTGCATTTAAAAGAGGTAGATTGTTGATGGCTCATGCCTTTCATGTGTTGCTATTGTGCTATTCTGGTACCTTTTAATATTGTGATGTAAGCGGGTGCTTGGACTGCATTAAAGGAAGGAATAATGCATAATGTCAGCCTCCATTCTTGTAATGAAATCATACACTATTAACTAAAATAATCATACACTACATTAACTAAAATAATACAAAAAATATTAGATAGCGGAAGTAATAAAATTACTATTACAACTCCAAACAGTGACTCCTTAAGCAATTCTGCCGTTGGCACATTATTAAGAAATGGTGGGGTGCTTATCCACTGGCACTTAGTAGCTGATCCTACCACTCTTGCAGCCACTATCTATCGGTATACCAGCCATGGGCATTAACACAGTGCATGGGTTTCTTAGGTCACAGATACAAGCTACTTGATTGATTTCACTATGTTTCATGCGATTGCGTGATTGGGTGTTTCTTTTTAAAAAAAAATCTTTTTTATAAAATGTAGAACTGGTAGTTGATACTACATGATGTGTCATTAAACATTATACCGTATCCAAGCGTGGCGAATTGTAACCTTTATCTAATAGAATACACAGTTAGCACAATAGATGGTACTCAACCTAACCACACTACAAGATGGCCACCACTGTCACAGCCAACAGTAGAGCAGCTGCTACACGATTAGCTAGATGATTATGTCGTGATTGGGGAGCCGCCCACCTGTCCCATCCCGCACGAGAATTGGAAAGTACTTCAGTGCTAGACCATGGCAGTTCGCTATCTTTCTGGTACCGGCGGAGAGGGGTAGGTGTATCGGCACACCTCCGAAGAAGGATTGATGAGTACTGGTTACTATAGGACACTGTATGGCACTATATGACATCGTTTAGCAGAGCGGGACTTTGATGGGTTGTTTCAGATGAGCGACCAGCACCGGACCTATGTATCGGCTAGTGAGGTGGATGACTATTTGTGGGCAGTTAGTGCAGGACACTCTTGCTGAGATCAAGGAGGCGACACCTCTCTTGTTAGAGGGGGCCTTTTATTTGAAACTACAGCTGTTGATGTTTGCATTGTGCCCACATTTGTTTTAACAACGCTGTCACTGCCGGGACATGGGTGGGGCTGTTGATTGTAGCGCCTGCTTCCCCACCTATAGACACTCGGCCATGCGACCTGAGTGAACGCGCATCGAGTATATCACCATGGCTTACTAATTACTCCCTGGCCTTTTATGTTCTTAGGACACCACTGCCCACATGTCTAGATTTACCTCCGAACACCGAATGGAGTGACACTCACTTTACAGATAGGTGAGTGGTTAGGCATGTTCTGTCCACTCAGACTCTATTGTGGACGTTAGGGTGATACCCTATTTGTCTTTCTCTTAGCCATATTTTGAATTAACTCAGTCTTCTGTTTTTAATGAAGGTTAATGGAGTGGTGGATTTTACACAAATCCATGAGCAGCGCGGAAACTAATAGAGTGAATGTTGGATTTACAGTGACCTTTTAACTATATAACAATACTGTTGTGGTCTTATGCTTTTATCGTGTGACACCACACAACCTCCCTCCCATCATCTCTTTTTTCTAGGTTACTACATGAAACTGTGGGACACTGTTCTCGCACTCGTGATAATTGGTGGGTAGGAATTTTAGCAACCACTATGTGTAGATAGTGCACCCACTAGGTCCTGAAGAATTACTACGGATCAAATCTGACAAATGTGCATGAAACATGTCGACCTTGAGAGTAGAGCGTAGCTCAACTGGACCATAAAGTCAGAAAGCTGCCACTCTTACTGTTTTTAACAAGGTGCATAGCCATCCTGAATAAAAGTCTTATTTGGCCATCCCACCTTTTTTAACCACTATTTCACCACATCGACACCCCCTAGACCCCTAACACCCACAGCACCAAACGGCAATAACCAAAAGATCTCCGCTAAAGAGCCCCTCTACGGGTGCCTGTCAGGTGTTGCAGCGCCGACCCGACAAGGAGCAGGTCCATATGATGAAGCATGACACCTAGCTTGCTTGGTGTGCGAGGACTCAAGTTCCAACAGGGATGATTCCCGTCCTTCCGCCTCTCTATCCAACCCTCTTGATTGATGCACACAAACAAGGGTTAATATCCTTACCTCTTTAACCTACACTCTCTCTTGAGGAACTGCGTACCTATTGTTACTAGGCAAAATTACTATTCCCACTCCAGGGAGTGCAACAGCAGGGAAAGTATTGGATAGCGTTGGGGTTAAAATTACTATTCCCAGTCCAAGGAGTGCAACAGTAGGGAAAGCATTGGATAGCGTAGGGGTAAAAATTACTATTCCCACTCAGGGGCGTAGCTAGAGCTTCTGGCGCCCGGGGCTATCCCTCAGATTGCCGCCCATGGCCGATAGCGGAAGGGGGAGGAGTGGCTGCGGAAAAAGGACGTATTTGCTCCGGAGCCCCCAATGAAGTCAACCGTGTAGCTTGGCTCTATCACGTCAAAAACCTCCAGCTTGTTATTGATATATAGAAGTTCATTTCACACAAGGCCTAGTGACTTACAGAAATCGCACACTGCTTTTGTGTTCAGACACTCTTAGCATGCTTTAAGTCATAATGTTAGACATACTCCATTATTCCATCCCGTTACCATGTATTTTTAACCATATTACCCTTATTCCTCATCACCACATTCAGTACCTTCCAGCCTGGGTTGTGACCCCTAGTTATGTGTGTGCCCATCCAAGAATGTATTTCTATGCAAACAAAACCCTTTAATAACATTAGTATAATTAAAGACTGGAGGGAAAAATAATGTAACATATACAGTGTAGTTTGAATGCAGCTCCTTGATTGGAGTTCGTATGTAATTGTGCTATTAGGATATTGACTTATGAACTGCAAGTAACCAAAGGAGCTCTGTGACAAAATGCAGCAACTCACTGAGATAGCCACATAAAAATGCAGTTGCAGGCACATGAACCCTCTGCGTTACTTCATAATCAGTAAGATCTGCCACTAGACAAAATGGTGATCTCCCTCCAGCAGGAACATTATTTACTTGTGTTATCTTGACATTTTAACTGTCTCCTGAAAACCTCTGGACACACAGGGAAAATTAACACCAGTGCTACTAGTCATGCTGGCGAATCACATAGCTGCCAAGGTTTCAGATTGCAATGTGTGACATTTTCATAATTTCAGTGTAATTATGAATGACATTTCAACAACTATGAGTGACACTTTCTTGCGAACAAAATCAAGCAATGAAGACAAGGGAAACATATAAATATCAGAAATTACAACAGTTTGAGCAAGGTGACACACGAAGAAGATCTTAAAACTGCTGCAAAGCACCAGAAATGGAAGGGCACTAACTGGAGACAGACTGCGTTAATGCTGTTCTCAGTAACTGAAGGCAAGCACTGTCGCTGCTCAGAAGATGATCGCATTGATCTGATCATTCATGACTGCACCCTAGCCTAAAAAGCAAAATTTATAGCATAGCAAGTGCAACTCTAGGAGATTATACGGTCACTTGTCTCAGGCACTTACTTCTTTGCGGACCTGGTATTTCACAAATGCTTAGGCACAAAATGAATGAAAGAAATAGACACAGTGGGGCAGATTTATGAAGGCCTTGTGCCGCCGGTGCGTCATTTTTAACATGGGAAAAAGTGACACACCGGCGGCGCAAGGCCTTCATAAATCTGCCCCAGTATTTTTTAATGTGTGTGAAAGTTGAACAATCAGTGAAATGGTATGAAGAACACTACAAATGTACTGGCTGCTTCAGCACCACTCTGCCAAGAAAGGGCAAATGTGGCACTATAGGCATGAAAAACAAAACATGTCTGTTAATGAGTTCCCACTTAACAGTCATCCCTAACCAGTTGATTACGTTAGGGTCTGCTTAAGTCCCTGTCACACTTCAGCATTACTGAAACCAACGACAGACTGCTCAATTTCAAACAACCTTCGTGGTAGTAGGTACGGGTCACTGGCAGCCCTGGTGTGGTCTCAGATAATTAATGCGGTCAGCTGTGTCCAGTCCACGGCACGTGACTCTGATAACAGCTGCATGTAGGCTGCTTAAAATATAGCAAGTTTCAAACTTATACATTAAATCACATGCCGAGACCTAGCACAGTGTGCACACCACACACCACTCGCCATGTAGGCCCGAACTACACAGATCTTCTTTTCTCAGCTACTAAGTGAAGCCAGGCGGGCCGGCAGAAAAACAATTTAAACAAAGATTACCTTAACCCAGAGTTTGTCTCCTGGGCCACCCTGCTGCCACCAATCAATCAGATGAAGAGCATCAGTGTGGACTCCAGGCCCTCTGACCGACGTGGGACCCGGCCTGATGTGCGGCCACAGCAACACAGATCTTACAGTTAGCTGACTCACGGACTACAGCTCCACAGACAAGCTGGGCATTGGGCAAGCCTCAGGCTGGCCGAGGCACACAGTGACCTAGGTCACAGCTGGCAGCCAGGGCGATATAGTATAATTATTTAAAAAACGAGTTGACAACTCTAATAAAATTACTCTGGACTCTGACGAGCGCGCTGAAAACGGTATGGTTGAGCAGACATATAAGGTGGGAGCATGAATGAGCGTGATCACGCACTAAACATTTTTTTTTTACTACTAAGCATGAGTCAGTACATCACTCCAGGCAGGCACTTACTTTTTGTAGCGAGCCTTCACAATCACATGTGCTGGTAGCTACTTCCCGCAAGTTCCGTCGGACTTTACCTGCAGCCGGGCCTACCCACAGCCGCTGGGCATGATTGATTTTGAGGGGCTGCTGGCAGTCGTGTGCTAGCACTACAGCTGCCGGAATGGTTTAGGAAAGGCAGTGGGGGGTGTAATCGGCAGCCCCTCTCTTAATTACACTCCCTCTGCCGTGTGACTCGACCTCTCCTCGGGCCCGACTCTGTTCATGAGGCCTGGGGTGCTGGGCTCCACTCTCCACGCGCACAACACGTCTCCATGCATTCCCATTTCCCGCTTCCTGGATCCGGTTGGACGTCATTTCCAGGACCAGCCAGCTAGGATGTAAGGTCACAAAAGCACTTTCGTGCGCTACTAATGATTGCTCTAGGACCTGCATACGCGGCGGCCGCTCGGCACTGATGGCCCATGGTGGCGGCCTTTATAATTTATTTGTGGACACTGTGTCAGTGTCCGCAAATAAATTATAAAGGCCGCCACCATGGGCCATCAGTGCCGCGTGGCCCCCGCCGCCCCAAAAATAGTGCCGCCTGGGGCGGACCGACCCCCTCGCTCCCCCCTAGCTACGCGGGTGTTCCCACTCCACTAGGTGCAACAGTAGGGAAAGTGTTGGATAGCGTAGATTTAAAATTGCTATTCCCACTCCAGGGAGTGCAACAGCAGGGAAGGTGGTTGATAGCGTAGGGGTAAAAATTACTATTCCCACTCCAGTGAGTGCAACAGTAGGGAAAGTGTTGGATAGCGTAGGGGTTAAAATGTATATTCCAACTCCAGTGAATGTAACAGTGTAGAAAATGTAGGATAGCGTAGGGGTTAAATTAACATACTTATTAATTAAATATTTTTGTAAAATAAATAACATATTTCAAACTAATTAACTAAAAAATAATAATAAATACCAATAAAATTAAATGAATATTTACTTAAATAACATTAAATGATTTCCCACCCTATTCCTCATAAACACACATCCCGCTACACATAAAAAAAACAAATAATATAATTGTCAATTAATCAATTAATAAAAATTAATTACCCATTAATAATAAATTAAAAATACAATAATTAACAATAACAATAAATAAAAAACTGTAATACATGAATTATGATTATTATGATTATAAATTAATCAATTAATACAATAAATTACATATGAATAATTAATTAACAATACATTAATTAACAATAACAATACATGAATAAAATAATGAATTAAGATAATTCACAAAAGCATACATTAATGAACAGTCAATAATGGTGATTTTCTCTTTCTATGTGTGCTGCATAATGCAGCACACATAGAAAGAGCAAAGAAACGAGGAGAAATTAATAATGTCTCCTTGTATCGCCATTCTAAGATCAGGAATTCCCTGGGCTGAATTTTTGGAACTGCCCAGCCTTATAAATCAAAAAGCAATAAGTGTTGTGGTGGAATGCCCATTGCAACACCAATTGCATGCCCCTTTGCCACAGAGTACTGAGCAGAACAGGGCATATTGACATGGTGGCGTTAAGCCACACAAAGTGGCTTAGCGCCACCTTGTAAATATGGGGAATGCCCCTATGCCACCAGCGCATCATAAAAAGTGACAGCCCGGTTGCATTAAGGGCTTGTAAATATGCCCCAGAGTTTCTTAGGTAAGTGTGCATATCTTAATGCATATATTGGCTCTCCAGTGCGTGTGACTGGATGAGAACTTTTTACTTTTTTTTACTGTATGTGTAGTTGGACTGATGAATAGGTCTACAAACATATGCAGCTAAGCTATGCTAACCACAGCAAGTTCCTAAGTATGAGCAGAATACCTTGAGCTTCGTTCCTCTGGGTCCACTGGCTCCTTACTGATGAAGAAAAATTAAGCTGGAAAGAATCTGGGTTTGAGCCTGGAGTTCGCCGTATCTATGGACTGAAGCTGCATCTTAATGATGAAGCCCAGTAAGGCTGAAATGCAAGCAGTGTTTCCTGTGCAGTGGGAACCTTAAATTTGTAATTGGACTGTTTTAAAGCAGATGTATTGCAAGTATGGGGGAGGAAAACTTGTCCAACCCCAAGTATCATGTGAGCGCTTCTATGGACTCCATCCCATGAACTCTGCCTAATTAAACTGAACATTCTTCAGTATAGAAAAGCATGTATAGGCATGCACATCATATCACATCCTTATATTCTCAGACATCACATAAAAGTGAATCTAGAATATATGTTTCATGTCAGGTTGTGCCCCAGATGCAGTTATAATGTTTTTAAGTTATACTCTCATAGGGACAAATGCATTTGTGAATTTTGAACTTTTTTTTAAAGAGTTTGGTAGACAAAGTCATGCTTAAAGTGATCCAACCATGTGGATACAGAGCCCACTGATAATAGATTTGCTGAGTTGTGCTAACTATAAGGACCTTGTCAGATGTGTTCAAATTTCACAGCACAGGAATGAGCAAAAGCAGTAGTTGTGACTTCTACAGAGGCTCTTCTTACATAAATGGAAGGCCACGTGTATGAATTTCCTTAAGCTGGAGTGTGTTTGTTGAAGTAGTTTGGACCATTTGGAGCATGTTCACAATCAAATGTTGCTGCTCTGCTCACTTCAACAAAGAACCTGCCTTTTTTAAAACCAGTTGTTTTGTAATGAAAGCACAAACCATACAAAATCAGAAATGACCAATGTCAGGCTGCCAGCTCAAAAAACCAACGTTCCTCATGCAAGTAATTAGTGCTGTCTCCTTTTAGGTAGAATTGTTAATTACATTTGTAATATTAGTTGTGTGTGAGGAGAATGCTCACTGTGCCAGCCCAAGCCTCAACATTTCACTGCACCCCAATATTTTTATTATCCCAAAACTGACCTTTGGCGATTCCGCTCTAGCACCCTTGATTGAGCATTATGAGTCACCACCCTCCACGGCATCAGGCCCAATACATTTCGCAGACTAAATCAATTAGCAGCTGGGACCACTCAATAACTGAGTTCTAGGTCAAATATATTTATTTTATTTGAAAAGTTTAATAAAGTGCAAACATGACCTGAACAGGTAGCAGAGCACTGTACAAAGGAGCAAAAGTGGGAGGTAAATGCATGAATACAACATCATAAAGGGACATGTGAGGTACAAGAAAAGCAACAAAGTCATAAGGGGCACGAGAAAAAACAAAAATACAATGTTTGAACAACCCATCTTGAGGGACATGTAAAGCTCCAGAAGAGCAATACATCTCAATAGGGCATGTGAAGAGACACAATTAGAACTTTTGAACAAATCTATCAAAGAGCGTCAGCAGGAGATAGAAGTAAGTTAAGATGGCTATTGGACTATTGCTGTAGATGGTCAGTCAGGAGTAACCATTTAAAATGTTTTTTGAATGAGGCGGTAGAGGGGTTTGATCTGATCTTGGGAGGAAGAGCGTTCCATATTCTTGGTGCAACACCAGAGAAAGCACGATTGTATGTTCTTTTCTTATTGAATTTGGGAGGTTTCAACCATAGGGTATTAGAGCTTCTTAGGTTCCGACTCGATCCCAATAGTTCAAGTTTGTTTGCCAGGTAAATGGGGGTGCTATAATGAATAGCTTTGTGCATCAGGCACGCTATCTTGAAAGAGATCCTTGATATGATAGACAGCCAGTTTAATTAAATTAGGTCACGTTTTCTGGAGTCAGTGATGAGTCCAGCCGAAGAATTCAGAGTGGCTCTAAGAGATACCAATCTAGCTTTAGGTAACTCAGTTAGGGTCACCAATCCATATTCCAAGCGTGAGATAACGAGGGATTGGACTGCAGACTGGATGTCCTCAGAAGGCAAGAATGGCTTGATTTTCCTTAATGTGTTGAGCTGATGATTGGCTCCCCTTATAGTTGCACTGATGTGTTCTCAAGAACCAATAACTCCACTATTTTCTGAAATACATGTACACCTCTTTTCCTTAATCACCTTACAGATTTAACCCTCTTTTGCCAAATGAATATCTAAAGCAAAACAATTTTGTATCAACATAGCCCTAATTGCCACAATTTCTACATTTACTAGTTTAAAAGATTCTGTTGTATCCACAGCAAGTATATCTACCACTGTAGATAAACGTCCAATTTTCACATTATTCATTACCACTACCACAGAAGGGATAATATCACTGAATATATATAAAACCGCTTGTCTCTACGTCCCATTCTTCTCAACCCATGTTCTTCAATCAACTCATCCATATGGTAAACTCTAAAAAAGACTAAAGATAAATAAGCAAAACCTCCCACAAACATAATATCTTCCCCTTAAAATAGTTTCTATACCAAGCAAATACTTTCCACTAACTTCAAAAGTTCTTCCCTTTAAAGAACTACGCCTTGCCATTCACAACTTGCCCCTCCGTCCTTGCTCCATTCTCAATCTAGGATGCAAACCTTGACAATCTGAATTCCTCTTCTTCCTTTATTTCCTCCAATGCAATGTTCTGTTTGTCCCTCTTTCTCATCACTTTTACTCTTTTTCATTTTTTCTCTAACAAAATCATGCTTCTTTCTTCTTGAAAGACACACATAACTTTTAACCAGGCTGGTACCATACCTGTTTTGTACAGTCACTATCAAAAACCTACTATATTTAATTTCTTTATCATCTTCCCTAATAGGCAGATTCTTGAAGACACATGAAAATCTGCCAAATAAAGAGTTGAATTTCATCTTGATTACAGTTTGCAACATAAGCACTACATGATGAAGTGGAATAGTAGTGATTATTTTAAGACAAAGCAAAAAATATCAAAGAAAAGAGGATGATTAAAAAGGAGGGGGAACCACACTGCCTGGCGTACTCTCATACAATATGTCCAGATGCATTGTGGTCTATGCGGTGCATGATAACACTCACTTCAGTTGAAAGCCTTTAGTATTCACCCTTGTTGGTGCAACTAATGCTGTATATCTCTAGACACGTTTCAGAATGTTGTCCTTCTTCAGTAGTGAGTAACAAGTCAAATGTGACTGTGAGCAGCATTGCCAGCACCCACAAATGTCACTTGTTGCTATCTACTGAAGAAGGACAACAATTCTGAAACATATGTCTAGAGATGCACAGCACTGCCTGCGCCAACATGGGTGAATACTAAAAACTTTCAACTGAAGGGAGTGTCATCATGCACTGGATTTACCACAATGCTTCTTGGCTAATCTTTTGCTGTAATGCCAGGTAGCGTGCTCACTCCTCTTTTTGTTTCTGGCTCCTTGAAAGGATGATGATTGTTCAGACAAATGAGCTTGAGATAGGGTGCCGAATTCAAATGAGCTCAGTTATTAATTTTGTGCCAACTGGAATGAATGGGATGATTCTAATACAGATGCAAGTTGGTGGTAGAGGTGCTAGAACGAAGCTGAGTGTTGATACAATAAAAAAGAGTACAGCTTGTCACACTTCTGTGGGAAGGTGGGGCATTGGACGTGGCAGTGTTGTCAGAATCCTTACAGGATTCAGGGGAATGTGAGCATAGTTCACAAATGAAGAGGAATATGATGATTCCAAAGATGCACGATTCAGATCAGAATATAAAGAGCAAGGAATGATTTCGTATGCCAACATCAACAGCTACTATAATACAGTAAAACACGAGAATCAAGATGTCCTATAGTGTAGGGTACCAGTGGAATGGAGAAGTCAATGTTCATCCCGCTTCATTTTTGTTGATATGGGGGCTACTCTTTCTGAAGTTTGTTCTGTGGAAGTCTCACCACTGAGCAAGGCTCAAACACCAGGTCAGTTTTTTAAACAGTGTGCAAGACTCATCATCTCATCCATTTGTAAAGACTTTGCAGTGTAAGTGGATGACATTGCTGAGGTGAGTTTATGGTGGCTAAAGGAATAGTCATAGTTGTTTCAAATGTGCTCCAAATTCTTTCTCTCTTCATGTCAAAGAATGGCAGCAGTTCCCTACAGTGCTGCGTCTTTGTTTGTCACTTTGCAGCCAATTATAAATAATACATGCACAGCTTGATTTGTTGTTCATTTAATGTAAATCAGTATCACTAATGGTGTCAAAACTCTGCCAGAGGAAAAGAGTGATGCCTACTATTTTACAACTTATTCCTTCCATAAAACCTACTTTTTTGCTGGATATGCACCCTCTTTTAAAAATAATGCATTACCAAGTTTCTTAAGTGTCTGGATCTGGGGTTGAGGACATTTTAAAAATATCTAAATTGGAAGAAGTAAAGTTAGTTGCTTCACACATTTCTAAAAATCATACAAACATGTAATCCAAGATTAATCACAGTTCTTTGCTTTTTGTAATCAATCAGTTATAAGTACAAATCAACATTTTCTATTTCCATGAGTCATGTCACAAATGCTTCAGCTACTTACATTTCTAGGAAAGTTTTTAATTCTAAGCTAAAAAAAATAACTTGCACAGAAACCAATACTCTTTCTAATCATATTGCAGTCAAAAGGTGATGTAATCTAATAAAAAGCAATTGTAAGAGTTATTGTATACTGGAAAGGGTAGACATTTTGCTGGGTGACTTCAAACTCCGCTAGGAGCTGACAGTAAAGAATGAGCACACTTGAGTTACAACGTCGGGCGGTGGTTTAAAAGAAACAGTGGGGCATATTACCAACGATTAGCGATATTTATCGCTAACGATGCTTAGCAACAAATTTTTTAACGCTAAGCATCGCCGGAAATTATCGCAGAGATAACTTGCTATTAGCAAGGTTTATCTCAGAAGTGATAAAAATCCTTGCGCTAACTGCCAAATGAAAGATTATCGCTGGAAAACCAACGATAATTTCTCGAAGTTTGGCGTTAGCTTGATGATAGGGGCTCACAAACTTAGCCATGATATCCACCTTCCATAGGATATCATGGCTAAGTCAGGAAAATACCAGGTGTAAAAAAAGCAGTGCTAACCGCGGTTAGCGCTGCTTTTTTTTTATCACTAACAGCGTTAGCAAAATCCTTGATAATAGGAGAATTGTCACTTAACAACATTTCTCCTATTATTTTTCTCTGGAACGCCTCCTTTGCATCTCATTAGAGATGCAAGGGGAAGCGTAGAGAAAAAGGGTGCTAACATGCGAATTTGCGTGTTAGCACCCTGTTGCTGATAGAGAGATGATTTTATCTCCGCTTTCTTGGCTTTTAAAGCCAAAAAAGCGGAGATAAATCCCTTGATAATATGCCCCAGTGTGTCATGTCAACAGTGTTGTCTTCGCAGTATATGCTGGTTCGGACAAAGCCCGGGCACCAAAATAAAAGTGGCTCTTATTAGTAGACTAGATAGTTAAAAAGTGTCCCAAGTTTGCAAATTGAGACCTTTTTGATCTTGTACAGACACATTGTATAAGTGTTTTGCAAAGTATGGAAGAGAGCATTCATTTGGGCTCGCTGCAGGCAATGTTTGTTTTATTATCAGTGAAATCAACCGTAAAAACCGATGTAGCAGACCATAAAACAGGCCATCAAACAGTGACAAACAGGCCACACACTGGCCCTGTCAGATCAGCCCTTCGGGCACTGCCCAATTGCCCTATAGTCCGAGCTGGAGCTTTAAACCCAGCGAAAGATTGATGGTACTCTCTCAACGGGCGCTTTTCACTCCTCCCAAAACGAACTGCGCCTTTTCACAGCATTTGGAAATGTAGTAAAAGTCTGTCGTGCTCTCTGTAGGACGAACAGCAAACCACACAAGATGATGGCAGCCTTTGAATTATGCGTTCCTGTCTGCCTGGACCACACACAAACGTGTGCATCTGACTGACGAAAGCACGCATTCTCTTCCAAAGGCACATTCGAATGCATGAATAATGTCCTCAGGTGTGCTTCAGACCGAGTAAACGTCACGGCACGAGCAGAGGTTCCACAATAGCTGTTCATAGACGTTACACTGCAGATGTAGAGAGCGCTGTAATGCTAACCTTTAGGACGTGAGAAAAGGGAGATTTAGAAAAAATAGGTGCATGTCATGTCTGCATTAGATTGCATTGCCATGGAGGAACATTTAAGTGGCAGAGAGGTTAAAGGAAGTCGCTTTAGGATAATAAAAACGAAATTCTATGACTTAAACATGGCTTAAACTGATGGTGCCATCTTGGCACAGGACCTAAACCTAAAATCTCACCCTCCTAGCTGCTGCAAAAGGTTGAGAGTTTAAGCACATGCACAATAAAAGGCACACCAAGGGCCAATGAGAAAGTTGTGCAATTGTGCTTGTTTGGTGAGGGTTTGAGAACATAATATATTTTCCTGTGTAAGGGTTAACGTAAGTCAGTGGAAGAAAATGAAGAAGGACAATTTTACTAAAGAAGGGGCAGCTTTTCTCACTTCGGATGCCCACAAAGGCGAGGAAACAGACATGATGCTGCGGAGACTTGTAAAGAAAAGAAGCATGCTGAGGAAACACAATTTCCAAGCCATCTGATTACTATCTCAGCTGGCTTGACCCTCTCCATTGCTTTTTTCTGCATTGTTTTCATTAGAGGACGAACAAAGAGGCCCTACCCAGGTGACTGGGTGCTGGATTGAGCTAGAGCGTAGAACTGAACTGAAATGCCCACTCGCTTGGCTGCTTAGCTCTGGGTACTTCATAAAATGACTGAACCAGGCAATTATTAGGTAGCTTAAGGGGGAAAAGAGTAATCTTTATCCTGTTATTTATTTTCCATTGCATGATAAGAACATTTCTTGGTATAGGCCCAGCAAATGAGGTGTGTTTAAATGACTTTACATTCGTGGCACTTTGTCTGGAAAGGTTTGACGTGTCAAAGGGCAAGCAATTGTGGGTATCTGATATTCAGTGTGTGAAAAGTTCTGTTCAACAAGCTGCCCTTTTAATTATATATGTATCTTTTGTCACAAATGCAATTGTCTACGCCCTTTCTAATGTGATACAACTAATTTGTGAAGATGCAACATTTTCAATTATGAGGTATTGCGGAAGGGACAGTGTGTTGATGCTTTCTGTTTGCACTAATGGTCCAACCTAGCAAACCTAGGGTTTGGACAGAGTTTGATTCAAGTCTTCTGTTAGTGTCATATTGTTCATGGAGGGTTCGTAAGAATCGGTCTGGTTTGGAACAGTGAATCTAAACTGAAACACCTCGAGTTTAACAACTACAAAATCAAAATGTGTCAACATGTTGGAAAACTAAGTGGCCTGAATCAAGCCAGCTTCGATTAAGTGTGTCTTTTTGTATCTGAAATGAAAAAAAATGAAACAAGCATTTGCAATGCAATGGTCTCGGCATCATTAAAGGTAGAGCTATTGGCATTGCTCATGACATTTCTTTTTTTTTCTTTAAATCATAAATAAATGGCATTGTCATTTACATTGCCAATACACAGCACTCTGCACTCAACAGCACACACCACTCTGCACTCACTACTCTGCACTCACTGCTCTGCACTCACTGCTCTGCACTCACTGCTCTGCACTCACTGCTCTGCACTCACTGCTCTGCACTCACTGCTCTGCACTCACTACTCTGCACTCACTACTCTGCACTCACTACTCTGCACTCACTACTCACTACTCTGCACTCACTACTCTGCACTCACTACTCACTACTCTGCACTCACTACTCTGCACCCACTACTCTGCACTCACTACTCTGCACTCACTACTCTGCACTCACTACTCTGCACTCACTACTCTGCACTCACTACTCACTACTCTGCACTCACTACTCACTACTCTGCACTCACTACTCTGCACTCACTACTCACTACTCTGCACTCACTACTCACTACTCTGCACTCACTACTCACTACTCTGCACTCACTACTCACTACTGTGCACTCACTACTCACTACTCTGCACTCACTACTGTGCACTCACTACTCACTACTGTGCATTCACTACTCACTACTGTGCACTCACTACTCACTACTGTGCACTCACTACTCACTACTCACTACTCTGCACTCACTACTCTGCACTCACTACTCACTACACTGCACTCACTACTCTGCACTCTGCACTCACTACTCTGCACTCACTACTCTGCACTCACTACTCTGCACTCACTACTCTGCACTCACTACTCACTACTCTGCACTCACTACTCACTACTCTGCACTCACTACTCACTACTCTGCACTCACTACTCACTACTCTGCACTCACTACTCTGCACTCACTACTCACTACTCTGCACTCACTACTCACTACTCTGCACTCACTACTCACTACTGTGCACTCACTACTCTGCACTCACTACTCTGCACTCACTACTGTGCACTCACTACTCTGCACTCACTACTCTGCACTCACTACTCTGCACTCACTACTCTGCACTCACTACTCACTACTCTGCACTCACTACTCACTACTCTGCACTCACTACTCACTACTGTGCACTCACTACTCTGCACTCACTACTCACTACTGTGCACTCACTACTCACTACTGTGCACTCACTACTTACTACTGTGCACTCACTACTCACTACTGTGCACTCACTACTCACTACTCACTACTCTGCACTCACTACTCTGCACTCACTACTCACTACTCTGCACTCACTACTCTGCACTCACTACTCTGCACTCACTACTCTGCACTCACTACTTTGCACTCACTACTCTGCACTCACTACTCTGCACTCACTACTCACTACTCTGCACTCACTACTCACTACTCTGCACTCACTACTCTGCACTCACTACTCACTACTCTGCACTCACTACTCTGCACTCACTACTCACTACACTGCACTCACTACTCTGCACTCTGCACTCACTACTCTGCACTCACTACTCTGCACTCACTACTCTGCACTCACTACTCTGCACTCACTACTCACTACTCTGCACTCACTACTCACTACTCTGCACTCACTACTCACTACTCTGCACTCACTACTCACTACTCTGCACTCACTACTCTGCACTCACTACTCACTACTCTGCACTCACTACTCACTACTCTGCACTCACTACTCACTACTGTGCACTCACTACTCTGCACTCACTACTCTGCACTCACTACTCTGCACTCACTACTCTGCACTCACTACTCTGCACTCACTACTCTGCACTCACTACTCTGCACTCACTACTCTGCACTCACTACTCACTACTCTGCACTCACTACTCACTACTCTGCACTCACTACTCACTACTCTGCACTCACTACTCACTACTGTGCACTCACTACTCACTACTCTGCACTCACTACTCACTACTGTGCACTCACTACTCACTACTGTGCACTCACTACTTACTACTGTGCACTCACTACTCACTACTGTGCACTCACTACTCACTACTCACTACTCTGCACTCACTACTCTGCACTCACTACTCACTACTCTGCACTCACTACTCTGCACTCTGCACTCACTACTCTGCACTCACTACTCTGCACTCACTACTCTGCACTCACTACTTTGCACTCACTACTCTGCACTCACTACTCTGCACTCACTATTCACTACTCTGCACTCACTACTCACTACTCTGCACTCACTACTCTGCACTCACTACTCACTACTCTGCACTCACTACTCTGCACTCACTACTCACTACTCTGCACTCACTACTCACTACTCTGCACTCACTACTCACTACTCTGCACTCACTACTCACTACTGTGCACTCACTACTCTGCACTCACTACTCTGCACTCACTACTGTGCACTCACTACTCTGCACTCACTACTCTGCACTCACTACTCTGCACTCACTACTCTGCACTCACTACACTGCACTCACTACTCTACACTCACTACTCACTACTCTGCACTCACTACTCACTACTCTGCACTCACTACTCACTACTCTGCACTCACTACTCACTACTCTGCACTCACTTGAGTCTTGAGTGGAATTTAGTGCACCAGGAAGTGCAAACGGGATTCTTGTGTGTCGATGGCTGTGTGATTCACTTTTTCATAATAAGCAGTTTTTTCGCAGCGCGATGAGAACAGCTGGGGGTTTGCCATTTAGTTTACAAAAACTCCTTTGCCAAAGTTAAGAAGTCGCCGATCTCTTCAATCAAGATTGCAGATATCCATGGCATTGCAGATAAAAAAAAGTAGACTGAGTGGTTAAAACACATAACTGTTGAATTGGAGAAGATGGTATTTGTCATAAGTGGAATAAGTCATCGCTCACTCTATTCTCTGCACTTCATAACAAGTAGAAGTGGAGAAATACGTGTTCTTTACAAAAGATGTGATTATGTGGAAAGAAAATCAATGTATTCGTCGATTATTTATTATTTGAAAGGCTAAGGATCGGCTGTGATTTATTATTAATTACTGTTCATTAAAATTTCCCATTGGCTATGTATGTTCTACACATGGTTTCACCTTCCATATTTCAGGAACACAAAAGGTTTCTTGGAATTGGAACAAGATCGGGTTACTGGTGTTATAAAGTCAACAGAGTGCGGGAGGTTTGCACTGGTGCTTTAAAAAAAAATTGCATAAGTTTCTTCATTTTGGAGCACGATGCCTTTGTTAATTCTATTTTTAAACAATAATACATTTGCTTACATATACACCTGTCCCTTTAGTCTAACTAAATATAATCTCTGATACCAATATGCCCGTGGTTATTATATATGTTTAAAGCCGCATTGCGTGTTGCTTGTCGGTCCATTAAACCAGCACGGCACTCCACTCTCTGCAATGGCCATGGCTGCGCTCGACAAACTTTTAAAATCAACTGTTTTACCATTTTTAAAAAAAAGTAATATTACTGCCAGTTTGGTCGTGATTGGGAAAACAAAAGCCGGTGCGCCCCCGACCCGCAGCAAGCGGCGTGACGTGAGTCTGATAAATACACTGCAAAACACATTCTCCTTTTCAGCAAGTAAAAATATGTGATAAAATATGTGTTTAGCTCCATAATGCTGACGGGTGCACTATTAACAAATAAGCTTTCCCTTTTGCAGTAAGTAAAACATTTATGATAAAAAATGTGTTTAGTACGAGGATACAAACCGAGCCGACACCGGCCCAGCAGACAGACGAGCTGCATGCGAAACCTATCGTGGGGCGGGACTGACAAAACGAAACCTATCGTGGGGCGGGACTTCCGTTTTGTGAAGCCCGCGCCCACGGACTGCCTGGAGGAGCACCGAGGGAGAGCCCCGCGGTCGGAGGCTGCACAAGTCCGGAGGGCCTTTGACCGGTGAGCGGAGCGGAGCGGGCCGGGGGGGGGGGAGAGAATGCCTGTATGTCTGCGTGTCCGGAGGGCCTTTGACCGGTGAGCGGGGTGGGGGGGGGGGGAGAGAATGCCTGTATGTCTGCGTGTGTGTGTGCGACGGCGGAGGCGACGGTGACGGCGGGGGAGGGGGGGCCTCGGTGCACTTGTGTGTGTGCGTATGTGTCAGGGGGGGAGTCTCTGTATGTATGTATGTATGTATGTATGTATGTGCGTGCATGGGCGCTTGTGTGTGTGTATGCGCATGCGTGTGTGGTGCTTGAGCTTCCCAGGAGACAGCGCCTGGCCACAGCGCGCGTTCCCGTTTCAAATCGGCTCCAGGGATGCGCGCGCCCCAAACTGTCTCCTGGGAAGCACACTCCCTAACAAAAGATCTCGGCGGAGACGCGCTTCCGCGCGTCTTTAGCCGAGACCTAAAAAGGGAGACATATAGTGTAGCTTATAGATTGAATTTATAGGGAAATCTCAGAAGAAGTTGTCTAGAAGGTAGCTGTGCTTTACATAGATACCCAATGGAAATACATATTTACCAATGCTGATACCAAAAATGTCTTGCTTGGTTTTGTCCTTCTTGCCAGTGCAAGCAGTAGGAAGATGCCATGAACATTTCACAAATATGTCGTTCTATGTAAGTATTAGAGAGATTTGTAAAATAACACTAACAATGCCTCCTGAAATGGCAATCTTTTAAGAGGCACAAGGGTCAACATTTTTCTGCAAGTTGGTATCTTGGAGGCAGGAATGCCGAGATGCTATTGGATTAAGCTGCATTCACCAAAATATCAGCTTATCTGGTTACGTTAAGGGGCTGAAATCAAGCATGCCAGGGTAAAAATGTCTGGCCTCTGTCTCCCTTGCACAGGATTACCTGTCATAATGAGAGATCTCTGCCACACTGACAGGAATCTCTCTGACTAATGAGTATCTGACGCTGCAGGGGATGCACTGAAAGCAGAGCTGCCGTCCATGCAGAAGCTATGTGTTTTTCACCTGCTTGGTATTCATTTTTTCCCCACAAAGTTCCAAAGTAGGAGTTTGGCAATACAAAACATTAATGGTCCTGACATGCAGGGAGTGTTGTGTATTTATTGTTTTCCCTGGCTGGGACTGCCATATGGCACATGTTGGGCCTAGGCAGGGAAATCTTGGCATGCTCACTCCTCGCTAATTAGGGCACATCTGCCACCACCATGACCCAGCATTCTTGTGGCAGACACACTGCAAGGTGAAGTATTTCCTCCAGCACAGCCAAGTGAGGCTTCACCTGCTCACTCCTTGCAGTCCCCCCACTTCTTAATGTTTGGGGAGACCAAGAGGCATTTCTCGTGTCAATACTCCACATCTGCAAACCTCTAAGTGACCCATTGATTCCTAGACCTGCATTGCAAATTAGCAATGTGGTCTGGTGGACGGGAGAGTGGTGCCATCACTAATCAAGCAGGAGCGCCAATATATTTAACTTACCCAAGCACTCTGCAATTCAAAAGACTAAGGAAAATGCCTATGGGTTCCACAGTATTCGCAAAATTATTCCGTCCATTCCTATTATGGTTATGGTTGGGCCAATACTTCGAAAAGTAAAAGTAGACAGAATTGTCTCTTTCAGTGCACTACCCACAAACCTTTATTGCATGAGCAGGTGTGATTTACTCCTGGAAATTCACAATTATGTTATTTGTTAGTTAATAGTGAGTAATATCTACTCACTGAAGCATATTAATGAATTGAGGGCCCTAGCTGAGAAACATGGGACCTCGTTTATGAAAAGTGTTGCATCGCTACGTGAAAACAGCGAAGTGACGCTTTTCAGTGCGCCCTCCTTGTGACACCATGGATGCACCGTATTTACTGTACAGAGCTCCGTGTCGCAAGGATTTACAGATACATCAGTATTTTTGATCAATCTGTAGGCACAGTAATGACGCATTGCTGCAGTGTGTTGCAAAAGTGAATCTACTCCAGCAATGTCTCATCACAAATGGGCAAGTCCCATGTTAAAGGTGCCTGCATTAGTGTTACGCCTGCTGTGAGACAGGTGTAAGGTTTTGACACAGTGGCTTCCTAGAATTGGGAAGGTGAAATCTCATAGATTTCTCTGTGCCACTTCTATGACCCTTTTTTTACAGGGGAACGCCCACCCTGCATACATTATACCTGATGCAAGTATAATGTAGTGCAGGGCTTTACAAAGTGACGCATCTGCTTAGGTGCGTCACTTTATAAATATGGCGCAACATGGTGTATTTTTTATGCCGCTGCAACGTCACAAAAAGGGAAGGAATGGCAGAGTAAAGGGCTCATAAATTCAGCTCCATGGTGTTGAGAGCTGGAGTTCTGAAATCCTGTCCATAATGTTCTACTGTAATGACTGATATACTGTAAAGTGCTATACGGGTAGAACACCACTATGTAACAATGTAAACTCACTAAAGAAACAGCAGTGGATTGGTGCTTTAAAGCTCTGATTCTTGGTTGGAATTCTTCTGCTCATTGGATCTCTGTCTTTACTGATTCTGCATAGCTAGTCCAAGAGGCTTGTGCTCTCCTTTCACCACCAATCGTAATAGTGTTGCCAACCTCTGCCTAAAAATTGATTTTGGAATGTCAAGGGTAGAGGAAGGAATTACAAAGCACACAAGTGCAGAAAAAGGATGACCGAACTTAATCAGAGCGGAAAGATCACAACGCAAAGACTTGCATTGTAAATTATAGCACAGCAGTGAAATTGTAGTTCGTAATCAGAGTGCTCGGCATGGCAATGCTAAAAAATAAATGTGCAAAAGAAAACAACTGATGTAATGCCCCAGAGAGGCTTAATATTGGTTTTAGATTTCTAAAATATGCAACAGTTGAACCATGGTAAATGCTAGCTCTTAATCTAATCCAACCTTGGCCAAGTAAATAATATCATAAACTTTCACAACACTGCCGTTATCACTTTCTTATTACATCTCCACGCTCTTTTTCGGTGATTTAGTTTCCTTTGAGGGCAAGCCTGAGAGACCTCAATGGACGCCTATAAAATTTGCAGAAGATAACTGGATGGAAACCAGACCCAGTTTGTCCGTTTTTTCTCACCCTAGACGAAATCTGATTTGCAGAGCAACAGTATCGCAGTATTAAAGCGGATATTCAAGGGTAAAAGTTTGCACAGCTGACTGGATGCTGTAACAGAATAATCCATAGATTAGTTACTGGCACATGGGGTGTTTTAGTTAATTCAAAATGTTTTGGAAAATTGGCCCTTGTGCTCGAGATAGAATTGCCTTTGTAATGGAGGCAGCTGCCACACTCTCTTAGGATTGTTCCCAATGTTCCCCTTCTCCCGATACACACAATTATCATTTTATATGACTTCGATGTAGTGTGTACTGAAAAATAAGATTGGTTTTTATCCGTCCTGTACCTGGTTTCTGTTCCGCTCAATAAACAATTCTTAAAAAAAAAAAATATATATATGCTCTATTCTCCACCATCTATAGTGCATGGAGCCACACACGTGCTCCTTGCTCACGTCTAAATAGGACAATGTTTTTCGTTTAGATATTTCGGAATCTCACTTAGCTCTGTCAAACAGCTTAGTGGGTGAAGAAGTCACGTTTAGGATCTGTGTCCAACTCTCCATAACACGTCCGAATTCAAGAAAAGCCAGGGCCAATTACCTTTCATGAGGCATCCACAAAACACACTCCTTACAAACGTAGGCCTAGAGCGTACTGTTATTCCAGAGGAGAGCGAAAAATTGCAAATCTGCTTTTCGCAAACACGGAGTATTTCCCAGGGTAGAAGTGGGAATTACAAAGCACACAAGTGCAGAAAAAGGACAACCAAACTTAATCAGAGGGGAGATATCACAACGCAAAGACTTGCATTGTAAATTGTAGCACATCATAGCACAGCACAGCACAGATGAAGAGTCATCAAACGACGCCAAAGTTATAAGCAAAACAAGAAATCTTTTTCCTATGGAAACTTGTTCCTAACTATAGCAACCGCCAGTAGGTGATATATATTATGTATGGGATGGGATGAGTTCTGCAGTTCACCAAAACTCCCTGAACCGGCACAGGTGGTGCTGACATCTCTGGGGGCAGAGCGAACTTGCACTATTAAACAGGCAGCAGGATTCACACACTGCGATTGTGGAAGCCTCCTGAACACTTGGGCGCTGATGAAGGCAGATAAAAGCCAAAATGCGTTCGCCAGTACTTTGAAAATAAAAGTGCTTCCATGGTTCTCCCCTGCATGGCCTCTGCTCTCTTGTAATGGGGAGTTTTTGAAGATATATATATGGCTCATTCCTGCACCAAATGATGGAATTATAGCAATCACCATTATTTATGATAACCTCAGATTATCAGGTTCCCTGTTATCTACTAAAGTCTAACATCTATGACGGTTTGCACTTTACATATGTATAATAATAACATGAAGTTTCTTTTATACATGTGTTATTTAACTTTTTATAATTATTCAACTTGCGCCCCTCTTACCATTCTAGATCATTGGTACACTTTTGACTTCCTTTTCTTAATCAAATTTTATCACTATTTATACTATTTACACATCAACTGTTATATTCTTTTATGAACATTAATATTCTGATGAAATGATTGTTTTTAGAATTGCATTTTTAGATCGAATAATAGTTTCTGTTTGTATGACGGGTAACTTATTGTTTTTTCATAGTGCATTCTCTTACATTTACAATATAATGAGTTTTACTATCTTTTAGAATATACAGTTTGCACTTTAAATCTAGCCTCTTTTGCACACTAGGCAGGGTTGTCCTAGCTTTTTTGGTTGTTAGTCTTGTAGCACTGTTAGGCCCTCTTCATTGATATGTTTTCAATTTCCCCATTCTTCATCATTGTTATTAATGATAGAATGATAGAAAGCAGACTCACATTATCTTTAACTTAAAATTTAAGATTGTACAATATTCAGTGAGGTTTGTGCTTAAGAAACTGGATTTAACCAGTCATTATATCATTGTAAAGGAATTTATTGCGAGATATGCTTTCTCTTAGAATTATCATATGCAATATTGTACATATAATGCATTCAGGCAATAATATTGTATGTGTTCGCTTCAATGATATACATCCATTGTGATAGTCTGTTTTCCTTATCAGTTTGGTCACATGACCACTTAGGGAAGAGGGCGGCAGGTGTGGCACTTAAGCACTTTAAAAAGCAAAAAAATTCAGCTAGACCCTGCATGTGAACAAGGGCAGCCCGAAACGCGTCGTGGTTGGTTGGTTCATGAAAAACTGAAAAAATAAACTTACCTGGAAAGAAGTTGTGGTCTGTCTCCTGCTTCGCCGGTCCTGAGGGATTGGAGGTGGTATTGCGGAGTTCCTGTTGATATATATATATATATATATATATATATATATATATATATATATATTTATCCAAGAAGGGCTTCTCCAGATAGGATAAGATCGAGCCACACCGATCCACACGCGTTTCGGCTATACTCTCGCCTTGGTCACGGTATTGTATGAAATACCCGTGACAGAGGCGAGTGTATCGCCGAAACGCGTTGGGATTTGTTCCTTATGCCTGATTTCATGCCATAAGAAATGGAGTAAAGAAACCTTGGACCACATTTGATTTTTCATGGTAATTTATCTCGGACTGGAGTGCATCGACGTGACTGTGTCACGGTTTGTGTAGTGGATAGTAGAATACAGGGAGACCTCTGACCCTGTGGTGCACCGCAGTGAATGTGTCCCGGTGGGTTCTCAGAGGATGTGAAAATGGATATACATATGTATATATATATATATATATATATATATATATATATATATATATATATATATATATATATATATATATATATATATATATATATATATCAGAGAAATCGCCACACTGCAAGCTGGCGCTGCCGATTGTCCAAATGACGAGGAGTAGACCCTTCAATTGCTGGTGCAGAAGTGCTTTTTATTAAATTCGTGCCAGCGCGTCCGCTATATTATTTTTTTCAAACACAGTCCACTGCAGTCATGTCCTATGCAGTCATGTCCTATGAATGTGCTACATGTTAAGCTGGCCGACCTAGTAACAATGTATTGGAACACTTACTAGCCTTCTTTATTGTTCACTATGGTTTTAAACTTTCATGTGCACTTTACTTTAAATTGGTGAAACTTTATCAAAGTCATTGACATTGACAAAGCCAGAGCGGCGAAACACGTCTGTCAAATGCTTGGAGGGGGATTCTCATTTATGGAATAAACACATTTTTGTACGGACTTGCGGTCTGCTCCTGTTTGTCAGCTGACATGACTGCAGCGGACTGTGTTCGAAAGTTTACTCGGCTCACCACCGTGTTTTGGAGGCACCTGAGGTGTGCGGAGCGACGGCGGTGAAGTGGAAGTTTGCGATATATATATATATATATATATATATATATATATATATATATATATATATATATATATATATATATATATATTCACTGAAAAAACCATAGGTTATAGACCATATATAGTTAGGAATTAGCATTTACAAAACCTTGAAAATTCACTGAAAAAACCATAGGTTATAGACCATATATAGTTAGGAATTAGCATTTAGAAAACCTTATTTTACTCACACAAAACCATTGAAATTCCATATATAGTTAGTTGCACTAACTATATATCGCGCACCCGCAATCCACTGCTGATGATGTCACATATTACATCATTCATGACATGGTCAGTGACATCACTGATGACATCACTGATGACATCTCAAATGACATCACTGATGACATCATCTAGTGTCTGTGTGTTTTTGTAAAGTTTAAATACGTTTTACATATTGAAGAATGACTGGATGTATGGAAGACTGAGTGTGTGTGTGGCTGGCTGGGAGGTGTGTGACTCTGTGCATATCAATGTGTACTTGTATCAGTGATTGTATAAGAGAGTAAGTATGTGTTAGTATATGTGTGAAAAGTATGGTGTTCTGTGTTTAACTATAGATGAGGAAATCGAAGTGTGATTGATTCTTCACAGGACTGACTAGGTGTATGAGTGCATATGATAGTGTTCTAATAATAAGTGACTGTATGTATGAGTAATTGTATGGGTGAATGAATGAATGTGTGTGTAGACGTACGAATCAGTGAGTGCGTATGTAGTAACTGGTATTGGTGTGTCATGATGTCATCAGTGATGTCATTTGAGATGTCATCAGTGATGTCATTTCAGATGTCATTAGTGATGTCATCAGTGATGTCACTGAAGTATGGTGTTCTGTGTTTAACTGTATAGATGAAGAAATGGAAGTGTGATTGATTCTTTACAGGACTGACTTGGTGTGTGAGTAACTCCATGGATGAGTGGCAGTGTGTGACTGTCTGCATAGGTGTATGAGTGCATATGATAGTGTTGTAATAATAAGTGACTGTATGTATGAGTGATTGTATGGGTGAATGAGTGAATGTGTGTGTAGACGTAGGAATCAGTGAGTGCGTATGTAGTAACTGGTATTGGTGTGTCATGATGTCATCAGTGATGTCATTTGAGATGTCATCAGTGATGTCATCAGTGATGTCATTTGAGATGTCATCAGTGATGTCATCAGTGATGTCACTGACCATGTCATGAATGATGTAATATGTGACATCATCAGCAGTGGATTGCGGGTGCGCGATATATAGTTAGTGCAACTAACTATATATGGAATTTCAATGGTTTTGTGTGAGTAAAATAAGGTTTTCTAAATGCTAATTCCTAACTATATATGGTCTATAACCTATGGTTTTTTCAGTGAATTTTCAAGGTTTTGTAAATGCTAATTCCTAACTATATATGGTCTATAACCTATGGTTTTGTCAGTGAATTTCATTGGTTTTTTAACAGCTAATATCTGTAGCTGTAAAATGTATTCTTCTTTAAATCCAAAAATATATTTTATATGTTTATTAATAACTTTTTTTTAAAATATTTTTTTTTCTTCGTTCCCGCTTCGCGAATCGGGAAGCTTCCCGTTAGCTGACCTTGATGCCGCGAAATAGACCGCGAGCCGGTAAACGTTTCTTTACCGCAACTGCTGCGTTAGAAAACAACATCGTGACGCCTCCCGTCCGCATGACGTTTCGCGTTGTCGCGTGATACCTCATATGACGTGCTACGTTAGCGAACTGGTACGCTTACCGAGTCGCAAAGCACAGGTTTCTGGAAGCAAACCGGGAGGCCCTGCAAAGCGCGTAACGTAAACACAACAGGTCATGTGACTTGGTAATAACACTTTTCATTGGTTCATTTCACTTTTGGTTTCCTAATGATGTAAGACTAGGTCATATGATCTAAAATGAACACTTTTCATTGGTTGAGAACTATTGTTTTTCCCAAATGATGAAAATCCCTCCTTCTTTCCTCACTCTGACTTTCATCATTGTGAGAGAAAGACCCTTTGTTACCAGTGAGCAATGGCTTCTTTAGTAGCTTCAGCTGGTGCTTCCCCACCACCTCCACCACATCCAAGGAAGAGTGGACCACCTGCTAAAGTTATAATTCAGCAAGAAGAGGAAGAAGAGGAACAGGACGACCTAGATAATCTCCCTATTATGGCCAGAAGATCTGTTGTACCGGAAGTAACGGGACCAGAGGGCAGGGAGATGGTGCCAAATATACAAACGAGATTTCGTGAAATAAAACAAGTCTGCGTACATTGCAGTGGATTCATTTGCTACGGAGAAAGTAGCATCACTCTGATCAACAGAGCTATTGACAATCATGCTCATGTTTGTCCGAAACGCCCCAAACAATAAATTCTTTTTTTTTGTTTTGTTGCTCCTGTTGAGCCCTTTACAATGAATCGTTTTCGTTGCCCCCTCCGAAAAAAAAACAAAAAAAATATAAAACTGTTCAGAAAAATTCAAAAAAAGTAAAAAAATGTTCAGAAAAATAATAAAAAAAATATAAAACAACAAAAACAATTTAAAAAAAAGTTCTTTTCAGAACTACCTCCCCGTTATTAAAAAATTGGTACAATATTTGGAACTGTGCCAATCTCTATTTCTCTTAGTTCGCTTCCCAGTTCGCTCCCCGGTACGCGAACCGGAAGCGAACCAAAAATTTTTTTGAAAAAAAAGAACAGTAAGTATAAGGGAAGGAAACAGACAGTTATGTTAAAAGAAAGACAGCTATAGGGGAGTAAACTAGAGATACTATTACCCGTAATCCACTGCTGATGATGTCACATATTACATCATTCATGACATGCTCAGTGACATCATCAGCAGAGGATTGCAGGTAACAGTATCCCTAGTTTATTCCCTATAGCTGTGTTTCTTTTAACATAACTGTCTGTTTCCTTCCCTTATACTTACTGTTCTTTTTAAAAAAAATTTTTTAGATCAGTCAGAAACAGTGAAAGTAATGAAATATAAAAGACTACGTAGAATATGAGCACTGTATGCAACAACTTTGACACTTACAGAAGCCTCACCTTCTCCATGCCTCCTACACAGTTCTACATGTACATCATAAATGCAAACAGAACAGAATTAATTATACATGTTAAATGGTTTATTTTTGCTGTTCTCAGAATGTATCAAATTTCACTAAAACAGTGACTTGAAGGTATTCATCATATAACAGCGGGGAAAAAAAAACACAATCAAAATGATTGTGTTTAAAAAACCCATACAACATAACAAATCAGAATTCAGAACTCCTTAAAGTTAACTTACTTTCCATGACGGCCAAGGATGTCCTATGAACAGCTTACACTCTGTTGTGCTGTTCTTACTTTCAACCCGCCACTTTCTGAAAGAAAACCTCCATCGTTTTCAAAAACATGTTACATACAATAAATGACTTCTCGCTCTCTACCACACGTTTCCACAAGGCCAAATCGTGTCTGAGCCATTTATAACTCTTAGAATTCTTTTAAGCCAATCCCGTCATGTTGTATTTCCGCAACTTTCACAATTAAAATGTTGAAGATCATTTTCACAATCCTGGACTAGTAATATCTTCCCCTTCTTGCTCAATCATGTTCTACATTTCCTATCACACTGATACTGCTTACTATGAAGCAGACTTACACTACCTTTATGACTAGTACAATTATTTAATTCTCTACATCACTTTTAATGACAAAGCAATGTAAAACAGTAGACAGCATTGCAGACTTACATTCCCTCTACTCCATGTTTTGATTGGCTGCTTCAATTAGCTTATAAAAAGAAACAGTTTTTCTGAACTCATTCAAAGTGCACGTATTTCTCCATGACGTCCAGTGTTATGGTAAGAAGTTATGTCTCTGTACTACACTTATCCTCAAGGCCAAATCGTGTAGGAGCCATTAGAACTTCTTGAAATTCCTCAGAGCACATCCCGAGATTCTTTCCCTAAAATGTTGGTTTTAAAAACACCAGGTAAGTGTTTTTAAGGTCATACGGCAATTTTTTTTTGAAAATTAAAACAGAATCATTGCAGAATGACCAGCCTTTTCTACACTTTAAATAAGCTGTATAATGTCCTGATGTTATTGAAGGACCATCATGATATATAATTGCTACAGTTACAAAAGTCCTTCCTGATATTGACAACTGTGAAGCCACAAAATTTTTAATTAAAGTTGTCAATTTTGTTCCATCAGGCCTACATCGTTGGAACATTAAAATGACATACTGGCCATATGTTCGTATAAATAATGTGGACATCATTTCAGATTTACATTGGCTACACTCCATGTTGTGATCAGCTGCTTTTACTAGCTTATTAAAAGAGACTGATTTACTGTCTGGCAAAGTTAAATATATAAATCTTTCTGAGTCTACACTAGTAGTACTTGATACCCTACAGTTCTCGCAGTCATGCTGCCATTGATAAGAAAGCCCAAACAGGTGATCTACATCTACACCTTCATCATGCAATACATCAAGCATATACATTAAAAACTCGTGACAATCTTGCTGACTATTTTGAGAGAATTGTGTTTGGCCTGAACATCTGTCTAACAGATTTCGAATTTCAGACACACTTGCTAAGTTTGTTCTATCAGTGCTACATTTCTCTAACACAGAATTTAACAAACTGCAAAATCTTTGATCAGAATTGACCACAATCTCTTCTTTTACATTTTCTAGAGAAAACAAAACATTAACCACTACATTAGCATAGCAGTTGACACCAGAACTGTTTTCAAATTGAAAACCAACAACATCTTCAACAGAATCCTTTTTGTTTCTGCTTATAATTTCAGGTTCATCGACTTTTCGTCTTTTTGCTACAACCTCCCCAGTATTGGTCACATTTCTTCGTTTCCGGCCTACCACACGTTTCTCAAACAAAGGATACTGAGGCAAATGTGGCGCATACTCTCTTCTTAACCTATTGTATTCCTTAACACAATCTAGATCCGCACAAATGTTTGTGACATCACACTCAATCAAGTACAATCCCGATAAAGTTCTAACTCGTGACAATGCCACATATGCCATACCCTCCTTGAACACAGAACTGCCAATATTCACCAATGCACAGTCTACACTTAAACCTTGCGATTTATGGATTGTCACCGCATATGCCAAGCAAACAGGAAACTGCTTACGACGAACATATAAGTCTTTTACAAGCAAAAATCTAGCAGAACAACGAGCAATTAGCTGTACTTCCTCAATGCCATCAAATTTAATTTTTAAAAATTCAATTCCATCTCTATTTCTGTATTTCACAAAATCAACAACATTACCCATTGATCCATTTACCAGACCTCTTTCAACATGTAAATTCCTTCTTAAAATTATACGGCAGTTCAAGCACACATTCAGAGTCTTTTCAAAACCCGCAGTTTTAGATATACTCTTCTCTAATGAATCCAATTTTGTTTTCAGATTCTCAGACAAAATAATTGTTGATCCCATATGCTCTACTCTGTCAATAGCTTCCAGTTTCACAATCTCTTGCTTTTCTAAATGCAACATTTTGTTGTTGAATTTGGCACATTCTGCAAGAGTTGGCATCAAACATATTCCAGATTTTTTCTCAGTAACTTTCTGAAAAATATTCTCAGGCACAACATCTTCGTCTGGATATAAATTTGTCAGTAATCGTGCATGTAAAGCTTCTTTCCCATGCTCGGTCACTTTTCCAATTCTAACATCTTGTAGAATAGTCTTGTAAACTTCATCCTTTGCCTGACGCATATTTTCATGCAGTTCAGCATAATTGAAGTTTAACCATATATTGACGTTGCCAATGCTCCCTAAGCACTTCCTGGTATCTTCATGCGTGAGCATTTTGAACACAGGTTGCCCTTTCACTGGTGTCAGCTGCAGAAGATCTCTGAAAACAATGATGTGTTTGCCACCAAATAACACATCATACTCTGTTTTGAGAACTTCTTGCATTCTCAAATGCACAAAGGCAAGCATGACATTGGAAACCATGCTTACTTCGTCAATGATAAGAAGTTTCATTTTCCTCAAGACTCTTGAAACTTCAAAACAAGCATCTCCAGATAGCTTGTGATATTCTAATTTGTTGTCATGCTCCACTGGCAGCATCAGTAAACGATGTAAAGTAATCCCTTTAATGTTATGTGCTGCCAGTCCAGTTGGAGCGGTGACAACACAAGACAGCGATGACTCTGTCCTTTCCTGCAAATAACATGAAATTGCTTTAATAAGGAAACTTTTTCCAGTTCCTGCTTCTCCACTCACATACAGTAGGACAGGCTTCAACGACGTACATGAGCACTCTTTCTTGTCATGACTTAATCCATGATCAATTTGCATGGTAAGTTCGTCATATATTTTCCTCTGCTCAACGTTGAGTTGTCTTTCCAACTCTTCTAAGTTAACCGCATCCTCCTGAGCATGTGCCATGGCTCTTTCCACTTCATTCATAGCAGTGGCAGCTTCATTTTCGATAAGAGGTCCTCCTAGTGGATACTGACTCAATGAAGCAGAACTCTGACTGTCCTGAGAACTGTCTCTGGCAATCTCGGCTGCAATCGTTGCTTCCTGCTCAATTTCCACATTCAACATTACTACATATTTGGGAAAAGCAGGACATTCTATGGTCTCCTTGGCAGCATTGAATGAGTCTTCGTAACAAAGGAAATCTCCAAGCAGTTCCTCTTCTGCACGCCATGGCTTAAAAAGTTGCAAAAGTGCTAAATAGAAAAACTCCTTTTTTTCAGGAGATTCGCCACTCAATTTTCGATGGTTTATCAAGTGGCATTTTCTTTGCTTGACCAGACATCCCTCACTTCCTATTACAGCATACACTCCTTTCTCAGTATCTTCTTTGATATTCCTCTTGAATATGTAATTTTGCAGAACCTCATACAGACAAACATTCTCGAGGTGACTGCTTCGATTTGGATAATATGTATCCAACATGTTGCTCTTCAAAATGTCGGTACTGTTTGGCTCCTTTTCCGCCAAATACTCAATTTCCCGCACAGGTTTCAGAACTCGATTACGCGTTGCAGCAAGACCAACACTCGCCCAAACGATACTCCTGGACTTGGCATAGAGACTTGCTGAAGACAACCGGTCAGAACATTCGTAAGCTCCGATTTCTCGATGCGACAACATCTTCAGACTGAAACTGTACAACTTCTTGCTGAGGCTCTTTTCATGGGAAATGTCCTCCCACATATCCTTCAATTCTGTCTTCTCTTTTTTGGTGATGTAAGATGTCACATACCGAGCCACAGCCATACAGTTATCAGCCACAAACTGTATATCCATGTTAGCATTCCACATGGACAAAATCACCGGGTTGTAGTCGTTGATGTACTTGGACTCTTCGTTCCTCTTCAAATTGTATGTGTTTTTAGGTGATTTCTTCATCACATTATGTCGCAGCGAAGACATCAAACTGTTTACTCTTCCTTTAGAAATCACCGGTCGTGGAAAGCCGAAACGACATTTGGTGTAGAACTTGTCCTTGTTTCGGAATTTACGACGGCAGTACTTTCCACATCGATGGCTTTGGAAACGCAGAACTTTTTCTCTTAGGCTTTTCTTCTCCTTTGCGTTTGGAACAGCACACATAGAATACTGTTGGATGAAACTCATCACTGAGTCTTCTGGATCCGTTCCAAATTTAGGTGCATCCTTGATCCACAGCAACATATGTATATGAGGAGCACCTCTTGCTTGGTACTCCTTTCTCCAGAAGAAATCCAACACCTCTCCAAGAGGTGGATTCTTCTTATTCATGATGAAAGACATCATAGCTTCAAATCTATGATTGAAGTACCTACATACATTGACTGGATCCAAAGAGTACAGTTCTCCGGGTGTCTTGAATTCGATGTTATCTACGTTAGCATTTGCCTCTCGTAGAAATTCAAGTAAGTCTTCCCAGCCATACTCGGCACAGCTCAGAGTGAGGAACCATGTGGGAGTACCTAAGTTCCTCAGCATACATTTTAAATCACCATGACGACGGTACCAGTACTCATTAGTACGACGCTGACACGCCATGAGATTAATCAGGTGAGAATCCAAAATACTGTCTTGGACATTGACTTTATCCATAAAGTCACTTTCCGAGATGTTTTGCATGTGTATACCACTTTTCAAGATGTGGTTCACTGCATATGACAGTCCAGACAGATCGCTTTCAAACAGGAGATGAAACAAATAAGGAATGCATTGTCGAAACCTAGCATCTCCTGCATACAATCGCAAAGTCCGGTATTCAGAAGCAGGAATTTGATGAGGTCGCTCATCATATCTTCCTCCCTGACCTGTTGTAAAAAGCTGTGGGAAACACCGAGCTTCCAAACTTTCCTCCCAAACACTAATGGGACTCCCTTTGGCTTGTTTCATTTGAAACAACTCAATAGCATTCCCCATGACTTCCTTGGAATGCAAAGGATGAACACTATAATGTTCATATATTTCTTCACTAGTAGAGGGTTCTACTTTCTCAATTTGACCAGCACACAAATCGCTATCCTCTTCCTCACTTACTTCCTCTTCTGCAACATATACATTCTTATAGAATTTATTATTTTTTTTCAAATACAATGTTGCCTTTTTAACTTTCCTAACATCTACTAAATCTTGCCATATTTTCTTATTCTTTGTCGGAACCCCATTAACTAAGATAACCAGAGGTTCCTCGTCCACTTTTTCTACTCCAATTGTGTTAATGTTTTTCTTCAAATCTAGAGGCAAATAAACAACTCTTCCCTTTAATCCTCTCTGTAAATCTGATGGAGGCAATTTCCCTGTCTTTGGCTCCATTCTTACAATAGCCTGAAAGGGATGGATACTTTGAATCAAAATAGATTCATAAGTATTTAAATCCTTCAATTCAGAAGGAATCTCAATCAATTCCAGATTATTATGAACTGCTCTAGCAGGCATCTGGTATTGATTTAATTTGTTACAACAATAAGTACACACACGTTAATCCAATCCCAAATCAAAACAATTTTCTACCATCAAGTATGTTGTGAAATCCTTCCATTCACTATTATTTTCCCTTTCACTTTTTGCATATAAATCCACTAACTTAGTCTGATTCCTATAATAAGTGCGTCGACAACACACACAAGTGAAATTTGGCTTCTCACTTGATTTGACCTGAAACGTCGCAATTTCCCTCTGGAAATTATCTGTACTGGAAACCTGTACACTATCTTCCACATTACCCGCTTCTTCTTGGTCAATTTCAACATTCTCCTCTTTACTTCCAAAGTAACAAAACTCAATTTCTTCACATATATTCTTCACATCTATTTCAGAACCATGCAAAAGAGCAGCGCATAATTGTTTAAGCATAATTGCTGGATTCTTAGCATAATACAACATTCTAACTAATTTCCTCACTTTATTATGATGCACTGCTAGCATCCTGAAATGATGAAAAACACTCTGGCATACTCTCCTGGAAAGACAAGCCAGTGAATGACCATGCAAACCTGTCACTTCTCTCACTCTGCAAGGATCTAATTCTTGCAACAACATCATTTTCTGCTTCAAACTTTTCTTATTAAATGACCGTACAAAATCACAAAGCAAATTGATGGAATCCTGTCGCACACTACAAATACTACTACACTTCCAGGTGTACACAGGACCCTTAGCACGTCTTCCTAAAACCTCATTACCTAACACCTCTTCTGCCTCTGTTGTCACAAGTTTTTCTTTTTCAACTGGACAACCATCTTTCACTTCATAAGCACGACCACTGGTGTCAACTGCATGCACCAAATCATTATCCTGGAAATAACTCTCCTCATTAAAAAATGCCTCAGAGCTTGAACTATGCATCCATTCTCCAGAAAAAACTTCACAAAAATTACTACGATTAACTATTCTCTTCCATCTACTATTTCTTTTGAAATCATAAATTGCCTTGTTTACCTTCCTAATTCTATTGATTATCAAAATAAATAACTTACGTTTAATTTCAAATGCCTGATCAATAACTTTCTCAACTTTTTTTTTTCTCTTATAAAAAACCACTTTCTGTTGACCTTTCTTAATATTTTTTAACAAATTGCCAATTATCCTGTTGCGGAACATTCGTTTACGAATGTCCCTAAACTGTTGTTTCCTTCTACTATCATGCACAGAGTTATCTCTTGCTCTAGCAGTAACATTTTTGATTGGCCTTTCCTTTCCATTTGAATTGCTTCTCTTTTTATGGACTGAAACATTTTCTGTAGTAATATTTTTTTTACTACACATATTTCTTATGAATGTTTTTGTACTCTTACCCGGTGCTTTCTTCGTGACTTGACAAATCTTTTTGTTAGAGGACTGCTGCTTCTTTTGATTGGCCTGCTGTCTTTGACGTTTTGCAGCCTTTCTCTCTCTTTCTCTCGTTGGCATGGTGAAATGTTGAAATGATCTGCAGTTGAATCTGTGGTAAAATATATTAAAAAATGTTATTAACCACTATTACCAAACAGTAAATTAATAACAGTGATCAAAAACTTAACACACTACTTGACATTTTAAATAGAAGATTTTTTAGTCCTTGGCAAATTTACAATACAGAAATAGCAGAAAAGAAATGGAATTTATATTCATGTTACCTGTGCTATTTTATATGTGAATCTGATCTAATTTTATGAGCATATTTTAATATTTTATTGAAGACACTACACATAACCTGTTTTTGAAGGTGTCTTTATTTTTAAATTAAACGGTTTACACTTTTACTTTTATTTAATATAAATTTTAAAAATAAATGTTTATAGTTCCATAGGCTCAAGCAGGTCAGCTTCCCACCCTATGTCATATAATTCGGACAAATCTGGATCCTCATCACGCTCTTCTTCATCCTCAGGATTTAAATCATCCAAGGGATCAACATCCACTGATGTTTCAATTACTAATTCAATGATGAGGTCAAAATCAACTGATTGCAGATTGTCGCTCATGTTGATGTTGTCTTTATCTTTAAAGAAAGATAACAACAATGAGATGTTGCAGAGTAAGAGACAAATCTCAGAGATTATAATAGTAAAATTGTTTAACAAGAGTAACATTTTGCAGCTATTATTTAGCCATGTCCAGCGATGCTGAGCAGGTGAAGCCTATGTCTAATTTTTCAGTGAACAGGACTCATCTCTTCTTAACCTTGGATAAGCCTCACCAACTCTGTGTCCCCTGCACATACTTAAATGTAAAGGGGCAGATTTATGTTAAATGGCACATCCCCAGGCATGCACCAGTTAACGTGCACCGCTGCTCTGCCACTCATGGTGTGCCGCATTTACAATCAGATAGGAGAAAGCTGCGTCAAAACCCTGCGCCTGCTTTAAGCAGGCATAGGTCTTGACGCAACATTGTGGAGATGGGGCACCCCTGAGCCTTGCTTGAGCTGCATCGCACTTGCGATACAATTCCAGCAATGCGCCACCTTTACAGCACAGATACGTCACGCATCTGTGCCATTTTTGCCCCATGCTGCGCCGCATTGTAAATGCAGCACACCATGGGTGGCGGAACAGCGGCGCAAAATGACTGGCACATCCCTGGTGATGCACCAGTCATCATAAATCTATCCCTAAGCTTCTTATCTTGTTACAGATGAACCGCCATATGTACCATCAAACTATTTTGCATTTCCTAAATAGCGAATTTTAAGGAATAAATAGCAATTCTTTACCATTCCTAATTTGCAATGAGCAAATTGCTAATTGCAAATTACCCATTCATTTCCATGGGCTAGGAGGCTCATAGGAATGAAGGTGCAATTTGCGATGAGCAATTAGCTCATCGCAAATTAGGAATTTTTCCAAGGGTGCATGGGTGTCTCAAGAACACCCTGCTGCACCCCTGAAAAAGAAATTTGGGGGCATATGGCGCACATACATGCCCTAAGGGCATGTATTGGCGTCATGTGGCACCTTTTGTTTTTAAAAAAAAAATTCTTTTTGAAAAGAATTCGCAAATTACCACCAACTAGAAGTTGGTGGTAGTTTCCAAATCCTTAATGTCATTTTTTACATATTTTTAGTTTGATACATTGCATTTAAGGAATCACAAAATTTGCAAATCCTTCAGTGCAATCGCAAAATAAGGAATAGCAAATTTTGCTATTCCTTATTTTGCATCAAACTTGTTTGATACATACCATTTGTCTAATTAGCATTCGCAAAGGCTGAAATTTGCAGAATTTTGATCTTTGCGAATGGTAATTAGCTTGATACATATGACCCCAAGTGAGGCCTGTCTTGCAACATGGTGCATCTTTTGCATCACTGCTGCATCGGTTTCATGTGGCACGTTTTTTTTACACCATGACACATCTGCCTAAATGCATCAATTTGTAATTTTCTCGCCTCATAGCAAATCTTTTGCACCGCCACTGCATCATAAAAGTGACGCACAGTGGCGCAAAAGAGACATACACCTATCATAAATCTGTCTCTACCATTTTAAATGATTAATCCAGTATGACGATAAGGTGTGGCCTATCCAGAGGTTTGTTTATGGTGAGGCCTACTCAGGATTGCAGATTAAAGTTACGCTTGATAAAGAATACAGAGGAGATAATACATGTAAAGGCCTACCAATGAAGTAAGTAATGTCCACTTTATTGCGCCAGTCATCATAAATGTATCCCTAACCTTCTTATCTTGTTACAGATGAACCGCCATATGTTCCATCAAACTATTTTGCATTTCCTAAATAGCGAATTTTAAGGAATAAATAGCAATTCTTTACCATTCCTAATTTGCAATGAGCAAATTGCTAATTGCAAATTACCCATTCATTTCCATGGGCTAGGAGGCTGATAGGAATGAAGGTGCAATTTGCGATTATCAATTAGCTCATCACAAATTAGGAATTTTTTCAAGGGTGCAGGGGTATCTCAAGAACACACTGCTGCACCCCTGAAAAAGAAATTTGGGGGCATATGGCGCACATACATGCCCTAAGGACATGTATTGGCGTCATATGGCACCTTTTGTTTTTTGGAAAAAAATGTTTTTTGAAAAGAATTCGCAAATTACCACAAACTAGAAGTTGGTGGTAGTTTCCAAATCCTTAATGTCATTTTTTACATATTTTTTGTTTGATACATTGCATTTAAGAAATCGCAAAATTTGCAAATCCTTCAGTGCAATCGCAAAATAAGGAATAGCAAATTTTGAATTAAGGACATTTTAAGTCATTTCTACATGTGCAGTGTTTTGAAATTATGATTTGAAAATCGTTTTTGGGGAAAAGGAATGGTTTGCAAATTTATGACAAGGACATAATGGTGTATGCTTCTCTATAAGGCATTTCACTGTCTCTGATGTCATTTTTCCCATATTACATTATAAGACCTTTCCCCATGGAGCACATTCCTTGTAAATATGCTCCCACCTGTGCATGGTGAATTTAGATTTTGACTGTTTGAGTCACATAGCCATGTTAAAAGTGACCCAAAGAAAATTGCAAACGCTTTAAAAAAACACATTCATGTGTCTTAAGCACATTTTAAGTCATTTCCCCGTGGACAGTGTTTTGTAAGTGGCGCAAAAGAGCCATACACCTATCATAAATCTGTCCCTAGCATTTTAAATGATTAATTCATGATGACGATAAGGTGTGGCCTATCCAGAGGTTTGTTTAAGGTGAGGCCTACTCAGGATTGCAGATTAAAGTTACGCTTGATGAAGAATACAGAGGACATAATACATGTAAAGCTCTACCAATGAAGTAAGTAATGTCCACTTCATTGCGCCAGTCATCATAAATGTATCCCTAAGCTTCTTATCTTGTTAGACATCAACCGGCATATGTATCATATAACTATTTTGCATTTCCAAAATAGCAAATTTTAAGGAATAAATAGCAATTCTTTACCATTCCTAATTTGCAATGAGCAAATTGCTAATTGCAAATTACCCATTCATTTCCATGGGCTAGGAGGCTCATAGGAATGAAGGTGCAATTTGTGATTAGCAATTAGCTCATCGCAAATTAGGAATTTTTCCAAGGGTGCATGTGTGTCTCAAGAACACCCTGCTGCACCCCTGAAAAAGAAATTTGGGGGCATATGGCGCACATAAATTTTAACAACATTCCATTACCTCAAAAACGATTTTCAATTCATAATTTGAAAACACTGCCCACAGGGAAATTACTTAAAATGTTCTTAAGACACATGAAAGTGTTTTTTGAAAGCCTTTGCAATTTTTTTGGGTCACTTTTAACATGGTTATGTAACTCAAACAGTAAAAACCAAAATTAACATGCACAAGTGTGACCATATTTACAATGAATGTGGCCCACGGAGAAAGGTCTTTTAATATAATATGGGAAAAATGACATCAGAGACACAGAAATGTCTTATAAAGAAGCATACACCATTATATCCTTGTCATAAATTTACAAACCATTCCTTTTCCCCAAAAACGATTTTCAAATCATAATTTGAAAACACTGCACATGAGGAAATGACTTAAAATGTCCTTAAGACACATGAAAGTGTTTTTTGATTGCCTTTCCAGCATGGTTGGGTCACTTTTAACATGGCTATTTAACACAAACATTCAAAATCTAAATTTGCCATGCACAGGTGGGAGCATATTTACAAGCAATTTGCGCCACAGAGAAAGGTCTTACATTAAAATGGGAAAAATAACATCAGAGACAGTCAATTGCCTTATAAAAAAGCATACACCATTATGTCCTTGTTATTAATTTTAAAAACAATTCCTTTTCCCCAAAAACGATTTTCAAATCATAATTTCAAAACACTGCACATGGGAAAATTACTTTAAATGTCCTTAAGACACATAAAAGCGTTTTTTGATTGCCTTTGCAGCATGTTTGTATCACTTTTAACATGGCTATGTAACACAAACATTCAAAATCTAAATTTACCATGCACAGGTGGGAGCATATTTACAAGCAATTTGCGCCACAGAGAAAGGTCTTACATTAAAATTGGAAAAATAACATCAGAGACATTCAATTGCATTATAAAGAAGCATACACCATTATGTCCTTGTCAGAAATATTATAACCATTCATCTTCCTCAAAAACGATTCTCAAGTCATAATTTGAAAAGACTCCACAGCTCCTATGCAGAAAAACACCCTGTCAGTACTAATACTTCACATTTTCTCCAATTACATTTTCTCAAAGAAACAAAATCTATTTGTAAAACACTTGAGACAAAGCAACATTTGAAAAACACAACTTTCTTCATAATTTTCTCCTTAAAGCACACTATTCTCTATCTAAATTAAAGAAATATTTTCTCACCTTAGCAAATACTTTGAGTTTGAAAACAGTCTCAGAAACACACCAATTTGTCTTCAGCAGAGCAAAAGGTATGCACTCCAGAGTCTGCAGCTATCAAAAGCACAGAAATGCTGTAATTCTTCACACATATCTCTCATGTCACCCAATCAAAACTCTTCCCTCACTTTTTTTCAAATGAAAACCCTTCCCCCCTCTGCCATTTCATACCTTTTCTGCATAGCAACCACCTCTTGCAAGACCTCTGGTGTTTGCAAGTTCACACAACAATGTTGCAATTGAACTCTGAACTCTCAGTGCACCTGCGTATCCACTGCAATCTTTCATTTAATGATTATTTATTGACCATTCAAAATACATCTTTCAAATAACTCATCCATGCACCCTAACTTTCTGTTTTCAGCAATCAAAATCCACCAATCACTGTTACTGCTTCATTAACACAGAAACTCCACAGTTTTTTTCATTTTAAACTCTCATTTTTTCAACTGCCATTTCATTGCCACACTTCATCTGACTGCAGCAGAACCTTCTCTCACCATGTTTTCTGACTGGATTGTTGGACATAGTTATATCCACTGGGCTCACAGGTATGCTGAGAACAGAAATTTACCTAACCTCAATTTACAAGATGTGGAAAATAAATGGTTTGGCCACAGGGGATTAAAATGTCACCAATTGATACTATTGGTGAAAACCTTTATGCATTTGCCCAAACCTGACCTGTTAATTGTGCACTGTGGAGGTAATGATTTGGGCACTTTGACTGGGGTAGGTCTGGAAATGCTTGTAAAGGACACCTTTGAGCAATTGATGGCACTTTTTCCTCAGACTGCCTTGGTATATTCAAATATATGCCAAAGACAGAAATGGAGGTGGTCAAACCAATTTTGTCCACAAATTGAGAAGTCGAGGAAGCATGTAAACAAATCTGTTTCAGCTTACATGAGAGACCATGGAATGGGTTCCATGTACAACAATAACTTGCGTTACTACATGCAAGATATCTACAGAGGAGATGGAGTTCACTTCTCAGATGAGGGCAACAGAATTTTCACTCTGAATTTAAGACTGTGCATTGGTACCTACTTATAAGTACCTAAATGTACCATAAACCCAAAAGCTCTTCTCAGAGCTACCCTACATCTGATCACTCACAATTATTATTTTACTCTAACTTTTTCCACTAATTTTCAACAAAATACGCTCCCCGGGGCGCTACCCGGTACGCGAACCGGGAGCTAACCTCGCGAAATTTTAAAAAAAAATGTTTTTTTTTCGCACATATAAGCCTCCTCAGCCACCCTCACAAAACCTAGGGGGTCAAGATAAGTCTACCGTGCCCCCTTCTACCCATTCTGAACATTATTTGCCCTCCATTTTGTATCTTAATTCAACTGAAACACAAAATGGTGGACTCCCGTAACGCTTAAGGTTCGCGGACCGGGCGCCCCGCGGGGCCCTTTTAAAACCTCCACATTAAACCTAGGGGGTCAGGGAGGATCTACTATGCCCCCTTATGGTTATTTCCCCCTTTGTTTTGGCCTCCTCTTGTCTCTCAATCCTACCGAGAGACAAGATAGCGGCCGCTACACAAAAAAAATTTATTTTTTTTTCCCCCCCCGGGCCCTTTTAAAACCTCCACATTAAATCTAGGGGGTCAGGGAGGATCTACTATGCCCCCTTATGGTTATTTCCCCCTTTGTTTTGGCCTCCTCTTGTCTCTCAATCCTACCGAGAGACAAGATGGCGGCTGCTACGGACTGTTTGGAATGTTTACAGACGCCGAAGAACCAATCAGCTTCGCAAACCTCCGTAACGCGAAAAGTACGCGAAGCGGAGCGCTGTTACAGATATATATCTTTTTTTGAACGTTAATTTCTCAAAATCCACTGGAGCACATATATTGAGACCTAGCAAAGGCACATCGGGCTACCAGTCCCTAATATTTTACCAAGTTTCGTGCAAATCCATTCAGCCGTTCGATTATTATTATTATTATTTTTTTTTGCCCCGCGGGGCCCTTTTAAAACCTCCACATCAAACCTAGGGGGTCAGCGAGGATCTACTATGCCCCCTTATGGTCATTTGCCCCTTCGCTTTGGCCTCCTCTTGTCTCTCGATCCTACCGAGAGACAAGATGGCGGCCGCTACGGACTGTTTGGAATGTTTACAGACGCCGGAGAACCAATCAGCTTCGCTTCACAAAGCTCCGTTGCGCGAAAAGTACGCGTACTGGAGCGCTGCCCGGTCCGCTGTTACAGATATATATCTTTTTTTAAACGTTAATTTCTCAAAATCCACTGTAGCACATATATTGAGACCTACAAAAGGCACATCGGGCTACCAGTCCCTACAATTTTGCCAAGTTTCGTGCAAATCCATTCAGCCGTTCGGGCTAAAAGTGAGGCCAACCGCCCTATGGAAAACTCAATGTTAAAAACATGTTTTGGGACCCCCCTTTTTTCTCGGCCCCCCCTTGACGAAACCCCCCCAAATTTTCAGGGGCTGCTCAGAAACATAATGTTCCATTTTCCTGAAAATTTCAGCCAATTCCGTCCACAAACGCCAAAGTTATTAGACATAGAATTTTCAAAAATCCCATAGAGAAAAAATCCTAACTATACATACCTACTGGCGACCGCCAGTAGGTAATATATATATATATATATATATATATATATATATATATATATATATATATATATATATATATTCACTGAAAAAACCATAGGTTATAGACCATATATAGTTAGGAATTAGCATTTAGAAAACCTTATTTTACTCACACAAAACCATTGAAATTCCATATATAGTTAGTTGCACTAACTATATATCGCGCACCCGCAATCCACTGCTGATGATGTCACATATTACATCATTCATGACATGGTCAGTGACATCACTGATGACATCACTGATGACATCTCAAATGACATCACTGATGACATCACTGATGACATCATCCAGTGACTGTGTGTTTCTGTAAAGTTTAAATATGTTTTACATATTGAAGAATGAGTAGATGTAGAAGTGTCTGGATGAAGGATTTAGTAGGTGCGTGACTGACTGTATGAGTGAGTGATTAAATGTGTCTCACTGAGTGCATGGGTTAGTGACTAAACTGTCTTAATTTGTGCATCATTATGTCTGTTGTTCTGTAAACTGCTGCATGTGTTGATCAGTAGCTATATGAGTAACTATATGGGTTATTGATTGATTGCTCAAGTATTTGTATGGGAGACTGAGTGTGTGTGTGGCTGGCTGGGAGGTGTGTGACTCTGTGCAGATCAATGTGTACTTGTATCAATGATTGTATAAGAGAGTAAGTATGTGTTAGTATATGTTTGAAAATGTAAGGTGCTCTATGTTTAACTGTATAGATTAAAAAATGGAAGTGTGATTGATTCTTTACAGGACTGACTAGGTGTGTGAGTAACTCCATGGATGAGTGGCAGAGTGTGAGTATCTGTATAGGTGTATGAGTGCATATGATAGTGTTGTAAAGATGAGTGATTGTATGTATGAATGATTGTATGGGTGAATAAGTGAATGTGTGTGTAGACGTAGGAATCAGTGAGTGCGTATGTAGTAACTAGTATTGGTGTGTGAATGGTTTCAAAAATTATACTCTGTATTTAACACTGGGTGTAACAAAGGTTATATTAAAATGTGAGGAGATGCATTGTATTGTCACATGAATGATATCATCAGTGATATGGTCATTGATGTCAAATGAGATGTCATCAGTGATGTCATTTGAGATGTCATCAGTGATGTCATCAGTGATGTCACTGACCATGTCATGAATGATGTAATATGTGACATCATCAGCAGTGGATTGCGGGTGCGCGATATATAGTTAGTGCAACTAACTATATATGGAATTTCAATGGTTTTGTGTGAGTAAAATAAGGTTTTTTAAATGCTAATTCCTAACTATATATGGTCTATAACCTATGGTTTTTTCAGTGAATTTTCAAGGTTTTGTAAATGCTAATTCCTAACTATATATAGTGTATAACCTATGGTTTTTTCAGTGAATTTTCAAGGTTTTGTAAATGCTAATTCCTAACTATATATGGTCTATAACCTATGTTTTTTTCAGTGAATTTCAATGGTTTTTTAATAGCAAATATCATAAGCTGTCGAATGTCAAGTACGTGGTAAGTGAAAACATTTTCGTGTTTATGCACACTGATCTGCTTTGAATGGTGCCCCCCCCCTCATTTCTATTAGGAGTACTCTCTCTTTGCAGATAGTGAAAGGTAGTTAACGCAGGCCTTTGCCCCCGTTGTAATACGTCGTGCCTGCTTCTCTCTCCATTTGATTGATTGTTATCCAAGCATTTACTGTTTTAGAATTGGTTCTCTTTGGTTCATTCTCTATTTACAAACAAACACAGAGTCGCAATACTCTGTTTAGTCTTTGCAGATAACGAAAAATCGTGTAAAAAAAAAGAAAAGGAATCGAGCAAAATCAGTAGGCCACTAATGGGATCTCTTTTTGACCTCGCTAAAATAGAAACATTAGGAACAACCCCTCATGACAAATACGAAACTAGTGAGATGAACTGAACTCCACACAATGATGGCGGCAAAACAGCTCGGCTCCGCCACCCACCCCGCCCAAAATAACGATAAAGAGCGGCTGCCATGATTGGTTGCGGAATGGCCACGACGGAGCTACGAAATGGTGGTGCTCTCATGCTAACCCCAGCTTCAGTCTGAAACATCCAGAAACACTGTAGACTACCAATTCGATCAGTTCCGGTAGCGCCCCAATGTAACCCGGTAGAGAAGAACTAGCCCTCCCCTCTTTGACTGATGGTTCTTGTTGCCTGTCCCTTCTGTTGTCATTTAACAGAACTATTTAGCCTGCTGAAAGGGGTTGTGTTCCGACCGCTGGTTGGTGGAGACATTTTGACTATATTCTGGACCTGCGTTGTCGCGTAATGCGTCATATGACGCGCCGCGTTAGCGCATCCGGAAGTCATCCGGGGCGCGCAGCGCGTAACGTAAGCATAACAAGTCATGTGACTTGTTAATAAAACTTTTCATTGGTTCATTTTACTTTTCTTATTCTAATGATGAAAGGCTTGGTCATATGACCTAAAAATTACGCTTTTTATTACTTCCGAACATTATTTTTTCTTAAATATATGTTATAATGTTCCAGGCTAATGTACTTTTCCGGAAAATTTACAACTGTCCTGCAAGTAAAATATATTCTTTTTTCGAGAAAAAGAGCGTTTCTTCGTCCCATGACGGAGCCGTTGAGCAAAAGAGGGTCGACCTGCTGTCTTAGTCGCCGATACGCCTGAATATGAGATTCTTATCGATCACTTTATGTTGCAGGAGTAGAAAACACAACAGCCCTTGACCATTTATCTTTACTGCGTTCCTGCGTATTATACCTTTTACCCTTCATGTAATTGGTCTGCTTTATTTCACTTGCCTTTTAATGATTCTAAAACAGTGACTATTATTAAAAACTTTACCAATGTATATACTACTACCATGTTTTCTTTTAAAAACCTTTATTGTGAAAATTTCATTATACAAATACGAGCCTATAACCACGTGGGCCGGCCACGGAGCAAACTGTAATCGTATATGATGAGTAGACATTTACACTGTAGAGGAACGTAACGGGCGGGCCATTAGGTTGCAAGAACTAAGGTGTCTAACAGTTGCGGAATCGGTGGACGTACATTTTATAATTAAAATACGACAGGGCCAGTTACAATAAAATTATCTAGATATACATTTGCGGGCAAGTACCATGGGTGACGTTAATTCGAACTTTCAATAGTACAGTAATCAATAACACATCAGAACTTAATATCAATAGGGATGTCAAAATATTCAATCAATTCTCGTCCCCGCCCGCCATGTGCTTCAAAACTGCATACGTATCTCGTGATTTCAAGGTTCTGCAACCAGTACACAACAAGGAGTTACGAGTCCCATTTATTCCGGCGCCATTTTGGGCGAGGACGGGCAGGTCCAGGATATAGTCAAAATGTCTCTACCAACCATCGACTATGATGATGTTCATATGCTGTATTTATTAGAGTAACACTCATCTGTCCACATGAAATTAATTTGCCACAATCTAAACATGTCATTGTAATCTTTCCAAAGTTCTTCTAAATATTTGGGACCGTTTCCCTTGCCTCTACTGCTGTCAGTGCCACTTCTTTGATGAATGTACTGGCAGGTCAGGGGTTCTCCTCCAAATCTCTCTTTTATGCAGCACTATAATTAATTGGTGCCACCTCTCCATATGACGATGCATGGTATAGTTACCATAACTATATATTTTTTCGGTTCCTCTGGAGAGTTCATCGTGGCAGATGAAGCGTGTAACGTACCGGGCATTTACCTTTTTTTGCATGTACAGGAAAGGAAAAAAAAATCGAGCGTCCGAGTTCTAAGGAGTCCCAGGGCCATTTTAGTGGACCAGGCCCAAATCCAAAGAACAGGCCGCCATTTTGAGAGTCCTGTTGCAGCCGCCTGTCGCTGTAGCATCAAGAGCAGCCGAAACTCAGCTGAATGGCAACTGAAACGGTAAAGGGGCGCCCCACTACAGCAGACGAGCCTCCACCTAGGAAGGCCCGTTCACGCCGCTTCCCCCCCCCCCCTTCGGGCACCCCACGCCGTTATTCGGAGCAGTATTGTAGGATGGCCACACCAGTGCGGCAACTTGCTAGACATCACCTCGGTGGTAACCGAATCTCAGCGCCTTGTGGTGTCTTCTCTTCAGAAAATATTCTTGCGCTACCTTTGCCCCATTCGCACATCGGTCCGCTACTGACGCCATCTCACAGGCTAATGGGGCGCCCCACGCCGAGTTTCAGCATTGTAGGATGACCACACCAGTACAGCAACTTGCTAGACATCACCTCGGTGCCATCCGGATCTTGGCATCTCAACGCCTAGTGGTATCTTCCATACAGAAAATATTGTTGCGCTGCCTTTGGCCCCATTCGCACATCGGTCCGCTACTGACACCATCTCACAGGCCAACAGGGTGCCCCACGGCGACTTTTACCATTGTAGGATGGCCACACCAGTGCCACAACTTGCTAGACACCACCTCGGTGCCATCCGAATCTTGGCATCTCAGCGCCTTGTGGTGTCTTCTATTCAGAAAATATTGTTGCGCTGCCTTTGGCCCCATTCGCACATCGGTCCGCTACTGACGCCATCTCACAGGCCAACGGGGCGCCCCACGCCGACTTTCAACATTGTAGGATGGCCACACCAGTGCGGCAACTTACTAGACACCACCTCGGTGCCATCCGGATCTTGGCGCGTTGTGCTGCCTTCGGCCTATTCGCACATCGGTCCGCTACTGACGCGAACTCACAGGCCAACGGGGCGCCCCACGCCGACTTTCAGCATTGTAGGATGGCCACACCAGTGCTGCAACTTGTGGACACCACCTCGGTGCCATCCGGATCTTGGCGCGTTGTGTTGCCTTCGGCCTATTCGCACATCGGTCCGCTACTGACGCCGCCTCACGTGCCAACGTATTTTCTCCGCATTTTATACCCTATGCCGCATAACAGGTCATGTGACTTGTTTATAAAACTTTTCATTGGTTCATTTTACTTTTGGTTTCCTAATGATAGAAGGCTTGATCATATGACCTAAAAACAACACTTTTCATTGGATGAAAACTTTATTTTTTTCCCAAACGATGAAAGCCCCACCTTGTTTCTGGATGTTTCAGACTGAAGCTGGCGTCAGCATGAGAGCACCACCATCTCGTAGTTCCGTCGTGGTCATTCCGCGAGCAATCATGGCAGCCGCTCCCCACCAGAAGCCTGCAGGAGTCGGGGGCCCCCAAAACTTTTGATGAATCCTCAAGGCGGAGGGGACGCTTTCGAGAATGGGGTCCAAGACCTAGCAGACAAGCGTCCGATTTCCAAGGTGTCCCAGGGCCATTTCAGTGGACCAGGCCCAAAAAGGAAACAGCCTGCCGCCATTTTGAGAGTCCTGTGACAGCCGCCTATCGCTGCACCGCAAGAGTGGGCGCAACTCAGCTGAATTGCGGCTTTTGACACAGTGGACCAAAAGCGGACGGAATGGCAACTGAAACGGTAAAGGGGCGCCCCACTACAACAGACGAGACTCCACCTGGAGAGGCCCGTTCACGCCGCCTCCCCCGGGGCGCCCCACGCCGTTATTCGGAGCAGCATTGTAGGATACCAAAACCAGTGCGGCAACTTACTGGACATCACCTTGGTGCCATCGTTCTGCTGCCTTGGAACTATTCGCACAACAGTTTGCTACTGATGACCCACCCCCCGCGACGCCCCACGCCAGAAATCTGGACGTTGTGCTGCGTTGGGACTATTCGCACAGCCGACCGCTACTTCGTTGTTTTTCCCTAAAAATGTTTATATGTTATTACTGTTTTTGTTTTCTTGTATATATTTATAAGTTATTAAAGTTTTATAATCTTACTACTTTGTTGGAGTGCTATATATTTTTAATGTGACACATAATTGTAAAAACTTTGATGTACAAAGAGTCATCCCTGGAATCTTGCGCTTCAGGCTCGGTCCCCTCCCCAATCACAATACAGGATGGTTTTCAGATAATAGGAACGCGTCTGCTGTGACGGATCTCATCGAGTGTGGGCCTTGATCTACTATAACTCCTTTGAAGAGGGGTGATTCTTTACAGCTGGGGCCATAAACTACATCTGCAGGGCTAGCTGATACCCTAGGACCGGCCTGGACAATCGGACACAGAGGAAAAGGAGTGTCAGAGGGTGCGGTAGTGAATAGGGCGAAAGGGAGGTGTCCGGCGGGCACAGGGTGTGATTCTCAGGGAAGAGCAGCGCAGATGGGGGGTGGTTTATTACCCATGCATAAGACAGAGAGCGGGGGTGACCACTGCCTGGGGGAGATGCTTGCGAGGGTGGGGAGCCATGCTAAGGATCGACAGCGTGCAGAGAGTGGGTCTGGTCAAGGCATCTAAAATGACTGCCGTGCACGACAAAAGTGTGGCATTTGAAAAAAGGCAAGATGGCGCAGACAATGTTTATCAACACTTCCTGATTTCCTTCGAATCGAACGTTAACAGACGTTCGGGCATATTACCAAAGTTAAGCGATATTTATCCCTAACGATGCTTAGCAACACATTTTTTACCGCTAAGCATCATCAGAGATTATCGCAGATAAACCTTGCTATTATCAAGGTTTATCGCAAATACGATAAAAAACGACCGCAATGCATTAATATCGCTGAAAACTCAGCGATATTCATGCATTACCGAGCTAATGCTCTTAGCCATGTTATCCACCTCCCATTGGATAACATGGCTAAGAACTGCTCAGGGCAGGTGGTAGCTTTTGGAGATATTCGCGCTTATCGCGAATATTTCCAAAAGTTGGTAATAGGAGATAGCGATGTTAGCGACTGTTTCCAGTCGCTAACATCTTGGCATGCCCACTTTGCATGTCATTAGTGATAAATATCACTCACATGCAAAGTGGGGCCCAAGATGCTCGCTATCTCCTACTAGCGGTCGCTAACTGGTGTTAGCAACAGCTAGGTAATACAGAGATAATTTTATCTCCGCGAAGCGGAGCGCTGTTACAGATATATATCTTGTTTTTGAACGTTAATTTCTCAAAATCCACTGAAGCACATATATTGAGAACTAGCAAAGGCACATCGAGCTACCAGTCCCTACAATTTTGCCAAGTTTAATCCTTTCACCTTGCTATTATCAAGGTTTATCGCAAATACGATAAAAAACGACCGCAATGCATTAATATCGCTGAAAACTCAGCGATATTCATGCATTACTGAGCTAATGCTCTTAGCCATGTTATCCACCTCCCATTGGATAACATGGCTAAGAACTGCTCAGGGCAGGTGGTAGCTTTTGGAGATATTCGCGCTTATCGCGAATATTTCCAAAAGTTGGTAATAGGAGATAGCGATGTTAGCGACTGTTTCCAGTCGCTAACATCTTGGCATGCCCACTTTGCATGTCATTAGTGATAAATATCACTCACATGCAAAGTGGGGCCCAAGATGGTCGCTATCTCCTACTAGCGGTCGCTAACTGGTGTTAGCAACAGCTAGGTAATACAGAGATAATTTTATCTCCGCGAAGCGGAGCGCTGTTACAGATGTATATCTTGTTTTTGAACGTTAATTTCTCAAAATCCACTGAAGCACATATATTGAGAACTAGCAAAGGCACATCGAGCTACCAGTCCCTACAATTTTGCCAAGTTTCGTGCAAATCCATTCAGCCGTTCGATTATTATTATTTTTTTTTTTGCCCCGCGGGGCCCTTTTAAAACCTCCACATCAAACCTAAGAGGTCAAGGAGGATCTACTATGCCCCCTTATGGTCATTTGCCCCTTCACTTTGGCCTCCTCTTGTCTCTCGATCCTACCGAGAGACAAGATGGCGGCCGCTACGGACTGTTTGCAATGTTTACAGACGCCGGAGAACCAATCAGCTTCGCAAAGCTCCGTAACGCGAAAAGTACGCGAAGCGGAGCGCTGTTACAGATATATATCTTTTTTTGAACGTTAATTTCTCAAAATCCACTGGAGCACATATATTGAGACCTAGCAAAGGCACATCGGGCTACCAGTCCCTAATATTTTACCAAGTTTCGTGCAAATCCATTCAGCCGTTCGATTATTATTATTATTTTTTTTTTTTGCCCCGCGGGGCCCTTTTAAAACCTCCACATCAAACCTAGGGGGTCAGCGAGGATCTACTATGCCCCCTTATGGTCATTTGCCCCTTCGCTTTGGCCTCCTCTTGTCTCTCGATCCTACCGAGAGACAAGATGGCGGCCGCTACGGACTGTTTGGAATGTTCACAGACGCCGGAGAACCAATCAGCTTCGCTTCACAAAGCTCCGTACCGCGTAAAGTCCGCGAACCGGAGCGCTGCCCGGTCCGCTGTTACAGATATATATCTTTTTTTGAACGTTAATTTCTCAAAATCCACTGAAGCACATATATTGAGACCTAGCAAAGGCACATCGGGCTACCAGTCCCTACAATTTTGCCAAGTTTCGTGCAAATCCATTCAGCCGTTCGGGCTAAAAGTGAGGCCAACATCCCTATGGAAAACTCAATGTTAAAAACACGTTTTGGGACCCCCCTTTTTTCTCGGCCCCCCCTTGACGAACCCCCCCCCAAATTTTCAGGGGCTGCTCAGAAACAAAATGTGCCATTTTCCTGAACATTTCAGCCAATTCCGTCCACAAACGCCAAAGTTATTAGACATAGAATTTTCAAAAATCCCATAGAGAAAAAATCCTAACTATATATACCTACTGGCGACCGCCAGTAGGTAATATATATATATATATATATATATATATATATATATATATATATATATATATATATATATATATATATATATATATATATATATATATATATATTTATTTTTTTTCACTGAAAGAACCATAGGTTTAAAGCAGGTTATAGTTAGGAATTAGCATTTAAAAAAACCTTAGAAATTCACTGAAACAACCATAGGTTTTAGGGGTGTTATAGTTAGCTGGGCATTTCACTTACACAAAACCATTGAAATTCCTGTTATAGTTAGTTGTACTAACTGTAACTCTCGCGCCCGCAATCCACTGGTGATGATGTCACATATTACATCATTCATGACATGGTCAGTTACATCACTGATGACATCACTGATGACATCTCAAATGACATCACTGATGACATCACTGATGACATCATCCAGTGAATGTGGTTTAGTTCCATATTTAAATATGTATTATTTATATAGCAATCTGCAGTGAATAATGAGTGGATATATAAAAATCTGGATAGTAGATTTAGGAGCAGTGTGATTAATGATTGATTGTCTACTTGAGTAATTTATAGTGTCTCACTAAATATATTGGATAGTGACTAAACTGTGTGAATATCTACATTACTTGGTCAGTTGTTGTGTAAACTGCTGCACCAGTTGGTTACTAGCTACGTGAAACTTTATATTAGTTATTGATAAGTTAACTGATTATTTACAATGAACAGTGAATGTGTGTGTGCTTCGGTGGGGGGGTTTGTGACTGCCCAAAGATATGTGAATAATTAATTCAGTACGTATGAGGTTAAACTATGTATTATAATACTTGTTTGTGTGAGTGAATATCTTTATGGATGTGGTGATGAGCAAAAACATTTCTCGATGGTACATGTCCAACAAAATAGAAAAAATAAAAGACAGTGTGTGTGACAGTTGTTGTATATAAATAACTTCCTACAACTCATTTCATAAAGCTTTATTCGGAACATAAAAAATCATGTCCATAAAAGCACATACAGTTACAAAAGCAGACATTTCATTAATTAAAAAACAAAGAAAAATACACATAATACATTGATTATCCAGTGCGGGATGGAATAAATACTTTAAAAAGAATCTTAAAAACACATACTTTTCCTAGCACCAATAGCCTTGAGTAGGAAAGTAGCCGTAAAAAAGCAAATGTCCGGATGATGCATATTAAAAAGCAATTTCATAGATTCTGTAATTGTTCTTACTCCAAATCTTTTCAAAATGGGCTTTAAATAAATGTTCCGTAATTCGCTATACAAATGGCAAGAAAAAAGAAAGTGCATAGTACTCTGTTCAGTCTTGTAGTCACAAGCACAGGGTCCCACAGGGCGTAATTTTACATTAGGGCACGCAACCAGATGATGTACAATTCCCATCCTCATTCTAGTAAGTACAAACTGGTGTGAGACTCTAGTCACCTGTGTCAGATAAGGATGGAATCCAATAAACTCATTCAAGCCATTGTACAAATTACAGGTAGAGAGTTTTGAGTCTTCCAGGACACGCCTCTCTGTACAAAAATTCAGAAACATAATTTTCATATTTGATTTGGAGTTATCAGATGCACAATACCGATCATCAATCACATTATAACCAAAGAACTTTTGAACATTTTCGATGATATATTTAATCCAGGGGATCTTCAAATACTGGTCCAAAGTGAGGCAATCCTCAATGATAGCTCTGTTTAGCGAGGTGCCTTCATTCAACCAAACAGATCGCCACAGTAGTAAGGGTCTTAACATGATTAAATCATTCAAAAGGTGGGACCCCGTTTCCTTATGAACCAGGGTATTAGAGGTAGATTTGGGTAGACACAGGAGCCTTTTCAAGAAGTTATTCTCCTCTATCTGTAGGCACCCGGCAGATATCACACCCCAAACTCCTGCCCCATAAAGGGCTGCAGATAGACATTTAGATTGATAGATTTTTAGCATATCAGCTATGCGTCTATTTCCCAGTTTCTTTGCAAAAAGGAAAACCCCATTAGCACTTCTAATCATCTTGGTTTTAACCGCTCTGTGTTCAGTATTCCAGCTACCATTTTTTGAGAAATGAATCCCCAAATAGCAGAAATTATCTACTTTTAAAACCTGTTCACCTTCTATAACATAATGAGAGTTAACTTTCGTTTTTGTCTTAGCTCGACCTGAACACTCCATCACATAGGTTTTAGACCTATTGATCACCAGTTTCCTGCTTTTGATGAACTGAACAAACCTGTCCATCAACCGTTGGAGACCCAGGGGGGTCCTGGACAGCAGCACAGCGTCGCCCGCATGGAGTAACACAGGGATATTAAGGCTGTTAACTCTTGGGGCGTCTGCCGAAACTGTTTGCAGGACCGAATCCACCTCATTAATGAAGAGAGTAAAAAGTAGGGGTGCTAAAACACACCCCTGCCTGATTCCCCTCCCAATCCTAAACTTGCTTGTGCATTCCCCATTTGGCCCATATCGGACGCTAGTACTAAGTTTTTCATACAGGCGAGCTAGAAAATACACTATACAGTCTGGAGCTCCCATGTCAATCAATTTAGCCCACAGTAAGGCATGGTCTACCATATCAAAAGCACTGCTTAAGTCGGCAAAGCATAAATACAATGACCCTTTTTTGGCCTGGGTATGTTTCCCGACCAAAAGTTCTAAATTTAAGCAATGCTCAATAGTACCACGTCCTTTTCTGAATCCAAACTTACTATTAGTTAAAATCTCATTTGTCTCTGCCCATTCCTCTAATCTGGCTAATAGAACACGACTCATAACTTTTACCGATGAGTCCAGTAGGGATATTGGTCGGTAGTTTTTTACTTCGCCCCGGTCTCCCTTCTTATAGATAGGGATTATAATTGATTCTGCCCATGTAGATGGTATTTTTGAGCAGACAGCTGCATTAAAGATCTTAACCAATAGGGGGGCCCAAATCTCCGGGGCGGTCTTATAAACATCTATAGGTACCCCATCGGGTCCTTGGGCCTTCCCTCCCTTACTAGCTGTTATACTAACCATAACTTCCTCTACTGTGATATCTAGTGCAACTATAGGCCACCCTTTTCCTAGGGGGGCTATGCTATTGCCAGAATCAAATATGGTTGAAAAATGTTTGATCCATGACTCTATGCTCACATTAGATGTGAGCACTGGAGCCTTCTCGTCCTTAAGGAATGGACTATTTACCGTAGACCAAAACAGGTTACAATTCCTTTGTTCTGCTGCTTGGCTTAAATTGTGCCACGCTTCCTGCTGTAGCTCAGCCTTTCTGCGCTTAAGGACCAATTTAAAATCCTGCCTAAGTTGGATCACTAAACACCTGTCTCTTGGTTTGGCTGCTAATGCATCTTTAAGATCTCTCCGAGCATTTGAACAAACATGATCGAACCAGCCCCTATTTTGTCTATTCATGTGCCCCCCCTCTTTAGTAAACTTCTTTCTAATAATTGAATTAATTCTATCAAAGTGGTCAATACTAGCAGCAACTGTCTCCCCCTGTTCGAGAATTGCCGAGATTTCCATTAAACAACTATTGATGATAGAATCAGATGTTTCTTCGGCTTTTTCTCCCTTCCACCTCAACCTAACCCCGTTAGTTCTGTGCGGTTCAATATTAACGATTGAACCCGAGTTGGGAGTGGTGGTAGGTTTCCAAATCTTAATTTCAGTGATTAGACAGTTATGATCACTCAACATTACATCAACCACCTTGACCTCAGAGCACATGGGTATTAGGTTGGTAGACATGCATATAAAATCAATTACCGTATTGGCCCCCCTCCCTTTGAAAGTTGGGATACTTTCTCCCAGATCATTCTTTACATTTTCCATGATTTCCATGTCATAATCTATCAGAAAGTTATTCAGGGTTTCACCATACAAATGATGAGGAAAATGAACTTCAGCATCCCCTGAATGATTATAGACACCACATAGATTCTGGGATGATAAGGGGCAAATGGAAACATTAAAATCCCCCACAAAAATAAATTCATAAACACCATTAAAATTCTCTACAAGATTACACACTACATTGTGTAAATCATTTACAACTGTGTGCCTAGTACCGTCAAATATATTATTGTAGAAATTAATCAACAGAACATTTCTACCTGCGTCTTGTGCAAGCCAAAGGATTTGGGAATGGACCCCCACTTTTACATACTCTTTTACTAATACAGGTAACTTCACTGAAATCACAACTAGCAGACCTCCTCTAGATCTGCCATGAGGTGAGGCCAATGCGGGAAGCTCATAGGAAACAAAACCATCACTCCCCTTATATTCTCTACACCATGTTTCCTGTAGACAGATAATGTCAAATAAGCCAATAAAATCTTTCCATCCCAACATTTCTTCTTTGGCCATCAAACCTGCAATATTCCAGCTAGCAATATGACAAGTTGCCTTAACCTTTTCTAGGCTGACATTGGGCGTTTCATCAGTAGATACGGACACGTTATTATTTACATTAAAATGCTCTATGTTAAACTCTAAATGCTCCTCTTCGCCCCCATTAGACAAACAATCCATATTCACAGTATTAATCGTTTCAGATAGGGACATTTTTGACTCTCCAATATCATCTCTCACCTGGACTAGGTTTCTCTTATGTCAATCATTTTGGTCCAGGAAACTCAGTGACTGAAACCTATTCTGTGTTGGGACTTGGTATAGCATCCCATTAATAGGTGACATAACACTATTGCATACTGATGGGAAATTGGGCGCATGTGTTATAAATCTATTCCCACCATGGACCGAGCTCGACATATGCATTGGCGTGACAAAAGGGCCATCCTGGGGACCAAAACAGAAGGTGTGTGGCCCTGGTCTGTTTGCAATAGAATGATAGTTAATATTATTAATCGAAGACCCCTCCCAACTATTTACTGGGTGCGACCTGTTTAAATGGTTGTAGAAATATCCCAGTGGCCTCGCAACGACATCTGTCTCTGACTGCGTGATTGAGGCCGCTCTAAGGAGGACCGTCGCAACATGTTGCGGATGTTTAAAGTTAATAATCACGCAGTCACCCCCACAGGTTTTTTTGGTGTTGCCAATCCAGTTGACTCTTCTGATAGAAATAATCTGATCAGAGTAGCCAACTGGATAGCCACAGTGTCGACTTAGCCAAGAGATAGCTTTATTTTTTAGTGAATCCGACGACTCTTGGGTAATAGGGGCCTGTGTAATAGGTGGGACATTAGTTAGAACTACAACATATGGTACACATTCAGGTGGGAGGTCTACAGGGCGCTTACTTGTTCTTACAGGACCCCTACTTATTCCCCCTGAGGCAGCCACTGGAACTGTTACATCTGGTACTAGACCAATCTGCTCCCCATTTGAAGATAATGTTGGTCTTACATCCTGATTTGTAATAACCTTTCCTATACTGTATGACCCTGCTCTCTGCTGCTGAGAAGGTCTACCCTTATCCTGAACAACAGGAGTTGTCGATACAGGTCGTTCTTTGGATCGTTGTTTCCCAGTAGTGACAATAGCAGGGGGGCTGTTTATGTTTCTTGGTTGAGCCCTTTCCTGTGTAGATATTAAGATTGGTGGTGTTATATCTTTAATCATTAACACGGTTTTGTCCAAGGTACCAGTATGCTGGTCAACCGTGTCCCTTAATCTTAGAACTTCACCGCACAATCCCTTTATTTTAGCAAGCAATGGCTCGATAATCGTTTGGAGTTTCTTATCAATAGTGCCTATCAGCAAATCTAATTGATCAGAATCAATGGAGACACAGCTTTCTTTAATTAGTGTCCCTATATCCTCTGAGTTATCCTTATGAGTTAAGTCCTTTTTATATTTTCTCCCTGAGTGATACTTTCCCCTTTTAGGAACAGGTTTCCTACAAGCTCTCATTAATCTTGTGGCCCTCATTGACTGTTGAGGGGTACCCTCGCAAGTGTCACCCAGATCATCTTCCGCAATAGTCACATTATTGGTAACCTCATTAGAATCTACCGCTGTACTATTATTGTCCATCTCAGTTACTATAACATGATCACTGGGTGTACTAGTGTCCACATTATTAAGATCCGGTGCCACAACCAAAGGGGAATGTTCCAAAGTACTCTTCCCTAAAGATTTCCTCCTGTCCGTATTTATTCTATTAACTACCTTCAGTAGATAGTTATCAGGTAAAGTGGATTGAATAGACATAATGGGTGGTAAGTCAGGAGACAGTCAGCAATGAATATATAAAATGAGGTTAATGTCACTATATACCACTTGGATGTACTCACAAGTAGAAATAAGGGGGGTGGCCCGTCCCGTCCCTGGTCGTCCCCGGACGGCCACAGACGGCCCGCCCTCTGCCCGGGCTCAGCCCGGCGACGCCCGCGACGCGGAGGGAGCCTCCTGTTTAAATAGCGCCTCCGGGCGCGCAGCGGCAGGAAGTGGCCGGAAGTGGTCGCCTGGCCCTCTGGGAGCTGTAGTCTCCAGCCGCCACCAGCCGCGAGATGTAGAAACGCGGCAGCGGCGAGACCACAGCGTCAGGGCCCCAGGAGCAGGAAGGCGTCCAGCAGGTCAGTGCCCCACAACGTTATGGCTTGGTTTCCGCCGGTACAATCACCCCCCGCTCCACCGAGGGAGCCTCCTGTTTAAATAGCGCCTCCGGGCTCGCAGCGGCAGGAAGTGGCCGGAAGTGGTCGCCTGGCCCTCTGGGAGCTGTAGTCTCCAGCCGCCACCAGCCGCGAGATGTAGAAAAGCGGGAGCGGCGAGACCACAGCGTCAGGGCCCCAGGAGCAGGAAGGCGTCCAGCAGGTCAGTGCCCCACAACGTTATGGCTTGGTTTCCGCCGGTACAATCACCCCCCGCTCCACCGAGGGAGCCTCCTGTTTAAATAGCGCCTCCAGGCGCGCAGCGGCAGGAAGTGGCCGGAAGTGGTCGCCTGGCCCTCTGGGAGCTGGTCTCCAACCGCCACCAGCCGCGAGATGTAGAAACGCGGCAGCGGCGAGACCACAGCGTCAGGGCCCCAGGAGCAGGAAGGGGTCCAGCAGGTCAGTGCCCCACAACGTTATGGCTTGGTTTCCGCCGGTACAATCACCCCCATGGGAAAAACGCGTTTTGGGACCCCCCTTTTTTCTCGGCCCCCCCTTGACGAACCCCCCCAAATTTTCAGTGGCTGCTCAGAAACAAAACGTTCCATTTTCCTGAAAATTTCAGCCAATTCCGTCCACAAACGCCAAAGTTATTAGACATAGAATTTTCAAAAATCCCATAGAGAAAAAATCCTAACTATATATACCTACTGGCGACCGCCAGTAGGTAATATATATATATATATATATTACCTACTGGCGGTCGCCAGTAGGTAATATATATATATATATATATTACCTACTGGCGGTCGCCAGTAGGTATATATAGTTAGGATTTTTTCTCTATGGGATTTTTGAAAATTCTATGTCTAATAACTTTGGCGTTTGTGGACGGAATTGGCTGAAATTTTCAGGAAAATGGAACGTTTTGTTTCTGAGCAGCCACTGAAAATTTGGGGGGGGTTCGTCAAGGGGGTCCCAAAACGTGTTTTTAACATTGAGTTTCCCATAGGGCGGTTGGCCTCACTTTTAGCTCGAACGGCTGAATGGTTTTGCACGAAACTTGGCAAAATTGTAGGGACTGGTAGCCCGATGTGCCTTTTGTAGGTCTCAATATATGTGCTTCAGTGGATTTTGAGAAATTAACGTTCAAAAAAAGATATATATCTGTAACAGCGGACCGGGCAGCGCTCCGCTACGCGTACTTTTCGCGCAACGGAGCTTTGTGAAGCGAAGCTGATTGGTTCTCCGGCGTCTGTCAACATTCCAAACAGTCCGTAGCGGCCGCCATCTTGTCTCTCGGTAGGATCGAGAGACAAGAGGAGGCCAAAGCGAAGGGGCAAATGACCATAAGGGGGCATAGTAGATCCTCGCTGACCCTCTAGGTTTGATGTGGAGGTTTTAAAAGGGTCCCGCGGGGCAAAAAATAATAATAATAATAATAATCGAACGGCTGAATGGATTTGCACGAAACTTGGTAAAATATTAGGGACTGGTAGCCCGATGTGCCTTTGTTAGGTCTCAATATATGTGCTCCAGTGGATTTTGAGAAATTAACGTTCAAAAAAAGATATATATATCTGTAACAGCGCTCCGCTTCGCGTAACGGAGGTTTGCGAAGCTGATTGGTTCTCCGGCGTCTGTAAACATTGCAAACAGTCCGTAGCGGCCGCCATCTTGTCTCTCGGTAGGATCGAGAGACAAGAGGAGGCCAAAGCGAAGGGGCAAATGACCATAAGGGGGCATAGTAGATCCTCCTTGACCTCTTAGGTTTGATGTGGAGGTTTTAAAAGGGCCCCGCGGGGCAAAAAAATAATAATAATAATAATCGAACGGCTGAATGGATTTGCACGAAACTTGGCAAAATTGTAGGGACTGGTAGCTCCATGTGCCTTTGCTAGGTCTCAATATATGTGCTTCAGTGGATTTTGAGAAATTAACGTTCAAAAACAAGATATATATCTGTAACAGCGCTCCGCTTCGCGGAGATAAAATTATATCTGTATTACCTAGCTGTTGCTAACACCAGTTAGCGACGGCTAGTAGGAGATAGCGACCATCTTGGGCCCCACTTTGCATGTGAGTGATATTTATCACTAATGACATGCAAAGTGGGCGTGCCAAGATGTTAGCGACTGGAAACAGTCGCTAACATCGCTATCTCCTATTATCAACTTTTGGAAATATTCGAGATAAGCGCGAATATCTCCAAAAAGTAGCACCTGCCCTGAGCAGTTCTTAGCCATGTTATCCAATGGGAGGTGGATAACATGGCTAAGAGCATTAGCTCGGTAATGCATGAATATCGCTGAGTTTTCAGCGATATTAATGCATTGCGGTCGTTTATTATCGTATTTGCGATAAACCTTGATAATAGCAAGGTTTATCTGCGATAATTTCTGACGATGCTTAGCGGTAAAAAAATCGTTGCTAAGCATCGTTAGGGATAAATATCGCTTAACTTTGGTAATATGCCCCAACGTCTGTTAACGTTCGATTCGAAGGAAATCAGGAAGTGTTGAAAAACATTGTCTGCGCCATCTTGTCTTTTTTCAAATGCCACACTTTTGTCGTGCACGGCAGCCATTTTAGATGCCTTGACCAGACCCACTCTCTGCACGCTGTCGATCCTTAGCATGGCTCCCCACCCTCGCAAGCATCTCCCCCAGGCAGTGGTCACCCCCGCTTTCTGTCTTATGCATGGGTAATAAACCTCCCCCCATCTGCGCTGCTCTTCCCTGAGAATCACACCCTGTGCCCGCCCGACACCTCCCTTTCGCCCTATTCACTACCGCACCCTCTGACACTCCTCTTCCTCTGTGTCCGATTGTCCAGGCCGGTCCTAGGCTATCAGCTAGCCCTGCAGATGTAGTTTATGGCCCCAGCTGTAAAGAATCACCCCTCTTCAAAGGAGTTATAGTAGATCAATGCCCACACTCGATGAGGTTCGTCACAGCAGAAGCGTTCCTATTATCTGAAAACCATCCTGTATTGTGATTGGGGAGGGGACCGAGCCTGAAGCGGAAGATTCCAGGGATGACTCTTTGTACATCAAAGTTTTTACAATTATGTGTCACATTAAAAATATATAGCACTCCGACAAAGTAGTAAGATTATAAAACTTTAATAATTTATAAATATATACAAGAAAACAAAAATAGTAATAACATATAAACATTTTTAGGGAAAAACAACGAAGTAGCGGTCGGCTGTGCGAATAGTCCCAACGCAGCACAACGTCCAGATTTCCGGCGTGGGGCGTCGCGGGGGGTGGGTCATCAGTAGCAAACTGTTGTGCGAATAGTTCCAAGGCAGCAGAACGCGCTGAAATCTAGATGACACGAAAGTGATGTCTAGTAAGTTGCCACCCAGCAAATAACGGCGTGGGGCGTCGCGGGGGTGGGTCATCAGTAGCAAACTGTTGTGCGAATAGTTCCAAGGCAGCAGAACGATGGCACCACGGTGATGTCCAGTAAGTTGCCGCACTGGTTTTGGTATCCTACAATGCTGCTCCGAATAACGGCGTGAGGCGCCCCGGGGGAGGCGGCGTGAACGGGCCTCTCCAGGTGGAGTGTCATCTGTTGTAGTGGGGCGCCCCTTTACCGTTTCAGTTGCCATTCCGTCCGTTTTTGGTCCACTGTGTCAAAAGCCGCAATTCAGCTGAGTTGCGCCCACTCTTGCGGTGCAGCGATAGGCGGCTGTCACAGGACTCTCAAAATGGCGGCAGGCTGTTTCCTTTTTGGGCCTGGTCCACTGAAATGGCCCTGGGACACCTTGGAAATCGGACGCTTGTCTGCTAGGTCTTGGACCCCATTCTCGAAAGCGTCCCCTCCGCCTTGAGGATTTATCAAAAGTTTTGGGGGCCCCCGACTCCTGTAGGCTTCTGGTGGGGAGCGGTTGCCATGATTGCTCGCAGAATGACCACGACGGAGCTACGAGATGGTGGTGCTCTCATGCTGACGCAAGCTTCAGTCTGAAACATCCAGAAACAAGGTGGGGCTTTCATCGTTTGGGGAAAAAAAAAAGTTTTCATCCAATGAAAAGTGTTGTTTTTAGGTCATATGATCAAGCCTTCCATCATTAGGAAACCAAAAGTAAAATGAACCAATGAAAAGTTTTATAAACAAGTCACATGACCTGTTATGCGGCATAGGGTATAAAATGCGGAGAAAATACGTTGGCACGTGAGGCGGCGTCAGTAGCGGACCGATGTGCGAATAGGCCGAAGGCAACACAACGCGCCAAGATCCGGATGGCACCGAGGTGGTGTCCAGCAAGTTGCAGCACTGGTGTGGCCATCCTATAATGCTGAAAGTCGGCGTGGGGCACCCCGTTGGCCTGTGAGTTTGCGTCAGTAGCGGACCGATGTGCGAATAGGCCGAAGGCAGCACAACGCGCCAAGATCCGGATGGCACCGAGGTGGTGTCTAGTAAGTTGCCGCACTGGTGTGGCCATCCTACAATGTTGAAAGTCGGCGTGGGGCGCCCCGTTGGCCTGTGAGATGGCGGCAGTAGCGGACCGATGTGCGAATGGGGCCAAAGGCAGCGCAAAATTTTTTTCGGAATAGAAGACACCACAAGGCGCTGAGATGCCAAGATCCGGATGGCACCGAGGTGGTGTCTAGCAAGTTGTGGCACTGGTGTGGCCATCCTACAATGGTAAAAGTCGGAGTGGGGCGCCCTGTTGGCCTGTGAGATGGTGTCAGTAGCGGACTGATGTGCGAATGGGGCCAAAGGCAGCGCAACAATATTTTCTGAAGAGAATACACCACAAGGCGCTGAGATGCCAAGATCCAGATGGCACCGAGGTGATGTCTAAGTTGCGGACCGATGTGCGAATGGGGTCAAAGGCAGCGCAACAATATTTTCTGTATGGAAGATACCACTAGGCGTTGAGATGCCAAGATCCGGATGGTACCGAGGTGATGTCTAGCAAGTTGCTGTACTGGTGTGGTCATCCTACAATGCTGAAACTCGGCGTGGGGCGCCCTATTAGCCTGTGAGATGGCGTCAGTAGCGGACCGATGTGTGAATGGGGCAAAGGTAGCGCAAGAATATTTTCTGAATAGAAGACACCACAAGGCGCTGAGATGCCAAGATCCGGATGGCACGAGGTGGTGTCTAGTAAGGTGCACTGGTGTGGTCATCCTACAATGCTGAAACTCGGCGTGGGGCGCCCGATTAGTCTGTGAGATGGCGTCAGTAGCGGACCGATGTGCGAATAGGCCGAAGGCAGCACAACGCGCCAAGATCCGGATGTCACCGTGGTGGTTTCATAGTTGAGAGGCACTTCATCTGCAGTGGGGCGCCGAGATCCGGATGGCACGAGGTGATGTCTAGCAAGTTGCTGTACTGGTGTGGCCATCCTACAATGCTGATAGTCGGCGTGGGGCGCCCCGTTGGCCTGTGAGATGGCGTCAGTAGCGGACCGATGTGCGAATGGGGCCAAAGGCAGCGCAACAATATATTCTGAATTGAAGACACCACAAGGCGCTGAGATGCCAAGTTCCAGATGGCACCGAGGTGGTGTCTAGCAAGTTGTGACACTGGTGTGGCCATCCTACAATGGTAAAAGTCGGCGTGGGGCGCCCTGTTGGCCTGTGAGATGGTGTCAGTAGTGGACCGATGTGCGAATGGGGACAAAGGCTGCGCAACAATATTTTCTGACTGATACCACAAGGCGCTGAGATGCCAAGATCCGGATGGCACCGAGGTGATGTCTAGCAAGTTGCTGTACTGGTGTGGCCATCCTACAATGGTAAAAGTCGGCGTGGGGCGCCCTGTTGGCCTGTGAGATGGTGTCAGTTGCAGACCGATGTGCGAATGGGGCCAAAGGCAGCGCAACTATATTTTCTACAATATTTTCGGAATAGAAGACACCACAAGGCGCTGAGATGCCAAGATCCGGATGGCACCGAGGTGATGTCTAGCAAGTTGCTGTACTGGTGTGGCCATCCTACAATGGTAAAAGTCGGCGTGGGGCGCCCTGTTGGCCTGTGAGATGGTGTCAGTTGCGGACCGATGTGCGAATGGGGCCAAAGGCAGCGCAACAATATTTTCTGTATGGAAGATACCACTAGGCGTTGAGATGCCAAGATCCGGATGGCACCGAGGTGATGTCTAGCAAGTTGCTGTACTGGTGTGGTCATCCTACAATGCTGAAACTCGGCGTGGGGCGCCCCATTAGCCTGTGAGATGGCGTCAGTAGCGGACCGATGTGTGAATGGGGCAAAGGTAGCGCAAGAATATTTTCTGAAGAGGAGACACTACAAGGGGCTGAGATTCGGTTACCACCGAGGTGATGTCTAGCAAGTTGCCGCACTGGTGTGGCCATCCTACAATACTGCTCCGAATAACGGCGTGGGGTGCCCGAAGGGGGGGGGGGGGGAGGCGGCGTGAACGGGCCTTCCCAGGTGGAGGCTCGTCTGCTGTAGTGGGGCGCCCCTTTACCGTTTCAGTTGCCATTCAGCTGAGTTTCGGCTGCTCTTGATGCTACAGCGACAGGCGGCTGCAACAGGACTCTCAAAATGGCGGCCTGTTCTTTGGATTTGGGCCTGGTCCACTAAAATGGCCCTGGGACACCTTAGAACTCGGACGCTCGATTTTTTTTTCCTTTCCTGTACATGCAAAAAAAGGTAAATGTCCGGTACGTTACACGCTTCATCTATCACGATGAACTCTCCAGAGGAACCGAAAAAAAATATAGTTATGGTAACTATACCATGCATCGTCATATGGAGAGGTGGCACCAATTAATTATAGTGCTGCATAAAAGAGAGATTTGGAGGAGAACCCCTGACCTGCTAGTACATTCATCAAAGAAGTGGCACTGACAGCATCAGAGGCAAGGGAAACGGTCCCAAATATTTAGAAGAACTTTGGAAAGATTAAAATGACATGTTTAGATTGTGGCAAATTAATTTCATGTGGACAGATGAGTGTTACTCTAATAAATACAGCATATGAACATCATCATAGTCGAGGGTTGGTAGAGACATTTTGACTATATCCTGGACCTGCCCGTCCTCGCCCAAAATGGCGCCGGAATAAATGGGACTCGTAACTCCTTGTTGTGTACTGGTTGCAGAACCTTGAAATCACGAGATACGTATGCAGTTTTGAAGCACATGGCGGGCGGGGACGAGAATTGATTGAATATTTCGACATCCCTATTGATATTAAGTTCTGATGTGTTATTGATTACTGTACTATTGAAAGTTCGAATTAACGTCACCCATGGTACTTGCCCGCAAATGTATATGTAGATAATTTTATTGTAACTGGCCCTGTCGTATTTTAATTATAAAATGTACGTCCACCGATTCCGTAACTGTTAGACACCTTAGTTCTTGCAACCTAATGGCCCGCCCGTTACGTTCCTCTACAGTGTAAATGTCTACTCATCATATACGATTACAGTTTGCTCCGTGGCCGGCCCACGTGGTTATAGGCTCGTATTTGTATAATGAAATTTTCACAATAAAGGTTTTTAAAAGAAAACATGGTAGTAGTATATACATTGGTAAAGTTTTTAATAATAGTCACTGTTTTAGAATCATTAAAAGGCAAGTGAAATAAAGCAGACCAATTACATGAAGGGTAAAAGGTATAATACGAAGGAACGCAGTAAAGATAAATGGTCAAGGGCTGTTGTGTTTTCTACTCCTGCAACATAAAGTGATCGATAAGAATCTCATATTCAGGCGTATCGGCGACTAAGACAGCAGGTCGACCCTCTTTTGCTCAACGGCTCCGTCATGGGACGAAGAAACGCTCTTTTTCTCGAAAAAAGTATATATTTTACTTGCAGGACAGTTGTAAATTTTCCGGGAAAGTACATTAGCCTGGAACATTATAACATATATTTAAGAAAAAATAATGTTCGGAAGTAATAAAAAGCGTAATTTTTAGGTCATATGACCAAGCCTTTCATCATTAGAATAAGAAAAGTAAAATGAACCAATGAAAAGTTTTATTAACAAGTCACATGACTTGTTATCCTTACGTTACGCGCTGCGCGCCCCGGATGACTTCCGGATGCGCTAACGCGGCGCGTCATATGACGCATTACGCGACAACGCAGGTCCAGAATATAGTCAAAATGTCTCCACCAACCAGCGGTCGGAACACAACCCCTTTCAGCAGGCTAAATAGTTCTGTTAAATGACAACAGAAGGGACAGGCAACAAGAACCATCAGTCAAAGAGGGGAGGGCTAGTTCTTCTCTACCGGGTTACATTGGGGCGCTACCGGAACTGATCGAATTGGTAGTCTACAGTGTTTCTGGATGTTTCAGACTGAAGCTGGGGTTAGCATGAGAGCAGCACCATTTCGTAGCTCCGTCGTGGCCATTCCGCAACCAATCATGGCAGCCGCTCTTTATCGTTATTTTGGGCGGGGTGGGTGGCGGAGCCGAGCTGTTTTGCAGCCATCATTGTGTGGAGTTCAGTTCATCTCACTAGTTTTGTATTTGTCATGAGGGGTTGTTCCTAATGTTTCTATTTTAGCGAGGTCAAAAAGAGATCCCATTAGTGGCCTACTGATTTTGCTCGATTCCTTTTCTTTTTTTTTTTACACGATTTTTCGTTATCTGCAAAGACTAAACAGAGTATTGCGACTCTGTGTTTGTTTGTAAATAGAGAATGAACCAAAGAGAACCAATTCTAAAACAGTAAATACTTGGATAACAATCAATCAAATGGAGAGACAAGCAGGCACGACGTATTACAACGGGGGCAAAGGCCTGCGTTAACTACCTTTCACTACCTGCAAAGAGAGAGTACTCCTAATAGAAATGAGGGGGGGGGGCAGCATTCAAAGCAGATCAGTGTGCATAAACACGAAAATGTTTTCACTTACCACGTACTTGACATTCGACAGCTTATGATATTTGCTATTAAAAAACCATTGAAATTCACTGAAAAAACCATAGGTTATAGACCATATATAGTTAGGAATTAGCATTTACAAAACCTTGAAAATTCACTGAAAAAACCATAGGTTATAGACCATATATAGTTAGGAATTAGCATTTAAAAAACCTTATTTTACTCACACAAAACCATTGAAATTCCATATATAGTTAGTTGCACTAACTATATATCGCGCACCCGCAATCCACTGCTGATCATGTCACATATTACATCATTCATGACATGGTCAGTGACATCACTGATGACATCTCAAATGACATCACTGATGACATCACTGATGACATCTCAAATGACATCACTGATGACATCACTGATGACATCTCAAATGACATCACTGATGACATCACTGATGACATCTCATTTGACATTACTGATCACATCACTGATGACATCATTCATGTGATAATACGATGAACCTCTTCAGACTCTAATATAACCTTAGATACACTCAGTGTAAACAGACACTCATAGACTGTCACTCATCCATGGAGTTACTCAGACACTTAGTCAGTCATGCAAAGAATCAATCACACCTCCATTTCCTCAACTATACAGTTATACACACCTTACTTATTCAAACATATACTAAAACATATTTACTCACTTATACAATCCTGGATACAAGTTCACAATGATCCATACAGCCACTCACACATTCACTGGCTCTTATGCACAGTTATTTATATATATGTCAACTCTCACATGTACTGTGTTTTACATATGTACTTACTTTGACATGTAGCACTGAGATATCCATTCACTCACCAATACACTCATGCACACAGTCAACCGCCCATACAGCTGTTTCCACATGCACTTTTGAACCCATACATCTAGTCAATCAACTGCTCACACATCTATGCAGAGAGTCATACACCTCCCAGCCACCCACACACACACTCAGTCTCCCATACAAATGCTTGGGCAACCAATCAATAACCCATACAGTTAATCATATAGCTAATGATCAACACATGCAGCAGTTTACAGAACAACAGACATAATGATGCACAAATTAAGACAGTTTAGTCACTAACCCATGCACTCAGTGAGACACATTTAATCAGTCACTCATACAGTCAGCCATGCCCCTACTAAATCCTTCATCAAGACACTTATACATCCACTCATTCTTCAATATGTAAGACATATTTTAACTTTACAGAATTATACAGTCACTGGATGTAGTCATCAGTGATGTCATTTGAGATGTCATCAGTGATGTCATCAGTGATGTCATTTGAGATGTCATCAGTGATGTCATCAGTGATGTCACTGACCATGTCATGAATGATGTAATATGTGACATGATCAGCAGTGGATTGCGGGTGCGCGATATATAGTTAGTGCAACTAACTATATATGGAATTTCAATGGTTTTGTGTGAGTAAAATAAGGTTTTTTAAATGCTAATTCCTAACTATATATGGTCTATAACCTATGGTTTTTTCAGTGAATTTTCAAGGTTTTGTAAATGCTAATTCCTAACTATATATGGTCTATAACCTATGGTTTTTTCAGTGCATATATATATACATCACTGATGACATCTCAAATGACATCACTGATGACATCACTGATGACATCATCCAGTGAATGTGGTTTAGTTCCATATTTAAATATGTATTATTTATATAGCAATCTGCAGTGAATAATGAGTGGATATATAAAAATCTGGATAGTAGATTTAGGAGCAGTGTGATTAATGATTGATTGTCTACTTGAGTAATTTATAGTGTCTCACTAAATATATTGGATAGTGACTAAACTGTGTGAATATCTACATTACTTGGTCAGTTGTTGTGTAAACTGCTGCACCAGTTGGTTACTAGCTACGTGAAACTTTATATTAGTTATTGATAAGTTAACTGATTATTTACAATGAACAGTGAATGTGTGTGTGCTTCGGTGGGGGGGTTTGTGACTGCCCAAAGATATGTGAATAATTAATTCAGTACGTATGAGGTTAAACTATGTATTATAATACTTGTTTGTGTGAGTGAATATCTTTATGGATGTGGTGATGAGCAAAAACATTTCTCAATGGTACATGTCCAACAAAATAGAAAAAATAAAAGACAGTGTGTGTGACAGTTGTTGTATATAAATAACTTCCTACAACTCATTGATTCCATGAGTGACTGTATAGATAATTCTATACTTGTAAACGTGTTTTCATAACACACTAAGTGTGAGTTACTATCTATATGAATAAATGAAGTGCTATTTGTATAAGTGTGTAGCTGAGTAAATGTAAATAGGATACATTGTTTACAAAAGATGACTGCATAACTGAATAGTATGTGTGCTGATGTGTAATGTCTATATAAGTGTATAAGTATATTTGATTGTGTTCTATTGATCATTGACAACATGTATGAGTGAATCTATAGGTAATTGATTAGATGTGTGTGTAGAACTAGGAATCACTGAGTGGGTTTTTAGATACTAGTATTGCTGTGTCAATGGATTAAAATATGGTACTCTGTATTTTAAAGTGACTGATGAAAGATTATAGCAGTGTATGATGAGGTGTATCTGACTCTCACGTGAATGATGTCATTAGTGATGTCATCAGTGGTTTCAATTGAGATGTCATCAGTGATGTCACTGACCATGTCATGAATGATGTAATATGTGACATCATCACCAGTGGATTGCGGATGCGAATTTCAATGGTTTTGTATGAGTGAAACGTTCAGCTAACAATAACACCCCTAAAACCTATGTTTTTTTCAGTGAATTTCTAAGGTGTTTGAAATGCTAATTCCTAACTATAACCTGCTTGAAACCTATGGTTTTTTCAGCGAATTTCAAAGGTTTTTTAAATGATAATTCCAAACTATAACCTGCCTGAAACCTATGTTTTTTCAGTAAATTCCAAAGGTTTTTTAAAAGATAATTCCAAAGTATAATCTGCCTGAAACCCAAAGTTTTTTGCAGTGATTTTGAAAGATGTATTCAATAACAATTTTTAAATCTATTAATTGGTATATTTATTTCTTTGTTACTGATTTACAATTTTGTTTAAATATATTTATTTCTAGATATCTTATTTTTTAGATTACATTACACATTTTTAAAATATTTAAAAAAAAATGTAATATATATTTTATATTTTGTAAAATATTTTTATAACATTTTCTATTTTCTTTTTTTTATAATTTTTGGTGCAGTCCCACACCCAAAGCGCACCTCTCTCGATTGCTGCGCAGAAGATAGCTGCCATTTTACAATTGTTCTGTAGGATGCGCCTAGGGTCTGCGATGGGTGTGTATTTTCATGCGCAATTGCTATGCGACCCGTACGTGACTTCAAGCGCATACGCAACATATACGTATCATGCCACACCACGTGCGCGAGTTTCGGCATGATGTCATCTACGTGTTCAACGCAGTGGGCACATGACTTCCGCAAAATTTTTTGATTAAAAAAAAGATATATATATATATTTGTATTTAATATAAATATTAAGGAGAAAAAAATAATATTCTTTTAGTTTTAATAAACTTATATTACTTTTAAATGCAATTTGGAGAAGTCGCCCTAGATGGGTGCTGCGTGTATGCACCCAACGCGGATCCCATGTTACCAAAAAAAAGAGAATTAAGTTGTTTATAACACTTACTGTTCTAACTATTGAAGAACCCCACCCATTTCAATTACTCTTCTTAGACCTTCCTTAGGAGAAGACCAATCCTGAAAAGAACGTCACTTTTTGTTCATTGGAATCCTGAACTTCTTTTTTGGAGTAAAAAATGGCTGCACCACTGCAAGAATCATCTGATTCTGGTGATTTTGTTACTGAACAATTTCTACCAGAACCTCACCCTCCCAAAAGATACACATCCATCAGTACGGCTTGGAGATCTAGCTGGTTCCAAACAGTCTATCACATGCGGAGTTCCACAGGGCTCCTCCCTGTCACCTCACCTGTTCAATCTCTACATCCTCCCATTGATTCAGGCCCTTAGAGATGAGCAGGAGATGGTATTTAACTACGCTGACGATTTACAGCTATTGTTTATGATTGATAACTCTGAGCCCTCCATCTTGCATTTTCAATCAACCATGAGGTACATCAAAGCCTGGATGGACCAAAATCAGCTGAAATTAAACCCGGTAAAAACCGAGTTAGTCCTCACTGGAGATAGCGCCAAACATTGGGGCCCCCACTATTGGCCATCGGACTTGGGTCAAGCCCCGACCCCTTCACGCTTGGGGTCACCGTGGACTGCGATCTCTCGCTAAAAACACAAGTGGGCCAGGTGGTCTCTAAGTGCTTTTTTCAATTAAGAAAAATCCGGAAGGTTCAGCGTCTCCTCACCTTGGAGGCAGCGACCCAGGTAGTGATCGCCACCGTTTTGTCCCATTTGGACTATGCGAATTCCATTTACCTGGGTCTTCCCCTCTATTTATCAAAACGTCTCCAGATGGTGCAGAATTACGCCGCTAGATTTATTTTGAATCAACCTAGGTGGCACTCAGCCACTCCTTCACTCATGAAGCTCCATTGGCTTCCGGTGATCCAACGTTGCACCTTTAAAACTGGATGCATGATCTTTAAATCCCTACATGGCAAAAGTCCCAAATTCATTGACCAACTTATCACAAAGTACGTTCCATCTCGTAACCTCCGCTCATCCCATCACGGCCTCCTCCAGATTCCCCCTTTTAAACTCAAGCGATCTGGCGGTCGCAGGTTTGCAACATTGGCTCCTTGTCTGTGGAACACCTTCCCTTTTGAGATTCGGACCTGTCAGGACCTCCTCTCATTTCGGAAAGCTTTAAAGACCTGGCTTTTCAGACAAGCATACCAATAATTCTTCATCCCATATCTACGACTATGTTACTGTTGATCTCAGCGCCAAGAAACCAATCGGTGATAGTGCGCTTAATAAATGCCTTATTAACATAACATAACATAACATCCATCGTATGGAAATTTTTTACTTTTCCACCAAAGTAACATGCAAGATTTGCCAGGCAGTACTGTCCAGAGGAGATCTAAACAAGAAATACTCCTGTGGAATGCGCAAGCACCTCCAATCAATGCATCCTGTGAACTATGTAGAAGACCGCGCCAAAATGCACCTCCACCACCGGCAATACCAAGTACCTCTGCGGCATCACCTTCAACATCACCACCAGAGATATGTCCCCAATTCATGAAAGTTAGAATGCACTGCGTGAAGTGAAATTGTTTAATTTGTTATGGGGAGCAATCAGTAGACCTAGTTTGCAGAGCAATTGATAGCCATCAATGCTAGTTTTTTTTTTCCCTCAAAGTTCATGGTTTTGTTCGTCCTGTTGACTTTTTTTTTTCTTTAAAAAAAAGTTCTATAAATAAAAAAAAAATATATAAAAGTACAAAAAAACTAAAAAAAAAAGTTATTTTCAGAACTAACTACTCTGGTTAAAGAAAGAGCTAAATGTATATGCTAGTGTGTGAAAGTTTACATAAATGTATATGTACTGCATAATTGACTAAAGAATGCATTTGTCATATATGGTGAACCACGTCTAAGATGGCCGACGGGTAGGAGCCTGGTGAATGAGCTCCTAACGCTTGGGATCCTCCAGTTGGAAATATCCCTGGTTAGCGTGAACCTTTGGGTAACCGACTACTTGCAAGTAACTGGATTATTCATATCTCTACATTTTGTTACCTGTATATGCGTACAGCGCCTTTCCTACCTGACTCGGGCTTGCGGAGAGATCACCGGTCTGGCAGCCATCTGGGATGCAGTGCTGTCCATCGGAGAGCTTCGACGATTTCGACCTGCAAACGTCCCTGCCTAACGCAACCCTATCTGGCATGATATGAGCCAGCACCCGCCTGGGTTAAAGAGCGATTGTGAGTGCTGGACCGTCCACAGAGTCTCGGAGAGTCTCGCTGTTGTCCCTGGGTCTAGCTGCCCCTCCCCCCACGGTGGAGGACCTGAATCTCGATCATGGAGAGATCATCGGTATTTCAGCCATTGCAGAGGTAGTTCTGGCCTTCGGAGAGTCACAAGCTCATCTTGGAGACGTTTCTGTCTAATGCCACCCTTTTCTGGCATGAAGTGAGTCGCCAGCCGCCTGGAATCGAGAAAGGATTGCTGGACTTTCCATTTATCAGAGCGCTACCAACTGCCCCTCCCCTCGCGGTTGAGGCCGAAATCACCGATTTGACCGCAGCTGCAAAAGTTGGTTTTCCCCGGCGGCCCCTGTCCATAAAACCCTGCGCCGTTCGGGCCCTACAGTTCTTCAGGACACGGCACCCGGGCCCCGCCTGCACACTGGTCCCGACATTGCTCGGCTTGTCTGAAGCCCGAGCCTGTTACCATTCTACTACTCGGCTGCACAACCCCGGAGCAGACCCTTCGCAAGTTTTACTGAACCCGTTCCTGGGTTCACCGGGACATGACCCAGGGTGCCTTTGCTCAAAACTCCTGGGGTGCCCCAGCAACGACCGGCTGTGTTCGTGTTCATCAGCCTGGAGCACCTGGGCTAAAACATTCTGCGGGATTTATAGCGCAACACTGCTGGGATTTTGATCTGAGCAGCGAACTCTGTCCCGATTTGCATCAGATGTATATTGTGGACAAATGGAATTAAATATTCACAAGGCAGTAACCAAAGAATGGTTACAGTTTGCCCAACCCTTTTAATTCCTACAAAGGAAGAACGAGTCGGGAGGTGCTCCAAAGGAAAAAGTCCGCAGGTTAGTGACATTTCAGATCGTGTCTTCGCAATTTATTAAACTGACATTGCTCATAAATGTTATTCCACCAAAATGGCTGCGGCTTTTGACTAAAGTTAGAGAGACCCTCATCCAACCCTCGTTGATGACCACAATCAGTATCAACTGCATGAAGACTATCCCCCTCCCTTTTTACCTTCTATTTCATCTGCTCGACTTTCAGTCTCAAATGAAAGAGGACTAGCCCTCACGTTACTGGACCATAAACATCGAAATAGGACTACTCGGGCTATCCATCAGAATCTCACCAGCCCGAAAGAGCATAGAAATAGGACTTAACCTACTACTATTACACTCATGGGAGACTGACAAAGATCTACATTATAATAAGGTGTAGGCTACCCTAGCCCATTGTGTCGGCTATCTTAGCAGACCTCTAAGGTAATTCCACCCTACCAAACACCTTTTGGAAATAGTCAAAGGACTATTTAATAACATTGGGTCGGCCATCTTGGAACGATCATTTCTAGTGAGAGTCCATAGACATTCATTACAGTTCTTGAATCCCCCTTCTATATTCCACGGTGCACGTACTTCAATCTCGACTCACTCCCCTCCCCTCACTCCAACATTCTTCCCGTGATCCCATCCCCCCTTTTCTCAACACGTTTACCGAACCGTCTCCTCATAGTCCTCTTACCACTCACCCTCAACGCGCCCACTCTGAAACTCATCCCAACTCCTCACCCAGCACCCTTAGGACTACCACTTTACCCCCATTCTACCGCCCCCACTCAATACTCTTCTTCCTATCTTTCCCTCATACAACATTCCCCTACAAGGCCCCCTCCCCCCTCCCTTTTCCTCCCATCTCATACCAGCGCACACCCTACACTACCCTGACAAAGGAACGAGCAGGCACACATACCTACAGCATCATCTACCCCCCTAACCACACAAAAAAATCAGCCAAATGCTTCAAACACAACTTTATAAAACAACACCCTGAAACTCTTTATGCAGACCCCTATTTCTCTTCACAAAAAGGGATCACAACCACCGATTTCATTTTTCACACTAAACGAAGAGCCCAATGGAGGAAAGCCTTCCTCACCTCACTCTCTATTTCGTCAACGAAGAAAACTGCACATGGCATCATTTTATCTATTGCACCTTCCCAGCTCTTCCAGGCGACAGCTACCATCACCTTATACAACAATGGCATCATCCTTATCCAAGCCTCAGACCACAATCTTAATCTCTTGGATAACATCTTCCCTGCCATCAAAAACCTAGTGTCCAAATCCCATCTGGGTACCCATTCCCCTCCCAACTCCACTTCACTCTCACTCACCTCACCCACCCAATATGACAACCCCGCCCAACCCCCTCCGTCACTGGAGCTCAACGAGACGTCCACCCCACTTACCCGCCCCATTAACATCTCTCAACACACAACACCCATTTCTCACAACACGCCTGACAGCCACCTTCTACCCTTTCCTCTACCTACTTCGGACTCCCGCGTGGAGCACTTCAAGATGTCCACCCAACTTTCCCCCACCGCTAACACACCATCACTCACCCCACAATTGTTCACACCTGGCAGCCCTTACCTCCGCTGACATCTGATGCCGTCGTTTGCACCCAACCTTCCTCTCCCACCAATGCACCACTCTACTACACACCTATCCCACCTAGAAATCTTGTCACCATCACTTTCCCCCCTCAAGCGATGGAGTCCTACACTCCTTACAGCAAGATTACTCCCCCCAACATCCCCCCTCACAACACCTCATCAACCCAACACTTTCGTCTTTCCAACACCGATACTACATCATCTAACCCGCCAACTAACAATGCTCTTCACAACAATTACTTAGCTCCCCTACACCCTAACACAAATACTTCCCTGGTCTCAGCACCCGTTAGTGCTAACCTTGTCGACCAATCACCCCTTAGCAGCTATTCCTCACAACTGCACACACTACCGCATCTCTCTCATCCTCATGACGATTTGGTTCATTCATCACCCTTTGAATGCTCCCCTCCCTCTACTACTCTCCCTTCTTTACAACCACCCTCCCTCTCAATTCCGCCTTCTACACCCTCCAATCTCTCATTGATCCCAGCACCACGGTCCCTGAGTGTGACCCCTCTCACTCTCCCACCCCACCTCACACATGACTGGGCTCACTTCTCACCCTCTGAATGCTCCCCTCCCTCTGCCACTCCCCCCTCATTACAACCACCTTCGCCCGCAATTCCACCTTCTACATCCTCCAAACTCTCATTGATCACAGCACCACTGCCCCAGAGTGTTACTCCTCACACCTAAACACCCCACCTCACCCACCCTTGCCGAGGTCTGGGTTTAACCCATATCTCGACACCTCACTACCCCAATGATAATGCTAGACCATCCGAACTCTCCATATCCCCATTTTCCCTTCCCTCTCCCACACCTCATCCACTACCCACTCCTTCACCTGCCCAACCACCCACATGCAGAACACAGCTTCCAACCCCTCCTACTCCCTCTCGCACTACTCCCCCTCTAGCACTACCCTCACCTTCTCAACCACCCTCATGCAGAACAGTACCTCCAACCCCTCTCACAACAGAAGCCGACCATAGGCTGGAGGAAATAATGTCAACCCTTCTCCATATCAAAAATGAACTCCAATCTTTCAAAACTTTATTTTCGAGACTAACTGGGCGCAATTTCTCCTCAAGAGCCTTTAACTTAAGCGAACGTGCACAACACACAACGCGCACCTCTATATTCGCGCCCCCCATTTGGAACTCTATCCCCCTCCACAACTCACTCTCCCGCCCTAAACAAAGCATCAACCCATTTTCTGAAAGTGATCTTTTATCTCTCCTTCACTCATACGAACCTTCTCGCATTAAATGCATTACCTCCAATCAGTCAACCATCTCTACTATTCCCCCCAACCCACTCAAAGCCCCTAGACACAACAACAGAGGGGTCATGGACAGCAATCTTAAAAGTGTCCCACTCACCCAAAACCCTTCCCTCTCCCTCATCACCCCCCAGCTTAAATGCACTCTCCTAAATTGCAGATCTGCCGCTAGACATGCTGCAGACATAGCCGACCTCATCATTTCAATGGAACTAGACCTTCTAATATTAACCAAAACGTGGTTAAAGGAATCCTCCACCACTCTGATGGACATTATAGTCCCCCCTAACTACGACATTATCCGATTAGACAGACCCGGTAAGATACGGGGAGGCATAGCATGTATACATATGAGTAGCATCACTATTACTAGAGCCATCTCCTCTATCTTCCTCACATGCGTATATCTTTGTCTAAACGTCAGTAGCAATGGCAAAACAGCATGTTCACTTCATATCCTCTACCATCCACCAGGCGACAACCTTATATTCTCAGAACAGCTCATGGAACTGATCTCAACCAACAATGGACGTCAAATCACCCAAATATACCTTGGAGATTTCAATCTTCACTGGAATGACAACAAAGACTCAGTGGTCAACGGCCTCAAAAGCTTCCTCGATACCCTTGCTCTTACCCAAACCTGCAATAGCCCCACACATAAGAAAGGATCAACCTTGGATCTAATTATCTCCAAAAGTAACGTCATTCAGCTGGAATCGATACAACCCTGTGACTGGTCCGACCACCACGCTATCACCTTCTTCATCAAAGAAACAGTAAAATGTAACTCAATTCAAGTCACAAAACCAAAGGTATGGAAAAGAGACCTAAAACACCTCAACCTAAACGCATTACCCATAGCAACCTGCAACCTGCTATTGCCACCTGCTGGTATCTCAGACGTCAATGACCTCACCACCCATTACCTCAATTTTATGACCTCTAATATGAACGAGGTTGCCCCCCTTCAACTTAAGAGAATTTCCACTCTAAACCGTGGTATAATTGCCTACACAATGAAGACAGAAGATCTCTCAGAGCCCTTGAACGTAACTGGAGATCAGTCCCTTCCTCTTTTCACCTTAAACTACTAAGGAAAAAAAGAAATGCTTATTACAAAAAGATCAAGCGCACCAAAGCCGACTTCTTTAGCCAACAACTAGACCAAGCTAAAAATCGCCCTAAAAAGCTTTTTGAATTAATCAAATCTCAATCTAAAGATGCACCTCTACGTCTACATAATTCAGACCAACCGCAACCCAAGTGTGAACAATTCTCTGCCTTCTTTACTCAGAAGACGATCAACATTGAGACTGATCTCCTAAATGATCGTCTACTGTGCTCGCTACTACCTTTGCATAACCCCCCTTCTATTCCTGCTTCCACACTCGAAATCCCCTCAAAGTACGATCTGAAAAATGAAGCAACATGGTCCTCCTTTCACGACTACACCGAAGAGGCCATAGGAAAGATTCTCAATGTCCTGAAACCTTCCAACCACCTCATCGATCCACTTCCCGCTAACGCTGTCAAAGACCTAACACCGTGGCTTCTTCCGATATGGACCAAAATCATTAATACTTCACTGCATCACGGGTGCATCCCAAACGCCCTCAAAGTCGGACAGGTTTCACCCATCCTAAAGAAACCCACTGCCGACCCCACTGATCTTAACAACTACCGTCCTATTACCAATATCCCCACCTTAGCCAAATTACTTGAAAAATGCGTACACCAACAACTGATTAAGCATATTGCTCCCTTTGACCTTCTTAACACACATCAATCAGGCTTCAGAGCAGGTCACAGCACGGAATCAGCCATGACACACATCATCGATGATGCGCTACAAATCCTTGACCAGAACGGATCTTGCCTTCTCATTCTTCTAGACCTATCCTCAGGTTCCGATACGGTCAAATATGAGAATCTGATTGATCTTCTCAACTGTAGGATGGGTCTGTCTGGAGTAGTATTAAATTGGTTTTCCTCTTTTTTACATAACCGCACACAACAATTCAAGATCAACAACAACCTGTCCAAACCAGACCCAGTAAGGCTGGGCATCCCACAAGGATCTTCTCTATCACCGACACTTTTTAACCTATTTATGGAGCCACTCACTGTAATGCTACAGGAGTCTAACGTGCAATATCATATGTACGCCGACGATACACAACTTTATCTTAAGATCAATACCTTAGAAGACATTAAACAGCTTAATACCACACTCAAGAATACCCAAAACTGGTTGGCACAAAATAACCTCAAATTGAACGCTTTAAAAAACGAATTCCTCCTTATTGCTCCACCTGCTAATATCCCTGCTATGCAAGACCTAATCCAACATATCACCGCATTTAACATTCAACCTACTATCGTTGACTCTACAAAATCCTTGGGTATAACCCTAGACAGTAATCTCTCTATGCAGAAACACATTAGCAACGCCACAAAGGGAGCAAACTTCCAGATCAACATTTTGAGAAAGCTAAAGCCCTTCTTGCCAGCCAATGACTTCAAGACAGCTGTTCAAGCGCTAGTCATACCTCGAGTGGATTATGGTAGTGTCTCACTCTGCGGCCTCCCAAAAGTCATCACAGCCCCCCTGAGAGCCTCAATAAACACAGCAGCAAGACTCATCACGGGCTCGAGAAGAAGCTCTCACATCTCCCCTGTTCTGAAAGCCTTGAATTGGCTCCCGCTTGAAGCTAGAATTCATCTAAAAATAGCATGCATGACACACAAGGCCTTACACCACAAGGCTCCTATCTACCTTGCTCAGAAACTGACAATCTCTGGCGGGCCCAGATCCTCTAGGGGGGCAGACAACCTACTTCTAAAACCTCAAAGATTCAACAAAAAGAAAACATATAAATGAACCTTTTCAGGAATGGCACCTAGGATTTGGAACTCTCTTCCCCCAGAAACCAGATTGAACTTCTCTACCATCTCCTTCAAAAAGGATGTAAAAGCGATCCTCATGGCAAAATATACGTGACTAGACACTAAACCTATCTGAAGAATAATTCTGCCCATTTGGGGAGGTCCTTCCACTTTCCCCAGTAGCGTGGAAGCCATGGAACTTAAGAATTCGAGACATTCACGTTAAGTATTGATCTCTGATTTTAATGTTATCCTATGTTTCTGTCACCACGTATTGTATTCTGCACCCTTTTATTATTCCTTGGGCAATTCTCTTTACCTGTTTTTAACTTGTCATTCTTCTGCCTATGTATTATGTAATTCTGAATACTGGAAAGCGCTCTGATATCCGCAAGGATCTTGTCCGCGCTCTACAAAACCTTCAAAATAAACAAAATAAATAAATGTATAACTGCAGAAATATAAGGAAGTGCTGTACCATGACACTGTAAGTTCTTTAGCTACAGCGTGCTGAGCTACTTTCGAAGCACAGAGATGCAACCTATGTACATAAATATGTTGGAAGTTTGTCCTTCCATCTGCACTGCTGCTTAAACTGCAGTAATGTGGTGATACAGGCACCCTTGCACCAAGGTGCAAGAATATCTTTGTTGTGTGAAGTATGTTTTTGTGCATGAAGACTCACCTTCCTGCACAAAAATAATCAGTGAAGGCATTTTTCTACTACAATGTATGCTGTGCATTGTAGCATATATTGGAAGAAAAAATTAGGAGAAATAAAAACAATTCTGTGGCAGATTTACAAGCTCTCTGCGCCACCAGTACGTCACTTTTTGTGACATGCTGGTTGCGCAGGTGGCTCCTCCATATTTACAAGAAGAGAAAAAGTTACCCTGCATGACTTTTCCTTTCCTAAATATGGGCTCTTCATACGCAGCTCTTTACGTATATATATTACATCATTCATGACATGGTTAGTGACATCACTGATCACATCACTGATGACATCTCATATGACATCACTGATGACAGCATCCAGTGAATGTGGTTTGGTCTGCTTTTTAAATATGTATTATATATATATATATATATATATATATATATATATATATATATATATAGCAATCTGCATTGAAGAATGAGTGGATATAAAAAAATCTGGATTTAGTAGCAGTGTGATTGATTGTTTACTTGAGTAATTTATAGTGTCAATAAATATATTGGATAGTGACTAAACTGTGTGAATATCTGTCTTACTTTTTCAGTTGTTCTATATTACTTATTGATTAGTTAACTGAGTATTTGTATGGGAGAGTGAATGTGTGTTTGGTTCGGTGTCTGACTGCCCAAAGATGTGTGAAAAGTTGATTCAGTAGGTATATGACGTTAAGGCTACATGTTATAATAATTGTTTGGGTGAGTTAATTTCTTTATGAGTGTGGTGATGAGCAAATATATCTCTCAATGGTACATGTGCAACAAAGTACAAAAATAAAAGGCAGTGTATGTGACATTTGTTGAATATAAAGAAGTATATCTTTGACTCTGATTGCATCAGTAACTGTATTGATAACTGTATACTTGTAATAGTGATTTTATAACACTATGAGTTACTATCTATATGAATAAATGAAGTGCTGTTTGTATAAGTGTTAGGGGTAGTGTTTTAGGGTTTAGGGTAGTGTAGTGGTGTTTGTGAAGTGAACAAGTTGTGCTGGGGATAAATTTAGGGTTTAACCTCTTGGATGCTCATGACGAGCTCAGCTCGTCATGAGCGAAGGCGCTCTGGTGCTCATGACGAGCTGAGCTCATCATGACCGCGCCCGTTCCGTGGAACGCTCGCACGCTGGGCTGATTCCCCTGCTTTGCTGAATGTTCCATTGGAAAGGGCGCGGTCATGACGAGCTCAGCTCGTCATGAGCACCGGAGCGCCATGGCTCATGACGAGCTGACCTCGTCATGAACATGGGGGCGCTGTACGCGCCCTCCGTCCCCCAGCACAGCGGGGGAATCCCCCCAGCTGTGAAGGGGTTGAGGTAGTGCATTGGTCTTTGTGTAGAGCAGGGGGTCGTGTTGGTGGTAGATTTAGCGTTTAGGGTAGTACACTGGTGTTTGTGTAGTGTAGGGGGTCGTGCTGAGGGTAGTATTTTAGGGTCTAGGATAGTGCAGGGGTGTTTGTCTACTGTAGGGTTTAGTCTTTTAGGGTTTAGAGTAGTGCAGTGGTGTTTATGTAGTGTAGAGGTTCATGCTGGGGGTAGTGTTTTACCGTTTAGGATAGTGTAGTGATATTTGTGAAGTGTAGGGGTTGTGCTGGGGGTATGTATTAACATTACACTATGACCACCCTAAGCACATTTATCAGTAGTAACCACCAACAAATTCCAGGTGAAGTTATCAACAGAATGCTAGAAAAACGTTTATCAATATTAAATGCTTCTAATCAAGTAAAATTCAAATCATCACATGCAGTGTGCGACAAATGGTATTACCACAGCAGTAAGTCTCCCCAACTTAGATTTAAAGTGGATAAACATGTTTCATGTGACAGACCCATAGGCCAATGCTGCAGCTTCCACATGCTTCAACACCCTCCACATACTCAGCAAGACCTTCAAATAGACCCACCCCCTGAATCAAGGAAGACCATCACCCAAGCACTCATCACCAGCAGGCTGGACTAAGGGAACACCCTTAATGCTGGAATCAACAAATCTCTACTCCACAAACTTCAGATTGTCCAGAACACCACAGCCAGACTCATCCTCAGCATCCCACGACAAGATCACATTACCCAGCATAAACGAGCACTCCACTCCACAACTATAAAGCCCTCCACAACACCAGACTCCAATACCTCAATCTCCTTCTACACCCCCAAAAGAAACCTCCACTCCTCTGACCAGGCCTTGGCCGAAATTCTCTGTATCCACAGAACCAGACAGGAGGCACGCCCTTCTCCTATATCATGGCCAAGACCTGGAATGAACTCCCCCTCAACATCAGATGAACCCCCACACTGAAAGCATTCAGGAAGAGCCATAAGACCTGACTTTTCGAATGACCAAAGCTTCGCAAATCCCCCCCACATACTCCCCCAGCACCTGGAAACCCTCATAGGTGAGAGGTGCGCTCTATACATCCCTAATTGATTAATTGATACACCACCACAGTGTGTTTTTGAGTGTTAACAGGCCCTGCCATTAGTTTGACTGTCTGTAACTCTTAAGGGTAGTGAAATGAGCAGTACTACCGTCTTTAATATATACAGAATCTCAGATTTGCTTTGTTTGGCTTCACATCTGAGATCTACTTTCAGGGTGCTGGTGAGCTACCAGTAGCTCCCGAGCTACTAGTTGGAGACCCCTGGTATGTATAGTGAGTGGGGAATTGTAGTCCTGAAACACAAATGTGAAGGTTATTACACCACTACTCGCATAATACATAGCACTTTGAATCACTCCATTCCCCAAAGCCTTGCTCACTGCATGAGTACATGCTTACTGACTAAATGATTACATTAATATAAGTAAAGACACTGGGTGAGTACTTAATTGGTTGACTTTTACTTTAGTGAATGAATTAATATATGGTACTGAAAGAGTCACTTTAAAATTGCAACAGCAGTCACACTGTGCTTGCTGGAGTATATAGATATTGGCTGGGGAATTGTAGGCCTGAAGCACAAATGTGAAGGTGGTTACACCACTACATGCATAATGTATAGGAGTTTGAAGCACTGCATACCCTAAAGCATGGCTTACTGCAAGAGTATATGTACTTATGTAACTGCAAACACATCAACCAACCAAATCATTCTCTCTCAATTTTGACAAATGGACACTGATTCATAGTGTGATTCTAGACAATAACAGTATCCCTTGCAGTGTATAAAGAAAGATTAAAAATATTAGATAAATAAATGCATTAAAACTCGGAGTAATGGAGGTAAATAAATTAATATTCGGATATAAATTAGAATGCTCAAAGTTTAATAGAGATTATCTCTGGCACGGGATGCAGGGAAAATAGGGGTTTAGGGTAATGAAGAGTAATTAAATACGTTTTACAAAAAAAGGGAAGTTACTAGAATAAAAAGTCGAAAAAAGGGGAGAATGAATGTTAATACTCGTATTTAAAAAAAGTAACCTATAGAAATGCTTTAATAAGAAAAAAGAGTTCAAATAAAGCATTTTAGAAATTATACAAAAGTTAAAGAGTATTGAAAGAGGCACGTTTACAGAAACATGTGACACACTAAAACAGTGGAAATGAGAACACCTGTCAACTGAAAAACCTGAGTTAAAAGTGGGAGGAGCAATACATTGAGCCTATAGAGCAGTGTTTCCCAAACTGGGGTCCCCGGCCCCCCAGGGATCCGTGGCACATTCCCATGGGGTCCGTAGGCAGCAGTTTTAAAAGCACAGCAAAGTTTCTTGTATAATTAGCAGAGTTCGAGCAACAATAAAAGTGTCAAGATAATGCCAGTGATTAATGTACCTGCTGGAGAGAGAGGAGAGTTTTGTTCAGTGGCAGCATTGACTTAACTAATGTAGCACAGAGGGTTAATGTGCCTACTGCAAAGAACGTGTAACATGCATTTTAAAAAGCAGATTTTATGTGCATAGGTCCTTGGTTACTGCTTTTGTCACAGAGATTTTTTTGTTACTGTGCACTTAAGTGACAATCGTAATCTAGCAGAGGGATCTATAAGCTGTCATCAAAGAGCTGCTTGCAAACTGCATGGTACCAGTTGGCAACTTATGTTTTTTTCCAGCCATTCATTATCCTGATGCTGCTAAAAAGATTTATTTAGGAAGAAATACATTTTTCATGTTAAGGTCAATGCTAGCGACTCTGTTATGTTCTGAATCCTAAGTTTGTGCTTTTCCAGACAAATCACTCTTTAAAAATGCCTACCAGTATGAATGGCATGTGAACACTACACCTTGTAGTCCCCTTTACCTTCTGTAACATTTTCTATACACTGATTTACATGTATGATTCATTGTCTCTGTGTGTGATGCAAAGTGCTCTGACATGCTGCAATGGTATGAGAGATGCTATAAAACAGTGGAAATACATGTGACAGAGGGGGTAATACTTCAATATAAAATACTAAGGTACAGATGTGCGACTCGTTTTTATATGCGCAAATGGGTTCACAAACCCGTTTGCGCATGCAAAAACCTATTGGGCCACGTACATAGCCTATTTGGCGAGTCACATTTTTTTTGCGGCTTGCTAAATAGGTTTTGCAAGTTGCTATTTGGAAGGGGCATTCCCTTCCAAATAGCGAGTCTCAAAACCATGTACAAATGTTTTGCGACTGCAATTTCGGTCGCAAAACACTCGCAATTATCACCTACTTCAAGTAGATAGTAATGCATTCGCAAATGGGAAGTGGTCCCCAGGGGACCCCTTTCCCTTTGCAAATGCATGCAAAATTATTTTTTAAGGGCAGGCTGTGGTCCCAGGGACCACTGCCTGCCCTTAAAAAATGAAACTAAAAGTTTCTTTTCTTTTTTAAATGCATGGAAAAAGGGCAACATTTTTTTTTTAAAGTGCTTTATTTAAAAGCAGTCCCAGACATGGTGGTCTGCTGAGCCCAGCAGGCCACCATCCCTGGGAGGTCTGGCATTCCCAAAGGGCTTGCAAATTTCGAGAGGCTCATTGATATTAATGAGCCTCGCAATTTGCGACCCATTGAGAATCCCAAACAGTGTTAAACACACTGTTGTACATTTCATTTAGCGACTCGCAATTTGCCACTCGCAATGGGTCGCCAATTGCAGGTCACTTAATAAAATGGTCGTACATCTGGCCCCAAAATCCTTAGTACTTTGAGTATTTGATTTGTGTGCACACGTCTGTTTTTTTTTAAATTACTGTTTTAATATTTGAAATTTAACTCATACAGATTGCTTGGGGGTCCCCGGCTTCCAGTGGTGACTCAATGGGGGTCCTCAGGAGTCAAAAGTTTGGGAACCACTGCTATAGAGTGTTAAATTACCAAAAAGTATATAAACCACACCCGTGGGATAATTAGTTTCATTTCAGAGAATCAATACGGGTGAAGAAACTACGAGCAAGGCAATGATTCGGGGCTGCAGAAGCATCTTGAGAATATCTTTAATTTCCTCAGAGGGAACATATTGTTAATGTATATTTAAAAATACATAAAACATCATGTCCCCTTCAGAGGAGTTAGATGAATTTCGACGGAGGAAGGAAAGGATATTGAAGAGAGGTAAATTATGTGAATGGGTATATGTTTGATATTTTTAAAAAAGAAAGCAAAAAATATTTAAAATAAATATAGAATGTGGTATGATTAAGTTTAAATGGAATATAATGACGAGTTGACAAAAGAACCATTAAAAGAAATATAGGTTAATTAAGGAATTACTACGTGCAAAGTAATGATTAGGAGCGATGCTATCATCTTGAATTTATCTTTCATTTCCACATATTGTTAATGTATATTTTAATTTATATATAACTTTATGAGCCTTCAACTGGAGTTGGATGACTTTCAACAGAGGATTTCAAACAATAATAAATAATATTTTTTAGTATGCAAGTATTTCTTAATGATTGAAAAATGTAGTATAAATAAACTATCGACAAAAAAATGAAATTCTTTGGAATAAAGGAGAATACTCTTTATCTTCTTGAGTGAAAATGGGCTACAAGTATTTAAATTGAGTAGTGCTTTTACCAATTTTCACTCGTGAAGAACAGGAGTATTATCTTCGCAAGGACTTTTTTTGAAAAAAATAATATAATTGTGGCTTCAAATGTTAATAATTCTTTCCGTTTTTTAAAATGATTGTTAAATGTAATATTGAAATGAAATGTACATAACAAAAGAAAGATGAAGTAGTGAGGGAATGTTTGTCATAGCACTTCTATTTTACTTTATCTGAAAGTAAAAAAAAGCCTAAACATTTAAATAAAGATGACATAAACATAAGGAATGAGTGCTTGTGATTAAATAAAATAAATGTGGTCCAACGCGTGATACCAATGAATGAAAACATTTTTTTGCATTTCACCCACATGATGAATATAAAAGACTCAATAAAAATATTTTGAAAACATGAGCATTTTTCTTTCAAGGATGGTTTGAAGAATTATACATTTAATAAAAGAACATAGTACTCCACGCTGAAGGAGAAAAGTCAGCACAATTATGATAGAATTGAAAATAGAATAATATATTTAAAATACCTTTACAGTCAACAAACTTGTAAGCAGAGTACACAGTTTAAGTTAAAAACACCCTACCACAACTAGTTTTTGAAACGCATTGTAAAATAAAGTGCATCACAAAATGGGCTACGTACATGGTGAGGGTATCGTAACGTCACATAAAAAAAACAAGCCTATCAACTTTAGGATCAGGAAGGTAGAGTTAACCACACAACAGCCAATCAAATGTTTTTCAAAATCTGTGCAAGGAAAGGGATTGGTCGGTAAAACGTCTTCTTACAATGCTTCACAACCAATGAAAAAGAGGTGTAGAAAGTTTCTGTTTTCAACATATACGAGTAAATCAGATGACCTTGCAAGTACACGCAGCGAGAGGCAATTATTAAAGATGACTTGCTTTCGCAAGACCCCGAAAGGCTCTTGCAGAATAAGAACGCACTTATCTGCCAGACCCCATTTAATGATTAACCAGGCTCTCAAGCCTAAACACGTTGGAAATCATCTCTCGTCACTTTCTCTTCTTCCAGGTTCACCGTGAAAGTGCGTGTCTCCTCCTTTAACTTCTTTTTCATGGTAATTGTTACTCATACACTATCCAGCAAATACCCCACAGATCCCACCCCCTGGATTTGCAATAGTAATTGTTATTCATACACTATCCAACACATACCCTACAGATGCACCACCTTGGGGTTGGAATATTTTTTTTTACTGATACACTATCCAGCACATTCTGTACAGATGCACCCCCCTGGAGTTAGACTAGTAATTGCTACCCCTACACTAACATGCACTTACCCTACAGATGCACCCCCTGGACTTAGACTAGTAATTGTTACCCCTACACTAACCTGCACTGACCCTACAGATGAACCGTGCTCTCTCTTTCAAAATCCAAACCAGATTTACAATACCCTTGCACCACTTTCGAGTCACTTTTCCCATCTTAAAAGTAATGCAATATTAACGCAATGAACTTGTAAACCTGCCCTATCCATATTACGAGCAAAACAAGTACACAACTCATTCACTTCTTTATCGATCATAATTAGAAAGTGTTGTTTCACAATTCACAATGAACTTCAATAAATACTTTGTTCCTATTTAAATGGAAGACAAGATTGTCGACATTACAAAACGTAGTGGCATATGTACAAAGACAGAGTTAAAATTGTCGTTGCAAAGTACAACAAAAACACTGAAAATGGACTTCAAAATCCTTTGTTATCTTACCGGAATGCCTACCCCCAGGACACTGCTGTTTGCTATGAGAGGATACAGAAAAGGGGGTGGTGATGAACAGAGTGTCTGAATTAAGCAGACCACTCTTACCCAGTCCAAAGATCAGGGCTTGATCCATCACCGTTATTTATCTCACTGCCCCATCCCAGCTCAGAACCTGGCTATATGCAAATTAGTCTGTCCCTGGCCCAGTGCATCATGGAAACAGGGCAGACCAAACTACAAAGCCAATTCTTCACCAGAAAGGAGACAAGCTACCGGGGACCGGTTTCTGGCATTTCAGCCTCTTCGGCCCGGCTTGCTTGAATCCTGATGGAGCAGTGAGAAAGGGACTCATGTCTGAGTATACCCTGCCACACCTATAGTGGCCAAAAACGATACAGAAAAGGGGGTGGTGATGAACAGAGTGTCTGAATTAAGCAGACCACTCTTACCCAGTCCAAAGATCAGGGCTTGATCCATCACCGTTATTTATCTCACTGCCCCATCCCAGCTCAGAACCTGGCTATATGCAAATTAGTCTGTCCCTGGCCCAGTGCATCATGGGAACAGGGCAGACCAAACTACAAAGCCAATTCTTCACCAGAAAGGAGACAAGCTACCGGGGACCGGTTTCTGGCATTTCAGCCTCTTCGGCCCGGCTTGCTTGAATCCTGATGGAGCAGTGAGAAAGGGACTCATGTCTGAGTATACCCTGCCACACCTATAGTGGCCAAAAACGATACAGAAAAGGGGGTGGTGATGAACAGAGTGTCTGAATTAAGCAAACCACTCTTACCCAGTCCAAAGATCAGGGCTTGATCCATCACCGTTATTTATCTCACTGCCCCATCCCAGCTCAGAACCTGGCTATATGCAAATTAGTCTGTCCCTGGCCCAGTGCATCATGGGAACAGGGCAGACCAAACTACAAAGCCAATTCTTCACCAGAAAGGAGACAAGCTACCGGGGACCGGTTTCTGGCATTTCAGCCTCTTCGGCCCGGCTTGCTTGAATCCTGATGGAGCAGTGAGAAAGGGACTCATGTCTGAGTATACCCTGCCACACCTATAGTGGCCAAAAACGATACAGAAAAGGGGGTGGTGATGAACAGAGTGTCTGAATTAAGCAGACCACTCTTACCCAGTCCAAAGATCAGGGCTTGATCCATCACCGTTATTTATCTCACTGCCCCATCCCAGCTCAGAACCTGGCTATATGCAAATTAGTCTGTCCCTGGCCCAGTGCATCATGGGAACAGGGCAGACCAAACTACAAAGCCAATTCTTCACCAGAAAGGAGACAAGCTACCGGGGACCGGTTTCTGGCATTTCAGCCTCTTTGGCCCGGCTTGCTTGAATCCTGATGGAGCAGTGAGAAAGGGACTAATGTCTGAGTATACCCTGCCACACCTATAGTGGCCAAAAACGATACAGAAAAGGGGGTGGTGATGAACAGAGTGTCTGAATTAAGCAGACCACTCTTACCCAGTCCAAAGATCAGGGCTTGATCCATCACCGTTATTTATCTCACTGCCCCATCCCAGCTCAGAACCTGGCTATATGCAAATTAGTCTGTCCCTGGCCCAGTGCATCATGGGAACAGGGCAGACCAAACTACAAAGCCAATTCTTCACCAGAAAGGAGACAAGCTACCGGGGACCGGTTTCTGGCATTTCAGCCTCTTCGGCCCGGCTTGCTTGAATCCTGATGGAGCAGTGAGAAAGGGACTCATGTCTGAGTATACCCTGCCACACCTATAGTGGCCAAAAACGATACAGAAAAGGGGGTGGTGATGAACAGAGTGTCTGAATTAAGCAGACCACTCTTACCCAGTCCAAAGATCAGGGCTTGATCCATCACCGTTATTTATCTCACTGCCCCATCCCAGCTCAGAACCTGGCTATATGCCAATTAGTCTGTCCATCACCACCCCTTGTTGTAAATTTGTTTGCTATGAGAGGGCGGGAGTCTCGCGGCTCCCGCCCTCCCATAGCAAACTTAGTTTGGATTTTGAAAGACACAGCTGTGAAATCTATTCTCACTTTCAAAATCCAAACCAGATTGCTTTTCCATATGCAACTTAGCATCTCCCCATGTGAAAAAGCAATGCTGGCTCCCGAAGGATGCGAAGAGCCAGCGGGACCGTGGGGACATTGTGGCTCCCCCCACGGTCCCCAACATTTTTTATAAGACCTGGGGGATAGGGTCCCTGAGGATATTAGAAATTACTGATAGGGGCTATTTTTTTACGGTAAAATTAAAAGTCGTGCACCCAGCGCAGCGCTCAGTGCGGCCCCCTGGTGTGCACGCGCTGTATGCACGACTCATAATCTGTAGGGTGCACGACTCCAGCGCCTTTGGTGCACAACTTCTACGCATTTGGTAGCCGGCATTGCTTTTCCACATGGGGAGCTACTAACATGCAGCTCCCCATGTGGAAAGGCAATCTGATTAAGATTTTGAAAGAGAGAACAGATTTCCTTGCTATGGGAGGGTGGGATGGACACCCCAGGACACTGCAGGAACCAGCTCCCCCACAATATATAAATCCTCGGGGAGTGGTGGTCCCTGGGGCTTTGGAGACCTTGCAGCCCCCCCAACCATATTTTTCTGTAGCCCCGGGGGGGTAACGGGGCCCTTGAATGATCCAGGAGGGGGGCCATGCAGTCCCCCTCCCACAATACATGAAGCCCCGAGGGGTGGTGGTCCACGCGGCTTTGGGGACCTTGGACCCCTCCCCCCATCATTTTATTTTCTGGGCCCCTCATAAAAGTTCATAATTTTGCCCCTGGTATTTACCCCCCAAGGGCTAATTATAAGAGCCCCCCATATAATTTAATAATTTTGCCCCCGGTATTTACCCCCCCGGGCTAATTATAAAAAGCTGTTTTAATTTATTTATTTTATGGCAGAGTCTGTGCACTCTACACACACCTGACAGGTTTAAAAAAAAAATTGTGGGACCCCCTATAAAGGTCTAGGGGCCAGATGTAGGTAGCCCAATACCGGTTGGTAACGGCCGAAAATACCGATTTTCGGCCGTTTCCGACCGGTATTGAGCATTTGGGATGTAGGAGAGTGAAAATCGTCCGATTCAGTAAATTTACCGAATCGGTAAAGTTACCGAATCGGTAAACTTTCCGAATCGGAAAATATTCCGAATCGGTAAATTTACCGAATTGCAACGGTTTGTGAATCTGTAAATTTACCGAATCGGTAAAATACAGAATCGGTAAATAAGAAGTGGTAAAATTGAATATTGAGATGTAGGTAAGCTCTTAAATACCGAATTTGCTTGAAATTCGATATTTAAGAGTCGGTATTTACCATGGATTGAAATGAAGTGGTAACAAGGTACAGCCTATAAAAAAGGACCCAAAATGCAATACTTTTTCACAATGGCGGCATTTTATGTCATTGCGAGACGGCTACGGCTACAGGAGGAAGGAGAGAGGGAATGGAAGAGACAGGAGCAGGTCTACAGACAGAGGATCACCTTGTTCATGCTCACAGAGGCAGAGATACTCCAGAGGTACAGGTTTGACCCAGACACCATCTTGGACCTCATCAGTGACCTCCAACCACTGTTGGAGCACACTACCCCAAGGGCACACGCTATTCCACCCCACGTGCAGGTGCTGTGCAGCCTACACCTGCTTGCGTCTGGGAGCTACCAGAGTGTGGTTGCTGCGGTAGGTGGGGTGACCCAGAGCAGCCTGTCACGCTTTTTCCACAAATTCATTGATGCCAAGTTACAGAGGATGGACCATTATATATCATTCCCTGCAACCCATGCTGAACTGCTCCAAGCAAAATCTGACTTTTATCAGATGGCGCGTTTCCCCAATATCATTGGCTGCATTGATGGCACACACATTCCCATTTGTCCCCATGCTGCCACAGAATACATATATAGGAAAAGAAAGTCCACCCACACCATCAATGTGCAGGTGATTTGCAATGCCAAGTGCACCATCACTGACCTTGTGGCAAAATTTCCTGGGAGTACCCATGACTCCTACATATTTCAAAACAGCGGTATCTATGCACAGCTGGCAGCAGGGGAATTTGGTTAAGGATACCTGCTAGGTAAGACACCGTGTACGACCCCATTAACACCTATTGCAGAAAGAAGTACATGTATGCATGTGAGTAATGTACTCCCATTTCCTTTTAGGAGACAGTGCATATGCCCTCCGCTCCTTCATACTAACCCCCTACCTCAACCCCTCAACACCCAGCCAAAGGAGATATAACAGGGCCCACAAGAGCACAAGAAATATTGTGGAGCGTACCTTTGGTATATGGAAGAGCAGGTTCAGGTGCCTGCATAAGAGTGGAGGTGCCCGGCAGTATACCCCCATCACCTGTTGTAAAATCATTGCTGCCTGTGCCATGTTGCACAACCTTGCTGTGAAGAAGGGCACAGAGGTGGAGTTGTCAGACTTTGAGGATCATGACGACGAGGTTGCTGTGCCTGAAACACAACCTGCTGAAGTGTCAACACCAAGTGATGGCAGATACAGACGAGTAAGGAATGAGACTAAAACATATGTAGAATGCACGAAAATTTGTTTAATTTTGTATAGATCTCGGTATTTTAAAGAACAAAAGTGCACCAGTGAGTAAACACACACAGACAGGTGTTGTATGCACCCACCGTAGTTAAATATTGTCACTACGCAGGTATCCAAGGCACAAATGTGCAACACAAACTTTTAACTTTCTAAATTGTATGTCCAATGTCACTAGCCCATACTATTAACTGTTCATTTGCGTCCACGCTTAATACTGCCAGATGTATGTGGCTCACTCTGTTCGCTGGGCGTTTGGCCTGTAGCCTCACCTTGTCGCCTGCTGCTCCTCCTTGTCTCTACAACAAGGGGGCTTACCATGCTGCTCCTACTTGTGCTCCCTTCACTCTCTGGCACTTCAATAGCAGCAGTTTGTGCTGTTTGAGCATTAATTAGCGCCTCAAGAGCACCAGTCATTCCGGCTATGCCCCTTGTCAGGTGATTACTGTTTTGCGTCAAGACCTCCTGACTGTTCATGCTACGCCTGCATAGAAGGGATGTGGCTGTGTCCAGGCGGTGAATTGCTTTGTCAGTTCTCTGTGCACGCTGCTTCTCCCTGCGCCGTGATGATATTTCTGTGTCCAGATTTGTGCACAGTAGCTGCATGGATTGTGTCATGTCATGTATCCCTGTAGCCATGTTCTTGTTTACTTCCACCAGTTCCCTGATGCCCTTTCCAATTTCTTTCATATTGATATTGAGGTTGTGGATTTGTCGTTGACAGGACATGATGCCCTTTCCCTGCATCCTCTGAATCTTGACCATGGATCCCTCCAGGCCTTGGAACACACTGGACCCCTCCCCACGTGCACCTACACTCCTTCCTTGGACTGTGCGGCGTCTTGTGCTACTAGGGACAGGCTCTGCGCTGGGCTGCAGTGTGGCAGAGATGTCAGCTCCAGGCAAGGTGTGTGGGTCTTCAACCACTATTTCACCGGCAGCTGTCTCCATTTCGATCAGTGGGGGAACGACATGCCTCCTGCTAGGTTGTGCTGCAGGTGTTTCAACATCCAGTGATGCTGGCATATCTGGTGACGACATTAACAGAGGGGACTGTGAATGTCATGGGGATGCCTGCAATTCTTCAGTGATTTCAGGGTCTTGGGAAGGTGGCTGGCCACTCGGTACACCTGTGTCCTGTGATGCACTGGGACCTGGCTCCTGACTTTCATCCCTCTCGGGTGCCGTGCCTTCTGTCTCCTGTGACTGCCTTCTGGATGTGTGACCTGTAGACATATGAGCGTATATCAGCTAGGCGCAAATGTCTCACAGTCACTACAATTAAAACTTTGGAAATTGCACAATTTACATATTTGCCTGCCCTTCATTATGTCTGCAATCATTTGCCTAACTTGGTGGTTACTGTGCTGTATGACATGGTCTTTCATTAACTGACTACATGTACCATGATGCATTGGTACTGTTTGGCACAGACACACTGGGACTGGGGTAACTTAGCTTCAAGGGGTGAGGGAAGGATGAGGTGTGAGGGGGATTGCTGTGCATACATCTTACCTTTTCTACTTGCAGATTTGGCAGAGCTGTCCACTTCTCCCATTCCGCAGACGCTTTCAGGCTCTATGGTTGTGGCCACCATCTCCTCCAGGTCAGTGAGGGGGGGTGCTGTGTTCTTTCCTCCACCGGTTTGTGAGGCCTGTTTGTGGTGGTCTGCTAATTTTTTTTGTGAGGCTCCTCAGGTCATAAAACCTCTTTTTTAAATCTTCTATGACTCTGGTGGTCACTCCCACAGCATTGACGTTGTCGAGGATATCAAGCCAAATCTTCCTTTTTGCAGATTCAGCCACAGAGAGGGACTGGCTTCCCAAAGGTTTGTGGTGCACCTTTACCACCTCCTCAACAAGGACCTGGAGCTCCATGCTGCTGAATTTCAGCTTTCACTTTCTCTCTGTCTGCTCTGTGTCTTTGCTGGTTGCCATGTTTAAGGTTTTAAACTGCACAAACTCTGTCTGCTGCTGCTCCCAGTCTCTCTGCTCCAACTTCCTCTCCAGAACCTTCTAATTAGTTGCAGCTGACTGTGTAGCCACTTCCGGGTAGGGAGGGGGAGGGTGGTAGCACCTGATTGGCTGCTGTCTTAAGTTTCACTTTTGCTTGCTTTCCGATTCGGAATTTACCGATTCGGTATTTACCGATTCGGTATTTACCGAATTATTTCCCATTCATTCCTATGGGCATTTTGGCCCATAGGGATGAATGGGAAATCCAGATTCGGTAAATACCGATTCGGTAAATACCAAATCGGTAAGTTCCGAAAGTCCGATACCGAATTTTACCGATTCTGTAATTTATACCGAATTTTTCCCTACATCTCATTTACCGATTCTTGAATACCGAATCAGTAAAATTCGGTATTTAAGAATCGGTAAATGACATTTACCTACATCGGGCCCTAGAGGCTCAAATTATTTCTACCCTGCCCCCCTTGCTACGTTTTGCACACATATTCCACTGACTTCCTTATCTTCGCTTCTACTGAGACACAAAATGGCTGCCAACAGTTCCTGGTTTCGAATGTTGACAATCACTTGACAGCCAATTAGAATTCAGCCTGTGATCGGAAGGGTGCGCTTATGGTACGATGACAATACGCGCAGACTCCGCGGATCCACCGCACCCATAGATATATAAATGAATTTAACTGTCATTTTCTCAGGAACTACTGAACATATTGACACCATTTAAGCAAAGTGCACAAGTCCGATCTGAGGACTACCTCTATGCCAAATTTGGTGTAATTCCGCTCAGCCGTTCGGGCTGTAGTTCTGGCTAAACGTCCTACGGGAAATTGCATGGGGAAAACACGTTTTGGGACCCCCTTTTTCCTCGCCCCTACTTGACAAATCACCGGGAAACTTTCAGGATAGGAGCCGACCAGAGCTGGCCAAAAGTTTGAAAAATTTGGCAAAGATTTATCAATTGGCGCCAAAGTTATTGGGAATAGAATGTTGGGGATTTCTCTATGCATAATAGGTCATAACTATAACTACCTACTGGCTACCGCCAGTAGGTAATACACATACATATATATAAATGTGTATGCATATATATGTGCATACGTGTGCGTGTAGAAAGAGGTAGAGAGAGGTAGATAGGTAGAGGTGTAGAGGTAGAGGTAGAGAGGTAGAGAGGTAGAGAGGTAGAGGTAGAGAGGTAGAGGTAGAGAGGTAGAGAGTAGTAGAGAGAGAGGTAGTGAGAGGTAGAGAGAGGTAGAGAGGTAGAGAGTAGAGAGTGAGTAATAGAGAGTAGACAGTGAGTAATAGAGAGTAGTAGAGAAAGTAGCAGAGTGAGTAGTAGAGAGTAGTAGAGTGAGTAGTAGAGTGAGTAGTAGAGAGTGAGTAGTAGAGAGTAGTAGAGAGTGAGTAGTAGAGAATGAGTAGTAGAGAGCGAGTAGTAGAGAGTAGTGGAGAGTGAGTTGTAGAGTAGTAAAGAGTAGTTAGTCAGTGTTATTCAGTCAGTCAGTCAGTGTCAGTCAGTGTTAGTCAGTCAGTCAGTGTCAGTAAGTCAGTCAGTGTCAGTCAATCAGTGCCAGTCAGTGTCAGTCAATCAGTGTCAGTCAGTGTCACTCAGTCAGTGTCAGTCAATCACTGTCAGTCAGTGTCAGGCAGTCAGTCAGTGACAGTCAGTCAGTGTCAGTCAATCAGTGCCAGTCAGGGCCAGTCAGTCAGTGTCAGTCAGTGTCAATCAATCAGTGTCAGTCAGTGTCAATCAGTCAGTGTCAGTCAGTCAGTGTCAGTCAGTCAGTGTCAGCTAGAGCAGCTCTGCTGACCTGTTTCTCTGGCTCTAAAGCAGCTCTGTTGACCTGGTTGTCTGGCTCTAAAGCAACTCTGCTGACATGGTTTCTCTGGATCTACAGCAGGTCTGCTGACGTGGTTCTCTGCCTCTACAGCAGCTCTGCTGACCTAGTTTTTAGGCTTCAGAGCAGCTCTGCTGATCGGGTTCTCTGGCTCTACAATAGCTCTGCTGACCCTGTTCTCCGGCTCTAAAGCAGCTCTGCTGGCCTGGTTCTATGGCTCTAATGCAGTTCTGCTGACATGGTTCTCTGGCTCTCGAGCAGCTCTGCTGGCCTGGTTCTCTCCCTCTAGAGCAGCTCTGCTGACCTAGTTCTCTCCCTCTAAAGCAGCTCTACTGATGTGGTTTCTCTGGCTCTACAGCAGCACGGCTGACCTGGTTCTCTGGCTCTGGAGCAGCTCTGCTGACCTGGCTCTTGAGCAGCTCTGCTGACCTGGTTCTCTGGCTCGAGAGTAGCTCTGCTGACCTGGTTCTCTAGCTCTAACTCAGCTCTGTTGACCTGGTTCTCTGGCTCTAAATCAGCTCTGCTGGCCTGGTTTTCTGTTCTAAAGAAGCTCTGCTGACCAGGTCCCTTGGCTGACCTGATGGTTCTCTCCCTCTAAAACAGCTCTGCTGACCTGGTTCTCTCACTCTAAAGCAGCTCTACTGACCTGGTTTCTCTGGCTCTACAGCAGCTCTGCTGACCTGGTTCTCTGGCTCTAGAGCAGGTCTGCTGACCTGGTTCTTAGGCTCTAGCGCAGGTCTGCTCACCTGGTTCTCTGGCTCTAAAGCGGCTCTGTTGACCAGGTTCTATTGCTCCAAAGCAGCTCTGCTGATGTGGTTCTCTGGCTCTAGAGCAGCTCTGCTGACCTGGTTCTCCAGCTCTAAAGCAGCTCTGCTGCCCTGGTTCTCTCCCTCTAAATCAGTTCTGCTGACCTGGTTCTCTGCCTCTAGAGCAGCTCTGCTGACCTAGTTCTATGGCTCTAAAGCAGCTCTGCTGACCTGGTTCTCTGGCTCTAGAGCAGCTCTGCTGACTTGGTTCTCTGGCTCTAAAGCAGCTCTGCTGACCTTGTTTCTCTGGCTCTAGAGCAGCTCTATTTACCTGGTTCTCCGGCTCTAAAGCAGCTCTGCTGACTTGGTTTTCTCCCTCTAAAGCAGCTCTGCTGACTTGGTTCTCTCCCTTTAAAGCAGCTCTGCTGACCCGGTTCTCTGCCTCTAGAGCAGCTCTGCTGACCTGGTTCTCTGGCTCTAAAGCAGCTCTGCTGACCTGGTTCTCTACCTCTAAAGAGCTCTGCTGACCTGGTTCTCTGGCTCGAAAGCAGTTCTGCTGACCTGGTTCTATGGCTCTAAAGCACCTCTGCTGACCTAGTTTTCTGGCTCTAGAGGAGCTCTGCTGACTTGGTTCTCTGGCTATAAAGCAGTTTTGCTAACCTGGTTCTCTCCCTCTAAAGCAGCTCTGCTGACCTGGTATCTTTTGCTCTACAGCAGCTCTGCTGACCTGGTTCTCGGCCTCTAGAGCAGCTCTGCTGACCTGGGTTTCTGGCTCTAGAGCAGCTCTGCTGACCTGGGTCTCTGGCTCTAGAGCAGCTCTGCTGACTTGGTTCTCTGGCTATAAAGCAGTTTTGCTAACCTGGTTCTCTCCCTCTAAAGCAGCTCTGCTGGCCTGGTTTCTCTGGCTCTACAGCAGCTCTGCTGACCTGGTTCTCGGCCTCAAGAGCATCTCTGTTGACCTGCTTATCTGGCTCTACAGCAGCTCTGCTGACCTGGTTCTCTGCGCTTATGATGCACGCACCCGGCTTCGCAAAAATATATTAAAAAATATTATAAGTTTCTTATAAGTACAGATATATTATTTTAATGAATATCTTAGATTATCCCTTGCCCTAATATGTATATTAAAGACACATACATATCATTTTGGAACATAATTTTTTTTTGCGGAGTCGCGCACCCCAGCACGTATATGACGTCACGTGGGACCCGCCACCGTGCAAGCGTCTTGTACCGTAATGCGCATGAGTCGCGGACTCATCGCATACCACTCGCGCACATCACCTAATAATAAATGTATATGATGTTACTGAAAAACACGCGGGCGGTCGCACACCTTACGTGGATCCTTCATGACATTTCTAAAATGGCGGCAAGAATCCGCCCACCCACCGTGATGTGTACGCTTTGAGTGTGCGACTTCGAAAAAACAATTGGTAAATACATTTTTATAAAAAGAAAATAATATAAATATATTAAAATGAAAATGCAAACAAAAATAATAATCAATATTTGTAATAATTTGTAATAATGGGGCAATTTTCGCGCTGAGTAGAGGCGTTGCTGCGAGACTTCATTGACCACAGAGGCTTGTCCAAGAACCAAAACCACGCCGCACCCGCTTCGCGGGTGCCGCGTCGCAAGGGAGGAAGCTGATATCTACCTACCGGCAACAGGAGCAGGAAAGCAGGAAAGGCAGAGGTAAGGGCGAGAGGCTCGGCGGGGCTGCGAGCGTGCGGGGACTCCAGTAACCAGGAGTCCCTGCGAGACCACGGATACAGCATCCGGTCCGCTCTCCCCGCTGGCCCGCCCCCTGCCCTCCCTGTGTCATTAAAGGCGCTACCTACCATCACCTGTTGGGGCAATTTTCGCGCTGAGTAGAGGCGTTGCTGCGAGACTCCATTGACCACAGAGGCTTGTCCAAGAACCAAAACCTCACCGCACCCGCTTCGCGGGTGCCGCGTCGCAAGGGAGGAAGCTGATATCTACCTACCGGCAACAGGAGCAGGAAAGCAGGAAAGGCAGAGGTAAGGGCGAGAGGCTCGGCGGGGCTGCGAGCGTGCGGGGACTCCAGTAACCAGGAGTCCCTGCGAGACCACGGATACAGCATCCGGTCCGCTCTCCCCGCTGGCCCGCCCCCTGCCCTCCCTGTGTCATTAAAGGCGCTACCTACCATCACCTGTTGGGGCAATTTTCGCGCTGAGTAGAGGCGTTGCTGCGAGACTCCATTGACCACAGAGGCTTGTCCAAGAACCAAAACCGCGCCGCACCCGCTTCGCGGGTGCCGCGTCGCAAGGGAGGAAGCTGATATCTACCTACCGGCAACAGGAGCAGGAAAGCAGGAAAGGCAGAGGTAAGGTCGAGAGGCTCGGCGGGGCTGCGAGCGTGCGGGGACTCCAGTAACCAGGAGTCCCTGCGAGACCACGGATACAGCATCCGGTCCGCTCTCCCCGCTGGCCCGCCCCCTGCCCTCCCTGTGTCATTAAAGGCGCTACCTACCATCACCTGTTGGGGCAATTTTCGCGCTGAGTAGAGGCGTTGCTGCGAGACTCCATTGACCACAGAGGCTTGTCCAAGAACCAAAACCTCGCCGCACCCGCTTCGCGGGTGCCGCGTCGCAAGGGAGGAAGCTGATATCTACCTACCGGCAACAGGAGCAGGAAAGCAGGAAAGGCAGAGGTAAGGGCGAGAGGCTCGGCAAGGCTGCGAGCGTGCAGGGACTCCAGTAACCAGGAGTCCCTGCGAGACCACGGATACAGCATTCGGTCCGCTCTCCCCGCTGGCCCGCCCCCTGCACCTTCACACTCACCTATATTATCTGACTAGACTCCCGCAGCGCGGGACGCAGCTCGGGGTGAAGACCGGGCTAAGAGCGGGCCGTTTGAGGCCGTTCGAGGACTGAGCGGACTGGACTGGCCCCTCCTCTTTCGCCATTTTTTCACGCTCCCTTCATTAAGTATACATCCGTTAAACAGTTCTTATTATTATTCCACTCTGGCTGTTTGATAGGCGATTATCCCTTGTCCCAAAAGCCATGAGTACCAGGGTAACACGGAGTAAGGCCTCCAAGGTTGGCCCGCAAATCAGTGGCCCCATGGATGACTTTATCACCCGTACTAATATAGCTATCGATCACGAAATATCCAAACTTCAAACTCGGGTCTCTTTAGAATTGGTAGCCGCCAGAAGACTGTCCCAAGTTATAGCACTCTCTAAAAGATCCTCCCTAGGCCACATAGCTGCTTCGGTTACCCCGGAGCGCCCTACCATCCCCCAATGTGTAGTTACACAGGCTGATGTCCCTCTGACTTCGTTTTGCTCCATCACCGTCTCACCGGTAGAGCACCACTCTAACGCAGACGAAGCAAATCTAGCGGTTGCTTCCTGCGTCCAGAATCCCATTCCTAACCCCCAGGCATCCCCGACCATCATTAGTGGCAAACTACCCAAAAGAAAGCGCCGTTCACGTTCTGCCTATTCCCGCAAAAAGGCGAAAATTGCGGTCCCACAACATTAATCCTTGACAAGAGTATTGCCACCTATCGCAAAATTAGAGCAAAACCCAAGGTCGCAGCCCCCAAGTGAGGGAGGGACTGTGGAGTTAGATGCCACTTCCTCTATCACCATCCAAAAGGTTGAGGGCTCACAGGCTGAAGGGCTGGGTAAGAATGAAAGGGAATTTATAGATCTGGTCTGGGAAACCTTAAAAAAACTCCTTTCCCCTCTTGACCTCAGACTCTCAAGAATAGAAAACAATTTGCTCGAGATGGAAAAGAGCATTATTGCCCTGGCCACTCTCGGCTTGAGAAGTCTTGAAAATCAGGGCTATCCCGTAGCAGACCCAATTCCACTAACCCCTACCACCCAAGCCCAGAATGCCCCGCCCTCAGTCCCAGCCACTATACGGCCGATTCCTAAGCCGAGGACTGTGGCCGTGGACCAAATTTCCACTACCACCAAACCTAAGGCTCCCCAACGGGCTCTCAAGCCTCAAACAGGAAAGCCTAAACCTGGTGCGTACCCTAAATCCATCCCGAGCGAAGTACAGGACCCCCCCATAAAGGACAACTTTAGAGGGGGCTACATTGATCTTCCCCCAGAAGCCAAAGACTATGTGGTAGTATTAACGGGTGTCCCCCAGATTGGCGCAGGCCAATACGAGAATTATTGGTCGCTTGAAAACAAGATAATGTACTGGCTTAATGTAAACAGACCTATCCTTAACGGCCGGAGAAGTGGAGTCCGGATGGTTCGAAGAACTCCCTGGGTGGGCCCATCAAAGAAAACCAGTCCTGGGGACTGTATAGTGGTGACCTTTGAGGATCCACATACGGCACAGTTCATCTGCTCCTGGCCTGGTAGTGAAGGGTCCTCGGTTATACCCAGGCCTCTGTCCTTTTTTTATCCACCGCGCCCCCGACATACCCAGGCGGACGATTGGACTTTGGTGCAGCATCAACCATGGAAGAGCCACTCTAATACTCACAACCATACTCTTCCACACTGGAATGGCCTCCCAATTTCAAATAGATATGGTGGCCTGGAAGAGGTAGATTGACTCTCTAGCCAGCATGCCCAATACCAACTGGGAAAACCACTATCACTACTTACGCCAAGGCTAACCAAACACTCACCCTCTGACCCCTTAGTTGGTTCAGTAGGGTTTGCAAACAGTTTAGCTATTGAGGAAGGGATGATGGTTCCAAACACTTCAGACCCTCAAGGTTTGGAAGACCGGCCGGATCCACCCAGCGTGACTCCTCGACCACTAACCCAAATGGTCCCAGCAGAGAGGAAGCCGACTTATACTACCACGGATCCCAATCATCAGCAGTCTGAACTTCGTGTAATGATCTCTAGAGGGGCTGTGTCTAATTCTCCCTTACCTACTTTTCCACCTTTTCCCCTTATCCCGGGTGCGCCGTTGATTAAGATCTTAAGCTGGAATGTGGCTGGGCTTGCCCGCAACTTTGATAGTCCTGAATGGATTGCCTTCCTAGAACCCTACAGCATCTGCCTCCTACAGGAAACCTGGTGCCAAGATCCCAGACACAGAGTAGGTTTCTCAACCTACTTTGTTCCAGCCGTTCAACAACTTGGCTCTAAAGGTCGCCCGTCCGGCGGTCTTTTGATTTGGGTCAGCATCGCTCTAAGGTTAAGTGTTACCCAAAGGTCCACTAATTCTCCTGACCTTCAATGGATAACAATACATCGTAAAGGAGGGAGGAATCTAGAAGTTTTTAACATTTATTTGAGGGGTTCTAGTGGTGGGACATCACGTTTAACCTCAACAGGCCTAAGTAGCGATTTAGCTTCCTGTAACATTGACTCCTATGTCCTTCTTGCTGGCGATTTTAACTGCTGCTTTGAGCCATTGGCCAGGGAAGATATTCTGGATACCTTTGAAGAGGACTCAAGGAGAGGTATCCCTATCCTAACCCTTGACCCGATTCCCAAATGGACACAAAGCGCGATAGACATTAACGCCCTTTGCCTTGAACACAATCTGAGACCAGTGAATGGTCGCTCTAAATCGGACCTTATGGGAGCTCATACATACAACAGGACGGGGCGATCTTCCAGAATCGATTTCATTATGCTTAATTACAATCTTTGGTCCTTCCATCAAGACATGGAGGTCATTGTGTCTTGTGACAGTGATCATAACCCACTCTCCCTATCCATCACTCTTCCTTGGCAGGATGGGACCCAAAACACTCCAGGCCATAAGTGGAAAACATCACATGAAATCGTTCCCTCAAACTGCGGGAGGCGCCTGAAGTGGGTAAGAGTCTCGGCGGACGAAGCAAGGATGGCACAAGCCGGGTCCATCCTGTTAGAGGTGGATTCTAGGCTTGATGCCTTAAGCCCCACTAGCAAAAAGACCTTACCACTATTTACAGAGACCATAGCGGCTTTGAGTGACTTGTTTATTATTTCCCAATCCAGTACCAGGGTGGGTCTGAAAGGTGTCTCCAGGGCCAGAGACAAGTGGTACTCCTCTAAATGTCGAGCAGCGAAGGGGGCACTTGTCTCTGCAGTAAAGAACCAAGAGCCAATCAGAATAAGAGCTGCGAGGAAACTTTACAAAAAAGCTGTGGCAGAAGCAAAAGAGGCTCATGATCTAAACTTCTGGCGGGAGCTAGCGGAAGCAAGCACACGGAAAAATGCCAAGGAGTTTTGGGATCTGCTAAGAGCCAGGGACAAGCCTATCGATCAGCAGCTAACCTGTAATATCCCCGGTGATGTATGGTTGGATCACTTCTCAAAGCTGTACTCTGCTCCACTGGGGGCACCTCACCATATTCTGGCTCCTTTACCTTGCCCCACAGCTGATCTTACAAGTAGCGATGGCTTATTTTCTAGACAGGAGGTAGAAAGGGCAATTAAGGGCATTGTACCCAATAAGGCTGCAGGCCCTGATGGGATTCCGGGCGACTTGCTAAAGTCCTATCCAGCATGGTGGAGCAGATTGATTGCTTCTCTCCTAAATGAGGTCCTGTTGGGAGGCTCTTTCCCTGATTCTTGGAGGGGTGCGGAAGTGGTCCCTATTTTTAAGAAAGGTTCCAGGGACGATCCGGCAAACTACCGCCCCATTAGTTTGCTGGATTCAACCCAAAAGGTCGCGGGTAAAGTAGTACTGACCAGGATTTTGCAGTGGGCAGAGGAAAATCAGATTTTGTCTGATTTTCAAGCAGGCTTTAGAACGGGGACTGGAACCATCGAGCAGACATTTCGCCTTCTAATAATTTATTGGAAAGTAGTGGTGCTGGGAGGGGGCAGTTTGTACTTGGTCTTTATAGACCTGCGTACAGCCTTCGACCTGGTCCCACGAGCATTATTGTGGAATGTCCTCAATGGGTTAGGCTTACCGCCTTATTTGCTGGCCTTACTTATAAAATTCCACGATAGCAATTTTGCCCAAATTAGATGGGGTTCCCAGGGGGAAAAAACATCTCGCATCCCGGTAAATAGGGGCGTCCGCCAGGGTTGTGTGCTTGCCCCCACTCTGTTCTCTCTTTATGTTAACGGAGTGGTGGAGCATCTCCTTCAACATCCATCGGATGCACCTTCCCTGGCGGGGAAGAAAATCCCGACGCTCCTATTTGCGGATGATACCCTTCTAATTTCTAAGTCACCAGCAGGCATCCAAAAACTGCTCTCTAGCTTCAAGACCTTTTGTGACGACAAAGGTCTGGCTATAAATATAGGTAAGACCAAGTTCCTTGTCCTTAACCCCCCCAAGAAATTCGTTGCTCCCCCCGTTCTAGACTCTGTCCCTTTGGAGAGAGTCAAGGAATTCGACTATTTGGGCATACGACTTTCCGATTCTATGAGCTGGAAGGCACACCACCAAAAGGTGTTTATTGCTCATAAGAGGGTGGCAGGAGCCCTGCTTAAAGAACAGCGTGCCTCATCATTAAAACCTATTGGGGCACTTCTAGATATTTATAGGGCAAGGGTTGTAAGCGCAGCACTATACGGTGCAGAACTGTGGGGCACTCAGAGAGTTGACACCTTGGCCTCCCTCGATAACAACTTTCATAAAGACCTTATGAGGCTCCCCCACAGTACTCCCACAATCCCCCTTTTGCTAGATGCGGGCTCCCGCCCAATATGCGATCAAGCAAAATTACGTCCCCTTTTATTATGGTCCAGAATATGGAATGTCCCTGAACTCCGCAGTTACGCAGATGCTCTAGAAGATCTCCTGTCTCTTCCGGGCTGCTATAAGATCACCTGGCTTAGGGAAGTCAAGTGCCTCCTTCATAAACTGGGTCTAGGAGATGCTTGGGGCAACAAATCAGCTCCCTCAAAACAACTGCTAAAAAAGGCGTATTGGTCATGGGTGGATAACGAAAGAATGTGCAATCCAAATCACTGCAAATCTGTTGCCCAGTTTTTGTTAATTAAAGAGCTCCCTTTCAGGGAACCCTATTTGGATTTAATTCACAATTCAGGCGACAGATCCCTGTACATTAAATTCAGGGTGGGGGTACTCCCTCTGGGCCAGTTTACCTCGACCTGGAAACCACCCTTACAAACTGTACCATTTTGTCCCTTTTGCGACACGAGGGTTGAGTCCTTTGCGCACCTGTTGTTCGAGTGCAACACCTATGCAATGCCTAGAAGGTTATGGTTGAAGCCCCTATGCAGGAGCCTGGGAACGAGATCTCATCTGGAAGCCCTGCGCATATTGCGCACAGATGCAAGACCTTTTTTCGCCTGCTGTATGGCAAAATTCCTAGGCTGGGCTTGGCGTATAAGAACTGCAAAAAAACTGTTGATCCAGTAACATGCCCTTTCTCTCTTTTTGCCCTTTCTTAAAATTATCATTGATCGCTTTTTAAAATATTCAATGCTGATTTTGTCGGTCATTGTATTGACTGTGCTAAAAATGTCTTTTAATTGATGTGATGTGTTGCTTTTATGATATGTTTTTATATCGAAATAAAGCTTAACTACTACTACTAATAATGTTTTTATTTTTTTGGCAATTTTCAGACAAATATATGTTATTTAATGAATAAAATATTTATAAATAAACAGTTAAAAAACTGTAGAAAATCAGTACAAAAAAATAGGTATAACCACTATCACACTTAAAAATTAGCATTTAAAAAACCTTTGAAATTCACTGAAAAAAAGCATAGGTTTCAGAGATGTTATCGTTAGAAATTAGCAGTTAAAAAAATCTTAGAAATTCACAGAAAAAAACGTAGGTTTCAGAGGTGTTATAGTTAGCTGGCCATTTCACTCTTACAAAACCATAGAAATTCCTCTGTTATAGTTAGTTCTGCTAACTATAACTGGCGCCAGCAATGCACTGCTGATGATGTCACATATTGCATCATTCACTGACTGATTCCTAAGTCTACAAACACAACTACCCATTTAACAACAGAATCATTTATACATGCAGTCACTAATTAATAGAACACTATCAAAATGCACTTATACACATATATAGACATTGACACATTAGCAGTCATATTAGTCGGTTATGCAGTCATCCTACTCACTCATGAAAAAAAATGAATCAAACTTACATTTACTCACTTACACAATTATTCCGCAACACCTCATTTATTCAAACACATAGTAACTCATAGTTAATATGTTAAAGAATCATCATTACAATTATACACTCATTCATATAGTTACTCTCACAATCACTGATTCTTACATATACTTATTTATATACACCAACTCCCACATACAATGCCTTTTATTTTTTTACTATGTTGAAGATGTACAACTAAAACATATATTCGCTCACCAACACACAAATAAATACACTCGGCCACCCAAACAACTGTTTCCACATGCACTCTGAAACCTATACACCTAATCAATCAACCATTCACACATCTATACATAGAGTTACACACACCCCATCCAACCATACACAAACTCAGTGTCCCATACAAATACTCATCCAACTAATCAATAACTAATATACACTCATGTAGTTAGTGACCAACTGATGCAACATGTTATACAACAACAGAGACAGTGATGCACACATTCACATAGTTTAGTTACTAATTCATATATTCAGTGAGACACGTTTAATTACTCACTTAAACAGACAGTCAGACAGCTACTAAATCCTCCATCCAGACAGTTATATATCCTCTCAGTCTCAAATACAGAGTAGTATATATATATAATACGTATTTAAATTTCAAACTAAAACACATTCACTGGATGATGTCATCAATTATGTCATTTCAGATGTCATCAGTGATGTCGTCAGTGATGTCACTGAGCATGTCATGAATGATGCAATGTGTGACATCATCAGCAGTGCATTGCGGGCGGGCGAGTTATAGTTAGCAGAACTGACTATAACGGAGGAATTTCTATGGTTTTGTACGAGTGAAATGGCCAGCTACTTATAACACCCCTGAAATCTATGTTTTTTTCTGTGAATATATATATATATATCCTACTGGCAGTCACCAGTAGGTAGTTATATTTAGGACCTATTATGCATAGGAAATCCTCAACATTCTATTGCCAATAACTTTGGTACCGATTGATAAATCTTCTCAAATTTTTCCAAACTTTTGGCCAGCTCAGTTCCGCTCCTTCCCTGAAACTTTGGGGGTGATTTGTTAAGCAGGGGCCAAGAAAAAAGGGGGTCCCAAAACGTGTTTTTCCCACGCAATTTCCCGTAGGACCTTTAGCCACGGCTACAGCCCGAACAGCTGAACGGAATTACACCAAATTTGGCAAAGAGGTAGTCCTCAGTTCAGACTTGTGCCTTTTGCTTATATGGTATTAATCTGTACAGTAGTTCCTGAGAAAATTACGGTTAAAGTCATTTATATATCTGTTGGCACGGGGATCCGCGGATTGTGCGAGGGTTGTCATCGTACCATAAGCGCACCGTTCCGATCACACGCTCAATACTAATTGGCTGTCAAGCGGTTGTAAACATTCCAAACCAGGAACTGTTGGTAGCCATTTTGTGCCTCAGTAAAAGCAAGGCTGAGGAAGTCAGTGGAATATGTGTTCAAAACTGAGAAATGGGGCAGGGTAGAAATAATTTTACCCTCTAGACCTGCTTAGGGGGTCCCAGAAGGACCCCCATGGCCTACATTAAAAAGAAAAAGAAAACAGCAGGTGCGTGTAGGTACGCGGACTCTGCCGTAAAAAAAAAAAACATTTAAATGCAGCTTGTTTTATAATTTATCCCCGGGTAAGCCAAATCCCGGGGGAAAATTAATAAATTTAAAGGGGCCACAGAAGGGCCCCACCAGCCCTGGGGACTCCCATCCCCCGGTGCTACAAAATAAATTGTTGGGAGGGGCTCCAAAGCCCTGCTCAGTATAACTTGTTGGGGGAGGTGGGGGGTTGATGGCCCCTCAAGCTCTGGGGACTACCAGCCCTCGGCGCTTTGTGTATTGTGGGAGGGGGGCTGCATGGCCCCTCTCCTTGAGTCTTTGAGTGTCCTGGTGACCGCCACCCCCCAAGGCAGCTCCTGCAGGGTCTTGGGGAGCCCACCCCAGGACATTGTTTTTGCTATGAGAGGCAGGAGTGTTTGCTGCATGACTTCTACGTGTCGAGTCCATGACTCTAACGCGTTGAGTGCGTGACTCTAAGAAAAAAAATGTTTTTCAGATATTGCTGCACGACTTCTACGTGTCGAGTCCACAAATCTAACGCGTTGGGTGCGTGACTATAAGCAAAAAAAAATGTTTTTTCAGATATACTTAAAGTTTATGTGTTTAGTTCTTAGGTGGCTCTAAAAAGAGCCCTTGTGTCTATTTAGAGATTTTGGTACCTACAAGTAAGTGCCTATGCAGAGTCTAAAGTTCAAGAGGAAGACTCTGTTACCCTCATCTGTAAAATGTACACCATCTCTCCTATAGATGCCATCCATATAGAAACGGAGATTGTTGTGGTAAATGGACCCCATTCTGTAGTCTCGGAGAAAAGCAGAAACAGATTTATTGACATGTTTCCTAGCTTTCTCAATCTGTGGACAGAATTGATTGGACCAGTTCCATTTCTGCCTTTGGCATATGTTAGAATAGACAATGGCAGTTTTGGGGAAAAGTGACATCAATTCTGCAAAGGTGTCCTTCATAAGCATTTCCAGACCTACCCCAGTCAAAGTGCCTAGGTCATTGCCACCACAGTGCACAATTATGAGGTCAGGGTGTTGGAAATGGAAAAACGTTTTAACCAATGCCATCATTTGGTGCCACTTTAACCCTCTCTGTCCAATCCATTTAAATGTCTACATTTGCTAACGCTAGGTCTTTGTGAATTCCTTTGTTTTCTGCGTACCTTTGGCTCCAGAAAATATAGCTGTGTCCCACAATCCACGCTCTAAGCATCTTGAAGGGAGGTCTGGATGCACTCAGATGGTCTCTGTAAATGAAATGACAGTTTGAAAACTAAGATTTTTCTAAAATGATGGATAAGATGCAGTTTTGAAAAAAGAAAAGAAATGATTGGTTGTTTGACAACATTCTACACTACAAACTAGGGTGCATGTTTCTGTTTTTTAAAAGCATGATTCTTATTGGTTAAGAAAATCTGATTGAAAAGAACATTGCATAGGATAAGCTGATATGTTGAAAAGTCAAGCACACTTGCTGTTTTGATTAGCAACATTGGGTGATGAGCTTTTGACCTGTGTGCTTAGTTAAGTGTTCCCAGAACTGTTTCTATGGTAACAAGCAGAAGGCAGATTGGGGGTATGGTTCAAATGTATGTGAATTGGAAAGGGTTTAAATGTGTAACCAATAGCAATGTGTGTTTGCTTATGAAATAATGTGGGAAGCAATGTGATTTGATGTTCAGGTGTATATGTGTTCAAAATGGGAGGGAAACTTTGCCATTCTTTGGTTCTGCTGAGAGGTGTATAGAAGAGAGATTCTGTATAAGAAAATTTGGTGTGTGCCTGACATACTTATTATTGCACAAAACTATTTGAGAGGTGAGTTAATAATTTATGAGGGGATTTATGTGGTGCATCTTGATTTTAATCAGACTAATGTGTTCTGCTAAAGTGCAGGGAGTACTTTTCTTTCGATAGAATTTTATTGTGAGTTTTTGTGCATTTAGGAATCATCCTGAGATAAGCATTTGTGTATTTCATGTGTTTGCAGATAGATAACTATGCTGATTTCATGTTTTGGTAGAATTAGAAACCAGTCATATTGTATGTATTTGGAAAATGAGTCAAGTTTCTACACTAAAATGCAGTACTCTTTCTAGACTACGAAATGTGTTTTGGTAAATTGGAATTGATAGTGTTGTTTGTCTGGAATCACACAGTGAATCTTGTGTGCATTTAGGAATCATTTTGAGAGAAACATTTTTGGTACTTCATGTGTTTCCTGACATGTAATTGATTAAAAATGTATTGTGTTCTTACATTTGTGTAGAATTAGAAAATAGTCATTGGTTATGTGTTTTCAAAATGAGTTTATCTTTAATAGTAAAATGCAGTTATAAAATACGTGGAAAGGTTGCTTGATGTGTTTGCAGACAGATAAGTACATGCACTGTTGCAGTGAGACAGGCTTTAGGGTACGCAGTGCTTGAAACTCCTATGTACAATGCATGTAGTAGTCTAACCACCTTCACACTTGTGTTTCAGGCTTACATTTTTCCAGTTCGTACCTATACAATCCATTTATAAGAAATACTGTTATTTGCCTAGAATCAAACTGTGAGTCAGTGTCTATTTGGGAAAATGTGAGATAGAATAATTTGGTTGTTTCATAAGCTTATAGACCTATAAGTACATGTAATCTTGCAGTGACACTACATGTAGCATAACCCCTTACACTACTCAAAAACCACTGCACTACCTTAAACCCTAAAACACTACCCCAGCACAATTCCCTACACTACGCAAATATCACTACACTATCCTGAACCCTAAAACACTACATCAGCACGACCTTCTATACTACCCAAATACTATTGCACTATCCTAAACCTTAAAGCTACCCTACCACGATCCCTTGCACTACTCAAAGACAACTGTAGTACCCTAAAAGAGTACCTCAGTACTACCCCATACACTACAAAAACAGTAGTGGACTAGCATAAATTCAAAATTTACCGGCAGTACGACCCCCTACACTACATAAATACCACTGCAGGACTCTAAACCCTAAAACAGTACCCGAGCACGCCCCCCTACATTACACAAACACCATTACACTACCCTAAACCTTAAATCTATCCTAACATGACACTCTACACTACTCAAACACTACTGCAGTACCTGAAAACACTATCAGAGCACAACCCTCTACACTACACAAACACCTGTGCAGTACCATAAACTCTAAAATACTATCCCAGCACGATCCACTACACTATCCAAATTCCATTGCACTACCCTAAACGTTAAACTTACCCTAGCACAACCCCTTACACTACCCAAACGCTACCCTAAAATAGTACTTTAGCACGATTTCCCACACTACATAAACAACACTGCGCTACCCTAAACCTTAAATCTTCTCTAGCACGACTCCCCACACTAACCATTCACCACTGCACTACCCTAAATTCTAAAACATTACCTCAGCAAGACTCCCTACACTACCCAAACACGCTTGCAGTACTGTAAACCTTAAATCTACTCCAGCACGACATCCTACACAGCCCAAATATTATTGCACTACTCTAAACCTTAAACCTACCCTACCATGACCCCTTGCACTGCTCAAAGACCACTATACTACCCTAAAAGAGTAGATCAGTAAGACCCCCTACACTACACAAGCACCAGTGGACTACCCTAACGTTTAAATCTACCCCAGTACGACCCCCTACACTACATAAACACTACTGCACTACTCTAAACCCTAAAACAGTTCCCAAGCACAATCTCCTACCCTACTCAAACACCATTGCACTACCCTAAACCGTAAATCTACCCTAACATGACACTCTACACTACTCAAACACTACTGCAGCACCTTCAAACAGTATCACAGCACGACCCCCTACACTACACAAACACCACTGCACTATCCTAAACCTTAAATCTACCTCAGCACGACACTGTACACTACTCAAACACTACTGCACTACCCTAAAACACTATCAAAGCACGACCCCCTACACTGTACAAATATCACTGCACTACCCTAAACTCTAACATATTACCCCAGCACTGCCCCCTACAATACACAATCACCAGTGCACTACCTTAAACCCTAAAACACTATTCCTAGTATAACCCAATACACTACATTAACACCACTGCACTACCCTAGAACACTACCCCAGCACGACCACGGACAGTCACCAAACACCATTGCACTACCCTAAACCTTAAATCTACCTCAGCACGACTTCTTACAGTACAGAAACACCACTGCACTACTCTAGAACAGGATTCTAGCACGAACTTCTACTCTACCCAAACGCTACTGTAGTACTCTACTACTACAATTATAAGAAATACTGTTATTTGTCTAGAATCACACTGTGAGTCAGTTTTCATTTGGGGAAATTGAGATAGAATGATTGGATTGGTTGATGTATTTGCAGACATATAAGTACATGTACTCTTGCAGTGAACCAGTCTTTAGAGTACGCACTACTTGAAACTCCTATGCACTATGCAAGTAGTAGTGTAACCACCTTCACACTTGTGTTTCAGGCCTACATTTCCCCAGTCAGTATCTATACACTCGATTTATAAGAAATACTGTTATTTGTCTAGAATCACATTGTGAGTCAGTGTCCATATGGGAAAATTGAGAGAGAATGATTTGGTTGGTTGATATGTTTGCAGACATATAACTACATGTACTGTTGCAGTGAGCAAGGCTTTAGGGCATGCAGTGCTTGAAACTCCTATGCACTATGTAAGTAGTAGTCTAACCATCTTCACACTTGTGTTTCAGGCCTACATTTCCCCAGTCAGTATCTATGCACTCCATTTATAAGAAATACTGTCAAGTCAAGTCAAGTCAAAGAAACTTTATTCGGTTGTTTGAATTAACAACCATAAAAGCATTACACATTATACACATATTAGCTCATAAATACATAACAAAGAAATACAGTTAAAATGACTTAACCAAAAGAACACTCACGAAAAGTTACAGGCATATTAAAACATTCAGATTCTTAAATAAGAATATTCCAAGATCATAAAAAGAGAGCTATCCTTTCAATTGACAGTACTACTATCCTTCAATACTTTTCCTAAATTTAATTGCCAGTTTTAAAAAGTTACATACAAACAGGGTACAGTCACAACTTAGCAGCTGGAGATAATAAAGTGCCGGTCTGAATTGCAAAAAGTTCAGTTTTTTAAGGCAAGGTTTTAGATATAGCCTCCTTGGTATATTATAAAAGGGACAAAAAAATAAAAAGTGTGCCAGGTCTTGCGGAGACGTTTCGTCGCAGCCGCAAGCCGGCAACACTTGTCCACGATGGGATCCCTTAGGCACAGCCAATAGTAAATGAAATAAATCCAGCCTGAACCTTGTCAATAGGAAACGATCATAACTTGGCATTGGCCATAATACGTATGGTTCCGTGAGCAAAGTTATTTTTATTTGCGCATAATTTCGTACACTACTTTTCCTCATTTCACCAAACTCCCTGGCTATGGTTCTGGAAGAAATAAAAGCATTCTTCACATGAATAACGTCCTGTTTCGTAATGGAGTTTGGGGTCATGAAGAGTTCAGGTCGCCCTATATCATTAAAGCAGCTGCTCAGATACTTTATCCAGGGAACCTTCAGCCTATTTTCCCAAGTTAACGCTTCTCTCAGTATGAGCTGAGTAAGGGGTATGTCATCATTTAACCAGCAGTTTAGCCAACATACCAGAGGGTTTACTGCCAGTTTGTCACATAGAAATGAGACGCCCAGCTCTTCATGTATAGGAAAGTGTGCTGTTCCCCTAGGAACTCTTAGTAGTTGCTTGAGGAAATTATTTTCAATTATCTCTAGGGCTCCTAGTGGGGCATATCCCCATATCTCACTGCCATAACATGCAATAGTAACACTCTTGGCCTGATAAAGTTGGAGTAATGCAGCAACTGGGCTGTTGCCCATTTTTCTGGAAAAATCAAGTATTGCCGCATTTGTCCTGATTACCTCTCCCTTTTTTTTTTGTATTACTGGTCCCCAGTTTAGTTGATGATCAAACAGGACTCCGAGGTAAGAGAATGTATTTGTTACAGGTATTGGTACTCCATTAACATTTAAACGATTTGGCTTTTTATTGCCCTGGCCAACCTTCATTACAAAAGATTTAGAGTTATTTATACTCAAATCTCTGGATTTCATGAAGGTAAAAAAAGAATTTAATAAGGTTTGAAGACCATTGGCAGTTCCGGCCAAAAGGACTGCGTCATCCGCATATAGCAGGACCGGCAGTCCCTTTCGTCCAATATAAGGATAGTCTACGTTTGTGCTTAGTAGGTGCTCCTCCAGTTTGTTTATATATAAATTAAAAAGGAACGGGCCAGGATGCATCCTTGTCGGACTCCCCGGTACACTCCAAAGTCTTTTGTCACTTTCAGATCTTGTGTATACCTAATGTTTGCTCTCGTATCTGAGTGCAGATCTTCTAACAGGTTAATTAAATTCTGCTCCACGCCCATTTTCGCCATGGCGTCCCAGAGCTTTCTGCGGCTCACACAATCGAAAGCCGATGAAAGATCCATGAACGCCATGTGAATTGTTCCTTGTCGGGCCTTGGTATACTTCCCTATAATTAGGTATAAATTTAGACATTGGGTAATCGTAGAATGCCCGGGCCTAAATGCGTATTGAATTGGGGATATTACATTGTTTTCATCTGACCATGTAACAAGTCTATTTAGAATTACTCCCCCCACTACTTTAGCAACAGAGTTGATTAAAGATATTGGTCTATAGCAGAGGGGGCTATTACCGTCTCCTTTTTTAAACACAGGCACGATGGTAGATACCCCCATGACTTGGGGCAACCTAAAACCACGGCCGCATTAAGTACGGCTGTAAGGACTGGTGCCCATAGTGATGTACAGGATTTAAAGAGGTCCGGAGGAAGACCATCCGGTCCTGGGGCCTTATTGCTTGTCAGCCCTTCAATTCCCTTTACAACCTCGTTTGTTGAGAAGAGCAACAAGTTTTCATTAGAATTAACCGGAATGTTTTCAGCCTGCGACTCATTATTTTAAAAAATAGAGCTAAAATGATTAACCCATTCTTCCTCTGGGATATTAGTACCCACAGTAGGATTTCTTGGGTGATCGAATAAAGGTTTGATTTTTAATATCCCAAAACTTTGAGCTATTTCTCAATGTTTCAGGATCTAACAAAGACTCCCAGACACTTTTCTTTACCTCTCTCCTGCGATTATCGAGGGACTTTTTGTACCTGGCACACAGGGCCTTGATAAGTGCCGGATCTCTAGGTTTTGTTTTCAATGCTATCTTAAGCTCACGGCTAGCCTTGGAGCAAACTTTATCAAACCACTTAGGATTATTATTTATGTTCCCCTTGGTTGACACCATTAACAATGACCCTACTTGTAAGGCAACATCCTCAAAGGATTCTAAGATTTGTTTCGGAGCTGATGCAGGTGATATACATACCGAGAGTTCAGGACTACATATGTTATTAATAGAGGCATAGAGGTTTTCACAATTCACCAATGACCATTTTAAGCGACGCTTTCCATTTATAAATTTTATGGACCCACGATCCACCCATGGTTTTCATTGTTTGAAGATTTTCCCACCCATTTTGATACATATAGGGTTATGGTCGCTATAAATGCTCATTTGAATGCAGAAGTCCAGAACAACAACGTTAGCAAGATCAGCAGACAGTAAAATGTGATCTATATATGATCCTGTTGCATGGCCTTTGAATGTGGGAGTAGAGAAAATAGTTTGATCCGCCACTATCGACATTGCTGTAATTAAGTTTTTTTCATTCATTAGCGTATTTAGTTCTATTCCACGCCGCGAATGATCAAAATGAAAACCTTCCAGGCTGTTACAACCCAGTTGGCCAATAGCGGTCTCTCCTGGGTTCCCACATGGATGAGTATTAAAATCGCCTGCAATTAGCATTTGACGGGACAAGTGATCAACATTATCCCTTAAGAATCCACATAGAGTCATTATATTACAATCGCCTGTCTGATTCACGTGAGCTTAGTTTTTCCCCTCTTTAGCTCTAAAACCTGAATATTTCTGTTTCCCGTGTGATGTTCAATTTTAAAACATTTGAGAGCCAAGTTGACATATATTGCCAGCCCCCCTTTTGCTCTGCCACTAGCTGATGGATCTGCAGGAGTGAAGAAGCTTTGATAGCCCTCAATATGTACATTTTTGTCCAGCAACCATGTTTCTTGGAGACATATTATTGCGTGTTCCTTAACAAAAGACAGCCAACCACTGTCATTGGATTTATCATTAAGACCAGCTATGTTCCAAGGTATTAAACTTTCGTTACTTGTTAATGATGACCACAAAGTTGTATCTATAATTTCCTCTACAGCAGGAACCAGGAGCGTTGGACCTATACAACTGTCTACATGTACTTCCACAGAATTATATATCATACCATCTTGGATAGGAACAAGATTTTGTACTTTTAGTAAGCTATTGGGGCCATTCATCTGGGCCGATGGAACTATCATCTCGGTATTTGATCCATACGACACAGATGCCACAGATGCATGGTCCTCATTACCTAATCCTACATCTTGTTGTAAACGATCGCTTAAGCTAGGAAGAAAAGGTATATCGAGTAGTCAATCCATCCCTTCCAACCCTCCCTGACCTTGGAAGGCATCAAACCTGTTTGAAATAGGGATGTTGTACTGATTGTTAAAATGGATAGGGTATTGATGTTCTTGTTGGTGTATCTGTTGAGGTCCTTCCCACTTATCTAGGTTGTGCCCCCAATTATTGCTGAGTGTACCTGAACCCCAGCCATTTGGTATTCCAGTCCACACTGGCCTATTATAGCTATGGGATGTCTTTGGGTAACTCATGCTTCGTGTTTTTTTACCAAAGAATTCTAGGGTAAGTGGAATAATGGAACCTCTCCTGCGTTGAGGAGGGAAGATGTTTGGTAGAATGTTTGGTAACACAGCTGAGTTTGCAAAGTTTAGGACTATACAGTCACCTTTGAACTTTTTTGGATTTTGCCCTATCCAAGATACCCTTCTGGATGACTTAAGGTCTTCTGCCAGCTGTTGTTTCCCCCAAGGTGCCATCTGCATGTTACCAGACAGCCAATGCAGAGCCTTACTTGTCAATGCTGTGGGGGATTCTGATTGGTCATTAACGAAGGGGGGACATTGGCCAGTACCAACACGAGAGGTGACGCATCTTCTAAGAATTGTAATGAATCTTTTTCTGTACTTGATGTGGTCGGTACAGATAGTTTTGGGGGCTGATCTTCTCTTATCGTTAGTTGATTTTGCTCTATTGCTGGAGCTTGTTCAGTGGGGTTGGTATGTATATCATTTACCCCTCCCTCTATTCCTCTTGCAGTAAGCTCTTTTGTGCTATTGGCTAAGTTTGTGACTAAAGTTGATATATTTGTCATCTCTTCCGCTATCTTTAACTGAACCGCACCTATTTTCTTTACATCAGAGGAGAGCTTGTCTAATTTAGCCACTACTGGTTTAATAAGTGCCTTAAACTTGCAGTCAATCATGTCTGCTATCCTAGTTAGAAACTCATCATCTATATATGGTTTCCCTATTTCATCCCCTTGCCCCCTATTTTTATCCCTGATCTTCGGTGGCGAAGCAACCCTCCTTCTCCCTGGATTAGACCCACCGCAATGTATTTGTGGTTTTCTACACTTTCTATATGCACGTGTAACCGGTACGGGAACAGGAGGATCTGCATCTACAGTGTTCATCTGAGTACCCTCCAGTGCAGGGGGATCTTGTTCTGTATGTTCTGTCTGGGACACGTTGTCAATCTCGTGAGATGAATCTTGGTCGGATTCTATAAGTACACTTTGGTTAAAGGTCCCGCTAACATGTATCTCTATATCTGTAGCTTCATTTCCCATATCCTGAGATGGTATATCTACCCACGGGGAATTTGGTGGTGGGCTCAGGCGGGGAAGATTGGGGGATTGACTTAAACCTAGTGACTGTCTCCTTTCATTATTGATCTTTGATACTACATGTACCATATAATTATCCATGGTATTTGCCGCAGCAACTGGGATCTTTTTTGGCATCTTCAGTAGTAATAATAGCAACGCTTCAAATTTGTCGTACAAATGGGTTTAACAGTGTATATCGAAAATGCTATAATAGTAAATTACAGTTTATGTATATCCAGGAACAAATAAAATGTCTTACTGCAGCCAAGTGACTCTTAATCGGCTCAGACGGAGTAACGGGCCCAGTCCAGTCTCTGCCTGTCTCGGACTGTCTAAGAATGTCCGCCCTTTGTCCGGGCTCCGTCCGGCGTCCCGCACGCGTCCCGCTTAGCGTCAGGGGTGTGTCTTTTAAAGGAGGAGCAGGGGGCGGGAAGAGACTCCAGGTGCGCTTCGATGATCGTGCGCGGAACCCTGGGTCTCGCAGTCCCGGCCCCTGTCAGAATCAGCCTCACTCGCTCCCACGCAGATAAGTTCACCCTTTTTACATTCAGGGCAAGGCAGGCAGGGAAAAAGCAGCAAAGACACGGAATCAGCAAGCAGCTGCGAGCGGCACCCTACTCTAAACCCTAAAACAGTTCCCAAGCACAATCTCCTACCCTACTCAAACACCATTGCACTACCCTAAACCGTAAATCTACCCTAACATGACACTCTACACTACTCAAACACTACTGCAGCACCTTCAAACAGTATCGCAGCACGACCCCCTACACTACACAAACACCACTGCACTATCCTAAACCTTAAATCTACCTCAGCACGACACTGTACACTACTCAAACACTACTGCACTACCCTAAAACACTATCAAAGCACGACCCCCTACACAGTACAAATATCACTGCACTACCCTAAACTCTAACATATTACCCCAGCACTACCCCCTACAATACACAATCACCAGTGCACTACCTTAAACCCTAAAACACTATTCCTAGTATAACCCAATACACTACATTAACACCACTGCACTACCCTAGAACACTACCCCAGCACGACCACGGACAGTCACCAAACACCATTGCACTACCCTAAATCTTAAATCTACCTCAGCACGACTTCTTACAGTACAGAAACACCACTGTACTACTCTAGAACAGGATTCTAGCACGAACTTCTACTCTACCCAAACGCTACTGTAGTACTCTACTACTACAATTATAAGAAATACTGTTATTTGTCTAGAATCACACTGTGAGTCAGTTTTCATTTGGGAAAATTGAGATAGAATGAGTGGATTGGTTGATGTATTTGCAGACATATAAGTACATGTACTCTTGCAGTGAACCAGTCTTTAGAGTACGCACTACTTGAAACTCCTATGCACTATGCAAGTAGTAGTGTAACCACCTTCACACTTGTGTTTCAGGCCTACATTTCCCCAGTCAGTATCTGTACACTCGATTTATAAGAAATACTGTTATTTGTCTAGAATCACATTGTGAGTCAGTGTCCATATGGGAAAATTGAGAGAGAATGATTTGGTTGGTTGATATGTTTGCAGACATATAAGTACATGTACTGTTGCAGTGAGCAAGGCTTTAGGGCATGCAGTGCTTGAAACTCCTATGCACTATGTAAGTAGTAGTCTAACCATCTTCACACTTGTGTTTCAGGCCTACATTTCCCCAGTCAGTATCTATGCACTCCATTTATAAGAAATACTGTTATTTGTGTAGAATCACACAGAGAGTCAGTGTCTATGTGGGAAAATTGAGAGAGAATGGTTTGGTTGGTTGATGTGTTTGCGGAAATATAAGTACTTGTACTGTTGCGGTGAGCCAGGCTTTAGGGCATGCAGTGCTTGAAACTCCTATGCACTATGTAAGTAAAAGTGTAATCACCTTCACACTTGAGTTTAAGGTCTACATTTCCCCAGCTAGTATCTATATATTCCACTTATAAGAAACATTGTTATTTGTCTAGAATCATAGTCTGAGTCAGTGTCCATTTGGGAAAAATGAGATAGAATAATTTGGTTGGTTGATATGTTTGCAGAGATATAAGTACATGTACTCTTGCAGTGAGACTACCTCCAGCATGACCCCTTACACTACCCAAATTCCACTGCACTACCCTAAACCTTAAAACACTACCCCAGCTCGACCCTTTCACTATCCAAACACAATTGCTGTACCCTAAACCTTAAATCTACCCCAGCATGACACTCTACAGTACTCAAACACTACTGCACTACCCTAAAACACTATTACAGCACGCCCCCCTACACTACACAAACACCACTGCACTACCCTAAACCCTAAAACAGTACCCCAGCACGATCCTCTACATTACCCAAACACCACTATACTATTCTAAAAGAGAAATTCAGCAGGATCCTCTGCACTATATAAACACCAGTGCGGAACCCCTAAATTCTAAATATACTTCCAACATGACTCCCTACAGTACCCATTCAGTACTGCAGTACCCAAAACCATAAAACACTACATCAGCACGACCTCCCACACTACTCAAACACCATTCCTGCACTGTAAACCTTAAATCTACTCCAACACAACCTCCTACACTACACAAACTCTACTGCATCATCCTAAACTCTAAATCTACTCCCAGCACGACCCCTTATACTAACCATTCACCTCTGTATTACCCTAAACCCTAAAACACTACCCCAACACGACCCCTACACTACCCAAATACCATTGCAGTACCGTAAACCTTAAACCTACCCCAGCACGACCCCTTACACTCCCCAAACACCACTGTACTACCCTTAATTAGTAATTCAGCATGATCCCCTACACTATTTAAACACCACTGCACAACCCTATATCCGAAATGTACCGCTAGTACGACCCCAACACTATCCATTTACCACTGTACTACCCTAAACCCTAAAATACTACCCCAGCACAACTGCAACACTACCCAAACATCATTACAGCACTCTAAACCTTAAATCCTCTCTAGTACAACCTCCTATACTACACAAACACCACAGCACTACCCTGAACTCTAAATCTACCCCCAGCACGACCCGTATAGTACACATTCAACAGTGCACTACCGTAAACTCTAAAACAGTATGCCAGTACCACCCACTACACTACTCAAACAGCATTGCATTACTCTAAACCTTAAATCTATCCAAGCATGACCCCCTACACTACTTAAACACTACTGCACTACAGTAAAACACTAGCACAGCACAACCCTCTACACTACACAAACACCAGTGCACTATCCTAAACTCTAAATCTACTACTAGTACGACCCCCTACACTACATAAACACTACTGTACTACATTAAACACTGAAACACTACCCCAGCTAGACCCCTACACTACCCAAACACCATTGCTGTACTCTAAACCTTAAATCTACCCCAGTAAGACCTCTTGCACTACACAAAGACCACTGCACTACTCTAAACCCTAAATCTACCTCCAGTACGATCACCTACATTACCCATTCACCAGTGAACTACTCTAAACCCTAAAACACTACCCCAGCACAACTTCTACACGAACCCAATCATCATTACAGTACTCTAAACCTTAAATCTACTCCAGCACGATGTCGTTCCCTACACAAACACCACTGCACTACCCTGAACTCTAAATCTACCACCAGAACGACCCCCTACAGTGCCCATTCAATAACATACATTATACCAGCATGACCCACTACACTACCCAAATACCATTGCACTACTCTAAACTTTAAATCTACCCCAGCATGACCCCCTACACTACCTAAACACTAGTGCACTGCCCTAAAACACTAGCACAGCACGACCGTCTATACTACACAAACACCAGTGCATTATCCTAAACTGTAAATCTATCCCTAGTACGACCCCCTACACTACACAAACACTACCGTAGTACCCTAAACACTAAAACACTACCCAGCACGACCCCTTACACTACCCAAACACCATTGCACTACCCTAAAACGTAAATATACCCCAGCACGACCTCCTACGCTACCAAAACACCTCTGCACTATCCTAGAACACTACCCCAGGACGACCCCTTACACTACAGAAAGAACAGTACACTACCCTAAATCTACCCCCAGTACGACCACGTAAACTACCCATTCACTAGTGACCTATCCTAAACCCTAAAACACCACCCCAGCACGACCCCCTATACTACTTAAACACCATTATGCTACGCTAAACCTTAAATGTATCCCAGCACGACCTCTTACACTACCCAAACACCACTGCACTAACCTACAATAGTATGCCACAACGACCCCCTACACTACACAAACACCACTACACTACTCTAAACTGTAAATCTGTACTGTTGCTAAATCATAGTGACTGTTTATGTACCATGTAGTAATCTATTTACTAGAGTAAAAGTGAACCAATTATGAATTCATTCAGTGTCTCTCCTTATAATATTGTGATCATTTAGTTAATATGCATGTACTCATACAGTGCTGCAGGTTTTAGTGTTATGGAGTGCTTCAAACTGGTATGTACTATGAATGTACTGCTCTTACCACGTTCACAGTTGTGCTTCAGTCCTACAATTTGCTAGGTAGAATTTATATGGAATGTGTTTGTATAGTAATACAAAAGTGTAATTTTAAAGTTATTAATAAATACTGATTTATGATTATTTTTTTTACAGATACTGTTTATCATCATTAAAAAAAAGTAATTATGCCGGAGAAAAAAAGAAGAAAAAAAGGTCTGAAGAAGGAAACTTACTTGAAAAAAACTCAACCACAAGCATTGGAAAACCAACATAATGTGTCTAAACAGAGAAAAATGTCTGGTAAGAGCACAAAGGACTTTATAAAAAATATTACTAGATTCAGAAAAAAAATGGAAATGTGCAAAGCAGTGGAAATGTTCCAAACACAAAAAAAGTGCAAAGAATAGGAAAGGAAATAAAGGCAATGTACATACAAAGGATACAACTTATAGTAAAAGAAGAAAAAATCAATATAAAGAAATCTGCAAAAATATATTTTCCAACAGAATACTCCCTAATTTGATGAAAGATACAAAGAAATATAGAAAGAGAACAGTATTTTATAAAAAAGAAGAAGCATATTGAATCCATTGTTGAAAAGGCTTTTGAAGTAAAGAGGAAACTATTTAATTTAGTAGGAAAGAGAATTTGATCACTAGATAAACCAATCCATTTAATGAAGGCCAAAAGTAAGAGGAAAAGAGTAATTAACAAAAGTAATTTTTGTGATATTTTCTTGGGGCAATGGAAATACAGTTCAAGTTTTGAACCTTTTTTCATGAAGGGAGTTATTTACAGAGTAATAATTTGTTGCATGCAGTTGACACCAGTGGTCGAGGTTATGAGGTTTGTCCAATTGACAAAGAGCAAATGGTTCCTAGAAAAGTGATAGCTGATGAAGTTCTAGGCAGACGTCCTAAATTCCCAGTATACACTTGGGATTGTTGTAGTATTTGTAGTGTACGACAAGAATCTATTGATAAATTACGTAATTTTTTACAAGCATATTGTAAAAAATGTGTTAAACAAACGATTAAGGTGTTGCAAGGACTAGGCCCTTGCAGAGTGAGGAAAAATACTGGTTTGCATGGTCATTCTCTGGCTTGTCTTTCTAGGAAAGTTTGTCAAAGTTTTTTTCACCATTTCAGGATGTGTGCAGTACATCATACTCAAATGCGGAAGTTAGTGAGAAAATTGTATTAGGCAAAAAGTCCAGCACTAAAGATAAATGAGTTGAACAGTGCTCTTTTGCGTGGGTCAGTATCAGATGTGAAAAAGGTTTGTGATGATATTGAGTTTTGTTACTTTGGTCCTGAAGAAGTGAGTGAAGAAACTCAGACATTATTAGAAGAAAATGTTGTAGAGAATGTTGAACATAGTTGTACAAAATATGTTGAAAATTAAATTACAAAGTTTAAGGTGATTTCAAGTGAAAGGCCAAATTTTTCTTGTATTTGTTGTTGGCGAACTCACTATAAAAATCAGACTAGGAGTGTTGATCTTTATTTAAAAAGTGAAAAAGAAAATAATGATAAGTGGAAGGAATTTGCAACTTATTTGTTGGTAGAGAATTATTTTTTTTGGGTTCTGATCAGTGTATTTGTAAATAATGTTATAACAAATTAGATGAGAATAAAATGCCCGCTAGAGCTGTGCATAATAATTTAAAGTTAGTTGCTATTCCTTCAGAATTGATAGATTTAAACATCTATGAGTCTATTCCTATTCAATGTATGACTATAGTTTGATTTGGCATCCTGGAAGATCTAAAAGCGCGGAGATACCTCTTGGTCGATTCCGGCGCTATATAAGAAATAAAATAAATAAATAAATAAATAAATTTGTGCAACCGTTTCAGGCTATTGTTCGTATGAAGTCTAAAACAGGTAAATTGCCTCCTTCAGATTTACAAAGAGGATTAAAAGGAAGAGTGGTGTATTTACTGTTAGATTTAAAGAAAAATATTGAAACGATTGCTGTAGAGAGTGTAGAAAGTGAACCACTAGTTATTCTTGTTAATGGTGTGCCGACTAAGAATAAGAAAATCCGGCAGGAGTTAGTGGATGTTAGGAAAGTGCAAAAAGCAACATTGTAGTTTATAAAAATCAATACATACTATAAAAATGTTTATATGGGAGAAGAAGAAATAGTTTTAACAGAAGATACTGAAACGTTAAGTGGACAAATTGAAAAAGTGGACATGTTAAGATGTGAAGAAATCTATGAACATTACAGTGTGCATCCACTTCATTCAAAAGAAGTAATGGGGAACACTATTGAGTTGTTCCAAAAGGAAAAAAACAAAGGGAAGTCCCATGAGTGTATGGGAAGAGAGGTTGGAAGCTCGTTGTTTTCCGCAGTTGTTTCCAACTGGAAAAGGAGGACAATATGATGAACGTCCTGTGTAGATTCCGGCATCTGAATATCGGACAACACGATTATATGCAGAAGATCCAAGATTTCGACAATGTATCCCTTATATATTTCATCTTTTGTTTGAAAGTGACTTGTCTGTACTTTCATATGCAGTCAATCACATTTTAAAAACTGGAATACATCTGCAAAATGTATCTGCAAAAGACTTTATGGATAAAGTGCACCAGAGAGATGATCATCTAGAATCTCAGCTCATTAATCTGATGGCATGTCAGCATGGCACTAATGAATATTGGTACCGCTGTCATGGAGAACTGAAATGTATGCTACGGAACTTAGGAACTCCAACATGGTTCCTTACCCTAAGCTGTGCTGAGTACGCTTGGGATTATTTGCTTGAATTTATTCAAGAGGCAAATCCCAATATAAAAAATATTGAATACAAGACACCTGGAGAATTGTGCTCTTTGGATCCTGTTAATGTATGCAGGTATTTCAATCATAGATTTGAGGCTATGATGTCTTTTATCTGCAATAAAAAAATTCTCCTCTTGGAGAAGTTGTGGATTTCTTTTGGAGAAAGGAGTATCAAGCAAGAGGTGCTCCTCATATACATATGCTGTTATGGATTAAAGACGCTCTCAAATTTGCAACAGCTGCGGATGATACTGTTTTGTTTTTTATTTAAAAATATGCCACATGTGCTGTACCCAAAAGCACAGAAGAAAACAACTTAAGAGCACAAGTCTTACGATTACAAAGCCACCGATGTGGAAAATACTGTCGAAGAAAGTACAAATCTAAGGACAAGTTCTACACCAAATGTCGTTTTGCAATTCCACGTCCTGTAATATGTAAAGGAAGAGTGAACAGTTTTATTTCATCTTTACGACATACTATCACAAAAAAGTCTCAAAAAAATACCTACAACTTAAGACGAAATGAAGAGTCAAAATACATAAATGATTACAATCCAGTTATTTTGTCCATGTGGAATGCTAACATGGATATTCAGTATGTTGTGGACAATTCCATTGCTGTTGCACGATATGTAACATCCTATATTACAAAATTAGAAAAGACGGAACTGGAAGAAATGTGTTAAGAGATTTCTCACAAGAAGACTCTAAGTAAGAAATTATACAGTTTCAGTTTGAAGATGTTATCCCATCGAGAGATCAGAGCATATGAATGCTCAGATCGGTTATCATCTGCAAGTCTATACTCCAAATCTAGAAGAATCAGTTGGGTGAGTCTAGGTCTTGCAGCAATGCGAAATCGAGTACTGAAATCTGTATAAGAAATTGAATATTTAGCAGAAAAAGATCCAGAAAGTACAGATATTTTGAAAACGAATATGTTGGACACATATTACCCAAACAGAAGTCATCATCTTGAGAACATGTGTCTCTATGAAGTGCTTCAAAACTACACTTTTAAACGGAATACTACAGAGAACATCAATGATGGAAAATATGGAGTCATTGGTTGTGAAGGATGTTTGGCGAAACAAACAAAAGGAAATTTGATTAATCACAGAAATCTTAGTTGCAACAGTGTTGATGAAAGGGAATTTTAATATTTAGCCCTTTTACAACTATACAAACCATGGCATTCAGAACTGGAGTTACTTGGAGATTTCCAGAGCTATGAAGATTCCTTTAATGCTTGTAAAGATAGCATACAATGCAGTGCTTTTGCAAATTATGTGAAAATGTTGAACAATGAAATTGATCAAGAAGCTACAATTGCAGCTGAAATTGCTAGAGACAGTTCTCAAGATAGTCAAAGTTCTGCTGGGCTCAGTCAAGATCCACTAGGACAACCAATTGTTGAAAATGAAGCCACAATCTCTATGAATGAGGTGGAAACAGCAATGCATCAAGCTCAAGAAGATATTATGGACTTAGGAAAGTTGGAAGAACAACTAAATGTTGAACAGAAACAAATTTATGAGCGAATGAGACAACAGATTGACCATAGATTACTTTCATGAATAGAAAGAGTGCTCATGCACGTTATTTCAACCGATCCATATGTACGTGAGTGGAGAAACTGGAACAGGAAAAATATTTTTTTATTAAAGTAGTCACAAGTTATCTACAGAAAACAACTGAGTCGCATTTGTCTTGTGTTGTCACTGCTCCAACTGGGTTGGCAGCACACAACATCAAAGGAATTACATTACATTGTTTACTAATGCTACCTGTGGAGCATGACAACAAATTGGAATACCACAAGCTATCTGGTGAAGCTTGTTGTGAAGTTTCAAGAGTCTTGAAGAAAATGAAACTTCTCAATATTGATGAGGTAAGCATGGTCTCAAACTTAATGTTTGCCTTTGTGCATTTAAGAATGCAGCAAATTCTTAAAACATAGTATAACGTGTTATTTGGAGGGAAACGTCATGGTTTTTGAAGATCTACTGCAACTGACTCCTGTAAAAGGACAACCAGTATTTAAAACACTTGCGCATGAAGACACCAGAAAGTCTCTGGGTAGTGTTGATTATGCAACTATTCTCCAAGATATAAGAATTGGACTACTGACTGAACATGGCAAACAAGCTTTGCAGACTCGATTATTTTCCAATTTGTTTTGAAATGAAAACGTAGTTCCTGAGAAAATATACATGAAAATTGCAGAAAACAAACCTGTAATCTGCTTAATGCCAACACTGCGTGAGTGTTCTATATTCAACGTAGAACTTTTGAAACTGGAAAATGAAGAAATTAAAAAAATGGAAGCCATCAATAAAATAGAACATGAAGGAATCACTGTTATTTTGACAGAAAAATTGAAGACAAAATTGGATTCTTTAGAAAAATCAATATCTAAAACTGCTGGTTTAGAAAAGAATCTATATGCATGTAGAAACTGTCGAGTCATTTTAAGGCATAATTTGGACGTAGAAAAAGGTTTAATAATTGAGCAATGGGTAAAGTTGTGGATTTTGTTAATTATCCGAATAAAGATGGGATTGAATTCTTAAAAATTAAATTTGATTAGATTGAAGAAGTGAACAAATTGGTCGTTGTTCAGTTCATTTTTTGCTTGTTAAAGATTTATATGTCCATAGAAAACAGTTTCCAGTTTCTTTGGCATATGCAGTGACTATTCATAAATCTCAAGGTTTAAGTGTTGACTGTGATTCGGTGAACATTGTAAATTGTGTGTTCAAAGAGGGCATAGCATATGTTGCTTTGTCGCGAGTCAGAACATTATCTGGTTTGTTTTTGATTGATTTTGATGATAAAAAGGTTACTGCAGATGCAAACTGTGTCAACGAGTATAATTAGTTAAGAAGAACATATGCTCCCAATTTAGGTCAATATCCTGTATTTAAAAAGTGTGTGGTTGGTCGAAAAAGAAGGTATGAAAATATCTGTACTGAAGGTGTAGAGAAGGGAAAAAAGCAAGATAATATTGTGATTGCAAGCAAACAGAAAAAGGACACTGTTGAAGAGATTGTTGGTTATCAGTTTGAAAATAGTTCTGGTGTCAACTGCTATGTAATGTAGTGGTCAATGTTGTTTTTTTTCTTGAAGGTTTGCAACAGCAAATTATGGAGAATCAGGAAAAAAATGTTTGTTCCTTGTTGCATTCTGTGTATGAAAAATTAAGAACTGATACAAGTAAAATACAAACCGTTTCCGATGTTCATAATCTATTGGATGTATGTTCTGGTTCTACACAATTTACGCAGAATATCCAACAAGATGCTCAGGAATTTCTAATGTATATGTTTACTGTGTTGGAAAATGAAGGTGTATACATAGAGAATATTTTTGGCCTTTGTTATAAATGGGAACATCATTGTGAAAATTGTATGTATACATGTAGCACTAATGTAGACACTGAAAGATTTCTGTATTTAACATTACCGGACTGTAAATCAGTGTCTTTCAATAAATTAGTTAAAGCTGCAAATCAAAACATGGAGTGTAGCGAATGCAAATAAGAAATGTTATAAACATTATTTATACAAAGATATGGACAATATATCATTTTAATGATGCAACGCTGAACAGCTGACGGAAGAAAATTGGAGACTTTAATAAAATATTTTGTAGCTACTCAGCTATCAATATCGGGAAGGAAGTTTGTAGCAGTAGCAATAATTTTCCACGATGGTCCTTCAACAACATCTGGACATTACACTGCTTATCTAATAAGTAACAAAGGCTGGACTCTTTATAATGATGCTCAGTTGTTTTTCAAACATAGTTTGCTTTTCGAATTACCAAATTCCTACCTAATATTTTTAAAGCCAAAGTTTTAGGAAGATATTTTAGCCTCAGAGGAATTTATTATTGTTATTTAATAGAATAACCATTGGACAATTTATATATAAATGACTGCAAAAATACAATTTGGCCTCAAGGAAAGGTATTTCTTTCAATTATGGAGTTTTTGTTGCATTGTCTCGGTGTATAATTTTAACCAACAACATGTACATTGTTTATAAATTTAAGCTATAAAATTTTCTTAGCAGTAACCATTTTATATATGTGTGATTTGTATTATCTGGTGTTTTACTGTGGATGTTTTTTTTTTTTAAACAGTCTAATGGATTGGGTTTTTTTTGCCCGCTGTTATGTGATGAGTACGATTGAAATCACTGTTTCTAGTGAAGTTCAATATATTCTGAGAACAGCAAAAAAGGCAAATAAATTACTTTTAAAATGTTAAAATTATGTTGTGCTTTTAAAAATGAATTATTGCATGTTATAACTATGTTTTCTTTTCTTTTACAGATCCTAATTCTAAAATATGGTATTTACTATATTTTACATTATAACATAACTGAATAAAATGTGTAACGTTTTATAGTTGTAATACTGCTGAGGTAAGTTTAAGTAAGTCTTAAAATGCACAATGGACTGTGTTTGCAAACAGTTAAAAAAAATGGAAGATTGATGGACTAGATTTGTGCTAGAAAATTCCATTGCAGACAGGTATCAGACAGGTATCAGATAGGAGACAGCTTCAGAACAGGTGTCTGCAAGATACATGGTATAGTACGCAATAGAGACATATGGTGGTCTTGTAGGTGGTGGTAATTTAAGAATTATAAGAAATAAAACTATTTAACTTAAAGCACATGACTAAGGCCCCCATTATGATGGCGAGGGCGATCCGCCCGCCATCCTAGCCGAAATACCCGCCAGCCATATTAGTATGGCTAGGGGTCCGCGGCAGACGGAAAGACCGTCCGCCGCTTTTCCACCCAGTCGCCTTGAGACCAGGGCGGAAAAGGGTGTATATGGTGGCGGTGTCTATCAGACACCGCCAGCCATATTACAATGGGCTTTTTCAGATGCCTTTCCATGGCAGCATGTGGAGTCTGCTTTGGGGGCCCGATGCGGGCCCCCATGGCCTCCGGGGGGGTGGGTGGTACACATGGGGGGTGCCTATGGTACCCCCCAGCAGTTCCATGCACAGCATGGCAGGCACAACGCGGTGCCTGCCATGCTGTGCATGGAAGTGCACAGCATGCCTTTCTGCCATTGTGGTGGGCGGTGCTGAGTGCACCGCCCGCCACAATGGTAGGAATGCAGGATGCGCCCGCCACCGTGGCGGGTGCATCCTAATGCTAGCCACGGGACTCCCGCCCTTATGGCGGGCGGTCCCTTTCACCGGTAGGATGACCCCCTAAGTGTTTTTCCACATGTGACAGTATGCCCTATCCCTTCTCTTCAGTCATATATAAATATGTGCTTTAAGTTTCGTAAATATAAGTACTTATAAATGTATCTTGTTCTCTGTTAGTAGTACAGAAATGTATGCCTATAATAAGAATTGGCCTAGGTATTAACTCTCTTTCTAATTTACAAGGTGAGAAAAAGACATTCTATATACCTTTTTTTCCATGTAAATATAATCTCATCATACACAGCACTTTCCGTTGAAAAGGTGTTCTATAGATTTTGCTGTGTGTGTTTGCACAGAACAGTCATAGAACAAGACATATATTCAGTTTTATCAAAAATTATAAATCTGGCCATGTTTGTGAATGCTGCACCATCCTCCAATTGCTGTAGGAAAGCACATCAAGGAGAATTGTTTTCACTTTTAATTTTTTCACTTTCAATATATGCTACAATGCACAGTATATATTGAAGGTGAAAAATGCCTCTTCTCATTGTTTTTGTACAGAAAGGTGTCCCTTGCTGCACAAAAACAATCTCCGCATGACACAGACATTCTTGCACTATGGTGCAAGGTGCATGTGTCGCCACATGGCTGCAATTTAAGCAGCTGTGCAGAGGGAAGCACAGGCTTGAAACATATTTATGTACAAATGTTGCATCCCTGTGCTTTGGAAATACCGCAGCATGCTGTAGCTAAATAGTCTACAGTGTCATGCTGCAGCATTTTTTTATATAGTTCTGCACTTATGTATTCACCACATATTTAAAATGCATTCTTTCAGTCAATTATGCACTACACATATATACATCTAAACTTTCAAACACTAGCATACAAGTTTAGTTCTTTTTTTAACCAGAGTAGGTAGTTCTGAAAATAACTTTTTTTTGTTTTGTAGTTTTGTATTTTTTTTGTTTTTTTGAACAATTTTTTGGGTTTTTTTAAATGAAAAAAAAACTTAACAGGACGAACAGAACAATTATCTTTAGGGCAAAAACAACAGTCTAACAATAATGGTTCTCCAGAGCCCTACAAACCAAATCAACTGATTGCTCCCCATAGCAAAGCAACCTATTGCATTTTTTGCAATGAATTTTAGCATTTGCCAGTTGGGGCCCGATGTCCAAAGTAGATGTCGAAGTGGACGCCCCAGAAGTGCTTGCACCTTGAGGTGATGGTGGTCCAGTCTGTTGCAGTCTCTTGCACTCTTCTCTTGCCAGATTGACTGGATGCATACTGTGCAGATGTTTAAACATGCTCGCAGACAGTTCCACAAGAATATTTTTGTTTGAGGTCTCCTCTTGATAGAACTGTCTTGTAAATTTTGCAGGTTACCTTTGTGGCATTTATTTTCTTCAATCCTTCTGGGAATGTAAAACAATTTCAGACAATTGATTCAAATCTCTTGGGACTTGGTGGTTCAGGATTAAAGCCCTCTTCATTGGACTGCTCTGAATTAGAAGAAGGCTGATTTGAAGCCATTTTTGTAATGTTAAGATGAAACAGGCCTCTAATCACCAAAAACAACAGTTCTTGGTAGCTGAGGTCTTCTCCCAAAGAAGGTCTAACACAAGTGATTGAAATGGGTGGATCCTTCAATACTTACAATAGGAAGTATAATGAACCAATCAAATCTCTTTTTTTCTGGTCACATGGGGTCAGCGTTGGGTGCCCGCATGCAGCTCGCACCTACATCGTACCCAGCAGGACGTCGCAAAATTGCATTTAAAATTAATGTAACTTTTTTGAAAGTTAAAGAATATTATTTTTATAATTAGCTCAGATAATGTCTTGTCTTAATATTTATATTACATATATATAAGTTTTTGAACATTAAATAAATTCCCAGGAGAGGCGCACCCACCTCGTCCAATACGCATACGATGTCACGCGCTACCGCGCTTCCGTCACGTCGCGTAATACGTACATCTTGCATATGCGCCAGAAGAATCTTACAAGTCGCATATTGTCCGTGTTTAAAAATGTGTACTCGTCGCGTACCCTAGGCGGATCTTATATAGCTACCCTTAAATGACGGACACGTGATGCGCAGTGAACGAGCAGGGTACACTTTGGGTGCGTGACTCAAAGAAAAAGGGAAAAAAATTATTTAAATATATTTTACACAATATCAAATAATAAAAAAAGATAATTTTTATTTAAAAAAATATGTGTAATGTAATTTAAAAAATAACATCTAAAAATAAAAAGATTAAAAAAATTAGTAGAAAAATATAGAAAAATAACAATAAATATATTTAAAATTATCATTTAAAAAAAACTTTGAAATTTACTGAAAAAATATAGGTTTCAGGGGCGTTATAGTTAGGAATTAAAAGCATTTAAAAAACCTTTGAAATTCACTGAAAAAAACCATAGGTTTCAAGCAGGTTATAGTTAGGAATTAGCATTTAAAAAACATTCATAATTCCCTGAAAAAACCATAGGTTTCAAGTAGGTTATTGTTAGGGATTAGCATTTAATAAACCTTAGAAATTCACTGAAAAAAATATAGGTTTCAGGGGTGTTATAGTTAGCTGGACATTTCACTCATACAAAATCATTGAAATTCCTCCGTTATAGTTAGTTGTACTAACTGTAACTCTCGCACCCGCAATCCACTGGTGATGATGTCACATATTACATCATTCATGACATGGTCAGTGACATCACTGATGACATAACTGATGCCATCTCAAATGACCTCACTGATAACATCATCCATTTGACAATCTGATACACCTCATCATACACTAGTGTAACCTTTAGGATTCCCACTGCTTTTCTAACTATGATTGAATAAATTATGTTAATTTGGACAGTTTTTGGTTGTTGCACATCATTCTCTTGTATGTTTTAATTACTGTGAGCAGACATTACGTGAGCTCAAAATAATTGATTTGTTATAATTGATTTATATTGCATAAAAAAAGGTTAAGCACCATAGCTTTCTGTATCTAATATTAACTGTGAAACTACAAAAAAGACCTTCATGAAGAGTGTGGCTCCGGCACTTGAGATATATAATGCAAAGGCATAAGGAGCTGTGTATTATGGCTCAGAAATCTGGGGCTGTGCAGACACTGAATTATTGGAAACAGCCGAACACAAGCTCTTAATATCTCTATTGGCCCTACCACCTAGTACCCCATTGGTTCCAGTGATTCTTGATCTGGCACAGAAGAAATTAAGAGAAAACATTTAGTGTAGAACCCTGGCCTACTGGCATAGGTTTTCGTCCTCCGCAGCATTAGACTCATATCGTGTGGACCTAAGAGAGTTAATGATTCCTTGGAAGACTACGAAAATTCCATGGCTCAAATATGTGAAAAATATGTAGGGTAGATTGGGCTTGGAGAGATTTTAGTTGAGTCTGGCTGGAGACTCTAGTCTCCAAAGCCAGCTTAAAGAGCATCTACTTGGAAGCCATGGCAGTTTTAAGAGTCACCGGAAGTATAGGTAATCTAACTGTGAAATTTCTGGACCATAGACCTCATTCTTACTACGAGTATACGATGGTTAAATTAGTGCCGATGGGAGCACATAAACTGTATATTCAGTTTAGATATAAATCTTTGCTAACCAAGGTTTTCTGCAGTCACTGGTCAGATGCAGCAGGTAAGGAGGACTTGTGCACAGCATGTTCAGGAGCTTCAGAGTCACTAACATATTTATTTTTCTTCTGCCCAGCTTACACTATCCAAAGAAGCAAATCGATACTGCCCATCTGTAGACCTTTGCGAACCAGAAAGCACTTGGAGGTTTTAGAATAATAAGCACAGATACAATAGGAGTTATAGTGTTATGATCCGTTTGGATCTGGTGCACTAGCAGGCATATTTACAAGCCCCTATCATCACAGGAACATCACTTTTACCAATGTTCTTTTGGCAATAGGGGCTTCGCCTTATTTACAAGGCGGCGTTAAGCCACTTAACATGGCTTAATGCTGCCTTGTAAAGGAGGCCCCTTTTCACTCTACACTTAGCGTGAAAGGGGTGGGCAATGGGTATTGAGGTGGGCGTTCTGCCTCAACACCCATTGATTGTGACAATTTGTGACGCTTCCTTCTATTTACAAGGGTGGTGTAAATAGAAGGCAGCACCACAATTAAGACCAGGGAAAACCTGGTTTTCACATTGCCAATAATGAGAAATGCTTCATTTTTCCTTGTTTTTGCTGTATTTATGTGTGCTGCTTTGGTCTAGCATTTTTTTTATTTTACAATAATGGCTTCTTAAAAGTCCTGTGATTTTAAAAACAATCAGTATCAACCTGCTTTCATCTGTTTCTAATTTACTTCTTTCTATTTGGATGGAGTATTTTATATGTATTTGTACTTGCACTTTCAAATAAGAGGTAAAACATAAGTCAATATTATAAGAGCTGTTGGTGGGGCTGGTCCCAGAAAGTGCCTGTTTGGGGGGAATATTATATTTAAGATGTAAGTGTGTGTATTTGTATTTATACAATATTTGTTTTGTACAATGTAAGTTGCTTTTAACCTCTTGGGTGCCCTTGACGAGCTTAGCTCATCATGCAGCACCGTGGCGCTGTGTTGATGATGAGCTGACCTCGTCATGACCGTTATGGAACGCCCACGCCGGGATAATTCCCCTGCTGTGCTGGGCGTTCCATTGGAACAGGCATGGTCATGACGAGCTCAGCTCGTCATCAGCATAGCGCCACCGCGCGCGGCCCCCCTCCCAACCATCCTGCGGGGATATTGGCCCAGCGGCGATGGGGTTATGATCCTAGAAATCGAAATAAAGCTATTCAATCAAAGTCTGTGTGTGTGTGTGCATGTGTGTGTGTATATAGTTAGGACCATGTTTCAAACAGAAAAAGCATGTTTTGCTTTGCCTATAACTTTGGCACTGTTTGATGAATCCTCACAAAATGTTCCGAAAGATGTGTCAAGTTGGGTATTGTGCATGGAAAGTTTCGGGGTGATCCATCAAGCCGGGGTCAAGAGAAAGTGGGGGTCAAAAACAGTGCATTTTCCCATGTTAATTCTTTGAATAAGACTACAGCCCAGACTGTTGGACGGAATTATGAAGAATTTTGGTTTGCAGATACCACTTTCAGTTATTTGGTGTAAATCTGTTCAGTAGTTTTTGAGAAATTAAAGGAAATCCTAATGTGTATATCTACTAGTGTGAAGCCTTTGAGAATAATGATGAGCATGCAGAGAGATCTGCAGAGCTCTGTTTGACTGCCAAAAATTCAATCAAGTGTTAGCAGCTATCTTGGGATTCGGCACCAGCAGAGTCCCAAAACAAAACATGAAATAAAGAAAAGGGGACAGCGTAGGAATACCCCAACCCCCCAGGCTTCATCCTGGGGTCCCAGAGGGACCGCCCCCGAGCAAAAAAGTATTTGTTTTAAAGAGAAATTCATGGAGAAATGTTTGTGTATTCACCAATATTTAACAAAAACACAGGCATGGTCTCCAGTAATTGTTTTTAATGTCACCCCTGGGTGGGCCAAGTCCCCAGGGGCATGGATGAGATTTGTAAATAATGAAGGGGGCGCACAGATCCCTGCTCCAAGGGCCTATTTATCCTTCAGAAACTACCAACTCACAGGGGCTTATGTAAATAAAAAGGCGGGGGCCTCGCGGACCCCCCGGGTCCTGGTGACCACCACTTCCCCGGGGCTACAGTAAATATCAAACAGGTGCTCAGCGTGGACCACCGGCCCCAGGGCCGCACCTCCTTGGGGCTAAATACTTTTTTTTAATTATGAGGAAGCTTGATCTCCCTCCTGTGCCATATTTGGCCCTGGGGATCATCGCCTCCCACAGGCCGGCCCACGCACAACAATGGAAGAAGACTGAATGATCCCCCTCCTGGAGCCAATAATGGCCCTGGTGACCACCATCCTTCTATTCCGGGGTGACCACCCACAGGACATAGCTGTTTGCTTTTGCTTGGTGGGTGCTGACAGATCCCGCCAAGCAAAAGTAAACACTCTGCTCCCAGCAAGAGGGAGTTGTCAAACAGCTCCCACTTGCTGGAAGCAGAGTTTTCATCTATTTCCCTGCCTATACATGCAGGCAGGGAAAGAGATGGAACAAGCATTTCCAGCAGCTCCCTGGGTGCAAGAACAATCCTGGCTCCAGCAAGAGGCAGGAAGTCAGCTGGGAGCTCCGAGGCCTTGAGGCTCCCCTCGCAGTCCCATAGCACACTGGGGCCCTGGGTGCGACCAGGGCACCCAGGAAAACATGGCTGGTTTACCAGTGATGGGATCCCTGGAGTCAAAATGGGCCCAGTGAGGGGGCCAGGCGGCCCCGTCCCACATTCAGTTAAGGCTAGGCCCCAGGTGTTGGGGGCCCTGGGGACAAAATCGATGTTGAGAGGGGGGCCCAGCATCCCCTCACCCCCATTCAAATAAGGCTGGGCCCAAGGGTATAGGGTCCCAGGGCCAAAATCGGCTCAGGGATGGGACCAACGGGACACCGTTCCTCCATGGAATAATGGCTGGGATCAGAGGGATGAGGTCCCTGGGGACGAAATTGGTCTAGGGATGGGGGCCACACAGCACCCCATACCTGCTGAATTGAACCTGGGCTTCACTGGAGAAAGACTAACAAGGAACGATCACATTGACAAATGCACACAAGGTTGCTGGAGACATTTCCTCATGTGCATTACGCAGCAGTAGTGTGGAATAGATGCTGGACATTTAGTCAACAAGGTAGCATTTACTAATTAACCAGGAGAAAGTATTCCAATTGGGTAGACATTTTGTTCAAAACTGTAGAGTCTTACAAATATAAACATAGCACTTGAACAGCATCCCGTGCTTGGATGCAGGGAGTTTGTCAGCTATTGCTCGCCAAATTAAGTCAGGATCTAGTATGGACCCATGCCCCCGAGAATATTTCAAATGGCCTCACCCAGTCTTGAAAGACAGCTGTTAAGCCTATTAAATGATGTCAACATGTGATTAAACCATCACTGTAAGGCGCGCTGGTTATACATGAAACCAAAGCCTATTAAATGAGTCATTGGTTATCTCCCAGCGAACTTGAAGGAAGCCAGGGCCATCCCCCTCCTGAAGAAAGCAGGAGCGGACATTAAGGCTCTAAAGAACTACAGGCCCATCTCTCAATTGCCCTTTTTTGGAAAGATCTTGGAAAAGCAAGTCCTGAATACGCTTGCCAGTTACCTGGAGGAGCATGGTCTACTCCATCCAAGGCAGGCGGGCTTCCGGCCGCAGCATAGCACGGAATTGGTCATGGCCACGGTCGCTGACGATCTAAGAATCAGGGCAGATAATAAACAGCCTTGTGCCTTGATTCTATTAGATCTGTCAGCGGCGTTTGATACGATCAGCCACCCCATCCTGCTTGACCGTATCGCGAAGCTGGGAATAACAGGGCAAGCATTTAAGTGGCTTAAATCTTTCCTTACTGGCCGGACCCAAAGAGTTCAATTGGGAGACCAAATATCCGAGGCCAATGCTGTGACCTGGGGCGTACCCCAGGGGTCTGCACTATCCCCCCTGTTATTTAATATATACCTTCAACCTCTTGTGGAGGAGTTAACGCATAGGAATTGCCAAGTCTTTAACTATGCCGACGATACCCAACTGCTTGTTCAGTTGGAGAATTCGAGGGAGGCACAGGAATCGGTAAAGAACTTGCTTAGATTCACTGTAAATTGGATGACCAACAACCTTCTGAAAGTGAATGCTGAGAAAACAGAGGTGTTGGTTATCACCAATCTAGAAAACCCCTGGTGTGATTTGTTCTGGCCCCCAGAATTAGGGAAAACACCAACTCCAGGAAGAGTGGTTAAAAGTCTAGGTCTGAAGATTGACGCAGACCTTTCTATGGCCCCCCCAAGTTTCGGCAGTGGTAGGTTCTTGCGTTGGTATGCTTAGGCAACTTCGGAAGCTGGTACCCATTCTGTCTACCCCTACATTGCAATCCATAGTGTCCGCCACTATTATCTCTCGGCTGGACTATGGCAATGCTTTGCATTTAGGCCTCCCGCAGAAACTCCTGAGGAAACTGCAGGTTGTGCAGAATGACGCGGCCAGGTTGATCTACTCTCTGCCGTGGAGCTCTCATGCGACCCCCCTTCTTCTGAAGCTGCACTGGCTGCCCGTTAAATCTAGAGTGGAGTTCAAATGTCTTTGTGTGGCCCACAAAGCCATTTTTGGTAAGGTTCCTAAGTATATCAAAGAGCGCTTGAGGATGTACACTCTGGGGAGAGCCCTACGGTCGAGCAAAGCCTGCAAATTGATTGAACCTAGATTTAAGCTTAAATCTAAAGGTGGCAGGGCACTGTCCGTTCTCGTTCCGCAACTTTGTAATGAGCTACCTGCATTCCCGCAGGAAGACTCGCAACTATTGTCTTTTAGAAAGAACTTAGGGCCAGATGTAGGTCGGTCGGTAACGGCCGAAAATCGGTATTTTCGTCCGTTACCGACCGGTATAGAGCGATCGGCATGTAGATGACAGAAATTTGTCCGAATCGGTGAATTTACCGAATCGGTAAAATACCGACTCGGAATATTTACCGAATCGGAAAAGTTACCAATTCGGAACATTTACCGATTCGGTAAAATACCGACTCGGAATATTTACCGAATCGGAAAATTTACCGATTCGGTAAAATACCGACTCAGTAAAATACCGAATCGGTAATTAAGAATAGGTAAAATTGAAGATTGAGATGTAGGGAGGCTCTGAAATACCGAATTAGTTTCAAATTCGGTATTTAAGAGTCGGTATTTACCATGGATTCAAATCAGGTGGTAACCAGGTGCAGCCTATAAAATGGACCCAAAATGCAATGCTGTTTGCACAATGGCGGCATTTTATGTCATCGCAAGACGGCTACGGCTACAGGAGGAAGGAGAGAGGGAATGGCTGAGACAGGAGCAGGTCTACAGGCAGAGGGTGACCCTGTTCATGCTCACAGAGGAAGAGATACTGCAGAGGTACAGGTTGGCTCCAGACACCATCTTGGAGCTCATCAGGGACCTAAAACCACTGTTGCAGCACCCCACCCCAAGGGCACATGCAATACCACCCCATGTACAGGTGCTGTGCAGCCTCCACCTGCTGGCGTCAGGGAGCTACCAGAGCGTGGTTGCTGCGGCGGGAGGGGTGACCCAGAGCAGCCTCTCAAGGTTTTTTCACATATTCCTTGACGCCATGTTGCATAGGATGGAGCATTACATTTCTTTTCCATCCACCCATGCTGAACTGGTTCAAACCAAATCGGAGTTCTACCAGATGGCAAGATTTCCCCATATCATCGGATGCATTGATGGCACGCACATCCCCATTTGTCCCCCTGCTGCCACAGAATACATTTACCGCAATAGGAAGTCAAGCCACACCATCAACGTCCAGGTGATTTGCAATGCAAAGTACGTCATCACAGACCTTGTCGCAAAATTCCCTGGAAGTACCCACGACTCCTATATTTTTCAGAACAGCGGCATCTATGCACGGCTGTCAGCAGGGGAATTAGGCGAAGGATACCTCCTAGGTAAGACAGAGTGTGCGACCCCTTCAATGCCTGATGCAGTGAGAATCACAAGTATGCATGTGAGTAATGTATTCCCATTTCCCTTTTAGGAGACAGTGCATAGGCCCTACGTTCATTTATCCTCACTCCCCACCTCAACCCCTCCACACCCAGCCAAAGGAGGTATAACCGGGGCAACAAAAGTACACGCAATGTAGTAGAACGGACCTTTGGCATCTGGAAGAGCAGATTTAGAGGCCTTCACAAGAGTGGAGGTGCAAGGCAGTATACCCCCATCACCTGCTGCAAGATAATAGCTGTCTGTGCCATGTTGCACAACTTGGCTGTGAGGAAGGGTACTGAGGTGGAGTTGTCTGACTACGAGGATCATGACGACGACAATGCTGTGCCTGACAGACCACCTGCTGGAGTGTCAACACCAAGTGATGGCAGATACAGACGTGAGGAGATAACAGACAACTATTTCTGAGTGCGTAAAGAGACACAGACAGCTTGTGAATGTGAACAAAAGTAATTTTTATGCTGCAACAACGTTAATGCACTGATGTTGAACCAATATTAATTATTAGAATGTGGGGACTGCTAATGTCCCAGGTTGACTCACACACACTGTAAATGTCATTTACGGGGGCGCTTCGCAGACCCACTGGGGTATGGTTCACTCCCTTCGGCATGGCCTGCAGGCTCAGCTGAGCGCCTGGTGCTCCGGCGTGGCTCGACAACTGCGCTAGCCAGGCTGCTGCGGCTCCTGCTGTCGTCTGGCACGTCCAGGGCAGGATCCCCAGCAGTATGAGAGATTATCATGGCCTCCAGGGCACTGGTAATCCTGGCCAGGCCATGCCCCTGGTTACCTCCGCGGTGTTCTGCGTGAGGCTTTCTTCCGTGTTGGAGCTCCTACGGCATAGCTGGGATGTTGCCGTGGCCAGCCGGTGCATTGCCCTGTTGTGCACACGCGCATCCCTGCGCCTTGTTTGCTCCTGGGCATCCATCTTTTCCAATACTTTGTTGATGGCGGAGGTCATGTCAGTGTTGGTTTTTGCTACCTCCCTGTTTGTTTCAACTAAAGCACTGATGCCCTTGCCCATCTCTCCCATTTGCTGATTCAGGATCCTGAACTGACGGTGGCAGGCCTGAATGGACTTCCCCTGCATGCGCTGGATGCGCACCATGCTCCCCTCAAGGCCACGGAATACAGTGCCCTCTCCAGGTGGAGCTGCACTGCTGGGAGTGCGTTGGCACCTGCGTGTGCTGCTAGACTGCTGTGTGGACACCTGTTCAGTAGGAGTGACTTCTGTGGCTGCTGGTGCCTCACCCTCACCTCCCGGCATGACTCTCAGTGGGGCCACATATCTCCTCCTGGCTGGTGGGGTAGCAGGTGTTGTCAGGGACCGTGATGGGGAGTTCTCAGGTGAGAACACCAATGGGGGGCTTTGGGAAAGGTGTGGGGATTGGGGAAGCACAAGGGAACGAACAGTGTCATCCTCAATGGAGAGGGCAGTGGCGTCTTCTCCCTCCTGCGAGGCTGCTGCGGTGCTTTGCCCTGCCTCACCACTCTCCTCCCTCGCTGGCGCAGTTCCTTCTGAGGCAGATGGCCCACTGGCTGATGTTGGCCCTAGGTATAAAGAAGCGTATGTACACTGAGTGCTATTGTCTTACAGTCACTACAATAAATGCATTGCACATTTCACTTTCATTTCTGTGATTGCCTTTCAATGCATTGCTGTTTTCTGTGCACTTACATGTGGTCCTACTTTTGCTGACTACATTACCCATAATGCATTGCTCATGTATAGTGCTAGCAGTACTGGACTAGGGTTGGGCTGTACACATAGGCTAAAGGGAAGCAGTTTGCTTTGGGGTGTCATGCTGCGCAGGCCTCTTACCTTTCTTAGTAGTTCTGGCGGAGCTGTCCACATCTCCTAATCCCACGACACTGTCAGGCTCGATGGTGGAGGCAACCAGTTCCTCGAGGTCAGTCAGGGGGGGCGCAGGGTTCCTGCCTCCACCGGTCACACCAGCCTGCTTGTGGATCTCTGCCATTTTTCTTTTGGTGAGGCTCCGGAGGTCGTAAAACCTTTTCTTAAGGTCCTCTTGGCTCCTGCTGGTCACACCAACAGCATTCACCTTCTCCCCTATGACAAGCCACAGGTTTCTTTTGGCTGACTCTGCTATAGTGAGGGACAGCCTGCCAAACAGCTATTTGTGGACCCTCACCACTTCCTCAACTAGTACCTGCAGCTCCATGCTGCTAAACTTTAATTTGCGTTTTCTGTCAGCCTTCTGGCTCTCTGTGCTGCTTGCCATTATTTCTGTATTGCACTCCAAACAAATCTCTCCCTGCTGCTCTGTCTCTCAGCTCAGCTCTGTCTGCCTCTCCAGAACCTTCTAATGAGTTGCAGCTGCCTGGGTAGCCACTTCCTGGTAGGAAGGGGGAGGGTGGTTGCACCTGATTGGCTGTTTTGTTAAGTTTCACTTTTGTTTTCTGCCCATTTTTGAAAATACCGATTCGGTATTTACAGATCGGTATTTACCGATCGGTATTTCCAATGCATTCCTATGGGCCAAAAGGCCCGTAGGAATGCATTGGAAATACCGATCGGTAAATACCGATTCGGTACCGACTTTTACCGAATCGGTAAAAAATACCGATTTTTTACCTACATATCATTTACCGATTTTTGAATACCGATTCGGTAAGATTCTGTATTTGAGAATCGGTAAAATCAAATTACCTACATCTGGCCCTTAAAGACCTATCTGTTTAAAAAGATAACATCAATACCCTAATGTGGTTTGATGACGGAGGGCGGTCTCTGGGTTGCAGTAGGTTATGTACCTTTTCTTGAAAGCGCTTAGAGACCAGTGGTGATTTGCGCTATACAAAAACATTGTAACATAGCATAACATAACATAACATAACATAACAGGTGCCCTAGTTGAAGCGCCACTTCTGTAAAGGACAAATGATCCTAACTCCTGGGCTTGGTGAATGCAAAGTAATTGTGTTTCTCTGCAATTCTACATTGAAAGATGATATGAAATCCATTGTTGAAATGAATTAATCATTGATCTAGTGTGTGAATGTGATGAGTGGCTTCTCTCTTCTCCTCTCCTGGTGCGATCAGAGTCCATGGTTCTTCCCTTAAAATCATTGCTAGTATGCAAGGGTTTCCTGCCTATTGCCAGCATGATGAACATCTTGCCAAAAGGCCCCCAAGTGCGTTTCACACCAATTTTTGTGGCACATTTTTATGCTGAGGAATATGAGGACATCTCCACTAAAGTAAGAAGCACTTACGTCATATATTTAAGAAGTAGGACTCTTGTTTGTTGGAGATTTAACTCTTTGTACTTTAACACCTTCGATGCTCGTGGCGGAACCCAGCCGTCATGAGCCACTGGTGGCCTGTGCGCATGATGGCTGGGTTCCGTCAAGACCATGCCCGCCATTGGAATGTCCAACACCGGGCTGAAATTCCTGCCGCAGGCAACGTGTTAAATGTTTTCTCTATAGGAAGGTTCTTGTTATCACAAATTTCTGGATAAAAGCGCTTGAGGAACAATCACATTGCCAAAACACACACAAGGTCACTGGTGACATTTTCTCATGCTCCATTATGCAGTTGGAGTGTAGAATACGTACTGTACATTTATCCAAGGAGGTAGCACTTATTAATTAACCAGTAGAAAGTACACCACTTTCGTAGATATTTTGTGCAAAACTGCGACTCCTTTTTGGATAAAGGGGCAGATGTGGTTCCATTCTAGCCCAGTTACTGGCACAATTACTGACAAACCCACATAGACACTTAGACACCCACTCATACACTCAAGCATTCACACACCCACAGAAACAGATACACCCACTTACAGACCCACCCGGACACTCACACACCTGCTCACAGACCCACTCACAGACATACTCAAACACTCACACGCACACTCATAGACCCACTCACAGACCCATTCAGACATCTACACCCACTCACAGACCCACTCAGACACTCATGCACCTGCTTACAGAGCAACTCATGCTCTTTACACAAACTCACAGACTTACTCAGAGACTCATACACCAGGTCACAGGCCCACTCAGAAACTGACACTCCCACTCACAGACCCACTCAGAGACTCACGCACTGACTCACAGACCCATTAAACACTCATGCATTCACTCACAGACTGACACACACTCATGGAGGCACTTGAACACCCACTGAGACACTATCATGCCCACTTACAGAACCACTGCGACACCCCATCAGACACGCATGCACTGACTCAGACACCCAGTAACCCACTCACAGAAGCACTCAGACACTCAAGCACCCACTCACACACCCAGTGAGAAACATAAGCAGGCACTCCCAGACCCACATAGATACTCACACATCCACTCACACACATATTGAAACACTCATGCACTCACTCACATACCCACTGAGACACTTGTGACTCACTCACTCAAGGGTTACAGGGTACAGATAGGAAATAATTTTGTTTTAAAAACTTAGAAATTCACTCAAAAAACAAAGGTTACAGGAACATTGTATTTAGGAAATAACATAAAAAACCTTGGCAATTCACTGAAAAAAACCAGTGGGGATGTGAGTGGTAGTATAGGTGAATACATTGGTATGTGCGTTGTTGCATGGATGAGTGTGTGACTGTATGAGTAGCTCGATGGGAGAGTGATTGGTTATGTGAGTAGCTGTATGACTGTGTGAGTGAGTGAGTGAGTGAGTGAGTGAGTGAGTGAGTGAGTGAGTGAGTGAGTGAGTGAGTGAGTGGCTCTAAGGACGAGTGCATGTTTATATGGGTATGTGAGTGGTTTGTGGCTGTGTGAGTAGGAGTATAAGACATTATACAGGGGTGTCAGTGGGTCTGTGGATGATTTCATCAGTGATGTCATTTGAGATGTCACTGACCATGTCATGAGTGATGTAATATGTGAGGTCATAAGCATTGCATTGTGGGGGTGTAAGTTACAGTTAGCTCAGGTAGCTATAACTGCTGAATTTCTATGGTTTTGTACGATTGAAATCTGAGACTAACCAAGACATCCCTGTAACCTTTAGTTTTTTCTGTGAATTTCTATATTTTTTAAAATTCTATTTCCTAACTATAACCTCCCTATAACCTTTGCCAGTGAATTTCTATGGTCTTTTAGTGTTAATTCCTAAATGTAATGTCCCTATAACCTTGTTTTTTTTTTAGTGAATTTCAACGTTTTTTAAATGTTTTATTTCCTTTCTGTAACCTGTAACCTTTGAGATTGTGTGTGAGTGGCTGTATAGGTCGGTGAGTGGGTATATGAGCAGCTGCATAGGTCTGTGACTGGGTGTGTGAGTCGGTTTACGGGTGTGAGTGGCTGTATGGGTCCGTGAGTGGGTTTGTGAGTATCTGAGTGGGTCTGCAAGTTGGCACATGAGTGTATGAGTGGGTACATAGGTATCTGAGTGGGTGTATGAGTAGGTGTCTGAGTAGGTCTGTGAGTGGGTGAGAGAGTATATGAGTTAGATTGTGAGTGCCTGTAGCAGTGTGTGTCAGTCTGTGAGAGAGTACATGAGTGTATGAATGAGTCTGTAAGTGGATATGTGAGTCTCTGAGTGGGTCTAAGAGTGGGTGCATGATTCTCAGAGTGGGTCTGTGAATGGGTCTGTGAGTCCTTGAGTGGGTCCTTGAGTCGATGCATGTGTCTGTGAATAGGTCTGTGAGTGGATGTGATAGAATATGTGCTGTAAGTTGGTGCAGGAGTGTCTGAGTGGGTCTGTGAGTGAGTTCATGAGTATCTGAATGGGTATGTAGGTAGATGTGAGAGAGTCTGAGTGGGTTTTTGAGTGAGTATGAGAGTGTCTGACTGGGTCTGTGAATGGGTGCATGAGTGTCTGATTTGGTCTGAGTGAGTGCGAGAATGTCTGAGTAGGTCTGCGAGTAGGTGTGTGAGTAGGTCTGTGAGTAGATATGTGAGTGTCTGAGTTGGTCCCTGAGTGGGTACATAAATATCTGAGTGTGTCTGTGAGTGGCTGCGTACGTTTCTGAGTGGGACTGTGAGTGCGTGCATGAATTTTAAAGTAGATCTGTGAGTGACTATGTAAGTGTATCAGTAGGTCTGTGATTGGGTGCATGAGCCTCTGAGTGGGTCTGTGAGTGGATGCTTGAGTCTCTAATTGGATCTGTGAGTGAGTACATATTTGACTGTGTGTGTCTGTAAATGTATTTTTTTGAATTTTTTTCTCCAATATTCACAAATTCACTGTGAACTTTCTCAGGGGGGCGCGCTGACAGTCATAGCAAATTCCTGATTATCGTGTGTGAAAAAAACCCTGTTTAGCAACATATTTAATGTATTTATTTATTTCATTTATAGAGCGCATGAATCCCCCCAACCGGGGTATCTCCGCACCATGATGGCCCTAGACAACAATACTGGGTGATCAGAACAGTACGGTTTTTAACTGCTTTCTGAAGGATGTATAGTTGATAGAGAGACGGAGGTGGATGGGTAACTGGTTCCAAAGAAATGGAGCTACATAAGAGAAGGATGTTCCCCGCCAACTGAGTTTGTTTTATGTGAGGTATAAGAAGGAACTCTTTGGACCCAGAGCGGAGGGTCCAGGAAGGGTTGTGTCGCATCAGTTTATCTGTAATGTACCTAGGTCCCAAGTTGTTAAGGGCTTTATAGACCATATAGCAGATCTTGAATGTAATCCTTTTTAGAATGGGGAGCCAGTGCAATTTACGGAGTAAGGGAATTGAAGCTCTTCTAGGAGGGGCACTGGTCACCAATCGAGCTTCCATGTTCTGGACTACTTGCAGTCTGTTTAGGGAAGATTCCTTTGCGGAAATCAACAGAGCATTGCAGTAGTTCAGATGACTTGTGACCAATGCTTGTATCAAAGTTTTCCGTGTGGATAATGGAAGTAAGGGAAAGACTCTGCGAAGTAGACTTAGTATATGGAAACAGGCCTTAGCGGTTGAGGTGGCATGCTCCTACAAGGTTAGTTTCTGACCAATTTGGACCCCTAGGATCTTTACCACTAATTTGGGGGATGGAGCTGGACCTAGTTCTCCTGGCCACCAATTGGGAGACCACCTTTTTACTGCTTCTCCAAATAACATGATTTCTGTTTTCTCAGCATTCAACTGAATGAAGTTGTTGCTCATCCAGTGAGTGATGGTTTTCATGTCCTCCGAAAAGGTCGGCTGAATGCTGGTTTTATTCTTGTCAAAAGAGAGAAGCAGTTGTGTGTCCTCGGCATAGGAGATTGGTATGAACCCTGAGTTTCTTATTAGGTTCGCAAGTGGTGTAACATAGATTTTGAATAGGGTAGGGCTCAAGCATGAGCCCTGAGGTACCCCCTTAGTAACCTTGGTGGTCTGTGATCTGAAAGGGCCCAGGTCAATGGTTTGCGTTCACTCTGCTAGAAAGTTTGTCATCCATTTTAGGGCAATCCCCTCGATACCTATATCTCTGAGCCTTCCCAGGAAGATCTGGTGGGAGATGGTGTCAAATGCTGTAGACAGGTCAAGCAGTATGAGAAGTACAGCCTGACCCCTGTCTGCTAGCATTCGGATGTTATCTGTAACTGTCACCAGTGCCGTTTCCGTGCTGTGTCTAGGTCGGAATCCTGATTGTGAGGGATCAAGGCTATTGGAGGGTTCTATGAAACTGGTCAGGTGTTTACTTATATATTTCTCTAGTAGTTTACTTTTTAACGTGAGTAGTGAAATGAGACGGTAGTTAGTGACATCATCTGGGGGGAGTTTGGCATTTTTCCTGATGGGCAAGATCTGAGCTGCTTTCCATTCCCCAGGGAGTCAGCCTTCCTTTAAGGAACTATTTAAGATGGAACAAATAGGGGCAACGAGCTGATTGGCGAGCAAGACGGAGATCTTGGCTGGGATCAGGTCTAAAGGAGAGGCAGATTTAGTCATTTTTAATAGGGCTTCGGTTTCCTCAAGGGAGAGCGAAGGAAATTCCTCTAATTTGTGCATGTTCGGCATGGTAGAGGGGAGTTTGGAATTGTCGCTTAATCGGGCTCCGTTAGCTGCCGTGATCTTATTATAGATATTGTCTTTTTTAGAGGTGAGGTATCCTGCAATGTTATCACATAGTGTCTGAGATGGCTCCTCTTCTGTATTACATGCTTTAGGGTTGAAGAATGTGTTGAGGACCTGGAATAGTGGTTTGGAGGAATCATCTGCCTATCAAGTAGGTATGCAACATGCATTTTTCTAGCTGTGTTTAGCTTGCTATGGTATTTGGTTAGGGCAGATTTAAACCTTTCTCTATTGTGATGATCATGTGTGCGTCGCCAGTGTTGTTCTAGTCTCTTGCAGTGGCTTTTTTTCAGTCCGGATATTAGTGGTGTACCAAGGTGTCTGTGGGCGTTTAGAGACCGCACAGTGTGTTTTCAAGGGTATCAGTGTATCTATTGTGGACTCAATGTTTGCCTGAAAGGCTGTGAGAAGTGTTTCTACATTGTCCGAGTCGGTATACTGTGGTGGAACAAAAGTGTCTTGGAAGAGAGTGGGGGTCAGTTTATGCCACTGTCTGTTCTTCCTGAAGTTGTATCTTTTAGAGACGTTATGTTCTTTAGGTCCCGTAATGCAGAATTCTATTTAAGAGTGGTCTGACCATATGAGAGGGTAGGTTGTTCCGCAAAGGATATTGGGCGAGTTTGAGAGGATTAAATCTAGCGTGTACCCTGCTACATGAGTAGGTTCTTTATTGATTCTGGTCAACTCAAGTGTGGATAGCTCAGTCAGGAAGGAGGAAGCATCAAGATCGCGAGGGTTTTCGCTGTGTATATTCAGATCTCCCAGAAGCAATTTTTTTAGATGAGATGACATAAGGACAAATCTGGTCCATGAGCTGGGTGACAGAATCGAGGAGTGGTCCAGGAGGGCGATATACTAGGGCACCTTTCCAGCTAAGTTGAGCATGTAGCTCAATTCTGAACACGAGAATTTCTATTTTGTCATTGCTTAGTTGATCTAAAATTGTGACTTTGATGGGATCTTTATAAATGATCGCTACAACGCCCCCTGTTTTTAGAGGTCTATCAAGTTTTTGGATGTGATAGTCATTAGGTAGAACTAAAGCTATTTTAGGATCAGAAGAAGGCTAAAGCCTAGTTTCCATCAAGAACCCGATGTGGGGGAGGGAAAAGGAGAGCATTTCCCATAAATTAATATTATTAACATCTGTGGTCCTTGAAAGATCCCTATATTCCTCCCATGTTCTCAGGACATATCCAACCTGTCCCCATATACCAAGTTCTCCCATTTGATTCCAGCCCCGGGGACTGTCCCGATAAAGTTAAATGGTGGCCGCAACTCTCTACCCAGGTTACAGCTGACCAATCACTCCTTCCTGTTGGCGCGTACATTCATGATTCATTGCAAATTCATCACAAATTATCCGAGATCATAGATATACAAATTTACATGTCCTTTAATATCTCGCAAACTACTGCATGGATTTACACCAAATAACAAAAAGCACAATCTGCAGACCAAACGCTAGCTTACTGCCAAATCTGGGATAGTTCTGTCCAGCGGTTCAGGCTGCAGGCATGTCTAAAGAGCCTTTGAGATTTAACATGAGAAAAGCTCTTTATTGACCCTCACCTTTCCTCGCCCTCTCTTGACAGATCACCCCGAAACTCTCCATGCACAACTAAAATTACTGGTGCACTTTTTTGGTGAAATTTTGTGGAGTCATCAAATAGCGCCAAAGATATAGGTACGTTGAAAAATGTTTTTACTATGCAAACACAATACTAACCATAACTTCCAACTGGTGACCACCAGTAGGTAGTTAAAGGTATGAACATGTTTCCAAAGTAAAATAATTTTTAGACCTGCCTTTATCTTTAACGCCATTTAATGAATCCCTACGAAAGTTTCCAAAAAAACTGTGCTGTGATGGTAGTTGTGCATGGAAAGTTTTAGGGTGATCCGCCAAGAAGGGGCAGAGAAAAATGGGGGGTCAGAAAAAGTGAATTTCCCATGTAACTAAAAGTAATTGCTTACACTCTATTTCGCCGGGTTACAAGGACTTTTATTGCACCCACTGTTCTTTCAAACTCTCCCTGTTTTTTAAACCACAAGCTGCTCTGGATCAGCAGAAAGCCTATAAAATCCTTCTGCTTAATTGTAGGTCAATCCCTAAACATTTGGCAGAAATATTTGTTTTGTTAGAAGAGGAACACCCAAAAGCCCTGTTTCTGACTGAAACATGGCTAAACAATGGATCTGACCCCAATCTTGTTCAAGCCCTTCCTCCATGCTATCTTATTCAGAGACAAGACTGAGAATCAGGGAAAGGTGGTGGCATTGCCTTCATATATAACAGCCAGTTTAAATGCTGCATTTCTGCAGGTCCTTTACCAGACTGTGAGAACCTCTCATTTGCGATAGGATTCTCACCCACTCCCACCTTTTCAGGTCGTCCCCCTGGTGTACTTGGGCAATTTTGTAAACTTCTCCCTGATTTGGCAGCTAATCTAGCTAGCCCCCCGCTAACTACGCTGCTAGGGGATCTTAGTCTCCATTTCGCCGATCCCTCTAATTTGGCAGCTGTTGAGTTGGCTAAGGACTTTGCAGCTTACCAATTCAGACAAATAGTTAATGGTCCCACCCATGCGAAAGGCCACTTACTTGATCCTATTTTCTCCATTATAGTTGACCTATCAGGAAGGAACACGATTCCAGTGCCATAGTCTGACCATTTTTTGATTTCTTTCTTCTGTGCTCCCAATTGTGCCACACTGTCTGTCAAGACAGCTAGAAGCTTGACATGTCTATGGTCCAAACTCCCAATAGAACAGTGGAACACTGTCCTGGAAAATACCATGCCGACCCATGATCCTAATCCTATCACAGCCAATGATAATTTTAATAAGTGGATCGAGTCTTCACTAGATCAGGTTCTCCCCAAGAAGTGGATTAATTACTCAGCTGGGACCATTAGAATGGCATGGTATTCCACTAAGCTCCTTGAGCTCAAACAGATCTGTAAGAAATGTGAGATAATATGGAGAAAGGATTTTTCCTTAGTAAATACATTGAAATAAAGGGAAGCCATAATAATCTATTGTTAGACTTGGCATCTTTTGGCGTGTTTTCCCTGAGGGTTTGCTTTCTGACCTCCCGGTTTTGACTCAGTTTTTACTAGTGTAATGATTCTGAGCACTTTCCTCCTTGCTGATCAGTGGTAAAGTGCAAGTACTCTTGTTGTAAAATGTGTTATGGATTGATATTTCAATGATTGGCTTATTTGATTTATGTGTCAGTCCCTGTAAAGTGCACTGCGAGTGCTAGGGTCTATAAATCAAATGCTGTTGGTCGGCTGCAGCACTGCATTGTGCCACCCACGCAAACAGCCTGTAAAGTGTAATATGGCCTGCTATTGCAAAGCCTATATGCAGCCTGGGGCTGCCAGGTCGACTTGACAAGTGCACACACTTGCCAGTCCCTAAACCTTCCTTTTTCTACATGTGAGTTGCCCCTAAGGTATGCCCAAGGTACCCCCAATGGGCAGGGTGCATTGTATGTGATAGTTAGGACATGCCCTGGTGTGTGTGGCATTTCCTGTTAGTGAATTACAGCCTAATTTGTTTTTCACTATTGCAAGGCTCCCTGTTCCCCATAGGCCAGAGTGGACAGTTTGATTATAACATACTAAAATCCTAACTGACTCAGGGAACATGGTAGAAATTCGAGTTTAGTATGCCTGAAATCAGAATGATAAAATACATCTTTTAGTGAAGTTGGTTTTAACATTCTGTATTTGAAAGTACCACTTTTAGAAAGTAGGTATTTTCTCGCCTAACCATCCAGCCTGCCTCTGCGAGGTTGTGTATTATCTGTCTGGTTTGTGAGTGACAGGGGCTGGGGAGACTCCGGGAGACAGGGTGAGTCAGCACAGGGCTGAATAGACCTATCTGCATAAAGATGGGTGGGAGAAGTAGCACCTGGGTCTGAATAGGGCTGTGCCTACCTCCCACAATGCTGGCTACACCTCCTGTGGTAGGGCTGATGTCCCTGCCTGCACTGTCAAAGGAACAGCAGGAGTCTTGTAAACAAAGTGCTCTAAGACTGACCAGAACTGGTTTGGTCTAGATACAGGAACCTCTGCCTGCAGAGGACAAAGGAATTGCTGGTATAAATATTAGGGTCCAGACCCAAAGACTTTAGAACTCTTTTGGGATCAAGAAGACTACCAAGAAGAAGAGCTGGAGAAACTGTGAGGAGGAACTGCCACTTTGCTGTGGGCTTTGCTGTGTTGGCCTACAGTGACTGCTTCTGTCCTGGGCAGTGAAAGGACTGGACTGAACTTTCTGCAATCTACTGTTGTGAGTTTCTCCAAGGGCATGAGGTAGAGCTTGCCCCCTGTTTAAGAAATCTCAGGAGCAGCAAAGACTTCAAGCTTGCGCCGTCTATGATGCCGTTGCCGACTCCGTGTCCTGAAGGCACCGCAGAGGGCACCACCACAACGTCGCACTGCGACCCTGCTCTTACCGACGATGCCTGGTGACGCCACCACTGAGCCGCTGCCCGCACCGTGACCCGTGGGCACCGCACTCCGCACCGCCTCTCTTCAAGACGATGCCGTGGTATCCCCAACGACGACACTCCCCACCAGAATCGACGCCGCTGCTCGAACTGTGGTTCAAGGGCATCGCTTGTAAAGTTACACGATGCACCACCCTCATCCCGCACTGCAGCCTTGGCCTATCGACGCCGGTGCCATCGACTCCAGTTCGTCAGCCGACGACAGCCCTTCAGCGATGACAACGCCGCTGCTTGCACCGTGACCTGCCAGCACCGTGACGAGCACCACCTTACTTTCACACCGCGACTCTGGTCTCACCGATGAAGCAATCAGACGGCACCACCGAGCTGCTGCTCGCACCGCAACCTGAGGGCCTCGCATGCCGCACTGCAGTACTTTGCACCGCAGCACCCAACACCTGCCGACACCAGCACTCTTGACTTCAACAGAGAGGAGTTTGATCTGCAAAGCGTGTGGCTTTGAGGGCCCGACGACTCCTGCACCGACACTCCAGAACCGAAGCCTGCGGACAATGTGTTTTCGGAAGCTCAACGAGAGGTCATCGACTCCCTGCATTTCTGACAGGTACAGTTTGAGGGTCTTTCCAGCACCGTAGCTGGCCTGCGACGCCGTGGTCAACCAGAATTGTTTGGAGTTGTTTGCTCACAACGCCGTGATAGCCCCAGACTGAGCTATCCACATCAAGGAACTGTTTTTCAAAGTTATTTTGATAACTGAAGATTTTTAAGTACTGCATTGTGGATTTTTATTGTATTTGGTCTTGTTTTAAGTATATAAAAATATTGGATATTTTTCTAAACTGATGTGGTATCCTTTTGTAGTGCTTACACTGTATTACTGTTGGTTATGTGCAAATGCTTTACACACTGCCTCTGAGATAAGCCTGACTGCTCGTGCCAAGCAACCAAGGGGGTGAGCATCGGTAATTTTAGGAGTGTAACTTCCTTATCCTGACTAGGAAGAAGTGTCCCTACTTGGAAAAATGTGTAAGCCCTTGCCAACTAGAGACCCCCATTTCTAACATCTATAAATCGGAAATAAAATCTGCACACGCATGGCACTATGAAGAAAGAATCACTCTGGCAACTAATTCTCCGGGCGAAATTTTTTGTATTGCTAAAAATTTCCTTAGTCCTCCTTCAGCTCCAGATACCTCCAATGACGCGAGCGCCCGCTGTAACAAATTGGCAAACTTTTTCTGTAATAAAATTCAAGCCATCTACACCTCTTTCCAGCTGTGGGTGGCCACTGCAATGCGCCATTCCTGGACTTTATGTCTCAGACCAGTGAGCACTGCTTAGAGGAAATTCCTTTGATGGACCTTAAGTCATTAGGAAATACTTCGGCTCTGGGAAAATGTGGTTTGCCAAGTGACTCAGCTCCTCCTACTATTTTGCATAGAGCTGCGGGAACAGTCTCTCCTGTGATACTGGAGCTGATTAACGCCTCTATTTCCTCTGGAGTAGTCCCCTCCCCATGGAAAAGTTCTAAAAAAGCTGAGTCTCAATACTGATCTCCTGGGAAACTATCGCCCCATCTCGCTTCTTCCAGGGATCAGTAAGATTGTGAAAAAACATGTTAACTCATTCCTCTCCACATTTCTGGAGTCCCACAATCTTCTCCACCCCTCACAGAGTGGCTTCTGACCCCAACAGGGCAAAGAAACGGCCCTCTTAGCAGTAGTAGAGGAGCCCAAGATGATCTTGGACTCTGGAGGTTCCACAGCTATCATCATTTTGGACCTCAGTGCAGCATTCGACACTGTTAACCACCAAATCTTGGTTTGAAGACTTTGGAATTTGGGGGTGACGGGGAGGGGCATACTATGGCTGAAGTTTTTTCTTGGAAGAGACAGGTCATTCCAGGTTTTCGATGGCAAGGCTGTGTCAAAACTAATGTCTCTCTGCTGCGGTGTTCCGCAGGGATCATCCCTGAGTCCCACCCTGTTTAATGTTCACATGAGCCCGCTAGCGGAGATAGTGCTTCCTTTTGGAGTCCAGATTGTCACTTATACTGCGACACACAACTGGTTGTGGCCCTAAACCACTCTGATAACTCTTCTACTGGCTTACATCCATGCCTGGAGAAGGAAGTCATCTGAATGGAGTACTCATACTTGAAATTAAATGGAGATAAGACGGAGCTGATGCTCCTAGGGAATTCCCCTACTTTTGATGCAGGAGTGCTGTGGCCAGCCTGTCTTGACCCGGTTCCAAAGAACCAGATCAAGAGTTTGGATATTTGGATTGATCGTGATCTTAACTTTAAGGATCAGGCCTGTAAATTGGCGGCTACGTGTTATGGTATCCTCAGAACGCTCCGGAAAGTTCTTCTGCTGCTACCCTTCCTTGCAAGAAGGCTCATAGTCCAGGCTTTAATTCTTTTCCTCCTGGACTATGGAAATGTCCTGTATCTAGGAACCCCAGTGCTACCATCTCAAAGCTACAGGCTGTGCAAAATTGTGCAGCATGGAAGCTCCTTCGGATACCAAACTGCCAATCGGCGAAACCTGCACTGAGCTCCTTTCATTGGCTTCCCATTCAGGAGAGAATTACATTTAAAGCACTCTGTATTGCTCATTAGACACTAGCAGGGGGGGACCATCCATTAACTGGTCCATTATTTTGCCTTATCGAGCTAACAGATGTCTGCGCTAGGACGTCCTCCGCCTTGCCTTAGTTCCTAGAATAAAAAGGGCAAAAAGTGGTGGACGCCTGTTTTCATACTATGCTGCTAGGTTATGGAACTCTCTTTCCCTCTACATTGGTCATGAACCCAATCATCTGGCTTCCGTAAAACCCTCAAAACCTGGCTTTTTCCTTGATTTGGTTTAGTAGTCTCTTTCTTGCTCTGTTTTCAGCGCTGGAATGCCCTCGGGTAGCTATGCCCTTAATAAACGTTTAATAATAATAATAATAATGTTAATTCCCATTGAGATTTTAGACACCACTATTGCCCGAACTGCTTGATGGAATTACACCAAATTTGACAGAAAGGTAGCTCTTATTCCTAAATCACACTTTTTGTTATTCGGCGTAAATCTGTTCAGTTGTTTATGAGATATTAAAGGAAGCCTCCCAGAGTGTTCTAAAGAACAACTAGAGTGCTAACAGCCTAACTTATGACAAACGTATGGCACACCAGAAGCCATCTTGATTGACTCAAACTGATAAAACTTACAATATTTCACTAAAAAAGGAACAAAATGAGCGGGTTCAAATTGCCATTTAACTCCCTGGTGATCAGCAGCTTTACTGCAGTGTTCTAATGAGAAACAAGAGTGCTTACATTCTGAATTTATGCCAAAAGTGTGGCACATCTGACAGCTATCTTGATGTAGCACAAATATCACCCCAATGTAGCACAAGTATAATCCAATGGCAGAAGAGTGCAAAACACTAAGGGCTTTATTTATGAGAAATGACGCAGCTCTGCATGAAAGCAGCGGTGCGTCACTTCTCCGTGTGCACTCCTTGCGACATATCTGATGCGTCATATTTACTGTATGACGCATCATGTCGTCGCAAGGAGTTACAGATACGTGAGTATTTCTGACGTATCTGTATGGTGCAAAAGTGACGCATTGCTGGAGTGTGTCTCAAAAGGGACACAACTCCAGCAATGTGTCCTTTCACATGGGGCAAGCCCCATATGAAAGGGCCTACGTCAGTCTTACGCCTGCTGTGAGGCAGGGGTAAGATTTTGACGCAACGACGTCCTAGAAGTGACAAAGTGAAATCTCATGGATTTGACTGCGTCACTTCTACGACGCTTTTTGCGGGGGAACGCCCCATGCATACATTATACCTGACGCAGGTATAATGTAGCGCAGGGGTTTATAAAGTGCCGTATCTGCTTGAATGCATCACTTTGTAAATAGTGCGCAACAGGAGGCATGTTTTACGCCGCCGATGCATCACAAAAAGTGACGCATCGGAAGCGCAAAACTGACACAAGGCCTCATAAATGAGACCCGCAATTTATTTTGTTTTTTTGCAGTGCTATATAACGCAGACTTGACACGATGGTATTGGAGTGCTTTACATGATAATCAAATACATTACACAAGGACACACTCATTTTCATTTTAGATATAAGTGACTTACCCAGATTCACAGGATGTTGAGCTGACATTTAAACTTGAACCTGGCTCACCAGTTGCAAAGTCTGCAGCTCTGGCCCTAACACCACATCCTCTGTGTATCATATAATCAAGTGATCAACTGGATTAAAAACATAAAAATAGCACATAAATTAAATTAAATGTGCTTTGTCGCTCTTTGAGAACTCAGAAATGATGTCCTCATTTTCATTTTTTGGCGCACTAACCATAATTTCCATAGGAATAAGACCCTCTCATGTTTATACTTTCTAAAGGAAGTGCTTTATATATTACAGTTATGATTACATCAATATGACGTCAGGTGTATAAATAAATAGAGAGTGTTAGCAATCTAGTTGATAATTAGAATACAGTGGAGAGGCAGAGGTCAGGGGCACTGCCGCTGATAATTGAGGGCAGGGAGGAGGATGCAGAGGCAACAAGTTGACCACACTGGGCAGGTGGGAGAGGCAGTGGCAGCAAAATGGACCTATGAGGGCAGAGGAAAAGGGGGCAGTGGCAACAAACCCACCCTGCAGTACAGTCAAGAGAGGTTGTGGGACTATAACAGACCATTGAAGGCAGAAGGAAGAGGAAGTAGCACTACAACCATACATGCCAATAGACCCAATTCAGACAGGAGACTTCTGATGTTTTTAAGCCCAATAGGGCTTTATTTTATCTGTCTTAAAATTGCCTCTTTTTCAATGTAAGTCAATTGGCAAAATCAATACCCCAGCTTTTTTTTCAAAATCTTCCTCTTACCAAGTTTCAAATGTTGACACATATGACACACTGGATTAACGGATGGTAGGGAAATATGACAGGGACATGGACTCTGATAGCAGAGGGCAGGAAGGAGTCGGCAGAGGCACCAAATTGACCATACACGGCAGGTTTCAGGAGTTGCGGCAGCGCCATGTACCACACAGGGAAAGCAGGGTGGCAGTGCAGCACAATGGAGCATGGAAAACTATAGGGAGGGGACACGTCCATACACATGAACAACAAAAGAGTAGGGGAGAAAGAGGCAAGGGCAACATGTTGACCATACCGGACAGACAGGAGGGTCAGTTGCAGCATAACGGACCATGAAGGACAGGAGGGAAGGGGCATTACAGTGGACCAGACAAGGCAGGAGGGAGTGGCTAGGGGCCTGCACATGGACAATTGAGAGCTGGGGGACAAGTGAGCAGGGCAGGAGCAGCAGGATGACCATGGAGGGATGGGCACTGGAAGCACAACACACCATGGAGAGCAACAGCCAGAGTATAATTGCATACACACAGACAATGGAGGGAAGGTGGAGGGGGTGAGAGGCAGCAAGCTGAACACACAGGGCAGGTGGGAGGGGCTGTGGCAGCACAGAAGTGCATGCAGGGCAAGCGGGAGGGTTAGTGGTAGCACAAACTGCCCTGGTGAGCAAAAGGGAGGGTAGTGGCATGCACAAAGGACCATGGAGGACAGAAGGGAGGGGTAGCGACTGGACACAGACAAGAGAGGGTAGGGAAAGGAACATCACAACAGATTACGTACCGCAGGCAGGAGGAGCAGTTGCAACCCAACAGAGCATAGAGTGGCAGCAAAATGGACCATGTAGGGTAGGAGGGAAGGGCATGGAGCTCAGACAGGCAGGGTGGAGGTAAAAGAGACAGGCACCACCTCTCAGACCATGCTAGGCAGGTGGGAGCGGCAGTAGAAGGGGAACAGAACACTCAGAGGAGATAGGAGTGGCAGTGGCAGGTCCATGGAACATGGTGGGCAAAAAGAAGGGAGCAAGGGCATACACACAGACATTGAAGAGCGGGGGAAAGAAGGGTTGGGGCAGCAAGCAAAGCACTAAGGCTAAGCAGGAGGGCAATGATGGGGTATAGAATTGGGAAACGGAGGGGAAGAAGAGTGAGCAGGGATGGGATATCAAGTTAAATGGAGGTTAGCGGCAGCACATCAGACCATGTAAGGCAGGATGGTGGGGGCTGGAGCATGGACTCGGACAACAGAGGGTAGAGTTGAGGTGGATGGGGCAGCAAGCTAATAGATCACGGGAGGCGGGAATGGCAGTGGCAGGACAATGGCCACACAGGACTGTAATGAGGGTGCAGGGCCATGGACTTGGACAATGGATGCAAGGGAGGAGGGCAGCAGGAGCAGCAAGCTTGGGTGGAGGCAGCACAATGCTAGGCCAGGCCCTGCATCCAACCCCCCACCATGCATAGCAATGGGCATATTACTTAATGTTAAAAAAATAATAAACTAGAAATTCACTGAATAAAACTAAAGGTTACAGGGACGTTACAGTTAGGAAATAGAATTGAAAAAAAACCTTAGGAATTCACTAAAAAAACAAATGTTACAGGGAGTTATAGTTAGGTTGATATTTTACACACGTAAAATCATGGAAATTCAGCTGTTATAGATAGAGTTATTTCAATTTTTCAATTAACTTGATATCCCATATTGTAATAAAATGTGACATCAAGTTACACAAGATGCAGTGAATACAACACAATAACTCTCTATGTAAATACCTGCAAAGTAACAATTACCACTTGATCATCGGATCTCTCTATATCTAAATATTTTAGTGTCGTCATCATACAAGATCCTTCACTGGTTATATGGACCTTTGGTTGTCGACTGTAAGCATATGAAGGCACTAGAATCAGTAACACATTTTAATTAAGGTGAAATTATTGTGGCTCCACAAAAAGACAGCGAGGATGATGTCCAAACCATGAATGCTTATTAGCAAAATTCAGCAAAGCTTACAAATCAATCATTTAGTAAGTCAATTTATATTCATATATGGTTATGCATTTATTTACATTAGAAAGGAAACATAAAAAGAGGGTATTGAATGAAAAGTGCAGAAAAACACAGTAAATGCACATCAATTATCAGGCAATTTTCGTTTAGCCTTTATATTCTTGTATTCTTGTTCTTCTTCAATGCAGCCAATGAGTGTTGCCCAATCACGGGCTTCCTCAGGGCATAAGCCAGTCCAAGTAATGTCCAAAAAACCTGACTTTAATCATGAAATTCTGTAAGCATAGTAACATTCCAAGGTACACCTGTTCAGGAAATGATTTTGGATAGCAATAAAAGTAGAAGCAAAATTCGCAATATTGGTGCTAGGTACGTCCGAGCGAGTATTTCAGTCATCCAGGCCACGTTTAGCCTTTGTGAATATATCGAGAGGCAGTATGGAATATCACGGTCAAATATATCAGTATGATTATACAACCTGAATGTGTATATTATTTAGAACATTATGCAAAATATAATGATGTAGTAAACACAGAATAAAATATACATTTGCCGAATAAAGGAGCTTCCCTATTCTAAATAAGGCATTACAAGTGAAAAGGGGAGGTTCAAAGTGGAAGGTGTCAGCATCAGAAGAACCAGGTTAACGCGAGGTGAAAACAATAATAATAATAATAATAATAATAAGCATTTATTAAGCGCCTGGCTGCACAAAACTGTGTGTCCCCGCGCTGACTGCAAATGCAAAAACCACCTAAAGGAAGAGAACAGGCAGACGGGGATTAGTTTTTGGGAAATAGGTGAGTTTTGAGTCTGGCTCTGAATCTTGTTTCAGAAGGTTCCATACGTAGCTGAATTGGCAGGGCATTCCAAAGCTTGGTGGCCAAAAAGCGGAAGGATTTTCCTCCCATCTTCGCTTTGGTGATGCGAGGGATTTTAAACAGCATCGTGCCCGCTGATCTAAGATTTTTGATTGGTCTGTGGATGGTCAAGAGGCCTCTTAGATAGCTGGGGCCTTTGTTTTGGGCAATGCGATGTGTGTAGCAGAGAGTTTTGAATATTATTCTTTCTTTAACAGGGAGCCAATGAAGCTTGGCAAGTGCATTTTTTGCCGATGCTCTACGGGGGAGACCGAGCACCAGTCGCGCTGCAGAGTTTTGTATGCATTGTAACTGGTGCAGGCTCTTTTGATTAAGACCCAGTAGAAGAATGTTACCATAGTCTAGATGGGGAGATATTAGGGCATGGACTATAGTTTTTCTTGCTTCAATTGGAAGCAGGTCAAGTACTTTGCGCAGCACTTTAAGGGTGCTGTAGCATTTCCCTGTCACTTTATTTACCTGGGCTCTACCTGAGAGATTTGGGTCAAGCATGACACCGAGGTCCTTCACCTTCTCTGCAGGCACAGGAAGTTCTCCCAATTCGCTAGGCCACCAGGCGTGGGACCAGACTGAGGGGTTCTTCCCTACAATCAGTACCTCCGTTTTATCTCCGTTCAGACGGAGGCAGTTGGCGTTCATCCATGTCGCTATCCCTAGCATACAGTTTGAGAAGTTGGAGGCTAGGTCTCTGCTGTCTGGTGTAATTTTGAACACCAACTGGGTGTCGTCAGCATAGCTGACAATGCCCACCCCAAATTTCTCTACAATGTGTGCCAGGGGTTCCATGTAGATGTTAAATAAGGTAGGGCTCAGACTTGAGCCCTGTGGAACCCCATGGCTAACACTGCGAGGAGATGACTTGAAGGGAGGGCAGTGAAGTTGGAAAGTTCTGTCAGAGAGGTATGACTGGAACCATTTGAGAGCAGAGTCTTTAACTCCCATGTCTGAGAGTCGAGACAGCAGCGTGGTGTGCAGCACGGTGTCAAATGCTGCACTTAGGTCTAATAGGACCAACGCTGCTGTCTCTCCCTCATCCACCAGTTTCCGGATCTGTTCGGTGGAGAACAGAATGGCAGACTCCGTTGAATGGCCTGCTCTAAACCCTGATTGGGAGGGGTGGAGGAGAGATTCTTTCTCCAAAAACTCCATGAGTTGGAGATTGGCCACCTTTTCTATGATCTTAGCACAGAAAGGGAGAAGTGAGATTGGTCGCAGATTTTGAAGCTGGGTAATTGGGATGTTCGGTTTCTTTTTTAGTGGTATTACCTGGGCAGATTTCCAGTTACTCGGGACGATGCTCTCACGGAATGAGGTTGTGATCATGTTGCTTATATGATCCAGTATTACGCTTTCCATGACCATTTTGTACTGTTCCGGAGGGCAGGCATCCATAGGGGAGCCAGAGCAAATGGTGTTTATGATATTCATCAATTCCAGTTTATTAGGGGTCCTGAAATTAGTGAACTGGGGTTTTTGCGGGCGGACGTCTAGAGTCTCTGCCTTATTGTTATCTGACCTGGTGCTAATGGTGAATGTGGCATGAATATTTTCTACCTTTTTCACAAAGAAATCGGCTATTTGTTCACATATCTCCGTGGAGTAGGTGTCTTTAGTATCCAAGCGAGATAGTGTGGTGATTTCTTTATAGATACCGAATAGTTCTTTGGTAGGGTTTTTAGCTTCCATAATTCTGCATTTGTAATAAAGACTCTTCTCTACTCGTACCAATTTTGGGTATTTTTTCAGCTCAGTTCTATACTTTTCTTTGAGTTCTGGGGCGTAGTCTTTCCTCCACATTCGTTCAATGAATTTGCATTGTGCTTTAGCCTTTTTCAATTTTTCAGAGAACCAGGGGGCACTTTTAGTTTGACGAGCTGGGGGCTTGGTCGTCCAGGGAGCAGTTTTGTCTAACGCTTTTGTTATCCATGCTTCAAAGTTGTCCCATTCCTCCTGTAGGGACGTGGCTGCAGTCAGGGGGTGATCGGTAAGTTCCTGCAGCAATGTTTCAGGGGTGCATTTTTTAAAGTTTCGGCGTTTGTAAGGGGGGTTTTTCGCATATGACTTGGTGATAACATTTTTAGCTATTCTGAATGGCACCATACTATGGTCAGACCATATCAATGGAACTGGTGGGGAAGATTCAATACCCATGCAGTTTGTAAATATAGGATCTAATAAATGCCCTTGTTGATGCGTAGGTAGAATAGATAGGAGCTTCAGATCGATAGTATTAAGAGCATTCAGAAGGAGTTGCGCATCCTTAGAGTGGCTGTCTTCTAGGTGGATGTTGAGGTCGCCCAATATGATGATATTTTTATGTCTTACGGCTAGTTGGGTGGCCAGTTCAATGAGTTGGTTACAAAAGGATGTTGCAGCTCCAGGAGGTCTATATATTAGTAATCCTGTAATGGTGTTGGTGGTGTCTAATTTAATAGTGAATCTTCCGCATTCCGTATCCGTGATTTTATGTTCAGTGAAAGTGCACTCCAAGTTATTTTTAAAAATCATTGCCAGTCCTCCCCCCCTTTGTTTCTGGCGGTCGATTCTTAGCAGGCAATAATTACTCGGTATAGCCTCTAATATCTCTGGGGAGGAGGCTTCCTCTAACCATGTTTCAGTTAGAAACACGATGTCGAGGCCTCCATGAATCAACAGGTCGTGAATTTCATTTTTATGCTTAGGCATGGATCTGCAGTTCAGTAGTATCATGTTTAGGTGCTGAGTTTTGTTTAAGATGGAGGTAGCTTTGGGAAGTAGTTGGTGGCATATGTTGCATTGTGCGGGTAAAGATAACGGATCTGTAGCATGCATACAATGAGGTGATGAGGGCTTACCGAGATACAGCAGGTGTGCTTTAGTGTACTGATGTCGTAGACTTTGATTGTTCTGGGGTAGCATAGGAGATTGGGAGGTGGATCTGTGGTGTCCTGCCCCGAGCCCCGTCCTGTCGCGGACGGGCGCAGACGGGCTGGACTCTGGCTTGACTCCGGCGCGCGAGCGGCGCTCCCGCAATGCGCGTCCGCTGCGCGGAGCCATGTGCGTCTGGTTTTATAACGTCGGCCGAGCGACGTTCCCAGCGAGCCCACACTAAGATGGCCGCTGTTGTTGTTACCCAGTCCCTAGAGATGACGGCCCTTCAATCGGCCACGCCCCCAGAGTGAGTCCAAGCAAGTAATCAGCTCGTGACTGTGAACCAACAAATATTAAGAGGTACTGTACACCTTTCCTCAAAGTGGATGTGGGTGTAATGCGTGGCAGTTTAATTAAATCTCTAACTGCTAGCGTGGTAAGATCGCGTCTGGTGTATCAGCGCGAGGGGGAGGGAAAGGACACACAGGGAAATTCAACAGATCGGCAAAATTTAAAAATAGCAAGGTTTAAAACGCATGACCTCCCGGCTCAAGCCTCAGGAGGAAAGCAAGCACGAGTGCTCAAGCGTGAATCTCAACACCCTGGGCAAGGAGAATCAGCAGAATTTGAGAAAGCCCTCTTTCAGGGAAGTCAGGACAGTATCCGCTAAACTATCCAATTTAACACACAATAGAAGGTTCGGAAAGCTTCAACGCACCAGCCTCCTCTGGATTGTCCAATCAGAAGATGATGTTCTCTGGGAGCAGGTAGACTCCCCAGTGTCCCAGTGCAGTGTACAATTATAAAGCCTTGAAGTTAGCAACAGTCTGGTTTTCATTGTACAGGAGGCTCTACCCCTTCTCCACACACTACATGTCCATGGCCAAGTTTCAATTAAACTGTCTAATCTAACAGTCCCCAACAGTAAACAAAGACCTTAGTCTAACCAATGAGCGCTCCTCGATAATACACCTGCAGAGGAGAGAAGACCATGAAATTTGCAATGCAGTTTATAAAGAAATAATTTGAGTGATTCAGGCCTAGGCACAAATCATGACAACATTTAGAAAAGAGAAAAATGGCAGACAACAGGGTACAATTAACATGCGTAAATACATTGATTATAATGGTGTTGTGAAGTTATTTCACGCCCTTCTTCTTTCTTTGCCCCTTTCCTGCTGTTCAGCCTAGTGGTGTGCGGAATGTGTTGGAATGTGATGACTGCATGGAATGTTGGATGCATGAGGTTAGGCAGTTGGTGTCAGCAGGCTGAGCAGTAAGGATATACTGCTCCTGGTGGGGTGTACTTTATGCTTAATTACCATCTTGGCTCTATCTAATGCTTCCAGTAACTGAAATACAAAGAAAGATATTACTTGGAACCTACAACCTGCCTTCTTGAAGATTCTTATTTTTAACAAATTGTTTATATGTGTGACTCGAACAATAGGTAAATGCAGTCACCTACTATCTCTTTGATTAATAGAGTGCACACAATTATCGCACAATGAGTATGATTAATGTATAAATGCATGGAGCATTAAATTACGCTGCTCCACACTCAACAATCCAACTTACAATCAGACGTAGTAAAGCAATCCAAAATGGGGACAGGACCATATCACATTTTAAAAAGGACCAATGCAAAGCAGTTTGCAGTTTACCCCTAACCAGAAACAATAATACCTACAAGAACCTGCAAGGAGCTTACAATGCACACACGATATCACAATGTTACCAACAGCGAAGACCTGAATACCATTGCATGCTTACCAAAGGGCGTATTCTATGCAGGAGAAGCACAAGCATCACTGTATGCAGAATATAAGGTTATTGACCCCAATAAATTAAAACACAAAATCCTTCACCTATTTGGTGGATGATGTAGCATTAGAACAGTCCAAAAAAAGTAAATTTATGTTCCTAAAATAAAAAAGGTTTAAATTACCCAAAAATAAACAACTGCTGACACTAATAAAACTAGTAGGAATTTAAACTTATTTTATATAAAGCTTCGTAACAGTTTTTGACATTTTACAGGGCTGTAAAATAACATCTGTGGCTATTACCTTAAATTAATGGTACTAAATGTAATTGAAAATGACTTGTCGCTGACTCAATAATGTGAACATAGAACATGCTGTGCATTACAGAACGCGTGTTGAATCCAATGGTTTCTAACCAGTTATGATGTCCCCACCCAGGCGCCCAAGAGGGCCTTCACAGTGAACACTGTCAGAGCCGTTTAACTTTCAATGACCTCTTTGCTAAGTAGCATACGTCTCTCCTCCAGTTACCTCATATGTTGGCATACAGCATCACAAATGTCCCCCAACACCACCGATATTTAATGTTGTCCTGTCAGCTCTGTGGCCTTCATCCATCATGCACAAATATATTCCTTGTTGCCTTGTTTGTCACCCTGATTGACATCTAAATGATGTGCTGAAACTCATGCAAGACTTTAATTTCTTATTGCGTTCACTGCTGTCAGCTTGTGTCACTCAAGTTGTACACATTTTTGGAGTTTAGCATCACTCATAATCTTCTCTACCTACATGATAATCAACCGCTCTCTAACCCCAGCCTCTCTTCCCCTCTCTCCTTCCTGAGTGCTATCACTATCTAGGCCCTCATTTATGTTCTGACATTAGCAGAGAACCCTCTGACAGAGGAATCAGTGAGTCTGTGTACTGTCCATCATTAGCCTGCTCCTGCTGACTCTGGGATTTGGGAATGTGCATCATCGACACCATTCCCTCTTTGTTAGAGTCCCTCTCGTGTAAGACTTTTTGCTTTCCCAAACTAAAAGACAGTTTCAGTCCAGTTCTGTGAAGCAAATCACTCGGATGAAAATACAAATGTCATACCTTCCTACTCATTTTTGGTAATTCTGTAATTGAAATGCCCATTGACTGTATACATTTTAAAAACGTTCCCATAGATTTTTGGAATTGTTCTACACATTTTGTATCTCTGCCTCAACTTCCATAGCATAGCCATAGTGGAAACTAGCAATAAAAGGTATCAGCAGAGACACGCATTGACTTATGTACACGTGTTCTAGTGAGAGCTCAGCTGACACTGGGCATCTCAAAGCGAAGATGTAATCAGCTACTGGTATTCATTGTCCCAGTATGTTTTTCTGTTCCCTGTCACTAAATATGGGAAGCAATTGTATACTCACAGGGACACAGGAGCCTGGGGCCTCAGGAGTGGGTCGGAGTGTGAAGAGACTATGGGCTAGATGTACAAAAATTATGAATTGTGATTTCCTAATTGTGATTTCCTGCAAATCTCATTTAGGAAAGTACAAAATCCTTTGAGTTCCATTGGCAATTTGTAGAGGGTCGCAAATAGACCTACCTTATGAAGATTAATGAGGTAGGTCCCCATTTGCAACCCATTAGGAATCACAGTCATTACAGGGATTGTGACCTGCTGGGGTCAGCAGACCATAGCAACACAAAAAGCATTCCACCATGTCTGTGATTGCCTATAAATAAAGTAATCTTTATGTTTTTTTAAATGCAGCCCGTTTTCCTTCGGGCTTCGATTAAAAAGAAAAGAATGAAACTGGGACGTTTCATTTTTGAGTAGTAGGCAGTGGGCCTTGACACCACTGCCTGCTCTTGAAAAAATATTTTACCGACCATTCTCAAAGGGAAAGGGGCCACTTTGGGACACCTTATTATTTGTGAAAGGATTACCATCATTTTTCAAATGGTGGTAAAATGCAAATGTTTTGCAAACACATTTCAGTCATCCGTACATACCATTCCGAATCGTATTAGGAAAGAATGCCCTCAGCACTCCCCTAACAAATACCGAATCGTAAAACCCAAATAGCGATTCAGACAAAAGTTACCAAATTGCAATTTGGGACCCTACATCGCAAAATGAATTTTTCTGTTTGAAATCGCAGGATTCTGCAAATCGGGCCATTTTTGCTGAAAATATGCTTTGTACATTGAGCCCTTTGATACTTATTTACAGTTTGGTGATTGGCATACTCAGTCACAAATATGGTGGATATCCCACCCACTGCATTGCAAGAACCGCAGGCTTTATTACACGTGCCAAGACGGTGGACGAGATATTTTGAAGGACTATCCCATCCGATAAACTCTAAATAAGGCCTTTTGTCACCAGAAGACACAGAGGCTGAAAAGAAATGAGTGAGATTTTGACACCCAAGGCACAATGATGGGGAGGATGAGAAACGTAAACGAGGGGGAAAGAGACACTACATATTTCAATTACCTTGCGTCCTAAACATTCAGGAGTGTGGACAATTTCTAAATATCGTGTGTGCAGTTTGGTGACGCCTGGGGATAACACGTCTTTTTTTCCTCTGACTTGCACTGTGAACTGTGACACATGCATAGGGAACGAGCATGTGTTTAAGCAATCGGTTTGAAACACTGGATTTAATCTAATTAGGATTTCTATTTCAGTGCAAATATTTTTTTTGTATCTAATTTGAAATTGTACTGTACCAACACCAAAGTACTGAGCAAAATCGTTGAACCTCATATCATTTGTGTAGGTATAGGCTTATTTCTGCATAGTTGAGTAAGCAAGTCATGTGCCAAGTCACTTCGCATCTTCAAAAAATAGAAAATTATTGTGTTTTCCCAGTTAGAGACGCGCTGCTTTCAGCTGCTTCTGTATGTCTGTCTGGAATTCGGGAAGAAATGGTATGAAAAACAATTTATTTTGCTCTTCATGCCGTGTTCAGGAAACAGCTGTTGTTCCAAATTTCGATTTTTTTTGTAACATAAACACTCAAAGTTACAAAGTGAGGCAGCTTGAATGACAGCTTTGAATCCAGAACAAATCTTTTTAAATTCCATAATGGAGATATTTGCATTATGATGCGGCCTTGCAGTACAATAACAGGGCATCATTGCAGTAAGAACCATGCATATGGTTATTGAAAGGAGCACAGTTGAACGCTATGAATGAAGACATGGGAAAGACATGCACAAATATTTGACTCGGAGACCCGGAGAAATATCAATTATCATCTGCTGTCGGGGTTTCAATTCCCAGATTCCGGCCATATGCAGACGAAAAGAGTGGATTTTTTAGATATAAATCAATTCAAATTTAAACATTACTGTTGTTACATTTCGATGTGTTAGATCTGTTGTTGTCAAATTCAATTGTATTCGAAGTTTATAGCGTTACAATCCGATAAACTGCAATTCATATCAGACATTTTAGATAACTAACGAAAATCTGTAGATTTTTTTTTTTAGAAATTGTCCATTGTTCCATACAATTCATTATTCTAAAAGTGATATCCATATTATGTACGTTGCTGCCTCTAAAAAGAAATCTATGAAAATACTTAGTAGGTAAATATGGTAATTTATTGCGCACTAAATGAAAAGGATTGGTGTCACTACATCGCGGTTTTTTACAACGCATTCCGTTACATCGGAATTTTTACAACGCAGGATCCATTACATCGGATGCCATTACAACGCATGGCATTACATAGCAGATGCTATTACAACGCATGGCATTACATCGTAAGTATAGGTAAGTATAAAAAATGTAAATAAGTTAATTTAATTAATTTAATTTAAATAATTGAATTAAAATACATTTTAAAATAGTAATTAATTTTATTTAATAAATTTAAATCTATTTATTTAAATTAATTTTAATAAAAATTGTAATTAATTTTATTTAATTAATATAATGAAATTAATTTAATTTAAATATTTTTTTAATTGTAATTAAATTAAATTAATTAAAATAATTTATTTAATTTAATTATTTTAATTAAGAAATGTAATTAATATAATATAATTAATTTAATTTAACCTAAAAACACCCCTGTACCCCAAAACCCAAACCCTGCCCTGAAACCTAAAAACACCCCTGTACCCCAAAACCCAAACCCTACCCTGAAACCTAAAAACACCCCTGTACCCCAAAACCCAAACCCTACCCTGAAACCTAAAAACACCCCTGTACCCCAAAACCCAAACCCTGCCCTGAAACCTAAAAACACCCCTGTACCCCAAAACCCAAACCCTGCCCTGAAACCTAAAAACACCCCTGTACCCCAAAACCCAAACCCTGCCCTGAAACCAAAAAACACCCCTGTACCCCAAAACCCAAACCCTGCCCTGAAACCAAAAAACACCCCTGTACCCCAAAACCCAAACCCTACCCTGAAACCTAAAAACACCCCTGTACCCCAAAACCCAAACCCTACCCTGAAACCTAAAAACACCCCTGTACACCTGTACTTATTTTAAAAATTACTTTAATTAATATAATAAATAATAAATTAATAATATTAAAAAACATAAATAAATATATTTAATTATAATTAATATTAATACAATTTAAAAAAATTAAATACTTACCTATACTTACGATGTAATGCCATGCGTTGTAATAGCATCTGCTATGTAATGCCATGCGTTGTAATGGCATCCGATGTAATGGATCCTGCGTTGTAAAAGTTCCGTTGTAAAAGACTCCCGTTGTAAAAGTTGCGATGTAACGGTGCATCACCAATGAAAATGAGTAAAGGTCTTTAATAAATGATAGCAGAGCATGGGATCCCTTGTAACTTCATCTGAGCCCCCAGTGTTTCATATGCTGCGATTTGTCCGATTGTAGTTTCACACTTATGTGTACATAGGTGTTTGGGAGGAATTGATTACACCACTTCACTTGCTTCAAGTGCAAAAGGCTGCTTTATTTACAACTGACAGGCAGAGTACCTATCCCTTCGGCTGAGCCTCACAATCTGCCCTTTCACCTGGACTAACACAAGGTTCTAACGAGCTAGCCTCTACTAAGTAACTCCTACCCCCCAACCTCCAACGCACCAAATCATTCTGAACTGCAAACAACCTTTGAAATGCCATGAGTCCATCTGGTCCTCACACCGGATCCCACATTAACCTTGACTGCTCTTGGGTGTTGTCCTTGCCCCAAACCTTGCTATTGTATTTTGTTCATTCCTACATCCCCCTCTTTCCCTTAATCAGCTGAAAAGTTTGCCTTACTGTGCTTACTCGCCAGCAATATAATTACACAACAATAACAGCCCACAACAGTAACACACCCAAACTGACCGACAATGGTATGTGCTAGGATGGGGTTCCACTCTGCGCCTGGTGCAACGGAAAGTGTGCACACCACTGTATGAGCTGACACTATATGGGTGGCCCTACAGTCACCATGTCACACATTGTTCCTTACTTCCTCCCAACCCCTAGATTGAGAGGAAACAATAACACACTTGCACTTGCTTTGAGAGCCTAAGGCTGCTTTATATAAACAAAGCAAAACCAGAGGGAATGAAGCCATGTCTTCCCTGGACCGGAAACAAGCATACTGGGACCGGTTTCTGACTAAACAGCCATCATCAGCCAGGCTAGCTCGAATCCAGTGGCAAAGTGACGGCTGATTAGCCGGAAACCGGTCCCAGGATGCTTGTTTCCGGTCCAGGGAAGACATGGCTTGGCAGTTCAGGCTGGACTGTTCCCATGAGGCACAGGGTCAGACTGATTTGCATATGGTCGTGTCTAAACTGGGGTGGCGGAGTGAGCTAAAGAATGATGATGTTTTAAACCCAGATCAGTTGACTGGGGGTGAGTGCTTTCAATGTTCAACACTCTGTCCATCATCCCCTTTGGTTTTGCTTTATTTAAACAGGCAGAGTACGTATCCCCCCAACATCTCACCCAATGAGTCCTTGTGGTGCTCACTCCGGAACCCACATCAACAGCCTTGTGGTCCCCGCACCTGTACCCACATTACCCATATTATTGAACTCGTCAGTTTTTGGACCAGGCCCTCATCCTTGCCCCAAATCTTGGCTCCATTGCACTCTATTTGTTCCTAAACCCCCTCGTTGTTTCCTCAATCAGGGGAACAGTTTGCCTTCTTCCACCACCAGGAAGACCCTACCCTGAGGTGTTATTTCTTCCCTACAAATCAGAGCAAATTTCAGTCACTCTTCCAAGCACCTCATCAACCCTTCCAAGTGTAGGCTATAGCCCTGCTGACATAAATACACCCCATTGTGCCTGAATATATGCAAGAACTCAAAAAGAATGCCCTGGTGCGCTTCACTGGAATCCTTTTCACCTTGTACAAAACAGTCATTTACCTGTTTAGCTCCTTCGGGGCTCTGATGATCACAGCCTTCCGCTGCCCACCCTTCCACACCTTCAAAGCTAACAGCCTTGTCTAAAACACATTCATGACACTCCAGTTGACCTTCAGCATTTGCAAATCCAACTTCATGGACTTCAGCAATTCCAACCCAGTGGATTGCACCAAGTCATTCTCCTCCAGGTGAACGACTAACAATTCAGATTTGCCACACTTTGTCTTGTATTAGCACAAGGCCAGCACCAGCTGCCCTCAACGCATCCCACTAATGCAAAAACAATGCACCTGAGCACCATCTTTTTCCAGCTCCAGCAGCTTTCCTCCAAATTGACTCTCAGGCTGCACTATGGCCCACTTCACTAAAGAGTGCCTGCAGATACATATATCCCACCGTTGAGACTCCCCAGAAGAAGCACCTGCCAACAAAGCAAACAGCCCATCAGTTCAGTGTTTGCTAAACATACCTCCATACACAATTGCTCTGCCATTTACCCAAACACTTCAGTCTGTATTCCTCCATTCCCAGGCAGAAGTCCTCCATCATTGCACCTATCCGAAATGAGTGTGTGCCAAACTTATGTGCTGGCAAGCCCAATGCTCATAAGCATCTTTTTACACTTCCAGCATTTGCCCTGAGCTTACTACACATCCATTCTTGTGTCAAAAAATTAGACCCTCACTCCATTCCCTCAACTCCAAAAAGGCCTGTAATTACAGTAATAGCATACTATGCCTCACCCAAAATGTGCAGGCACCCCATTGTCCCCTTTCCGTTCTGGCCAGTCTTAGACTTCCTCAAATGCACGTACAGACCCCTTACTCCCCGTGGTGGGTCAACCAATGACATCCCCACACTGTCTTTCCCTACTCCCAACTCTGAAACCCTGATTGACTCCATAGATGATCAGACTGAATATTGCTCAAAAGAGCCATGCCTCTCTGACAGAAGCTCATGTGACTCTTGTCTGCTCCATTATTGCCCTCAGGACCCTGGTCAAAATCTTAATGACTTACCAGTGGCACCTTGTCATGCATTCAGGATCAGCCATCTAACATTCCCCGACTGAGTTCACTAACCCATGGGTTATACCCCCATCACATCTTCCAATAAAATGCAATACATGTCAGCTTGCCCCCTATGGTAATTGCGGATAACCCCTTCTCAATTTGCCCCAAGATGATTTCCAGCATGTCCTCACATCTCAGTCACAGCCCCACTCGGCCATTGACTGCCCATTTGCCACCCAATGCTATGAACCCTGTTGGTATTTTCTCCTCGTTGACTCCACCAAGGAATATTCGACTAGTATGTGCGCTTTTACTGCCTGATGTCTCACATTCATCTGGAACCTGACGCATTACCATCGCTGCAAGTGGGGGCAAATCACAGAACTTTTCCCACTGTAAATGAGATATTGCATGAGCTACTCAGTTGACCAGACCCACAATGTGCCTAGCTATTAACAAGGTCTTCTTCTCTAAGCAAAGCAACACTAATTCTCTCAGAAACATCAATATTCATGCACCACAAGCACTAATCCTTTTCACCAACTCTACCAGTGCTGCATTAGCAGACACAGCTTTTCCTTAGCTCATCACCCATAGACGCACTGCCAGAAGTAATAGAAAAAATTCAGACAATTCTGTGCACCTTGTCTCATCAATGTTGAGGCCAGGTTTCCGCACACCAGCACCCCTCCCAGAACCCTCCGATCCCCTGAACCCAAGCATCTGAAAAATTCTCCACCTTCAATAAAACTAGGTCATTTGCACCCAGGTTGTTGCTTCGTTATACCCACCCCCAGAACACCTTACATACCAACAAGTCATCCTCCACTCAACTGGACAAGAGAATCCTGTGATGTGACTTCACAGCCACCAACATAGCTAATACAATGCTTCTGCCAAAGGCACACTTCTGGCCACTACACTACATGCAAAATGCAGAGGACCCAGCACCTTTTGGGCAATATGCAGCTTGCACTTCTTTCTCCTCTGCAGGTTCGCAGCCGCTTTACAGCTGCTCATCAATCAGTCCTCCTCCAACTTGGCAGCACCAACACCGTCGCCTCAGAGTCCAACTCAATTTCCATAAATATCAGCGTGGTCTCTTGCCCCTCTGTCTTTCTAGGTGCCAGTGGTATGCCAAATCAGTCCACCACCACCGCCAGTATCTTCATTAATCTCGCAAACTCACCTGTTATTCCCACTTTCCCCACTAGCAAGAAATCATCCAAGTAATGAAGAACCTACTCCGATACTGACACTGTGTTAATCAACCATTATAATAAATTGCTACATTTCTCCAACACTGTGCACACCCCCGAATAACCCGTAGGCATGTATTTATCCAAAAGGTAGCAACCCTGAAACTGCATTCCCAACAAGTGGAAATCACCCGGGTGCAGGGGCAGAAGGGGAAAGGCTAATTTAGTATTAGCTTTGCCCATTTCCGCACCAACCTCACACTCCCGCACTAACCAAGTGGCTGTGTCTACGCTGGCATACAAAACTGAAAATAGAGCTGAGCAATGAAATCATTTACAGATGCCCCTTCAGGCCACAACAGGTGGTTTATCATCGTGAACTCTGCCAGAGTCTTTTTCAGCACCCCTGGTACGGTCATGCATCTCAATGGAAGAAACAGGAATAGCCCTGCCATTGATCCCTGACTGACTTCTTTTTTTTTTTAAATTATCCTCAATCAGTTCCTCCATGTCTTTGAAAGGCCATCAAGTTGTCCACTTCTCAACTCGCCCGGAAACCCTTGTAAGGTATCAAAAAGCTAAAACAAAAACCCTCCCACAATAAAGTCACCCCTGCTCCCTCAGGATATCGGTGCAACCACGGTAGCATTGTCTCCAGTTTAACCAGACTATCCGCCCTTTGCTACCAGTCATTTACCATCCTCCTGCCCCATCCTACCAGGAGAAGGTTATCTCTTGCTGTGCATTGGAGCAAGTAGTGCCTGCCACCAGTCTTGAAACAGTCATGGCAAAACTTGCAGAGGTACATATAAGAGGCTCCTTTGGTAAATGTCAGTAGGCCCCTGTGGGGGACTGTTTACCAGTCCTCCTCATCCCGCCCTGTTTGGGGTGACTCCGAAGGGCCTTGTGAGAAATTGGCGGCCCACTCACAGTATGGGTTTGTTTGCATCAGTCTTGTAGGTGTCATTGCTAAAACTCCTGGTCAATATCCCTCTATGATTTTGAACACCGGCCTCTGAGATTCCCAGCCTTTAGGTAGATCAGTACCAGCAGTACCTGCACCTCGCTTGTCCACCAGGAAGTGAAACTAGGATGACCTGAACATCCATCTGGGCCCTCTCACATGTGTGCCTATCTCACTGAGCTCCCCTTGCCCTTCTTCCCCAATGGGGTACCAAACAATCCTTACGTGTTTCAGCAGATGTAACAGCCTTGATCACAGAGTTTAGCTGAAACGCATAAGGATTGTTTGAATTAGGCTGCCACTTTGCTGTTTATGGATTAAAAAAAAACCGCTTGCTACAAAGTCCAGTGTCCAGCGCACTTCTTTGCATATGATGAAGGAAGTGGATGGTGGCTGTTTTTTGGGGGTGCTCCGTCCCCCAGCGCTGAGACTGCCCTGTGAGGTCAGGGCTCCCCTGCGGAGACAGTGTCATGGAGATGTTGAAAGAGGGAGCCCGACTCGCCCGCAATATGCCAATTGAAAATAAGGTATGAGGAATTAATCAACCCTATAAAGGAGGCAAAAGTGTGGCAAGGGAGTGAAAGGAAGAAACCTCTTCGCCTGGGACTTTTGAAGTAAACAAGTGTCCCTGAGAATTATATATTTGTGGCAGCTAGGCAGTATATTGGAGAAATATGCAAATAGGACACTATTGGATTGTTGAATAATGACTGCAAAGTCCTCAAAAACAAATTATGGAGAAAAGGAATTGCATGTTATAATTTTATTTTGGTAAAGTGTTCAAATGCATTATGGGGAATGAAGTATGAGGAAACTACCAGGTAATTGTGTAGTCTTTAAAAGGTGAGTGTATTTATGCAGAGAATGCTACAAACCCTGAATTTATCTGTGATCAAGGCTGTTACATCAGCTGAAACGCATAAGGACGGTTCGGATTAGGCTACCACGTTGCTGTTTCTGGATTTCAAGACAACTGCTTGCTACAAAGTCCAGTTGGCACACTTCCTTGCGTACGATGAAGGAAGTGGATGGTGGGATATATATATATATATATATATATATATATATATATATATATATATTTTTTTTATTTTTATTTTTTTACCTACTGGAGGTTGCCTTTAGGTAGTCATAGTTAGGACCTAGTTTCCATAGGGAAAGCATTTTTTCTTTTCCCAATAAGTATGGCACTGATTGTTGAATCTTTGCAAAATATTCCCAAAAACTGCTCCAGTCAGCTTCTGAAAGTTTTGGGGTGATTTGTCAAGCGAGGGCAGAGAAAAAAGTGGGGTCCCAAAACGCGTATTCACCATATTAATTTCCATAGGAAACTTTAGACAAATCTACAGCCCGAAATGCTAAACAGAATTACACCAAATTTGGCCAAAAGGTAGGTCTTGGTTCAGAAACAGCCCTTTTTTTAGATGTTGTAAATCCTTTCAGTAGTTCCTGAGAAATTAGAAAAAGAATGGGTTTGATATCTGTCCTCCATAGGAAACTTTAGACAAAGCTACAGCCCAAACTGTTAAACCGAATTACACCAAATTTGGCAAAAAGGTAGCCCGCGGTTCAGAAAGAGCCTTTTTTGTCAAATGGTGTAATCCGTTCAGTAGTTGCTGAGAAATTAGAAAAATAAGGTTTCGATATTTGAGCACTGAGGAGGGTTCGCGCACCCTCCCGGGTCAGGAGCTACACTCTGATTGGCTGCCAACACTCCAAACCAGGAAGTGTTGGCAGCCATTTTGTTACTCGAGTCACAAGAAAACAGTAAAACAAATATAAAAACCAAGAAAAGGGGGCAGGGTCTAAACACCCTGACCCCCTAGGCCTGCTCAGGGGGTCCCAGAAGGACCCCCAGGACCAAAAATATTATTTTGGTGGAATTTGCACTGAGGTTGCAAATCTCGCCAAATTATAAAAGGCCCCCGGGTGGGCCAGGTCCCGGGCGCATTGTCAATAAATGATAGCAGGGGCCCCTGGGGGCCCCCGCAGCCCTGAGACCGCCACCTCCCCGGGCAATGGTCATTATATGTGGGGCACACATGGCCCCCCGCAGTCCCGGGACCACCACCTTGCCAGGGCTTCATTAAATAAGGGTGGGGGGCCTTGTGGGCCCCCCAAGCCCTAGGGACCACCACTTTGATGGGGTGTCAAAATCAATTAGTGTGGGGGCTCAAGACCCCCCCACACTGCTCCAGGGACCAACACCTCCCCGGGGCACTTTGAATTTATATATGGGGTTTGTTACAGAACCCCATGCCCTGGGGACCACCACCTCCCTGGGGCTTTTCAAAGGTTGGGAGGGAGGCCATGCACCCCCGTCCTGGAGCCCTTAATGGACTGCCACCCAACCAGGTCCGGCTCCTGCAGTGTACCAGGGTACCCAACCCCAGGACACTGCTGTTTGCTCTGGCAGGACGGGAGCCGTGCGTCTCCCGCCCCGCCATAGCAAGCACTGCTTTGGTTCATTGAAGCAAGAGCAGGGTTCCACAAGGGGAGCTGCATGTCAGCAGCTCCCCTTGTGGAAAAGCAATGCCGGCTCCCGCAGGAGGCTGGGAGCCAGTGGGACAATGGGGGAATTGGGGCTCCCCCCATGGTTCCGAACGGAGAGGGCAGGCCCCAGGTGATGGGGTCCCCGAAGCCAGATGTGGGCCGGGAGGATGGCCGCGCGGCCCTCCTCCCCCAAAATAAAAAAAAATATAAGTAGAGGCAGAGCCCCAGGGGTTGGGGTTTCTGGGGCTAATAGAGGCCTCAGGAGGGAGGCCAAGCAGCCCTCCTTAAAAAATATTTTCGAAAAATAAATAAATATATGGTCATGCCCCAGGAGATGGTGTCCCCAGGGCCGAAATTGGCCTCTGTAGGGGGGCCCCTTGACCCCCTGCCCATTTATTTGTTTATTTAAAAAAATAGGGGTCAGGCCCTAGGGATGGCCCCCAAAAATGGGGAAAGAAGGGGGGCCACACAGACCCCTTCAGAAAAAAAGCTTGCATCGCACTGTAGGCCCCTCGCCCTCCCTGCAGCACTCTGCAAAGGCGCCACCTGGCACGTTGTAAGTTGGGGAATTCATTCCCCTTGAATACTGACGGTCCCTGGGGGCCAATTAGCCCACCAGGTTCCTCCAGTATGTGCCAGGGAGCTGCATTGCAGAGAGGTGGTCCATGGCCATGCCCCCTTTTTACACCACTCTGCAGCGCAGCTCTGTGGTGCTTACTGGAGGTACATGGTGGGCTAGTTGGCCCCCAGGGACCCTCAGGACTCAAGGAGACTTAACCCTCCAATTTACAATGTGCCAGGGAGTGCTTTTGCACAGTGGTGCAGAAAGGGGGCGGGGCCTGATATTACAAGTGTGCAAACACGCCCCCTGGTGCTTTGTAAATTAGGGGATTAAGTCCCCTTAAATCCTAAGGGTCCCTGGGGACCAACTAGCCCACCAGGTCCCTCCAGTAAGTGCCACAGAGCTGTGTTGCAGCGAGGTGGTCTGAGGCCATGCCTCTTTTTACACCTCTCTGCAACGCAACTCTGTGGCTCTTACTGGAGGTACCTGGTGGGCTAGTTGGCCCCTGGGACCCTCAGGATTCAAGGGGACTTAATGCCCCAACTTACAACGCGCCAGGGGGTGCGTTTTCAAAGTGGTGCAGGGAGGGGGCGGGCCTGATATTACAAGTGTGCAAACACACCCCCTGGCACGTTCTATATTGGGGGATTAAGTCCCCTTGAATCCTGAGGGTCCCTGGGGGGCAAGTAGCCCACTAGGTACCTCCAGTAAGCGCCACAGAGCTGCATTGGAGAGAGGTGGTCCGAGGCCTTGGTGATGTCTCTGACCATGTCATGAATGATGTACTATGTAACATCATCAGCAGGGTATTGCAGGGGCGCGAGTTATAGTTAGCTGAACTAAATATAACAGCTGAATTTCTATGGTTTTATACGTGTGAAATGTCCAACTAACTATAACGTCCCTGAAACCTACTGTTTTTTCAGTGAATTTCTAAGGATTTTTCAATGCTAATTTCTAACTATAACGTGCCTGACACCTATGTTTTTTTCAGTGAATATATATATATATATATATATATATATATATATATATATCACGCTATCAGTTCGCACCAGATCACTCACAGGTGGGTGCTTCTACGTGGCGGTGCCCCACGCAATATCCACACTAAGGAACTCCAAAGTTTTGTCAAAACAGAATACAGCACTCGCAGGAAAGTTTGATTTGAAATGTATTCAACTGACGCATTTCGGTAATTCCTTCGTCAATGTCTAGGTAGCCCACTGAGAGGAGCCATTTAAATTCATTTACGTGGACTAGAGGCAATGAAGTATTTTTTGAAGAAGAGACCCATGAAATTCGCCGAACATAGCAATATGCTAATTGAATTAATTGAATTCTTTTTCATGAATTATATTTTTTATTTCAGGGTGATCTTTAGAAACAGATCTCGGGAACGGTTATGGGTACTTGCTTCGCCCCCAGCTACACAAATTTATTTGTGGGCTGGTGGGAGGAGCAGGTGGCCCTAACCCAAGAGAATGAAAAATGGTTTAGTGAGATAGTAGCCTGGCATAGGTACATTGACGACCTCCTTCTGGTTTGGAGGGGGTCAGTTAAGACAGCAGAGGAATTCATACAACATCTTAATGACAACAACATAAATCTGAAATTCACATGTGAGATAAGTTTAGTGGTAGTGAACTACTTAAATCTTAGGGTTTACGTTCAGAATGGGGCACTAGAGACAGAGCTGTACAGAAAACCTACTGCCGGCAATTCAATCTTGCATGCCGACAGTAGTCATCCCCCTGAACTGATCAATAGTATACCTAGGCTTTCCTGTTTTCAGTTTCTATTTTTGTTAAATTCTGGTGGTTTTTTTTTCAGTGTTTTCCAGTGATTTCAATACCTTAAAAAAAACAGTGGTTACCAGTGGTTACACATTTTCATTAAAAACAACAAAAACTGGTTTTCCAGTGTTTATGGAAAGTTTGCTTTTATTATTGCTTGCTTTCTGCACTGAAAGTGCATGACATATAGACAGTGTACATACAGTGTATATGAGGTCCAAATATATTTTTCCAAATCTAACTTACTGTAGTATACCATACAATGCTTCTTCAGTGAGTCTTTGGTCATGTGCGCTCACTCTTTCCTTCCCATGTAAACTTTGATCTGTGAAAAGGCACTCTCACATGTCGTGAGTGATGTAATATGTGACGTCATCTGCAGTGCATTGCGGGCGCGCAAGTTATAGTTAGCTGAACTAACTATAACCGGGGAATTTCTATGGTTTTGTACGGGTGAAATGTCCAACTAACTATAACGCCCCTGACACCTATTTTTTTTCAGTGAATTTCTAAGGTTTTTTAAATGCTAATTTCTAACTATAATGTGCCTGAAACCTATGATTTTTTCAGTGAATTTCTAAGGTTTTTAAAGGCTAATTTCTAACTATAACGTGCCTGAAACCTATGTTTTTTCAGTGAATATATATATATATCCAAAATACCACGTCTTTGTTCCAATCACTCAGGCTTTTCCCCAGGCAAGGAGACGTAGACACGGACCATTTCGTGCAAGTATTTATTTCAGTTCAGGATAGCGATATATATATATTTATTATACTATGTATACATGTGAAAATGTCTTGGTCCGCCTGTTTGCCTCGTTGGCACGGAACAAATGGGTGGAACTGCGTCAGCATGCTGACAAGGTCTTTTTATGACTCCGATGATGTCATACGGTGTCGCGAACGGAGCCGTGCTATTATGATGTCCTCGTTGACGTGGGAGAGCTAGGAAAGAATTTCCGTGGAATGCTGGTGCGGGGGATATTCACCTAAGTGTTTAGGCTAGTCCTTTGGGAGCAACTGTTTATGTTGCCACTCCAGAAACCGAAACCAGTGATCCGAGGGCAGAGACCCTGCAGATGGCACACAAGGTGGGGTGCCCAGTCGTGTGCACCAGTGGGGCAGCGAAGTGACAAGCACCACAACCGACAAAAAAGGTAACAAGGGCACTGAATAATACAGGATCTTTTCTTTATATCTGGCAGGAACAACAAAGTTAAAATGCCCTAGTACCAAAATGTAGAATTAGTCCTACAACGGTCTTCAAGAGGACCTGCGATGCCGCTTCTGCGTCCCGTACCCTGGAGGCCGTACATGGGTCAAGCGGTACAGTCATACTGTCATATTGCGGTGGACGCACACTCGTTGACCTCTCATGGCACTGCTCCATACTTCAGGGAGGACGCTTTCCATTAGCTATGTTTTCTGATGACGTGTCACACCGGCCTCGTCCAACAACGGAACTCCTTTAGATCCAAACAGACTCTTCCACTCTCTCACCGGAAGTGAAACCAGGCCACGCGGACACTTTCACAATACAACAGCCGGGAATGCACTTTTCGGTAAAAAAACACATTCCTTCCTCCTAATTAATCAAATAAATGTCTCACTGAAGAACAGGATCCAGCTTCGATCGGTAAACAGCCGTTACAATGACTTTTTTATTTCGCGATATAATTACAACGCATTCATTACCACGCATACGTTGTACATCGCAAAGTCATTACTACGCATTTTTTTAGAAAGCATAGTCATTTACCATGCATGCCTTTACAACAAATTTTGTGGTAAAGGTATGTATGGTAAATGGCCATGCGTTCTAAAAAACATGTAGACGATCCACGTTGTTGTAAGGAAACAGAGGCTGTTCTGTTTCCTCACAATGACGTGCTCCACCCCTCAGAGACGACGTAAAGCACGAACCACGAGGAGAGAGGAACCAGGAGGACTGAGAGGTAAGGGGGATTGGGCATGGGGTGGGGGTTTCTTTTATAAGGTTTAGGGTAGTGCAGTGGTGTTTGGGTAGTGTAGGGGGTCGTGCTGAGGGTAGTGTGTTAGGGTTTAGGGTTGTAAAGTAGTAAAGTGGGTGGTGCTGGTGGTAGTGTTTTAGGGTTTAGGGTGGTGCAGTGGTATATGGGTAGTGTAGGGAGTCATGATGGGGTAGTGTTTTAGGGTTTAGGGTAGTGCAGTGGTGTTTGTGTAGTGTATGGCGTTGTGCTGGGTGTAGTGTTTTAGGATTTATGGTAGTGCAGTGGAGTTTGGGTTGTGTAGGAGGTAGTGCAGGGGTAGTGTTTTAGGGTTGGGGTAGTGCAGTGGTGTTTGTGTAGTGTAAGGGTTCATGCTAGAGTAGTGTTTTAGGGTTTAGGGAAGTGCAGTGGTGTTTGTGTAGTATAGGAGGTAGTGTTTTAAGGTTTAGGGTAGTGCAGTCTTGTTTGTGTAGTGTAGGCAGTCATGCTGTGCTTAGTGTTTTAGGGTTTAGGGTAGTGGAGTCGTGTTTGTATAGTGTAGGGGATCGTGTTTTAGGATATAGGGTAGCACAGTGGTGTTTGGATAGTGTAGGGGGTCATGCTGGGGTTAGTGTTTTATGGTTTAGGGTAGTGCAGTAGTGTTTGTGTAGTGTGGGAGGTCATGTTGGGGGTAGATTTAGGGTTTAGTGTAGTGCAGTGGTGTTTGGGTAGTGTAGGGAGTCACGCTGGGGCCAGTGTTTTAGGGTTTAGGGTATTCCAGTGGTGTTTGTGTAGTGTAGGGAGTCGTGCTGGGGTAGTGTTTTAGGGTTTAGGGTAGTGCAGTGGTGTTTTGGTAGTGTAGAGGGTCATGCTGGGGGTAGTGTTTTAGGGTTTAGGGTAGTGCAGTGGTGTTTGTGAAGTGTAGGGGGTCATGCTGGAGGTAGTGTTTTAGGGTTTAGGGTAGTGCAGTGGTGTTTGTGTAGTGTAGGGGGTAGCGTTTTAGGGTTTTGGGTAGTGCAATGGTGTTTGTGTGCTGTAGGGGGTTGTGCTGGGTTCTACTGTTTGAGGGTTTAGGTTAGTGCAGTCGTGTTTGTGTGGTGTAGGGGGTTGTGTTTTAGGGTTTAGAGTTGTGCAGTGGTGTTTGGGTAGTGTAGGGGGTCGTGCTGGGGGTAGTGTTTTTGGGATTAGGGTAGTGCAGTTGTGTTTGGGTAGTGAAGGGTGTCGTGTTGGGGTAGTGTTTTAGGGTTTAGAGTAGTGCAGTTGTGTTTAGGTAGTAAAGGGGGTCATGGTGGGGGAAGTGTTTTAGGGTTCAGGGTTGTGCAGTGGTGTTTGTGTAGTGTAGGGGGTTGTGCTGGGGTAGTGTTTTAAGGTTTAAGGCAGTGCAGTAGTGTTTGTGTAGTGAAGGGGGTCGTTCTGGGGGTAGTAATTTAGGGTTTAGGGTAGTGCAGTGGTGTTTGTGTAGTGTAGGGGTAAGTGATGGGGTAGATTTAGGGTTTAGGGTAGTGCAGTGGTGTTTGGGTAGTGTAGGGAGTTGTGCTGGTTGTAGTGTTTAGGGTTTAGGGTAGTGCAGTTATGTTTGGGTAGTGTAGGGTGTCATACTGGGTTAGTGTTTTAGGGTTTAGGGTAGTGCAGTGGTGTTTGGGTAGTGGAGGGGATAGTGCTTTGGGGTATAGGGTAGTGCGCCAAACCAGCCACAATATCGATTGGAAAATGGGATACTGACTCTTTTGAATGCTCCGCCAATTGAATAATTTGGGTCAAGGGCCTTCCCACATCCAAGACCTATCAATTCCTTTCTTGGGATCCCTCATATACTTGGAGAAAAAGGTACATAGTTTCTCATCAATTTGAGGCGTGTGTGCCACCTTCCCCTTCAGTGAGGGCCTGGGGCATTCTTCCCTCATCCTATTCCTGACCTCCCTTTCAAGGGGTTGATGGATTTTCCTCACCACATACTCTGCCACTTTGGCATCAGGGTTCCACTCCGCCGACCTAGGATGGTAAATTTGGGTAGGCTCGAACATGTCCGAGTGGACCCCGTCCCCAACCAGGGACTGAGAGGAGTAGGACTCTGGACGCCAGGGACGCCCCGAGTCCTTATCTTCATTGGAGGAGAAATCGTCCTCCGATACACCCTCTCCCTCTAAAGGAAACCTGCCGTTGGGGTCTACAATATTGGTGACAGTGTCGCAATTTTCTCTGGGCTCCTACTCCTTCCGGCAGGGTGCATGTTTTAGCATTCGCGCACTCTTGAGGAATGTCTCCGTAAATGTATCAAATCCTTCCAAGTGCCCCGCGTAATGCTTAAAGGCCCTTTTATTCCCCATCTGGGAGCAACTGGGGACCCGCCGCTACCAGAAAAGGGTCAATGAACACCCCGGGGATGTTATCGCCAGGTTATCAACCTGCTCCCTAAGAGGAGCCAGCACCCTAGAAATAGCGAGAGAGAGGGCTTGGTCCACTGCTGGAGGGAGAAGTTGGGGGGGCCATTCCTCCTCCACTTCCTGATAGGAGGAGTAAAAATGGTCTTCTGGAGAAGACATGATAGCAGAGGGTGTGAGCACAGAACAAATGCCCTTAAAATCCTTAACGATTCAGAAAAGGGGGTGGTGATGAACAGAGTGTCTGAATTAAGCAGACCACTCTTACCCAGTCCAAAGATCAGGGCTTGATCCATCACCGTTATTTAGCTCACTGCCCCATCCCAGCTCAGAACCTGGCTATATGCAAATTAGTCTGTCCCTGGCCCAGTGCATCATGGGAACAGGGCAAACCAAACTACCAAGCCAATTCTTCACCAGAAAGGATACAAGCTACCGGGGACCGGTTTCTGGCATTTCAGCCTCGTCGGCCCGGCTTGCTTGAATCCTGATGGAGCAGTGAGCAAGGGACTCATGTCTGAGTATACCCTGCCACACCTATAGTGGCCAAAAACGATTCAGAAAAGGGGGTGGTGATGAACAGAGTGTCTGAATTAAGCAGACCACTCTTACCCAGTCCAAAGATCAGGGCTTGATCCATCACCGTTATTTAGCTCACTGCCCCATCCCAGCTCAGAACCTGGCTATATGCAAATTAGTCTGTCCCTGGCCCAGTGCATCATGGGAACAGGGCAGACCAAACTACCAAGCCAATTCTTCACCAGAAAGGATACAAGCTACCGGGGACCGGTTTCTGGCATTTCAGCCTCGTCGGCCCGGCTTGCTTGAATACTGATGGAGCAGTGAGCAAGGGACTCATGTCTGAGTATACCCTGCCACACCTATAGTGGCCAAAAACGATTCAGAAAAGGGGGTGGTGATGAACAGAGTGTCTGAATTAAGCAGCCCACTCTTACCCAGTCCAAAGATCAGGGCTTGATCCATCACCGTTATTTAGCTCACTGCCCCATACCAGCTCAGAACCTGGCTATATGCAAATTAGTCTGTCCCTGGCCCAGTGCATCATGGGAACAGGGCAGACCAAACTACCAAGCCAATTCTTCACCAGAAAGGATACAAGCTACCGGGGACCGGTTTCTGGCATTTCAGCCTCGTCGGCCCGGCTTGCTTGAATCCTGATGGAGCAGTGAGCAAGGGACTCATGTCTGAGTATACCCTGCCACACCTATAGTGGCACAAAACGATTCAGAAAAGGGGGTGGTGATGAACAGAGTGTCTGAATTAAGCAGACCACTCTTACCCAGTCCAAAGATCAGGGCTTGATCCATCACCGTTATTTAGCTCACTGCCCCATCCCAGCTCAGAACCTGGCTATATGCAAATTAGTTTGTCCCTGGCCCAGTGCATCATGGGAACAGGGCAGACCAAACTACCAAGCCAATTCTTCACCAGAAAGGATACAAGCTACCGGGGACCGGTTTCTGGCATTTCAGCCTCGTCGGCCCGGCTTGCTTGAATCCTGATGGAGCAGTGAGCAAGGGACTCATGTCTGAGTATACCCTGCCACACCTATAGTGGCCAAAAACGATTCAGAAAAGGGGGTGGTGATGAACAGAGTGTCTGAATTAAGCAGACCACTCTTACCCAGTCCAAAGATCAGGGCTTGATCCATCACCGTTATTTAGCTCACTGCCCCATCCCAGCTCAGAACCTGGCTATATGCAAATTAGTCTGTCCCTGGCCCAGTGCATCATGGGAACAGGGCAGACCAAACTACCAAGCCAATTCTTCACCAGAAAGGATACAAGCTACCGGGGACCGGTTTCTGGCATTTCAGCCTCGTCGGCCCGGCTTGCTTGAATCCTGATGGAGCAGTGAGGAAGGGACTCATGTCTGAGTATACCCTGCCACACCTATAGTGGCCAAAAACGATTCAGAAAAGGGGGTGGTGATGAACAGAGTGTCTGAATTAAGCAGACCACTCTTACCCAGTCCAAAGATCAGGGCTTGATCCATCACCGTTATTTAGCTCACTGCCCCATCCCAGCTCAGAACCTGACTATATGCAAATTAGTCTGTCCCTGGCCCAGTGCATCATGGGAACAGGACAGACCAAACTACCAAGCCAATTCTTCACCAGAAAGGATACAAGCTACCGGGGACCGGTTTCTGGCATTTCAGCCTCGTCGGCCCTGCTTGCTTGAATCCTGATGGAGCAGTGAGCAAGGGACTCATGTCTGAGTATACCCTGCCACACCTATAGTGGCCAAAAACGATTCAGAAAAGGGGGTGGTGATGAACAGAGTGTCTGAATTAAGCAGACCACTCTTACCCAGTCCAAAGATCAGGGCTTGATCCATCACCGTTATTTAGCTCACTGCCCCATCCCAGCTCAGAACCTGGCTATATGCAAATTAGTCTGTCCCTGGCCCAGTGCATCATGGGAACAGGGCAGACCAAACTACCAAGCCAATTCTTCACCAGAAAGGATACAAGCTACAGGGGACCGGTTTCTGGCATTTCAGCCTCGTCGGCCCGGCTTGCTTGAATCCTGATGGAGCAGTGAGCAAGGGACTCATGTCTGAGTATACCCTGCCACACCTATAGTGGCCAAAAACGATTCAGAAAAGGGGGTGGTGATGAACAGAGTGTCTGAATTAAGCAGACCACTCTTACCCAGTCCAAAGATCAGGGCTTGATCCATCACCGTTATTTAGCTCACTGCCCCATCCCAGCTCAGAACCTGGCTATATGCAAATTAGTCTGTCCCTGGCCCAGTGCATCATGGGAACTGGGCAGACCAAACTACCAAGCCAATTCTTCACCAGAAAGGATACAAGCTACCGGGGACCGGTTTCTGGCATTTCAGCCTCGTCGGCCCGGCTTGCTTGAATCCTGATGGAGCAGTGAGCAATGGACTCATGTCTGAGTATACCCTGCCACACCTATAGTGGCCAAAAACGATTCAGAAACGGGGGTGGTGATGAACAGTGTCTGAATTAAGCAGACCACTCTTACCCAGTCCAAAGATCAGGGCTTGATCCATCACCGTTATTTAGCTCACTGCCCCATCCCAGCTCAGAACCTGGCTATATGCAAATTAGTCTGTCCCTGGCCCAGTGCATCATGGGAACAGGGCAGACCAAACTACCAAGCCAATTCTTCACCAGAAAGGATACAAGCTACCGGGGACCGGTTTCTGGCATTTCAGCCTCGTCGGCCCGGCTTGCTTGAATCCTGATGGAGCAGTGAGCAAGGGACTCATGTCTGAGTATACCCTGCCACACCTATAGTGGCCAAAAACGATTCAGACTGGGTAAGAGTGGTCTGCTTAATTCAGGCACTCTGTTCATCACCACCCCCTTTTCTGAATAATTTTGTCCACCATAAGCGTGAAAGGGTATACTCAGATGTGAGTCCCTTGCTCATTGCACCATCAGGATTCAAGCAAGCCGGGCCGACGACGCCTGAAATGGCAGAAACCGGTCCCCGGAAGCTTGTTTCCTTCCCAGTATAAGAATTGGCTTGGTAGTTTGGTTTGCCCTGTTCCCATCATGCACTGGGACAGGAACAGACTAATTTGCATATAGCCAAGTTCTGAGCTGGGATGGTGCTGTGAGCTAAAAAACGGTGATGGATCAAGCCCTGATCTTTGGACTGGGTAAGAGTGGTCTGCTTAATTCAGGCACTCTGTTCATCACCACCCCCTTTTCTTAAAATCCTTAAGGCAGCCCCCTCACCGGTGCTCCAACAGCTGGGCTTTCCCCAAAGCTGGTATAAGAATAGACTGAGGTGCAATACCAATTACTACCACCAGGTGGCGATGGTCACTAACGTAGCCGTGTGGGGAAATCCCCGTGTAGCGGTGTCAAAGTTAGGTGAGAGTAATGAAGCAGACACTAATGGAGTGACCGGATTCTCAAATGCGCGTAAAAACCAGCTGGAGCGCTAGACAGAGCTGCTTCGCTCTGACCAGACGCTCCTGACAGGATCTCACCGCATGCAGAGCACACAGCGGGAGAAACTGCAAGGGGGAGAACGCGGTCGGGCAAGAGCCTCCTGCGCTGGGAAAATGAAACAATACCAAGGCAATAATGCTAATAACGTGCACAAGAAACCGCTATACAAACAGCAACAACGTCAGATTAAGCCTAGTATGTAAGGAGTGCACATAACTGATGAACAGTGAAGAAAGAGGAAGCAGAAGGGACGTCACAATATTATATACGATGGACAGTGATATGATTGGACTATAGTTGCCTTGGAGACTACCCCCCTAATGGTTTATGGGTTGTGTAGTCTTTTGTTTAATGATTGTTGTGTTATGTTTTCTTTGAACTGCTATGCAAAAAAAGTGAGGAAAGATATGCATAATCCTCGCGTCCATCCTGCCATAGAATTCATTAAACTTTATTCGATCTGATTTAGAAACATAGATCATAAAAGTGTATTTAAAAACAGTAAATCCTCTTTCCTAATACAACACAGTGAGGATTAATTAAAACCAGTAGGTAAAAACGGGTGTTACAAATCCTGTTTCAGAGAAACTTTAGCTTAACAGAATCGTAAAGTTCAATGTTTCGCAAGATCAATCTCATGTACTTTGTGCAAAATACGCAATAAGGGCTCCAAGTAAGATGTAACGCTCCAAAACCTGACCAGTCTGCACTATATAAAACTGCAGAAAAACAAAAAATAAAAAGTGTTTTGCACACTTATGTCATTGGGCTATATGTGGGCTACATCTGGGTGTTATTTGTGCTACATTTGGGCTCTTTTTTCTCTGATGGCCATCTTGGGAGACTTATTTGTTATGAAGTTTCCTAATTTCCTCATTTACTGCAGTCTCCTCAGTAGGAAATGCTTTCAGTTTTTTACTTTGATTCCATCAATAAGGCATTCAGATGTGTCACACATTTGCCATAAATTGAGAATGTTTGCACTCTAGTTGTTCATTAAATCACTGTACTAAAGCTACTGCTCACCGGGGAGTTAACTGGAAGTCTACTGCTGGTATTGAAAGTGATTGTTTCAGTCTACATGTCAGAATTTTCTAGTGAAATAGAAGAGGATTTGAGATCTCACTTAACACATGTCCTAATTTTTCTTTCTACAGCACTAACCATAATTTCTTTGACAAAATGAACCCCCTCATTTTGTTCCTTTTTAAATTAAATGTTTCAAGTGTTACCAGTTTCTTCCAATCAATTTGGCTTCAGGTGTACCATAAATTTGTCATAAGTAATACTGTTAGCGCTCTAGTTGTTCTTTAGAACACTCTGGGAAACTGCAGTAGAACACAAAGGCAACAACTGACAGGCTGCTCCTGTTGAAATATAACAGGAAGATATTAGAGATCACACTTGAAACATGCCCTGATTTTTCTTTCTACAGCACTAGCCATAATTTCTATGACAAAATGAACCCCATCATTTTGTTCCTTTTTAAATTAAATGTTTTAAGTGTTACCAGTTTATTCCAATCAAGATGGCTTCAGGTGTGCCATACTTTTGTCATAAGTAAGGCTGTTAGCACTCTAGTTGTTCTTTAGAACACTCTGGGAAGCTGCAATAGAACACAAAGGAATCAGCTGACAGTCTCTGCCCTTGTTGGATGTACATGTTTTACTGAGAATGTCAGACTTCATTCTCACATGACTGAGAAAGATAATGTGAATTTACAGAAAATATGCTCTCATTTTAGCTTCTGCAGCACCTTCCAAAACTCTATAGGACAAGCATGTGAAAATAGTTTTCTTCAAACATGATTCATGATATCCCAACAGAAGGTTTTTCACAGGGTAAAATCACTTTAGAACACACCACAATTCCTGAAATTAGTATGGTACTATTAACAAATAAATTCTAATGTAACTAAAGTCTGTTATCACCCTTTATAGGTCTCCTTTTGGTAACCCTCGAAATCTTCAATTCACTACAATGCATTTCAATTGGGTACTATCATGTATATTGGTCCCAAGATGGCTGGCAGTAATTCCAGGAAGAAGTGCTGACAGCCAATCAGATCTCACGATGACATGTGTGGTTAGGCTCCGCCCAGATATCAATATTTTTTCTTTTTCAAATTTCTCAGGAACTACCAAACGAATTTACACCATTTAATGAAAAGAGTTCTTTCTGAAACAAGGGCTACCTTTTTGCCAAATTTGGTGTAATTCCGTTCAGCAGTTCGGGCTGTAGCCGGGGCTAAAGTTTCCTATGGAAAATTGCATGAGGAAAACACGTTTTAGGACCCTCTTTTTTCTCAGCCCCCCTTGCCAAATCACCCCAAAACTTACAAGATAGGAGCGGACCGGAGCGGGCCATAAATTTTGAAAATATAGTGAAGATTTGTCAATCAGTGCCAAAGTTATTGGGAATAGAATGTTGTGATTTTACTATGGGAACTTGGTTCTAACTATAACTACCTGTCATGAGTGATGTAATATGTAACATCATCAGCAGTGCATTGGGGGCGCGCGAGTTATAGTTAGCTCAACTAACTATAACAGGCGAATTTCTCTGGTTTTATATAAGTCAAATGTCCAACTAACTATAACCTCCCTGAAACCTATGGTTTTTTCAGTGAATTTCTAAGGTTTTTTAAATGCTAATTCCTAACTATAACGTCTGTAAAACCTATGTTTTTTTAATGAATTTCAAAGGTTTTTTAAATATCGAACTACTATTGTGTATTTGTCATTAGTACTGTTTTTTCTAACTTTTCAACTACATAAAATAAACTGCTAAAGTGCTATGTAACGGAATACATTTCATAAAATACAACATAATACAAAACAACTTAACATTCAGATAACAATTTTCTCCCTTTTTTGCTGTCATCAGCTACTACTTAACTTTTCTATTCACAGTGATGTCAGTGTTGTTTCATCATAAACAGCAGGGAAAACAAAACAATCAACTAGATTGTTAAAAAAAAAAAACGAATTCTCCCAAATATAATACAAAATCAACACAAATAACACAACCAATACTACTTCAAATGTTCAAATCTTACCTTTACTTCGTAGTTTCTCTGCACATTTTCCTAAAAAACACGATAATATATCAAAAATTTCGCTTTAAAAGCATCCAGTATGAATTCCTTAAAGATCTTACGTAGTTTCTCTGCACATTTCCCAATACGCCAGATAATGTATCAAAAATTTCGCTTTGAAAGCATCCAGTATGAATTCCTTAAAGATCTATACACCTTCCCATTGAAGCCGAATGTTGTATCTAAAATCTTTGTTTCAGAAAAATTAAGTATGAGTTGGGTAATTCATAAGGCAATCTCGGTTTCATTTCCAAGTGTGTATCTTTACAGTGACTCCAACCATTATTACACTTTAAATAAACTGTGTACTGTCCACTTGTAGTAGTACTTCCAGCATGGAAAACAATAGCAACTGTTGCAAAAGTTCTTCCAGAAATAGATTCTTGATTAGCAACAAAATTTTTTATTTTGGTTTCCCCTTTTCTTCTATTTGGTCAACAACGTTGCAGCATTATAATCAAATATTTTCCATATCTTTGTAGGCATAATGTAGATAGCATTCTTGATTTACAACGAGAACACATCACCTCATGACCAGCTTCTTTAACTAATTTGTAAATGGTACAGATTTGCAGTCAGGTATTGTTAAATATAAAAATCGTTCTCTGTCAACTATAGTCCTTGAAGTTAATAAACACTCTTCACATTTATGTTCCCATTTGTAACTGAGTCCAAATAAACTCTCAATCTGAATTCCTTCATCTTCTAGCACTCCAAGCATAATCATCAGAAATTCATGTGCATCTTGCTATATGTTTGCACTGAACGTTAAAGATCCAGTACATGTATCCAACAGTTGATGAATACCAGAAGCAGAATGGATCTTACTTCTATTAGTTCTCAATTCTTGAAATAAAGTGTAAAGTGAAGAACATAAAGTATTTTCCTCACTTTCCATAATTTCACCACAAATATCTTCAAGATAAAATATAACATTTAGAATAACATTACCATAGCAGTTGACACCAGAAGCATTTTCCAATTGGTATCCAACAACATCATCAGTTGTTTGTATTTTCTGCTTCTTTACATCTTTTCTTTTCTGTTGATTTTCTTTCTGATTTTCAACCATAGTTAACTCTTATACATGTTTGCATTTTTAACACACAACATGTTTCTCATAAATAGGATATTCACTTAAATGGGGAGCATAAAGCCTTCTCAAACGATTATATTCTGTTACACAATTAACATCAGCACTAACCTTGTTCTCATCAAAATCAATTACATACAATCCAGACGATGTTATAACTCAAGGTAATGCAACCTATACCATTACCTCATGAAACACAGTTCTTCCAACATTTACCAAAGCATTATCTACACTTAAACCTTGTGGTTTGTGAATAGTTATTGCATATGCTAAACAGAAGGGAAACTGTTTTCTATGAACATACAAATCTTTTACAAGTAAAAAAGTGCGGCAGAACGTTGAATCTGTCTTAACGATGCAATCTGAGAAAAATGTAACTTTCAAAAATTCAATTCCATTTCTATTTTGATATTTCACAAAATCAACAACTTTCCCCATTGCTCCATTCACTAAACCTTCTTCTATATTCAGATTACGCTTCAAAATTACCCGACAGTTTAAACATACCTCTACATATTTTTCTTAGCCAGCAGTTTTTGATACAGACTTTTCCAAAGAATCCAATTTAGTCTGTAGTTTTTTGAAAGAACAATTGTTATTCCATAATGCTCGATTTTATCAATAGCTTCAATTCGAACTATTTCTTGATTTTCCAAATCCATGAGCTCTCTATTAAATGTATAATACTCTTCCACTGTAGGCATTGAGCAAACTATAGACTTTTTTTCTTTCATTTTCTTGTACATTACTTCTTTTGGTGTGTTTTCAATTCTAATCAAGTTCCTTAGTAGACGACTTTGAAAAGCTTGTTTACCATGTTTGCTTAGAACACCAATTCTTATATCTTTTAGAATATTTACATAATCTTCATCTCTTGCTTGACGCATATTCTGAGTGAGTTCTTTCTATTCAAAATGTAACCACAGATTCACATGTCCAATACTTCCCAAAGATTTCTTAGTTTCTTCATGTAGAAGAGTTTTAAACACTGGTTCTCCTTTTACAGATGTTAGTTGTAGCAGATCTCCAAATACAATTACATGTTATCCCCCAAAGAGAACATCGTAATCTGTTTTTAATACCTGTTGCATTCTTAAGTGTACAAAAGCAGGCATTATGTTTGAGACCATGCTCACCTCATCAATAATTAAAAGTTTCATTTTCTTCAGCACTCTTGACACTTCATAAGAAGCTTCTCAAGACAAGTTCTGATATTCAAATTTTTTGTCATGCTCCACTGGTAACATCAATATTCTATGCAAATGAACACCTTTAACATTGTGTGCAGCTAATCCAGTTAGAGCTGTTACCACACAACATAAATGTGAACCAGTAGTTTATTGAAGATAACTGGTCAAAATGTTAATTAAAAAACTTTTACCTGTCCCAGCTTGACCACTGATGTACATCAGAAGAGGTTTAAAAGATGGACACAGACATTTTTTTTTCATGCAACAAACCATATTATATCTGTTCTCTCACTTGCACATATACTTCTTTCTGTTCAACATGTAATTGTTCTTCTAACTTTTCCAATGTAATATTCTCCCTGTGTGCTTGTTGCATTGCAATTTTGACTTGATGCATAGCAAATGCTGCTTCATTTTCCAGCATTGGTTGTTCAAGAGGATCTTGACTACATGGACCACTACTTTGACTATCTTGAGAACTTTAATGAGCTATTTCAGCTATAATAATATTTTCCTGTTCAACTTCATCATTCAATATGTAGGGAAAATGGGACATCCAATGCTATCTTTACAAGCATTAAAAGAATCTTCTTAGCAGTCAAACTCTCCATGTAATTCACTTTCGCTACGCCATGGTTTAAACAGGTGCAGAACTGCTAAATAGTAAAATTCTCCCTTATCTGGAGTTTCACAACTAAGTTTCTTGTGGTTTATAAGATTACCCTTTGCATGTTTTACTACACAACCATGACATCCAACTACTGCAAACCTTCCTTGTTTTAAATTCTGGTTAACATTTCTTTTGAAGCTGTAATGTTGAAGTACTTCTTACAGACATAGCTGTTCCATATGTTGACTCATTTTTGAATAGTATGTGTCCAACAAATTATTTTTAAGAATGCATTTACTGTCTCGCTCATTTGCTGCTAATTGTTCAATTTCTTCCAATGATTTCAACACTCTATTTTGTTTGCAGGCAAAACCTAAACTTACCCAAATGATTCCTCGTGACTTTGAATATAAACTTGAAGAGCACAAGCAGTCTGAACATTCATACCATCCAATTTCTCGGTGGAAAAGCCCTTTCAAACTAAAGCTGTACAATGTTTTGCTAAGGCTATTCTTTTGTGCAATTTCTTCCCACATTTGTTTCATCTCTGTTTTTTCAGATTTTGTTATGTACGATGTAACCTAACGTGCAACAACAATTGAGTTATCTGCAACATACTGGATGTCAATGTTCGCATTCCACATTTTTAAAATGACTGGATTGTAGTCATTGATATACTTTGACACTTCTGTTCTTTTTAAGTTTTATGTATTCTTTGGAGATTTCCGAGTTATTGTATGCCTTACAGAAGAAAAAAAGAATGTACTCTTCCTTTAGAAATGACTGGACGGGGAAAACCAAACCGACATTCGGTGTAAAATTTTCCTTTACACTTGTATTTTCTTATGCAATACTTTCCACAACGATGACTTTGGAAACGTAAAACTTGGTGTCTCGAGCTTCTATCTCCTCCTTCTCTTGGAATCTCACATGTCACATACTGTTCAATGAAAGACAATACTGTTTCATCAGAATCATTTCCAAATTTAGGTGCATCCTTGATCCATAGTAGCATATGTATATGAGGTGCACCTCATGCTTGATACTCCTTTCTCCAAAAGAAATCGGTAAATTCTCCAAGAGGTGGATGGTTTTTATTACAGATAAAATACATCATATCTTGAAACTTATGATTAAAGTATCTGCACACATTTACAGGATCCAACGAACACTGTTCACTAGTAGTCTTTATTTCAAATTTTTTATATTGGAATTTGCTTCTTTTAGAAACTCAAGCAAATCTTCCCATGCATACTTTGCACAGCTAAGTGTGACAAACCATGTTGGTGTACCTAAGTTCCGTAACATACACTTGAGTTCTCCATGACGACGATAACAATACTCATTTGTTCCACGTTGACATGCCATCAAATTAATTAACTGAGCTTCTAAATTTTCATCTGTTTCTTGAACTTTCTCCACAAATTCCTTCGCAGAAAGAAGTGATTGATAAACTCCAGTTTTAAGTATATGATTCACTGCATACAAGAGAGAAGACGGATCACTTTCAAAGAAAAGGTGAAATATGTATGGAATGCACTGTCGAAATCTAGGCTCTTCAGATTATAATCTTGTTGACCGATATTCTGAAGCTGGAATCCATACAGGTTAGTCATCATATCATCCACCTTCTCCAGTAGGAAACAACTGTGAAAAACAACGGGCTTCCAAGCTTTTCTCCCATACACTCATTTGAGTTCCCTGTGCTTTTTTCATTTGAAATAACTCAATGCTACCTCCTATTACTTTTTTGGAATGCAAAGGACATATTGTGTAATGTTCATAAATCTCTTCAGTCCTTGACTTGTCCACTTTATCTATTTGACCACTTGAAATTTCAGATTCATCTTCTAAATGTATTGCCTGTTCATCCACATTTACATTTTTGTAATAAATATTGTTCTCTATAAGATATAAGGTGGCCTTTTCAACTTTATTAACATCCACAAATTCTTGCCATATTTTCCGACTCTTTGTTGGTACACCATTTACTAAAATAACTACTGACTCATTTTCCACTTTCTCTCCAGCAATAGTTTCAACATTTTTCTTAAAATCCAAAGGCAAGTACACCACTCTTACTTTCAGCCCTCTTTGCAAGTCTGTTGGTGGCAGTTTACCTGTTTTAGGCTCCATCCGAATTATTGTTTAAAAAGGATGAACAAATTGAATTAGAACCGACTCATATGTATTCAATTTGGCCAGCTCCTCCGGAATAGCTACTAATTCCAAGTTATTATGTACTGCTCTAGCAGGCATTTTGTTCTCTTCTAATTTGTTGTAACAATATTTACATATATGTTGATCACCGCCTAACTCAAATCGACCTTCAACAAACAAGTAATTTGCAAATTCTTCCCACTTACCATTGTTCTCCTTTTCACTTTTCAAATACAAATCAACATTCCTACTTTGACTTTTATAATGAGTACGTCGACAACAAACACAAACATAGGGGCCGATTAGGATGGCGGTTTTTCCGCATCCTCCGGGCCGGCGGAAGTGTCCGCCGGCCTGGAGGATGCGGAAAAACCGCGGCGGAGACTCCAAAGACCCACCGCCAAATTAGGATGGCTGGTGGGTCTGATAATCTGTCCGCCGCTTTTCCGCCGCGGTCGGAAGGCGACCGCGGCGGAAAAGCACTAACATGTCTGGCGGTGTCTATCAGACACCGCCAGGCATATTAGGATGTCTGAAAATATATGCTTTTCCGCGGCGGCTTCACCGCCGTGGAAAAGCATACGGACCTTCACTTCGGGGGCCCGTTGCGGGCCCCCTGGGTGAAGGTGGGGTGGGGGGTGCACATGGGGGGTACCTATGGTACCCCCCTGCATTTGCATGCACAATGCAGCAGGCACCGCGCGGTGCCTGCCGCTTTGTGCACGCAAATGCTGTGCATGGATTTTTTACATTGCGGCGGATGCAGCTTGAAGCTGCACCCGCCGCAATGTTAGAGATAGAGGATGTGACCGCCACCCTGGCGGTCACATCCTAATTTGATCGGAGGGAACGCCGCAGCCCATGCGGACGTTCCCTCCTCCTCAGGGGTCGCGGACGGACTCAAGTCCGTCCGCGATCCTAATCGACCCCATAGTTTGGCATTTCAGAGCACACTACATGAAACTTTCTAATTTCTTCTTCAAACTGATCAGTGCTAATCACTTTCTCATCTCCTCTAACATCTGTAATTGTCAAACTTTCACTTTCTATAAACTGCTCTTCTGAACCAAAATATCGCATTTCAAGATCATCACACTTTTTTTGAACATCTGATAAAGAACCATATAAAAGATGTGTATTCAGTTCACTTAAACTTAATGCATGACTTTTGACATAGTACAGTTTCTTTACAAACTTCTGCATTTCTGAATGGTGTACTGCTAACATCCTCAAATGATGAAAAACACTTTTACAAACTTTTCTTGAAAGACAAGGCAGAGAATGCCCATACTTCTCAGTATATTTTCTTACATTACACGGATCTAGTCCTTGTAACAACTTAATCTTCTGTTTTATACTTTTCTGAGTATATTCTCGTAGCAAATTTCGCATTATATCAATGGATTCCTGTTGAATACTACAAATACAACTACAACTCCACTTATACGCAGGAGCTTGTGGACGTTTCCCTTGCACTTCTTCAGCTATTAACTCTTCTGCACTTTTACCAACCATTTCCTCCTTTGGAAGAGGACAACCATCCTGAACTTCGTAGTAACAACCTCCAGTATCAACTGCAAATGATTAACTATTTTCCTGGAAGTAAATTTCCTCATTAAAAAAGGCTCAGTAGTAGAAGTATGTCTCCAATGTCCACTAAAGATTTTACAAAAGTTGGTTCTGTTCACAAGTCTCTTTTTTCTACTTTTGTCTTTCAATACTTTGACTATTTTATCTAATAGTTACATTCTCTTTAAAATCAAAATGAATAACTTCTGTTTTAAATTGAAGGCAGTATCCACTATACTTTCAATATGCTGCTTCTCTTTGAATTGCAACATTTTTATTTTATATTTGCAGCATGTTTTCATTAAATTCTGAATCACTCTAGTTCAAAAAAGACTCTAACAAATTCCTTGAAATTGCGCTTGTCTCCGAGTAGCAGATACTATTTCTTTATCATGTTTCCTTTTCCTCCTATTTAAAATTGAACTCTGCTACACCTTACTTGAGAAATTCTTCTTTTTGCTTTGTGTGTTTTTTGTTCATTAAATGTTCGTAATATTTTTTTCAAAAGTTATCTTCTACGGATCACTGATATAATATCGAGGGACATAATATCGACTAGCAAAAATATCGGCGACAAAATATCGAGAGACAGAATATCGACTTTGTATTTACAAACAGGTAAGTACAAAAATATCGAGAAAAAAATATAGTTTACAAAAATATAGTTTATAAAAATATCGACTTTAATAAAAACAATGTTAATTTAAATTAATATTAAAAATTAATTACTAAAATATACCTAAAAATACTTAAATTACCTTATAATAATTCAATCATTAAATAAAGTTAAAAAAAATTACAATCATATTTGTTAAAACATATATATATAGTAACATAATATAATTAAAAAATATCAAATATTATTACCGTAGGATAGCGGAAGCGTAAAAATTACTATTCCCACTCCATAGAGTGCAACAGTATGTAAGGCGTTGGATAGCGTAGAGGTAAAAATTACTATTCCCACTCCAGAGAGTGCAACAGTAGGGAAAGCGTTGGATAGCGTAGGGGTAAAAATTACTATTCCCCCTCCAGAGAGTGCAACAGTAGAGAAATGGTTGGATAGCGTATGGGTAAAAATTACAATTCCCACTCCAGAGAGTGCAACAGTAGGGAAAGAGTTGGATAGCGTAGGGGTAAAAATGACTATTCCCACTCCAGAGAGTGCAACAGTAGGGAAAGCGTTGGATAGCGTAGGGGTAAAAATTACTATTCCCACTCCAGTGAGTGCAACAGTAGGGAAAGTAGATACTTCATGTATTATTTAAAAAAATATATATATTAATCATTACAATTAGTTATCTATTATTACTAAATAATTACAAATTAACAATTAATTATTTAGTAATTATAAAGTTACTTAACAATTAAAATCTAATAAATACCCCCAAAAAATTAACATATGTAATTAGTTATAATTATTTACTTCCCACCCTATTCCCCTATAAACCCACATCCCACTACAGAAAATAAATTTGTAAAATTAACATAATTCTCAATTAATACATTTAATAAAATTAATTGACAATTAACATTTAATTAATTACAAAAGAAAAATTAATTAACAATTAATTATGAACAAATACCAATAAATAAATTTACATATTTAATTAATTAAAATTACATTACTTCCCACCCTATTCCCCTATAAACCCACAACCCGCTACAGAAAATAAATTAGTTAAATTAACATAATTATCAATTAATCAATTAAATAATATTAATTGGCATTTAACATTTAATTAATTATAAAATAAAAATTAATTAACAATTAATTATAAACAAATATCAATAAAAATATTTACATATTTAATTAATTATAATTAAATTACTTCCCACCCTATTCCCCTACAAACCCACAACCCGCTACAGAATGAACTTACACAAAATGTAAATAACATTAAATTCATTAATTAAATTACATTATAACATAAATAAACACTTTTAACACATAAAATACACTATAAAAAATTCGATATTATTAAATTATCGATATTTTTATCAACCTATATTATGGACTTCGATATTTTGACTATCTATATTTTAAAATTCGATATTACATTACTTACCTTCAAAACGATATTTTTGATGTCTATGGGGCCGATTATGATGGCGGACGGACCTGAGTCCGTTCGCCACCATAGAGTAGGAGGGAACCTCCGTATTGCCTGCGGAGTTCCCTCCTGTGCAATTAGGATGTGACCGCCAGGGTGGCGGTCACATCCTCAATCTTTAACATTGCGGTGGGTGCAGCTTCAAGCTGCACCCGCCGCAATGTTAAAAATGCATGCACGGCATTTGCGTGCACAAAGCAGCAGGCACCGCGCGGTTCCTGCCGCTTTGTCCACGCAAATGCAGGGGGGTACCATAGGTACCCCCCATGTGCACCCCCCACCAACAACGGGCCCCCGAAGTGAAGGTCCGTATGCTTTTCCACGGCGGCTTTTCCGCCGTGGATAAGCATACTTTGTACTCCATCCTAATATTGATGGCGGTGTCTGATAGACACCGCCAGCCATGTTTATGCTTTTCCGCCGCAGTCAGAAGGCGACCGCGGTGGAAAAGCGGAGGACAGATTGTAAGACCCACCAGCCATCCTAATTTGGCGGTGGGTCTTTTAAGCCTCCGCGGCGGATTTTCCGCATTCTCTGGGCTGGCGGTGGCTTCCGCCGGCCCGGTGGATGCGGGAAATCCGCCATCGTAATAGGCCTCTATATTCTGTCCATTCGATATTTTGTCCAGCCTATATTCTGGACTCGATATTATGTCCATTCGATATTTTTTAGTCAATATTTTGTCTGTTTACCATCTTCTACTTTTAATAGAACATACTGCTTCTGTACTACTCACATTTTTTTCTACTTGAAGATTTTTTCTTTTACTCAATTATATATTTTCTTCTCTTTTCTTTTTCTTTCACTTCTTCTAGGCATTTCCAAATTTTAATCCAAACAAAATAATTTTCTGAAAAACAGAAAATAGATTCAATTATTTTTCACATTTGTTCACTATGTTAAAATAATAACATACAATTACAAAACTTCCACTAACTACTTCCAGGCCCAGTGCTGCAACGTGATGGAGCACGACAGAGGAGCACTAGCATGACAAGTAGTGCCATGGAACATAAAGCAAGTATTTATTTAGTTATTTACATACACCTTTACAATTTATAACTGCACTAACGCATTCTTTTCACCTTTCCGCCACACCCCACCACTCCACAGCACTTTCTCTGCAACCCACCGGAGACAACTTTATAAATAGCATTTTTTTTAAATGTATTCTATGTACTGAGGATGATATTATCAACCAAACAGCACAGACAAAAATTTCTATTAGTAGCCTAACAATTTTATTTACAACTTTGCTAGCATAACACTGCACCGAGGGCTTTAAGTGGGGGGGTGCCTGTGGGGATCTGACCAACAGCACTTTATTTTTGGGGGCCTCGAAATGGGTCTTTATAGGGCTCTTTTTTCGGGCCTCACAAACATTGTCAGTTTTATTTTTCTTTATTGAACTGCAGTGACACTGTGAGAGCATGCACATTGCTCACTACTTAGAAGTGCAGACATCATGCCAAGTGACTCACATTGTTGGAGAAGGGAAGTCCTTTAAAGAGAGCCATTTTCTCTCAGGACTTCCCTTCTCTTTTTGCAACGCAGGAGCAACATCATTGTGGGGTGATTAGCAGACAGACCACCCGACGGGCAACGCCCATTGCCCTGAACTCTCTCAGACAGCTTCCCGGGTGCACACACAGAGCCTCACCCGAGTACTTCACAGGTCTTCAAAAGATCATTTTTTTGTAAAGGAGACTCTGTTCTTTTTCACCCCTATTTACAGCCCTTACATCCCCACTCTGCCTATTGCTGAAAGAATTAGGCTCCCACAAAATTTTGCTCTGGTTGCGCCTCTGCAAACGACCACAAGTTGTAACTGTGTGACAACAGGCAAATTGTTTTGTTCATGATTTTGTGAATTTGATGTAACATATCTTTGTCCAGAGGGGTGCCCGGGGGGGAGAGGGGTCCTGAGGGTGGTGGCGGAGGGTGTTGTGGCCCTCTTTGGGCTCCGAGCTGCATGATCAGTAGCTCCATGGCATCTGTTGTTCTTCAGGTGTGGCTCTTGGCTGGGCTCCCTTTTCTGGTGCAGGTTGACGTCTGACTTTACACCAGGTCAGAGCAGGTGTTAATTTCCTGCTGATAACGCGCCTTATCACCTGTTTATGGTTCTTATCGCCGATCTGGCTGGTCGTTTGGAATTTTGTGGAGTGGTCTTTTCGCAGATTTTCTTACGGGAACACCTACTCTGCATCTCATTAGCGATAGTTGCTGGGCTCATCTGTGGCGATGTTGTTTGCAGCTGCTATTGAAGGTAAACTGGTGATATGGGCTGTTAGCACCAGCTTGTGAATGGGGCGATAAAGTTATCACCTAGTTGGCTGCGATAAAGTGCAGATAACTCGGCGATAAATCCTTGAGAATATACCCCTCTATTTTCTCAAACACGTTTTGTGTTGCTTGAAAAAACTGTCCTTTTCTTTGCCGAGATTTACTAAAGTTGTGTATTGACGTTGTAGCACAAAATGATGTAAATTAATTTTTGCTCTGAAAATTGGAGACAGTGCGAAAAAGCACTACGTTCCTTGGCGAACAACCCCCAATAACATATGCTAAGTGAACATTGCTGGGGAAACACCACAAACCACCTAGGATGCCAGGCACAGCCAGATCAACTAAAGGCGTGCAAATAGCGTGGCCTGGCTCTGTGTGTAACACTAACACTAAATTAAAACAGATGCCAGCAGTGGACAGAAGGAAATCACATATTTACATGCGCAATTTCGCAGTACAAGATTGAACCTTGGCCGGTCATCTCCTCAAAGAAATACATTGTTGAGGGTACAACCTCATACAACACATCTCTCACTTGCCTTTGAGCCAAGGCCCAATGCAAAATCATGTTCAGAATTACGGAAGCATAGCATTATTAGCATTTTCTTGGCTAATTACAACATTGGCATGCTGCGTATTGTAAATACAATACTGTGCAATCCATTGGAATTCATTCATCACTAGGTTGACCCTCTCCCTTCAGATCATTACGGACTCTGTTGCACCGCCTATTGCATTCTGGATGCTGTAGTCTTGTTTTTCTTCTATTGACCTATTCACACTAACACCCCTGAAAACAATGATTTGTAGATGAAATTGCAGGACTAGAAACCCTGTACATCTGTGGGGGAAATAAAGAAGGGGCACAGCACGTGACATGAAAAACTTGCAGATAAGAGGATTAGTCGGGTGCAATTCACAGAAACTACATCCACATCTACTCTAGTGGTACTATAGCTCGAATAAACTCAAATTCTACTCAAGCCGAGGCTTGTAGTTAGTCATACACCATGCATGGCTACTCACATTTTCTGCAAGAGAATCCCACGTATCCAATGAAGGCACATAATAAAACTACCAGCACAAAAGCCTACATGTAAAACAATAAAAAAAAGTCTTAAATTACCTAACACATTGCAGACCCACATAGAAAATACGTTAAAAAAATATCAAAAATATTACAAAATAAAATCACTATAATTTTTTTAATTGTCAGATAATTTTTGACATTGCAGAGCCTGATACAAGTCTCACTTTAAAAATAATGGGTGTGTAAACTTAGAAAATTACAAAAATGTACATTCCTAATTTTGTTTTTGAAAAAAAAGCCTCTTTGCACATCTAAAGCTACTCGGTACACACTCAAAGACACACAATGCACTGCAATTCACATACTCACACATACTCACACACACGCAGTCAGACAATATACCTGTAGAAGTTGTCTAGCTCCACAGCATTTTACAGCACTAGAGGAAGCGGGTTTTGGGCTCGATTTATATATTTTCACTTTTGATGGCTGTCAGTTGTGAATTATTTCATCAGGTGATGCCCGTTTCACTATTAATTTCAATTCATAGATCTTCATAGCATAGGCAGACATTTACATCTATGCTATCGCAACCTACATTTGGCTAATTTATGTCTAAGATACATCCATATCATTTGTGTAGTAACCTTATGATTGTGTTTTGAGCTGTACATGTGTCTACCCCCTCTTGTAATGGGGGTTTGGTCACATATCCCTGCCGCTAAGAGGTACTGAATTGAATATATGTAGATGTTTATGCTGAGGTACATTCATAAATCTATGTTTGCAGAGACCTCCGCATGTTGATTTAATTTTTTGAATAGCGCTTTATATCAGTTGTCTTTACCAGAGCGAATGACAAGCTTAAAAGGAATGCGAATAACTGAGCAAATCAGAAACTGCAAGGTGATGAAATGTGACACTTTTTTAAAAAACTGCAGTGCAATAGATTAGAGGAAATTCATTGTGTCCTTGAGCAGTCTTAAATTTGTATCGTAAATGAATAACTCCTGTATGGTTTAGTTTGTACCAACAACATTTTCACAGAAGGGTTCTTTGTCTCAAAATCACACCTGTTATATTACTGACTATCTATGCAGCAGCAGAATGGCTCTCCAAATATATTTGTGCAACAAAAGAAGAGGGATTCCCAAGGATTGCCATTCTTTGCTCTTTTCCCAAGTTTCCAGTTTAAAAACCTTCTTTTCAGGATTGTATTTAACATCATTATTGCATTTTGAACATCTGTATTTTGAACACTGACTTTTTTAATGTATGTTGTATTGATGAGTCTTCCGAGCCTGCATAAGTAGTCTTCCTTGGGGCAGAACATGTATTTAACTGAATCTGAGGAATGTTTTTCACAAAGTGTCGTGAAAGACACTTATGACAATATGAACCTATACTCACGGTGCCTAATGTGCACCTCTACACCTCTTTTAAAATGCGCCATTGATAAAAGCTACATTGATCTGTAAAAAAAAAAATAGGGCTTATTTACAAGCCCCTGGTGCTGCTGGTACGTCTCGTTGCGTGACGCACCAAGGGCCCAACCTGCAACGTGATATTTACAAGCATACATAAAGTCACCCTGCATGGGCGTGACATGGATGTTACTGTGGGTATTCCCACGCAACACCCATGTCCACTGATGCATTTCCAGATTTACGAGCAATCCTATACCTGGAAATGCGTCAGAATGCACGCAGCCCTAGGGTTGGCGCAGCGAGGTGCAAAGCAGAGAAATGTTTTAATTTCTCCTTTTAATTTACTCTTTCAATCAATCAATCAATCAATCAATCAATCAATCACAGTATTTCTAAAGCTCACTATATACCCGTGAGGGTCTCAAGGTGCTAGGGGTGAGGGGGTGTTGCTACTGCTCGAAGAGCCAGGTCTTGAGAAGCCCTCTGAATGTGAGCAGGTCTTGGGTCTGCCGTAGGTGGGTGGGGAGGGTGTTCCAGGTCTTGGCGGCGAGGAAAGAGAACGATCTGCCGCCGGAGGTCGCTCGTTGGATGCAGGGGACCGCGGCAGTGTTGTGGAGTGCCTTCTGTGCGTCGGTGAGGAGTTTCAAGGTGATCCTCTTGCTGACGGGGAGCCAGTGCAGGCGTCTCAGATGGGGGGGTAATGTGACTGTGGTGGGGGGTGTTGAGAATCAGACGTGCTAAGGCGTTCTGGATGCGATGAAGCCGCTTCAGGAGTTTAACCGGGATTCCTGCATAGAGTGTGTTACCGTAGTCCAACCTGCTACTGACGAGTGCGTGGGTGACCGTTCTTCTCGTTTCGGTGGGGATCCACTTGTAGATCCTGCGGAACATGCGGAGGGTGTTGAAGCAAGAGGAGGAGACAGTGTTGACCTGCTTAGTCATGGAGAGGGTGGAGTCGAGGATGATTCCTAGGTTGCGTGCATGGTCGGTAGGTGTTGGTGCTGTTCTCAGTGTGGTCGGCCACCATGTGTCATCCCAGGCTGAGGGGTGGATCCGAGGATGAGGAGCTCCGTCTTGTCCGAGTTCAGCTTCAGTCGGCTGCTCCTCATCCATTCTGCGATGGCCTTCATTCCTTCATGGAGGTTGGTCTTGGCGGTCTGAGGGTCTTTGGTGAGGGAGAGGATCAGCTGGGTGTCGTCAGCGTAGGAGATGATGTTGAGGTCGTGTTGATGGGTGATGTGGACGAGAGGGGCCATGTAGATGTTAAACAGTGTCGGGCTGAAAGATGAGCCCTGGGGTACACTGTAGATAATCTCGGTGGCTTCGGAGCGGAAGAGGTGGAGGCGGACGCTCTGTGATCTGCCGGAGAGGAAGGAAGTGGTCCAGTCCAGGGCCTTCTCTTGAATCCCGGCTATGTGGAGACGTATTTGTAGTGTGCGGTGGCAGACCGTGTCGAAGGCGGCTGATGGGTCTAGGACGATGAGGGCTGCTGTTTCTCCATTGTCTAGCAGGGTCCTGATGTCGTCGGTGGCGGCGATGAGAGCGGTCTCGGTGCTGTGGTGCTTCGGAACGGGTCCAGGATGTTGTTCTCCTCGAGGTAGTGGGTCATTTGTTTGTTGACGATTTTCTCTATGACCTTCGCCGGGAACAGGAGCAGGGAGATGGGCCGGATGTTCTTGGGGTCCTTGGTGCCCGCCTTGGGCTTCTTGAGCATGGTGTTGATCTAGGCGTGCTTACAGCTTTCCAGGAAGGTTGCTGTCTCGAAGGAGATGTTGATCACTTTCCGGAGTGTGGGTGCGATGGCTGTGTTGGCTTTGTTGAAGATGTGGTGTGGGCATGGGTCTGACGGGGATCCTGAGTGGATAGAGTTCATGATCGTGCGGGTGTCGTCGTTGCTGATGTTGATCCAGGAGAACAGGCGGTTGGTGAGGGTTGTGGTCGGGAGGGATGGAAACTGTGCAAAAGTTCTAATGTGTTTAATAATTTTCAGGTGTAAATAAATATTTTTCAGGTGCAAACCTAAGCATCAGCAGCACTCCTTACTCAAAAGATATGCAATGCACCAAGGAATGTTATCCTTGATCAAAGGAGCGCACCTAAGATAAACTCTATCTCTCCTACATTCTTATTATCTTTGTAGAATTTATTTTCAAATAGTTGAAGGAACTGTCAAAAATTCTAATATTCTTTTATAAAAAGGGTTTCAAATGTATTGCTCAAATCATTTTAAACCAAAAGGCACCTCAATGCATCAAATTAATCTAGCAATGATTTTCTAAATTGATGTTGTCTATATTTTTTGTCAACTCATGTTTCAATTCATTTTTGGGTCTATTCACTAGAAAGTGTGCTAAACATCACCAAAAAATACTAACACAACTTTACACATTGCACCCTATCGTGGGACAATATCCCAGTGTCAACGTGGAATTCACAACAAGGCGGTACCATGCGATAGTCTGCTGAAACCGCGGCCAATATCCGCGATACAACCACCTCGATGGAGAGAAAAACACAAACCAAAACACAAAAAAAGTGCGATGAGCCCATTCGCGATGAGGAAAGCAGAGATAAGCACCGCCAGGCCCGCGACACACACGACAGGCGGGAATAAGCACAACAAAAGCCTGAAGAAGAAAGACAAACCAAACAGAAAACAACAGCCAAGCACAATGGTGGCAACCCGAACCGGTACATAACTCCACAAGCCCCATTGGCAACAAAATATTGTACATGGCAGGCCATCAAGTACAAGGTGAATGCAGCCTGAAAGCGGAAGAGGATTATGGAAGAAAACCAGAACATCCGGAATGATGCGAAATGCACAAACAAGCAAAAACACGCCAACAAGAAGAAGGCAGCAATGCACACTGGAGGTGGGAGTCTAGCGCTATGCCAGGAGCTGGATGACATGGAGGAAATGGTCCACCACATCAGTCTGGAAATGGTGGCAGGACTCGGGGACCGAAAACTGCCCAAAACAACAGACATAATGGCAACAGGGTGAGGAACCAGCAGGGACTGGGGGGGATGGGGGGAGATGGGAACAATGGCACACATTCACAATTAAGCACAGCACCACTGCAGACAAACCATGCCTAAGAGTAACAGCACCAATCAAGATCACAAGTCACACAACCCGGCAATATCACACCACTGAACAATCACAGAAGTGAAAACCACACTGCCTGAATCAGAGCTGAAGGGACAACTCACACACAATGCAGCACACACACATAGGAAGCAGAGCAACCCAACGCTGAGGTGACATGGTAAAGTCCGCTGAAGACAGCACACTGTGATGTTGCAGGGCCCGTGCCCATCATGCTGACACAATGACCACACGGACACACTTGCTCAGATGGTGTGAATGACTATGGGCATGTGCGCACAGCCACATTTATTAGCAGGCACACATACCGAGTGCCACCTGTGTAGGATGTGTGTGGGGTGTGTGCACATCAGCCTGCAAGGGCTGCCTGGTGCAGTCAGAAATCGACATCAGTGTACATCATAAAGGACACAACCATTCAACCATAAAGGCCCCATGACTTGGCCCCGGATGCACAGCGTCCTGCACGGGCATACCGCCATGGGCCGTTGGCTTGTGGGGCACTGGGGCAGGGTCACGATTGCAGAGCAGGTTTCCATAGATGACAAAGGGGCTTGTCGCGGAGTGTCTCAGAGGGCAGTGGAAGGTGTACCCCCTGGGCATGATGCAGAGGCCAGGACCAAGCTGAAACCGTCACTATCATGGAGATGAATGGAACAGACACATGTCGTGGGCACCAAGTCCGGTCCAGCCAGATGAAGATGCAGAAAACCACCAGGCCATGGACTCAGACGCCACCAAGGTCCAACCAGATAGTGCCCATGACTCATTGCACACAGAGTTAGTGGCACCAGTGCTGTTAGGGGATGCCTCCTGCGATGAGGCGTGTCCAATGGTGTGGACTCCTCCACATCTCCACATCTTACCCAAGACACAGGTCCCCATGTGTGACCTACTGGACCACAGTGTAGCCTGAGGCAGTGGTCAGCATGGGCCATTCACTGAGTGTCGCCGGCTTAGGTTGGATGGCCCCACCTTACTGTGTAGTTCAGGATCAGTGGCACCACGGGACGCGGACTTGCAGCAAACAGGGTTGATGGCACCAGGTCAGTTGTTGATAGTGTTCGATCACCTCTGTGACTCTGATCCGGCTTTCGTCCAGACTGAGATGCATCTTCCTCTTACTCCACTCCGTGAGTTCACTGGTGTGGACTCTGCCATTCATGATTCGCGACTAAGTCCTGGATATGGGACCTACTGGTCCGCAGGGTTGGCCTGAGCCCTCAACCATGTGTCCCCGGCTTGCGTTGAACAGAGTTAGTGGCACCACGTATCGCTGGCTTGCATTGAACAAGGTTAGTGGCATCACGTGTCGCCCGCTTGCGTTGAACAGGGTTAGTGGCACCACATGTTGCATGGCCTGTGATATGGAATTATGCCTCACTAATCGAAGGGAGTCTGGTGCTATGGACGCTGCCACGAACTTGTAGTAACTGCCATTCAGGACTCATGACACAGTTTCACATGTGGGACCCACTGGGCCGAAGAGGATGCCGGTGGAGTATGTCAATGTGAAAGGAGTAATGTGGGACAGCATCGGGGGGCCAGTGATGGTCTGCGGAGGCTGCAGAGGTCACAGGACTGGTGCTTGGAGCTTGCACGGGCACGTGGTGGGCCCTCTTTGACAAATGCCTGCGTAGGCAGGTGACCAGAGCCTCATTGGTGCGCTGGGGCAGGCATGACGGATCTGGGGCCCGAGTTGCAGAAGGCAAGTTGTCCATTCCGAAAGAGAACTAGGGCCAGTGCGATTGGCTTTTTGTTTACACCCCTACGTAGGCCTGGCATATGCAGGCGTATGCAGGTCCAACCCATTATGCACGTGCATGCAGGGGGGATGTAACATGTGTCAGAAACCAGAACCTGTCCACAGAAGCCGAAGATGATCCCAAAGCCCCTCCACCAATACCCTCATCAATGGAATTTGTTTTTCATTCCCTGATAAGTGCAACAGTGAGGGGAAAAGGGGAAGTGGATAAACAGAGACTGCCTCGACTCGAAGACTTAGTTACTTCTCCTCGTATCCGTTAATCTGCTTGGAACTGGCTGTTCTGCATCTGCATAGGGAGAGATAAGGTCAAGTAAACAATCTAAATACCATGTCTTTTTTTTAATTTACTGTATTAATCGTTTTCTACTCTTGTTTACCCAATTCACTCAAGGCATTAACTTCTCTCTGTAGTTTCTTCTTAGAAAGAAAAGTTATATATCTTCGAAATACACAGCGCTCTGGAATTAGAATTTTCACAGTTCTTGTATTTTGTTAGTTCCTTACGCAAAGAATATATTCTCACAAGGCATATCCTCAAAGAGTTAGCTTCACTCTGTACCTTGGTCTTCTTGCTGAATAATATTCCTCGAAGGTGGTTTTCAATGGTCGGGTGCTCAGAAAAAGGGGAAATAATAATATCACCAAATTCGAGTACACTAACTAGCTATTTACCCTTCGCGCGCGCGCTAAGCTAACTTCACCTGACAACTAATTTGACACCAAAAAGGCGCATTAAAATGATCGCTGAATAAACATTAAAAGCCTTCAAAAGGATAGTGGGTCCTGAAAACCTCCTTCCAAATGACGATGACATTTCCAATCCTCAAAATTCTCTTCAAGAAAAAACGGAACCGTAGCGAGACGTTTAACGCATCTCAAACCACATATGAAGTGCGAAGTTCCATGGTGACGCATTAGGTTTTCACCATCGAGTCTCGAGCGCTAGAAAAACACTAGAGGGCTAACCGGAAGTTGATACCTTAAACTACTATCTTTTTTCGGGCACACCAGAAGCCATTTGTAACAACCTTAAGAAAGGTTTTCAAAGTCTTAAGAAACGATGCATGTAGTCTTTTCCAATGAGGGTATCTGGCCACCCTTCTTAAATGGACATTGGAGTTCAGATTCCTCCCTTTTTATTCTGACATTCGCTATAGTGGTTCTGACAACATGTGAAATTTCCGCATTCTGCCTCGCAGCCTGTGGGGACATGGTAGCGTCCACTGGCCACTGCACCACATGCACCAGCAGTTGATCTCCACATGGCCATATCCGTGGTTTGCACTCTGTGGTCTGTCCGGCACCTCCAGGCCACACCTGGCATTGGGTAGGTTCACATTACTTAGTCACTTGCCGCTCTTGCACATGCCTGCTCCATGCCTCACCTCACATCCTGTTTTTGTGTGTCTGTGGTGCCATGCCGTGGCTTGGCTGTGGGCATGGAAAGTCCTGCTTCCCAATGGTGTTGTGTTGTCGTGTCTGGTCGTTTGGCATGTAGTGTGTCATGTTGAATGTAGTTGTGCTGTGTGCCCATTGGCAGTGTCGTGAGTTGCATGACTGTGGGCTGGAGGTGTGGCTCTTGACTGGGCTCCCTTTTATGCTGCAGGTAGTCATCCTGCTTAACACCAGCAAAAGGCAGGTGTTAATGCCCTGCTGCTACCATGGCTTATCGCCTGTTTTTGGTTCACATCGCAGATCTGGCAGTTCGTTGTGAAAGTGGTGTTGTGGTTTTTTCGTGTGTTTTTGCGCGGGAATGCCTACTCTGCATCTCATATGGGTTAATTGGTGGTGTCCACCATGGAGATAAATTTTGGGGCAGTTATCGAGGGAATACTGTTGATGTCTGCCGTTTGCACCAGCTTGTGAATGGGGCGTTAAATCTATCTCCACTTTTGATGCGTGAAGGTGGGGCTACATCAGAAATAAGTCCTTATGACTATCCCCCTAAATCTGTTCACCAGTTGTACATTTAGTCCAAGAGGAAAATGAAATCACTTTATTAAAGTATTGTTTGTTTTGTTTTATTATTAAGGTATTGTTAATTGTATAAAGAATCATAATATCGTAAACACCATTATTATTATATTTAAGCCCTAAACCCAGTCTGAGTCATTAGATTTCCATACTAAATTTCTTAAATTGTCATTAAAATAATGGAAAGCTATTATTCTATGTATTCTGTCCACTGAGCGTCGTATTGTAGAAACATTTTAGCACATTCCTTGTGTTGGGGTTTTGAAACAACTTCACAGATTGAAATCAGAGTGTACTTATATTATAGGTTTTTTGGAATTCTTAGTTTAAAATATCATATGCATACATATATAAACTCAGTTTGTGCTCATTCTAAAACTTTCTTGCTTACCAGGATACCTGTCTAAGCAACATTATACCAGATAAGAATTATTTCAACATCACATGTTGCATACAATCACAATGCGCTCAATGAACTAGTGCATTATTAGAGTTTAGGTATCAGATTGAACTATTTTTTCAGTGCTCACAATGAATGCTGCAAATCTCGAATAGTACCTTCTTCCTCAACCAACAAATCACTCATGTTATTTTTTCTAGTGTAAATATTAGTGGCTTCTGGTGAAATATCACAATAAAATTACATTTCTGATCCTGTTGTAATATGTGCCGATGGTTCTGGATAATTATTCTGATTGAATTCAATTATTGTTTGGATTTCAAATATGTGAGATTGTTTAAAAACTTAAGGAGCATTTTCCCAAGTTGCTGTACTTTTCACCACACGTCCTATCTCAATTAGTCCAAAGAGTGCACTTGGTGTAACAATTTTCTCTTAATCCTCTTATTTTCAGGTCTTAGTCGACAGGTGAATTTAAAAGGAACTAACAAGACTAATCAACAATTAGGTAAGTATTCTTTTGCACAGACAATTAAATTATTAAAATGGTATTTTTCAGGAATTGAGAAAAAGGTGTTTCGGGTATCAAACCAATTTATGAAACTATCATCCGCAGGAGAAAATTCATCTAAACTTGTACAAGTGTTAAGCAACTGAGTCAGGCTGGAACTCACAGGTATTTGTGGACATTATTATCCATTAATTGGGATCATGAGAAGAGAACACTTTGGTTTTTGAGGTAGGAGAACACATTGTGATATTATGGGATGTTATGCCACCATATTGGGGGAACTCTATAGAAGTTTAATATATGGATATTCCTCTCCATAGAGGTATACGCCCTAAGCCAAGAAAAGAGGGACTAAAATGGAACCCTCTTCTTTTTGGCTCTGAGTGAAGACTGTTCAATGGGAGAAGGCTTTAAAGAGGTCTAAAAAGTACCACCATAGGGTATAATGGGGAGGCCTCATAGCAGACTAATTATTTTCATGTCTGTATTTAGATATGCACTGGTGCAGAACATAACAATAGTCCAAACTGTGGTATAGGATCACAAACTCTTGGACCTTTTCAACAGAGGGTTAATGCTGGTCTCTTGTTGGAGAAGGGAGCAAGGTAGCCCAATAGTGTGGTACAGTGGAGACCGCTGCTTCCTAATATCATCACTTCTAGAATCGGACCCCATATTAGTATACCTGGAGGTTTGATGGAGTCTATGCCCCTTCAAAGGTTGCATCACTTGTTTAAGTTATTATATTCATGGACGATGAACCTCACATATTATGATGGTGGGTAGCTGTCACATCCGAAACCGGTCCCAGGATGCTTGTTTCCGGTCCAGGGAAGACATGGCTTGGCAGTTCGGGCTGGACTGTTCCCATAAGGCACAGGGTCAGACTGATTTGCATATAGCCATGTCTGAACTGGGGTGGCTGAGTGAACTAAAGAATGGTGATGGATTAAACCCAGATCAGTTGACTGGGGGTGAGTGTTTGATTTGTTGAAACGCTCCGTCCATCATCCCCTTTTGTATCGCTTTGTTCGCCCTAAGTGTGGCAGGGTATGCTCAGACGGGAGTCCCTTGTTCACTTGGCCACTGGATTCAAGATAGCCTGGCTGATGAGGATTATGAATCCGAAACCGGTCCCAGGATGCTTGTTTCCGGTCCAGGGAAGACATGGCTTGGCAGTTCGGGCTGGACTGTTCCCATAAGGCACAGGGTCAGACTGATTTGCATATAGCCATGTCTGAACTGGGGTGGCTGAGTGAACTAAAGAATGGTGATGGATTAAACCCAGATCAGTTGACTGGGGGTGAGTGTTTGATTTGTTGAAACGCTCCGTCCATCATCCCCTTTTGTATCGCTTAGCTGTCACATCACCTTGTCCATGACTATTTTAGGGGAGAAGGACTCATCATTGATTATAGTGTTTGCCGATGAATGTAAGACGTCTGAGAAAACCCCATAGATAATTTGAAGGTCTGATCCTAAGAGGATGCCATACAAGGACATGCTGATTGCGGAAACTAAAGACAAGCAACAGAGTTCGAGAATAGCCAAAGAAAGTGATTACATTAAAACTGTTTTTACTGGAGTTCCGTCTGCCCATGCTATGTAAATGGCAATGTGTCATCAAAGTCCTGGTGTGAATGCTTCTGTGCTGAGATTTGGTGGTTAAGATAAGAGGAAGGTTGTTTTTCAGCCTTGACGCTTTTGACTGAAAGGGGAAACCTGGAACAGCCTTCCCCGGTGTGCATGGTTGGTGACGGATATACCTCACAAGGCTGACTCACCAGACTGCTGCCCTCTGACATCATCTGTGTACAGTCCAGCCAGGAGGCTAAGCTTGAGCTTCTCGCGCGCCACTGAGACCCGGGGGATGCAGCACCATGACTTCTGTTGTACAGCAGAATGAGATGGTTTGCGAGTTCGCCAGTTACGTGATGGAAGATGAACACCAGAAGGAGTCTTTGTGGGGTGAATAGTTGTTTTTGTCGAACTCCAAGTTCCAGGAGCCCCCCGGCCAGCACCACCTGAGCCGCATCAGCCCCTCCCACTAGCAGCCTCTTCATCACTGCATTGCAGAAGGAGTCTTCGTGGGGGTTAATAGTTGTTTTTGTCGGACTCCAAGTTCCAGGAGCCCCCCGGCCAGCACCACCTGAGCCGCATCAGCCCCTCACACCAGCAGCCGCTACTTCACTCCTCGAGGCACCCGCTGCGTGGTTCACGCCCCGGGAAAAGCCCAGGCTAAGGGTTGGCCTGTTTGAACACGATTTGAGTACGGAAGATGACGGGCCGGGCCCCCCACTCTAACTCGTCTTCTATCAAAAGTTCAGTCTATATCTTCCTCATAGTTTGTCTGTGGTTCTTGATTAGACTTGGTATTCGAAGTTTTGGTGTGGTAACGTAGATCCAATGATGGCTTCCCGAGGTGGAAAGGGGAAGAATCCACTATTGAGTGGGTCCGCTGCAGGTACTCTGGATCAGTTTATAATTAGAGCAACTTCTGTTCTGGCCCATGATATAGCTATGAGTGAGCGGCGCTTATCGCTGGACTCTATACAATCCAAACGCTCATCCTTGGGAAGTCTGATGTCTGCAAGGTCTCCGGAGCGGCCTGTGAATGGGACAATTGATATTTCTGCCTGGGGAGGAGCCACCGATCAGTTGCTACACGAACCAACTATTTCATCAGATACTTTCCCTACTTTGGAACTTCCATCTGCTACCTTGCCTGTCGCTCCAGCACAAAAAGTCCTTGGGTAAAACTCACCACCACGTGTTTCAACGAGGTCAGCACATAGCTTTTTGTTACAACCTATGGATCAAGCGCCTGAACCAGCAACAAAGAGAAAACGTGAAGGGGGCCCCCAGAGGAAGAAAAACGCAAAATTTTATAAATTCAACCAGACTGGTGTATCGCAGCCTTTTGTACCATCGGTTCCACCAGAAACTCGGACATTTACTACTCCTTTGGGTTTGCCTGTTACAGATCTGGCTGGTGTTCATCCACCCCAAGTTGACGAGGTCTTTTGGGATTAATTGGGAATACTACTTACTACATCACTTGCACCAATTATTGAAAGACTATCGCTAATAAAGGACAAATTGTTGCGCCTTGATTGACTTTTTGTATTAAATCATGACAATGGTGGCAATTTATTGGGTAGGTCCGCTATTGAACCAAACCTCGGGGTCGCCCCTGACGACATACCCCCTTGTTCGTTGGCGGAGGTATCAGTGGCCTTGGCTAAAGTTCTTCCGAATAAGGGTCCCGGATTAGATCGGATTCCAGGAGACCTGTTTAGATCTGAACAGGTAGTGTGGACTCTGTACCTGCAGTCCCTCTTTGATGCAATCCTTCATGGCTTGAAGCCCCCTCCAACTTGGGCGGGTGCTGAGATCATCCCTTTTTTTAAAGGGGGTCTCCCCTAGAACGGGCAAATTATAGGCCTATCAGTCTAATAGATGTAACACAAGAGATTTTTGCCCGTGTTCTCTTAGGAAGATTACAGACTTGGATGGACGATCATAATATTTTAACTCCCCTACAAGCAGGTTTTAGGTCCAAAACTTCAACCATAGATCAGCTGTTTAGACTGCAGCTGATCTATTGGAAAACGATAACGCTGGAAGGTGGTTCTCTCTACCTAACGTTCGTGGATCTCAAATCCGCGTTCGATATGGTAGATCGAGACCCTTTGTGGAGTTTACTGCTTGAGATGGGAGCACCTCCCTACCTCTGTCAACAGTTTAAACGCCTTCATGATAGCACTTTTGCCAGGATAAGATTTGGGAATGGTGGTAAACTAGCAGCGTCTTTCCCCGTTGAGAAGGGGGTGAGACAAGGCTGTATGCTTGCACCAACACTTTTCTCCCTCTTCCTTAACGGTCTGATTAAAGACCTGTTAGATGTTAGGGATATATAGATTCCCCAAAACTTGCTAACCTCATAATACCTGCAATGATGTTTGCGGATGACACCCTGCTCCTCTCTAAAACACCTATGGGGATGCAGCGTGTCTTAGTTGAATTTAGCTCGTTTTGTAAGAAAAGCAATCTGGAGGTAAATATAAAAAAAACTAAGTATATGATCTTCCATGATGATTCTACTAACTGTCCCCACCCTAAATTGGATTCTAAGTCCTTAGAGAGGGTCCCGGTATTCGATTACTTTGGCCTTACTCTAAATGAAAAAATGGACTGGGGGCCGCAGATTACTAGGGCAAATTTAAAACTCATCCAGGCTAGTGGAGGGATATTAAAAGTCCATAGGAGCTGCGCCGTAAAAGTTATTGGCCCCCCTGTAGAAATATACAAGGTCCAAGCAAGGGGAGCCACTATGTACGGTGCTGAACTTTGAGGCCACTGCCGTAGTAGCATCCTGACTGCGACGGAAAACCAATTTTTAAGGCAACTTGTGAGCCTCCCACAAAGTACCCCACTAATTCCTCTAAGGATGGATCTGGGTATTGCTCCTATTGCTGATTTGATTGCTTTTCGCCCACTCCTGTACTGGCGACGGCTATGAAGCACGCCAGAATTAGAAAGCTATGGAGAGGAATTAAAATCAGTTATGCTTATCAGGGGGGCGGGGAAGATCCCCTGGTTGTCTTTTATTCGGAATGCACTACGCAAAATAGGGAGAAATTACTTGTGGATGGCACCCGAACAGACGGCCATGTCTGAACTGGGGTGGCAGAGTGGGCTAAAGAACGGTGATGGATCAAACCCAGATCTTTTGACTGGGTGTGTGTGTTTGATTTGTTCAGATGCTTCGTCCATCACCACCACCCCCTTTTGTACCGCTTTGGCTGCCATAAGTGTGGCAGGGTATGCTCAGACGTGAGTCCCTTGCTCACTTTGCCACTGGATTCAAGCAAGCCGGGCTGAAGACGGCTGGAATGCCAGAAACCGGTCCTCGGAAGCTTATTTCCGGTCCAGGGAAGGCATGGCTTGGCAGTTCGGGCTGGACTGTTCCCATGAGGCACAAGGTCAGAATGATTTGCATATATCCATGTCTGAACTGGGGTGGCAGAGTGGGCTAAAGAACGGTGATGGATCAAACCAAGATCTTTTGACTGGGTGTGAGTGTTTGATTGGTTCAGATGCTCTGTCCATCACCACCACCCCCTTTTGTATCGCTTTGGCCGCCATAAGTGTGGCAGGGTATGCTCAGACGTGAGTCCCTTGCTCACTTTGCCACTGGATTCAAGCAAGCCGGGCTGAAGACGGCTGGAATGCCAGAAACCGGTCCTCGGAAGCTTGTTTCCAGTCCAGGGAAGGCATGGCTTGGCAGTTCGGGCTGGAAGTTTCCCATGAGGCACAGGGTCAGACTGATTTGCATATAGCCATGTCTGAACTGGGGTGGCAGAGTGGGCTAAAGAACGGTGATGGATCAAACCAAGATCTTTTGACTGGGTGGGAGTGTTTGATTGGTTCAGATGCTCCGTCCATCACCACCACCCCCTTTTGGACCGCTTTGGCCGCCATTAGTGTGGCAGGGTATGCTCAGATGTGAGTCCCTTGCTCACTTTGCCACTGGATTCAAGCAAGCCGGGCTGAAGATGGCTGGAATGCCAGAAACCGGTCCTCGGAAGCTTGTTTACGGTCCAGGGAAGGCATGGCTTGGCAGTTCGGGCTGGACTGTTCCCATGAGGCACAGGGTCAGACTGAAAAGGAAAGGGTATAGCGTGACACATCTTTCCTTTGTGATTTTCAAAACAGCTTGGTGGGGAGCAAGCAGTGGTCCTGGGGACCAACACCAACCCTCAAACAAAGTTTTACTAAAAAGTAAACTTTTATTAAACATAGCTCTATATCCTTTAAGGATACAGGCCTCATTTAAAAGAAAAACATACTTAATTGAAAATTGATCACAGACATGGTGATCTGCTTACCCTAGCAGGTCAATATCACTGTGTTGGCCACCAATTTGCAACCTATCTTATTAATATTCATAAGGTAGGTAAAACTACAAAACATTAAGATTCTGAATCCTACAAACTGACCTATTCAAGCACAGGTAGTTTCATAAAATTCTTTAGTAGTTGCTCAAAATACTGGTCACAAAAATATCATCCACAAATTGTGACCGGATTTTTCAACTACATCTACTTACATGTGGCCCTAAATCCCCTAGTAGCAGGTCATGTAGCAATTCATTTTATCCTAAATACTAATTTGGGAGCAAAAGAACTTACAGTGAGCCATTTAACACTGTTTGTGGCAGTTGCTCCACATAGGCTAAGGGCCAGGTTTATGTTACTTTTGTCCTGCAAACCAGGTGCAAATTAAATGTTTTGACAGACAAAGTGATAATGAATAAAGAATTGCAGACGTAGCTTGAGGTGTACAACATAACATACCTATTGTATATGAACAAGGACAAACCTTTAAATCCATTAGGACCACGGTAGTGATAACATATATAATGCAGGCCCAATGAGACTCATTTACAGGGTTGCTATTCAGGGAAGTCCCTGGTTATTGCAATTAATGAACACTGACTTATAACATGAGCAGAACAATCATTTGCTGAATACACAAAATATTGTCTCAGCCTCTTCTTTCTTCTTAGTAGAAATTTGTTTATAATAGCAAGCAATAAAAGATCCATGATACAATAGGTAATTAGAGTGCAGATGGTGAGGTACTCAAAAAAGTGTAAAAATATGTACAGGGCTACTTGAAAATAATGTTGCAACCCAGGATTGTTTTAAACAATGTAAACAACATGATTCCTGCCAAAAGTCCCTTTTTAAGGTTTTCAATGTGAATACATCAAATAGCAATTAAAGGTGTCTTGCCGATGTTTTGACCCATTCATGAGTTGGCGAGTCTCATCAAGACTAACGCCATCGGTCTATTTCCTTAGTAAAAGAAAAGATGGACTTAATCTACGACACTAGCTCTGATTGAAGGCCAGCATCCAATGTAATGGGGATAAGTGACACATACCTCTGCAGTACTGAGGGTAATAAAAATTCTTAATTACAACTTCTCCAATTCCCTTTACACTGAAATAAATCAGGGTGTATATATACCAAAGCAAGTACTCTGCTACACCTAAAATGTGGATACTCAATGTGGCATTTAAGCAAAAGTTGAATTCATTCACCCAACAAAAGAGATGCACTTGTTTGTCTCCATATATTCAATTTATACATCATAAGCACGTTCCTGGCATTGCATATTAGTGTGGAAGCCATTGTACCTATCTTTCCCAAATAAAGGTACAATACAGGGATTCTGCACATCGCAAACCAATTGATACATACCCATATGTGCCACCTGGGGCTTACACCATGTCTGCTGGCACCTTGAAAGTCTTCAGAACGCTCTTGCCTTGCCTCATGCCACAGGATGGCCAACCTCCTCTGGATACACTGGTCGACTTCCTGGAACCTTGCTGCCGCCATCTCAGCGAGGCGCTCCCGAAATGAAACAAAGAAAGAAAGCAGAAGTGAACTGTTCTGTAATGGACCGCAAAGCAATTTACTGCTATATTACACACAACATATCCTTGGCTATGCCCATGGTAGTGCCCTCCACCGCGCCCCTCCAACTACTGTGCTCATCTTTATGCTGCATCCTCCAGGGTGCAAAAACTCCAGGGCCTGTGCGCAAGCGGTTTGATGGATCGCAGTTTGCAGTGAAGAGAAAATAGACTGATCTTCCGCCTTGCGATGCCTTTGATAAAGCGCTTACAGCACTCTAAATTGTATGGGTGCATTATACTCATGGTTCAAATGCACTTACATATATTTTGTTGTTTGCAGTGTTTCATGATTATTGAAATGCATTTATTCATTTATTCAAGTCACATAAGCATTTGTAATATAGGGGGCACATTTAAGTAGGACTTTGTATGTATTAGAAATGTTTATTATTCCTGTATATATATAATGTGCAGGAACTTTAAATAAGTAAAATGTAAATGTGTATGTTAAGTTGTCTGCATTGTAGGCCCAAATTGCCGGTTGTTTTGAGTTTCAATTCTCCTTGGTTGCTCAAAAAATAAATAAATGAATCCTTTTTGTATTCGAAGACAGTATGTTCTCATCCTACTGCAGGTGCAGGAATTCAACCTCGTTATTCTTAGATTAAGGAGCTACCCGGAATGTCTTTGAAGAAGACTGGAAGGCGAAATGGGAGGATGACTTTCGTGTCTGGCCTATCTGGGAACCAAGGCCACTGGAGAGGAGCAGAATAGACTAAGGCTCCTGTGGAATGTTACAAAAAATGTTGCCATGAAAAAGTTCATTATGTGACGTATTGTGAGCTGAACATTGTCTTTTTGTATGATGCGCAGGGACAGATTCAGGAGACTTCTGCTTTTTCAGAGAAGGAGCACCTTAGAACAAGCTCCATAGCCTTAAGCTATAAGACCCATTTTGACGTGAGTACTTCTTAGGAAGTCAACACGTGCTGACATTTGGGGTATTATATAAGGGAGTTAGGCAGGATCCTCATTTAGAGCAGTGTAGGGAGATACCTTTTGTTTTCCTTCTCAATGAAAAGAGAATTGGACTCAACTTCTTTTCTGGGTTGCATTTTGATTTTGGAATTCATCACATTATGCCTTTTGTGCCGAATGAATTATTATTCGTAGACTCGGCTCTGTATTGATTTGTATGTACCTATATACTTTGATATTAAGGTGTGTTTATGTTCAATTATTTTTGGCCTCATAATAAGTCCATCAAAAGAAGTCCAGAGTCTGTGGACCTTTAAAGCATGACAAATTTGTAAGTATAATCTTTAATTGTTTTCCTCCCCTCTACCACTTTTAGCAGGCAAAGAAAAGACCATCAGTATTGATTTCAGTAGGGAAGGCAAGGAGTGAATTTAGCATAATCAAATGGTAGCAGAGGATAGTTTGCCTCTAAAAGAGAGGGGAGAGAGGAATTAGAGTAGAATCTGAAGTAAATTGGGCTCTAGACACGGAGTAGACGACGGTGAAGACTGATGAAGGTTGGTGGATGCTGATGGTGCGGCAGAAACGGTGGTAGCGTGAGTATGAAACTGTGTCGTGTGTTAGATTGCGGTGATGAATTATTTGTGTTATGTCTTGTGAAGTTGGGATGTAAGTTGAGTGATTATGGGTTAATCGGTTTACTGGTTCGGACACGTGCGGATCAGGATGTTTGGTGAGCGGACACAAGAGAAGTCAAAGATCCCGGGTTAGTTGTATTTGTAATTGTCTGATCAATACGGTGGGTGTTGTGAAGCGCTATCGACATTTCACTTGTGATAGGGAATGCAGGAGTACGTCGTGGTAGAAAGCCTCAGGTACCAGGGGTGGACTATGGTGATTGTGTGACCAATGCCGGTCGGGGGTCACTGCGGACGGATGTTCTTGTAAGAGTGTTCTATCGATCTTTTAGCAGACGGAAAATTATTGTTTAATGTAACTGTAAGCTATTGTGAATGTGATAGGAAGCAGATACTTGGTTTAAAAGCTTTTGGATGTACAGTTACTTATAGTACGAATGTGTGAGCGAGTGTATGAGGTGAAATTATAAAGGAGGGAGAGCCGCTGCACAGAGGGAGCAGTGACGTCAATGCACGCCATGCTGGGATAGGTCGGTTGGTGTAACGCCGCTCTGGGATTGGTGGAAGTTTGTCCGAAGTTAAACATTGGCATGTGGGTTGCAAATATTTGATTTTCATGATGAGATGTTTTAAGGTGTCGCGAGATTTGTCTAGAGGCGACACAGGGGTGGTGACTCGGGTAGGAGAAGAAGCTCCACCAGAGGATACCCCGGCACATTATATGGCAACAAATGTGGGACTCCATACCATAGTATGGCTACAAAATTTGGATAAAATTCCAGAGAAAGAGGGACAATTAGCTTTCCCTCGTTATGGGTCATTTCGAATGGCGGTGCTGTACCAGCTGAGGGTAATGATGGCTTCTCTTAATCCTTTGCCTACACCAACACAATTTGAGGCATTAGATGCATGGACAAGAGCAGCAATGATGAAGAGAAGAGAAGCGTCACAAGGAAGAATGAAAAAGGCAATGAAGGAATATCAGGATACCCGGTGGGATGCACAATTGAAGAGAAGGAGAATAGACAACATAGAGGGAGAGCTATTAGATCCATTCAGGATGCAAGAAAGAGGGTCTGGAGGAAAGAGTAAGACAGAGGAGGACAGTGATACCGATGATAGCTTTCTATAAAGACTGATAGCAGAACGTCCTCCACTTTGTGACTCCAGGTTGGAGCCGGAGAAAACACAGCAAACGGAAGAAGCTTTTGGAGTGTGACGAATGGGTTCAGTGGAGCCGACAGCAGGAGTAAGAGGGAGAATGTCAGTGGGAATAAGAATTCCAGGAGGATCCGGAGGGATAGGGTACGCAGCTCCTGAGCCAGACGAAACAGCATGTACCATGGGAGTGCCAGAAGCTTGTAAGGTACCAGTTACTAATGGACCTGTAGTTTCAATATATGACCCTAGAGAGAGGACAGGTGGGAATCAACCACAAACAGGAGAAGGGGAAGACATTATATCTGGAGGGAGTCTTACAATGAGTCGAACAGGGATTGCTCAGATGCCAGTGGAAGCTAGCACCCCACTGCCAGCTACGGCTCATCCATCGAGAATGGATAATGGGTGGGAACGAAGACGAACAGGAGTTTTGGCAAATTCTAGGTCAGACATCAGAATGTGGGTTCCACGGGTAAGGAAGTCAATGATACAGAGAGAGGAAATGCATATGAGACGTAAAGCACCTAGAGTACTGTTCTAACCACATAATTTATATGATTGTAACCATTGGAGAAGTCAAAGTTGTGAGAGAGAAATTCTCCCAGTGTTGAGAATGGAGGAGAGTGTAGGTCCAAGGAGAGCAGAAAAACGTGACAGGGAAGAGTCAGGAAGTGAAAGAGGTCAGAGAATTATACAAGTTGTGATGAAGGCACCATTGATAGATCTGGTAAGATTAAAAGCAGAAATAGATGATGTGATTGAAGGGAATCTGCAATTGGAAAGAATTGAAACATATGACCCAAGTGAGTTGCTATTTGTAGCTAAAGATGTTACTAAAAAGGCAAAGCGAGCTCATGAAGCATTGGTACAGTTGGCACTAAGGTATGAGGTGGATTTTACCAAGACGAAATTGTTGCAGGGAAGCTGCAGGGTGAATTATACTGATAAAGACTTGGAAGAAAAGTAAACGACAGGACTAAAGGCACGAATTAGAGACTTGGTGATAGGGATGCGACCGCGGAGATTATTAGACAAATGGGAAGAAAGGTGGTCTAAAAAGAAAAGGGTCAAGAAAGTGATAGGAGATACTCCGCCTCCGGAAGGAGGGACGGGAGCAGCAGGAAATTACCCTCTGAGAGAAGTACAAAATGAGGGGTATGTACATGTACCATGGAGCAGGGGTGATTTGGCAGCATTCACTAATGATTTTCCTCGGCTGAGGGAAAAACCCGCTGACTGGTATAAACAGATTGACCGGTTTGTTAAGATTTCAAAGGTGTTATGGATTGATTTGAATACTTTGTTTGATATTGTGGTCTCGGGTGATTTGTGGGCAGCATGCAAGGTTGCCATTGATTGGTCCACTGCTGAACCAGCTAGAGATGAGATGAATCATGGTCCTTCGCCTGGTGTAATGAAGAAATATGAACAAGTGATCACATGGTTACAATCCAAAGTACCTCTTTAGACTGTTGATTGGCTTAAAATCGATTGTACTACTAAAGATTCTAAGGAGTCGGTACATGACTTTTATGAGAAACTTTTAGTGGCTTTTAAACATAGTGGATTGGACACCATTGAGCAGAAAGACATGGGACAGATTGTCTCAAAGTTTGTGTTTGGTTTGAAATCTTATATTAGTTTGATGATACAGCATCATTTGATATGTTGGCAGAATAAGTCAGTGGACGAATTTCTGTGTTATGCAAAATACTGCAGTGAACAGGTAGAGGCAGCACAAAAGAAAATTAAAGATAAATTGATGTTGATACAGTTGAGGAATGCCAGAAGGCCTAAGTGGATGCAAGGGGTTGGAGGAGTGATGGATCGAGGAAGAGGAAGTCACAGAGAAATAAATCAACAGACGGTACCTCAACCTGGACAGGGAAGAGGAAGGGTTCTGGATGCAGGTACGGGAGGTGATTGCGTGGCGAATCAAAAGAAGGTCACTGCTTGTCATTATTGTCATAAAATAGTGAATTGGAAGCGGGAGTGTCAATTAAATCCAGCAAATCAAATGCAATATGAGGGAGAGGGACAGATCTCTGAGGGTTTGAACACTGTGACAAGACCTAGATCTATGTATGGGAGAGGTGTGAGTTACAAATGCAGATACCTCAGCCTCCAAGAATACCCATAAGTAATCAGGTACATCATCAGATGCCTTATTTTGAGATATAAGTCAGATTTGACCAAACTCAAGGTCCTCAAGAGTGTCAGAGGGGGGTGCAGGAAAAGTGTACTTTGAGTGCTGCTCTGGAAGTAGATCAGAGTGGACCATTTGTAGATGCAGAGGTGAATGGACATCCTGTTACCTTTTTGTTAGGCACTGGAGCTGCACGCTCAACAGTAAGGACAGAAGTGGTTCCAAATGTATACCTTTCAGGAAAATCAATTCAAGTGGTGGGAGTTACCAATTTTTGAGAATGACTGACGCATTGACAAACGAGTTAACTGTGAGAATAGGGCCGTTCTGAGACAAACATCAATTTGTGTTGTGAGATTCAAGCCCAGTCTATCTATTGGGCCGAGATCTTTTGTGTAAGCTAAATTGTACCATATCATGTACTCTGAGGGGTGTGGAGTTACAAACCTATGATGCCGATTTTCAAATGGCCAATATGAGCTTGTGTGCAGAAATGTTCGTGGTTTTCACGATAGACGACTTACCACATGATTTGAGATATTCGGTTTCTCCGAAAGTCTTGGAATTCACAGGTGAGGAGATAGGATTGATTCGAGGGGTTGAACCTGTTAACATACAGGTCAAACCAAATGCTGAATTCCCACAAATTCCGCGGTATAAATTAACTCCAGAAACTGTGGTTGGAATAAGACCTGTAATCGACTCTATGATTGCGCAAGGCATTCTGAAGGAGATAAGAGGAAGTCCCTGTAACGCACCTAGTATGGGACTGCAGAAGCCTAGTGACAAGTACAAAATAGTGCAGGATTTACGCAGGGTTCATGAAATAGTGATCCCATGTTGTTCTGTGGTACTGAATCCAGCCGTCATATTATTTCAGATACCATGTGAAGCAGAATGGTTTACCATCATTGATTTATGTCAGGCATTTTTCTCCATACCACTCCATGAGGATAGTCAATATTTATTCGCATTTAGGATGGATGATCGTGTGTTATCATGGTGTCGTATCCCTCAAGGGTATACAGCAAGACCCTCTATCTTTAGTCAATGTTTGAAAAAGAATCTTGAAGGGCTGGTGATGCGTCAGAGCTCAGTCCTTGTTCCATATATTGATGACCTTTTGGTCGCTTCAGAGACTGAGGATGCTTGCAGGACTGACACAGTGGCTTTGCTGAATCATTTGGCAGAGAATGGACACAAAGTGTCCCCAAATAAACTTCAGTATTGAAAAACAGAAGTGCAGTATCTAGGTCACCGAATTGAGAAGGGAAAACGAAGAGTGTCACTAGATTGCATAGAGAATATTCTGAAAATGGGAACTCCGAAAACACAGAAAGAAGTCCACAAGTTTTTGGGAATGGTCGGCTTTTGTCGGCAGTGGATCCTAAGTTTTAATTGCAAGCAAAGCCACTATTGAGGTTGACTCGAAAAGACATTAGTGATCCGGTACCATGGGATAACGATTGCTTGAGAGCCTTTCACGAACTGAGAGAGAGCCTGTGTCACGCACCATCTCTGGGAATGCCTGATTACAATAAAGCATTTTCGCTCTTCTGCTGTGGGAAAAAAGGATGTACATTAGCAGTTCTTGTACAGAAACATGGAGGTGCCCATAGACCAGTGGCTTATTTTTCCGCTATGTTAGATCCCTTAGCTTCTGCGTTGCCCTGATGTCTCAAATCCATTACTGCAACAGGTGTCAGCATTGAGAGATGTGAAAGCATAGTGATGGGTCACCCACTGATTGTTTATGTGCCACATTCAGTAGAACTGTTAATGACAAGAACCATGACACAATATCTAATGAATAACAGACTTTCAAAGTATGAGCAGGTCATATTAGTTTCTGAAAATGTTACTCTAAAACGTTGTACTACTTTGAATCCTGCCACGTTGTTACCTCTTCCGTAAGAAGAAGGAGAGAACTTCTAGATGTTACTGAACTATCCACCAAACCCAGGTCTGACATTGTTGATGATACTTTGCCTGAATCTGAGTTGATCCTTTTTGTCGATGGTTCATGCGTAAGAGACAATGAATGGTGTCTGAGAGCAGCGTTTGCTGTGTACACCATCTTGGGGGTGGTGGAAGCTGCCTGTTTCAACATAGTATACTCTGCTCAGGTGGCCGAGATTATTGCTCTAATATGTGCCTGTACCATCTCGAATGGAGTCTGAGTGACTATCTATACAAACAGCCAATATGGGTTTGGAGTGGTTCATGACTTTGGACAGTTATGGTCGCAAAGGGGATTTTTGACTTCTTCAGGATCCCCTATCCGTAATGGAGAATATGTGCGCCAATTGCTGGAGGCGTTGCAGAAACCTAAAGAGATAGCTGTAGTAAAATGTGCAGCTCATGGAAAGGGAGAGGATTTTGTTACTAGGGAAATAACTATGCTGACGAAGTAGCTCGTTGTTGTGCTATACATGCTTGTGTTTTCAATGGCGAATATGTAGGAGAGAGAACAGATGAGACTGAGCTCAGCATGATGTTAGCTATAGCCGATACTTGGGATGAAATGAAGCGGCTGCAGGATGAGGTCCCAGAGGAGGAAGCTGCATCATGGGTTAGAGCAGGCTGTGAAAAGAGAGAAGATGGCATTTGGTTGTCGACAAATGACAGAGCAGTACTACCCAACTATCTACTAAGCCCAATGGAAAGACAGACTCACGGAGCAGTTCATCTTGGAAGAGATGCCATGGTGCGAGTGTTTAGGCAAACTTGGTTTAACCCACGATTTAGTGTGTATGCTGAAGCAGTGTGTCACAGGTGTGTTAAGTGTCAACAAATGAATGCTGGAAAGAGAACTGTGGTTGCAATAAGCCACATTGGAAGATCAGGAGGTCTTTTCAAAAGGATACAATTGGATTTTATTGAGATGCCAAGGTGCAATAGGCTGAGATATGTTTTGGTGGTGGTGTGTATCTTTTCATGTTGGGTTGAGGCATATCCAACTAGACGATGTGACAGTCTCACAGTGGCGAAACTGCTCTTAAGGGAACTGATACCGCGTTTCAGATTTCCGACCTCTGTGGAGACAGATAAAGGGACAGACTTCCATAATGAAATCATGAAATTGTTGTGTACAGCCTTGAAGATTGATCAGAGATTGCATTGTAGCTACAGGCCTGAGGCTTCTGGTCTTGTGGAGCAGATAAACGGCACAATCAAAATGAGGGTGTCAAAGGTTTGTTCATTGACTTCATTTAAATGGCCAGATGCATTGCTATTGGTATTGATAAGTCTGTGTAGTAGTCCTGATGGAGGACAGGGCTCTCTCCCCACGAGATATTGATAGGAAGAGCTATGCAACTGCCTATGGTGCTAGCTACAGCATTGATAAACATCACAGATGATTTGGTTATGGATTATTGTAGGGGACTGGCTGATGTGGTTAATTCTGTGTCCCACCAGGTCGAGGCTGCGACTGCATCCACTTAGAGAGACCTGCTGCATGATCTTAAACCTGGTGACTGGGTGCTAGTCCGAAAGCATGTAACCAAGAGCTGTCTTGATGCTCGTTGGCGAGGACCATATCAGGTGATTTTGGTCACAAGTATGGGTGTGAAGTGTGAAGGATTGCCAAACTGGATTCAGGCTGCACATATTCGTAGAGTTCCCGAGCCAGTTGAGAAAACGACTCCCTTTGTTCCGAGAAGTGCAACTGAGAATGCAACAGCAACGGAAGGAACAGGGAATTTATATGGGCAACAATGAGGTGGCAAGGGTTCAGAGCTGGTTTTAGTCAGGCAATTAAAGCTATGTACAGATCACCAAACGCTCGAGTCTGTGCACTGGTCCTCGAGTCGAACCATGTATTCATATCAAGAGGTACCCGACAGGGCTGTCCCTGCTCCCCCTGGTATTTGCGCTATATATTAACCCGCTCCTAAACCTATTGGAACAAAGACTAAATGTACAACCATTAGGCCCTAGGCAGGAACCGGTTAAAATATTAGTTTACACACACGATATAGCGATAGCATCGTCGGACCCTGCCACCACATTGGTAGAGAAGGAACATCTGGCATCAATTTATGGGAGGAGCTCAGGCTATAAACTAAATCTAGCCAAGACACAAGTTATATGTACAGATCAAATACACTTTAATAACCCAAGGGTCATGGAGGAGGCAACATACTTGGGGGTGTGTTTGAATGTGTGCCTTGATTCAATGGTTGTGTCTAACTGGGATCATCTGTTACGCAAGATTAAAAAGGACTTAGACAGGATGGAAGGTCTTCACCTATCAATGTTGGGAAGATAGGGGGCATATTATCTAAGAATTGCGATAAATACGTTTATCGCTCAAAATCCTATCGCCGTCTATCGCCGATTTGCTTCTGCCTGTTAGCGGCGTATTATCAATCCTCAGCTAACAGGCGATGTCCATACCGGCGATAGACGGTGATAGTGAACATTAGCTCGCAAAAACAAGCGATGTTTTCACGCGCTAATGTTCACCCTGTAAATATGGGGGGTAGATTCAGCATTGCAATCCACCCCCCCATGCAAAGTATGGGTAAGACCCAAAAATAGCAGGCGTTGGGAGACCTGCGATAAACAAGTTTATTGCAGGTTTTTGTCTCCCAACGCCTGTTACGGGCCGCCTTGAAAATAATGCGTTCCCCCCTCCAACTACATTTTACATGTAGTTGGACGTGGGAACGCCCACTTTGCATGTCATTAGCGATGTTTGTCGCTGACATCCAAAGTGGGGCGGTATGAGGCTTGAGGCAGGCGTTAGCATGCCCTTGTTGATAGGGCGCTAGAAGTATCGCCGCTTTCTCGGCACAATTCGTCGGAAAAGTGGCGATACTTCACCTTGATAATATGGCCCAGAATGTTTTAAAAATGAACATTCTACCAAAGGTTCTTTACTTTTTAGGGCAGTCCCACTAGAAATTACAAGGAGACAGATTCAGAGACTACAATCATTCTGCGGCAGTTTTCTCTGGGCACAGGGGAAACCCCGCAGAGTGTTGAAATGTATGACCCTTCCACGAGAACGAGGGGGCTGGGCGGTCCCTAACTTCCAATTTTACTATTGGGCTTGTTTATTTCAATATATAGGAATTTTATTAGTTGGGGTAAATGAGGAAAGCTCAGAGGAGACTCCTCATATTTTCAGTTGATATTAGGCTCTATAACAGAGAACTTTTTTTAAGATCCTTGAGCCCAGCTATTATAAAAAAAACTCGCTATAAGGTGCTTCAGGCTGCTCATAAGGCCTTGCTTCGGATCAGGCGGCATCTGAAGATTGGCAGGATTAATTATTATAACCCCAACGGATGCCAAAGCTCTACTTTCGGCTATTTTCTCGGATGGTATCATGAATAGATGGAGAAGGAAAGGAATTTTGAATCTAGGAAACCTAGTAGATAGTAGTGGTATTAGGACTTATACTTCATTAATGGATAAATATGATCTCCCTAAAGAAGACTTTTTTAAATATCTACAGATCCAAGACTATTTGATTAAAAGAGTGGATGCCTCACATTTAGCACAGAAAAATAATCTATTAGAAGTGGTGAAGGGTCACCAGTACCCCTCTAGACAAGTTGCCACAAGCATGGGAGGATGAGGCGGGTCGGGTGTTCCGCGATAAAGAATGGGAAAAAGTGCTGGAATACCCAAAAAAAGGTCTCTAGGAATGCGAGCTTCAAAAACATACAATTCAATGTCCTACATCGAGCATATTTAACCCCCCACCGGTTACACCATTTTTACCCTGACAGCCATTTTGCTTGCCCCGCTGACAAACCCAGGAAGCGGACTTTAAACATATGTTCTGGGACTGCCCTATAATCCGACAGTACTGGGACAAGATACAGCAGACACTCCAAGCGGTGGTAAATCTCCCGAACATATCCACATGGGAGGCATGCACCCTGGGAGTTTATCGCAAAAAGACAAAACAACAAATTACAGTGGCGATTGGCATCCCTGGCCTTTCTCTTAGCAAAGAGGGGAATAGCCATGCATTGGTGAGCCCCAGCAGGACCCCCAGCAGAGGCATGGGTAGGTGCTATGAAAAAAGGGGGCGCAACAGAGGAAGAGGCACTCAGAGATGAGGAAGTGAAAGGAACATGCAAACATCCCATCTCCATGGAATGGGCACAACTGCTATTTCAATTCACACACGAAACGACAACGGTAGCAACACCTGAGACCTCACAACTCCAATCCCAATTCCTATCTCTATCTCCCATAGAACAGATATCAGTCTCCCCAGTATAGCCATGAGACACACATAACCAACCAAATGCCCAAGATGGATCAGACACACCCCTACGTGACCCTGCAGACTGCCCTCCATCCCCCTCCTGCACACGTAATGATACAGTAGAGAGAAATCACAGCCAGTCACATCACTGTACACCTTGACGCATACTCCGATCGCTCCCATTCCTCCCTTATACCCGGTTTCCCTCCCACAGTTCACAGTTTTGTTTTCCCTCCTTGGCATTTTCAAAACCAAAACCATCCGCCAAGGAATACATTCACGAATCCTGTTAGAGATGATTACATGGGTAGAGGTGAGGGCGAAACACCAACCCACAACCCCGGTATACATACCAAACAAGACATCGCATGACATAGCAAAATATGCTGAGTCAAACTGGATGATGACTCCCTGGCTGATGTAAGCTACCTTATCCAAGTTGTACTGATGTATTATGACACCACTAAATGCATTGGGAAAAATAGTAATAACCAAATGCCCGTAAATGTATGATATAACATGTCAATGATGCAATAACAACTTGTAACAGGAAATTTGAACATCTTAATAAAAAAATGTAAACAAAAAAAAGAAGTGGTGAAGAGTCTGGGAAAAATTGGTAATATATATCAAGCACTTATGGAAATACAAAAGTATGACGTGGAGGCACAAAATGCTAAATGCAATGTTAGGCTGTCTGTAGGGGGGAATATTTTGCAGGAGTCCATTATATTAGCTGATAAACTTCTTATATCTTCCAATCTAAAAACACAGCAGTATAAAACGATGTTTAATTTGTAATATACACCGGCAGAAATTGCTCGTTGGGAGGGATAAATGAGGACAAATGTACCGGTGTGGGAGGGACCAGGCAGATATAGTTCACATGTTTGCTTCATGTCCAGAATTAAAACCCCTAATCAATAGGATACAGACCTTTATGACGGAAGTTACAGGGGTGCAGATTGAGATAACCCCAACAGTTATGTTGTTGGGGGTTTTGGAGGAGGCTATGCTAACACACGGAATGTATACATTCAGATACTTAATATATATTGCTGTCGCTATACCAAGATTAAGTATAGCATCACTGTGGTGCCAGAAAGAACCCCCTACTTTTGAGATGTGGAGAGGAAGGCTATTTGCTATATGCAAACTCGAAAGTAATCTATATGCAATCAAAGGGTTACAGAAGCGAAGATTGGGTGTTAAAATCTCGGGGGCTAATACTGAATTTAAGACACCTGCAACATAAGGAAACTAATAATCAAATCCTGCCACTTCGGAAGGATCAAAGTTTGCTTTGCTGTATAAATCTCTTGCTCTTTCTGTGAATGTATGCTTAGGCTCCTCACAAATCACTAATTATTTACTTTTGCTATCCTCTCGTTATTTGTTTGTCGGTATCCAGTATTTAACTATCATGTTCAGGGCTCAAGTTGCCTGGTGGGGTTTTCTTTCTGCTTATTACTTCAGAATGCACACATACTATCTTATTGCATACTCTCCTGTTTTCGCTTTTTTGTTGTCTTATGTTTATGTTCTCTGTAAATGGCTACAGGCTTAATAAAATAAAATACAAATTAAAAAAAGACATTGTTTTGTCCCTTTGTCATGGACTGCAGCCAGTCCATCGATTTACATTTTCTGATGTTCAGTAGATAGGTGATGTTACCCCTCTGGCATCCAGTTTCATCACCTCTCCAACCGACCCATTTGATGCTATCCTCCATGTGTCCCAGCTCAGTAAAGTGCTTATCCAATGGAGCGCCCTCCACCCTACATCCTATCATGCTCCGATGCTGAAAAATCTGTTGTTTAAACTTTTGAGTGGTTTGTTCCACATATAGCAAGTTGCATGGGTTCATAATAAAATATATGACATTTTGTCTTTTAAAATATGTGTATGACATTAATTGTTATTGTTTCCCATTCACTTCAAACATTTTGACCATTATAGTGAACTTATACACTTGGCACCAGCCACATTTACAATGCCCCTATAGCACTAGTAATCCCCAAAATGCCCTGATAGTTACTGGAGTATTGAATGCTTCATGGACTTGCATCACATAGTTCCTCACATTTTTGCTAGTCTGAATGCAATCAGGGACAGATTTTCATAAGTATCCTCCACTAAGTTCCAGTATCTCTTTATCATTTTGTGAATGTCATTCTTATAGGGTTGAAAGTGTTCACCATTACTATGCAGTAATTATGGTTGTCTCTGAATTTTGGTGTCAGAAGTGTTTCCTAGGACAATTCCATGACTGTTTAAGTGTCTAGGATCGCCCCTTTCTGTCAAATTCATAGCTGAGCCACCTGCTTCTCTTGTTTCTGATTCCAACATCACCTGATACGCAAAAACTGTCTGTATGGTAGGTTATTTCCTAGTGCCCGTGGACTGTAACTATTGCACTGTTGTAGTGAGTCTCTTTTTAAAGAGTGGTATAGAGTGTCCTTTGGTTATGTTAGAATGGAACGTCCAGGGCTCGTCTTATTGGAATGGTGTATTTTCCACGTTTGTGCAATGGCTCACTTTTGAACAGATGCGTGGGCTGTACATAGGGAAAATGCACCATATTGTGATGAATGTGCTGCCCTATGGGTAGCTGCAAACTTGCACTGCCCTCAGGACAGTCACACACTCGCTCTGCCATGGGGACAGCCCATTCAAGTGAAATATGGAGCAGCTGTTTAAAAGTAGAAACAAGCCTACACTTTCAAGAGGCATTAGAGATCCCCTTGCAGGTGGGTGCTGTGAGTGGCTGCACTCAACTGCGGGGGGTTTGTTTGAATGGTCCAAGGGATCACATTTCACCCCTCAAGCGGGGCTGCCCTCAGAGTGCGGACTGAAAGTGCAATAACTTTTGGCGGCACACTGACAGTGCACCACCTAAAGGCATATTTGCCTCAGCGCCCACATCAGTAATACAGCGCGGGAGCAGAGTCAAAGTGATTCCCTCATTTGCATTGACCTACATGTTACAGTCAGAGCTGCTGACTGTGGAAATAGGGAAACAGCTTACTTAGAGTCTTGATGCCGGTCAACATCTGGTGATTCTGGGGAAATCACCTAATTTCCCATGCCTGTAAACAATGCATGTGTACTGTAGCTTGTGCTTATGTAGGGGTGTCCCAATACCTGTAGATCAACCTTGTTCTATAGTTGAAAAAGTGAGCTAAGAGGTCAAAATAAAGTCTTAACATAAGGAAAGAGAAATAGATATCCATTTACTGGCTGATTTGTACAAATCAAAAACCTGGATAACTTGCCACTTTCTCGCTTAAATTGTGCGATTAAGACCCAAGCCAGACAATTGGGTCGGCTCTGGCTCGGCTCACCCTTTTAATTTCTTGGCTCACCCATATCTAATCAGATAGCCCTGACATCGGTAGTGCATCTGTGGCCTGTACAGGTAAGAGCTGTGGGGTAGTCAGGCAGGGAGAGGGAGATTAATTAATTAATTAATTAATTAATTGATTTTCCCTCATGGTCATCTGTCGAATCCCCCCATACCCGGCCCCACCACCCCATCGCTTTTACCTGCATGGGCCGTGGCTGCTGCAGTGAGGAATCTCCAGCCTGTTTTAATGGGCAGAGGACATCTTTTATAACTAAAGACAGAAAATGTATTTCACTAAAAATTTACAGACTTCGCAGTGAATTTCCTATCAGGAAACCACCGCAGCTGCACAGCTCAAAGAACAAAAAAATAGGATGCCACTTTCTATATGGAACCATAAACCTCCTCTAACAAATGCCCAGTGAGTAAGCAATACTCCATACATAATGAATGACAGTCACAGCAGCTAGTGTTTCTATTGCTGGCTGATCAGCATGAAAATGATACTGCCTGGGAGGGGCTTTCCTATTGCCGCTTTTCGATGTATATATGGGCTAAGCTCAGCGATACAAAACAGCTGTTTGTCTTCCCTTTCCTTTAAACTTCATGCAGCTGTTTTGAATTAAAAAATGTATTACCCTAATGCTTTTTTAAAATTCATGATTAGATTACGATTGTTTCAAGAGGGTTTTAAAAATAGTCGAAATTATTTCCTGTTTACTTACATAGCACGACTATTATTTTATGAACACTACTATGTTATTACATGAAGGTTGAATGGCCAGAAGATGCTTTCCTGAAACACTACATGTGCTATATTTCTCTTTTTTTTTATCAATCTTACTTTCCATTGTCAACATCCTTTTTCTATTTATGAAAAGAACCTCTCAGCTCTCACGAAGTCCTGCAGAACCTCACATGTAGGATAAGAATAGAGACACAGAAACGCCCCAGTGGTTCATTAGTTAGCTTCCTTTCTAGTAGAAATACTAAACAATGGAAGGCAAACTTAATGACTTCAATCAACAGAGCACAGGAGCAACTGTTTTCTATCACCTCACAGCTCAGATCTTGAGTCAAAAAAGTTTTTTAGGGAAATCAAATGATTTCTTTACATTAGAACACATTTGTTGAATATGTCCATGGAGAGTGAGCTGGATTGAAAAAGCATGAAGTATGAAATTAATCACCCAGCGCTGTATCATGAACATGTATGTTGGCTGTGAGAAATTGACTTGCTGGTTGACTGAGATGTGAGCCCTTGACAAGCTAAACAAATGGTCTCTGTTTCCAGATACCTAAGAGCCTTGCTAGTTTATTCAGATAACAACCAACACACACTGGGGTCGATTGTGAAAATATGGTATTGTGTACAAAAAAGGGGAGAAATGCTCCTCTTTTATTTTTCAGGAGCCACGTGTTTTTGGAACAAATACGTAGGTATCATTGCATGCACTTAATATAGTTTGCTGCAGTCTAATTTTAACTTTAAAATTTAAAACTTATTCATCAATATCTCATTGAAGAGTTAAGGAGTGGCGAACACAGGGCTGGTCCCTGTGTAGTCCCGAAGAAGTGCTTGGGGTATGCACGAAACATGTCGACGATAGGAGTTGATAGGTACATCTGGACACATTACGTTTAGGGCAGCCTATCTTTCCACCCCGTTTTTAATATTACCACCTAGAGGCAAGAATAAAGTTTATTGTAAACCTACTGGGGAGGTATTTTTAACACACATCACATAGTCCACTCCTCAAATACACATGCACCACACATAGTCTAATAAAGTGCTCCTACGTAACTTTCGCAAGTCGCAGCACGCCCCAGCCCGTAGAGGACTGGGATGGCCCCAATGATGAAGCATGTCACCGTGGGGCAACCCTGGTGAGTGAGGGGACACCTAAAAGAGGAGCATTTCTCCCCTTTTTTGTACACAATACCATATTTTCACAATCGACCCCAGTGTGTGTTGGTTGTTATCTGAATAAACTAGCAAGGCTCTTAGGTATCTGGAAACAGAGACCATTTGTTTAACTTAGTATTTGGAGGGCGAGCCTAGCTACAATTCCTCTAACTCCCTTCCTTTTTTGTTGAGCCCTTGACAAGCAACAGTCTCAATCTCTGTAGGGTGAACCTCAAAAAGTTACTAAATTAACTGGTGCCCAACCTTGGGTAGCTTGGCACAAAAAGCAGTCAGGCTTAACTTATAGGTAATGTATAAGGTATTTATGTAACGAAAAAAAACAGCAAGAAAAATCCCACACCAATTTAGTAAAATAGAGTGCATTTTTTTTAGAAACATATTTTATTGCGTCGTGTCCAATACGAATCAGAGCTCTGTAACCCAGAAGCTATCTGCTACAGTTTAAAGTACAAAAAGTTGGCATTGACATTTAACATATACATTTTGCAGAAAGAAACAATAAAACGTAATCTATAGAACACCCCCCCCCATTGCACTGGCTCAGCACTGCATCCCAGGCACCACCTCCACTGCCACAGCATCAGTAAAAGTTCCCGCTTAACCACTGGTCCCTTGCACCGCAGTCCTGTGCAGTCATCTCAAGGCCGTAGCATCTCCAGAGGAAATAGAGTGCATTTTAATAAATTATTTGACACTAAACAACAGAAATCCAATAGGTACAACTGGAGTTGGGAATTTATGAAGTTTAATTAGTGTTTACAAGATCAAAGTGCCAACTGTGGACATCTAAGACCTGAGTCACAAAGGTAACCTGAGACAAAAGTCTAACTTTATGACTTTTGGCATTCACAGAGGTAATTGACAAGTCCTATCTTTACATACACAGTTGGGTTGAAATTCCCACCATCGGGCCAGAATTTCCAAAACCGTTCCGGAATCTTCGAAGTCGGTGTGAAATTTCTACAGTCGGGGCAGAACCTCTGGCTCGGGCCGGATGAGGTGTAATCCCCCACACCTGCAGTCAATTGACACCACCTGCAAGACCTGCAGTACAAACCAATTCAAAGCAGCACACAAACAAGGCCCAGATTTGGCCACACAGAGTTTCTGCATGGCTGCTCTGTGCCTTGCCTCAAAAAATGCTATCCCAGAGGAGGAAGTAAAAATATACTGAAGAGGAAGTCACCATCTTGGAGTTCATTGTTAGGCACCACAAATGGCTCCATGCAGCACCAGCAGCACATAGAAGGCAGCCCTAAGGCAGCATTTAGCCACTGCAGTCACAGCACTGGGGGAGGATGTTGCCACTATAACTGATATAAGGGCAAAGTGGCAGGATGAGAAGAGGCAGGTGAAGGTGAAGTACGCTAGGATTGAGGTGGCCAGAGTGCTCCCTGGTGTAGAATCTGGACCCTGCCTCCATCTCACCCCACTAGAGGAGGACGTTTTCAATACTATGAAAACCTACATGCCCCATGGGATGCTTGAGAGTGATATCCACAATTTGGTACCAGGTAAACGTGATGAAAATAACATGGATATGAAATGTCAAGGATGTGTAAAAGAATTGAGAGTCAGAGCCTCATGTGTCTCTTCTTGTATATTGCACTACAAGTCCCAGAATCATTTGTGATGGAAATGGCAAAACTTATTTCCGCGATCCCTACCAGGGGCCCAGTCCTGCTGGTGTATTTACCTAGCACTGGGAAATGGCAAAAGACAAAGGGCCAGATGTAGGTAGGCCAATACCGGTCGGTAACGGCCGAAAATCGGTATTTTCGGCCGTTACCGACCGGTATTGACCAATTGGGATGTAGAAAAGCGAAAATCGTCAGATTTGGTAAATTTACCGAATCGGTAAAGTTACCGAATCGGTAAAATACCGAATCAGAAAAATTACCGAATCGGTAAATTTACCGAATCATAACGGTTTGCAATCCGATAAATTTACTGAATCGGTAAATTTACCGAATTGGTAAAGTTACTGATTCGGTAAAATACCGAATCGGTAAATAAGAATTGGTAAAAAGGAAGATTGAGATGTAGGGAAGCTCTTAAATACCGAATTTGCTTGAAATTTGGTATTTAAGAGTCGGTATTTACTATGGATTGAAATCAGGTGGTAACCAGGTGCAACCTATAAAAATGGACCCAAAATGCAATTCTACTTGCACAATGGCGGCATTTTATGTCATTGCAAGACGGCTACAGCTACAGGAGGAAGGAGAGAGGGAATGGCAGAGAGAGGAGCAGGTCTACAGACAGAGGATCACCCTGTTCATGCTCACAGAGGCAGAGATACTCCAGAGGTACAGGTTGGCCCCAGACACCATCACGGAATTCATCAGGGACCTCCACCCACTGTTGGAGCATACTACCCCAAGGGCACACGCTATTCCACCCCACGTGCAGGTGCTGTGCAGCCTACACCTGCTAGCGTCTGGGAGCTACCAGAGTGTGGTAGCTGCAGTAGGTGGGGTGACCCAGAGCAGCCTGTCAAGGTTTTTCCACAAATTCCTTGACGCCATGTTACAAAGGATGGAGCATTATATATCTTTTCCTGCAACCCATGCTGAACTGGTCCAAACAAAATCAGACTTTTACCAGATGGCACGATTACCCAATATAATTGGCTGCATTGATGGCACGCACATTCCCATTTGTCCCCCTGCTGCCACAGAATATATCTACAGGAATAGGAAGTCAACGCACACCATCAAGGTGCAGGTGATTTGCAATGCAAAGTGCGCCATCACTGACCTTGTTGCAAAATTCCTTGGGAGTACCCACGACTCCTATATATTTCAAAACAGCGGCATCTATGCACGGATGACTGCAGGGGAATTTGGAGAAGGATACCTCCTAGGTGAGACACAGTGTGCGACCCCCATAACACCTATTGCAGTAAGAAGTACAAGTGTGCATGTGAGTAATGTATTCCCATTTCATTTTAGGAGACAGTGCATATGCCCTCCGCTCCTTCATACTCACCCTCTACCTCAACCCCTCAACACCCAGCCAAAGGAGATATAACTGGGCCCACAAGAGCACAAGGAATGTTGTGGAGCGTGTGTTTGGTATCTGGAAAAGCAGGTTCAGATGCTTGCACAAGAGCAGAGGTGCAAGGCAGTATACCCCCATCACCTGCTGTAAGATCATTGCTGCGTGTGCTATGTTGCACAACCTTGCTGTGAAGAAGGGTACTGAGGTGGAGTTGTCAGACTATGAGGATCATGACGATGACATTGCTGTGCCAGAAACACAACCTGCTGGAGTGTCAACACCAAGTGATGGCAGATACAGACGTGAGGAGATTACACGCAACTATTTCTGAGTAAGTAATGAGACACAGACAGGTTGTGAATGAGAACAACGTAATTTAATGTTGCCACAACGTTCATGCACTGAAGTGCAACAAAATAAACATTATAAACGTGGGGACTGTATGTCCCGGGTTACTTCACCCACACCGGCAATGTCACTTGCGCCCGCGCTTCCCTGAGCCACTGGGATGTTGGTCGCTGCTTTCAGCATGGCCTGCAGCCTCCGGTGGGCACCTGCTACTCCTACGTGGCTCCACTCCAGCACTTGCCAGTCTGCTGCGGCCACTGCTGTCGTCTGCCTCTGCCACATCCAGGGCAGGATTTTGTGCAGTGTGTGAAATGAGCATAGCCTCTAGTGCACTAGTGATCCTGGCCATGCCCCTGGAGACCTCGGCCGTGTTCTGTGTCAGGCTCTCCTGCATATTAATACCTCTACGGCATAGCTGGGATGTGGCAGTGGCCAGACGATTAGTGGCCGTATTGTGGACATGGGCATCCCTGCGCCTTGTGTGTTCCAGGCTGTCCAGTTTTGAGCAGAGCTGGGTGACGGAGTTGCTCATTTACTGCATTCCTGCTGCAATGTCTGCATGTGTTTTTGCAACCTCCCTATTAGATTCAACAATGTCTCTGATGCCCTTCCCCATGTCTCCTATTTGTTCATTTAGGACTCGAAATTGGCAATGGCAGGCCTGAATGGATTTTCCCTGCATCCGTTGTATGCGCACCATGCTCCCCTCCAGCCCACGGAACACAGTGCCATGTCCAGGTCCACCTGCACTGCTGGGTCTGCATTGCCTTCTGCGCAAGGTGACTGGCTCATTGGTGGACTGCAGTGCAGCAGGACTCATATGTACAGTGGCTTGAGCCTCACCCTCTGCTGCCTCCATTACTGGCAGTGGGGCCACGACTCGCCTCCTGGCTGGTGAGGTTGCAGGTGCGGACAGGAACATTGATGGGGAGGTTTCTGGTGAGAAAACCAATGGAGGGGATTGTGAAAGGTGTGGGGAGTGCGGAAACTCGGGGGTCTGAACTGTCTCATCTTCATGGGAGATGGCAGTTGTGTCTTCTTCCTCCTGCGAGGCTTGGACTTGGCTTGGCCCTGCCTCCTCACTCTCCTCCCTCGCTGGTGCAGTCCCTTCTGTTGCTGTGGGTCGACTGCCTGATGTTGCCCCTAGGTATAAATAAGCGTATGTCAACTGAGTGCTACTGTGTCACAGTCACTACAATAAATGCTTTACACATTTTACTTTCATTTTTCTGCATTACTTTCAGTGCCTTGCTGATGTCTGCGCAGTTACACATGGTCTTACATTAGCTGACTACATTTCCCATAATGCATTGCTCCTGTATAGTGCTAGCAGTACTGGACTGGGGTTGGCCTGTCCACAAAGGGTAAAGGGAAGCAGGTTGGTATGGGGTGTCATGCTGCGCATGCGTCTTACCTTTTCTTGTAGCTCTGGCTGAGCTGTCCACATCTCCAAGTCCCACAACGCTGTCTGGCTCGATGGTTGAGGCCACCAACTCCTCCAGGTCAGTCAAGGGGGCTCTGGGTTCCTGCCTCCACCGGTGACACTAGCCTGTTTATGTATTTCTGACATCTTCTTTTTGGTGAGGCTCCTGTTGTCATAAAAGCGTTTCTTCAGATCCTCAATATTCCTGCTTGTGACTCCCACTGCATTGACTTTTTCTGAAATTGCAAGCCACATTTTACGTTTGGCAGACTCAGGTACAGTGAGGGAGTGCCTGCCAAATAGTTGCTTGTGGACTCTCACAACCTCCTCCACCGGTACCTGCAGCTCCATGCTGCTGAACTTAATTTTTCTTTTTCTCTCTGCCTTCTGACTCTTACTGCTGCTTGCCATTTTTCTTGTGGTCAACTTCCAACAAAACTCTCCCTGCTGCTCTGTGTCTCTGCTCATCTCTGACTGCCTCTCCAGAACCTTCTTATGAGTTGCAGCTGCCTGAGTAGCCACTTCCTGGTAGGGAGGGGGAGGGCAGTAGCACCTGATTGGCTGTTTTCATTAGTTTCACTTTTGCTTGCTTTCCGATTTGGAATTCACCAATTCGGTATTTACCGATTCGGTATTTACCGATTCGGTATTTCCAATGCATTCCTATGGGCCTTTTGGCCCATAGGGTTGAATGGGAATTACCGATTCGGTAAACACCGATTCGGTAAATACCGATTCGGTAAATTCCGAAAGTCCGATATCGATTTTTACTGAATCGGTAAAAAATACAGATTTTTTCCCTACATCTCATTTACCGATTCTTGAATACCGAATCGGTAAAATTCGGTATTTAAGAATCGGTAAATGACATTTACCTACATCTGGCCCAAAGTTCCCTTTCCACTTAACATAACTGTTAGCATGTAGATGCAGCGAGTGACAAAGTTGCATATGTACATTTTTTGAATGCTTACTTTTTTCTGTTCTCCTCTATTGCCACATGCAGCGAGAGTAGTCATCCACTGTAGCAGAGGTCCCTGCATCTGCTGGGAGGCAATTACATTAGCCACAGCAATCCATACCACCATCACAGACTAGTAAGTAAACGTGGTCAGAGAGAGTCAATAAGCTTACACGGTTAGAAGACAACCCATGGACATATTACATATATTTCATCAACAGTGCTAGACATGTGAATTGAACTCTGAAATCTAGTAAATCACATGTGGCAACTAGAATGTTAACTGATAAACACACTTATCTTTGTAGGCCCAATGATGTTGTCCAGGAATCCAGTCCCCACAGTGACATCTGATACAAGGTCAGCTGTGGCATCTCGTCAGGAACCACACACTGTGCAAATGTGGGACCCTGTAAGGTAAACCCCAGAATGATGTACCTGAATGCTCATGCTAATAAAATATTGATTTAATGTCCGCAGTATGTTGTGTGTGTCTAACATCACTGTTAACCCAAATCTCAATATGCCCACATATTGTACATTACAGCATACCATATCATACCATGTTGGCTAGTGAAAGAATGATTCTAAAATCTTGGAAAGTGAATGCAGGTTGTACGTAATAGACTGTATTGTGCCATATGAAGTGGGGTAGCCACAACTGGATTGTAAGTCAATTACATGAACACTCTCAAGAAAATCCCAGGGCCTAAATGCATGGAAATTGTTGTGAATGTGGTTTGAACTGATGCCACGTGGGTTGTGTTTGGGGAGAGATTTATGGGCTGCTAAGGTGAATGTAGAGGAAGTTAAATGTATACATGTAGTGGCTAAACTGCACAAAGTAAATCCAGTGTAGGTGGCAACTGTCCAAGCTTCTACACTTTACCACAATGTGGGATCTTAGCCAAATGTTGAATGTCAGCTTGCCTCCTCTTCTATATTATTCTCATATATGAGCATCCGGTTAAATACATGAGTTCAGGATATGTGCTGTACAAAACCTTATCCAGTCATAACTAAAATCTACCATGACATTGCACATGTATAATGGGAACTCAGGTCACAGAAAGATTATAATGCACAATGATGATGCACAATTTAGGAAAGATTGGGCCATGATCGCGTGGCATTGCACGCGTGATTGGCTCGTCCTGATCATTAAGACTGCCCTGCGTCTCTCTGACATCCTATTGATAGAAATACAGGAGACGGAATCACAATTTAAAACAACTGTGACCGGCTACAAAAAGAAACTAGATGAGATCAATCGTGAAATGAATGAATATAAAGAAAACCTATTGCAGTCTAAACTAACCAAATTTCAGAAAGACCTTAAGAAATTTGAATTCAACAAAACTTACCCTTACGCTGACCCTGATTATACAGCACCTACAAAGGGCTTGAATGAATCAGATGCAACAGATGATAATTCCTCCAATAGTAGTGGGTCAAGCACAGGCTCATACAAACGAGGAGGGAGACGAGGCAATAGAGGCCACAGAGGCAATCAAAGATTCCAGAACCACAACCAAGCACCAAGTTGGGCAATGGCACCACATGCCGGATACGGGCCGCCACCATTCCCCTTTCCACACCCACAATTCCCTATGATGGGTTGGAACCCAGGATGGCATCACCCTCCTCCTCCTCCCCCCCAAAACCAATACCAGCAGCCTTTTTTAGAACGGGGCCGCAGAGGCAGAGGGAGGAACAAGAGAACCCCCAACCAAGTCTCCTGGCAAACAGACGAAGCTGTCGGGAACCGCACGAGGAGCCAGACACCACAACCAGGGGCCAGCAACCAACAAGTCTAATCACCAACTTGTCGGATTTGGAACTCACACCCACGGAACAACGAGTATTAGAGAAAGGACTGGGGTTTGTGCCTACGGCTCGTCCTGATAAATTTAAATTACATTGTGAACTCACGGATTTTTTCCGCAAACTAAAACTGAAGGCCTTTTTTGAAGGTAAAGAGGATCCTGATGCAGAAATGCGTAAGGGAGATACTGGCCTGAGACCAAAATCGACGTTTGTACCCCCTCCGCACACTGTACCAGCTGCTATTACAGCTTTCGAACAAGCAGTGTTCTTGGATTTGGAAGCATGCCCTGAACCGCACCACTTTGGCAACTTCAGCGCCGAGGAGTACCGGGCACTTGATAAACTAAAAAACAACAACGCTATTACCATCAAACCAGCCGATAAAGGTGGCGGCATCGTAATCCAAAATATTAGGGATTATGAGAGGGTATGTGAAGAATTACTGAGTGACACCAACAATTACCTACCACTTACCACAGATCCCTCCCCTGAACTCCAGAATCGTATCACCGATCTGGTCCAGGAGGCCGAATCCAGGGGTCATATATCTAAAAATGAAGCAGACTTTCTTTCGAGGAGTAATAAAATTATTCCATACTTCTACACACTCCCGAAGACTCATAAAAATAAATTGCCCCCACCTGGACGCCCAATTGTGTCGGGAATCGGGTCCATTTTAGAACCCCTGTCAACCTTTTGTGACCAGTTCTTGAAACCAATTGTGCAAAACACACCGACATACCTCAAGGACACGAAAAGCCTGCTACACCAACTGCAATCAATCTCTTTTGAGCCAGATACCATCATCTTGGCCACCTTAGACATTGAGAGCCTATATACCAGTATCCCGCAAGATGAGACTATAACGGTACTAAAGGCCGCCCTGCACTCTACCACTTGGGAATATAACACCCCCAGAGACTTCATAACTGAATGCGCCACCATCGCACTGAAAGAAAATTTCTTCGCATACCAAGGGCGTCTCTTCCTACAATGCTCGGGGACCTCGATGGGCAGTACATTTGCCCCCAGCATAGCGGGGTTGTATGTCGCAGACTTCGAGGCTAAAAACATACTGTCTATTAACAACCCGTTCAGCAGAAATATCACATACTGGAAAAGGTATATTGATGACGTGCTGCTCATCTGGAAGGGCAGCATGGAAAGGCTAACGGAGTTCCTGAACTGGCTTAATACTCTTAACAGATACCTGAAATTCACCCACACCGTGAGCACTACGGAGGTGGTGTTTCTTGATGTGGTTATCACTAAGAGTGGAACAACCTTAACTACTAAGACTCATTACAAAGCTACAGCTAAGAATAACCTGTTGCAGTTCTCTAGCTTTCATCCTCGCCCGTTAAGGGAGAATCTCCCGTATGGTCAATATTTACGGATTCGCCGGAACTGCAGCAACTTAGTTGATTTCAAAACCCAATCAACTGATCTAACAGCTAAACTGGCACAAAGAGGCTACCCCAACCACCTACTAAACAAAGGCTTCAAACGTGCACGGAATCAACCACGGGAAGCACTTCTGGAACCGACTTCGAAAATAACAACAACAGAAGTCCCCCTCACGTGTGTCACCACGTACGGTGCACTATCCAACCAGTTGAAAAAATCAATAAACAAGAACTGGAAAATCGTCACCAGCATCAAGAAGGACTGGCAAAAACCACTGTTTTCCTTTAAGAAAGGGCACAGTCTCAAGGATGCTCTGGTCCACACCAGACCTAAAATACTACCTGCAACCCCGATGAGGAGTATAACTGACACTTGGAACCTTCCTAAAGTGACGGGCCACTTCCCTTGTTCAAACTGCTCTGTCTGTCACCTAACTACCCCGACAAAATCCTTGACTCTGGAACCCGGTAAAACCTGGTGGCAGAAAGCCCACACTAACTGTAACTCTGTCAATGTCGTGTACCTCGTCACCTGCCCATGCTCACTCCGTTACGTGGGTATGACAACCCGTAAAATAAGGCTACGGATATGTGAGCACAGAAGTAATATCAGGTGCAAAAAAGCCACGACAAGAATGAGTGACCATTTCCTCCAGACCAATCACACCACCAACGACCTGAAATGGACTGTGATTGAACAAATCGTTGGGGGCCCCAATATATCTGAGAGACTGTTTGAAAAGGAACAGCGTTGGGTGTATCGCCTTGGCACCCATACTAATGGCCTTAATGATGACATTCCTTGGGGTTCTGTTCTCAAATAAATGACTGAAATGAATATCTGTTATCCCAAGATCTGTATCTGTTCCCACCAACTCCCTTTGTCTGCTACGGTGTTACTTTAACTTTCTTAACTTTCCTAGATCAGTTTTTACCACTCCACTGGTCTTGATAACACCCATCCTGAACTCATGAGCCAGTTATACTTTTCACTGACTCTGATTATACCCCTCACGCGCACACCAAATTGCGCTCTTGTGTTTCCATCCGTGTTCAAGTCTCACCTCGTCTGCGCATGCGCATTACGAGTAGTGTCACTATCCCGAATTCCGAAGGAAATCATGTCTGCGCATGCGCCTCAATCCGCGCGTAATTCCCGGAAGTGAGTAGCCTGCCCGGACCAGGCTAGCAGTCTAGCCCTGGAGTACATCCTCAACGCATGCGTGGTAGGAAGGCTGAAACTCCCGGAAGTGGTGTCGCGCCTTTTTCCTCACCGGCAACGCATATAACCGCCTTCACCCTTCCCAACCGGATCGACGAGACCCGGTCCTGAGGGCGTGTAGGCTTATCTGCAGGAGACGGACGCCGTGGGCGTGAGTACGAGTCCGGCTGAGAAACCATTCAGAGCTAAGTAGTGTTAACTGCTGCTTGACCAGGCTTTGGTGTCCCTTTTTCTTCCCTCTGTTTTGCTTTGCAGGATGTGCCAAATGCGCCGTCCCCTCCCTCCCGCGGTCTATGGGGTGGATTTTCATCCCTGGTGAAGTGAGACCCTCCCTCTTTCTCGCCACTTCTTGACTGCTTCATTGCTGACTGGCCACTGGCCATTTGGCCCATTGATCGATGAGTGACAGAATGTTGCGTGTTTATTTTCACTGCCATTTCGCCCTCATTTCACGTATCAATACCCTCCCCTGTGCACTTACACAGTTAGATTTTGCAAAATTGGCAATCTACTTTGACAGTGCCACCATATTAACAATATGACTTATCGTGTAGCCTCAGCCAACGGCAGAGCCACGCACCTCTGCTATTCTGCATGAGTGGTGCACCCTGGCACTATGAGCACTAGAAATAGACTGAATCTGGCTAAATCAATTGACAAAATATTCTAATTATGTTTCTTTTGTCTTGTGTTGTCTGTGTTTTCTTACCTTCACAGGTGCCTTTTTATTTTTAGTCTCTAAATTTTAGAGGCTGGAGGTGTGTGCGTCCTACCTTCGGGTGGTGAAGCCCGCCTCTGTGTTTTTGTGCACTTCACAGATCTTTTAACTTTCAAGCCCTCTGGTAGGGTGGGCCTTAGAGTGCCCATACCGCCGAGGTTTAACACCATAGGTCCTGACGAATGCCAGGTTAATGATACCACACCGGCTGAAACATGTCCATGTCGACCATTCACATATTCACTTAATGCTAGAGGGAGTAAGACCATCCAATTAGTTGGCTCTACTCACCTACACATTTTTTAACCTTGCCCTTGATGGTCTTTGATTAAAATTAAATTTTTGACACATACAAGGCAATTTTAATCTCACCACTTGACACTATTCACGTAATTTTCCACATAGCCCTCCCATCACGAAAACCAGCTCCGCAGTAACTCTGGCGTCGAAGCACACCGGGGTGACATTCGGTCACACCCGGTGGGGCCCGATGATGAAGCAAGTCACCGACCAGGTCGGTGAGTGAGGGCTTTCCTAACAAACCTATTGGGCTTTGTTGTTTCCTTGTGCTCTGTGCCCTTTTTCCACCTGAACCAGAACAGGAACACTCTTTTGTTGTTGTTACATATTATAATCTGGGGACTAAGAGTGTTCACGACTCTCCCTCTCTCTCTTATTGTTTGTAAATATTTAAGCAGCGCACAGCTGTGAGAGATTATTTCTCTTTTCTTCCTTTTTTCCCTCTCCTGAAACCAAGGGACCCTCAATTGGTTTACCGCCAACTCTGATTGAGTACCACCCACCAAGCAGATCCCATAATGTCGAATCTGGGTCTAACCTTCTCGGAAGCAGAAATAGATGCGATAATGGCAGATGCCAATCTCTTTGCAGACCCGGCAATTTCACAAGCCATAGCACACACCTCAGACTGGGAGAAATTAACGGAACAGAAACGTGATCGTATACGCACCATCTTACATGGGACGATAATGAAGCAATACCTGACTTCCAACTCAGCACCAAAAGGCCTTTTGGTGACCAATGCCCCCCGCATCTTTCTAGATGATGCACAATTTAGGAAAGATTGGGCCATGATCGCGTGGCATTGCACGCGTGATTGGCTCGTCCTGATCATTAAGACTGCCCTGCGTCTCTCTGACATCCTATTGATAGAAATACAGGAGACGGAATCACAATTTAAAACAACTGTGACCGGCTACAAAAAGAAACTAGATGAGATCAATCGTGAAATGAATGAATATAAAGAAAACCTATTGCAGTCTAAACTAACCAAATTTCAGAAAGACCTTAAGAAATTTGAATTCAACAAAACTTACCCTTACGCTGACCCTGATTATACAGCACCTACAAAGGGCTTGAATGAATCAGATGCAACAGATGATAATTCCTCCAATAGTAGTGGGTCAAGCACAGGCTCATACAAACGAGGAGGGAGACGAGGCAATAGAGGCCACAGAGGCAATCAAAGATTCCAGAACCACAACCAAGCACCAAGTTGGGCAATGGCACCACATGCCGGATACGGGCCGCCACCATTCCCCTTTCCACACCCACAATTCCCTATGATGGGTTGGAACCCAGGATGGCATCACCCTCCTCCTCCTCCCCCCCAAAACCAATACCAGCAGCCTTTTTTAGAACGGGGCCGCAGAGGCAGAGGGAGGAACAAGAGAACCCCCAACCAAGTCTCCTGGCAAACAGACGAAGCTGTCGGGAACCGCACGAGGAGCCAGACACCACAACCAGGGGCCAGCAACCAACAAGTCTAATCACCAACTTGTCGGATTTGGAACTCACACCCACGGAACAACGAGTATTAGAGAAAGGACTGGGGTTTGTGCCTACGGCTCGTCCTGATAAATTTAAATTACATTGTGAACTCACGGATTTTTTCCGCAAACTAAAACTGAAGGCCTTTTTTGAAGGTAAAGAGGATCCTGATGCAGAAATGCGTAAGGGAGATACTGGCCTGAGACCAAAATCGACGTTTGTACCCCCTCCGCACACTGTACCAGCTGCTATTACAGCTTTCGAACAAGCAGTGTTCTTGGATTTGGAAGCATGCCCTGAACCGCACCACTTTGGCAACTTCAGCGCCGAGGAGTACCGGGCACTTGATAAACTAAAAAACAACAACGCTATTACCATCAAACCAGCCGATAAAGGTGGCGGCATCGTAATCCAAAATATTAGGGATTATGAGAGGGTATGTGAAGAATTACTGAGTGACACCAACAATTACCTACCACTTACCACAGATCCCTCCCCTGAACTCCAGAATCGTATCACCGATCTGGTCCAGGAGGCCGAATCCAGGGGTCATATATCTAAAAATGAAGCAGACTTTCTTTCGAGGAGTAATAAAATTATTCCATACTTCTACACACTCCCGAAGACTCATAAAAATAAATTGCCCCCACCTGGACGCCCAATTGTGTCGGGAATCGGGTCCATTTTAGAACCCCTGTCAACCTTTTGTGACCAGTTCTTGAAACCAATTGTGCAAAACACACCGACATACCTCAAGGACACGAAAAGCCTGCTACACCAACTGCAATCAATCTCTTTTGAGCCAGATACCATCATCTTGGCCACCTTAGACATTGAGAGCCTATATACCAGTATCCCGCAAGATGAGACTATAACGGTACTAAAGGCCGCCCTGCACTCTACCACTTGGGAATATAACACCCCCAGAGACTTCATAACTGAATGCGCCACCATCGCACTGAAAGAAAATTTCTTCGCATACCAAGGGCGTCTCTTCCTACAATGCTCGGGGACCTCGATGGGCAGTACATTTGCCCCCAGCATAGCGGGGTTGTATGTCGCAGACTTCGAGGCTAAAAACATACTGTCTATTAACAACCCGTTCAGCAGAAATATCACATACTGGAAAAGGTATATTGATGACGTGCTGCTCATCTGGAAGGGCAGCATGGAAAGGCTAACGGAGTTCCTGAACTGGCTTAATACTCTTAACAGATACCTGAAATTCACCCACACCGTGAGCACTACGGAGGTGGTGTTTCTTGATGTGGTTATCACTAAGAGTGGAACAACCTTAACTACTAAGACTCATTACAAAGCTACAGCTAAGAATAACCTGTTGCAGTTCTCTAGCTTTCATCCTCGCCCGTTAAGGGAGAATCTCCCGTATGGTCAATATTTACGGATTCGCCGGAACTGCAGCAACTTAGTTGATTTCAAAACCCAATCAACTGATCTAACAGCTAAACTGGCACAAAGAGGCTACCCCAACCACCTACTAAACAAAGGCTTCAAACGTGCACGGAATCAACCACGGGAAGCACTTCTGGAACCGACTTCGAAAATAACAACAACAGAAGTCCCCCTCACGTGTGTCACCACGTACGGTGCACTATCCAACCAGTTGAAAAAATCAATAAACAAGAACTGGAAAATCGTCACCAGCATCAAGAAGGACTGGCAAAAACCACTGTTTTCCTTTAAGAAAGGGCACAGTCTCAAGGATGCTCTGGTCCACACCAGACCTAAAATACTACCTGCAACCCCGATGAGGAGTATAACTGACACTTGGAACCTTCCTAAAGTGACGGGCCACTTCCCTTGTTCAAACTGCTCTGTCTGTCACCTAACTACCCCGACAAAATCCTTGACTCTGGAACCCGGTAAAACCTGGTGGCAGAAAGCCCACACTAACTGTAACTCTGTCAATGTCGTGTACCTCGTCACCTGCCCATGCTCACTCCGTTACGTGGGTATGACAACCCGTAAAATAAGGCTACGGATATGTGAGCACAGAAGTAATATCAGGTGCAAAAAAGCCACGACAAGAATGAGTGACCATTTCCTCCAGACCAATCACACCACCAACGACCTGAAATGGACTGTGATTGAACAAATCGTTGGGGGCCCCAATATATCTGAGAGACTGTTTGAAAAGGAACAGCGTTGGGTGTATCGCCTTGGCACCCATACTAATGGCCTTAATGATGACATTCCTTGGGGTTCTGTTCTCAAATAAATGACTGAAATGAATATCTGTTATCCCAAGATCTGTATCTGTTCCCACCAACTCCCTTTGTCTGCTACGGTGTTACTTTAACTTTCTTAACTTTCCTAGATCAGTTTTTACCACTCCACTGGTCTTGATAACACCCATCCTGAACTCATGAGCCAGTTATACTTTTCACTGACTCTGATTATACCCCTCACGCGCACACCAAATTGCGCTCTTGTGTTTCCATCCGTGTTCAAGTCTCACCTCGTCTGCGCATGCGCATTACGAGTAGTGTCACTATCCCGAATTCCGAAGGAAATCATGTCTGCGCATGCGCCTCAATCCGCGCGTAATTCCCGGAAGTGAGTAGCCTGCCCGGACCAGGCTAGCAGTCTAGCCCTGGAGTACATCCTCAACGCATGCGTGGTAGGAAGGCTGAAACTCCCGGAAGTGGTGTCGCGCCTTTTTCCTCACCGGCAACGCATATAACCGCCTTCACCCTTCCCAACCGGATCGACGAGACCCGGTCCTGAGGGCGTGTAGGCTTATCTGCAGGAGACGGACGCCGTGGGCGTGAGTACGAGTCCGGCTGAGAAACCATTCAGAGCTAAGTAGTGTTAACTGCTGCTTGACCAGGCTTTGGTGTCCCTTTTTCTTCCCTCTGTTTTGCTTTGCAGGATGTGCCAAATGCGCCGTCCCCTCCCTCCCGCGGTCTATGGGGTGGATTTTCATCCCTGGTGAAGTGAGACCCTCCCTCTTTCTCGCCACTTCTTGACTGCTTCATTGCTGACTGGCCACTGGCCATTTGGCCCATTGATCGATGAGTGACAGAATGTTGCGTGTTTATTTTCACTGCCATTTCGCCCTCATTTCACGTATCAATACCCTCCCCTGTGCACTTACACAGTTAGATTTTGCAAAATTGGCAATCTACTTTGACAGTGCCACCATATTAACAATATGACTTATCGTGTAGCCTCAGCCAACGGCAGAGCCACGCACCTCTGCTATTCTGCATGAGTGGTGCACCCTGGCACTATGAGCACTAGAAATAGACTGAATCTGGCTAAATCAATTGACAAAATATTCTAATTATGTTTCTTTTGTCTTGTGTTGTCTGTGTTTTCTTACCTTCACAGGTGCCTTTTTATTTTTAGTCTCTAAATTTTAGAGGCTGGAGGTGTGTGCGTCCTACCTTCGGGTGGTGAAGCCCGCCTCTGTGTTTTTGTGCACTTCACAGATCTTTTAACTTTCAAGCCCTCTGGTAGGGTGGGCCTTAGAGTGCCCATACCGCCGAGGTTTAACACCATAGGTCCTGACGAATGCCAGGTTAATGATACCACACCGGCTGAAACATGTCCATGTCGACCATTCACATATTCACTTAATGCTAGAGGGAGTAAGACCATCCAATTAGTTGGCTCTACTCACCTACACATTTTTTAACCTTGCCCTTGATGGTCTTTGATTAAAATTAAATTTTTGACACATACAAGGCAATTTTAATCTCACCACTTGACACTATTCACGTAATTTTCCACATAGCCCTCCCATCACGAAAACCAGCTCCGCAGTAACTCTGGCGTCGAAGCACACCGGGGTGACATTCGGTCACACCCGGTGGGGCCCGATGATGAAGCAAGTCACCGACCAGGTCGGTGAGTGAGGGCTTTCCTAACAAACCTATTGGGCTTTGTTGTTTCCTTGTGCTCTGTGCCCTTTTTCCACCTGAACCAGAACAGGAACACTCTTTTGTTGTTGTTACACAGAAAGATTACACCAAACAAATGTGTAATCTCCCAGTCCTAAATGGGCATTTTGACTCCTATGAGGGAAGCACAAATGTTCACCAAAATATATCTGACTATTAGACATCTCACATATTAACTCTGCAATGCAGTGATATGATCTGAGGTGCAAAGGAGAAACTGGTCTACATGTTGAGGTACACTCCTTTAGGTTTGTCAACAGACCACATCATACTCATAATGCATGATGGGCCTAATAATGAAGGTGTAGCTAAAGGTTCACCCTAATTACCCTCTTCCTTCAAATATCAGTTACCTTCTAATATTTTTTTTGTCTGTAAATATCAGTTACCTTTTAATATTTTTATTGTTCGTTAACGTGATATCTTGTTGGTGTCAGTGCTGTGTAGAGGTCAGAGTATCCTACAAAATGTACAAATGTAACAACTACTGACAATAGTAGATTTTGTAATGCAGATGCAGGACAAAAAATGATGCGATTATCTTTTGGAAATCTCAATAGCAAGACTCTGAGGAAACTGTTAATCTGCAAATCCCGAAACAATGTAACAATGTACCATTGAATACGGCAATGTAATATTGTGTTACACTATTTAAATCAAAAATCAATAAAATTACATATTAAAAAAAAAACGTATATATCAGGACCCCCTGCTACTTATATCTGTTTCCAGGGTAGTGAAAATACAATTCCACATAACAAATCCCTAGGCTACCATAAGTCTACTTAGCATTATGAGGCATAATTGCTAAAATGTTGTTGGAAAAAGGGTAAGTGTTCACATAGATGTAACTTATAAAAAAAAAAAAGTATTCATACACAATGTTTAAAAAGTGATATGATAAACAATACCTGTATGTTTACATGGCAAATTTTAAAACAACATACTTCACGATTTGAGTGTCTCTCAATACAGTAAAGCAGCAGAATCTGATTTAAGTCTATAATTACAACAAATACATTGATATATTTAGTAATACTTGAATTATGGAGACACCTTAACCCCTTCGACGCTCATGACGAGCTCAGCTTGTCATGAGGTACGCCAGTCGTACGCTCATGACGAGCTGAGCTCGTCATGTAATGCGGTTTTTAAAAAAAGTCAGCGTACGTCGAAAAAATGCGCCGCACGCATGAGGTTAAGATAAAATCATAACAGAGTCAAGCAATAAATATATACACGCTTGTCGCGGATGGTTATATAAAATCAAAAAACAAGAAAAATAATTTTGCAATACATATATTCAAGTTGAGAAACAATAAGGTAGCCTTGATTGTGGGTGGATCTTCGTGGAATTGTGTCTATGCGCGTTTCGGTGACCCAAGTGCCTTAATAGGAAAGCCACACATACAACTTGCATGAAAACAGAAGTGCACACTTTGCCTTTAACTGGACTAAAATGAAGAAAGAATGGAGGCAAGGAAGGGAGTAAAGACAGGTAATAGGTCCAAGAATTCATGTTCCATCACAGAATAGAGTGTGATTCTCTCTATATATATACATATATATATATTGAACTAGTCAAAAAAGCAAGGAAAAAAAACAGAAAAGTGCTCTCATAGAAGATAGATGAAAGCATAAAACTGTATGAACGATGAAACGATTAGGGAGGAACTATTCCTTCTGAGCAAATATTAAACTTCAATAAATGTAAACCGTCAAGCGGGAGAAGAGGTTGAGATGAATACCGCAATCAGCAAACGAAAAAAAGGGTATATAAAAAATGTATATACGTATGTAATAGCTGTTTACCCTGATAGAATGTATACTGCATATCCTTCCAAATGTAAATGTTTGGAAAAAAATCAATAATTCCTTAAGTAAAAATTGATAATGCCTGGAGTAAGGTAACCAATCAAAGATGGAAACCGCAGTGGAAAGGATGATGGAAGGATAAATATCATTTATGTGCGAACAAGTCTAAATGAAACCAGAAAATAAATGAATTAAATATCATACTTCATTATAATCAATCTTCTTAAAAAGTACCAATAAAAAATAATACCTTTTACAGTTGAATAGATGTGGATCTGTGGAGCAGTTATATTGCCAATCTGCAATTACATTTATGTCATATACGGTATACAGTCAAAATATCAAGTACAAAATATAGAATTACATTAATATTGAGTTAAAAATATATATAATAAAGTATTTAATATAGATGTAAAATATATCGATTTTTTAATAATATCACATTTTTAGAGTGTTTTTTATGTTAGTATATGTGTGAAAAGTGTATATTTATTTTATAATTTATTTTAAGTAATGAATTTTATGGTATTTAATTTTTGCGTAATTTAATTCTGTAGCGGGTTGTGGGTTTATAGGGTAATAGGGTGGGAAGTAATTTAATTATAATTGATTAAATGTTTTAATTTATTTATTGGTATTTATCTTGAATCAATTGTTAAATAATTTTTAATTGGTAATTAATTAAATTATAATTGGTAATTAATTTTTATTAATTGATTAATTGATAATTATGTTAATTTTTTTCTGTTGCAGGTTGTGGGTTTATAGGGAAATAGGGTGGGAATTAATTTATTTATAATTGATTACATGTTTTAATTTATTAATTGGTATTTATCTTGAATTAATTGTTAATTATTTTTAATTCGTAATTAATTAAATTATAATTTGTAATAAATTTTTATTAATTGATTAATTGATAATTATGTTAATTTTATTAATGTATTTACTGTAGCAGGCTGTGGGTTTATAGGGGAATAGGGTGGGAAGCAATTTAATTGTTATTAATTACATTTTTAAATGTATTTATTGGTATTTATTTTTAATTAATTTTTAATTATGTTTCATTTGTTAATTAATGAATTGTAAATTGGTAATTAATTTGTATTAATAGGTAATGATTATTAATAAATCATTTTTATTTGTATTTTTATTTGATTACTTATTATATTATATTAAATTTGTAATTATTTTTAATTAATTGTTTATTGGTATTAATATAGTTTTTTAATTAATATATGAAGTATATACTTTCCCTACTGTTGCACTCACTGAAGTGGGAATAGTAATTTTTACCCCTACGCTATCCTACTCTTTCTCTACTGTTGCACTCTCTGGAGTGGTAATAGTATTTTTTTCCCCTACGCTATCCAACGCTGTCCTTACTTTTGCACTCTCTGGAGTTGGAATAGTAATTTTTACCCCTACGCTATCCAACGCGTTCCGTACTGTTGCACTCACTGGAGTGGGAATAGTAATTTTTACCCTCCCACTATCCAAAGCCTTCCCTACTGTTGCACTCTCTGGAGTGGGAATAGTAATTTTTACCCCTACTCTATCCAACGCTTTCCCTACTGTTGCACTCACTGGAGTGGGAATAGTAATTTTTACCCTCCCGCTATCCAACGCCTTCCTTACTGTTGCACTCTCTGGAGTGGGAATTGTAATTTTGACCCCTATGCTATCCAACGCTTTCCCTACTGTTGCACTCTCTGGAGTGGGAATAGTAATTTTTACCCCTACGCTATCCAACGGTTTCCCTACTGTTGCACTCTCTGGAGTGGGAATAGTAATTTTGACCCCTACGCTATTCAAAACTTCCCCTACTGTTGCACTCTCTGGAGTGGGAATAGTAAGTTTCACCCCTACGCTATCCAACGCTTTCTCTACTGTTGCACTCTCTGGAGCGGGAATAGTAAATGTTACTCTTTCCGCTATCCTACGTTAAAAATATTTTATATTTTTTATTAATATTACGTTCATATATATATATATATATATATATATATATATATATATATATATATATATATATATATCAAAGCTCCAAACATCCACAAACGATAAGTCTGTATAGAAAGCAGCACACGCAGGGGGTGATTCCTCAGAAGATTTTAATGAGGAACCTCACAGCATACGACGCGTTTCGCCAGAGGGCTTCGTCAAGTAATGCAAAGAGCAAAGGCGCTCAACTCATTTTTAAACAAACAATCGTGCATCCACATGGTTGTTGAAAAGCAAAGAAGGACAATAATTGTGGCATCAAATGGATCGGCCATCTTTAGATGGTAAACTCAGACATGTGCGCATATATAAACACACAAAGAAAACCATCATTACTAGATATATATACATTATTTACATGAGATCCAACATAAATATGCTCGGAATTACATGAAACATCTCGCCCAAGAATGGGCATGAACATACATTCCATATGCCTTCAATGCACAATGATATTCATGGGAATGCATAGAAGGACTGTAGGTATGGTGACAAATGGGTCAGCCATCAGCAGATGGTAAACCCAACCTGTGCGCATATATAGACACAAGCCGAAAGCCATCGTTTCTGAATATATACATATATCTAGCCCACAAATGGGCAAGAACATTGGTCCCATAAGCCTTTAATGCATTATACCGCCCAGAATGGGCAAAACACAGGAAAGCAGTGATAAAGGTACCATTGATCAGAGTACCTAACAATGTAAAGGGGCAACATTAACTTCTGCTGGTATACAAATATCCCCCCAATTTAATGCCAGCAGTGTTGAAATGATCGTAAAGCTAATCTTAGAGATATATTCATACTGCAATAACATGCCATCTGGCAGATTCGTGAATATCAGTGCCCACACTGGGCTATGTATCAACTGCTACTCCTGTAGGAAAGAAAATATCAAGTGGATGCACCCACAAATATCAAATCGAATAATATCTATTTACAAATATCTAAAACCAGAATTACTGACATGAAAAGAGACCTAATGAGAAACTATTTACATATAAGAGAATGTCCCGATACAAAAGAATCACAAGCAGAACAGACATGTTTAACCCAAATGAACCGAAAGCTCTTCATGCATATTAAGGCCGTTCGGGTGTTTGCTCTGCAGATCAATAATATATCGGGACTCCAATCTCCGCAGTTTTTGTAAACGATCACCCCCCCTGATGCTAGCTGCTACACTATCGAGACAGATGTAAGTTAACAGATCCCTGTTGCTCTTGTGTTTTTTCTCGAAGTGCCTCGCTACGGGGTAAGTGACATCCTTTTTGGCTATTGCACGCATGTGCTCTAGTATCCTTAGTTTCACAGCATTGGTGGTACTGCCAATGTAGTTTAAACCACAAGGGCAGGTGAGACAGTAGATTACATATGCAGTAGAGCACGTCAGGAACTTCATTATCTTTTTAGGTGTAGAAAGACCTGGCACATTATAAGCAAGCGTCCGCTTGCTATATTTGCAGGCCTTACACCGGCCACATGGATAGAAGCCATTCAAGACAGGGAGTTTCGATTTCTTCTCAGGAGCAATGTAATGACTCGAGACCAACTGGTCTCTGAGAGATCTCGCCTTCCTGAACGTTACAAGGGGATTACTGGGTAACTCAGCTTTGATGATATTGTCTGACATAAGAATACTCCAATTCTTTTTGAGTATCTTTTTAATTTGCCCAGCATTACTGGAAAAAGTGGTGATTAAACGAAATGCACCGTTTTTGGTTTTGACAGTTTTTTTCGTCTCCAACAGTGATTTCCTCTGCATCTTATTGGCTCGATCGAAAGCACTACTAAGCACTTTATCGCTATAACCCCTTACCCTGAATCTCTGAAGACTTGCAGCCGCTGCCTTCTTGAAATCATCAGGATTTGAATTATTACGCCTTAGCCTCAAAAGTTCCCCATACGGTATACTTTCGACCAATTGGCGTGGATGGCTACTGGTGGCAAACAGGGTGGAATTACCTGCCGTCTCTTTTCTGAATAATTTGGTTTGCACCGTACCCTTGTCATCAATATACACTGTCAGATCTAAATAGTTGACGGAGCTCCTACTGATATGCCCTGTGAATTTTAAATTCATGTCATTGTTGTTAAGCATATCTATGAACACATTAGCAGATTCCACTGGACTATCAAGAATAATGAATAAGTCGTCAATATAACGATGCCAGCCTATGATTCTGTTATCCCACTCCGGATCAATTACTTTCCAGGTGGCTTGTTCTTCCCATCTCCCTACAAACAGGTTGGCAAAGCTGGGAGCCGAGCAAGCTCCCATGGCGACTCCTGAGATCTGCCTGTAAAGCTGGTTGCTGAAAAGAAAGATGTTATTTTTCAAGCTGAAACTCATAAAGTCAAGCAACATCTTATTGTGTTCATAATAACAAATAGGACGTTTGTCTAGAAAGCTCGCCATAGATCTTAAACCGTCCTCATGTGATATACATGTGTATAAACTGGCAATGTCCAGTACCATCATGCAGTAAGTCTCTTTCCAAACAATAGTATTGATCAGAGTCAAAAAATGTTTAGTATCTCTAAGATACGAAGGCAATGACGTGACCAAGGGGGAGAGAAATGAATCCACAAAAATCGAGAGGTTTTCCGTGAGACTGCCGTTAGAGGCAACTATGGGCCTTCCTGGTGGGTTGCATAAGTCTTTGTGTACCTTGGGCAGGTAGTAAAAGGTGGGGATGACAGGGCTAAGGCAGCGCAGAAACAAATATTCATCTGTGCTGAGCATATTGTTGTTGTACCATTTAGTTATCATATCATGGTACTCACCCACACTTCTGTTGTAGTCAGTCTCACCCACCTTGATGTAGGTATCAATGTCACCAAGAAGTCGTTTGGCCTCTTTCTCATATTGTTCGGCGGTCAAAAGCACAATGTTACCCCCCTTATCAGAGGGTTTACAGACCAAGCCAGAGTCCGAGCACAGTTTATTGAGGGCGATCTTCTGTTTGTTGGTGAAATTATCGTTTGGCAAAGCATATTGTTTCACCTTACGTAGTCTGGTGAGGTCTCTCAAAACAGCATCTGAGAAAATATCAATAGCATCAGTGCTCATGATCGGCATAAAGGTAGATTGGGGTTTGAAATCACTACAACCACCTTCCTGTCGAATGTTGGAGGCCGCCAGTATCTGGGTGTTCGTGATTTCCACTTCCTGATCCAGGTTAATCTCTCGGTCAAGGCTCTCCATAGCCTGCAGACCCCTCAATTCTCGGCAACCCAGACTAACATCCGTATTTTCACTACTACGCACTGTGCTCTCTGTGTGTGGCTTCAATTTGAAAAATTTATATAGTTTTAGCTTGCGCGTGAACTTAAAAAGATCTATCCGCGTCTGAGCAAATTCGAAGTTTCTTTGGGGACAAAAGGATAAACCCAGTTGAAGGATGGAATGTTCTTCAGTGGTGAGTACTTTATTAGTTAGGTTGATGATAGTTAATTTGTCGGATGTATTAGAATCTTCAAAATCCCAACTTAATTCTTTTTCTTTGCATAGATCTTCTTGCTGCGTGTTACTGGTGGTGAACCTGGAGGTTTTCTTCCCGCAGCCGCCCCTCCTCGTCTTCCTCTTGGTCCTTGATTGTCCGGGGGTTTGCCCCTGCTGCCTTCCAGCAAATTGTTGCGCATGACTTGATATTCCACCTGAAAAGAAGAAGCCTCTTCACTCCCTTCTTCACTCATGGCGTCATCCGCATTGGCATCGGATTCAGAGGTTGGAGGTTCCTCAATGCTGGGTCCACTTGCCTTTTTTCTCAGTTGTTTTCTGGTGTGATCGTATTTTTTGGCAAAAGTTAATACTCTTCCCATTTTATAATCATTTTCGTCCCTTTCGAATTGTTTTTCCTTTCGTTGTTTTATTTTTTGTTCATATTTTTTCAGACGTTTTTTAATTTGTTCACGCTTATCTTCCAAGCCGGTCTGATCCTCTTCCTTCAGTAGTTCATCCTCCAACTCCTTGATCTGAGTCAGAGCTTTATCTCTGTCACTCCAGGCAAAGCGAACTAGTATTTGCAAACTACCCCTACAGGATGCTACGGTATGTTCTGCCCAAGCATCCAATAATTTGGGGTCCGGATTTTCATATGCTGGGATCGTGTATATTCTCAAACCCCGAGGGACTCGGTCAACATCAATATAGTTTTGCAGTGATGTTGCCTCCCACCACTTGCGAATTTCTCTCTCATAAAGCCGTTCTAACGTGGCCAATTTAGAGTTTAAAGTGGTGTTGCCCCCTCCAGCATTACTAGTGCCCGCCTTGTGTGTCCCGTCTGGTTTTTTCTTATTTTTGAACATTCCAAGTTCCGCCTCTCGCCTCTCTGCCTCGCTAAACATGATGAAAGGTAGTGCAGCCGCAACTACCTGTATCAGACAAGCTGCCTCCCCCCCTCGCTCAAAGTTAAATGCCAATGCGCAACAGAAGTCCAATCGTCGATTGCGCAAATTCCGCTTATTCCCCGAATACAACTGACACGCTGAACTCTTGTGAGTATTACAGTACCTCGCAGCAATGTCTTTAGGATCCGGTAAATGCGGTACACGTAGATGGCAAACTCGGTGCAGCCAGTAAATCAAATGTCCAGCTCCAAACACCAGCTAGCTGCACACATGAGCGGGTGCACGCCAAAACGGGGGTGTGCCTGTTATATAAATCAAAGCTCCAAACATCCACAAACGATAAGTCTGTATAGAAAGCAGCACACGCAGGGGGTGATTCCTCAGAAGATTTTAATTATAATTGGTAATTAATTTTTATTAATTGATTAATTGATAATTATGTTAATTTTTTTCTGTTGCAGGTTGTGGGTTTATAGGGAAATAGGGTGGGAATTAATTTATTTATAATTGATTACATGTTTTAATTTATTAATTGGTATTTATCTTGAATTAATTGTTAATTATTTTTAATTCGTAATTAGTTAAATTATAATTTGTAATAAATTTTTATTAATTGATTAATTGATAATTATGTTAATTTTATTAATGTATTTACTGTAGCAGGCTGTGGGTTTATAGGGGAATAGGGTGGGAAGCAATTTAATTGTTATTAATTACATTTTTTAATGTATTTATTGGTATTTATTTTTAATTAATTTTTAATTATGTTTCATTTGTTAATTAATGAATTGTAAATTGGTAATTAATTTGTATTAATAGGTAATGATTATTAATAAATCATTTTTATTTGTATTTTTATTTGATTTCTTATTATATTATATTAAATTTGTAATTATTTTTAATTAATTGTTTATTGGTATTAATATAGTTTTTTAATTAATATATGAAGTATATACTTTCCCTACTGTTGCACTCACTGAAGTGGGAATAGTAATTTTTACCCCTACGCTATCCTACTCTTTCTCTACTGTTGCACTCTCTGGAGTGGTAATAGTATTTTTTTCCCCTACGCTATCCAACGCTGTCCTTACTTTTGCACTCTCTGGAGTTGGAATAGTAATTTTTACCCCTACGCTATCCAACGCGTTCCGTACTGTTGCACTCACTGGAGTGGGAATAGTAATTTTTACCCTCCCACTATCCAAAGCCTTCCCTACTGTTGCACTCTCTGGAGTGGGAATAGTAATTTTTACCCCTACTCTATCCAACGCTTTCCCTACTGTTGCACTCACTGGAGTGGGAATAGTAATTTTTACCCTCCCGCTATCCAACGCCTTCCTTACTGTTGCACTCTCTGGAGTGGGAATTGTAATTTTGACCCCTATGCTATCCAACGCTTTCCCTACTGTTGCACTCACTGAAGTGGGAATAGTAATTTTTACCCCTACGCTATCCTACTCTTTCTCTACTGTTGCACTCTCTGGAGTGGTAATAGTATTTTTTTCCCCTACGCTATCCAACGCTGTCCTTACTTTTGCACTCTCTGGAGTGGGAATAGTAATTTTTACCCCTACGCTATCCAACGGTTTCCCTACTGTTGCACTCTCTGGAGTGGGAATAGTAATTTTGACCCCTACGCTATTCAAAACTTCCCCTACTGTTGCACTCTCTGGAGTGGGAATAGTAAGTTTCACCCCTACGCTATCCAACGCTTTCTCTACTGTTGCACTCTCTGGAGCGGGAATAGTAAATGTTACTCTTTCCGCTATCCTACGTTAAAAATATTTTATATTTTTTATTAATATTACGTTCATATATATATATATATTGTGGGGTTTGAAAAAGAACTGGTAAACAGGAACGTCGCTTGCAGCGCATTGAGGACTACTACTGCACTCTGGGAGTTGCAGTTTCATGTGCTGGACTACGGAAGCGACTCCTCCCCCAACGAAACACAGGTGTGCACTTTTCTACTTTAGAGAGCCAAAACACTTTGTAAACGAGACCACAGTGGCGGTGGCACTTGGCAGGGGAGTGCATCTGAGGAAGGCGAAATGCTGAAACGCGTCATGCTGATCCCCCGCAAATAAAGATGGTTGGTGTTGTATCCGGAGTGCGCCCGAGTTTTTCTTTCTTTGAGAGTGGAACTGGCTGTGGCAACATTTGGCGCGGAGTGAGAGCCGTGCAAGGGGCGCACCTTCCGAAATGACCGGTGTAAATGGGATACACTGGTACAGCCTAACATCGCTCATGAACATTACCCCGCTTTCAAAGGAAGTCCATGACTACATGGAGAGACACCGCTACTTGAGTGATGTCCCGGATTGTGTTCTACGGCGGTGTAGAAGGTGGGAAGTACGGATTAAAACCGGCTGGAAGCCCTGAATATACACTGTGACCCCTCACCTGAATTCGTTGTCGACCAGCCTCAATTGTGGGGTTTGAAAAAGAACTGGTAAACAGGAACGTCGCTTGCAGCGCATTGAGGACTACTACTGCACTCTGGGAGTTGCAGTTTCATGTGCTGGACTACGGAAGCGACTCCTCCCCCAACGAAACACAGGTGTGCACTTTTCTACTTTAGAGAGCCAAAACACTTTGTAAACGAGACCACAGTGGCGGTGGCACTTGGCAGGGGAGTGCATCTGAGGAAGGCGAAATGCTGAAACGCGTCATGCTGATCCCCCGCAAATAAAGATGGTTGGTGTTGTATCCGGAGTGCGCCCGAGTTTTTCTTTCTTTGAGAGTGGAACTGGCTGTGGCAATATATATATATATATATATATATATATATATATATATATATATATCAAAAGAGGTTCACTCCCAATTCGAGGTGAAAAGGAGACGCACACGGTATTCAGATTTGCAGGCAGCAATTTATTAACAGTGTGAGGCACCTGACGCGTTTCGTTTTGGCTTAAAACTTTTTCAAAGGTGTGGCCTCAGTTCATGCAGGTTTGCAAGTGGGTTCAGGTGATTTTATGTGACATTTATGCCCCGCCTCTGATGGACGCCTCTGGCGGTTTACAATGCATTATCGTACCTGAAGTCCCACTCGTGTTGGTTCCACATTTGCTGCAGGTAGGGGGTGTTGGGCCAAGGTGCAGCAGAGTGTCATTTTCGTTTTGCAGTTAAAGTTTGTTTACAGCTTTGTCAGTCTCCTCGTTCGTGGTTGACTCGGCATGCTGTTTGCTGCAGTGCTTCGTGTTCTACCAGTGATCAGCTCTCTGCACGAAGGTCGGTGGGATCAACACTGGTGTTCCTGGGGCATGTCGATCTTCTGTTCCCAGGTCTGTCTACCTCCCAAAGTGCTTCCCAGTCTTTTATGGGACTGCTAGGGACCCTTACCTATATATATATATATATATTACCTACTGGCGGTCGCCAGTAGGTATATATAGTTAGGATCGATTTCCATAGGAAAATCGCTACATTCTATTTGGAATAACTTTGGCGCCGGTTGAGCAATCAGGGTGAATTTTTCAGCAACTTTGCCTCGCGGCTCTCCGCTCCTTCCCTGAAAGTTTGGGGGGGATTTGTCAAGCGGGGGCTGAGATAAAAGGGGGTCCCAAAACGTGTTTTCTCCATGTTAATTTCCATAGGGCGGTCTGTCGCAGTTTTAGCTCGAACGGCTGAATGGTTTTCCACCAAACTTGGCAAAATTGTAGGGACTGGTAGCCCGATGTGCCTTTGCTATGTCTCAAGATATGTGCTCCAGTGGATTTTGAGTAATTTAGGTTTAAAAAATGTATATATCTGTAAGCGCGCCCCTTGGAGCGCTCCGGGCGCGCCACGCGACTTGCGCACGACAAGCTGATTGGTTCTCGGGTGTCTGTAAACATTCGAAACAGTCAGCAGCGGCCGCCATCTTGTGTCTCGGTAGGATTGAGATACAAGAGGTGGCAAAAATCAAAGGGGGAAATGAGCAAAAGGGGGCAGGGTACACCCCCCCTGACCCCCTAGGTTTGATGTGGGGGCCATAAAAGGGTTCCGTGGGACAATTTTTTTTTTTTTTTTTGATTTTCGCGGGGGGAGCGCCTGGTACGCGCACCGGGGAGCGTACCAGGGAGCGTACTTAGGTGAAAAATAGTGAAAATAATAGCGTAAAATAATTATTTTGAGTGATTACAGGTAGGGTAGCTATGAAAAGAGCTTTTGGGTTCTGTGGCTGTTTTAGGTACCTACAATTGTGTCCCACACACACCCACATGCACACAACCCCACACCCACACACCCACACACTCCCCACACACACTTCACACACGCACACTTCCACCCTCACTCAAACACCCCACAGCCCCACATCGACACCTTACACATCCACACCCACACCCACATCCCACACACCCACACTCAAACACATACCTCACCCCCTTCCGTCACACACACACACACATGCACATACACACAAATATCTCACAGAGACACCCCACACATACCACACACACATCTCCCCCCCACACACACAGAGACAACTCATAGACACATTCACACATCTCATACATACATACACATCCTACACACATACCTCCCACACCCGCACACACCCCACACACATCTCACACACCCACACTCCCACCTACACTCAAACACCCCACACACTCACACCCACACACACACCTTACATACCCATATCCCCACCCACATCCATATACCCCAAACATCTATACACCTCATCCCCCCTAGACACACACACACACACATACACACCTCACAGACACCCCCCGCACATCTCCCACACACACCTCCCCCACGTCTACACATGGGGAAAACTAAGTGAAATACTAAAATAATAATTTTTTCCGCACACACAGTTCACACACGCACACTTCCATCCACACTCAAACACCCCACACCCCTACATCGACACCTTACATATCCACACCCACACCCACATCTCACACACTCACACTCAAACACACACCTCACCCCCCTTCCACCACACACACACACACATGCACATACACACAAATATCTCACAGACACACCCCACACATCAGTAAACAACAGGGAGGGACAATGGGGGGACAATATTTATAGGGGTCCAGTGTGCGTGTCCCATCAGTCTATATAGCAAAAAGATGCACACGGTTCCCCTGGGGAATGGTAATAACGTAGTGAAGTGAACTGTATTCCTCTCTACGTGGGGTACAAGGGTGTTGATGTACCAAAGTGAGGCCGGGAAGGGTATCCCTTTTCGGACTAGGGATGCCTCACACAACAGGCTGGCTTAACGGCTGTTGTCATATCGCCAGCTAGTCGTCTCGTGTCATCATCAGCTTCCTGCTCCAACGTCAAGCCGGCGCTGCAATGCCTGACCGGTATCACTCGGTGCTACACTCTTGTGGAGATCTTTTGTTCCTAGCCGTTGGGTGAGTGGGTGTGAGGGCCCCTAGGGTGAAAAGTAGTGAGCATGAGGGAAGTGTGTACAAATAAAAAAGGTTGGTGTAGTCTACTCCATTCAGTTTATTCTTGTAGTTCACCACATTGTTTAAAACAAGAGGGGCATTGGGACACAAACGTTTAATAGGGATTGGTCCCGTTCAACCCTCATCTGTGAACTGGTCAACATGTTTCATGCCCTATTGGCAATTCTTCAGGACCTAGGGTGTGCTCATAAACTTAGTGATAAGCCCAGCGGGGGGCTAAGAAGTGTGAGAGATACAACCTGTGTGGTTGCCGACTTCAGCAGGAGGAGTTCCTGAGTCGTAGGTATAACCCTCACTGGTGGACTTTAAAGCCCCAAGGCTGTTCCCGCGGGACCTGCGTTGGGTGACAATTGTCTCATTCACGCAGTGAAGTGGCCTGACCACCTAGTCCCACGCTCCGACGTTAGTTGACAAGTAGAGCAGCCTTGTCATCCCACACATCCCACACACACATCTCCCCCCACACACACAGAAACTCACAGACACATCTACACATCTCACACATACATACACATCCTACACACATACCTCCCACACTCACACACACCCCACCCACACCTCACACACCCACACTCCCACCTACACTCAAACACCCCACACACTCACACCCACACACACACCTTACATACCCATATCCCCACCCACATCCATAAACCCACACACCTATATACCTCATCCCCCTAGACACACACACACACACACACATACACACCTCACAGACACCCCCCGCACATCCCCCACACACACCTCTCGCACACCTACACATGGGGAAAACTCAGTGAAACACTAAAATAATAATTTAAAGTGCTTAGAGGTAGGGTATCTCTGAATAGAGTTGTTGTGTTGTTTGGGTGTTTTAAGTACCAACATGTAGGTACCAATGCTGAGTCTTAAAGTCAATGTACACCGTCTCCTCTGTAGATAATATGCATCTTGTTACAGAAGTTATTGTGGTATATGTAATCTATACCATAGTCTGTCAGGGAAGCAGAAACAACATGGAGGCAGGAGATGAAAAAGAGATGTCAAATACACATTAGAGATAATATAGTGGGAGAAAGGAAGTAACTATGAGCAAAATTATTATGTAACAGAAATACGTTGCACAGTATACTATAAGTCTGAGTTTATATTATAATCAATTTGGTACTAGTTTATGATTTACATATAATAATGAATAATGTCTCGAACAATTTTTGATTATTAAATATACATTTATTTTTCTGATTCTTTTTCAAAATTTAATAGAACTTCTAACATTTGACTGTCCGAAATGTCTTCTTTTTGACTGAACATAACTTCCAACATTTGAGTGTCAGAAACGTCCTCATATTGAATTAACAAATCCACAGATTCTACACATTGTAGAAGTTCATGGTCCCGTGATTCATCCATGAATTCCAAGTCAATGGGTTCAATGATTTCCTCATTGTTCATCTCTTGGACAATTTCAAAGGAAATGTTCTGTTCTCCTTCCATTTTTGTGCTGAAATTTGCATTAAAAAAATCAGTAGAAATATGGCACTGTTGGGTTTAAGTTCAGACAGGTAGTTTTGATTTTTTAATAGTGAAGTTCACTTTGGGCAATGTATGGTAACAGGCAGGAAGTAGAAATATTAAAAAGTGCCTGTGAAGAAGTGTAAGTAAATTCATAATTATAGTAGAGAAGCCTAAGTCAATCTATAAATATAACAGAGGAGCCTATCTCTATCTATAACTAGAGCAGAGGGACAGTAAATAACTATCAGAAAATGTTTTTAATAAATAACTTAGAGTGCCCCTTAGAAATTATCAACTTACTTTATAGAGAGGTGAAGAAGACAAAATGCGAAAATCCTTCCAAGATGTACCTCAGGTAGTTGTAGTCAAAATGGCCGTGTTTCCCTCTCATTTTTCATTTATATTCATGTACATAACCAATCAAATGTCAGGAAAAGAAAATAGAAAATGAAAGTAACATTTTAATTGGTTGTAAATTCTAACACTTCAGATGTGTTTTTATTATGTAATTTCACTCAGGATATTTAGACAGGGCTACAGGTCAAATGAATCAATGGAATTCCACCAAATTTGGGAAAATGGTAGGGACTGGTATGTAGTATGGCCTATTCTATATTTGGTGAAAGTGTATCCATTTTTTTTTAATGTAAATTACCTTTTATCATTTTTTGGAGCGCTTCCCGGTGCGCGCCCCGGTACGCGTACCGGCAGCGCAACGGGAGTCCTCCATTTTGTGTTTTGGTAGAATTGAGACACAAGATGGAGGATAAACAACGTTGGGAATGGGTATAAGGGGGCACGGTAGACACCCCCTGACCCCCTAGGTTTTCTGAGGGGGGCTTAGGAGGCCCATATAGGTCAAAAAATATATATTTTTTTTTATTTTCGCGGGGGGAGCGCCCGGTACGCGCACCGGGGAGCGTACCGGGGAGCGTACTGTGGTGAAAAATAGTGAAAAAAAATTAAAAAAGATAATCATTTGGAGTGATCAGAGATAGGGTAGCCCTGAAAAGGGCTTTTGGGTTCTGTGGCTGATTTAGGTACCTACAAGTAGGTACCAATGCACAGTCTTAAATTCAGGAGGAATATTCTATTCCCCTCATCAGAAAAGTGCACACCATCTGCTCTGTAGATATCTTGCATGTTGTAACGCAAGTTATTGTTGTATATTGAACCCATTCCATAGTCTCTCATGTAAGCAGAAACAGATTTATTCACATGTTTCCGTGCTTTCTCAAACTGTGGACAAAATTGATTGGACCGCTTCCATTTCTGTCTTTGGCATATATTGGAATATACCAAGGCAGTTTGTGGAAAAAGTGCCATCAAATGATCAAAGGTGTCATTTAAAAGCATTTCCAGACCTACCCCAGTCAAAGTGCCCAAGTCATTTCCTCCACAGTGCACAATTAACAGGTCAGGGTGTGGCAAATGCAAAAAGGTTTTCACCAATGGAATCAATTGGTGACATTTTAATCCTCTGTGGCCAATCCATTTTATGTTCACGTTTGATAAATCAAGGTTTTGTAAATTTCTGGTAGCTGCATACCTTTGAGCCCAGTGGATATAGCTATGTCCAATAATCCAGACAGAATACATGGTCAGAAGAGATTCTGGTGCAGTTAGATGAAGTGTGAAAAAGAAATGGCAGTTGGAATAATAGAAGTTTGCAAAAAAAAACTGTGAAGTTTCAGTGCTTTTGAGTTACAAGCAATGATTGGTAGAATGAGATAGGTGAAAACTGAAAGTTAGGGTGCATGGTTATGTTCTGTGTAAGAAGTAATTTGAATGGTTAAAAAAAGTCATTTAAAGAAACCTTGCACCAGATAAGCTGGTGTATTTGTAGGTCAAACATCCTTGCAGAGGTGATTTGCAACATTGTAGAATAAACTTTTAACCCTGGCAGGTCAGTAGGGAGGGAGTTGCCATGGTAACAGGTAGAAAGGGCTGAGAGGGGAAAGGGTGTTGGTTTGAAAATACAGAGGGAAGAGTTTTGATTGGTTGCCATGAGTAATAAGTGTGTAGAAGTAGAGGTTTTCTGTGCCTTTATGGTTTGCAGTGACCGGAGAACATACCTTTTGCTCTGCTAAAGAAATATTGGTGTGTGTATCTGACACTGTTCTGAATCTCCTAAAATATTTGTAAAGGTGAGTTATGATTCATTTAATATACATAGAGACTTGTATACTCTATGGAGAAGATTTGGAAGCAAATTGTGGTTTTTTAATGTTGCTTTGTGTCATGCTTTTTGATAATGCTTGGTAAAAAGTTTTTACTGCATAGAGTAATTGTATTTTGTAAAATTGCGAAGTTTTAGTCATGACATGGAATGCTTCTACATAGGACCTGTGCTGTGTTTTGTAAATGTGATGTAAAAAACGATTTTGGGGAAAATAAATAGTTTTTACATTTTTTAAAAGGAATAAAGAATGTGTGCATGTTTAATAGAAATACATTTGACTCTTTACAATGATGTTACCTGTGTTAACTCAGTGTAGGAAGCATATTGAGTTTGTTTGCATAGAGGAATTGTATTTTGTAAAATTGTGCAGCTTCATGTGAAAGCTTTTGCCTTAGTCTTATCCCTGCTGTGAGGCAGATGGTTGTACATAGGATCTGTGCTGTGTTTCCTAAATGTGATTTCAAAAACGATTTTGGGGAAATTAATGTTTTTTACATATTTGAGTATATTGTGGCGCAGAGGTTTAAAACGTGACGCATCTAATTACATGTGTCCCTTTTTAAATATGGTGCAAAAAGGTACATGTTTGGGTTTTCTTGGGGAACGTAGGTGGTGAGGCTTGTGTCTAAGAGTGTAGTGGACTAGACTTCATGAAGCCTATCCCTGACTGCACTGTTAGACACAGGTGTGAATTTGACTCTTTATAATGTTGTTACCTGTGTTACCTCAGTGTAGGAAACATATTGAGTTTGTTTGCATAGAGGAATTATAATTTGTAAAATTGTGAAGCTTCATGTGAAAGCTTTTGCCTTAGTCTTATCCCTGCTGTGAGGCAGATGGTTGTACATAGGATCTGTGCTGTGTTTCCTAAATGTGATGTTAAAAACGATTTTGGGGAAATGAATGTTTTTTACATATTTGAGTATATTGTGGCGCAGAGGTTTAAAACGTGACGCATCTAATTACATGTGTCTCTTTTTAAATATGCTGTAAAAATGTACATGTTTGGGCTTTCCTGGGGAGCGTAGGTGGTGAGGCTTGTGTCTAAGAGTGCAGTGGACTAGGCTTAATGAAGCCTATCCCTGACTGCACTGTTAGACACAGGTGTGAATTTGACTCTTTACAATGATGTTACATGTGTTAACTCAGTGTAGGAAGCATATTGAGTTTGTTTGCATAGAGGAATTGTAATTTGTAAAATTGTGAAGGTTTATGTGAAAGCTTTTGCCTTAATCTTATCCCTGCTGTGAGGCAGATGGTTGTACATAGGATCTGTGCTGTGTTTCCTAAATGTGATGTTAAAAACGATTTTGGGGAAATGAATGTTTTTTACATCTTTGAGTATATTGTGGCGCAGAGGTTTAAAAAGTGACGCATCTAATTACATGTGTCACTTTTTAAATATGGTGCAAAAAGGTACATGTTTGGACTTTCCGGGGGAGCGTAGGTGATGAGGCTTGTGTCTAAGAGTGCAGAGGACTAGGCTTCATGAAGCCTATCCCTGACTGCACTGTTAGACACAGGTGTGAATTTGATTTTTTGCAATGATGTTACCTGTGTTACCTCAGTATAGGAAACATATTGAGTTTGTTTGCATAGAGGAATTGTAATTTGTAAAATTGTGAAGCTTCATGTGAAAGCTTTTGCCTTAGTCTTATCCCTGCTGTGAGGCAGATGGTTGTACATAGGATCTGTGCTGTGTTTCCTAAATGTGATGTTAAAAATGATTTTGGGGAAATGAATGTTTTTTACATCTTTGAGTATATTGTGGCGCAGAGGTTTAAAAATTGACGCTTCAGTAGCGCAAAAATGACGCATGGATTTATAAATGAGGATAAATTATGTCATCTGCGTTACCTGAGATTAGGAAGTAGATTGTGCAGATGAGGTGAGACATGTCCAGAGGGATAGAGGAGGTGAGGTTTATGATCAAGACTGTAGTGGGAGAGAGGCCTTTCTCGGGAAGCATAGGTGGTGAAGTCTGTGTATGAGAGTGCAGTGGACTTAGACATAGGTCTCATCTTCTTTGTACTTCTGTGCAAAAAAGAAAGAATGTCTTTCACATGAATCTTCACAATTTTACAAATTACAATTCCTCTATGCAAACAAACTCAATATGCTTCCTACACTGAGTTAACACATGTAACATCATTGTAAAGCGTCAAATTCACACCTGTGTCTAACAGTGCAGTCAGGGATAGGCTTCATTAAGCCTAGTCCACTGCACTCTTAGAGACAAGCCTCACCACCTACGCTCCCCAGGAAAGACCAAACATGTACCTTTTTACACCATATTTAAAAAGAGACACATGTAATTAGATGCGTCACGTTTTAAACCTCTGCGCCACAATATACTCAAATATGTAAAAAACATTCATTTCCCCAAAATCGTTTTTGACATCACATTTAGGAAAAACAGCACAGATCCTATGTACAACCATCTGCCTCACAGCAGGGATAAGACTAAGGCAAAAGCTTTCACATGAAGCTTCACAATTTTACAAATTACAATTCCTCTATGCAAACAAACTCAATATGCTTCCTACACTGACTTAACATATGTAACATCATTGTAAAGAGTCAAATTCACACCTGTGTCTAACAGTGCAGTCAGGGATAGGCTTCATGAAGCCTAGTCCACTGCACTCTTAGACACAAGCCTCACCACCTACGCTCCCCAGGAAAGCCCAAACATGTACATTTTTGCACCATATTTAAAAAGAGACACATGTAATTAGATGCGTCACGTTTTAAACCTCTGCGCCACAATATACTCAAATATGTAAAAAACATTCATTTCCCCAAAATCGTTTTTGGCATCACATTTAGGAAAAACAGCACAGATCCTAATTAGAACCATCTGCCTCACAGCAGGGATAAGACTAAGGCAAAAGCTTTCACATGAAGCTTCACAATTTTACAAATTACAATTCCTCTATGCAAACAAACTCAATATGCTTCCTACACTGACTTAACACATGTAATATCATTGTAAAGAGTCAAATTCACACCTGTGTCTAACAGTGCAGTCAGGGATAGGCTTCATGAAGCCTAGTCCACTGCACTCTTAGACACAAGCCTCACTACCTACGCTCCCCAAGAAAGGGATTTTATAAATATAAAAAATATATAAAAATCTTATCCCTAAGATCACTATACTCTTCAATACAGGCCTCACCTTTTGTGCACCCCTGGAGAATCCTTACCTGATCTGTAATTTTGAATAGATTGTTTGCTTTTTGTCGTTGTTTTGTTGTTTGGTAATAGTGGTCTATAATGTGTTATTTTTTTCTTTAACACAGATTGAAATCGTTATTTCAAGAATAAGGAAAGATGCCCACGAGGGAAAGGTCAATTAAACAACGTAAACGGGAAACATCAAAAACAGCAACGAAATTACAGCATTCTTCCACAACAGATACTTCAAAAAACAGGAAAAAAGCTCCTGGTAAGACAACTAAGTCTTTTTTACGCAACATATGTACATCCAGAAAAAATAATGGACACCATGTACAAAAAGAAAATGAGAGAGTAAAATTGAAAAGGAAGGAGAGAACTTCAAAGAATCCTAAAACTGGAGCAGGAGAGAATAATATGTATAGGAATAGAAGGCAGAATCAGTTTAGAGACATTCGTAGACAAATGTTTCGTAATAGAGTGGTTTTAAATTTGTTAAAAAACATTAGGAAAGGTAAACAGAGAGCTGTTTTCTATAAGAAAAAGAAAAGTGTAGAGAAGATGGTTGATCATTCTTTTGAAGTTAAGAAAAAATTATTTATTTTAGTAATTAATAGAATTAGGACACTTAACAAGACAATTGATGTTTTCAAATCAAACAGTAGATGGAAAAGAGTAATTAATCGGACTAATTTTTGTAAAGTTTTTTCTGGAGAATGGATGCACGGTTCAAGTTGTGAGCCATTTTTTAATGAGGAGAGTTACTTCCAGGAGAATGATTTAGTGCATGCAGTTGACACCAGTGGTCGAGCGTATGAAGTGAAAGATGGTTGTCCGATTGAAAAAGAGAAACTTGTGCCTAGAGAACCAGAAGAGGTGTTATCTGATGGAGTTTTAGGGAGACGTACTAAGGGTCCAGTGTACACTTGGAAGTGTAGTAGTATTTGTAGTGTGCGACAGGAATCAATTGATTTGTTTTGTAATTTCTTACGTACATATAGTAAAAAAAGTATAAAGCAGAAAGTGAAGTTGTTGCAAGACTTAGATCCTTGCAGAGTGAGAGGAATCACAGGTTTGCAAGGCCATTCACTGGCTTGTCTTTCTAGAAAAGTCTGTCAGAGTGTTTTTCATCATTTTAGGATGTTAGCAGTGCATCATACCCAAATGAGGAAAATAGTGAGAATGATGTATTATGCAAAATGTCCAGCACTTAAGCTTAAACAATTAAACAGTGCTCTTTTGCATGGAACAGAATTAGATGTGAAGAAGATTTGTGAAGAAATTGAGATTTGTTATTTTCGTGAGCAAGTGGACAGTGTAGAAATTGAGACAGCAATTCAAGGTAATGTGGAAGATAATGTACAGATTTCAAATACAGAAAAGTTTGAGCAGGAAATTACCAGGTTTAAAGTGAAATCAAGTGAAATGCCGAATTTTACTTGTGTATGTTGTCGACGGACTCATTATAAGATTCAGACTAGGTTAGTTGATTTATATGCAAAAAGTGAAAAGATGGATAATTATGAGTGGAAAGATTTAGCAACTTATTTGTGGGTGGAGAATTGTTTTGATTTGAGTTCGATATTTTCGCGAGTAATCTTGATCTTTGGTCTCCAATAGTCACTCAGGTCATGTTTGCAGTCTCACAGGCCGGCCTAATAGAATCCTGGTCCTCATCAGTACTGTTGCCAATTTTTAAAAAGGGTGAACGGGACAACCCAGCCTGTTACAGGCCCATTTCACTCTTGGACTCACTGGGGAAGGTTGCCGGCCGGCTAATCCTGGAGCGTCTCCAGGACTGGGCTACGGAGAACAATATTCTAACCGACCTACAGTACGGGTTCCAGGATGGATTGGGCACTGTAGAACAGGCCTTGAATTTGACTCTCCTAATGGGCAAATATGTAGGGGTAAAAGGAGGCAACTTGTATTTAGTTTACGTTGACCTCAGTGCCGCATTCGATTGCGTGATTCACTCCAAATTGTGGGAAATCCTGAGGGACTTGGGGGTTGATCCCCCTCTTCTAAAATTCCTCCGAGAGCTTTATACTGACGCCAACGCATGTGTGAGTTATGGTACAAATGGCGAACTATCCCAGTCATTTAGGGTAACAAAAGGTGTTAGACAGGGGTGCGTTCTCGCCCCGTTCTTATTTAATATTTACACAAATGGGTTAGAACGGGCGATCCTGGAAGGTAGTCAGGACCTTCCTTGTATAAACACTCGACCTATCCCAGCCTTATTGTACGCTGATGACTCTGTTATCTTGGCGAGAACACTAAAACAGCTTCAACTACAACTAGACAAGTATTGCCAGTTTATGCTCTCGTTAGGGCTAAAAGTCAATAAGAACAAGACCTTCGTGATGCATATTGGCCCGAAAGTGAAGAAACCAAACCTCTCTTTGTAGAAAAGGCTAGACCGGATTACGCTAGAGAATATCCCTATCTGGGTATTCTCATTGATGACCAAATAACCTGGAAACCTGCCATGGCGAGCAAAAAGTTATTATTCCATCGAACAACTGCGGCACTGGTTTCTTTTTCTATGAAACTGGGCAAACCAGCTCCCGCCGAGTTGCTCAAAATCTACCACGCTAAATGTCATAGCGTTGCAACTTACGGTGCGGGAGTTTGGGGCTACGTTCCTTCGGATGAGCTCCAAAAAATTCAAAATGGGTTTTTAAAATATATTCTTGCCCTCCCTCAAAGCGCCCCAATTTATGGTTGCCATATCGAGCTCGGCATTGATTATCTATCGGATACCATCAGATACCAGCCGATTCTCTTATGGCACCGTATTTGGACTAAACAGCAATGCCACCTTACTCGCTCATTAATAACTGATTGCTTATCCTTGGCTCACTGGAAAAAGATTCCATGGTTACTGTATGTTTTTAACTTTTTGAAAGATCTAAATTGTTTAATATTTTTCACAGATCCCTCATCACTTTTTGACATATCCAGGAAGGCCTTGAAAAATCTGTGTGTAACTCATCTTAGAGATTTACGTTTATGCACAGAGGTAGGCAAACGTACAAATACCCACCTATTGATAGTACAAACTTCACCTGGCATCCAGTTGTATTTGTCTTTCTTTTTGTCTAACCACGAAAAGTTTGTTTTAAACAGGTTTCGTTTTGACTCCTTTTTCCGTCTTGTTTCTTTTCCTGGGGTTTCAAATTGGTCTCACAAACTGATTAAATGTCCCTGTGATGGAATTGCACACCAGTCTACTTTACACGTAACATTGTTTTGCAATTATTATGTGATTCCCCGCAAACGCTGGATTATTTCTCTCCTCCGACAAATGGGCTTGAGAAGATGTAGGCCTGCGCTCCTGGCTTTACAGTCTCTAGAAACCCAATTTGCTGCTAAAAGCATAGCTTGTTTTCTAAAAGCATGTTTGAAAATTCGTTTACAAACAGTATTGTCGCTTACTTGAGACATTCTTTGATTTTTTATCTAGTTGATAGCAATTGTCTTCGAAACGTTATTAACCTATTTGTAAAAAATGTGTTTGTGATAACCTTTTTTAGAAGCCTGATGTGATTTCTTATTATGTACTTTTTATGATTGTAAAAACTCAATAGAAATAAAGACTTTTGAATGAATGAATGAGTTCTGATCAGCGTATGTGTAAATATTGTTATGGTAAATTAAATCAAAACAGAATGCCTGCTAGAGCTGTTCATAATAATCTGGAGTTGGTAGACATTCCCCGTGAATTGATGGATTTAAATACATATGAGTCTATTTTGATTCAATGTATCCATCCTTTTCAGGCAATTGTTCGCATGGAGCCTAAGATAGGGAAATTGCCTCCTACAGATTTGCAGAGAGGATTAAAGGGAAGAGTTGTTTATTTGCCCCTAGATTTGAAAAAAAATATTGATACAATTGGTATAGAAAAAGTAGAAGAGGAACCTTTAGTTATTCTAGTTAATGGGGTTTCAACAAAGAGTAAAAAAATCTGGCAAGATTTAGTGGATGTTAGGAAAGTCAAAAAGGCAACGTTGTATTTAGTCAAAAACAATGAGTACTACAAAGATGTATGTGTTGCAGCAGAGGAAAAAGCTGCAGATGAAGACAGTGATTGTTCAGGCGGCCAAATTGAAAAAGTTGATGTGTCTAATAGTGAAGAGATATATGAACATTATACTGTTCATCCTTTGCATTCCAAGGAAGTAATGGGGAATGCAATTGAATTGTTTCAAATGAAAGCAGCAAAAGGAAGTCCCATTAGTGTATGGGAAAAAAGTTTGGAAGCTCGTTGTTTTCCACAGCTATTTCCAACAGGTCGAGGTGGACGATATGATGATCGACCAATTCAAATTCCAGCATCTGAATATCGAACTGTAAGATTATATGCTGAAGATCCAAGATTTCGACAATGCATTCCCTATTTGTTTCATCTACTGTATGAAAGTGACTTGACTGCTCTTTCTTATGCAGTAAATCATATACTGAAAAGTGGAGCACATCTGCAAAATGTTTAGGCGAGGGACTTTATGGAGAAAGTGAATCTGCAAGATAATATTTTGGAATCTCATCTAATCAATCTCATGGCATGTCAGCGTAGTACAAATGAGTATTGGTACCATCGCCATGGGGAATTGAAATGTATGCTGAGAAACTTAGGAACCCCTACATGGTTCCTTACTCTTAGCTGTGCCGAGTATGCATGGGAGGACTTACTTCAATTTTTACGAGAGGCCAATGCTACTATACAAAACATAGAATTCAAAACACCTGGAGAACTGTGTTCTTTGGATCCAGTGAATGTATGCAGATATTTCAATCATAGATTTGAAGCTATAATGTCTTTTATTACCAACAAAAAAAATCCCCCCCTTGGAGAGGTTTTGGATTTCTTTTGGAGAAAGGAATATCAAGCGAGAGGTGCTCCTCATATACATATGTTGTTGTGGATTAAAGATGCACCAAAATTTGGAACAGATTCGGATGAGACAGTGATGAGCTTCATTGAAGAGTATTCAACATGTGCTGTTCCGAAAACTACGGAAGAAAACAGTTTAAGGCAACAAGTTTTACGTTTTCAATCCCATCGTTGTGGAAAGTACTGTTGTCGAAAATTCAGAAACAAGGACAAGTTCTACACAAAATGTTGTTTCGGCTTTCCACGACCAGTGATTTCTAAAGGAAGAGTAAATAATTTGATGTCTTCTCTGCGACATACTGTGACGAGGAAATCACAAAAAAATACTTACAATTTAAAAAGAGACGAAGAGTCCAAGTACATCAACGACTACAACCCAGTGATTTTGTCCATGTGGAATGCTAACATGGATATTCAATTCGTTGCTGACAACTCTATTGCTGTGGCTCGATATGTGACGTCTTACATCACAAAAAAAGAAAAGACAGAACTAAAGGAAATGTGGGAGGACATTTCACATGAAAAGAGTCTAAGCAAGAAATTATACAGTTACAGTCTGAAGATGTTGTCGCATCGAGAAATTGGAGCGTATGAATGTTCTGATCGATTGTCGTCAGCAAGTCTCTATGCCAAATCTAGAACCATCATTTGGATAAGTCTAGGTCTTGCTGCAACACGAAATTGAGTTTTGAAATCTGTACAAGAGATAGAGTATTTGGCGGAGAAAGAACCAGAAAGTACAGATATTTTGAAGACAAACATGTTGGAAACATACTATCCAAATAGAAGTCATCACCAAGAGAGCGCTTGTCTCTATGAAGTTCTGCAAAGATATATTTATAAGAGGAACATCAGAGAAGATATCAATAATGGAATATATGGAGTCATTGGATGTGAAGGATGTCTAGTGAAACAGAAAAAAGGTCATTTGATTAATCATCGCAAATTGAGTTGTGATAATCCAGATAATAGAGAATTTTATTATTTGGCTCTTTTGCAACTGTTTAAACCATGGCGTGAAGAAGAGGAACTTCTTGGAGATTTTCTCTGTTATGAAGACTCCTTTAATGCAACGAAGGATGCCATAGAATGTCCTGTTTTTTTAAATTATCTGCAAATGTTGAATGAAGAAATAGAGCAAGAAGCCACAATTGCTGCAGAGATTGCGAGGGACAGTTCTCAAGGCAGTCAGAGTTCTACTTCATTGAGTCAGGATACACTAGGAGGACCAATTATCCAAAATGAAGCTGCTACAGCCATGGATGAGGTGGAAAGAGCTATGGAACAAGCTCAAGATGATGAAGTTAACTTAGAAGATTTGGTGAAACAACTAAACCTTGAGCGGATCAGATATATGACGAAGTCACAGAACAGATTGAACATGGATTCAGTCATGAGAAAAAAGAATGCTCATGTACATCATTCAAGCCTGTCCAACTGTACGTGAGTGGAGAAGCGGGAACTGGAAAAAGTTTTCTGATTAAAGCCATTGCAACTTATCTGCAGAAAAGGACTGAATCACCGCTGTCTTGTGTTGTTAGCGCTCCAACTGGGCTGGCAGCACATAACATTAAAGGGATTACTTTACATCGTTTACTGATGCTGCCAGTGGAGCATGATAACAAATTGGAGTATCACAAGCTATCAGGAGATGCGTGTTTTGAAGTTTCAAGAGTCCTGAAGAAAATGAAACTTCTTATCATTGATGAAGTAAGCCTGGTGTCAAATATAATGCTTGCTTTTGTGCATTTGAGGATGCAAGAAATTCTTAGAACAGACTATGATGTTTTATTTGGAGGAAAACATATTATTGTTTTTGGAGATCTTCTGCAGTTGACTCCAGTAAAAGGACAACCTGTGTTCAAAATACTCACTCATGAAGATACCAAGAAGTGCTTAGGGAGCATCGGAAACGTTAATATATGGTTAAACTTTAAATATGCAGAACTGCTTCAAAATATGCGGCAGGCAAAGGATGAAGATTATAAAAACATTCTACAAGATGTAAGGATCGGAAAAATAAGTCAGCAAGGGAAAGAAGCTTTACATGCACGATTAATTTCAAATTTGTACCCAAATGAAAACATTCTTCCAGAGAACATATTTAAGAAAATTAATGAGAAGAAATCTGGCATATGTTTGTTGCCAACTCTGAAAGAATGTTCCATGTTCAACAACAAAATGTTACAGTTAGAAAATGAAGAGATAGTGAAACTGGAAGCTATTGATAAAATAGAGCATATGGGAGCAACAATTATTTTGTCTGAAAATTTGAAATCAAAATTGGATTCATTAGAGAAGACTATATCTAAAACTGCTGGTTTTGAAAAGGCTCTGAATGTGTGTTTGAATTGTCGTGTCATTTTAAGAAGGAATTTAAATGTTGAAAGAGGTCTGGTAAATGGAGCAATGGGTTATGTTGTTGGTTTGTGAATTACAAAAATAGAGATGGAATTGAAATTTTAAAAATTAAATTTGATGACATTGATGAAATAGAACAAATTTGTCATTGTTCAGCTAGATTTTTGCTCGTGAAAGACTTATATGTTCGCCGAAAACAGTTTCCTATTTGTTTGGCATATGCGGTGACAATTCATAAGTCTCAAGGTTTAAGTGTAGATAGCGCTTTGGTGAACATTGGAAGTTCTGTGTTTAAAGAGGGTATGGCATATGTGGCATTATCACGAGTAAGAACTTTATCAGGATTGTACTTGATTGAGTGTGATGAAACAAAGATTTGTGCAGATTTAGATTGTGTAAAAGAATATAATAGGTTAAGAAGAGAGTATGCTCCACATTTGCCTCAATATCCTCTGATTGAAAAACGTGTGGTAGGCCGAAAAAGAAGAAATGAGAGTAATTGCAGTGAGGTATCAGCAAAAAAGCATAAAGTAGATAAAAGTGTAATTGTAAAGAGAAACAAAAAGGATTTTGTTGAAGATGTTGTTGGATTTCAGTTTGAAAACAGTTCTGGTGTCAACTGCTATGCTAATGTAGTAGTTAATGTTGTTTTTTTTCTTCAAAATTTACAAAGACAGATTGTTGAAAATCGGGAACAAACATTGTGCTGTTTATTAAATTCTGTGTTAGACAAATGTAGTAGTGATAGAGCAAAAATAGAAAGTGTTTCAGAAATTAGAAATCTCCTAGATATATGTTCAGGTCAAAATCTATTTTCACGGAATATTCAGCAGGATTGTCAGGAATTTTTAATGTATATGTTTGATGTATTACAAGATGAAGGAGTAGATATAAAAAATCTATTTGGCCTTTCTTATCAATGGCAACATGACTGTGATAACTGTGCTTCATCAAGTACTACTAGAATAGACTCTGAAAGATTTATAAATTTAACTTTACCAGACTGCAAATCAGTGTCTTTCAATAATCTAGTTAAAGCAGCGGATCACAACATGGTGTGTACCCAATGTAAGTCTGCAATGCTGTCCACATTATTTCTACAAAATGTTTTTAATTTTAATGTTCCAACGATGTAGACCTGATGGAACTAAATTGACAACTTCTATTAAAAATTTCGTGGCTTCTCAGTTATCGATATCAGGAAGAACCTTTGAAACTGTAGCCATTATATTTCATGACGGTCCTTCTACAACATCAGGGCATTACACATGCTATTTAAAAACTTCTAAAGGTTGGACCCAATGTAACGACAATCATTTGACTTTCAAACAACGTTTGCCTTTTGGCTTTATAAATTCATATCTAGTGTTTTTACAGCCAAAATTTAGGTAAAGGTAATTGGCCTATGAAGACAGGAGGAGTACTCATATATACTCATACATCTGACGCTATTTGGCCAAATGGAAAGGTGCAAGAATGAGTAAAGAGTCATGACTGAAAAAAAGGAGTATATTAAAATTTTGAAAATATTTCAGATGTTCTTGGAGCTTTTCTTGTAGAAAGGCGATGAAATGGATTTCAAACTGAACAGGAAAATACTATGCAATGAGAAAAGGACCTCCATGATATACTATTTGGCCTCAAGGAAAAGTAAGTCAATCAAAGATTAGCGTACATTTGTCATTTGTCAGTATGTAAGGTTTTTTTTAAAACACAATCTTTTAGATTGTGTTTTTTTTTTCCGCTGTCATATGATGAGTAATTTGAACTCACTGCTTTAAGTGAAATTCAATATATTCTGAGAACAGCAAAAATAAACTATGTAACATGTTGTAGAAGTTATTCTATACTTTGGATTGTGTAAATTAAATTGTATTCCCATTCTCTGACATCCACTCTCCCTCGCTTATCTTTGTTTGCTCCTTACTTTTGACCTCTTCTCTCTATTTTTCGTTCACTACTTCTCTGTGCTCAGTGCCTCACTCTACTTGTGTTATTTTCACTTGTGTTTATCTACCTTCTATCACATGTTTTACAACAACTTCACTGCTCCTCTTTCGTCGTTCTTCATCCCATTTCTTTTACTCTGGTTCCGTTACTATCCATCATTTCCTTTCTTTCAATGTCCTTCTCTTTACTAGTCAAGAGTGCTAAAAAAATTCGTAATTTTTTAAAAATGGGAGGTAGTTCTGAAAAGAACTTTTTTTTAATGTTTTTGTTGTTTTATATATTTTTTTTTTCTGAACATTTTTTATTTTTTTTGTATTTTTTTAACAATTTTATGTTTTTTTTGGTTTTTTTTGGGGGGAACAACGAAAAACAGGCATTAGAAAGGGCTCAACAGGAACAAAAAAAATGTTTATTTCTTGGGGCGTTTTGAGCACTTGAGGTTTTCAAATGCTCTGTTTATCAAATTGATACTCATATTCGCACATGAAAGTAGGTCACCACAATAAAGGCACACTATCTTCATGTGCACAAAATTCTGTTGGATGTTTGGGACTGTCTCCCTCGCCTCTGGTCCCGATAGAGTTACTTGTGCCGATGTACTGGCCACAGGAGTTCGTAGGTTTTCTTGGAGGTGACGCATCTCTGCAACACTGTAATTAAGTGGATGCCACCTCTGCATATGGCGGTGCATAGTATAGTTACCGTAACTATACTTTTTGTCTGTACCTCTAGACAAAACATCTTTACAAATGAGGCATGTCACATGTCGGGCATTGACCTTTTTTTGGCCTTGAGGGTATGAATAAAATTGCCAAATAAAACTGTCTTTGTGGTGGGATTTCCGGGGCTCTTCACGTAAGAACTGCCTCGGCTCTACGTCTTCTTCCTCTTCTTCTTCGTCTTCCTCCTCTTCTTCTTCCTCTTCCTCTGGGTTGGGAAGGAACTGTGGAGGTGGTCCTTCCTTCCTAGGTGGTTGTGGTGGTGGTGGGGGTCCACCAGCTGCAGCTACTACAGATTCCATAACTAAGGTCTTCCTCTCACAAAGATGAAAGTCAGAGTGAGGAAAGAAGGAGGGGTTTTCATCATTTGGGAAAAAAAAGTTCTAAACCAATGAAAAGTGTTATTTACAGGTCACATGACCTGTTACGCTTACGTTACGCGTCCCGCTCCGCGCCCGGAGCGCTTCCGGTCTGCTGCGCTTCACGCCTCGTTCGCGCACCGGAGCACTTCCGAGTGCGCGAACGCGGCGCGTCATAAGACACATTACGCGGCAACGCGATACGTCGCATCACGATGTTGATCTCGAACGTGGCAGTTGTGCAAACGGTACGTTTCCCGGTACGCGGACCGGGTCGCGGCATAAAAATGAGCTAACTGGAAGCTACCCGGTGCACGGACCGGTAGCGAAACTAAAAAAAATAAAATATATATATATACATAAAAAAAGTATATTAAATACATATAAAATATATTTTTCCTTTAAAAGAAGAATACATTTAACAGCTTTTAATATTTGCTATTAAAAAACCATTGAAATTCACTGAAAAAAACATAGGTTATAGACTATATATAGTTAGGAATTAGCATTTACAAAACCTTGAAAATTCACTGAAAAAACCAGAGGTTATAGACCATATATAGTTAGGAATTAGCATTTATAAAACCTTATTTTACTCACACAAAACCATTGAAATTCGCATATATAATTAGTTGCACTAACTATATATTTCGCGCACCCGCAATCCACTGCTGATGATGTCACATATTACATCATTCATGACATGGTCAGTGACATCACTGATGACATCACTGATGACATCTCAAATGACATCACTGCATGTGGACCCCCTTGGAAAAGTTTGTTTCACTTTAGAGTGTGACAAGGATCTCAAAGTCTCCCTTTACTCCATGGCATATGATTAGCTGTCTTAATTTTAACCCAAATTCATAAAAGGCACGCAAGTTACATCATCTAACACCCAAAGGCCTCTCATCCACACACTGGACAGTGTCTGTACCATTCCTCACCCAATGCATGCAGCAGTTATAAGGCCCTTGGTTTATCAGTAATGGTGCAGGCAGTGCAGTTTCACGTACAAATCCGTGTGTGAGGCTCTTTTCCCTCATTGGCTTCCAGAAACTAAGGGGTAGATTTACAAGCCCCTTTCGTCAACTTTACGCTGCGTTGCGTAACATCTCTGACACAGTGGCATTGTAAACAATGCGCCACGTTAGGACAGATTTACAACGTGACGCATCTAGGGAGATGTGTCATGTTGTAAAGCCCTACTCTACATTTTTTTTTTTTTATTCCTCATTTTGCGATTGTGTAAATAAGGAGGCTTCAGGAGTCTTGTGGTCCCACGTTCTATGCCTTTCACTGCCCCGTTGTTGTCGGCTGAGTTTGGGGAGTATCCCTTTAGGAGTTGTGGCCCATCAGCTTTCTCCAGCGCCCTTTATCGTAATCAATAATTCCGGTGTTTGAGTGGGGGAGCTAGCCATCCTGGCTACTCAGCAGATATGATTTCTGCCTGAAATTATTGCCATCGCTTTAATCATTGGAATTTATTTTCTGGTGACCCAAAAGGAGTTAACGACTTATTTGGAAGTGCTGTTCCCAAATTTCCCAAAAGTTTACTCTCTTGGAACTTTTCCCTTTTCTATCAAGTTTGTTATTTTTTATTACAGAGTTTAACCAGTTTGCGTGTATGGGTGGTACTGGTTTAATCCAGTTTATACAGATCTCTCTCCTTGCTAGCAATATTAGTACGAACAGGAGATTTTCTTGCCTTTTAGTTAGCTTACCCACCTCATTAGTGTTATATATCTCAAAGATAATAAGAGGGGTACTTACAGTTATCTGGATTCCTAATACCGTGGTTAACGTCTTACCAATCTCAAGCCAGTAGGAACAGAGTGCAGGGCATTTTTGGAACATGTGAGTGTCATCCGCTTTCTCCTCTCCACACTTGGGGCAAGACTTTATGTTTGTTTCTTTAAATTTTGATAGTCTTTTTGGGGTCCAGTATGCCCTGTGTATTGTGAACATATGGTTCCTTTTCAATGAAGCTCGTTTTATACACGACCAACATTTTTCTAGAGATCTTTGCCAGATAGTCTGTAAGTCTAAGTCTTGGTCAGGCATTTCTTTCCTCCATGTTGTTTCCGGGACTAAAAAATCTTCTTCTCCTGCCCCGATGAGAGCCCAGTACCATTTTGATATTTCTTTCTTTACTGGTGTTATTTTTATCATTTCGTTTTCAAGATTCTCGTTGCCCCTTTTTCCCTCTGGTAGAGACTTAGCCCAACTGGTTAGTTGATAATATTTGAATTTTGATAACTTGGCTTCAGTGATTATGTTTAGTTGGTCCCACGTGATTATAGCGTTTTCTACCAACAATTGTCCCCATCGTTCAATTCCTGCTATTTTAAGTGGTACTGCTAGGGAGTCTTTCAGACATTCTGGTGTCCCTGGGGAATCCCATATCGGGGCCATGGTACTGTAATACAATATGTTTATGGTGTTTCTGATCTGGTTCCAAAGCTTTGCCGCATTATGTAGGCTCTTTAGTTTTATTTATTTTTTTAATTTTGGGTGACCAAACTTAAACAGGAAATGGTCTGTTCTGTCCGTCATATTCTGTAGGTAGTTTGGATAGAATTGATGTTTCCTTAGTAAGGGTCCAAAGTTCTTAAATTAAATTGATCTGTAATACTCAAATAAGTCAGGACTAGCTAGTCCACCTTGCTCTTTCCTCCTCCTTAGTTTATTCCAGGCTATTCTCGTGCTTTTAGATGCCCAAATAAAGCTGGCTATTTCTCCTTGGATCTTCTTCAGGGCATCTTTTTTAAATTCCAATGGGATTGTGTTAAAAATGTAAGTGAATTTGGGAACAATGGACATTTTTATTGCATTGGATCTTCCCAGAAAGCTTAGTGGTAATCCCGTCCAGACTCTAAGAAGTCTTCTCATTTCTTTGGCAACTCTGCTCAGGTTTAATTGTGGGATTTTTTCAATTTCTTTAACCAACATAATTCCTAGATATTTTATTTTGTCTCTATTAAATGAAATATTAGGACTCGTGTTCCAGCTCATCGCCTCTGTTTTCTCCAGGTATGTTAGGTAGCCTGAAACTCTACCAAAGTTGTTTATCGTGTCTTCTATTACTTGATTGGCATCTTCAAAGTTGTCTGTAAATACCATCAGATCGTCTGCATATAGAGCAACTTTTTTTAACCAGTTTTGGTGTTTGAAAGGTGTTATTAAGGGGTGGTTTCTGATCGAGCAGGCCAGTGGTTCAATGTAAAGATTAAAAAGTAGCGGGGACAGCAGACCGCCTTGCCTTTTGCCCCTTTGTATTTCGATGTTACTGGTCAGGCACCCATTAACTATTATTTTTGCTCTTGGATAGTTATATACTTCCCTTACCATGTGACCAAAGCTTTCCCCTAGTTTGTTTTTCTTGATGGTTTCATTTAAAAAGGTCCAATTGACTCTGTCGAAAGCTTTGGCAGCGTCATAGGTGATTATAGTTAAGGGTAATTTTCCACATGTGGCTACGTCTATTGCTGCGAATAACTCATGATTAATCTCATGAATTTGCCGTCCTTTTATATAGCCCTTCTGGTCTATGTTGATCAATCTTGGCATTACCTTCGCTAGTCTTTTTGATATGACTTGCATAAATATTTTATAGTCACAGTTGAGTAACGATATGGGTCTATATGACTCACATAGCTTGGGGTTTTTCCCAGGTTGTAAAATGATGCTGATCGTTGCATCGTTCCATGAGTCCGGAATTCTTTCGTGGTCCAGGTATATGGTGTTCATTAATTCTGTTAATTGATCAACTAAGGTTTCCTTCAGGGCCATGTAAAACTCATTTGGAATCGCGTCAGGGCGGCAGCTTTTCCTCTTTTCAAGCCATTTATGGCTGCTCTGACTTCCTCAGGTTTGATTTCGCTGTTTAGCTCTATCATTTCCTCTTGTGTTAATGTTGGAAGTGATACTGTGTCCAGGTAATTCCTAATCTGTTCTTCAGTTGGATGTATATCTTCTTTGTAAAGATTAGAGAAGAACTTTGAGAACTCCTGTCTAATTACAGCGTCGTCAGAGCTTTGTAGCGTTTGATCTTGAATCTGAATGCATGGTATGTTGTTTCTTGACTGGTCTGTTTTAATTCTCCAAGCTAACATTTTCCCACATCCTTCCCCGTATTCGTGGTTTGACAATTTACTATTTTCCCAATTTTCTCTCACTTTGTCCTCCAGATAGTCGGCCAGGATCTCTTTAAGCTTTCGACTCTTTTCTTCTAAGGGTTCCTTCGGTTCTAAATAGGTTCCACATTCTAGTTGTATCTCCACTAGTTTAATATCCATTTCCATTTTTTTAATCTCCAGTTTCTTGATCTTAGTTTTATGGGCTCCTAAATTCAGTAATTTCCCCCGGCCACCGCTTTGTAAGCGTCCCAAGTGACTCGTTTCGACGTGCCGACTGAATTATCTTCAAAGTAGTATGTAGAGACAATTTCTAGCTGATTCACATTTTGCGGGTCATTAAATATAGTTCGCTCAATTGTCCATCTGGGAGGAGTTATGTTTTTTGGTATTGAGAGAGTTAGTTGTACTGCCGAGTGGTCGGACAGGTGCGCAGGGATGTGTTCAATACCTCTGACGCTACCTAGGAGACTCCTATTTAGAAGAAAGAAATCTATTCTTGACCTATGGCCCAATTTTTTATTGTGGAATGTAAAAGGATGCGTTTTTTCTCCTCTTTGTTTCCACATATCTTCCAAGTCCAGGTCTTGCTTATAATTCCCTAGCCATTCCCTCATTTTTGGTAAATTTATCAGTTTACTCGGAGGCGATCTATCCAATTTGGGATTGAGTATAATGTTATAATCACCTCCTATAATTATGGGGGCGGAGATTGATAGGAGTTCCATATAAAGTTCCTGGAGAGGAGACGGATCGTCCAAGTTTGGGCCATAGTATCCGGCTATGATAAAGATATTATCGTTTATTCTGACTTTAATCACTACCCATCTTCCCTTGCTGTCTACCACTTTACTTTCGATCTTGGCTTTTAGAGATTGTTTTAGAATAATTGCTACCCCTTTTATATTGCAATCCTGCGTAGTATATACACAAGCATCCACCCAGTTTAGTTTTTTTACTATTTGGTCCCACTCAGTGCTTACGAGATGAGTCTCTTGAAGGATAATGATTTCACTTTCAGCTTCCTTTAAATATTCCAGAATTCTTCTTCTTCTGTTAGAGGTTCTAAGGCTGTTAACGTTCCACGAGAGAACATTAACTGTCCTTTCTTGTGTCATCTTTCATTTAGTTTTGTTGGATTATGGTCTAGGCTAAGAAGTATTTTATAAGTTCTATTTGACTCCCATTTGACTCCTATTTTTTGATTAATGAGGATATTTTTTCTAATTTGTTTCCCTAGTTTGCTCCCCACCCGCGTTTTGACAAAATTTACATTATTAAATATTTGTGAGGTTCTAGTTTCCCTCCCTGAGGAAGCCTCCCTTCTTCTTTTGGGTGGAATTTTCCACCCGATTCGAGCTCCGTTTTCACCAGATTGTTTTTTAAGTGGTTATTATTTTTTAAAGATCACTTTCCTTTCCTTAATTAGATTTCTCAATTTGGACCTGGTCCTTTATTTGTTGTATAAAGTTTTCTACCTCTTGGGGCTCCCTTATATTGTGCATTTTATTACGCCACATTATTCTAAGGGCCACGGGGAACTTCATCTGAACATTTGCCCCAGGGATTTTAGCTCTTGCATGTGCTGCCCCAGTTCCCACTGTCTGTCTTGTGTGGCTTTGCATATGTCAGAGCGGATCTTACAGGACCAGTTGTCTTTATTTTGTGTTCCGCTTTTTAAGCCTTCGCTTAGGATTTTTTCCTTTAATGTGTATGTCTTGAAATTAATTAAATTTTTTCTAGGGGGTTTTCTTTCTTAGTTTTTCCTGAACGGATCCTTTGAACCCTTTGAATATCCTCCATCAGGTTGCTAGCTTTGGTCCAGGGAAAGTATTCTTCAAATAGAGAGACGATAAATGCCTTGATGTCTGCCCCTTCCATGTTCTCAGGTACGTTTAGCACTCTTAAGTTGTTTTTTCTTCCCTGGTTCTCCAGTGATTCCAGCTTCTCCTTGATAGCACGTTCACTGTCTTTTAATGAACTAATGCTTTTTTGATTCATGGCTACTTTTTTGCTGAGAATCTCAATTGTCGATTCTACTGCCGTGACCCTCTCTCCTAGATCATTTAATTTTTGGTCTAGGTTCTCACATACTTCGTGTATTTTATTCTGGTTTGCTTCAGATATTGCAAATTTTTCCCTCATCTCTCCCATGATTTTATCCATGAACATCTCCATTAGTTTCCCAGTTTGGTTGTTTATCAATGGTTTGTTTCCATCTTGGTCGAAAGACTGTTCTGAGATTTCAGGGAGTTCTACTATGGGTTGCATTGAGGCTTCTTGATTTGACTCTATTTGTGGTACCGTGCCAGAGGGTATATTTTACATTTCTTCACTTGTTGTCTGCACTCTCTCCCCTGGTATTTTTAGTGCTAGCTTCTTCTCTGTCGAGGGGATTATATTTAGCTTGTCACCAGTGGATGGGAATAGGGAGGCTTTCTTGTTCAGAGGTGAGGGGTTACCCTCTCTCACTTGCACCAACTGTTGGACTTTAAAGAACGATCTTAAGGAAGGAGTCACTTTGATTTTTTGTTTTGATACAAGCGTCCCTTGTTCTCTTAGCTTCGTGGATCTGGATTTTATATTTTCTGATAGTTCCACGAGGTTGGGAGATATCCTCTGTTTCCTTCTTGTGCTCCTGGGGGGTCACAGTCTTTTTTGGGGGAGGCAGGAGGTTTTGTTTAACAAGCTGACGATTTCTAAGGCAGTAAGTGGACCTCCCCCTGCTCCCACTCTCTGATATTGTTTCTGGCTCAGTTTGGGATTGAATTTCTCCTTCCCGCCTGTCCTCACTCCCACCTTCTGCCGTTCCTGAAGAATATCGTTTCCGCCCTACAAGTAAATTCGGGGCTGCTGCTCCCTGATCTCTTCCCCCCCTCGTACCTGTATCTTTGATGAGTTGTTGATGAGTGGTTGCAGTTATTCAATGTCTGTTTTTTCTGTTCTTTTGGCTGCTGGTTGCTGGTTACTGTATACACTGTGTACACTGTATTCCTCCGCTTCTGCTCCTAGGGCTCGGTGAGGTCTTATTTCTTTTTGCATCCGTTTAGAATCCCCCGGAAAAAAATCAGTGTGCAAGATGTTTTGTTTGTTTTGTTTGGTTTGCAGATTTCGCCACCGTCCTGTGCTGGAACCCCTTTTCGCCGTAGTCGTAGCCTTCAGCTTTTTTTCTCGCTGAACTTCAGCAATTCGTCCTTGTTTTCAGGTTTGTTTCCGTACTCCACCCCTATCGGCGTCTGGCAGCAGAAACGCTTCCCTGAAACTGACAGTGTTTCACTCAGCAGATCACCTTCCTGGCTGAAAGCAGAACCGCCGCCTCTACCTCCTGTGCCCCGGAACAGGAGGGAAATACTTCCAAACGCTTTGTGGCAGCTTTGTTTCGCTCCCAGTGCCACAGCCCAGATCCCGGTGTGCGATGGACTGCTTGGCTCTGGGTGCCTTCCTCGGGGCGCATAGATCATGCCGTAGCTTCAAGCCAGCCTCGATTTCCATACAAGAAGCAGGTAGAGTGCTATGGAAACGCTTAATTAATTAATTTCACTATATACGCTCTAAATCATTCTTTGTACGGGAAAGTGTCTCTTTTTCTATGATTTCGCATTGGTGAGATGATCGGAGCTCCCGACCGAGCGTTTTCAGCCGGTCGCCATCTTCCTCTACCCCCAAAGCCCTACTCTACATTACACCTGTGTCAGGTATAACGTATGCAGGGTGGGCGTTCCCATGCAGGAAAGCCTCATAAAAGTGACGCAGTGAAATCTACAAGATTTCACTGACTCACTTTTATGACGCCACTGCATCGAAACCTTGCGCCTGCTTGAAGCAGGTGTAAGGAGTGATGCAGCATGTTAGGATTAGGCATTCCTAACCATTGCTGGAGTTGCGTCATATTTACGACACAACTCCAGCAATACGCTGCCCTTACGCCGAATAGATGCTTCACGCATCAGTCTATCCTTGTGCCACGGTGCGCTGCACTGTAAATGCAGCGCATCTATGGTACTGCAAGGGTTTTTTATGGGTCGCAATTTAACTGGTGCATCCCAGCTAAAAGGCAGGGATGCAGCCGTTCTTGTAAATCTGCCCCTAAATATCCCAGAATGCACTCTCTTTGCTACAGTGAGTCTTTGGCCTTATAATGCCTATGGCATTTACACAGATTGAATAAATGACGCCATGGGTCACCTGATGGTACAGTTCTGTCATTGCCTCACATCATACTTTCAGACACATATTGCATTTAATGCACTTACCAGCTCTGCTGCTCATGCTCTTTCAGCTGAGCATTAGGGGCTGGCAAGGCTGCCCTCAGAACCCTCCTGTACAATGGCGAGAGGTGGGGCCTGTGCATATGGTGCTTGGAAGACTGGCCCAATATTTCCGGGACCTACAACCTGGATCATCATTTAAGGTCCTCCTAGCGCTTACAACATGCCCTGCTTTGACGCTCATACACTCCCACTGCATTGAAGCTGTTCGCATTGGTGGTCCAGATTCTGGCTCCCGCTGCATTACTCAGCTGGTCTCTTCTAGCACCCTCTCTGCTAACTGGTCCTATTCCCTTTTGGTGACAGGGGGTGCTTTCTTCTCAAGACCCTCAGCCATATAGGGGGAAGTTTGAGTGTACAGGGCAGCAGGATGGTAGAGGATCTAATCTGGTGCAGAGGATGACTCAGAATGAAAAGAAAATACATTCCAGCAACTTCCTGTGATTTATTTCCTGCCTACCATTTCCTGTATGAAAATCGATGGTTCCGGCCTGTTTTCGGAGTCTCCGCCGGAGTGCTTACTCTCTTGCATGAGGAGCAGACACATCGCTCTTTGAGCGGAGATCTCAAAAATGGACCAGAACGCAATGTTTACAAAAAGAAACCTTAGGAATGTGAGACAAATGGTAGAGCAGGCAATGTAAATAAGTTTGGACAGGGAAAATGGTGTGAACAGACACAACATCACATCCCAGGAAAGTTTGTTCCTTTTCATCATGGTACATGCAGTCCGCAATTTGCGCTCTCCTAAGTGTTGACTGTAATGTTATACCAAAGTCAGGAGAAGCAGTGGTGTGTATCCCCAGACATATAGGGCCTGATTCTAAAAGTGCCTCATCATTCATGGTGGAGGTCCCTCAGTTATGGGGGAGTCGTTGCAGTTGGGGGAAAATCCTCCACAATGCAACAGTGAAGTCCCTTTGTTAATCAGGACCCCATTGTCAAAAGGTCCTGGGAGGTCTCACACATGCACATACATTTACTCCTCTGAGCCAATGGATTCCTTAGGGATGAATTTCCAACACTATTTGATGACATCTGGACATAACGTATTGCATGCTCAATCTTTTGACTACTGTCAACAGCTGTTGTTTACATACATGGAGTGTGGCTTGCAAAGTAGGAATTTTTGGACAGTATTAAATATCAAACTATCATCCGACAACAGACTGTAAACCACATGTTGTTTATAACACCACAGGTTGCTCAGGTGAATAAAGTGGTAACCAGATTTGCATACCCTTCCCTCTGTTCTGTGCAAGAGCCCGGTTGCCCGGATTCAGTCCTAGTTGAGGGTTCAGAGGTATGTTTAAGCCACTACTTAAAACTATGTTGTGTAAGACATAACAGGCTACCATGATCTTACACACAGCTTCAGGGGAGTACAGCTGCACCCCTCCCCCCGTACAGTAAAGATATATGAATTGTGACTTCAGGAGACCAAAAGTATGCTCTATAATAGCTTGAGTGCCTTTGAGTGCGCTATTGTACCTATGTTGAGGTACAGTGGATGCACGTCTGTACAGTGTAAGAAGATGAGTGGAGAGTCCATACCCAGCATCACGTGTGGAGGGAAATTAGGGAATATGATTATGTCTCTCTTTTATCTGTACAGTACATGACCTATTCTTTGGTACATGCAGTGTCTGTTGAGGCCGTGTATGTGGCATGATGAATATTGTTGTAAAATGGTTGTTTATGTGAGATAATATTTATACATTACATTAAATGTTTTGTGCTTGTGTACTTACCCAGAAGCAACATGTTGCCATATTCTCCTACTGCCATCTTCTGGGCAAGAGGTGACCTGTGAAATATGTAGCTGTCATGGGTACTGCCTGGAAACACTGCAGGCACATCAATTAACCTACCACTGGAATCACAGCCCTGCACATTGATGGAATACTATTGGTGTATGTTGCAGAAGATGTGTGCAATTTGGTGAGGTGGCCTAAGAGCCACTTGGGTACAATCAATTGCACACAGCACACGAGAAAAGTGAGAAATGAGGTTTAAATCCCTAGCTACCCTTTGCCTCCTGACCAGTATTTGGGGCATTCTTGTGCAGAGATGGGCTCTCCTATTTACGCAGCTCATATCTGATGCAAGCATACGGACTGGCTTCCTTGTGAGAAATCCCACAAGGTCACTGGAGACCCTTTGGAATGACCCTGTAGTAAACACATGGAGAGCAGTTAGGATCTTGACATAGGCTGATATGACATGGGAGTGACAGGTCACAGAGTCAAGTTCCTGCTCCCACTCATGAAGCATCTCCAACAGGAAATCTGAGAGGAAACGATATCTGGCCCTGAAATCTTGGCTGGACATCCCAAATAGGTTTATCCTTTGTCTGAAATTCCTCTCTACTCTCCTCCTCCTCTTCAAATCTTCTTGGCGCATGGCAAGGGGCAGAGCAACAAACACATTCAGCGACATGTTGAAAGGTCTGAAAGGGTTTGTATGTGGTAGCTCTTACACAGTTGTTTTGGATTGTAGGCAATATCCATCCAGCCCGATTTGGAGATTCTGTCCGGACTCTGAAGATTCCGCCAGACACAGGAGATTGTAGCCCGGGTGCAGTGATTCCATCCCGACTGGCGAGATTCTGGCCCGACTGCGGACATAAAGATACAAGTCGTAAATGACCTCTGTGAATAGCAAAAGTCATAAAATTAGACTTTTGTCTCAGGTAACCTTTGTGAATTGGGCCCCTAGTCATGCAAGACTGGTATAAAGTCGAAAAATATGGCAGACTGTGATGTAGCATGGTTCGGATACAAAAAGCGTATTGGGCCCAGTCAGCAGTTCCATTCAGACTTAGATAACATTTTGAGAAAAGGTTTCTGAGAAGGTAAAGATCAGCAAGGCAATTCTGCAGGTAGTGTCCGAGGAGGGTGCATCATCATCGCGGGATCTTGATTTAAAGTGGCAGTGAAGATTTTTGTGTTCAGACTTAGTCTCTGTTTTGGAAGTTGAAAATCTCTAGCCGAATGATGCAGGAGGATGTAGCCATAGACAATTCCAGTGTTTCGGGTACCCTTTGGTGAAGGATTGCTGAGCAGGATTTGCTGTTGTGGATAAGAACGTATCAGGAGAAACGGCAAAGTAAATTTGAATGGCGATGCTTCTCAGGTGGATAATTAAGCTGGCAGGTCCTAGTCTCCACTCAGTTCTCAGAGCAGGTTTTGATTTTGGCCATCTGGGCATCTTTCGTACCATGACCAAAGGGTCCAGTACTGATAGGACACCCCATTGGGGGTACAGGACTCACTCAGGTTAGGTCCAGGTGCGGGTTCAAGATGGCGGGAGCCTTTTGTGTCGCTGTGTCCCATTTATGCACACCTAATCCCTCTATTGTGTGACTGTTTGGGTGGCATTCACAAATTCTAACTCTCAGTTTTACCCAGTCATGTGATCCAAGACAGGCTGCAGGCACAAAAGGGCTAAGGGCAGAAAAATCCCACATGTGTAAAAATGGCATTTTCAAAATTCTAATTAAAAATCTGACTTTATCATTAAAGAGGATTTTTCATTGCAATTTCATAGATACCAAACATGAACTGGCTACCTGGTCCCAATCAAAATTTAGCAAACCAGTGTTATCCTAAGAGACAGGTAAGCCTCACAGTAGTGAAAAATGAATTTAGGAGTTTTTCATTATCAGCACATGTCTGATCTTTTAATTACAATGCACCCTGCCATATAGGCTACCTCGGACCTACCTTAGGGGTGACTTATATGCAATAAATGGGAGTTTAAGGCTTGACAAGGGAGTTATTTGCCAAGTTGAACTGGCAGTTTAAAACTGCACCAAGTCTGCAATGGCATGCCTGGGGTATGTTTTAAGGTGCTACGTAAGTGGGTGGCACAATAAGTGTTCCAGGTCCACTAGTAGCATTTCATTTACAGGTCCTGGATATATGGTATACCACTCTACAAGGGACCTATAAGTACATTAAATTGCCAATAAAGTGTACGGTGATCAAACCATGTTTAGGGGAGTGAGCACAAGCATGTTAGCACTGGTTAGCAGTAGTAATGTGCACAGAGTCCCAAGGTCACACAAACAAATATCAGCACAAACATGGAGGTAAGTAGGCAAAAGGTTTGGCTGAAGACCACCCTTAGGTTGACAGGTCTAACACAGGCTCACTACTGAGTCTATGTGTTTGCAATGTCTAAAGTGCAGAGGCGCAACTAGACCCGAACATCAGGTGGGAGGGACTAACACTTCAAGCAATGGGTAAATACATGAAAATGGAGGGATAAAATGTGTATTTTAAACATATTAATCAAATCTGTTACAATACATCAAACACGTTTTAGTGGATTTGAAAATGTTCATAGTCTACTGACAAAGATCACTAAAAAGGTAAATGAGTGAATTGATAGCAAAAAAACAGTTTCTACAGAATTTAACGGAAACAATTTAAAACTAGTTTTCGCCAAGTTATTAAAAGATAATGGTCCTTTGTGCCAATTATCTGAAACTTGCTTCAGTGAAATGACAAGAGGCACATGAAGTATTTTTAGCACAATCTTCAGACAGACCCTCCTGTCTGGCTGTTGTCCAGCGGTATATTTTCAATCTGCTCAGAGAGACGTTACATTATATTCTTATTTGAGGCCAAACGCATATAGACATATAGACATATGGGCGAGCCAGATTGGGAAAATTATATTAAAACGGGGGACATTTGTATGTTCCAGGAAACTTGGGCACGAGAGGACTATGGACACCAAGGCTATGCATCATTTTCCATTCCAGCACAGTGGGAAGGCAAAGGTCGTCCGTCTGGTGGGCTTACGACCTGGGTAGCTTCTCATTTGGGCTGTGTGGCCACCCGTCGACCGCTTAATTCCGAAGACATACTTGTGGTCTCGTTACTCTGGCCAAACAATGTTAAACTTATGCTGGTTAACCTCTATTCCAGGCCGATGGGAAGGGCAAAGGAATCACCAACCATTGATGAACTTTCGAGCCTTTTATCTGAACTGTCGAATGATTCATATTATGTGGTGGGTGGGGACTTTAATTCTCATTTTGAGCCATTACCCGGCCTTTTGGAAGGGCTTTCAGTGGAAGAAGATGCAAGGTGGGCAGTTCCCGCGGTGGAAGCATCTCCCACGAAAGCTTGGTCCCCACTAGCACTACAAATTACTGCTCTTACCCTAAGGTTCGGAATCAGAGCCTGTAATGGGCGGATGAAATCCGATACTCCAAGTAAAACCACCTATAATAGACGGGGGAGAGAGTCGCGTTTGGACTATGTCATGGTCCAATTAACGAGGTGGGCTACAATCCGGGACTTTAGGGTGATGGATAGGAGTGAGAGCGACCATAATGCCCTGGAGCTTGACCTGGTGCACCCAGGCCCCATAGCCTTGGGGCCTATAGTGGAAGGGAATAAACCCGCGCTCCTCCTGGATAACAGCAGGAGAAGAATTAGGTGGGAAAATATGGTCGCAACCAAGGACAAACTTCCCCTACTATATGCTGAGATTGTCCCTATTTTGGAAGCCGTGGGGAGTTTTGACATTAAGGAAAATAACATAGACTCCCAGACCAGAGTATTTAATGCCCATGAGGACCTCACAAAAATTGCGGCACTACACTTTACTAGTAGCTCACGTAAGACCAGAGAGAGGCCCCGAGCCAAAGCATTGTGGTACAATCAAACATGCAGACGGGCTAAATCAGAACTTCTCAAAGTAGTCAAGGAGGGGGTAGGAGGAGAACTCCTGAAACATAGCAGGCAAGCCTATAAAAGGCTCCTTGACCAGGCTAAATTAGAATGGGAAGAAAATCAGTGGGAAGAACTCACAAAGGCTTTAGCACTCCAAAACCAACGGTTGTTTTGGAGGATAGTGAATGGGGGGTCAGGGAATCTACAATCGGCACTGGAGCCAAATATAGCACCTGGGGTTTGGCAGGCCCATTTCCAGTCGCTCTATAGCTCTGAGCCAGGAGAACTCCCTGTATCTATCGAGGTGGAGGGGTCGGGCCACCAAGGGGAGGCAATTACGCTGGGCGAGGTCATTGCCGCTATCTCGGGCCTGGCTTCTGCAAAGGCGCCGGGACTGGATAGCTTACCGGGGGACCTGTTTAAACAGGAGCCCATCGTCTGGGCACCTTATCTCGCGGCCCTTTTTAACAGTGTTCTCGGTGGGATGGAAATCCCTGGTACTTGGCTGGGGGCAGAGGTGGTCCCTATCTTTAAAAAGGGCTCCCCTCTTCTCCCAGCCAACTACAGGCCAATCAGCCTGATTGATGTACCGCAGAAACTGTTCGGCAGGGTCTTGCTGAACAGGCTTCAGGACTGGATAGAGGAGGTGGGAGCCCTCAGTCCCTATCAGGCGGGGTTTAGGAAGGGGGTATCCACAGTGGACCAGGTTTTTAGATTAAATCTAATCTATTGGAAGACAGCAAAGTTCGACGGCGGCAGTTTGTACACAATCTTTGTGGACTTACGGGCCGCTTTCGACCTGGTCCCCAGGGGGAAACTCTGGAGCATCCTGGCAGAGATGGGCGTCCCCCCAGACATCCTGTCAATCTTACGGAGGCTCCATCATGGAAATTATGCCCGAGTGAGGTGCGGGAGGTCGGGGGAGCTGACTGATAGGTTCCCCGTTGGCCGAGGGGTAAGACAGGGCTGTGTGCTGGCGCCGACCCTGTTTTGCCTTTTTGTCAACGGGGTAATCGCCCATCTCAATGCCACTGATTACACCGACGCCCCTAAACTAAACGGCCACAGGGTGCCCGCAATTATGTTTGCGGATGACACCCTGTTGCTTTCAAAAACCCCTATGGGTATTCAAAGGATACTTGACTCCTTCACTGCATTCTGCCTTGATAGAGGGTTAGAAATTAATGCCACTAAAACCAAATTTATGGTTCTAAACCCGAGCCAAAAATTGAGCCAGAATCCGCAACTGGGAACCGCGCGGCTCGAGAGAGTGGCCACCTTTGAATATCTGGGTGTGACCCTCAACGAAACTATGACCTGGGGATCCCACCAGAGCAGGGCAAATCTTAAACTCGTGCAAACTACTGGGGGCATTGCACGAATAATGATCGGCTCGACGTACCGGCCATTGGGCTCTTTAATTCAGATATATAAGGCCCAGGCGAGGGGAGCAATCATGTACGGGGCTGAACTGTGGGGGCACATGCCCTGTCATAGCCTCTCTGTAACAGAAAATAAGTTCATAAGAAGGGTGGCTGCTCTCCCCCCGAGCACACCGCTTCTTCCATTGAGGCTTGATTTAGGATTACGACCATTAGCTGATGAGATAGGCCTGAGACCCATAGCCTTTTGGCGCAGGCTATGGAGCAGTAACGATCTCACGGATTACAGGGCAGAACTGGCCGAACTATTGAAACACCCCAAGGTGCTTAGTGTCCCTTGGGTTAAAAACATTCAAGCCACTTGCATGGACTTGGGGCTCCCTGATCTATGGACAGACCCGGCCACGGCAGCACTCAATATCTCCAAGAAGTCTCTGTCGAATTTATATCATGAACGCAAATTGGCAGGGGCCATAGCTGCCCAGCCAGATGGGTCCTTATCAGCTGTGTTCTTGCAAAGCAAGGACACCTATAGGCTTGAAAAGGCCCTGGACCCTATTTATCCCATACTTGCCAGAAAATTGTATCTCCAGTGGCGGTATGGCACATTGCCCCTCCGGTCTTTTACTAGTTTGTGGTCGTCGGCTGCCCCTGTAAAGCATTGCCCTGTGTGCGAGGATAGGGAGGAAAACGACCTGCATGTGGTCTTTTTTTGCCCAGCCTATAGGGCAGCCAGAAAGTATTGGCTGCTTCCGTTGATAAGGAACATGGGTGGCAGGGAATATGCACCAATGTACAGGATTTTAAAAACTGATGCTACTGGCCCAACTGTTTTCGCACTTTCTAAGTTTTTTACCAATGTGTGGTTTACACGAAACCGTTTTTAAAAAAATGTGGGGTAGTGTCTAAACATTTTTCAAATCCATTATAAAGTTGTTTAACCCTGTACAGACTTTTTTTTATATGTATCCAATATTTTACCTGTAATGATATTTGTATATGTGTTTTTTTCTTTTCTTGTATTGTGCATCTTTTATGACCAAATGGTCGAAATAAAGATTGGAAATGAAATATAGACATCTCAGAGTATTGAGTTTAGTGGGTTAACATACCTTATTTTGGGATGTGTAAAAGGCAAGTCTCAAGTTTGATTCCTAATGCATCATCAATTTCCACTGAGATTAAATAAGTGAATGCCAATGAGATGCCAATATTTACACCTGCTAATTGCTCTGTCTGGAAACTGAGCTATTGTACCTCAAAATAAAATAGCTATTGTTAGCACCCAACATTGAGCAGGTCTCATATGAGATATGAGAGCTCCATCCAGAAGACAGATAGAAAAGACAAAAAAGTTAGTTCTTTGAAATGAATGGTGTTCTAGCATGCAAAGGAAGCAAGTATTCCTTCAAGTTCGAGCACACGTTAATTGTACAGCTAATGGACAGTGTCCTGTAAAGACATCACTCCAACAGAAATCATACCTCTTAATAGCATATGTATATCATATGTTGTAACAACAACTACCATGCTTTTTTCTGGTCGGAAGCCTGCAGCACATTAAGAGTAAAATCCACTAAAGTATCAAGGTTGTTTTTAAATCATACAGAGGCAATGTGCATTATAAAATCAACATTTATTACAGCTTTCTCATTTGTTAAAAATGAATGACCATAGTCCCCTAAAATTCATGTTTTTTGCGAAATCCACAAAAACAATATATAATAATAATGAATCGATCAGGTTTTTCGGTTTATAATGATTTATCAGAGAGTAGTTATCACAGGGGGGGCTCCCTCTATGCAGCTTTTATCGATCTAAAGTCTGCATTTGACTTGGTTCCACGTAATAAAATGTGGAGTGTCCTTTCGGATGCAAGGAAGCCTCAGGAGCTACTAGCCATATTAATTAAACTGCAAACTTCGAACCATGCACAGGTTCGATGGGGCTCAAAAGGTGAGGTTACCGATAGATTTCCTGTCCTAAAGGGTGTGCTCCAAGGATGTGTCCTGGCACTCACGTTGTTTTCCCTGTTCATTGATAGGGTGGTCCACTATTACTCTTCATGCCATACAGATGCCCCTACTTCGCCGGGGCTGAAGATACCACTGCTCATGTTCGCGGACAACACCTTGATCCTTTCTAAGACATAGAAGGGACTACAGGCTGCACTGTCCAGGTTTGAGGTGTTCTGTCATGATCATGGGCTGGTGGTAAATGGGTTCAAGACAAAGTTCATGGTTTTTCATAAACACAAGACCATTAAAAGTAGTGTGTACATGAACAATGTCCTTTTAGAACAGACAGGTGCGTTCACGTATCTGGGGATTACCTTAGGCAGGAAACTCAACTGGAAGCCGCACATTGACTTGTTAGTGTTAAAACATGTACATTTGGCAGGAGCTCTTGAAAAAGAGCATAGGCTTTTGTTCATCAGGCCAATAGCCCCTGTTCTTAAGATATACCACACCAAGCTCATCACTTCAATCCTATATGGTGCTGAATTATGGGGTTATGAGAACATTTCTCCTTTGGTATTAACCCAGAACAAATTTGTCAGAGCTATCACAGGCCTCCCGCAATCATCCCCATTGTTGCCCCTCTTCATGGATTTGGGTAGCGTATGCATCGAGGATCTTGCCCGATATAGACCAATAGCATTTTGGAGACGGCTCTGGGTTCCCCATGAGCTCTCCCAATAAGCTAAATCCCTTTTGGACTTTAGGGGGTTTGGATGTTTAGGCAAGATCAAATGGCTACAGAATATTATAAAAACACCCTGTGTGGGATGGGGATGAGTGGTCTATGGGAGCATCCAGAAGAAAATCCATTTCCGTCTAAAAGAGAGTTCAAGGCTACCTATTGGATATGGTTAAGAGCAATTATTTTTCTTCAAGTACTAGGCCCAACCTGTCCAGGGATTTTCTGATGCTTAAACAGGACTTTGTGTATGAAGCTTACTGGGATGTCATTCTAAGACCAATGGACAGGAAACTATACCACCTGTTTAGGGTTGGCTCTCTTCCGATCAACGCCTTTACAAGTGAATGGCTTCTGTATGGGTCAGATCACTGTCCTGTTTGTTCAGCCCAGACGGAATCCGGTAAACAGACATAAAATCGACTCCAAAAAATCAACCGGACATAATATCGAGTTCAAAATATAGACTGGAAAAAATATCGACTGGACAGAATATAGACATCAAAAATATCGTTTTTAAGGTAAGTAATGTAATATCGAATGTTAAAAATATAGACAGTTAAAATATCGAAGTATATAATATAGGTAATTAAAAATATCTAATTTTTAATAGTATCTAATTTTTTATAATGTTTTTTATGTTATTATATGTGTGAAAATTGTGTATTTATGTTATAATTAATTTTAAATAATGAAATTTGTTTTTTATTTTTTGCGTAATTAAATTCTGTAGCGGGTTGTGGGTTTATAGGGGAATAGGGTGGGAAGTAATTTAATTGTAATTAATTAAATATGTAAATTATTTATTGTTAATATTTTTTAATTCATTGTTAATTAATTTATATTTGGTAAATAATTACATTTTAATTGGCAATTAATTTTAATTAATTGAATAATTGCTAATTATGTTAATTTTACTAATTTATTTTCCGTAGCGGGTTGTGGGTTTATAGGGGAATTGGGTGGGAAGTAATTTAATTAAAATAATTTAAATATGTTAAAAAATGTGTTGGTATTTTTTTAGAATTAATTGTTAATTAAAATTTTATGGGTAATTAATTAAATTTTAATTGGAAATTAATTTTATTTAATTGATTAATTGCTAATTATGTTAATTTTACTTATTTATTTTCAGTAGGGGGTTCTGGGTTTATAGGGGAATAGGGTGAAAAGTAATTTATTTATAATTAATTAAATAGTTCAATTTATTTAATTGTATTTAATTTGAAATAATAGATAAATAAGTTTGAAATGTTAACTACATACATTTTAATTTGTAATTAATTTGGATTAATAGGTAACAAATAATAATAATTAATTTTAATTTGTAATTTTAATTAATTGTTATATTAAAATAAATTGGTAATTACTTTAAAATAATTTGTTATAGATATTAATTTATATTTTTTTAAATAATATATGAAGTATTTAATTTCCCTACTGTTGCACACTCTGGAGAGGGAATAGTAATTTTTACCCCTACCCTATCCAACGCTTTCCCTACTGTTGCACTCTTTGGAGTGGGAATAGTAATTTTAACCCCTACGCTATCCAACGCTTTCCCTACTGTTGCACTCTTTGGAGTGGGAATAGTAATTTTTACCCCTACGCTATCCAACGCTTTCCCTACTGTTGCACTCTTTGGAGTGGGAATAGTAATTTTTACCCCTACGCTATCCAACGCTTTCCCTACTGTTCCACTCACTGGAGTGGGAATAGTACTTTTAACCCCTACGCTATCCAACGCTTTCCCTACTGTTGCACTCACTGGAGTGGGAATAGTAATGTTTACCCCTACGCTATCCAACGCTTTCCCTACTGTTGCACTCACTGGAGTGGGAATAGTAATTTTTACCCCTACCCTATCCAACGCTTTCCCTACTGTTGCACTCTTTGGAGTGGGAATAGTAATTTTTACCTCTACGCTATCCAACGCTTTCCCTACTGTTGCACCCACTGGAGTGGGAATAGCAATTATTACCCCTACGCTATCCAACGCTTTCCCTACTGTTGCACTCACTGGAGTGGGAATAGTAATTTTTACCTCTACGCTATCCAACGCTTTCCCTACTGTTGCACCCACTGGAGTGGGAATAGTAATTTTTACCTCTACGCTATCCAACGCTTTCCCTACTGTTGCACCCAATGGAGTGGGAATAGTAATTTTTACCCCTACGCTATCCAACATTTTCCCTACTGTTGCACTCTTTAGAGTGGGAATAGTAATTTTTACCCCTACGCTATCCAATGCTTTCCCTACTGTTGCACTCTCTGGAGTGGGAATAGTAATTTTTACACTTACGCTATCCTACGGTAATAATATTGATTATTATTTAATTATATTATGTTACTATATATATATGGTTTAACAAATATGATTGTACATTTTTTTTTTATAACTTTCATTCATTATTTAAATATTATAAGGTAATTTAAGTATTTTTAAGTATATTTTAGTAATTCATTTTTAATATTAATTTAATTTAACACTGTTTTTAATAACGTCAATTTTTTAATTAAGTATATTTTTGTAAACGATATTTTGTAGTCGATATTTTTGTACTTACCTGTTTGTAGATACAAACTCGATATTCTGTCTGTCGATATTTTGTCAACGATATTTTTTTAACTCGATATTATGTCCCTCGATATTATGTCAGTGATCCACGGAATCCATATACCACGTCCTCTTTGTATGTCCGGCCTATAAGTTACCCAGGGCCAAAAGGCTGAAACCCACTTGTATGAATGTGGGTACTAGATCTGCCATGGAGGCGCTAAAGATTCTGCAAACATCTACCAATGAACCAATAGTTAGTGCCATGGCGAAATTTCTGTGGGTCTGGCTTATCCGATCCAAAAAATTAAGAGAAACCCAAGTCTTGCTATAACTACCCTGACGTCATGTTATAATAGTGCGGCTCCATTAATGAAATCACAGTGGTGTTGAATCATGTTATATCCTATATATTGCACCATTGGATACCTACTGTTTTTATTATGTTTTTAATACTCTTGAGCTTTTTCCGTATGGTATAAACCCTTGTACTAGTTACTGTGCTTAGTTATACCCTAATGATTGTTATATACTGCTCTGTGTTTTTATTCCAAGTGTTTTAACTCAACACTGTCTGTACTATCTTTTATGATTATTTTAATCGAAATAAAGACATAATGAAATCAAATGAAATAATGAATGAAATCATAATAAAGAAAATTGATATTAAATACATATCAAATACATCAATCACAAATTTGCAACATTTCTCATAGGCCATTTCCCAGAGTGAAAGCAAGTGCTGAATTCTATCATGATACAGTGTGTGTGTACACATGAAGGAAAAGCAATGGCACCACAATTTTGGGGTAAAGCAATGACACTTGTGCATTCATATTATCACAAAATAGTGTATGTACTAGACAAGAAGGCAAGGGCCACCCTCTAAAGGGACTGCTAGAAATCGGGCTCAAAATGGAATTAGATAGAAGAAGTACCTCTCAAAGTGAGATACCAATAATGACCAAGTGCCCACCTAGGGTTAGCCTCCTGGTTTCATAAATATGCTGACCAGACAACATGTCCCCAAGTTTATACTATAAACATATACTGGATACATTTGTAATGCCTAAATTACAATAGTAATCATGATACTGGGCAAGTGCCCAATAAACTTGGCGAGTGTACAGCTAATAGTTAAAAAGTACCAGTCAGTGCAATTAGATTGTGAGCGAAAAACGTTACACATTTAAGAAAAGGGCATGTATAGGGTAGACAATGATCTGAGATCAACCAATGTGTGTTGTCAGTTCCTCACTGCTATTCATCCCAATCTGTATTCTGGTGTTCTAATCAATGATGTATCTAGATTTAAGAGTTTGTAAAATGTTCTCTTTATCCCCACCTCTGATATGTTTCACAATACAATTAGTCCCCAAAACTTTCAGGAGATTGTTGTTTCTGTTGTGTGTTATTTGAAAATGATGAGCTACTGGATAATTAAAGCCATTACTAGTAATAGCTTCTAGATGTTGCAGAATCCTCATCTTGAGTGGGAGTTTAGTACTGCCCACATATCTTAAACCACATGGGCTTTCCAAGATATAAATGGCAAATTCTGTGGTACATGTAATATATTTGCGAATCTGCCTTGTTTTTCCATTTTCCATAGTGTAATTTCTACAGACCTGGCTATTTGTGTATGCTTTACAATAATTGCATGGATAGAAACCTCCCCTCTGTGTGCCTAACCAGCCAGTCGATGGTATGGGTTCCTGGACGCTATGAACTAAACAATCCTTCAACAACTGCAGTCTCCTGCATGTGATATGGGGGCATTGCCTAATAAACTACCAATAACGGGATCAGTTAATAGAAGACTCTGATGTTTTTTAAAAAGTTTTTCTGAATTGAAGGGATCTGCTATTAAAGGTGGTAATCAATCTAGGTTTATTGTCCTCAATTCTCTTTTTGCCTGTATCCTTGGTTTTGAAAAGGACATCAGTCTGCTTTACCCCCTCTATTTTTTAACTGGCTGTTTTCAATATTTTACGAGAATATGCTCACTTCATGAATCAATGTTTCATGTTTTCTTGTTCTTTGTTGAAAATGTCATCCCTGCTGCAGTTGTGGCGTGCCCTAAGGAGTTCCCCATAGGGTACACTGTGAATAAGTGGGCCAGGATGGTGGCTGAATGCATGTAAAGTGCTGTTGCCAGCTGTCTCTTTTCTAAAGAGTGATGAAAGCAGTCAGTCCTTTTCAATATGTATTGCTACATCTAGCAATTCACAGTAAGTTCTGCTTGTAGTGTAGGTAAAGCTTAAATTCAGGTCATTTTTCCCTAATACCTTGATGAATTCCCTAGCTGTACTCTGTTAGATTCAAATTCCCTTTCCCATGATGCTTCTGCCGTGCTGTTTTGATTAGCAGAGTGTGGCCAAAATGACATGGATTGATGCTCGCATTCAGTAACCCGTCCAGTATTCCTCGTAGTATGCAGGCCCATTGGCCAGTGTGACTCCATTTTATTTTCTTTGCAATCCCTATAAGACTGTCAGTGCCATGCTCATGCTAGGCCTTAGAATACAGAATAGCTTGCCTCAGCAGAACATTACATCTAGTTATATTTTCCGTTGCTGTTCAAGGCTGCAACTTGCTAACAATATGATTATTTTTGCTCTGCATTCCATTATATACATGTAGTCCTGCTCCCACGTTAAGAAGCGATGAGACCCGGCACCGTAACCTTGGGCTGTACATAGTGTGCCCATCTGGCAGGTGTTAGCTCATCTTTCTGTGCCATCATTGTTCGTGCCCGGCTCAGGCTGTTACTTTTCCACCCAAGGCGTGGCCGAAGTCTCCAGAAGGGGTTATCTTGTATTAGCAAAGGTTGGGGAGTCAGTCTCTCTCGAGCCATCCCACTGTGCAGGTTATGATGGACTCCTCTGCAGAGTAACAGTAATAAATACTTTGTATTCTCTAATGTCTGACTGACTCTTCACTTGGGAAGGCATATCAGGTGGTCTTAAGTACCTGCGTGGTCCTAGAGGGCCGCGTCCTTCAATTGGCCACCAAACAGGGACCCCAGGAAAAGGCCCCCTCACCCGGGGCCGGAGTGGTGTCTGGTTGGTCGGGCAGTTCGGGCCCCTTTACGAACAAGACCGAGCTTGGTTCTCGCAGCTGCTCCGCCCTCCTGATCTGATAGATCTTCTGCTAGTGGCCCTTGGTCGGGGTCCTGAAGGCGAAACCTTGGAGCTGACCGTTTGGTCCGAGGAGTCGGCAGCGGAGAATAACTTGCTCGACCTGTGTGCACAAGGTGAGTGAATTATTTCTTGGTAAATGGCGCAATTCTTGGTCGACATGCGCCTGTGAGCCGTGTTCTGGTAGAGTCTCTGACTGTCTTTTCTTGGACTTGGTGGGACTGCGGACCTTTGAGGGACACAGAGCACTTGAGAGCAGCCTGCCGGGCCAACTGGAAATTGGCCTTTTTGCAAAAGGTCCGGGACCGCTCGCAGGTTCTCTGCCAGGCCAACTGGAAATTTGGATTTGCTCTTGAAAAGGTCTGGAGCTGAAGCCTGTCCCCTCCTATCGTTGCATTCTTCAGACTGTCTCTGGTGCAGTTTGCGAACTGCCTTGCTCGAACTGCACAAGTTGACGGACTGTGTCTTGGTGCGGTTTAATACTGTCTTGGTTTGTACTTAATGAGTTTTCAGATCCTTGAGAAAGACACAGAGTGTTCGTGAACAGTCTGTCAGGCCAACTGTGAATTTGGCTTGTGTATGAAAAGGGACTGGAACTGTTTGAAGACAATCTGCCAGGCCAATTGGTAATTCGATCTATGTTTTGAAAAGGTGTGGGGCTAGAGCCTGTCTTCTTGAATGTGGTGCGAACTCTAGGCTGTCTACCTGTCTTGGTGCGGTCTTTTAATCGCTTTGTTCCAGGTTGAATTGTGGTTGATTGCTGCGTTTGGGTGTTACGAGGATTGTGGACCGACGTCGGTGGTGTTTGTGCAATACTTACTTGAGTGAGGAGCGATTGTGCTTCCCGGGCGGTGGTCCTGGTTTGTAAACAGCATTTATTCCTTTATTCTATTTGTATTATATTTGTGAGTGTTGTCTCTCCGTTAGGGACGGACTGTGTGCCTAATGTTAAGATGCCTTGTTTCAGTAAGTTTGATTGCTTTGGATGCTGATGCTGTTCTAAGAGTGCGCGGCTGGAAGAGCACCAGCCCTCCCCTCCGGAGAGTACCCCGAACTTTGACATGTATGTCGAAGACAGTATTGGCCTTATTATGTTTAGCATATTGTGGAATAAATATATGAGGGACAATACTGAGCTGCAATGACCACTTACTGGTTCTTTCAATGAACAAAAAATGGATTTCCTGCAGGATAAATTGTTCGCTAAAAGGAGTAGACAGTCCATGTTTGATTCTTTGAGGGTGTGGCAGAATGAAGCGAAGCAGCGGTCCATGAGAGAAGAGAAGGTGGCTAGAAGGAAAGAGACGCAAATGATTACACAGAAGGCAGTAGCCTATGATAGGGATCAAGTGGAGAAAGGCATAGAGCATGAGGACAGGAGGTTCCGGCTAAAAGTTGATAAAAGTTATGTGGTTAGGGAGGAGGGGGACAAACTAGTTGAGGAGCTTCTGGATTTTCGTCCTCCACCGCCCTATGCCCCACAGCGGATATACTTTATGGTCCCTGGTTCCTTGGCCCCATCTTCTGAGGTTGCTCACTCGGGTACTCCCAACAATGTTGCATCAGCCCCGGCCCCACGTGCTTCTCCTGTACTCATGCCGATGACGGGTACAGACACCGCCCCTTCCTCTGTGCTATCCTTTCCTTATTCTGACCAATCTCTGGGTTACGCCTTGTTCGTCACACTTCCCCTCATACCCACAACATTGAACCCCTATATGATGGTGCCTGTCTCGGCCTCTGCTCTCTCCTCAGTGAGTGCCATGCCTCAAACATCATTACCCCTGAGACCCCTACACGCGGATTCCCTGACACCAATTGGGCAGCAGTGCAGGATCGCCTGAAGAAATTGTTAGTGCGTTCAGCTTTGGGTCTGGAGGAGAAACAGGTGGTAGCGAATCAGGCAGCTCAGTGGGTTCAGCACCCGTGGAGGATATCTGGAGTGTGATGAAAGACTATCAGCCCTTCATACAAAGCATGCCCTCAAGCACATGTCAGCTACTCTGATACAGATGTAGGAGCAATGCTTTCAGGGCACTGCGCCTCAGATTATTTATGACATACAAGACCAAGTACATGTTACAGATATGGCTCAGAATGAAGTCTTTAGTAATGTGACTACACTGGTGGGTTACTGAGGCTGACTACTTCAAAAGGTTCCACTGTTAGGGATACAGCATCCCATGAGGGAGGTTCATCCCATTTATCATCCTGAAATACCTGAATTGCGCGTCTCTACTAATACTGTAAAAATATAGAGAGTCGATGCTCGGTTTCAAGAACAATAGGTCTACACGCCTTAGAAAAGCAGTGAGGTCCTCTCTCTAAAGGGTCATTTACCGGACCCGAGAAAAAATCCTACTGTATATTATAAAGAATTAACAGAAGCGGCCTCCTCGACAGTCATGACGCTGGCTGACATAGAGTTTGTTGGTACCGGTAGACGCATGGAGGCAGGTCCATACAGAGACCATACAGAGGAATTGGGGGCAGATGGGATGAGATTAGAGCATGGGATAAGGAGCTCAAGGCCGGTGAGAAGCCCACATCAGAGTTGTTAGCCTACATGCACTCTCTTATCCCACCGAAGAGAGTGGACTGGGATAAGTTGACTGAGTGTCGCAGAAGAAAGACAAGAGTGTGTCCGACTTCTTTACCAGATTTTAAGGGGTGTTCCTAGATTTCAGTGGCCAGGATTTGTCACAGGAGGGTGGTGCTTGGTGTTTTTGAATAGGTTTTACTAATTTACTCCCTGAGAGAGCTGCTTGATTTCAGGCCTTGGAGAGCACTTGGACAACATCCTCCCCATCAGGTATATTGAGTATGGCTCAGTATTATGAGCAGAGAGAGAATGAAGACAAGACATGTTAACCATAATCAAATGCACTGCCCATAAGGCAGTGGTAGATGATGTGGGGAAGTGTAGAAAATAGAAACCTTCTCAGGGGTCCCACTGATACTTGGTCCTTTAAACCAACAAAGAAGAAATTGGCACAGAGGCTGAAATATAAAAGTAACATCTTTATTAACCTCAAATGAGTGAGACTACGTCACACAGAAGCCTTAGCAACTGAATGAGGCAGTCTGAGGAGTACAGAAAACAGAGGCCTTATATATGCTTAGGGTTACATAGTCAGCATAAGACCAAGGGGCAGTCCTGGCTCATGTAAGCATGCAAAATGACTGATATGGACATGCAAGATCTGCTTGCTCAACAAAGTGGGAGGAGCTAACAGTTGCTAATTCTGGTGAACACATCCTGACATTTACAGACTAGGAACAGTTGCAAGGACAGCTACAAGCTCAATTGAGCATGTGCGAAGGTGGAAGATGCTGAATATAGTTTGGGGCAGATTTATGTCGGACTTGCGCCACGTTTACGCCGCCGTTGCGTGACGCAACGGCGGCGTAAACGTGGTGCATCCCTCCGACCCATTTACAACGTAACGCTTCTAGGCAGATGCGCCACGTTGTAAAGCCCTGCGCCACATGTGGGCGTTCCAGTGCAGGGTGGGCGTTCCGGGGCAGGTGCGCCTCCCAAAAGTGCCTGCGTGAAATCTACAAGATTTCACGCAGGCACTTGTGCGACGCTGCTACGTCAATTCCTTACCCCTGCTTGAGCAGGCGTAAGGACTGACGCAGCACATTAAGTATAGGGCACACCCGAGCATTGCTGGAGTCGCGACGCGCTTGCGACGCGACTCCAGCGATGCGCCGCCATTACGTCACGAGATGCGTCACGCATCTGCCTACCCTTGCACCAGGGTAGTTTTGCATGACGCATTTGTTCTGGCGCATCCCTGCTGATTTGCAGAGATTCGTCAGAACTCATAAATATGCCCCTTTGTTTCTAGGCAGATCACAAGAGCAGTCAACACTGAGGGAGGACAGAGCACATGGCGAGCACGAGGCAGCACATGGCTAACTAAAATGGCTGCCAGAAATACAAAATGGCTTTCAGCTCATGCTAACAAATCCGTCCAATATTTAACAGAGGGGTAATGCCTTTGCGGACCAAACAGCCAAAGAGACAACCAGAACAAAGATGAATAGGATGTTTGTAGTGGGGCCTGCTAGATGGGCTTCAGACAATGTGATGTTTGAAGAAACTGTGGAAAGGGTGAGGGAGATACAACGAGAAGTAACAGCAGCCAAATTGGCAAAGTGGGAGGAGAGAACAGGATGCTTAGATGAGGATGGGTGTTGGACTGATTTGTCAGATAAATGGAGGCGGCTGCAGCCCAAATGCCTATGTTTTCCCTGTAGTCACTATGGCCCATGGCCCAGCCCACATTAGTACAAAAGGCATTTGTAAGCTGCTAGATCCAGTATGGTAGAATGAGAATATCTATAAGGTTGCAACACAGTTAATGAGACACTGTATAGTTTGTTTGAAGCTCAAGGTAAACAACGTTTACAACAAAACTTTATCCCCGCGGGGAATCACAACGCGGTCGTTTTACTCCGCAAGTCAGAACAACGACTTGCGGAGGGGGGGTTTGGATTTAAAATCCAACACCTTCCCTAGTGTCCGCACAGAATGGAGTTGGAATAGTAAATTACACTATTCCAACTTCCAGCGCCCCACCTCCGCAAGTCAATGTTATGACTTGCGGAGTAATGGTATGCGGAATCACAACTCGGTTGTGATAACGACCGCGTTGTTATTCCCCGTGGAGAAAAAGAATGCGGGGTTTGATCATATATTCAAGCTCAATCCTGGAAAGGGCACCCATACACCTGCTGGTAACTTTGCACCACCTTCCTACGCTTTCGAGGTCATCCAAATAGATTTCATTGAAATGGAGCGAATAAACAATGTAAAGTACGTATTAGTGGTAATTTGTGCATTTAGTAAGTGGGTAGAGGCCTACCCAACTAAAGAGGACACAGCCATAGCAACAGCAAAGGTACTTCTGAAGGAGTATTTCCTACACTACGGATTGCCACGTGTGATCTGGAGTGACAATGGAAGCCACTTCAATACTAAAGTCATTGAGCTGGTGTGAAAGGGCCTACAAATCACACAAAAATTCCATGAAGCCAACCATCCTTAATTGGCTAGCCTTGTCGAGAAGTACAACGGTATTCTCAACCTGAAACTAGCGAAGATTCATGAAAGATCAGGATTGAAATGGCCAGATGCATTGCCCCTAGCACTAATGTCAGCAAGAGTGATTGCATATTCTAGGACAGGATTATCACCATATGAAGTAATTTTTATGTGCCCTGCTAATGTCTGGGGCGTCCTGAGACCTAAACATTTTTCAAAAATAGAATACCCTTTTTTAATTGATTATTTGTATGCTTTGTCTAAAGATCTGCGTTCTGTCGCCCTACAACCATTACCAGAGGGCCCCAGACATGGGATCCAGCCTGGGGATTTCGTCCTTGTGCGACAGTTTCAATCCAAGTTCTGCTTGGAGCCACGGTGGAGATGCCCCACCCAAGTGCTTTCGGCCACTTGTACAGCTGTGAAGGTGGATGGTCGGAAGCACTGGGTGCACACCTCCCACATCCAGAGGGTGCCTCTCTCGCTCCCGTATGATTCCTGGGTGAAGGAAGGGATTGTCAACCAGGACGAGGAGCTGGTTCCTCGCTATGTTCCCTTTTCTGAGAGGGGCACAGACCAACAAGATGAATGACAAGGTTTTGTTCAAGGGGATTCCCACTGAGATACGAGCTGCCTCGGATACTCCAGTCCCCACAACTCCGAGTCCTGAGTTCCGATTCTCAAAAGATTTTGAGCCCTTGCCCTTGTTTGTTGATGAGGAAGTGCCTGGGCACACTAAGTGCAATCTGCGGCTTGACGGAAGGACAGTGCACCAGCAGGGCAACACAGGAGTTAGGGAAGGACTTGAGTTTAGGGTGCAGGCCTTGCGCCTCTGGCGCCTGTCTTTGATTAGAGTGAAGAATTCTGGTGCACTGACCTGAACACTGGACAGGATTGTTGAGGGTATTTGCCCAGGATGGAAGTTGCCCTATCCTGAAAGAAAGATTGTTTTTAACAAGGGCCGCAATTGTTTTACTGGGTTGCAATTGTGCAGCTCCAACGTGGGAGAAAGAACATTTGATGAACAATAGCAGCCTGCCTGTGAGGCTCTGAAGGGCACAGGGAAGAAGGATACCCCTCTGGCTGGTAGTACAGCGGCTCCGATTTCCCCAAGTACTTCTTAACAATTCATCCCATTGGTCGTCCAATACCTGATGAGGAATAGCCCTTTGCAGCTCTCCGCTCCTATTCCCAAGGTCCTGTTTGTTCCACCTGACCCCTTAAGACTACAATTGTGTTTGTATGGATAATGTTGCTTTCTTTGATCTTTGTATTTGGCATTCTGTTTTTCCTGGAAGAAACATATCCTGTGCACGATTGGATAAGTACTACACCCACACCCCCGAACATGTTATTGGTACTTTAGCTAAGTAAAAAAATAAGAGGGGGGACCAGGAGCTCGTTCAGGTCCAAGCTCCACAAATGACTGTTAAATCACAAGGGACACTGTTCCATGTAGAGGGTGCAAGGTGTCACCCAGTCAAAAAAAGGAAAGATATAGAGTAGAAAAGATGAGAAGAACAAGGATGAAAAAGAGAGAGGCAGAGGTTCAACCCCAGTATCAAGGATCCAATCCCGAATGGGAGGGCCAAGTCTTGCCTCTTAGTTTCCCTCACACACCCTGAAGGATGTCATGCTTCATCATCGGGCTTTTGCTCCTCACCAGGCCAGCACTGCAATGCCTGATGGGCCCCCGAAGGGCCACTTTAACGGAGATCTTTAAAGAGAAAAGCTGTTTGGTGAGTGAGGGTGTGTGGGGTGGATCCAGTGGAAAAAGTGGTGAGGTGCGTGCAGGGGTAGATAATAAAACTACCAAGGGGTATCCACTTGTGAACTCTTTAATTGTGTGGTGCCCCTGGTAGGTTAAAAAACCAGAAGTTTGATGAGTTACTATGAGGCCTGATTGTCCCGTGTAACTTAAGGTCGACATGTTTCACGCCTTAGTAGTCTGAATAATCAATGATGTTTCTTCAGGACCTAACTGATACTGTGGATGTGCACGTCAGAAAAGAAGGGGGTTCCAGAATAGTGATGGTAACCAACAAGGGTGAGAGGTGACTTGGCGTAGACCGCAGGGTTAATTACCCTAATGTGTGGTCTGCAATCTCGACTGGAAGATATGCCCAAGCGAGGATGGTACCCTCACAAGATAGAGCAGCAGTCTTCCAAGGCTAGTCACCGCTGGTTGCCCGCACCCTATTGGGGTTGCGACGGGTGCCAGCTCTTAAGCACCTACCCTCTACCAGCGGCTGCCTGTGGGTTGCTATCAATTGACCACACACAAGAGTGAAAAACTGTTGCCTATGCCTTTATCCTATATTACTCGTTGTGAAGTTTGGTTTACATCGCTCAGTTTGATCCGTCCCTTCTCTCAACCAGACTCCTTGGAACACAGGGGCACTTGGCCTCATTCATCAATGACAATACAAGTGTACCCTCAACATAGATCACCACATGGTGCTTCCCCTGGAGATGGGCGTTTTGATCGAGTATTCCTGGCTTCATGCCTTAGAGCAATGACTAAAGGAAGAGCGGTAAATGGAACAGAAGAGGATAGAGACAGATTTTCGCAGTTCAATGTGACTGAATTTTACCAATCTTTTCAAAAACGTAACGTCACTAATGATAAGCCCATGCCCTTGGCGTTCGTAAATGTACTGTCTTCATTCTGCGTCCAGGGAATAGGGAGTATAGTGGTAGGGAACATTACCTGCAACACGACATCTATATTGAAGATGCCTAGGAGCCCGCCATTGATTCCATCACATAACATTTATTTTATTTGTGGAGACTATGGTTATGTGTGGTTACTTGAGGGGTGGTCCGGGCGGTGTTATCTCTCTTACCTCCTTCCCCCAGTATATGTGGCCCCTTCCAATTAACACAAGACACACAGACTGCAGCACAGGCATGCTACAGTTTCTCAAGTAAAGAAAATTGTCAATCCAGATAATATTGATCAGACAGATACATCCCTGCAGAAGTTCACTGATATAATGAAGAGCCTCACACCATTCTGGGGTCCCATATTCAATATTCGCAACATTAGGCATTTGGCAAGAGTAGTAGAAGGGGTCATTAACACATCAGCAGATGTACTCACGAATATCACAGTTGAGCTTCAGGCTACGAGACTGGTCTCGCTTCAATACAGAATGGTTTTAGATGTTATCTTAGCTGATAGGTGTGGAGCATGCCACGTCATTGGGATAGTTGCTGTGTATACAAACCAGACACTGCCCCGACTGCTAACTTAGCAATTCAGAAATTTCATAAGCTAGCTTCAGAGATCCATGTAGATAACGGTTCTTGGTCCCTCACGGGATGGCTCTGGGCTCTACTAATGTCATGGGGATGGAAGATTCTGCTTGTCCTAATAGGCATTTCAGGTGTCAAATTTACTTGCTGCCTGTGTATCCATTGTCTCCCAGTATGCTGCACCTGCTGTGTTACTCAGCTCACACCAACTCCTAGATGCCCTGGTCACAATAGTAAAGCTTTCAAATGATGACCACCGCGCCTCTGGCCTGGTTGCCCCCTCGCTCCTCCGCGCTCCTGCTCCAGAGACCCCTGCTGTGCCAGACCTTCACCAACGCCGAGAGCAGCGCCCCAGCCGCCGCAGGGCCGCCCGCTCAAACCGATCCCGTTTTCCCGCCGCTTCCTGCCGGCGGCCTCGCCCCCTCGCCACTCGATTGGTGGACGCGACCCCGCCTCCCAGCTGACCCGCCCTCCCGGCTCCCCTCTTATGTCGCCCCCCCAGCGACCGCGCAGCGGACGCGCGCAGCGGGAGCACCGATTGAGCGCCGAAGGTGCGACAAAGGTAAGCCCGTCTGCGCCCGTCCGCACCTGGACCGCACCCAGTGCCAGGACCCCTGGCCCCCACCGCCGGAAGCCGACCAGACGGACCTACGACGCCACCGAACTCAACGCACTCAACACCGGCCGAACCACGGGTTGCTACCGAGCCACACCGAGACGCACCCACGGACCCTTCATCTGCAACGCCTGCAAGTTCACCTGCAACCGGACCGGCTCCACTCCGGCAGTGCTCAAGACCTCGACGAGCAGCAACACCACCCACCTGAAGTGCATCCTGCTCAACACCCGCTCCGTCCACAGACACGCCGTCGAGCTCTGGAACCTGCTCGACACCACAGACCCAGACGTCGCCTTCCTCACGGAAACCTGGATGAACGCCTCCTCAGCGCCCGACATCGCCATCGCCATTCCGGACGGCTACAAGATCATCCGGAGGGACCGCGCCAACCAGACCGGAGGAGGCATCGCCATCATCCACAGGAACACCATCCGCATCACGACCGACACCGACGACACCCTCGCACCCGCCGAACACCTGCACTTCCAGATCCACGTCAACCCCAAGACCACCCTCAGAGGCACCCTGATCTACCGTCCCCCGGGACCCCGCACACAATTCAGCGAAGACATCGCCGACTTCATCAGCCCGCACGCCCTCCCCTCCGCTGACTACATCCTCCTCGGGGACCTCAACTTCCATCTGGAGAACAACAACGACCGCAACACCACCACCCTGCTGGACAACCTCGCCAACCTCGGACTGAAGCAACTGGTGACCACCCCCACCCACTACGCCGGACACACACTCGACCCGATCTTCTCTTCCAGCAAGGACATCGCCTTCAGCCACACCACGGAACTCAACTGGACGGACCACAGCTGCGTCCACTTCAGCTACAGAAAAACCACGCTCCACCATCACCAGCAACAGGCTCCCCGCAGAAGCTGGATCAAGATCACTGCAGACCAACTCGCTACTTCCCTAAACAAGAACCCTCCCACCAGCACTACGAACCCCAGCCAAGCAGCAACCAACCTCACGAAATGGATCAGCGACTGCGCAGACGACCTCGCCCCGCTGAAGACCCCGCCGAGTAGACCCGGAAGCAAGAAAGCCCCATGGTTTAACGACGAACTCAAGCGCAGAGACCCAACACCGGACAACAAGACTGCCCTCAAGCTCGCCACCCGAAAACACCACCAGCTGATCCACGCCACCAAGAAAACCGCATTCAAGGAACGACTGGACAACAACGCACACAACAGCAAGCAACTCTTCAACATCGTGAAAGAGCTCTCCAACCCCAACGCCGGAAACAACGACATCACCCCTTCGCAAGACCTCTGCAACTCCCTCGCCTCCTACTTCCACAACAAGATCGCGGACATACACAACAGCTTCAGCACTCAACCGACGCACGCCACGACCGAACCACCGCCCCCCACCACCACCCTCCGCGCCTGGACCCCGATCAGCACCGAAGACACCATCCGCACGATGAACTCCATCCACTCCGGATCCCCAACAGACCCCTGCCCTCACCACGTCTTCAACAAGGCCGACGCTGTCATCGCACCCCACCTGCGGGACATCATCAACACCTCCTTCGACACCGCTACCTTCCCGGAGAGCTGGAAGCATGCCGAACTCAGCGCTCTACTCAAGAAACCATCAGCCGACCCCACCGACCTCAAGAACTACCGCCCCGTCTCGCTGTTCCCGTTCCCGGCTAAAGTAATCGAGAAGACCGTCAACAAGCAACTGGCCGCCTTCCTCGAGACGAACGGCTCCCTCGACCTCTCGCAGTCTGGCTTCCGGGCCAACCACAGCACCGAGACCGCCTTGATCGCAGCTACAGATGACATCCGAGCCCTGCTTGACAACGGAGAAACAGCGGCCCTCATCCTCCTGGACCTCTCCGCGGCCTTCGACACTGTCTGCCACCGTACCCTAGTACAGCGCCTCAGCAACGTCGGAATCCAGGAGAAGGCACTGGAGTGGATCACCTCCTTCCTCGCCGGAAGGACACAGAGAGTCCGCCTCCCTCCGTTCAGATCGGAAGCCACCGAAGTCATCTGCGGCGTCCCTCAAGGCTCCTCGCTCAGTCCAACACTCTTCAACGTCTACATGAGCCCCCTCGCAGCCATCGCACGCCAGCACAACCTGAACATCATCTCCTACGCCGACGACACCCAGCTGATCCTCTCCCTCACTAACGACCCCGCCACCGCCAGAGCCAACCTGCACGAAGGGATGACAGACGTAGCCAAATGGATGTCGAACAGCCGCCTGAAACTGAACTCAGACAAGACGGAAGTCCTCATCCTGGGATCCTCACCCTCCGCCTGGGACGACTCCTGGTGGCCCCCGCCCTGGGCAGCGCACCCAAACCAACTGACCACGCACGCAACCTGGGCTTCATCCTGGACTCCTCCCTCTCCATGACCAGACAAGTCAACGCCGTCTCCTCGTCGTGCTTCAACATCCTGCGCATGCTACGCAAGATCTTCCGATGGATCCCCACCGAGACCAGGAAGACGGTCACCCAGGCCCTCGTCACCAGCCGTCTGGACTACGGCAACTCCCTCTACGCCGGAACCACCGCCAAACTCCAGAAAAGACTCCAGCGGATCCAGAACACCTCAGCACGACTCATCCTGGACATCCCCCGCCGCAGCCACATCTCCGGACACCTGAGAGACCTGCACTGGCTCCCGGTCAACAAGAGAATCACCTTCCGGCTCCTCACCCACGCACACAAAGCCCTACACAACCAAGGACCAGGATACCTCAACAGCCGCCTCAACTTCTACGCTCCCAAACGCCAGCTTCGATCGACCAGCCACGCCCTCTCCGCCGTCCCCCGCATCCGAAGAGCCACCACTGGAGGAAGGTCCTTCTCCTACCTGGCCGCCAAGACTTGGAACTCCCTTCCGATCCACCTCCGCCTGACCCAGGACCACCTCGCCTTCAGGAAGCAGCTCAAGACCTGGCTGTTCGAGCAGTAGTGGATCCCCTCCCCCCCAGCGCCTTGAGACCCTCCGGGTGAGTAGTGCGCTATACAAATGATCTGATTGATTGATTGATTGATTGATCTTGCAAGAAGTGCAGTCAAATATGTTCATCGATGAAGGCCTGTTTGATTATTTAAATGTTTGACTTGTTATTATCTTGCTGTGATCGCTAAACGATTGGGTTTTGTTTAAGGGTGGGCGTAGTTCACGAAGTAGCGCTACGCGAAGCTACGCGAAGTGCACTTCGCACTACGCGAACTTCACGTAGCACTACGCGAACTGCGTAGTAGCATGTTCGCACTGTGCAAGATGTGTTTTCAATGATTGCACAGTGCGGACAAGCATCTGGCACTGTGCAATCATTGAAAACGGCATCTTGCACAGTGCGAGCTGTAGTTTTCTGCTGCTCGAGTAGATTTTTACTCGAGCGGCAGCTTTCTCAACGCGGACTGGTAGTTTCTCATCGCGAGCGGTCGCGAGCATGCGCGACCACTCGCAAAGAGAAATCTGACCTCCCCGCGTTGAGAATCTCGCCGGGATGTCATTTTGCTTGCTCGCAGTCGCGAACATGACGTTGAGGACCGCGAGCAAGCAAAAAATGACCGCTGCACTACCCTATGCTGCGCTACGCGTGTTTGCACTGTGCTACGTGCAGCTCGCATAGTGCGAAGTTGCGCAAACTTTGCAAACTACGCGAGCGTAGCGTAGTGCTTCGCCCAGGGTTAGTTTTGTTCCCTCCTCTTAGAATTGTAAAGACCCTGCCCGCTAGCAATAAAGGTTTTAGCCAACACTGCTAAAAGGACGGTCTGTTAGATTCAAATTCCCTTTGATATGATGCTTCTGCCGTGCTGTTTTAGATTAGCAGTGTGTGGCTAAAATTGCATTTATTGATGCTCGCTTTCAATAACTCGTCCAGTATTCCTCGTAGTGCAGGCCCATTAAACAGTGTGACTCCATTTTTTATTGTTGCAATCCCTATAAGACTGTCAGTGCAATGCTCATGCTACGCCTTAGAATAGAGAATAGCTTGCCTCAGCAGAACATTACATCTCATTATATTTTCCGTTCCTGTTCAAGGCTGCAACTCGACTTGCTAACAGTATGATTTTTTTTCGCTCTGCATTCCATGTAGTCCTGCTCACACGTTAAGAAGCGATGAGACCCTGCACAGTAACTTTGGTCTGCTGATAGTGTGCCCATCTGGCAGGTGTTAGCTCATCCTTCTGTGCCTTCATTGTTCGTGCCCGGCTCAGGCCAGTACTTTTCCACTCAAGGTGCGACCGAAGTCTCCGGAAAAGTTTATCTTGTATTAGCAAAGGTTGGGGAGTTAGTCCTTCTCCAGCGATCCCAGGGTGTAGTTCAACAGGTTTGTCTGGGCAAGATTTGCTTAATCTGTTCTGGAACAAATTCCAATCACGCACTGTTTTTTTTTTTTGTAGGGTGTTTATAAAAAAAATGTTGACACTCTGTTTATAAGAGTGAGTGAACAACAACAGCCAACATAGTTTTCACTGCCCGATATTTTAGAGCACATAGAGCGATCTCACTTCCCAAACACACTAACCACACAGGATCATGGCTACAAAGTAGTATGCAGATCGTAGGAATATAAACATGATCACAGCCGTAACAAATATTCCCACCCGCATGATCACACTTATGGCAGTGATAATTCCTTTGTGGCTTAATATAGCGAACCTGCACGATATTACTGATTCTTGTTTGATCTCATAAACACGGTGCGCTTTTCCCAATATCACATTCCCATGCATACGGGATGAAGGGAGCTATAACCACCACAGCTTACTTCTTAAAACCGACGTCAACCAACATCAGCGCGATTAACCGTCGCCTCCTTCTCTCTGCAAACCCTGATTCCTTTCGGACAAAACAACGTGAATATCACTCTCGTAACTATATCATTCTCTCTTCTTTCTCAAATACCTGTTTTGAATGTAATGTTCATTTGTGTTTGATGTGCCATGCTCATGTGCTATCATTTCTCTCTTATTGTCCGTAAAAATGTGTATTTCAATTGTTACCGATCTGTGGCACTAAACGTGAACCTTGTCACCTTTGCTTTTACTTGATTGTGCACTGTGATTTTAATGGTGACGCACGATGCCTCCATTGGACCGTCTCGCCATCCTTTTAAAAAATGCATGGTCCAACTTTATTTCCCAAAAACTGTGAGATTCAATTACTATCGATCTGCGGCACTAAACATAAACCTTGTCACCTCTATTTTACTCCATATGCACTGTGATTATAACGGCAACGTACGATGCCTTCGCTCATTCTAAACGTACAGTCCACGTCCAATATGCCTTCTGCAAATTTGATATCTGATATTTGATTACTTTAATATCCCACATTGTCTTGTTCTCTGACATAAAAAACTTGCCCCGGTATTTGTCAATCTATTACACGATTATATTATTTCTTTTCTTTTCTGGGAGAAAGATCCTTCTCGGTGCAGCTTGGGGATTTTTCTTCAAATCATTCAAATCCCCTTGGTGGGTCCCCCAGGGCTCTTCTCTAAGCCCTACCCTTTTTAATGTTTACACTGTCCCTTTAGCAAACATTATTAGGAAACATGGTTTCCTTCCAATCTCCTACGCAGACTACACACAAATAGTGGTGGCCATATCCAACAACACCTCAGAGACGGCCGGTAAATTCCGGCTTTGCATGAATAAGGTCACTCTCTGGATGCAAGCTAATAGCTTGAAATTAAATGGAGATAAGTCTGAGGTCATGCTGCTGGGGGCGACGTTAACATCTGGTCACCTAACTGGTGGCCTGACGGCTTAGGCAGCTGCCCGTCACCTGTGGACAGTGTAAGGAACCTTGGATTCATGTTCGATTCTAAACTCACGCTTAAGGCCAAATTAACAAACTCGCCTCCTCTGTCTGGTTCACGCTGAAGCTAATTCGAAAACTACGGCCATATATTCCTCCTGACGCCTGTAAAACACTGGTAGCTATGCTGGCCCTTTCCAAAATGGATTATGGGAACGCCTTATATGCTGGGCTCCAAAAACAGCTCCTCTTAAAACTTCAGCGGCTCTTCATATTGAATTCATAACGGCATAACCATTATTCTCTCAAATTAGGACAGGCAGTAAAGGATCACATAACGAGTGACTCGGGCTACTATTTTCTAAAGTGCAATCTTTGTGCTGAAAGGTCGTTTTCTTTCAGTGTACCTTTTCTTCTACTAACATAAGGCACTTGATGTAAATACAAAGCTTACATGGTATTAACTGTATAATTCTTGCTTGCTGTCATTTCCAGCATTATATTTCTACGTTATATTCACTATATTAACTGTATTGTGTTATTCAACAGAAGGTAACTGCCCTTGCCAAAATCAAGTGCATCTTCTGTTTCTTATACCTTGTTTTGGTGACACCGCTGTATGTTCCAGGTATATTTTGACTTACGCAGTGTCCAGTATTTCACTGTGCACTGTGGCATCAATGCTTTGCTTTATGTCCAATGTTTTTGTAATTAGTTACATTGAGACATACCTAATGAAGATATTTTATTCTGTTCTAATGAGTTTTTATTTTGAAAGTTTTCCAGTGGCTCACTTGCTAGAATAAATAATATATTTTATACGCTTTTCCTGACAGGTTTATACGACTGGAAACATTATGACATTATACTACTTGGATGCTTAGAGTGGTATCCTAAAATTGATTTCACGTTTTATAAATTTCTGTCTACCATTTTACGACTTGTAGAGATCTCCAATACTCTTTTCAAATTTTTAACGAACATGCAACCTCCATGAACTGCTTCAAGTGGATTCTCCAGAATAAAAATCAATAACTCACTTATGGCCCGTTATGAGTGGATTACTAAATATACATTTGAGTGCAAATGGTGCTGTTCCAGGATTTACAACAAGTTGTGTGCAAAATATTCTTAAGTCCCCATCTTTGCATGCAGCATTTCCTCCTGGTATAACTTGGAGGATGTGTTGGGGGCAAACCTTGGTGGTTAGGGGAATGCCATGCGAAAAAAGCTGTAAAGAAAGCTTTTGCATGTTACTCTCCCTTGCAGGGAGTTTCAATGAATGCAAAAATAACCCAATACCATATTTAGGAGGCATTCCTCTTGTGCCTTCTTTCACAATAGTACCCAGAATGAGGACATCAACAAAATGATAACAATTTGATCTACTTCGATAGATTCCCTGGGTGACACTTCTTTCTTTCTCACCTTGAGTTGGATCCATGTGAACCCTACTGTGACATGTTTCTAGCATAGCACATCACGTGCTCCCTCAATTGCACCGCTCCAATCTGTAAACAATTGTATTCTTCTGCACGTTCTCCTGAATTTTTAGTCAATTTCCAGTCGTTTGGCATTTGTCGATTAATTGACAAGACTTAGGTTGAAAAAATTTGACAGGTTCAAAATCTTTTTTGACAGATTTTAGCAACATATTTGCTTTGCTAAAAAGTATAAACGAACACCATTTCACCTAAAAATTATTAGCCTAAGAAATTATCAGCTCAGGGAAAATGTAAAGAAGTTACCAGTGTCCTTCAGGGTATACAACCTTTACCACGCAACTTTTACAACGACCTACCTTTACCACGCAATTTTTACAACGCAGGATCCATTACAACGAAGTACCATTACAACGCATGTATTTACAACGCAGGTACCTTTACAACGCATACCATTACAACGTAAGTATTGGTAAGTATATAATTTTATCAAAAATATTATAAGTTTGGGTTTTTGGGTAAAGGGGTATTTTTAGGGTTCAGGATCAGTTTTGGGTTTTTGGGTAAAGGGGTATTTTTAGGGTTCAGGGTCAGTTTTGGTTTTTTTGGGTAAAGGGGTATTTTTAGGGTTCAGGGTCAGTTTTGGGTTTTTGGGTAAAGGGGTATTTTTAGGGTTCAGGGTCAGTTTTGGGTTTTTGGGTAAAGGGGTATTTTTAGGGTTCAGGATCAGTTTGGGGTTTTTGGGTAAAGGGGTATTTTTAGGGTTCAGGGTCAGTTTTGGGTTTTTTGGGTAAAGGGGTATTTTTAGGGTTCAGGGTCAGTTTTGGGTTTTTGGGTAAAGGGGTATTTTTAGGGTTCAGGGTCAGTTTGGGGTTTTTTGGGTAAAGGGGTATTTTTAGGGTTCCGGGTCAGTTTTGGGTTTTTGGGTAAAGGGGTATTTTTAGGGTTCAGGGTCAGTTTTGGGTTTTTGGGTAAAGGGGTATTTTTAGGGTTCAGGGTCAGTTTTGGGTTTTTTGGGTAAAGGGGTATTTTTAGGGTTCAGGGTCAGTTTTGGGTTTTTTGGGTAAAGGGGTATTTTTAGGGTTCAGGGTCAGTTTTGGGTTTTTGGGTAAAGGGGTATTTTTAGGGGTCAGGTTCAGTTTTGGGTTTTTGGGTAAAGGGGTATTTTTAGGGTTCAGGGTCAGTTTTGTTTTTTTGGGTAAAGGGGTATTTTTAGGGTTCAGGGTCAGTTTTGGTTTTTTTTGGGTAAAGGGGTATTTTTAGGGTTCAGGGTCAGTTTTGGGTTTTTTGGGTAGAGGGGTATTTTTAGGGTTCAGGGTCAGTTTTGGGTTTTTTGGGTAAAGGGGTATTTTTAGGGTTCAGGGTCAGTTTTGGGTTTTTGGGTAAAGGGGTATTTTTAGGGCTCAGGGGCAGTTTTGGGTTTTTGGGTAAAGGGGTATTTTTAGGGTTCAGGGTCAGTTTGGGATTTTTGGGTAAAGGGGTATTTTTAGGGTTCAGGGTCAGTTTGGGGTTTTTGGGGTAAAGGGGTATTTTTAGGGTTCAGGGTCAGTTTTGGGTTTTTGGGTAAAGGGGTACAGGGTAAAAATTAAGTACAATAAAATTTAAATTACATTAAATTAAATTGATTAAATTAAATTAAATTAAATTAAATTAATTAAATTAAATTAAATAAAATTAATTAAATCAAATTAAATTAAATTAAATTATATTAATTTTAATTAATTTACATTAAAAAAAATATTATAAACTTACCAATACTTACGTTGTAATGGTATGCGTTGTAAAGGTATCTGCGTTGTAAATACATGCGTTGTAATGGTACTTCGTTGTAATGGATCCTACGTTGTAAAAATTGCGTGGTAAAGGTAGACGTTGTAAAAGTATGCGTTGTAACGTCATACATCCGTCCTTCAGAGCAGTTGCCTCGTTGGTCAAAGCCTATATACTCCTAATATGCCTGTATCAAACCCATTTAATCAACACAAAAATGTATAGCTTTTAACACTGCTCGAGATAGTGATCCATGTGTACTCACTTGTAAACCAGCTTAGATACAAAGAAGATAAATAGAAAATTGCCCAGTCAAGTACATTAAATAATAATCCGTTTAAGTGATAATTTTTAAGTAAAAGCCCTTGAAATAAATGTTTGAGATGCATTCTTAGTTTTTCTATTTATTATACAGTGCCCACATGGCTTATCTGCTGCATCATAGCACTAGCAAAATAGGTAGGTGGCTCGTAGAAACCGGTAAACTCGGCCGATGGTTCAAGTTATCAGACCTTCCATTAATTTCAAATGTTTGCCTGTCAGCAAAAGCTCAGAGGTAGGGAGTTCCCTAGGGATTGAACTTAATATAAAATGGCGTATGCATCCTGTGTATCACATCATGCTAAGAGATAGTCGAAAGCGAGTTCTTGATTTCAACTGTTAGATCACATGTTTTGTGAATTTTTTATTATTTTGTCAATACATGTACTGTTTAATAGCCGCCTCTTCATTAAACGCACTTCCATTATTACCATTCTGTCCCAGCCAATTGCAGTAGCAAGAAAAAAGTTTTTGCCAACAACATTGTTTGTTGGTGCATTTTCACTTCACAGTCATACATGGACCAGTCATACAAATAAAAGTCCTAAAGTTTAAACATGAACGCAGCTTTGAGGTAAGAATCCGCTTGTCTTACTTTTTTGCTACTGAGGGGCATATGTATAAGAAAGTGACAGAGCGCAGGTTAGCTCCATAATTGCTAACGCAGCACTCTGTCACTTTGGAAACACAGGGATGCACCATATTTACTATAAGACGGCGCACCCCTGCTTTTCTACCTGCGCTGGCATAAGTGCAGCTGTCCAGTGCCAACACAGGCACCCTTGCACCATAGTGCAAGTATGCCTGCGTTCAGGGAATGATTGTTTATGTGCAGCAAGGTGTCCCTTCTTGCACATGAAATTGTGCCGCACACATAGAAGTTGTGAATCATAATTTTTATAATGATTACTTATGTGCACACATTTAAACAGCAAAAACAAGGAGAAATAATGTGTTTCTCCTCGTTTCGTCATGTTAAGACCAGGTTTTCCCTGGTCTGAATATTGGCACTGCCTCCAATTTACGCCACCCTTGAAAATAGGAAAACCAAAGGGGATGATGGACGGAGTGTTGAACAATGCAAGCACTCACCCCCAGTCAACTGATCTGGGTTTAATCCATCATCATTCTTTAGCTCACTCTGCCACCCCAGTTCAGAAATGACCATATGCAAATCAGTCTGACCCTTTGCCTCATGGGAACAGTCCAGTCCGAACTGCCAAGCAATTTCTTCCCTGGACCGGAAACAAGCATCCTGGGACCGGTTTCTGGCGAATCAGCCGTCATCAGCCAGGCTAGCTTGAATCCAGTGGCAAAGTGAACAAGGGACCCACGTCTGATCATACCCTGCCAACTTAGGACAAACAAAGCAAAACCAAAGGTAATGATGGACAGAGTGTTGAACAATGCAAGCACACACCCCCAGTCAACTGATCTGGGTTTAATCCATCATCATCCTTTAGTTCACTCCGCCACCCCAGTTCAGACATGGCCATATGCAAATCAGTCTGACCCTGTACCTCATGGGAATAGTCCAGCCCAAACTGCCAAGCCATGTCTTCCCTGGACCGGAAACAAGCATCCTGGGACCGGTTTCTGGCTAATCAGCCATCATCAGCCAGGCTAGCTTGAATCCAGTGGCAAAGTGAGCAAGGGACCCACGTCTGGGCATACCCTGCCAACTAGGGCGAACAAAGCAAAACCCTTGTAAATAGGGGCAGCGTCAAAATCAATGGGTGATGTGGCGGAACGCCCACCACAACACGCATTGCATGCCAGTTTCACGATAATTGTAGCGTGAAAGGAGGGGCTTATTGACCAGTTGGATTTAAGCCACGTTAAGTGGCTTAACTCTGCCTTGTAAATAAGGCGAAGGGATTTTCACCACAGGAATGTCACTAAAACTGAAATTCATGTGGCGATAGGAGCTTGTAAATATGCCCCTGAGATTTTTTAAATGTGTACTGCATATGATACATTTTCTGGTGTGTATAGATGAGTTAAAAAACAAATTCCAGCTGGCTGGGACACATTTAAATAAGGAGTTTATGTAAAACGGAGTTAATAATATTTGCTACGTATCAGATAAAATTGGTCAATATTTTAATGTATCGAAATTGATTTCAAAATGCGTAGCATGTTGAGGGTGCCTTGAGAAGAAAATCCTGATAGGACACAGGACCTTATAATAGCTTTGGCTACATTTCCCCATACAAACCCAGTACCAGCATTGTCTGAAACATTCTGGCGAAACCCATGATGACAATAGGACAGATGATGGACGGAATGCTGAACAATGCAAACATTCACCCCCAGTCAGAAAGATCTGGGTTTAATCCATCATTCTTTTGCTCACCACACCACCCCAGTTTGGACCTAGCCATATGCAAATCAAACTTAACCCTGTTCCTTATGGGAACAGTCCGGCCCAAACTGCCAATCAAGGTCCTCCCTGGACAGGAAACAATTTGAATTTTAAAATATTTCTTAAGCGCACTTTTACCGGGGCGGTTTCATGGCGCTGGATAGCAGTGTATCGGTGGAGGCCAAGGCAAAGAACTAGGGTGCTACAGATCTGGAAAACAAAAACGTCTTGAGTAGTTTACAGAATTCCAGATAGGACGATGAGGTCCTGATTGCAAAAGGAAGCGAGTTCCAAAACGATGGAGCCAGCACCGCAAATCTGGCCCCTCCCGACTTCTGCTTCCTAAAACGGGGGACTGACAGGAGAGCGTGATGGGAGGAGCGGAGCTCTCTGGTCGGGAGGTAGGATACAATAGCTTCACAGAGGAAAGCGGGGGCAGTCCCGCCCTAGCCTGATACGTGATGCAGCCCAGTTTAAATAGGGCCCTCTCCCTCACCGGAAGCCAATGCAGAGACTGCAACAGAGGGGTCACATGGTTGGATTTAGAGAGACCATAAATCAGGCGGGCCACCTGATTTTGTATCGATTGAAGCCGGCGGATCAGGTAGGCCGGGGCACCATTGTAGATCACATTCCCATAGTCAAGGCGCGATTGCACCATGGCCATGAGGATGAGCTTGAGTGCGGTAACAGAAAAAAAACGGGCAACCTTACGAATGGTGCGGAGGGAAAAAAAACAAGCCGACACCACTGAGTTTATCTGTGCATGAAGAGTGAGCTGGGGGTTGATGAAAATGCCCAGGGTTTTAACTTTGGGGACAGGGAGGGGAGGGGGGCCAGGGGAAAGGGGCCAAAAAGCAGGGGACCAGGGACTGCAACCACCACCCGTCAAGACCAGTTCGGTCTTGTCGGGGTTTAATTTAAGGTGGTTGCAGTTCATCCATCCTTGGATGAAAAGCATGACACTTTGGAAGTTCAGGGCAGAGGTGGGGGAACAGGAAAGGTTAAAGATGAGTTGGAGGTCGTCGGCATAGTTGAACACCGAGACCTCCATCTGCTGTAAAGAAAAAATAAGGGGTGAGATGTATAAATTAAACAGCAAAGGAGACAAGGAAGAACCCTGGGGAACACCGCAGGTCACTCTCCGGGGTGGAGCAGCGAAGTTGGCTAGATGGACGGCCTGCTCTCTGTCTGTTAAAAAAGAGCGAAGCCAGGTCAGGGCCATGCCCTCGATGCCCGCCGCTTCGACACGGGACAACAGAATGCCATGGTCCACCGTGTCGAATGCGGCGGACAGATCTAATAGGACCAGGGCCTGGGGGCGGCCGATGTCAATGCCTTCCCTCAGTTTGTCCATCACCGACACAACTACCTTCTCGGTAGAGTGCAGTGGGCGAAAGCCCGCCTGGCGGGGAGAGAGGCGGCCAGTCGATTCCACGAAGGAGCTCAGGGTCCTGGTGACATGGGCCTCTGAGACCTTAGCCAGGTAGGGAAGGAGGGAGATGGGACGGTAGTTAGCAGGCAGGGAGGGATCGGTGCCTGCCTTTTTCAGAATCGGAATGATGACTGCCGATTTGTGAGCATGGGGGACAGTGCCAGTTGTAAGGGAGTGATTAATTAAAGTGAGTGGAGGGGAGCAACAATTGGAAAAAAACTCTTTCAGGGCAAATGCAGGACCAATGTCCTGGGGGGAGCCCGATTTTACCTGGGCCAATAGTGGGAGGAGAGTGTCTCATGTCAGAAGGGGGAACTGGGTAAGGGGTAAGACAGAGGAAAGGGAGTGAGCAGCAAGTGGTACCGGGAGTGATGAAGGGATATTGGCCTTAATGAGAGCTACCTTCTCGATAAAGAAGGAATTAAGGGAGTTACAGAGGGTTTGGGATGGAGGAATTTTAGAAGTAGCCCTGTCAGAGGCAGCGAGCTCATGGACTGTGGCGAATATTTCTTTGGATTGGTTCTCTGCTGCCATGATTCTGCCGGAAAAGTACTCAGCTTTAGCTTTTAATATGTCCCTTTTATATTCGTTGAGTACCGAACAGTAGCTTATTTTAAGAGAGGGGCAGTAGGAGCGCCGCCACGCTCGTTCGGCTCTGCGTGTCGCAAGTTTTTTAGCTCTAAGGGAAGGGGTAAACCATCTGTTGGCCGCATGGGCACGTTTGATGGCCACTCTCTTAAGGGGGAGAGTAGTATTGCACGCATTTGACAGCCAGGTGTTAATGGCTGTGAGCTGAGTGGAGAGGGGTAGGCCGCCGAGCTCGGGGCTGGAAGCTGCAAGGGACAAGCAGATCGCGGGGAGGTCAGCCTTATCCCACTTTCTGGCCCAGATGTTTCTAGGCGGGAGGGGTTTGGGCGGCCGTCCAAGGGCTACTGCGAAAGAAATAAGAGAATGGTCTGACCAGGAACAGGGCGAGATGGTGGGGGGGTTGATGGGGATGTTCAGGGTCCAGATTTGATCTAATTGATGGCCTTTGATATGGGTAGGCATACTGAGTTGGGGAAGAAAGTTAAGACTGGTGAGCAGGGCCGTGAACTCCTTGGATCTAAGATCTTCAGCTGGGTCGGTCGGCCAGTAGTTCAGGTCCCCAAGTACCAGAATTGCGGAGTTGTTCACTACTAGAGTGGCCAAGAGGTCCTCAATGGAGGAAAGAAAATCGGGGGTGGGTTGAGGCGGCCGGTAAATGAGCACACAAGTCAAAGGAACCCCAAAAGAGGAAGAACGGACTACTAGACAGTCCACGGCAGGAATAGGAAGGGAAGGTAGTGTCTGGAAAGGAAATCTGTGCGGGTGATCAGAGCAACGCCTCCCCCAGTTTTCCCCCCAGGGCGATCCATTCTGATGGCCGAGTGGAAGAGGGCAGCATGGACAAGAGGCTCGGAAGGGAGTCATCCCTGAACCATGTTTCCGTAAGGAATAGTAGGTCTGGCTGGCGGGAGTCAAGCAGATGGAATAACTCGAGGTGGTGCCCAACCGCGGACCTGGTGTTAAGGAGGATCGCTGTGGTGGTAGACAGGGGGGAACCCAGAGTGCGAGGGGACACAAAACCGTGCTTAGGTAGTAAGCGGGAGGGGGATGAGGGAACATCGGACGGCTGTTGCTGTAGCTCGCTAGGTCGTAAGAGTGCGGCAGATGAGTTACATAGGTCAAGAGAGACAATGCGCTCTCGCACTGTAGGAGGGGGGGGCGTGGGTGCCAGAGGGAAAGGATGGTCGCGGAAGAATACATAATGGAAGAGTGGGCATAGTGGCCGGTCCCGGGCCCCGGCCAGCCGTGGACGGGCGTAGACGGGCTTAACTCTGGCGCGACTCCGGCGCGCCTACGGCGCGCCCGCTGCGCTGACGCATAGTGGTCGCTTAAGTAGCAGCGTGACTAGGGGGGTGTGGCTAGTATGGATCAGGCCGACAACCCGACCCAAGATGGCGCCCGCAGTCGCCGGGGTCGCCGTTAAGCGGTGAACCCACGGCGGGTTACTGGCTTCAGGCGGACTGTGAAGGTGAGTGTGGCGGCTAGTAGTCAGCAGGGCCACTGAGGGAGGGTTAAAAAGCGTTGCCGCTGCTTGTAGTCAGCAGGACGAATGAGGCAAGAAATGGGGGTAAAAGTTGCTCGTATTCAGCATAAGAGCCAAGATTTAAAATAAGATGTCAGCGCTCCAGCAGATGCGCGCGAGCCCTCTGCCACCGGGCTGCGAGCTATCGCTGGAGAGGAGGGGAGGAGGGTCCTAAGTAGCAGCGTGACTAGGGGGGTGTGGCTAGTATGGATCAGGCCGACAACCCGACCCAAGATGGCGCCCGCAGTCGCCGGGGTCGCCGTTAAGCGGTGAACTCACGGCGGGTTACTGGCTTCAGGCGGACTGTGAAGGTGAGTGTGGCGGCTAGTAGTCAGCAGGGCCACTGAGGGAGGGTTAAAAAGCGTTGCCGCTGCTTGTAGTCAGCAGGACGAATGAGGCAAGAAATGGGGGTAAAAGTTGCTCGTATTCAGCATAAGAGCCAAGATTTAAAATAAGATGTCAGCGCTCCAGCAGATGCGCGCGAGCCCTCTGCCACCGGGCTGCGAGCTATCCTGGGCCCGGACGGGACCCACGTCTGGACATACCCTTCCCACCTACAGTGACAAAAGCAATAGGAACAAATGATGGCCAGCATGCTGAACAATGCAGACATTCGCCCAGAGTCACAAAGATCTGGGTTTAATCCATCGTTCTTTTGCTCACCACACCACCCCAGTTTGGACCTAGCCATATGCAAATCAAACTTAACCCTGTTCCTTATGGGAACAGTCCAGCCCAAACTGCCAATCAAGGTCCTCCCTGGACAGGAAACAAGTATCCTGGGCCCGGACGGGACCCACGTCTGGACATACCCTTCCCGCCTACAGTGACAAAAGCAATAGGAACAAATGATGGACAGCATGCTGAACAATGCAGACATTCGCCCAGAGTCACAAAGATCTGGGTTTAATCCATTGTTCTTTTGCGCACCACACCATCCCAGTGTGGACCCATCCATATACAAATCAGCCTTGACCCTTTTCCTTATGGGAAGAGTCCAGCCCGAACTGTCAAGACAGGTCCTGACTGGACCAGAAACAAGCATCCTGGGACCGATTTCGGGGCATCACCCTCATCAGCCAGTCTAGCTTGAATCCAGTGGTGCAGTGAGCATGGGACCCACGCCTGGGCATACTCTTCCCACTTATGGTGACAAAAGCAATTTCAGTTAAAGAATGAAATTGCTCTCTTTTCGTGAATTTGTTCTGCTGGACAGGATTTCATAGATTTAGCAGAATTTAAAGGTGTACTTTTGCTTTTCACGCCTTCACGCAAACTGATGAACTTCTGAATTTTCAGGGTTTTGTGGGTGCAGAAAACAGCACAAATGACGGCTTATGCCGCATTTCATATTTAATGAAAAAAACAATCATGGCTTCCCACAAATGACGCGCATTGCTCTACTTAGCTGATGTAGGCTGTTGCTAGTCCAGCGTGACACAACCTACCAAGCCCTACTACCAAGCAGAGACTTCAGTCGTTGCAACACGCATCTCTTTTTAAACTGCCATATAATTGGTTGAGTGAAGGCACTAAATGTATGTTGCTAAATAATTTCGGTTAGTCTTGGCAGTGTTACGAAAGGGATGTTTTAAACCATCCTGACAGCATCAGTGCAGCCATTCATGCTGCAGTCAGAGCAGGAAACTCGTAGTTTATTCGAGTGAAGTCATTGGCTCAGCTTTTGACAAAATTAGCTGCTTAGGAAGTAATGTGTAATGTAATATGGTTTCTTCAGGGTGCCATCAATCAGTGAGAAGGGCAGGTACATCGCTAACTATTGTCGGGGTATATTAACGTTATGATGCAGCTGTAGGACGTCATTGCCTGAACATACAGCACTAACATATCATTGACTAAATCCTTTAAACTGGAAGGAATGACAACATTTGCGCAGCTCACTGAGTCGTCGACATTTTCTTCTTAAAACGTTGCAAAATTGTGTTAATGGGCCTAGTATGGCACGAGTGTGTCACCAAAAAGGAAGTAGGCGATTAAACCAAAATCGTTAAATGGATACTTCCATATTTCAAGTTATATTGGTCTTGTCAACTATTTTCCGGGTAGATGTGTTGGTGCAACCTCTGCTCCAGGCTCCTGAATGTGTGACACAAAGTTCTAAACATCCTGATAAGGTGAAAATGAACATAATATCTCTTGAAAACACCATTTACATTTTTATCAACCCCTAAGGACTCAGGGGCATATTACCAAGTCTGGTGAAATGACATCATCGCCGCTTTAGCGGCCATTTTCGGCCGCTAAGCGGTGATAATATCATTGCCCTATTAGCAAGCTGTCGGTAACTGATGTTAGTGACAGCTTTTAGGCGATAGCGAGCGGTTTGGGGCCCGCTTTGCTTGTCAGCGATGTTTATCGCTAATGATATGCAAAGTGGGCGTACCCAACCTGTTAGCGACTGAAAGCAGTCGCTAACGTCGCTATCGCCTATTAGCAAGGCAGGCGTAGCGATGGTAATATTCCCGCTATCGCCAAAAACTAACGCCTGCTCAGACCAGTTCTTAGCCTTGTTATCCAATGGGAGGTGGATAACATGGCTAAGGGCATTTTGTGGCTAATGCGTGAATATAGCTGTATTCTTAGCGATATTCACGCATTTCGCCTGATTTGTATCGCTTTTGAGATAAACCTTGCTAATAGCAAGTTATCTCAGCGATAAAAACCGGTGATGCGCAGCGATAAAAATATTGCCGCTAACCCTACTTATCGATAAATAGCGCTATTTGTTGGTAATATGCCCCTCAATTACTAGTAAATCGGTAACACTGCACCTATAGTCCCACTTGTCAGAATTATCAATATCACAGGTACAATCATTTTACATTGTTAAAAAGCCATATGGTTCTTGCAATGTATGCTTTTGGGGCAAGTCCTGTCGATTGCCCGCTAATACTAAAGGGTGGCTAGAAATGATGTGTCCTGCCCAGTTTTGGGACAGTAATGTTGCATGCATGCTGTTTAAGCATGAATCACTGCGTTGAGTGCCCATCTGCGTCTGGAACTGGCATCCTGACTTTTATTTTGACCCTGGTGTCACACTAATCAAATGTGTGCTCAGATGTCTAAAACCCTCCGTGACAGTGTGAGGTCACGAACCTGTCCTGTAACCTGGAGCAACAAGCATGCCATCATAGAGACTACTGCCCCTGTCCAGGGTATATCACCTAAGGTGGTGGTGGTAGCATACCATGTTTTTTCGTGTGCGACCACTCTCTGTGTCAATAAGAGCATGTTTACTTCCACTGTTGTAAGGGCCCATTGTTATGTGAAACCCAGAACCCTATGTTGACATCCCATGTCAAGTGCAGGTGTGTTGACAGTAAATATGGCACCTGCCTAGTCATAGGATTCTATGTATGCGTCTGAGAATTGACACATGTAGTATCCATCTTGGATGACACTGGTTTAGCATGACAACAAGATGGAGGATGAAGAGAGCTTCCACAGATAGTGGATATTTATTGCCTGTAGACCTGTGGCTAGAGGGTATAAATCCAGACACTGAAGTGATGGCAAAGGAGACACAGTAACCTTTTAGAAATTCCAAGAAGGCAGCAGACTGCTGATTAGTTCTTCTTGAAATTTGGTTGATGATAGGGTTGAGGGGTGGAATTTTAGTTTCTGTTGATCAAGGTTAATAAGTTTATAGGTTCGTCCTGCTCTTGTGCTTGCCCCAGATTACTGTCTAAGGGAAACTAATGCCACCCAGGTGCAGAAATCACAGGTTCAATTGTACCCATGTTTTGGGTACTTACTTAAAGCAAACCATGTTCTACCTGCCATGAGAAGCATAACTTTTCACAAACGCTATGTATGCAGAACAGCCAAGAAATTACATTTGAGAAGGAATCAACCAAAACTGGTTTTGAAGCATGAGAATCCATCAACATTTCCTATCAGGCTAATGTGTATAAAAATGGGACCCCAACTACCCCACTTTGTTCCAAATGCAAGTTCTTCATGACCAAAGAAGGGAGTTGTAAGAAATAAGGTTACTGGTTGAAGGAGGAGACACCCTATTCAAGAAGCAATGACAGTCCTTGTCAGGGCAACGTCACAAGCCACCACACTTATAGAAAACTGGGTGTCTTATTTAAAAGCCAATTTTAATAGGCTATAAAAAAGGCGCTTCAGAAAAGGGGGTGGTGATGAACAGAGTGTCTGAATTAAGCAGACCACTCTTACCCAGTCCAAAGATCAGGGCTTGATCCATCACCGTTATTTAGCTCACTGCCCCATCCCAGCTCAGAACCTGGCTATATGCAAATTAGTCTGTTCCTGGCCCAGTGCATCATGGGAACAGGGCAGACCAAACTACCAAGCCAATTCTTCACCAGAAAGGAGACAAGCTTCCGGGGACCGGTTTCTGGCATTTCAGCCCTCGTCGGCCCGGCTTGCTTGAATCCTGATGGAGCAGTGAGCAAGGGACTCATGTCTGAGTATACCCTGCCACACTTATAGTGGCCAAAAACGATTCAGAAAAGGGGGTGGTGATGAACAGAGTGTCTGAATTAAGCAGACCACTCTTACCCAGTCCAAAGATCAGGGCTTGATCCATCACCGTTCTTTAGCTCACTGCCCCATCCCAGCTCAGAACCTGGCTATATGCAAATTAGTCTGTTCCTGGCCCAGTGCATCATGGGAACAGGGCAGACCAAACTACCAAGCCAATTCTTCACCAGAAAGGAGACAAGCTTCCGGGGACCGGTTTCTGGCATTTCAGCCGTCGTCGGCCCGGCTTGCTTGAATCCTGATGGAGCAGTGAGCAAGGGACTCATGTCTGAGTATACCCTGCCACACCTATAGTGGCCAAAAACGATTCAGAAAAGGGGGTGGTGATGAACAGAGTGTCTGAATTAAGCAGACCACTCTTACCCAGTCCGGTATACTCAGATGTGAGTCCCTTGCTCATTGCACCATCAGGATTCAAGCAAGCCGGGCCGACGACGCCTGAAATGGCAGAAACCGGTCCCCGGAAGCTTGTTTCCTTCCCAGTGTAAGAATTGGCTTGGTAGTTTGGTTTGCCCTGTTCCCATCATGCACTGGGACAGGAACAGACTAATTTGCATATAGCCAGGTTCTGAACTGGGATGGTGCAGTGAGCTAAAAAACGGTGTTGGATCTAGCCCTGATCTCTTGACTGGGTGAGAGTATTCTGCTTAATTCAGAAACTCTGTCCATCACCACCCCTTGTTGTTAAATATTTCGTCCACCCTAAGCGTGGAAGGGTATACTCAGATGTGAGTCCCTTGCTCATTGCACCATCAGGATTCAAGCAAGCCTGGCCGACGACGCCTGAAATGGCAGAAACCGGTCCCCGGAAGCTTGTTTCCTTCCCAGTGTAAGAATTGGCTTGGTAGTTTGGTTTGCCCTGTTCCCATCATGCACTGGGACAGGAACAGACTAATTTGCATATAGCCAGGTTCTGAACTGGGATGGTGCAGTGAGCTAAAAAACGGTGTTGGATCTAGCCCTGATCTCTTGACTGGGTGAGAGTATTCTGCTTAATTCAGAAACGCTGTCCATCACCACCCCTTGTTGTTAAATATTTCGTCCACCCTAAGCGTGGAAGGGTATACTCAGATGTGAGTTCCTTGCTCATTGCACCATCAGGATTCAAGCAAGCCGGGCCGACGACGCCTGAAATGGCAGAAACCGGTCCCCGGAAGCTTGTTTCCTTCCCAGTGTAAGAATTGGCTTGGTAGTTTGGTTTGACCTGTTCCCATCATGCACTGGGACAGGAACAGACTAATTTGCATATAGCCAGGTTCTGAACTGGGATGGTGCAGTGAGCTAAAAAAACGGTGTTGGATCTAGCCCTGATCTCTTGACTGGGTGAGAGTATTCTGCTTAATTCAGAAACTCTGTCCATCACCACCCCTTGTTGTTAAATATTTCGTCCACCCTAAGCGTGGAAGGGTATACTCAGATGTGAGTCCCTTGCTCATTGCACCATCAGGATTCAAGCAAGCCGGGCCGACGATGCCTGAAATGGCAGAAACCGGTCCCCGGAAGCTTGTTTCCTTCCCAGTGTAAGAATTGGCTTGGTAGTTTGGTTTGCCCTGTTCCCATCATGCACTGGGACAGGAACAGACTAATTTGCATATAGCCAGGTTCTGAACTGGGATAGTGCAGTGAGCTAAAAAACGGTGTTGGATCTAGCCCTGATCTCTTGACTGGGTGAGAGTATTCTGCTTAATTCAGAAACTCTGTCCATCACCACCCCTTGTTGTTAAATATTTTGTCCACCCTAAGCGTGGAAGAGTATACTCAGATGTGAGTCCCTTGCTCATTGCACCATCAGGATTCAAGCAAGCCGGGCCGACGACGCCTGAAATGGCAGAAACCGGTCCCCGGAAGCTTGTTTCCTTCCCAGTGTAAGAATTGGCTTGGTAGTTTGGTTTGCCCTGTTCCCATCATGCACTGGGACAGGAACAGACTAATTTGCATATAGCCAGGTTCTGAACTGGGATGGTGCAGTGAGCTAAAAAACGGTGTTGGATCTAGCCCTGATCTCTTGACTGGGTGAGAGTATTCTGCTTAATTCAGAAACTCTGTCCATCACCACCCCTTGTTGTTAAATATTTCGTCCACCCTAAGCGTGGAAGGGTATACTCAGATGTGAGTCCCTTGCTCATTGCACCATCAGGATTCAAGCAAGCCGGGCCGACGACGCCTGAAATGGCAGAAACCGGTCCCCGGAAGCTTGTTTCCTTCCCAGTGTAAGAATTGGCTTGGTAGTTTGGTTTGCCCTGTTCCCATCATACACTGGGACAGGAACAGACTAATTTGCATATAGCCAGGTTCTGAACTGGGATGGTGCAGTGAGCTAAAAAACGGTGTTGGATCTAGCCCTGATCTCTTGACTGGGTGAGAGTATTCTGCTTAATTCAGAAACTCTGTCCATCACCACCCCTTGTTGTTAAATATTTCGTCCACCCTAAGCGTGGAAGGGTATACTCAGATGTGAGTCCCTTGCTTATTGCACCATCAGGATTCAAGCAAGCCGGGCCGACGACGCCTGAAATGGCAGAAACCGGTCCCCGGAAGCTTGTTTCCTTCCCAGTGTAAGAATTGGCTTGGTAGTTTGGTTTGCCCTGTTCCCATCATGCACTGGGACAGGAACAGACTAATTTGCATATAGCCAGGTTCTGAACTGGGATGGTGCAGTGAGCTAAAAAACGGTGTTGGATCTAGCCCTGATCTCTTGACTGGGTGAGAGTATTCTGCTTAATTCAGAAACTCTGTCCATCACCACCCCTTGTTGTTAAATATTTCGTCCACCCTAAGCGTGGAAGGGTATACTCAGATGTGAGTCCCTTGCTCATTGCACCATCAGGATTCAAGCAAGCCGGGCCGACGACGCCTGAAATGGCAGAAACCGGTCCCCGGAAGCTTGTTTCCTTCCCAGTGTAAGAATTGGCTTGGTAGTTTGGTTTGCCCTGTTCCCATCATGCACTGGGACAGGAACAGACTAATTTGCATATAGCCAGGTTCTGAACTGGGATGGTGCAGTGAGCTAAAAAACGGTGTTGGATCTAGCCCTGATCTCTTGACTGGGTGAGAGTATTCTGCTTAATTTAGAAACTCTGTCCATCACCACCCCTTGTTGTTAAATATTTCGTCCACCCTAAGCGTGGAAGGGTATACTCAGATGTGAGTCCCTTGCTCATTGCACCATCAGGATTCAAGCAAGCCGGGCCGACGACGCCTGAAATGGCAGAAACCGGTCCCCGGAAGCTTGTTTCCTTCCCAGTGTAAGAATTGGCTTGGTAGTTTGGTTTGCCCTGTTCCCATCATGCACTGGGACAGGAACAGACTAATTTGCATATAGCCAGGTTCTGAACTGGGATGGTGCAGTGAGCTAAAAAACGGTGTTGGATCTAGCCCTGATCTCTTGACTGGGTGAGAGTATTCTGCTTAATTCAGAAACTCTGTCCATCACCACCCCTTGTTGTTAAATATTTCGTCCACCCTAAGCGTGGAAGGGTATACTCAGATGTGAGTCCCTTGCTCATTGCACCATCAGGATTCAAGCAAGCCGGGCCGACGACGCCTGAAATGGCAGAAACCGGTCCCCGGAAGCTTGTTTCCTTCCCAGTGTAAGAATTGGCTTGGTAGTTTGGTTTGCCCTGTTCCCATCATGCACTGGGACAGGAACAGACTAATTTGCATATAGCCAGGTTCTGAACTGGGATGGTGCAGTGAGCTAAAAAACGGTGTTGGATCTAGCCCTGATCTCTTGACTGGGTGAGAGTATTCTGCTTAATTCAGAAACTCTGTCCATCACCACCCCTTGTTGTTAAATATTTCGTCCACCCTAAGCGTGGAAGGGTATACTCAGATGTGAGTCCCTTGCTCATTGCACCATCAGGATTGAAGCAAGCCGGGCCGACGACGCCTGAAATGGCAGAAACCGGTCCCCGGAAGCTTGTTTCCTTCCCAGTGTAAGAATTGGCTTGGTAGTTTGGTTTGCCCTGTTCCCATCATGCACTGGGACAGGAACAGACTAATTTGCATATAGCCAGGTTCTGAACTGGGATGGTGCAGTGAGCTAAAAAACGGTGTTGGATCTAGCCCTGATCTCTTGACTGGGTGAGAGTATTCTGCTTAATTCAGAAACTCTGTCCATCACCACCCCTTGTTGTTAAATATTTCGTCCACCCTAAGCGTGGAAGGGTATACTCAGATGTGAGTCCCTTGCTCATTGCACCATCAGGATTCAAGCAAGCCGGGCAGACGACGCCTGAAATGGCAGAAACCGGTCCCCGGAAGCTTGTTTCCTTCCCAGTGTAAGAATTGGCTTGGTAGTTTGGTTTGCCCTGTTCCCATCATGCACTGGGACAGGAACAGACTAATTTGCATATAGCCAGGTTCTGAACTGGGATGGTGCAGTGAGCTAAAAAACGGTGTTGGATCTAGCCCTGATCTCTTGACTGGGTGAGAGTATTCTGCTTAATTCAGAAACTCTGTCCATCACCACCCCTTGTTGTTAAATATTTCGTCCACCCTAAGCGTGGAAGGGTATACTCAGATGTGAGTCCCTTGCTCATTGCACCATCAGGATTCAAGCAAGCCGGGCCGACGACGCCTGAAATGGCAGAAACCGGTCCCCGGAAGCTTGTTTCCTTCCCAGTGTATGAATTGGCTTGGTAGTTTGGTTTGCCCTGTTCCCATCATGCACTGGGACAGGAACAGACTAATTTGCATATAGCCAGGTTCTGAACTGGGATGGTGCAGTGAGCTAAAAAACGGTGTTGGATCTAGCCCTGATCTCTTGACTGGGTGAGAGTATTCTGCTTAATTCAGAAACTCTGTCCATCACCACCCCTTGTTGTTAAATATTTCGTCCACCCTAAGCGTGGAAGGGTATACTCAGATGTGAGTCCCTTGCTCATTGCACCATCAGGATTCAAGCAAGCCGAGCCGACGACGCCTGAAATGGCAGAAACCGGTCCCCGGAAGCTTGTTTCCTTCCCAGTGTAAGAATTGGCTTGGTAGTTTGGTTTGCCCTGTTCCCATCATGCACTGGGACAGGAACAGACTAATTTGCATATAGCCAGGTTCTGAACTGGGATGGTGCAGTGAGCTAAAAAACGGTGTTGGATCTAGCCCTGATCTCTTGACTGGGTGAGAGTATTCTGCTTAATTCAGAAACTCTGTCCATCACCACCCCTTGTTGTTAAATATTTCGTCCACCCTAAGCGTGGAAGGGTATACTCAGATGTGAGTCCCTTGCTCATTGCACCATCAGGATTCAAGCAAGCCGGGCCGACGGCGCCTGAAATGGCATAAACCGGTCCCCGGAAGCTTGTTTCCTTCCCAGTGTAAGAATTGGCTTGGTAGTTTGGTTTGCCCTGTTCCCATCATGCACTGGGACAGGAACAGACTAATTTGCATATAGCCAGGTTCTGAACTGGGATGGTGCAGTGAGCTAAAAAACGGTGTTGGATCTAGCCCTGATCTCTTGACTGGGTGAGAGTATTCTGCTTAATTCAGAAACTCTGTCCATCACCACCCCTTGTTGTTAAATATTTCGTCCACCCTAAGCGTGGAAGGGTATACTCAGATGTGAGTCCCTTGCTCATTGCACCATCAGGATTCAAGCAAGCCGGGCCGACGACGCCTGAAATGGCAGAAACCGGTCCCCGGAAGCTTGTTTCCTTCCCAGTGTAAGAATTGGCTTGGTAGTTTGGTTTGCCCTGTTCCCATCATGCACTGGGACAGGAACAGACTAATTTGCATATAGCCAGGATCTGAACTGGGATGGTGCAGTGAGCTAAAAAACAGTGTTGGATCTAGCCCTGATCTCTTGACTGGGTGAGAGTATTCTGCTTAATTCAGAAACTCTGTCCATCACCACCCCTTGTTGTTAAATATTTCGTCCACCCTAAGCGTGGAAGGGTATACTCAGATGTGAGTCCCTTGCTCATTGCACCATCAGGATTCAAGCAAGCCGGGCCGACGACGCCTGAAATGGCAGAAACCGGTCCCCGGAAGCTTGTTTCCTTCCCAGTGTAAGAATTGGCTTGGTAGTTTGGTTTGCCCTGTTCCCATCATGCACTGGGACAGGAACAGACTAATTTGCATATAGCCAGGTTCTGAACTGGGATGGTGCAGTGAGCTAAAAAACGGTGTTGGATCTAGCCCTGATCTCTTGACTGGGGGAGAGTATTCTGCTTAATTCAGAAACTCTGTCCATCACCACCCCTTGTTGTTAAATATTTCGTCCACCCTAAGCGTGGAAGGGTATACTCAGATGTGAGTCCCTTGCTCATTGCACCATCAGGATTCAAGCAAGCCGGGCCGACGACGCCTGAAATGGCAGAAACCGGTCCCCGGAAGCTTGTTTCCTTCCCAGTGTAAGAATTGGCTTGGTAGTTTGGTTTGCCCTGTTCCCATCATGCACTGGGACAGGAACAGACTAATTTGCATATAGCCAGGTTCTGAACTGGGATGGTGCAGTGAGCTAAAAAACGGTGTTGGATCTAGCCCTGATCTCTTGACTGGGTGAGAGTATTCTGCTTAATTCAGAAACTCTGTCCATCACCACCCCTTGTTGTTAAATATTTCGTCCACCCTAAGCGTGGAAGGGTATACTCAGATGTGAGTCCCTTGCTCATTGCACCATCAGGATTCAAGCAAGCCGGGCCGACGACGCCTGAAATGGCAGAAACCGGTCCCCGGAAGCTTGTTTCCTTCCCAGTGTAAGAATTGGCTTGGTAGTTTGGTTTGCCCTGTTCCCATCATGCACTGGGACAGGAACAGACTAATTTGCATATAGCCAGGTTCTGAACTGGGATGGTGCAGTGAGCTAAAAAACGGTGTTGGATCTAGCCCTGATCTCTTGACTGGGTGAGAGTATTCTGCTTAATTCAGAAACTCTGTCCATCACCACCCCTTGTTGTTAAATATTTCGTCCACCCTAAGCGTGGAAGGGTATACTCAGATGTGAGTCCCTTGCTCATTGCACCATCAGGATTCAAGCAAGCCGGGCCGACGACGCCTGAAATGGCAGAAACCGGTCCCCGGAAGCTTGTTTCCTTCCCAGTGTAAGAATTGGCTTGGTAGTTTGGTTTGCCCTGTTCCCATCATGCACTGGGACAGGAACAGACTAATTTGCATATAGCCAGGTTCTGAACTGGGATGGTGCAGTGAGCTAAAAAACGGTGTTGGATCTAGCCCTGATCTCTTGACTGGGTGAGAGTATTCTGCTTAATTCAGAAACTCTGTCCATCACCACCCCTTGTTGTTAAATATTTCGTCCACCCTAAGCGTGGAAGGGTATACTCAGATGTGAGTCCCTTGCTCATTGCACCATCAGGATTGAAGCAAGCCGGGCCGACGACGCCTGAAATGGCAGAAACCGGTCCCCGGAAGCTTGTTTCCTTCCCAGTGTAAGAATTGGCTTGGTAGTTTGGTTTGCCCTGTTCCCATCATGCACTGGGACAGGAACAGACTAATTTGCATATAGCCAGGTTCTGAACTGGGATGGTGCAGTGAGCTAAAAAACGGTGTTGGATCTAGCCCTGATCTCTTGACTGGGTGAGAGTATTCTGCTTAATTCAGAAACTCTGTCCATCACCACCCCTTGTTGTTAAATATTTCGTCCACCCTAAGCGTGGAAGGGTATACTCAGATGTGAGTCCCTTGCTCATTGCACCATCAGGATTCAAGCAAGCCGGGCAGACGACGCCTGAAATGGCAGAAACCGGTCCCCGGAAGCTTGTTTCCTTCCCAGTGTAAGAATTGGCTTGGTAGTTTGGTTTGCCCTGTTCCCATCATGCACTGGGACAGGAACAGACTAATTTGCATATAGCCAGGTTCTGAACTGGGATGGTGCAGTGAGCTAAAAAACGGTGTTGGATCTAGCCCTGATCTCTTGACTGGGTGAGAGTATTCTGCTTAATTCAGAAACTCTGTCCATCACCACCCCTTGTTGTTAAATATTTCGTCCACCCTAAGCGTGGAAGGGTATACTCAGATGTGAGTCCCTTGCTCATTGCACCATCAGGATTCAAGCAAGCCGGGCCGACGACGCCTGAAATGGCAGAAACCGGTCCCCGGAAGCTTGTTTCCTTCCCAGTGTAAGAATTGGCTTGGTAGTTTGGTTTGCCCTGTTCCCATCATGCACTGGGACAGGAACAGACTAATTTGCATATAGCCAGGTTCTGAACTGGGATGGTGCAGTGAGCTAAAAAACGGTGTTGGATCTAGCCCTGATCTCTTGACTGGGTGAGAGTATTCTGCTTAATTCAGAAACTCTGTCCATCACCACCCCTTGTTGTTAAATATTTCGTCCACCCTAAGCGTGGAAGGGTATACTCAGATGTGAGTCCCTTGCTCATTGCACCATCAGGATTCAAGCAAGCCGGGCCGACGGCGCCTGAAATGGCATAAACCGGTCCCCGGAAGCTTGTTTCCTTCCCAGTGTAAGAATTGGCTTGGTAGTTTGGTTTGCCCTGTTCCCATCATGCACTGGGACAGGAACAGACTAATTTGCATATAGCCAGGTTCTGAACTGGGATGGTGCAGTGAGCTAAAAAACGGTGTTGGATCTAGCCCTGATCTCTTGACTGGGTGAGAGTATTCTGCTTAATTCAGAAACTCTGTCCATCACCACCCCTTGTTGTTAAATATTTCGTCCACCCTAAGCGTGGAAGGGTATACTCAGATGTGAGTCCCTTGCTCATTGCACCATCAGGATTCAAGCAAGCCGGGCCGACGACGCCTGAAATGGCAGAAACCGGTCCCCGGAAGCTTGTTTCCTTCCCAGTGTAAGAATTGGCTTGGTAGTTTGGTTTGCCCTGTTCCCATCATGCACTGGGACAGGAACAGACTAATTTGCATATAGCCAGGATCTGAACTGGGATGGTGCAGTGAGCTAAAAAACAGTGTTGGATCTAGCCCTGATCTCTTGACTGGGTGAGAGTATTCTGCTTAATTCAGAAACTCTGTCCATCACCACCCCTTGTTGTTAAATATTTCGTCCACCCTAAGCGTGGAAGGGTATACTCAGATGTGAGTCCCTTGCTCATTGCACCATCAGGATTCAAGCAAGCCGGGCCGACGACGCCTGAAATGGCAGAAACCGGTCCCCGGAAGCTTGTTTCCTTCCCAGTGTAAGAATTGGCTTGGTAGTTTGGTTTGCCCTGTTCCCATCATGCACTGGGACAGGAACAGACTAATTTGCATATAGCCAGGTTCTGAACTGGGATGGTGCAGTGAGCTAAAAAACGGTGTTGGATCTAGCCCTGATCTCTTGACTGGGGGAGAGTATTCTGCTTAATTCAGAAACTCTGTCCATCACCACCCCTTGTTGTTAAATATTTCGTCCACCCTAAGCGTGGAAGGGTATACTCAGATGTGAGTCCCTTGCTCATTGCACCATCAGGATTCAAGCAAGCCGGGCCGACGACGCCTGAAATGGCAGAAACCGGTCCCCGGAAGCTTGTTTCCTTCCCAGTGTAAGAATTGGCTTGGTAGTTTAGTTTGCCCTGTTCCCATCATGCACTGGGACAGGAACAGACTAATTTGCATATAGCCAGGTTCTGAACTGGGATGGTGCAGTGAGCTAAAAAACGGTGTTGGATCTAGCCCTGATCTCTTGACTGGGTGAGAGTATTCTGCTTAATTCAGAAACTCTGTCCATCACCACCCCTTGTTGTTAAATATTTCGTCCACCCTAAGCGTGGAAGGGTATACTCAGATGTGAGTCCCTTGCTCATTGCACCATCAGGATTCAAGCAAGCCGGGCCGACGGCGCCTGAAATGGCAGAAACCGGTCCCCGGAAGCTTGTTTCCTTCCCAGTGTAAGAATTGGCTTGGTAGTTTGGTTTGCCCTGTTCCCATCATGCACTGGGACAGGAACAGACTAATTTGCATATAGCCAGGTTCTGAACTGGGATGGTGCAGTGAGCTAAAAAACGGTGTTGGATCTAGCCCTGATCTCTTGACTGGGTGAGAGTATTCTGCTTAATTCAGAAACTCTGTCCATCACCACCCCTTGTTGTTAAATATTTCGTCCACCCTAAGCGTGGAAGGGTATACTCAGATGTGAGTCCCTTGCTCATTGCACCATCAGGATTCAAGCAAGCCGGGCCGACGACGCCTGAAATGGCAGAAACCGGTCCCCGGAAGCTTGTTTCCTTCCCAGTGTAAGAATTGGCTTGGTAGTTTGGTTTGCCCTGTTCCCATCATGCACTGGGACAGGAACAGACTAATTTGCATATAGCCAGGATCTGAACTGGGATGGTGCAGTGAGCTAAAAAACAGTGTTGGATCTAGCCCTGATCTCTTGACTGGGTGAGAGTATTCTGCTTAATTCAGAAACTCTGTCCATCACCACCCCTTGTTGTTAAATATTTCGTCCACCCTAAGCGTGGAAGGGTATACTCAGATGTGAGTCCCTTGCTCATTGCACCATCAGGATTCAAGCAAGCCGGGCCGACGACGCCTGAAATGGCAGAAACCGGTCCCCGGAAGCTTGTTTCCTTCCCAGTGTAAGAATTGGCTTGGTAGTTTGGTTTGCCCTGTTCCCATCATGCACTGGGACAGGAACAGACTAATTTGCATATAGCCAGGTTCTGAACTGGGATGGTGCAGTGAGCTAAAAAACGGTGTTGGATCTAGCCCTGATCTCTTGACTGGGGGAGAGTATTCTGCTTAATTCAGAAACTCTGTCCATCACCACCCCTTGTTGTTAAATATTTCGTCCACCCTAAGCGTGGAAGGGTATACTCAGATGTGAGTCCCTTGCTCATTGCACCATCAGGATTCAAGCAAGCCGGGCCGACGACGCCTGAAATGGCAGAAACCGGTCCCCGGAAGCTTGTTTCCTTCCCAGTGTAAGAATTGGCTTGGTAGTTTGGTTTGCCCTGTTCCCATCATGCACTGGGACAGGAACAGACTAATTTGCATATAGCCAGGTTCTGAACTGGGATGGTGCAGTGAGCTAAAAAACGGTGTTGGATCTAGCCCTGATCTCTTGACTGGGTGAGAGTATTCTGCTTAATTCAGAAACTCTGTCCATCACCACCCCTTGTTGTTAAATATTTCGTCCACCCTAAGCGTGGAAGGGTATACTCAGATGTGAGTCCCTTGCTCATTGCACCATCAGGATTCAAGCAAGCCGGGCCGACGACGCCTGAAATGGCAGAAACCGGTCCCCGGAAGCTTGTTTCCTTCCCAGTGTAAGAATTGGCTTGGTAGTTTGGTTTGCCCTGTTCCCATCATGCACTGGGACAGGAACAGACTAATTTGCATATAGCCAGGTTCTGAACTGGGATGGTGCAGTGAGCTAAAAAACGGTGTTGGATCTAGCCCTGATCTCTTGACTGGGTGAGAGTATTCTGCTTAATTCAGAAACTCTGTCCATCACCACCCCTTGTTGTTAAATATTTCGTCCACCCTAAGCGTGGAAGGGTATACTCAGATGTGAGTCCCTTGCTCATTGCACCATCAGGATTCAAGCAAGCCGGGCCGACGACGCCTGAAATGGCAGAAACCGGTCCCCGGAAGCTTGTTTCCTTCCCAGTGTAAGAATTGGCTTGGTAGTTTGGTTTGCCCTGTTCCCATCATGCACTGGGACAGGAACAGACTAATTTGCATATAGCCAGGTTCTGAACTGGGATGGTGCAGTGAGCTAAAAAACGGTGTTGGATCTAGCCCTGATCTCTTGACTGGGTGAGAGTATTCTGCTTAATTCAGAAACTCTGTCCATCACCACCCCTTGTTGTTAAATATTTCGTCCACCCTAAGCGTGGAAGGGTATACTCAGATGTGAGTCCCTTGCTCATTGCACCATCAGGATTCAAGCAAGCTGGGCCGACGACGCCTGAAATGGCGGAAACCGGTCCCCGGAAGCTTGTTTCCTTCCCAGTGTAAGAATTGGCTTGGTAGTTTGGTTTGCCCTGTTCCCATCATGCACTGGGACAGGAACAGACTAATTTGCATATAGCCAGGTTCTGAACTGGGATGGTGCAGTGAGCTAAAAAACGGTGTTGGATCTAGCCCTGATCTCTTGACTGGGTGAGAGTATTCTGCTTAATTCAGAAACTCTGTCCATCACCACCCCTTGTTGTTAAATATTTCGTCCACCCTAAGCGTGGAAGGGTATACTCAGATGTGAGTCCCTTGCTCATTGCACCATCAGGATTCAAGCAAGCCGGGCCGACGACGCCTGAAATGGCAGAAACCGGTCCCCGGAAGCTTGTTTCCTTCCCAGTGTAAGAATTGGCTTGGTAATTTGGTTTGCCCTGTTCCCATCATGCACTGGGACAGGAACAGACTAATTTGCATATAGCCAGGTTCTGAACTGGGATGGTGCAGTGAGCTAAAAAACGGTGTTGGATCTAGCCCTGATCTCTTGACTGGGTGAGAGTATTCTGCTTAATTCAGAAACTCTGTCCATCACCACCCCTTGTTGTTAAATATTTCGTCCACCCTAAGCGTGGAAGGGTATACTCAGATGTGAGTCCCTTGCTCATTGCACCATCAGGATTCAAGCAAGCCGGGCCGACGACGCCTGAAATGGCAGAAACCGGTCCCCGGAAGCTTGTTTCCTTCCCAGTGTAAGAATTGGCTTGGTAGTTTGGTTTGCCCTGTTCCCATCATGCACTGGGACAGGAACAGACTAATTTGCATATAGCCAGGTTCTGAACTGGGATGGTGCAGTGAGCTAAAAAACTGTGTTGGATCTAGCCCTGATCTCTTGACTGGGTGAGAGTATTCTGCTTAATTCAGAAGCTCTGTCCATCACCACCCCTTGTTGTTAAATATTTCGTCCACCCTAAGCGTGGAAGGGTATACTCAGATGTGAGTCCCTTGCTCATTGCACCATCAGGATTCAAGCAAGCCGGGCCGACGACGCCTGAAATGGCAGAAACCGGTCCCCGGAAGCTTGTTTCCTTCCCAGTGTAAGAATTGGCTTGGTAGTTTGGTTTGCCCTGTTCCCATCATGCACTGGGACAGGAACAGACTAATTTGCATATAGCCAGGTTCTGAACTGGGATGGTGCAGTGAGCTAAAAAACGGTGTTGGTTCTAGCCCTGATCTCTTGACTGGGTGAGAGTATTCTGCTTAATTCAGAAACTCTGTCCATCACCACCCCTTGTTGTTAAATATTTCGTCCACCCTAAGCGTGGAAGGGTATACTCAGATGTGAGTCCCTTGCTCATTGCACCATCAGGATTCAAGCAAGCCGGGCCGACGACGCCTGAAATGGCAGAAACCGGTCCCCGGAAGCTTGTTTCCTTCCCAGTGTAAGAATTGGCTTGGTAGTTTGGTTTGCCCTGTTCCCATCATGCACTGGGACAGGAACAGACTAATTTGCATATAGCCAGGTTCTGAACTGGGATGGTGCAGTGAGCTAAAAAACGGTGTTGGATCTAGCCCTGATCTCTTGACTGGGTGAGAGTATTCTGCTTAATTCAGAAACTCTGTCCATCACCACCCCTTGTTGTTGAATATAAAACAGGCGCAACTGTTACCAAATCAGTCAAGGATACACAATTCCTATGAAGCCTGTAAATGAAGAACATAACAGTGAATAACAATCAGAACCACAAGGGATTGTTGGTGAGACTCAAAAGAGATATCTGTGTGAATAATGGATTCCCATCAAATGTCATGCGATGATCAATATTCTCATTTGGTCATCCAAAGTCTTGGGGCAGACTGTCTCTTGATCATTGAGACCATTTCCACACCCAATCTGTAATATATTCAATGGGTCTAGCCCACAATCACTGTGCTGACCATGAGGAAGATAGTCACAAGCCAACCCTGTGCTCAACACTCTGGTAACTTGAAACAGAGCACTCAGGCTTAACTTAGAGGCAATGTGTAAAGCATTTATGCAGCAGTTCAGTCTATAATATAGTAAAGCACAACACAAGAAAAATCCCACACCAATTTAGAAAACATTAAATAAATAATAAATAATGTAATAAATAATAAAAGACAAAAATGGCAATAATCCTATCAGAATAACCTAAGATAAGCACTTTCAAAGATTTAAGCAAAAATAGTGTCACAAAGCAAAGAGCGCCAACTGTGGTTATCTGTTCGCACCATACTAGGAAAAAGTCATATTCAGGAAGACTAATACGGAGCAGGATGCAGGATACAGGGACCAAGATATGCCCTCTTAATAAGAGTACCTTAAACCCTGGTTGCGGAGCTTTGTTGAGCTGCAGGGGCTCCACGAAGCTGCAAGGATGCGATGTGAGGTCCCATGTCATTGTTAACACTGGTGTCAAAGAGGGGCTTTTGATGCAAAGTCCTGCCTCGAAGATGCATCGCACACTGGCTGGTTCTGAAGATGTTGCGGGGGTTGTGTTATGAAGTCCTGCACCATTTTTGAAGATGCCGTCAACGAGGGGCTTGCGATATGAAGGCATGCGTCATCGATGAGTCACACAACAGTGGTCCCTTTGAAGGCTGTGGGCTGTGATGCGAAGTCCTACACCGGATATGCACTGCACAGTGGGTACAATACAGAGTTTTTGTGAAGCAATGTGTCACGCTGGGATCCGATGTGGAGCTTTGTGGAGGCGATGCATCGGGCTGGGTAGGTTCTGCTGGTTATACAGCTGGCTGGCAGAGCATTCAGGCCCACTTCCAAAGTTCCAGGACTGGAGTGGCACCACTAGGTAGGGTAAGACTTGCAGCTGGCAGAGTCCAGGTGATGGCTTCTAGGTTGTTGGAGCCTGTTCTTTCCCTAAGGCTCTGATCTGGAAGCCAGCCAACTAGCCCTTGGAGTCACTCTGGTGGTCCTGGGTTCAAGATGCAGGTCCAGGCCTTCTCACTCTGTCAGGAGGGTAGCAGGCCAGCAAAGTGTCAGTACTTCTTGCAGCAAAGAAGCACAGCAGTACTTCTACTGACTCGTCCACAGGTCCAGATGTGTACTGAAGAGTTGGGTCTGGGGGTCCATTATTAATACCTGGTGCCCACTTTGAAGCAGGAGAAGGTTCTGTAGGTTTCCACCATCCGAGGTGTCAGGCATCCCCTATATCCCTGCCCTGGCACCAGTTTGCCTGTCGACACAAAAGACTAGTGGCAAACTCTTTGTGAGTGTTTAAAACAGAGCCTTTGTGATGTGCAGTTGTGGTAGGACGCAGCTCCTCCTCCTTGTTAAGTCAGAATGACCCATCCTGCCAATGCCTAGTATTCCTTTGTCTCAATGTCTGAGAGCACTACAAGAAAAATACCTGCCGACTGCACCTAGTCATGTGCCCAAGGGACAGGCAGCATGCACCAAATGGGTAGGACAAGAAAATGCCAACTTTATAACGGACGCCATTGACAAGAGATGCCACCCAGGCGGCACCCTCAACATTTCTAATATTGTTAAAATTAATAGCTTTCAACTAAAACTAAGCTGTGCGCTTCTCCTTTCCATTGTCAGTAACTTTCTAAGAGTGGCATTTCCAGAATTGGGACTTCAAATTAGACTTAAATGCTACTAGTGGGCCTGCAGCAATGGTTGTTCCGCCCACCTAAGTAGCCATTTAAACATATCTCAGGCCTGCCATTGCAGAGGCTGTGCATGCAGATGTGCACTGCCATGTAGACCAGGCAAAATAGGCCCTTTGCCAGGCTCAAAACTTTCTTTTTAAATACATATAAGGTGCCCCTAGGGTATGCCCTGGACTGCCAAAAGTGCAGGCTTCAATGTATTTAAAAAGTTGGATATGTATTTTTAGACTTTATGTGTGCTAGTAGTGAAAAACTCTTACATTTGTTTTTCATTACTACAAGGTCTATCTCTACTACAGGATACAATTGAAGTTTCCTTACTACATTTTATAAGCGTAATTTCCAAATGGGAAGAAATAACCAGTTTATGTTTTGTGTCTTTGGAATTAGGGTGAAAAGCCCTATTTAGTGACAAAGTCGAGTTTTTGATCACAATTTTAAATATGGCACTTTTGAAAAGTTAGCATTTCTCTGCTCATTAGCCTTTTTGTGTATATGGCCTGGCATGGGTCCATGACTGTGAGTAACTGACAGTTATACTTTATGAATTTCTCCCAGACATCACAAACAATAGAGGGATTAGGAGAGCCATCTGCTGGGAGAATGAGGGGCGGAGCTGAGCACAGCCCCACTTACACCTGAATAGCATGTGCTCTGCCTTCACACAAAGAGCCTTACAACCCTGCATTGTAACTACAGCCAGCTTGGAGCCAGGGCATGGGAAGCAGGAAAATCCAAGCACTTCAAAGCCACTGTCTAGAAGCTTTTCCCAACTTCCAAAACCAGGGCCCCAGTATATAAAAGAAGGACCTCAGACACCAACTCTTCAGTACACTTCTGTACCAGTGGATTCTCTTTCAGGAAAAAGTACTGCTGTGCTGCTACAAGGACGGTCCCTTTGTTGGATTGCTGCTTCACAGGAACTTCTGCCCTGCTGTGTTGACCTGCTGCCCCCTCGCCTGAGGAAGAAGATCTGGACCTGCAACTTCATCTTGAACCCAAGGCTCAAAGGGTTAGTCTCCTGGCTTCCTGATTTGAGCCTCAGGGACATAAAAGGCTCTCCAAGAGTTCCGGGACCCGTCTTCAGCCAGTTCCGGACCCCCAAGTGGTGCCTCTCAGGACCTGGACCAAAGGTGTGACTCTCAAGCTCTTCAAATCAAGCTTTTGGGCTCTTTGCGACTACAAACGGGCCTGAGCACACTGGTACTGCGCCGCTCACTCTGGAAATCAAAGAATCAAAAAAGGGTCTTGACTCCTATCTCAGCAAGGCTGAGTCCAACCAAATTTATATAACAAAACGAAGGCCAATGCTGAGAAACCCGACTATCAAATAATAATTAACCACAACAGCTGTTAACGAATCAAACAAGAACAGCCTGCTCATAGTATAGCATCATATGAGATTTATTCTCTTTCGTAGAATTTTTTACTTTTTCAGCACAATATTTTTAGTGCATGGGAATACAAAGAATTTAAATTCTCATATGATGCTATACTATGAGCAGGCTGTTCTTGTTTGATTCGTTAACAGCTGTTGTGGTTAATTATTATTTGATAGTCGGGTTTCTCAGCATTGGCCTTCACTCTGGAAATCAGCATGAGCTGCAGACAGCCTGCCGCTTCACACAGTAGCATCGACAGCCCACGGGGGCCCACAGTGAAGCTTGAGCCCACCCATTTGCAACTTCGTGCCATGCCGACCACCTCACATGATGCTCTCAAACACGAAAGGGATTCTTGGCATAAAACTTGAGAATGTAAAACTTAATCTGGACTAATCTGAGACTGTATCCAACCCACACTTCATCGCTATAGGCCGGAACATTTGACTTTCATCTGGTCCAGCACAACCCAAGAACCACGGTTGGATCTTTATGCTTTTAGGCGCTATATTGTAGTTTATTATATAAACATTCATGAGTCCGGTTCTACTGATTGGATGTTTGTCATTTTGGCCTTGCTTTATTTATTACGTTTTGCTCTATTGTTCTAACCTGGTATGGGATCATTTTATGTTGTGTTTTCACTGTTTTACTGCTTGAAGTGTTGACCACATACTTTACAAATTGCCTCTATGTTAAGCCTGACTGATCTGTGCTAAGCTACCAGGGGGCTGAACACAGGTTAATTTGGGGGTTGCTTGTGCCTTAGCCTGACCAGGATTGTGATTGCTGCTTGACCAGGGCTCACATCCCAGCCAACCAGTAACCTAATTTCTAAGAGAATTCTACCCTTCAGGCTTATCTCAAGCTCCAGCAGCATCTTTCTTTCTACCAAGGCCCTCCCAGCCTCAGCCTTAGCCTTCTTTTCTTCTGCTGCCAGTTTTATTTTGGCTAATTGCAGCTTGTGCTCCCTTTCTGCCTTCCTGTCCTCCAGCTACTCTGGGGACAGGTTCCTTGAAGACTCACTGCTGCATGCCCTCATAATCGAATCTCTTTAATCTGGCATGTGTTCTCTCTCCTCTCGGAGCTCCTTCTCAGGTCCCACAGCCAGGGTCTCCTTCACTCCTAAATCAGGTCTCTCCTTATCAGGATCTCCCTCATTCTGATCCTCCTACGCAGACACACAGGATTGGATTGCATTCGTGTGACCTCCTCATGGGCATGGAGGGCTATCTGAAGATCCAGCTTTATGGCCTTATTCCCTGCATGCAACCTCCTCTCCTTGCAGAGTTATTTCAGCTCATTCCTGCTGAGGCATTCCACATTGAGCATCTCCATCTCCTTTGTGCAAGACAAGAGGTAGGGAACTTAAATTTAGAAAAAGGGAAAGACAATCAGAAGATTCAGGGAGATTTAAAAAAGGCTTGAAGTGGTCTCAGAATAATTATATGGGACTTTCAGTGTACACAATATGACTGTATGGTATTACACAAACATAAGTCCTAATCCTCACTGTTGAACCTAAACGTAAGAAATTGGGTTACTGGTTGTGGGAGGAGAACACTTATTTAAGAAGCAACTACATTCCTTGCAAGGGTGAAGTCACAAGACAAATCACGATTGTGTTCAACCCTCTGGCAGCTTGTCGTAGAGCAGCCAGGCTTAACTTAAAGGCAATGTGTAAAGTATTTATGCAGCAATTTACTTTGTAGTAAAGTGAAGCACAACACAAGAAAAATCTCACAGCAATTTAGAAATATAGAGTAAAATTTAATAAATAATTTAAGAGGAAAATTATAAAAATACAATCAGTATAACGTTAGTATGCCTTCTTACAGATTTAAGTGAAAATACGCCACAAAGCACCAACTATGGTTATCTCGTTGCACCAGATAAGAACCAAGTCACAACTTCCGGCCGACTGTAAAAAGAGTGCAGGCCGGATACAGGGGCCACGTTAGGCCCACTGAACAAGAATAGATTAAATTCTGGTTGAGGAGCATTGTGAGATCCTGTGTTGCGTATGCATCATGCAGCCAAGGCGATGCAAGGTTCTGTACAGGAGATGCATTGTGCAGCGGTGGTTTCAGGAAGCCGTGAGAGGTCCTGCATCATTTTCGAGGATGGTGTCAAAGATGGACTTGCAATGAGAAGCCCTGCGTTGAAGATGCTTTGTGCATCGGCTGGTTCTAAAGAAGTTGTAGGGCTTGAGATGCAAAATCCTGCATCATCGTTGATGATGCCATCGACAAGACGCTTATGATCTAAAGGCCTCTGTTGAAGATACATAATGCAACGGCAGCTCTGAGAAAAGTGGGTTGTGATGCAAAGTCCTGTGTCACGGATGTCCCACGCAACAGATCTGATGCAGAGTTTTTGTGATGCAATGCGTTGTGCTGGGGTTCCGAAGCAGAGCTTTTGGAAGGTGATGCGTCATGCTACGCTGGTTCTACTGGGACCATAGCTGGACTAGCAGAGCACCTTCAGACCCTCTGGAAAGGGTTCCGGACTGTGGTATTTGGGGACTGCTTTGGCTGAGCCTCTGACCAGGACGCCAGCCACCTAGCTCTTGGAGTCACTGAAGTGGTCCTGGATTCAAGATGCAGTCCTTTTCACTCAGGCAGAAGGGCAGCAGGGCAGCACAGCAGGTTAGCAGAGTGGCAGTCCTTTTTTAAGCCAAGCAGCACTGAAGTGCTTCTTCTGACTCTTCCACAGGTCTAGATGCGTACTGAAGAGTTAGGTCTGAGGGTCCATTATTGCCCACTTTGAAGTATGAGAAGGTTCTGGAGTTTTCCACCCAACTTGAGGTGTCAGTCATCCCTTTTTCTTACTGCCCAGGCCCAACCTTGTCTGGGGACACAAAAGTCTAGTGACAAACCCTTTGTAAATGTGTTCAGGCAGAGCCTTTGTGATGTGTAAGTGTGGTAGGTGACAGCTCCCCCCCTCGTAAAGTCAGCATGGCCCATCCTGTCAAATCCTGTCAACGCCTAGCCTCCCTTTGTCTCACTGCGACCCCTGACCTTGCCAGGTAGGTCGCTCCCCCCTCTGCAGCTGCCCCAGCCCTTGTGCCTGACCATTGCTCCTGCTGCCCATTCCTGGGTGCCTTTTTTCTTCCCTCGCCCCCCCTCCCCACAGCCCGCTTTCCCACCGCTGCTGCCCCTGCTGCCCCACCCCCCCCGCGCCCATTGGCTAAACCCCTGCCTCCCGCCTCCCAACTACTCCTCCCTCCCAGCTCCCCTTCAAATGGAGGCAGCTGCGTGACCGTGCAGCGGAGGCGCCGCTGGCGCGCCGAAGGCCCGCCTAAGGCAAGCCCGTCTGCGCCCGTCCGTGCTTGGACCGCGCCCAGCGCCAGAACCCCTGGACCCAGCGAACGCCACAAATCCAGACTCCACTACGACGCCAGCAGCCTCCACGCACTCATCATCGGCCGAAACCACACCTGCTTCCAGGCCGCCCCGAAACGGACCCACGGACACTTCTCCTGCTGCACCTGCAGCTTCACCTGTGACAGAACCACCAAACCTCCAATGACTGGACCCAACCACCTCCGCTGCATACTCCTCAACACCCGCTCCGCAGGCAAACACGCCGTCGAGCTCTGGGATCTGCTCGACACCTCCTTCCCAGACGTGGCCTTCCTGACCGAGACCTGGTGGAACGACTACTCGGCGCCCGACATCACCATAGCCATCCCGGACGGCTACAAGATCGCCTCTAGGGATCGCGCCAAAAGAACCGGAGGAGGAATACTTATCGTCCACAAGTCCACCCTCAAGGTCACCACCACGTAGACGACACCCTCAACGCCACCGAACACCTGCACTTCCGGATCCACACCGACCCCAACACCACCCTCAGAGGAACACTCATCTACAGACCCCCTCTGACCCCTGGCTCAGTTCAGTGACTCCATCGCCAACCTCGCCAGCACCCACGCACTCGCCTGCATGGACTACATCCTCCTCTGGGACATGAACTTCGACCTCGAGAACAACAACGACGCCAACTCCGCCACCCTGATCAACAACCTCGCCAACCTCGCCCTCAGACAACTCGTCACCACACCCACCCACGGCGCCGGCCACACGCTGGACACCGTCTTCTCCACAGGCACCCACGTCGCCTTCAACCACACCATCGATCTCCACTGGACCGACCACCGCTGCATCCATTTCACCTTCAAGAAACCAACCACGCACCACCACAACCAACAGCTGCCTCGCCGCTGCTGGAGCAAAGTCACCAAAGACCGGCTAATAACCACCCTCGCCCAGAACCCACCCACCGAACCCACCAACCCACACGCCGGATCCCGCAACCTCAGACAGTAGATCGATGACTGCACCAACACCCTCGCCCCCCTCAAGAAACTCTCCAACAACCACACCAGCAAGAGAGCCACCTGGCTCACGGATGAACTCCAGACCTCCAAGCGAGAATGCCGGAAACTGGAGAAAAAATGGCTCCACGAACACACACCGCCAACCACGCAGCCCACAAGGATGCCACGCGAAGACATCACCACCTCATCAGATTAGCCAAGAGATACTCCTTCAAAGACAGCCTGGATAACAACGCACACAACAGCAAAGAGTTTTTTAGCATCGTAAAGGAACTCTCCAGCGCCAACACCAACGACATCCCGCCCTCTCAAGAACTGTGAGCCACCTTCTTCCACCGCAAGATTGCTGACATCCATGACAGCTTTAACACCACGACCGCCTCGACTACGCCAGACTCCACCTCCCCTGTGAACAGCGCCATCCGCCTGACCTCCTGGTCCAACGTCAATGACGACGAGACATGCAAGGTCGGGAACTCCATCCACTCAGGGTCTCCGTCAGACCTGTGCCCACACCACATATTCAACAAAGCAGACGCAGCCATCGCACCTCAACTACAGAAGGTCATCAACATCTCCTTCGAAACCGCGACATTCCCGGAAAGCTGGAAACACGCTGAAATCAACGCCCTCCTCAAGAAGCCCAAGGACCTCAACAACTTCCGACATATCTCCCTGCTCCCATTTCCAGCAAAGGTCATTGAGAAAATCATCAACAGACAGTTGGTCCGCCACCTGGAAGACAACATCATCTTGGACCTTTCCCAGTCCGGATTCAGACGAACCCACAGCACCGAGACAGCCCTCATCGCCGTCACAGATGACATCAGGAGCCAACTAGACAACGGCGAAACATCAGCCCTCATCCTCCTGGACCTGTCGGCCGCCTTTGACACGTTCTGCCATCACACTCCAAAGACACACCTCTTAGAAGCCGGAATCCAAGAGTAGGCCCCTGACTGGACCACGTCCTTCCTCTCCGGCTGAACGCAGAGCGTCCGCCTCCCACCCTTCTGATCCGAAGCCACTGAAATCATCTGAGGCGTCCCCAGGGCTCATCCCTCATGAACGGGTGAGGCGAGAACAGGCAGTTTACCTTTACATACACAATGGTACGAGGTGTTCACATCAATGAAGACTAAACTTGAGAATTGCGATAGCATAAACCGTATCCGCAGGTCTGCTAAGAAACGGGGAGCAGGATAGTAGCCCCGGAGATAGATGCCGGTCCAATTCCACAATGGGATTCTCGGTGCCGCGAGGAGCCAATGCTCGGGTGTATGTAAAGGCATGAATTTTGAATGTCCTGATGATGATCCCGCTATGCCTTAAGGGGATCGAAACGCCGTCGACACCTCATACTGGATGATTTGATTGTATTATTGGTTAAATCACAACAGTGTACTTTTTGTAATATTCGTCTGCAAAACTTGGAATACATGCAGACTGCCTGTTCTTGCCTCACCCGTTCATGTATGTCACAATTGTCTTTATACAGTAGTAGGACACAGGCTGTGTCCCACTTTGATATTGTACTAAATTGATTAACTATACCTGCATCTGTGTAATTAAACCCTGTCCGGCTAGACAGATTATATAGATTTCAATCTTGATCTATATTTATTCTCTATCATCCTCCACTTGTTAGGGACCACTGTTCCTTGAAATAATATATGCACCCAAGGTCCCTCACCTATTGCTCCTTTGGGTATCCCTTGTACTTTATAACAGTATGTCATGACCTCAACATCATCTCTTATGCCGACGACACCCCGCTCATCCTCTCCCTCACCAAGGACCCACACACCGCCAAAAACAACCTCCACAAGGGAATGAAGGCCATCGCCGACTGGATGAGGAGCAGCCGCCTGAAGCTGAACTCGGACAAGACGGAGGTACTCATCCTCGGACCCACCCCCTCAGCTTGGGACGACTCCTGGTGGCCAACCACACTGGGAGCAGCACCAACACCCACGACCATGCACGCAACCTAGGATTCATCCTCGACTCCTCCCTGTCCATGTCTAAACAGGTCAAAGCTGTCTCCTCCTCCTGCTACAACACCCTCCGCATGCTCTGCAGGATCTACAAGTGGATACCGACCAAAACAAGAAGAACGGTGACACAGGCCCTCGTCAGCAGCAGAATGGACAACAACAACGTACTGTATGCAGGAATCCCAGCCAAACACCTACGTCGAATACAACGCATCCAAAACGCCTCGGCCCGACTGATCGTCAACGTCCCCCGCCGCAGCCACATCACCCCCACCTGAGAGACCTTCACTGGCTCCCGTCAACAAGAGGATCACCTTCAAGCTCCTCACCCACGCACACAAAGCACTCCACAACGCCGGACCAGCCTACCTGAACAGCAGACTCAGCTTCTACACCCGCATCCGCCAGCTCCGCTCCACCAGCCTCGCCGCTGTCCCCCGCATCCAACAAACGACCTCAGGCGGCAGATCCTTCTCCTACCTCGCCGCCAAGACCTGGAACACCCTCCCTACCCACATACGGCAGACCTAAGACCTACTCACCTTCAAAAGACTCCTCAAAACCTGGCTCTTCGAGCACTAGTAGCACCCCCTCCGCTCAGCTGACTGCCGGCTACACCAAGTCATGTGACTCAGGGACAGACTTCAGACACCAAATGATTAGGACAAGAAAATGTCAATTTTCTAAAGTGGCATTTCCAGAATTGTGATTTAAAATCCTACTTTTTCTCTTGGCGGCGTAGTATCAATGCTGACACTAAGAATGGAGTTAAAAAAAAGGCTTGCTTAATACAAAGTGAAAATACAGGGAGATCCTTAAAGGCCCCGTTCAGTACCAACATGACAAATAACATGTTGAAAATTGGAGATTTGAATTGCAGTGAGTGTTATGATTGATTTGGCCTAAAAAAGATTAATAATAAACAGAACTGCAGCTATCTGAGTGTTAATTTGAATAAATACGGAAAATGTAAGGCTTCTGAATATGACATTTTAAATTAAGTGATTCGAATTACCTACAACCTGTCCAAAAAAGTTATTTCGCAAGTAGATCTGTGGCTGCCCCTAGTGTTTAGTAAAAATAAGCCATTTGAGACTTTTTATAAAAATAAGCCAGATGATGCTTCTTAATAAGAGATTCTGGTTTTAATGTACAAATACAGGATCATATTATTTCATTCTGGGAAGAATATCAATATTAGGTCCTGATGAAGGTAGCTTTATAATTCTATTCGACAAAAGAGTTTTCACATAATCCATGTTAGAAATTGGGTTCCTGATTGGCAGAGGAAACACCCTGTCCAAGGAGGAACCACAATCCTAGTCAGGGTAATTTGATACACAACAAAAAATAACCTGGGCTCACCCACTAGTAGCTTGGCATAAAGCAGTATGACTTAGCTTTAGAGACAATGTATAAAGTATTGGTGCAACACATCAAAACACAACAGAAAGACTCCATACCAGTTTAGAAAAATAGGTTGTGATATTTTGAACAAAACAACACCAAATGACAAAAATCCAATAAGTAGAAGTGAAGATATGAATTGTTAGTGGTTAAGTGTCAAAATAGTGCTTAGAAGTAAATAGCGCTTCAAGAGATTTGACCCCTTTAAGCGCTATTTACTTCACGCTTGACTGGGACAAAGTCAAGAGATCAGGATACCCGTGATGGAGCGCTGGCCAGCTACAGGAGCCACGCAGGGCCTGAGCAAAAGTACCTTAATCCTCACTGCACGAAATGTGGGGTGCAGTCAAATGATGCGTCAATGATTCCCAAGTGGTTGAGAGGTTGCACATAATTTCTCCACGCAGTAGTGGTAATGTGTTGGTTTCATGGAGGAGCACCAATTCTAGAGTGAGGCAGTTCCAAATACAATGCACTTGGTTAATCCACGGTTAAGTGCAATGCATTGATCTTCTCCACACAGTGGCAGCGATGCATAGCCTCAGAAGCAGTGATTATGGATACGATACGGTGGTTCCAAATGCGATGCTCTGGTCCCAGTTCCCACACCAGTGGTGATGCATCGATCCTGGTCTCGCAGCAAGCAATGCATTGATTCTGATTTCTGCAGCAGCATTGATGCACAGGTTCTTGTCAGATGTAGCACTTCAAACTAACTTCCAAGGGCCCGGACTGGATTGGCACCACTTGTCAGAGTCAGTCTCGCAACAAGCAAGTCCAAGCTCTGAGTTGAAGAAAAGAGGGGAAGCCTTTGATATAAATAAGACTTCAGAAACAGGAGGCAAGCCAACAAGCCCTTGGAAATTACTTAGGTTCTGGGATGTAGAGATGCAGGTCCAGTCCTCCTCACTCCCAGGCAAGAAGCAGCAAGCAGCAGGCCAACACAGCAAAGCAGTTCACAAAGGGGCAGTCCCTCCTACAGCACAGCAGTACTGCTTCCTTCTAGAATGTCCTCAGTTACAGAAGTGTTCTGAGTTGGTAGTGTCAGAAGCCCAGTACTTATACCCAGTTGGGCCTTTGAAGTAGGGTGACTTCAAAGAGATGCTTTAAAGTGCAGAAGACCTTGCCTTTCTTGCTCTGGTTCCGGGCTCACTCCAGGAGGATATGCAATAATTTGTGTGGGGGGACAGGACACAACCCTTTCAATTGTAAAGTGTCAGCTCCTCCCTCCCATCCTGCTCAGGGTGACCCATCAACATGCAGATGGTTACTCAGTTACACCTACTCTTTCTTTGTGTGTGGCTTTCTAGAGGAAATGCAGGAATCCAGATGTCACCCATCCCAGATGTGTATTCCACAGACAGGCAGAAGGCACCAGGTTTAAGTAATAAAATGGCAACTTTCTAAAAGTGGTATTTTCAGAACTGCAATTTAAAAAACAACTTCACCTTAACTTGTGTTTTTAAATTGTGAGTCCAGAGACAGCAAATGTGGGGGTCCCTTCTCTTGCCAATTGGAAACTACACGTATAAAATGTAATAAGGCAATACCAATGCTATCCTATGGTAGAGATAGGCCTTGCAGTAGTGAAAAATAAATTTAAGAGTACTTCACTACCAGGACATCTAATACTTAAAAGTTTCTGTCCTACTTTTTAAATACACTTGTCATGGATGGGGATATACACTACCATATATGATGCTTGTTGTGATGTGCATCCCTAGACAGGTGCTGTGTGATCTTGGATGATGCACTCTGCATAACCCTACCTTTATAACCCATATACATATGTGTGGCGTACATATGTTCTTTCCATGTGTATATCTGATTGTGTGTGTGTTCTCACCTGATATAGTATGTGTGTAGTTGTTATGCTGACACCCTCGCGTTATGGTATGGGCCTGATGAGTATACAATCAGGAAAAGAGTCTCCCAGACAGACTGTGCCTGATGAATATACAATCCGGAAATGAGTCACCCAGAGCACAGCATGACATGAGCCTGGTGATTATGCAATCAGGAAATGAATCACACAGACTAAGCCTGGTGATTTTTAAGTCAGAGAATTAGTCACCTAGACTGGGCCTGATGATAATAAAATCAGGAAAAGAGTTACCCACCCAGCAGCCGGCTGCTAGGCAAACAGGAATCGGTGCGGCCTCAGTCGCTTCTTCAGAGCAGCTCTGGTCGCCTTTTGACTTCATGATAATGGCATCTAGTGGATCCTGAGTCACAAGCCTACAGAGGAAATTAGCGCATCATTCTTTGTCACAAGTCTGCAGTGGAAGTTGGAACGTCATCCTATGTCATGAACCTGTAGTACACAAACTCACTGGAGCAAAGAGGGAAGCAAAACCCTGGTAGCCCTCCACTCAAATCATGAAACCACAAAAAAGACCAGGGTCCTGGAACTACAGAGATCTTACTGTATCGTATCTCCTCAAGGTAGTTCTATTAGAGGTTTATAGTTTTCTATATAACACTCTATATACTCTATTTTGTAGTATTCATATATATCTAATCCTTAAAAACTAATCTCACACTTTTTTTGTTGACAGTATTTCAGTATATGATGGGATAATGAGTTGTAATCCCTATCATACAATTCACAAAATGATAGAGCAAAATTAGAAAAAAGGTGAGCCGAGCGTGATGACACCTCACGGACGTACCACCATGCGGACCACTGATAGGTATTCACCAGTGAAGTCCATTGTTGTCATCATTGGCATTCATCACGCTCTTAACAGAAGAAAAAGAGGGTGTCCAACAAATAAAGAGTAACGGAAAAGGTGCAAACTGTGAAGTGCAAGAATATATCACACCTCACAAAGTGGTGAAAAATGTAATAAAATTGAAAGGATTCACACACTTTGCAACAAATGTATTCTTTCACTCAGTGAATCCAATCAAAGTAAAAAACAGTGTAGGTTGCTATTTATGCATACCACTGTTGGATGCCAACATGTTTCTCTGCCTCTAGACTTTATGCAGATTCATCAGGGCTATGTTGTATTTGCCACTGCACCATGTGTTGGACACATCAATCTGGAAAACTGTCAACAAAAAAACACACATAATTGCCATAAACCTGTGTGCAATTTCATCAGTATAAAATTGCATAGCACTCTTATTTACATAATTACATATTTACCCTCAGCAAGCCATCTTGTAGCCTACCAGCTGCCAGTTTTTTTTTTAAAAACAAGTTTCCTTTCGTAAAACTCCTGCTCAATGGGGCCCCAAGTGTTCCTAACGTTGTGGGTATCTGTAAAGGAAAGGACCGTAAATCAACCTGCCTTCATTCCCCAGTCCTTTCCACACAAGTTTTAAACCGGCAGCAGTTCCCAGTCTTGCACACACGTGACAATAAACATTACGCTTTAGAGCCACGGAACAATACTACAACCGCACCGTTTCTCACAATTTGCAAACCGATGTGTGCATATTAACTCTCAAAAGGCTTTATCCGAATAGCACTGCAAGGAGGCACAGCGAGCTCATTCCTACCATTTTAGAGTGGTGCTTCCTATTAACCCCAAACTAAGAAACGCTGACATTTTACCTTATCACCGGGAAAAGCTCTTTCTTACCGCCCAGGCGACGCGGAGCGTACTCTCACTCTCTCCGTGCTGATCATTGCGTTTTCTGCATATATCCCATTCATCGCGTTATATCGTGCGTAGTCTCGCAAGAGCGTGTTCGCCATCTTAGGTTGGGCGAAACGCTTAGTGAGATTACTGATTCTGGTGTCGGCGGCCGCCATCTTCCTTTGGGATTCTTATCGGTCCGGTTTTTGTGAAAAAAAACACTTGTAATCGTCACGCTTATAACTTTATCAACTTTGTCAAACAATGTATTTTGAAGTGTCTGCTTATTTCACCACAGATAGTTATTCACATGGTGTCAAGCTGTTAATATCGCACTCTTTATAATGTATCCCTTGTCTATAGATGACGGGGAAAGTTGTCTTGTCTACCTCAATACACTTATTTTCAGATGTTAGATAATTATAAATATAGAGGATATTTATAGATACAAATGGACTGACTAGAAATCTGTACCTTGAGGTGCCTCAGGCATATTGATCAGTGGGCCTCAGAGTTTGTATATTCAGTTGCATGTGGCCCTTTGATAGATACAGTGCATAGAGCAAATTAGTTCACCTTGTTCCATTCTTTACAGTCATTAAGCCCCATTTGGTCAGTTTTTTTGTTAAAAATCCAACGAGCCTCCTTCGAAAACAGGGTTTGCTCAACATTGAAACCCTTCACCGTCTCAAGCACAACCCATGTGAATTCATGCTTAGTACTATGGCAATGTTGCACCAATTTAGTTGTTAACTTCCCTGCTCTAATGGTACTCAAATGCTCTTGGATTCTTGTTTTTATCTTTCTGGTTGTTAGGCCTATGTAATATAAGCCACATACACACTTCAGTCTGTAAACCACATTTGTGGTATTGCAATTACTGAATCGTGAAAGGAACCAATTGCGTCCAGAAGCCAGAGTAACACTGGAGGTCTTAGTTGTTATAGAGCAGACCGAACACTGACCACATGGGAAATGCCCTTTGGGAAGGGCATTATCTCTACTGTCATGGGTAGGACGACCACGGGAATGGACCAATTTGTCCCTGAGATTGCAAGATCGTTTAAACGCAAATCTCGGGTGTGGCATCTCAAAATTGGCATTAGATAATAGGCCCCAATGCTTTCGAATGGATTGTCGTATCTTTGTGCTTAAGGGGTCGAATGTCATAACAACTGGTACACATTCTTGTTTCTCTTTGGTGTTATTTACTAATAGAGCACTCCTAGGTGTATTTAGAGCTCTCTTCCTGGCATTCCTGATGGTTTTCATGGGGTAATGTCTCTCCTGTAATTTCTTAACCAACTGCTGTGATTGTTCAACATATCCCTCCGTGGAGGAGCAGTTCCTGCGGTACCTCATGAACTGACCTACAGGCAAGTTATCTCTTAAGGCTCTCGGATGGTATGAATCATACTGCAAAAGGGAATTCCGATCTGTTGGTTTTTGATGGACACTTGTCTGTAGGTAGCCCTCAACGGCATTGATATCTAGGTGACTATAAGACCACGTGAACTTAAGGCTTTCATCCTGAGCATTCAGCCACTTTAAAAATGTCAAAAGTTCAACTTCATTGCCCTTCCAGATGCAGAGAATGTCATCTATATACCTCTTCCAGAGGCGAAGATGCCTCTGGAAGGGGTTATTAGGATGTTCTACTACATGCTCTTTAAATTGGCCCACGTATATACACGCCAGGCTCGGCGCCATAGTAGCGCCCATCGATGTCCCTGTAGTTTGCAAATATAGTTGGTCCTTGTAGCATCTACTGATGTCTTCTAATACTTTTGCTTCGAAGATAGCAATCTCCAGACCCAGTGTTGTAGAAGGTGGGCAAAATGTAGATGGTTTTCTAAGGTTGGTGTTAAAGACTCCCTCTTCTTCTCTTGGTTTATTCGCAAAAAATTTCTTCAATTTAATTTTCCGGATGGTTTCATGAAATTCTACTCGACACCGGAAGGTATTGTGCGTGGGAGTGGGGACAAACCCCAAACCTTTATTAAGGACACGTTCTTCACTGGTGGTGACAGTTTTCCAGATTGATGTGTCCAACACATGGTGCAGTGGCAAATACAACATGGCCCTGATGAATCTGCATAAAGTCTAGAGGCAGAGAAACATGTTGGCATCCAACAGTGGTATGCATAAATAGCAACCTACACTGTTTTTTACTTTGATTGGATTCACTGAGTGAAAGAATAAAATTGTTGCAAAGTGTGTGAATCCTTTCAATTTTATTACATTTTTCACCACTTTGTGAGGTGTGATATATTCTTGCACTTCACAGTTTGCACCTTTTCTGTTACTCTTTCTTTGTTGGACACCCTCTTTTTCTTCTGTTAAGAGCGTGATGAATGCCAATGATGACAACAATGGACTTCACTGGTGAGTACCTATCAGTGGTCCGCATGGTGGTACATCCGTTAGGTGTCATCACGCTCGGCTCACCTTTTTTCTAATTTTGCTCTATCATTTTGAGAATTGTATGATAGGGATTACAACTCATTATCCCATCATATACTGAAATACTGTCAACAAAAAAGTGTGAGATTAGTTTTTAAGGATTAGATATATATGAATACTACAAAATAGAGTATATGGAGTGTTATATAGAAAACTATAAACCTCTAATAGAACTACCTTGAGGAGATACGATACAGTAAGATCTCTGTAGTTCCAGGACCCTGGTCTTTTTTGTGGTTTCATGAACCTGTAGTAGACATTGGCACATCTGAAACTGTACAGTAAGTCACGCCGCCATTCGCATACACCCAAGGGGGCATCTTTAATGCCTTACAAAACTTTCTTGCCTCAGCAGCTGACACTGCCCTCAACATCTCATGCCCAGCTTGCTGCAATGTTTAGGTATAGCTGCAAGGGATAGTCATAAGATCAAGTAACCCGAAGGTTTACCTGGTTCAGGTCTGGACAGTTCATTATTGTGGGGCACTTGTGTAAGGTGCCTTACAGCACTTTCGGATTGACGAAGGGGACCATTCCTTCAGGCGATTATTCAGTGACAACTGAAGGCAGCAAGATCCTAGGTTACCTGCTGATCTAGTTGCCTGAAAAGGCAATACAGATACTGAAGTCAGTGTGGTGAGATGCAGAAAGAGGTGCTTGCACTAGGTGGGATGATCTGTGGGTAATTCTGTTTATGTTTATGTTTATATCATAGTGTGTCCCCCTGGTATTACATCAAGGGCAACGTCTAGCCAGCAACACAGATGAGGGTGTCCATGTGAGCCAATATCTTGTTTCTTTATTATTTTGTTCCATTCCCCCATTCCCTTCATTGTGACACGGGTCGGCAGAAATGCGGTCCACATCGCAGTGAGAGGCATAGTAAGACAAGCATGATCATCACTCCCGCTGGGTTCAGGATATCTCAGGTTAATGCATCTCACAACACTGTATCCTTCCCATGGGCTGTCCGGGACCTACCTTAGGGGTAGCCTATATGTAATAAAAAGGAAGGTTTAGGCCTAGCAAGTAGGTTAACTTTCCAGGTCGACATGGCAGTTTAAAACAGTGATGGAGCGAGGTGGCAAACGCAACATTTTGTGTACCCCTCGTAAAGTTAATGTCCCATAACAATAATGTTCACTAATTGCATGTTTTTGAAATTAACCAACCATAGAGTAAAGGGCACACGTTGTTTTTTATTTACACATGGGGAAAACTAACGTTGCTTGCATGCTGCAAAAATAAACTCAGCTACTATGTATTGTTATCGTATTGTGAACTAATGTGCAGCTTATTCGTAAACAAACGCAATTTAAACGTGCTATTTGTATTCATTTATGTGATGGAGAAGTCGAAATGTAAGTATAAAAACGCATTTATGTGGCTTGTGTGCTAGGTAACAACTAGTTGGGAAACATTAGTAAGGTGGGAGGTAAACAGAATAGGTTTAAATTCATAATTTAACATGAATCTGTGTTTGTTTCTTTGATAGTTCCAAAGTGGCCTCTGAGGCCTGTGCAAAAATGGCTGCCTGGGTAAAACTGTGAGCAAGAGTTGGACAGCGCAGGCGCGTCAAAACCTGCAAGTCAGAGTGAACTGCCTGTGCTCGAGGAGGTTCAAGGCTGATGTGGCCCGGAACCTAGGATATGTGCCAAGCAAGGATGATGTCGTGCTCAAAGCCTGGGAAGAAGTGTGGATGTTGCCACTGGAGGAAATGCTTAGGCCAAAGACTGTCCTAAACAAAGCCCCTTTATTATTTCGCTGACGCGTTGAGAAATTAATGCTGTAATGGTGAGATGATGCTCATCCACCCCGAAATTCTCCAATGAAATTCTGAATAAGAGATGTTAGTTACTTTGTAGATAGATTAAGTTAGGGATTTAGGGTATAAAAACTCCTGGTTTTGTCAAGTCGGGGTCGCTTTTTCCATTTCCATCGGAGATGCTGCCCGATTGCTGACCGATTCCTGGATGTAAGAGATCTAAAATTTCTTTACTTGTTTGCTTTGCAGGATTTAAGGATAAGATGATGGCGTTAGTTAGGGATGTCAGGGATGTTGAAAGAAAATTGTAGTTGGAACTATCTGTTCTTTGCTAATTAATCTGTTTTCTAAATAAAGCGATTTTATCTTTGAGCTCTAAATAAAATGATCATTTTTGAAAACAAAGTTTAAGATTTACTGAATAAAGATTTACTAAGGCATAAATGTCAGACATAAATTGCAGTTTTGCTTTGAATAAAAATTAGATAAATGAAGAAATAAAAGCTGGTCTTTGAATTCTTCCTACGCCTAATTTTAATTCTAACAGATCCATTGCCAGTATGGTGGTGTGTCTGAATATTTTAAGTCTGAGTAAAACCATGGTAAATGTTTAAGTCTGCAGGTGTAAATATTAGTTAAATAGGTTTAGACGCGCCACCTAAATGATACAGCGTTTCTCCATTGCGATTCACCAGAGCCTTGAAGCCCAGTGTAAGTGAACAGGGAAAATGCGCAGTGTTATGGGCCCCGCTGATGCATGAATTGTGTGTTTTAAGGTTTCAGGGTAATGGTGAGTATTGATTAGCAATGATTTCTGGAGCCGCGCTGCCACGCTGCAGCAACAGCACAAACAGGCTGTGCAGTGGCTGTCCTGAGACATCTTTAAAGTGCCTCTTCCCTGCATGCATTACGACGCATCGCCAATTCTCTATGCTTACATTCGGTCCTTCCTATCAATACAAAGGCCCGCTGTAAAATATGTGACTGGGGCACATCCCTCCCTAATCCAGGCAACCATTCCTCTATGTATAAGAGGAAGATGTTTCTCCTGAACTGCCGGTCCCTGCCGAAGCACCACACTGAATTGGCCATACTGATAGAGGAGCTCAACCCTGAAGCCCTCTTTCTGACCGAGACATGGCTTCAGCTAGAAACCGATCCAGCTTCAGTGTGGGCCACTCCTCAAGGCTACACTCTTAAGCGACTGGACCGCCAGACAGGTAGAGGCGGAGGGCTGGCCATCATCTAAAGAGATATTTATAGATGCCGTGTCACTTCCTCTACTACACCAGCCTGTGAGAGCCTACATTTTACTCTTGAATTCTCCCCTACCATTACCTTCTCTGGTATTCTAGCCTATCGACCACCTGGTTCCCTCGGCGACTTCATCACTAACATGACGGATATAGCCGCTAATCTAGTGCTCACCTCGGCAAATTTTAATTTGCTGGGTGACCTAAATCTGCATTTAGATGATCCGCTTGATGCAGCAGCCAATAGCCTCCGTTTAAACCTTCAGGCCATTGACCTGTCCCAAAAGGGCTTTCATTCGACACATGCCAAGGGACACCTCTTAGATCACGTCTACAGCAACCTAGATAGTCTAATGATCGAGGTACCTATACCACTGCCCTGGACCGATCATTTTTTAATACCCTTTACATGGTCCATAAGTACTCCTCCCACCTCACAAATCCACGATAAACATTGGGGCAGGAAATGGGGCTCTCTTCCGCTCCCTAAATGGGAACAGGCCCTTACCGAACAGCCACCCTGGAAGGCGATTAATCCCAACACAGCCGCTGTCAATTTTGACAATTGGATCTCTAGCACCCTTGATCAAGTCCTCCCGAAGGGTTCTCTGCAAGTGATAAAAATAACTAAAGTCGCCCCCTGGTACTCTCCCGCCCTTAGAATTATGAAACAAGCTTGCCGCAAACTGGAGAGAGCCTGGAGGAAAAAACGCTCTCAAACGAAGGAAACAGAGTATAGAGCCGCAATAAAGCTCTACAAAAATGAAATAAAATCTGCACAAGTCGAGTTCTACGGAACCAAAATCAATCTCGCCGCGAACTCCCCTAAAGAAATCTTTAGAATAGCGAAATCTCTAATTTCCCCCCCTTCTGAGCTTCTGTCATCGAACGGCGCACAGGCCCGTTGTAACAACTTAGCCACTTTCTTCTCTCAGAAGATCCAGGCCATTTATTCCCTATTCACTACAGGAAGTGACGATATGGATCTTACCCCCACAATAGATTCTGACCTGCCCACTTCCTGTTCACTGGACATTCTTCCATTTCTTGACTCCAGCACATTAGACAGAATGATCCCTAAAGTCACCTCGGGATCCCCTAATGACCCGGCTCCCCCACAGACTCTAATTAAGGTTATTGATACCATCCGCCCGTTCATCTTGGATGTCCTCAATGCCTCCATCATCTCCAACTCCGTTCCAGCTCCATGGAAGTGTGCGATGGTTAAGGCTTTGCTGAAAAAGCCGAACCTGGACCAGAACAACTTGACCAATTTTTGCCCCATCTCCCTGCTTCCTTGGATGAGCAAACTGCTAGAGGGGCACGTTAATAATATCTTAGTAGATTATTTAGAATCTAATAATCTGCTACGTGTCTCCCAGATGGGGTTCCGCCCTCAGCATGGCACTGAAACTGCCCTTTTGGCAGTGACGGAAGAAGCGAGAGCTATACTGGACCGGGGAGGAAAAACAGCCATCATACTTCTCGATCTCATTGCCGCGTTCGACACAGTTAACCATGCCACATTATTACATCGATTGAAGGGCATGGGTGTGTCGGGCGCGGCCCTGGCATGGCTAACCTCCTTCCTGGCCGAGCGATTCTTCCAGGTGTTTGAGAGCGAGGCAGTATCTCCCAAGCATCCACTTAGCTGTGGGGTCCCCCAGGGCTCCTCCCTAAGCCCCACCCTTTTTAATGTTTATATGCAACCTCTAGAGAAGATAGTCCACCCTTTTGGTGTGCGTATTGTCACCTACGCCGACGATACCCAATTGGTGGTCTCCTTGGACCACACTGAGGGGTCGTCTAACACCTTAGGCCCCTGTCTAGAGGCTGTTGCTAAGTGGATGCAATATTCCTACCTCAAACTCAACGGGGAGAAGACTGAGATTATGTTATTGGGCAACCCCTCCTTGACCACCCTGGCCTCCATCTGGCCCACATGTCTCGGCTCTCCCCCCTCACCCAAACCTCAGATAAAGAGCCTGGGAATCTGGCTTGATAAAGCGCTGGACTTCTCGTTCCAAGCCATTAAAACAGCCTCTACATGTGTCGGGCTTATGAAAATGCTCCGCAAAGTGCTCCCTCTGCTCCCATTCCAGGCGAGAAGGGTCATGGTGCAGGCCCTGATACTTTCTCGCCTGGATTATGGAAATGCCTTATATTTAGGAGCCCCGGCGGCAGTGACCAATAGGCTCCAAGTCACGCATAACTGTGCCGCCCGACTATTGTTCAACATTCCCCGCTGGCAGTCAGCTAGGAATGCACTAAAAGAACTTCACTTGCTCCCAGTGGCTGCCAGAGCGCAGTTCAAGGCCATGTGCATCCTGCACAGATCTTTCCACCGAACCGGCCCCGCCGTTCTGTTCCCTTTAGTGGTGCCTTATGCACCTTCTAGAGCTCTTCGCTCTAGTACATTGCATTTGGCAACCACATCCAAAATTAATAAAGCCCGATGGGGCGGTCGCTCCTTTTCCCACACAGCTGCGAGGCTCTGGAATTCTCTCCCTCTAGCCCTGAGAGAGAACAACAACCGAATGTTATTCAGGAAAGCTCTGAAAACTCATCTGTTTGCAAAAGCGTGTTGACTTACCCGGTAGCCCGCCACAGTAATCAGTCTAAAGCGCTGCGAGGCCTCCGGGCAGTTACGCGCTATACAAGTGTAATTTTTCATTTTTTTTTTCATGCATGTTAGCACTGGTTAGCAGTGGTAAAGTGCTCAGAGTTCTTAAACCAGCAAAACAAGTCAGCAAAACAGTCAAAAACAGAAGGTCAGAATGTAAAAGGCTATGTTAAGGATGCAAGGTCTTACAATACATTTCAGCACTGATCAATTGTACATAAAGTATCGATTAATTTGCACAAAGACATGAAATAATTGATATGGTCTCTTCAAAAGTGAATTTTGTAGCTTGATTTGTATACTTCTTCCTATATATGAATGATTAAATGATCATATGTAATTGTATGTTATGTTATGTTATGTTATTAATATTTGTATCGCGCACGGCTATTCAACAGTGTCCTGGCGTGGAAGCCGAATGAAAACGATAAGGAGCATAAGGAGCTAGAAGCAACTGCAAATTAGATAAACAGCAGGGGTTTTGGCCGTTTCCTGAACATCCTCGGGTCTTGAGTGTGAATCAGCTCATATGGAAGGGAATTCCAAGCTTCTGCTGCCTTATAGGATAAGGAGCTGCCCCCCATTCTTGTAAGACGGAAGCGGGGGATCACTGCCAGACACTGCGGACTGAAAGCAGTTGTCTTCATGGCACATAAAAGCTAAAATGTTTCCTAAGATAAAGTGGGCCAGATCCATGGAGGGCTGCATGGGCCAGAATAAGGGCTTTGAATTTGACTCATTGAGCCACGGGGAGCCAATGCAAATCATGCAAATTTTGTTCTATGCTTGACATTCCCAGGATGTCAAGCAAAGCTCTGGCCGCAGCATTTTGTATTACTTGCAGTTTATTCAACTGGTATCTGGCAAGTCAATGTACAGTGCGTTAGCACTGTGTGAGAATCAGGGCATGGGTAACCATTTCCATGGCTGCCCTGGGTAACAAGGGTAAGAATTTCCTAAGGGATTTCAGTGTGCCAAAGCACTGTCCTGCTAGTTTCTTTATCTGCGTAGAGAACTGGAGATCTTCATTAAACCAGACCCCCAGGTTCTTGACAGAATTAGGTAGAGGGTAGTCTGCCGGCCAAAGTGCCTTCCTAAACTATGGAGGAAAGGACCCATACAAAAGAACCTCCAACTTGTCCTCGTTACACTTAAACTGAGCAGATGCAAGCCATTTAAAGACTGCTGTAAGACAGTCTTTGGCCCGGGCTGTATAATGTTCCCTCAAAGTGAAGAGCTCTGTATTTTCCGCATAAGCAATGATCTTAGCTCCCAGCTCCTCTGCGAAATAGATCAAGGGGGTGACATATGTGTTGAAAAGAAGTCGGCTCAGGATGGAGCCCTGCAGCACTCTAGTAGTCACCTTTTTAGGGGCCGAGGAGAACGGCGGTAGCCATACTTGCTGCAATCTATCCTCTGGGAATGATTTAAGTCAATTTCACGCTAGTCCAGAGACATCAATGTTTGAGAGACGGGCTAATAGTTGGGAGTGTGGCACCGTGTCAAAGGCAGCAGAGAGTTCTAATAAAATCAGAGCTGCGCTTCCACCAGCATCCAAACATTCTCTAAGTGCTTCTGACATTTTAACAAGGGCCGTCTCTGTACTATATGTGGCCCTGTATGTACTTTTTAGTTTAGTGATTTCTGTGAAACAAATGTTGAATTAACATATTTATAATTAATAAATATATTTATAATTATATTTTTTAGTTGAGTTATTGCCTTCTCAGTGTTTTGATAATATATTATGTGTGAATTTATTGTATGTATTGCCTGAAGTTCCTAAAGTAAATATGGTAACCTTGGGGAAGTAGGTTTTTCCTGGTTAGTAATATACTGTCCCCTTGGGTTTCAAGGGACTGCTCTCATTTATTTGTTAAAATCCAACTTTACTATTAAAGAAAGCTTTAAATTACAATTCTTTAGACACCAAACTCAATATTCCTACCTGCTCCCAACGCAAAGGAGATCAACAAAAATAAGATGGGAAAAGGTTCGGGAAAAGACAACCCTAAGGCTGACAGATCTAATAGGAGTGTTCTGCAAAGTACTTGAAGGACTGCTCATTGACCTTGTCTGATGTTGTCTTGAAAATTGTTGTTCCTGGGTCAGGGGACATGACCTCAAGACTGCACTAGCTACTGGAGGAGCTGAGAGTCTTCTTAGTGTCGAGAAGCCTGACTGTCTGTTGAGAGGGGAAATGAGTATGCGTGTCCCTGCAGGAGGAGTGAATATCAAGGAGAAGAAGCCTAGAATGGCTCCTACAATAGGAATACCCAGAGAAAGCAAACTATTTCAGTGAGAGAAGCCACAAGTGACCAGTGCTGCGAGTGGGTCTCCCATGCTCTCTCCACAGTTCCTTCTGAGAAACACAGCCCAAAAACTGCACAAAATCAACAGCTATCACGTTCATCTGGTAGCCTCCATTGGTCACAATCTAGTGCTGCTGCTGTCAATAGGGGAAGATATTGTATCCTTGCTAAGTAAGAGCCACTAGGCCTGGGAAAGATACAACTGCCCGGGACAGATTCTTGCTGACCAATTGCACAATGGGGAGCTGCACCAGCTGCCTTGCCATAGGACCCATCTGAGTGGAGTGGAGAGCCTCAAGAGCTAAAGACGTCCTTATTTCTACCACAGGACCACCGTGCTGACAAACCTGTTCTGAAGGGATGCCTGTACATGCTGAAGACACCTCAGCCACAACTGCTGCATTACCAAAGAAGTAGGAAGTGAAGTCCAAGCAGAGATTGGCCTCTATCAATAACAGCTTAAGAACAGGTGAACTGATTGCGAATTTGAACCTGTGGGTTCAGGATAAAATACACATCAAACACATTACTGATATGAAGTAAGATAAACAAAAATTAATATGTTTACCGTGGCAATCAATTTTTCCTTTTATTTCATGTTTTTTAGGATTTATGATTTTAATCGCAAAAAGAACACATCATCTACTACACAAAATGCCACAGAAATACAAAAAACAGTGCAAAAACAAATAAATTGTGTCTTATCGTACATATAACTACAACCACATATTCAATACATTTATATACAACAATGATATGTCAAAAAACAGTTAATATATACATGATTAATCTCATATAGTTGTCATAAAAATGAAAATATTTCGACAACTACACAACACTATACTTAGAAGGTGAATAGTACTCTAAGTATTCATGCACTTAAATCAGTTTTACTAGTTATTCAAGGATATTAATGTTATTGCCACTTAATGCCATTGCCGACGCATTTCGAGTTCTGGTTTGTAGATTACCGGACTCTCATCAGGGCTGGATTAAAGACTGTTCATGACAAAAAACACAAAGAAATATTTTTAGAAGGCTTCCTCAACACCTTAGGTGCTCATTATATTTATTTACATAATTCATGGCCACATACCTGCATGATGCCAATGTAGGTTGTGAACCTTAATAATGTGTTTCAACGCAATGGATGCCACTCTGCAACAAAATGCCAAATTTATAGTACTGCTGCATCAATAAGCCTTTTAAATTACATGATAAGGCTGTGTAGGGGAGGATGAGAATTACCTTATTGGCGGTGTGTGTATTTAAACACCCTTGTATTTTCAGAAATGTTTTGGTCAGGACGCTCGCAGGTCTTTATTTCTGCAAGAACGAGTGGTCACGATTTAGCCATACAGTCGTTTGTTGAAAGGAAACATTGTGTCCCAACAAACAAGAACAGCTACTTACTCGCTAGAGGGCGGGAGCTGCAAACCGCGGGGGAGTATTCTCCATTTTTCAATATCAGTTGTTCTTTATTTCAAGATTGTTCAACTGCGGGAAACAAGGGCAGAATTAGTCCCCAACTTTCTACATGGACAGCACCAAGCTAAGCTACGTCCAATGCGATGTTCGCTCACCTTTTTAACTTCTGGGAGTATTTCAATTGCGAGCCAACACCTTGTTCGTGAAAAGCTAGCAACCACGGCTTTCGGTTAGATTACCGAGCCGCGTCATCACGTGATCGTTATCGGGGCAAACCTTGAAGGCGAGCCTCCCCATGGCCTTGGTGATGGAATATGGGAGTTGTATTTCAGTGACAATTTTAGAAAACCTTCCCATTATAAACCTGTCATTAAATAGACAGCTCTATGCTTCTCAATCACATATTTACTCCAAAAGTAAGGGGACAGCAATTTAGTGACCCATCGCTATACGGAGTGGCCCAGAGAGGTGAATTGTCGGTTATAGCTTACACTTTGTTTAACTCACTCATACAGTTCAAACCCCGATTGATGCAATCAAATTTCATAATTAGATACGCTTATTTGCGTAGCAGAGCGCTTTCAATACATGGAGACCGATGTTTTGAATGAATCCCTGTAAGGATGGTCCATTGGAACTAATTTTCACTGTGATTTGCAGACAGAAAATGTTCGACCATGGGAGCAGGGAGAACTTTTCTCCTGATCCTTGATCTATGTTGTGTTATTCTCATGTTGATCTGTTGACATGTTTTTCCAATATATATTTTGTTGCATGGGCACACCACTGCGTAGATTACATTCTTCGTTTTACAGTTTGTGAAACTGTCATGTCTCCATTTGACCCCATTGTGGTCAAAAACATTACCCTCAATCGTTGCGGAACAGGCTATACAATTACCACATTTGTGGTGCTGCAGACAGGTTTCAAATTCCATTGTGGGATTAAGTCGCTTTTAGGTTTGGGGATGTAGCTGTCTGCTCTTATTAGTTGCTGGCCGATACTTGGGTTCTTTCGCATCGCAAAGATTGGTTTCTGCAATGGGTGTTCTAAATTCTCAAGTAAATGCCAGTTTTTCAAGACGATTTGTCTAAACTTGTTCGTGCGAGACCCGTAGGTTGTTACACAAACAAGTTTATCCAAATCTACTTTTTTTTCTGTAGCAGGTTCTCCCTAGGGGTGAATCTAGCTCTCTTCCTAGAGTGTTTTAACAGTTTTTTTGGGTATCCCCTCTTTTCCATTTCCTTACAAAAAGACATAGCATGAGTATCAAAATCCATCAATTCTGTACAATTCCTTCTGATCCTTAATAGTTGCCCGTAAAAAAGATTCTCTTTAAGACACTGTGGGTCGGAGCTTTTATAATGGAGTATAGTGTTTCTATCTGTTTCTTTTTTGTGTAAAGATGTAGTTAGTTTTTGTTTGTCAGGGCCAACTGAAACATCAAGAAAAGTCATCTTCGTCTTGCTGGACTGAATAGAAAATTTAATGTCAATATGTCTTGCGTTTATCCAGTCAAAAAATTGATTCAACTCAGCCTGGCTCCCCTACCACAGGAGCCAGACGTCGTCGATATACCTGAGCCATTGGAGCATGTTGCCTAAGAAAGGGTTATTGCTGTATATGAATCTCTCTTCGTATTGGGCCATATACAGCACTGCCATTTCAGGCGCATAAGGGCAACCCATTGCTGTACCCTTGATCTGTACAAAGAAATCATTCTCGAATTTGAAGTAATTACTTCGAAGAGATATTTCAGCCAGTGCAATGATGAATGATGTGGGTACCCTATGCGGTCTTTCCCTTGACACCAAATACAATTCCATCACTTGGAGTGCCTCGTCTTGAGGGATCTGGGTGCAAAGGGATGTTACATCTAGTGTGGCCATTATTTGTGTCTCCTCATCAAACGGTCTGCCCTCCACTTTTGTGATAAAATCAGTTGTGTCTCTGAGGTATGATTTGACACCTAACAGGAAAGGTTTAAGGAAGACATCGGTATATTTCGAGACTGGCTCTAAAACAGAGTCACAGCCCGATACAATCGGTCTTCCCGGAGCTGTTTGGCTGTTCTTATGTATTTTCGGTAGAAAATACAATACAGGGGTTCTGGGTTGCTTTTTATTCAAAAATTCAAATTACTTGGGACCTAGGAACCCTTCATCTAGGCCTGCTTTCATTATTTTACCAATTTTATCCTGTATTTCATACATGGGATCCTCTCTGACCGATCCTTACCATTCTCGGTTTTCAACATGTTGTTTGCCTTCAGTCAAAAACATGTGACGGGGCCAGATGACTACCGCCCCGCCTTTATCTGCTTGTTTTATCACAATAGAGGTATCAGCCTTGAGATCACGAATCGCCGTTAACCAACCCTTACTTATGTTGTTATGTTCAAAGCTCTTTGTTTTTTCCAATTTGGTAATGGATGATAATACCGCCTGCTCAAAGGCGTAAATTTGTTTCGGTATGTTTTGAGTGGGATTAAACTTGGACTGGACCCTCAGGCCAGTTGTTTCTTGACTAAATGTCGGTTCAACCCCTGCAAAATAAGATTTCAATCTAATTTTCCGGCAAAAGTCTAATGCCTCTAATTTTAATTTGGTGAAATCAGTCTGCCTATTAGGGACAAACTTCAGCCCTAAATTAAGGATAATTTCTTCGTCTTTTCTAAGCTGTTTATCAGAAAGATTGACTATAGTCGAATTATCTAGTTGTTGTAATACCTGCTGCGTGTCCGCATTTCCCAGGGTTGCTTGAAACGAACCCTTGGTTGGCCATCTTTGGCTAAAAAAGACGAATTTGAGGTTCCTTGTTTCTTAGAATTATCAGGTCTAGAATCTAGTGAAGAGTCCGATGATGAAGTATCCGAGAAACCTATAAACCTGTTCTTAGATCTATCTTGGAAAGAGATCAAGGCTCTACTTGAATCTGCCAGAGTGTAATAATCTTCTTTTAGGAACGGATACACCTGTTCTATTTTGAATGATTTTGAGTCTCTCTCAAATTGGGCAGTTTTAACATTAATTGTATTATCCTTGAAGATCTGAATCTCCTTCTCAATCTTTTCAAGTAAGGTTTTGGCGTCAGTTACTCTTGGATTATCTGAAATAGCCTTTACAAATTCCTCAATTTCTTTCTCTTCTTGGCTACAAAGTCTCTGTGCAGTCTGTATGGTATGCACCATCAGATCTGGACTGCACTTTGTATTTATGTAACTAAAACCTTTCTTATATTCCGTGTCCTAGGTGAAGATGACCGGAATGTTTTTAACTTGGAGCCCCCAGGGGATGGTGCCGGCCCGCAAGTTTTGAAGAAGGAAATAGCCGTGGAGTTCAGTTCTTATATGTTTCTTATGTAAACGAGTTATTTTGTCAGCCTCATTCTGTTGTTTTGCCGTGGTGCTTAATGATAAGCCAGAAAAGGGGGAGTAAGCGATTAAATTCTGAATGTGACTTTCTGTAAAGGACAACATGTCCTTTTCGGCCATGCTTGGCAGTGGACGAATTCACTGCTGACGACCAAATCCTTAGGTTATGAAATAGACACCTTTGTGTCAATCCACACCCACTCGGGTAAATACCCGCTCTACAAGTGTTGAAAAAAAAGGGGGGGTTTGGCCCTAGGGGTTAGAGGGTAGGTAGGGCCTTATTTATCGAAAAGAGAAAAAATTACCTAAGCCTCAAATCACTTCAAACACATTACTGATATGAAGTAAGATAAACAAAAATTAATGTGTTTACCTTGGCAATGAATTTGACCTTTTATTTCATGTTTTTTAGGATTTATGATTTTAATCGCAAAAAGAACACATCATCTACTACACAAAATGCCACAGAAATACAAAAAACAGTGCAAAAACAAATAAATTGTGTCTTATGTGGCCATGAATTATGTAAATAAATATAATGAGCACCTAAGGCGTTGAGGAAGCCTTCTAAAAATATTTCTTTGTGTTTTTTGTCATGAACAGTCTTTCATTGAAAAGATTAATCCAGCCCTGATGAGAGTCAGGTAATCTACAAACCAGAACTCGAAACAAGTCGGCAATGGCATTAAGTGGCAATGACATTAATGTCCTTGAATAACTAGTAAAACTGATTCAAGTTCATGAATACTTAGAGTATTATTCACCTTCTAAGTATAGGGTTGTTTAGTTGTCGAAATTTTTTCATTTTTATGACAACTATATGAGATTAATCATGTATATATTAACTGTTTTTTGACATATCATTGTTGTGTATAAATGTATTGAATATGTGGTTGTAGTTATATGTAAGATAAGACACAATGTATTTGTTTTTGCACTGTTTTTTGTATTTCTGTGGCATTTTGTGTAGTAGATGATGTGTTCTTTTTGCGATTAAAATCATAAATCCTAAAAAACATGAAATAAAAGACAAAATTCATTGCCAAGGTAAACATATTAATTTTTGTTTATCTTACTTCATATCAGTAATGTGTTTGAAGTGATTTGAGGCTTAGGTAATTTTTTTCTCTTTTCGATAAATAAGGCCCTACCTACCCTCTAACCCCTAGGGCCAAACCCCCCCCTTTTTTCAATAATTCATGAATCTGTCATAGATTATTGGGGACTGTAATTGATAGCGTCAAGTGTGTGCAAGAGACTACAGGGGGTCATAGCACCTATGGGAGATTGTAACCTTGTTTTCACTATTTAAATTGCTTCATGTAGAGTTTAGTTTTGCTGTATGATTAAAATATTTTACATTAAGTCAATTGCTTCGCTGGAACTAAAGCTATTGTATATGCTGGTTGATTGTAGACTTCTGATACTTGCACCACACACTACCTCCCTCATGTGTGTCATGTGTGTAAAGGGATGTATTTGGCCTACTTTGCAGAGCCATGTTAGGAAGGGCCCCAGAAAACAAGAGTCAAACTACCTCAACCACCATGGCTGGGGCCCAGAATCCCCTGTCTGTCCTCTTGCCCCGAACTTGGTTTGACACCCACCATTACCTTCCAATGGGAGAGGATATCATTCAGATGATTCAGGATCTAGATATATCAGAGGGAAGAGGATATATTAGCTGGAAACATGATCAGATCCATTACAGCACCGCATGGATCAGTTTCCTTCTAGAGGCAGCTCTTGCTGTTGATCCTGGACCAAGTGAGGTTATCTAAAATTATAATGCTGCCACCTTGCTGGTTGGTTGATCCTTCAGGCCCTGGAGGCCTGTGCTTGGTCTCAATCTAGCTTACTAAGACAGCTGTGTTGAGAGCTTCAAAGTGTGAATGTCACTTTGGCTGACACACGTCAGACGACCAAAGTGGCATGCGCACTTTGCAGAATCCAACCAGCCACTGCTCCCGTCCTCTGCTGCCCAATCAGCAGCACAGGACACACCCACCATATCTCTGGGCTCAGGGTTGGCTGGCTGCTGCAACGTACACAAAAGTAAAACATAAAATGGCAATTAAACCTTTTCATTGCCGTTTTATTTTCTCCTGCATGGCTCACATCGGGCAGGGTGGAATGCTCTCCCGCCCTCATGAAGAAACTGCTGCTGCCTATGTATGTGTAAGTTAGTGCTCTTGTATTCCTTGAGTTCTGGCAGCAATTCTAAGCATTTTGGGCCAACGTCCTACATATTTATGAGAATGGTGCCATCCATGGAAGAAGTGTGCCCGTACTGCACAAAATACTGTCCCTGGCATGTTGGTAGTTATTCTTAGCAATTTCCCCATTCCTAAAATTGCAGAGCTATTAGTAGGAATGGGACTACTCCACTGGACATATTTCTAACGTTTTGGTGGTAGTTCCTAGCAATTGTGACTCACCAATAACAAATTGTTGGTACTATTAGGCATTTTAGGGACATTCTTAGGATGATAGTTTCCAGTGTCACCCTAGGTATACTCCAGGCTCTATTATACTAGTAGTAATTCATGATTTATTGGGGGACACCATGGCATGAGATATTGATAGATGGATGCATGTAAATCAGAGTTTATCCATTCATGGCAGTGGTACATGCAAGCACTTAACAGAAATAAAATAAATACTAAAAATGAAAAGAGTCTGTTTCAGGGAAGAAAATTATTTTATGAAAATGGTTTTATTAAGGGGCTCGCATTTCCTTTTAAAAATGCAAACTGTGTATTTGTTAGCAAAATAAGAGAATTTTTGTAAACCCACACACTGATGTTTGGGGACAACATTATTCCACTTAAAAGCATATAGCTAAAGCAAATAGATGAGTGACAATCAATACTGCTGTTGGACCCCAACTCAGTGATAGCACTGGAATATGACGCTATAACATTTGCCTAGCTCAGATATTGTATGGAATATCTGAGAGTGTAGAAAATGAATGTTAGACCTGGCATCATTGGCGTGGGTTTCCTCTTTATTTTTGCCTTTACCTCCTGTGTTTTTGCTGTGTGTTGGGCTTCGTTTTGATCATCTAGATGCTTTGGGCACTTTGCCACTGCTGTTCAATGCCAAAGTGCAAGTGCTCCCTTTGTAAACTGTTGTTATGGATTGGTGTTTGCATAATTGGAATATTTGGTTTAAAAGCCAGTCCCTAGTACAGTGCACTGTGTGTGCCCAGGGCCTGTAAATAAAATGCTGCTAGTGGGCCTGCAACACTGACTGTGCCACCCAAATAAGCACCTTGTAAATGTAAACCAGGCCTGCCATTGCAGAGCCTTTGTGTAGTCTAGTACTGCCATGTTGACTTGGCAAGTGCACCCACTTACCAAGCCCTAACGTTCCCTTTTCTTACATGTTAGTCACCCCTAAGGTAGGCCTAATGTACCCCTGTGAGCATGGTGCGGTGTATGTGAAAGGTAGGACATGCCCTGGTATGTGTGGCATGTCCTTATAGTGAAATGCTGACTATTTAGTGTTTCACTATTCTAAGGCTATCCAGCCCGGTGTGATAGAATGGGGAGTTTGCTCATAACAGCTAATGAGTATTCCTGCTCATGGGAACAAGAAAGGAAAATAAAGTTTAATATGCCTGAACTTAGAATGTTAAGATGCATCTTTTAGTGAGGGTGATTTTTTCATTCTGTGTTTGAAAATACTGTTTTTAGAAAGTGTCTAACCATCCAGTGTACCTCTGCTATGTTGTGTATTGACGGTCTGGCTTGGGAGTTACAAGAGCTGGGGATGTGCATTCTGTTCAGACAGCCACTTGGGTGGTTGAGGTGTGGTCTGCATTTCCAGGGTGAGCTAGGGTTGGGCTGACAAGACCAGGGCTGCATTCAGAGTACGGGGAGGAGATTTCTTTCACACCTGAAAGGGCCTGGTCTGCCTAGGACAATGCTGTCTACACCTCCTGTCAGGCAGCTACCCCAGAGGGGACAAAACTGGTTTTTGCTGGTCAAAGAGCTTCTCTGCACTAGAGATCAAAGATATTTACTGTATAAAAAGAGGGGCCCATACCCCAGACTTTTAAATTACTTCTGGGAATCAAGAGGAACCTTTGCCACGGGGAAGAGCAGGCGAACCTGAGGTGGAATACAGTCCCGGTGCTGTTTGCTGTCTGAGGTTGGCCTGCAGCGGCTACTCTCTGCCAAGGAAAGGGAAACGGACTTTCCTATTTGCTGTATCCCCTGCTTGAGGACGATCTCCAAGGGTTTGAAACTGAACTTGCCTCCTGTTCTGAAGTCTCAGGGACACATAGAGTTCACCACCAACTCCGTTGAACTTCCTTGCTGGGAGTTCTGACCTGCTAAGAGGTGACTGCTGTTGTTTTGGACCTCTGGAGGCTTTTTGCCATTGGGAGCTGGAAAAGTAATGCAACTACAAGAAGTGTGATGCATTTGCACCTGTTTTCTATGTTGAATTTGTCGCAGCACCTGTCCGCGGATGGAGAAATCACTGCACACTGCATCGAGTCCACAATCTCTGAAGTTCAAGATCGCTGCACTGATTCTGATGCAAGCCCTGCTGTGCAGCTGCAAGACACCACACATAGTCCTGGATCATCGCATCGAGGCACCAGGTGTGTCGCAACATTGGGGACGCAGTAAGAAACCAATGCATCACCTCCCCACGCAATAAGAAACCAACACATTACCTCCTCTCTGGTAAGGAACCAGCGCATTACCTCCTCTGCGCAGCAGGAAGGAACCGATGCCTCACCTTGAGCGGAGCAGGGAACTGACACATCACCTTCCCTGTGGGTAAGGATCCGATGCATCACCTTCCCTACAACCCTTTTTGTTTGTGTGCGTGACGCATCCAAGGTACTTTGTGTGAAAAGTGTTGCATCTGCAGTTTGCTTTGAACTAAAATATTTTCTCCCATTTAACCATTTAAAAGTCATATTTTTATTACTGGATAGTGGATTTTCGTTGTTTTCGTCTTTTTTGTTTTGATAAAGACGACTTATTTTTCTAAACTGGTGTGGTGTCCATTGGTAGTGTTTTCACTGTATTACTGTATGTATTCACAAAAGATTTACACACTGCCTCTGAGATAAGCCTGTCTGCTCATGCCAAGCTACCAAGAGGGTGAGCAGGGGTTATTTTAGAAATGTATCACCCTTACCGTACTAACACTGCATATTGTTTTTTAAATTTATCCAGCCCCCCTTGCAAGGACATTTTCAAATATTAAGTATGATAGAGAATATACTTGGAATGGGCAGGCTAGAAACATTTAGGAGAACTCAATGTTGAGCTGTAAATGGATCCTATAATACATTTTCAGCCACACAAAATTTAATTTCCTGAAGTATTAAACTTATGGCTTTTTATATATTTTAAGGGAAATTGTGCTTCTTATTTTGTCATCATTAAAAAAAAAATCAATAGAGACCAGGGCACCTCCAACACTTCGGAGGAGGCTAAGGCATGGTTGGCAATCAATGAGAGAGCTGTAAAATTTCATGAGCTCATGCTGTAAAATGCATCATTTGAACACATTTTCAAAACATTCTTGGGAGGAGAACCCCACCACACCCTCCAAAACCAGTCAAGCTCACTCACTTCAGTTAATTTGGGGCAGGTGTTAAATCCCACTCCTTTCAAAGATCAACAGACACCACTGCACAAACATCAATGCTTGGCTGATCGAAGTATTAAAGTTGACTGCCTGGAGAGAACAATCTTCACTGGGTCAATCACTGAGGTAGAGAAAACAGCTAGCGCAGTCCAGGGCAATCTCCTGTGTCTCTTTGGAACAACATGAGACCAAGACTTTGTACAATATTAAATGCAGATGAATTAATGCAAGGTCATTGGGAATGCATGCAGCTGATGTTCACATGCTGTTAAATGATAACAAGTTAGAGTGTCTTTTCATAACAGAAACCTGGATCAGGGAGGATTCTGGCCCGATGTAGCTTTTGCTGTTCCAGCTGGATACGTTATGCACATTGTGAATCAGTCAGATAAGGTGAGGGAGGATTAGCCTTGATCAGCAAAGAGAAATCTGCGTACTCCCCTTGGCTGGTACCACATGTGCAAGATGCAGAATTAAATGGTATATCATTAACAATAAACCATAAGTACTCAGTGCAGTTCTTATTAATATACAGACCACCAGGCCCTGTAAAGCACTGTATTAGTTCATTTCAAGATGCAGTATTGACCTCATTTGTGGAGACTGAGGGCCTGATTTAGAGACTCCAGTCATCCCTCGGCTGCAGAGTTTACAAGGACTCTGCCAAGCTGATGGTATCCCACCCACCGTATTTAGATATGGCTGGTTGACCCCCCCTCCGCATCAACAGAATGTTTCCTGTCGCGTAAGCGTTGCACCTTCATTGACATGGTAGACTCCTCCACTGGCTAACAGTACTCCCTCACCGTCAGGTTGGCGGGTTTGCGCCAAGCCTGTTTAGATTTCCCAGTTATTCTGGCATGTTCCTAGCAGCAGTTTCCTGATGGATTGAGTCCCAGGTGGAGTGGAGACTCGTAAGTACTACTTATTAATAAGTCAGTACACATGTATGTTGTGTTTGCTTCAAACATATATGTAGGTAATATGTAATCTCCCTTTTTTACATATTGCATGGCACACAAACAGCACACACACACTATAGAATGCACACTCACAGGCCCCACAAGTACCAACAACCACCACAACAACATAATTATATTTTTAAGTGTCAATATAGGTGTGTTCATTTTACCTTGATACTTTGTAAAATAAACATTAATGCATTACACATAAAAAGAAATTGCATGTATGAGAAATGTGAAAATACAACAGGCTAATGGAATGGACAACACACTATTAACAGTAAGACAAGTATAAAATAAGTTTACCTCAGATCCTGGCAACAACAGAGTTGATTAGCACTGTGGTCAAGTAGAAGCAGCACAGGAAGGACCTGGACAATGGGATTCAAGATGGAAACGGAAGTGGGAAATAGAAAAAAAAGTGCATTTCTACCTCATTTCCTTCCATTCCGCCAGCTCAGGGGGAAGTAGCCACACTACATTTTCCTCAACGGAAAGGCACATCATGATTGGCCTGGCGGTAATTTTGACTGGACTCCCTTCGACAACCACACTTGCCTCTGATGCCGTCGGCGCAGGAGAAAAATTCTGGCGCAGACAGCGGCACTCAGACGGTCTCTTGTCCATAGACCCGCCAACATCTAAATTGAGCAGGCAGACCGCCAAATAGGTGGGTGGTGAAATCGTCGAAAAAGCAACAGAAGGACCCGATCAACCAAGATCTAAATCAGGCCATGAGTCTCTAGTAGTACTGGGTGATTTAAACATACAGTTTGATCCTATTAAGGACACAAACACCTCTCAGATAGCCAATATCTGCTATGTTCGACCGAGACGTAATAGATTGTTTTCAACAGCCAACTCACCAGGCAGGGCATATATTGGATCACATCTATGTCAGAGCAGGATTGATCACTATGGATGCTGTTGAGGAAGTGTTATGGTCTAACCATAAGGTGATTTTATTCTGCCTACATACAGCAGGAGGCTCATCTCTCTCACAACCACCGACAAAAATCTCTATCATGCCTGGGTGCAATTGGAAAGCACAAGACTAAGGGATTGTTTATGATGTTCCAAACCATATATTCAAACATTAAAGTTTACAATGCTATTAATCACTTTAATGCCTGGATTGTAGGTGCCCTAGATGAGGGTCTGCCTCTTAAAACCGGTATTTCACATTGTAAAACGCTGTCAGCTCCCTGGTATTCTCCACAATTGACTCAGGCAAAAAGGGTGAAAAGGGCTAGATAGGCCTGGAGACAAGATTATGCTGAGGGGGTTAAGAAGCCTATATATCAGAACATTAACTATATAACGAGCTTGCAAAAGTCTCTATGTGTAGTCATTATCATAATACATTTCTTACCGCAAACAACCCTACCAGAGAACATTTGCTCTTAGGTGAAAAGTACGCAGCACTTACCTCAGGCTCCCCCAAAGCAAATATTTTACACCAAACTGGCAGATGTCTTTCAAAATATTATTCTATTCACCCCAACAGCGGAACCTGAAGATAGATTTCATCAAGTTGCTCATCATTTTAAGTTTTGGTTAGGATCCAGGCTTATCAAAGAGCAGGAGGAGATATCTAAAGATTTTATAATCAAGTCGGACTCTCCTCTCGACCCATGTCCTTGTAGGATTTTCAAGTCTCCTTTTTCTCTCCATTGATAACTATTATGTGTAATAACTCTTTAGAGTAGGGTGTGGTATCTGCTTCTTGTAACTCAGAGCTAGTAACTCTGCTCTTAAAAAAGGAGACTCTAGGATTGAGCATTTATTCTAATTATCGACGTATCTCACTCCCTCAGTATTTTGCACACATCCTGAAAAGCTGGGTAAATAAACAGCTACATTATAACGGTAAGGAAAATGGTGTGTTTAATAAGCAGCAGTCAGGTTTCAGATCCTGCTTTAGCACTGAACCTGTTCTCATGGCCGCCACCATTGACATCAGTATGATCTTGGATGTATTTTCCTGGAAAGGTTAATTAATAATAATAATTCTTTCTTTATTCAGATGCAAAAAACATGACTTTAAACAACCATCATTGCACACAGGTTAAAGCATCACCCTCTTTTAAAAACAATACAAATCATTAAAAGTCTAGGGCTACTCTCACCATCAAGCTAGGAGTGGCTTCATGGGTGCAGGCTATTCAGAGATTAGTCCAACCTGGAGAGCCTAGATCTGTAAGACGCCTGCAAAAAGCTTATCACTGAGCAGAGGGTATAAGGGTTTGGCAGCAGCTGTAGGTGCAAAAGTGCAACTTTAGTTTGCCTAAACTTCAGGCTCTTTAACAGGGGCCAAATGACTCATTTTCTTGGCAATGAGAACAAGTTGCAGAGTAAAACAAAGTGGAGTGTGTCCTGTGGGGAACTAAGATCGCAACCACAAGGATACCTTTGGGTTGAGGGCAAAAAACCAGCCGGGGATGCCAAAAGGTGGTGGAGTTGCATAAAGTGACGTAGCAGCGGACCTTCCAATGCCGCACCTGAAACCCAGTTCCGAAATCTGGAGAGTTGTGTGTGCAGCCACCCTCGACGTCAGCTGCTAATTGGCGTCGCGTGCTAACCAGATCACAGGTAGTTTATTTGTCTTATATGGGGGCGCACAACTAAAAAAGTCCAAAAGAACTGTCAATTTGAAATATATGAAAAAAGTTCCTTTATTCTGTAATATTCATTTTTTAACCATCCACGCCGTGACTTCGATGCGGTAGAAGAAATTGTGCTAGGTTCATCACATTTTGAACCTGCATAGGTGTGAGTAGGAATTGATTCGGCTTCCTACACCTTGACTGCAATCACCGGAGCGTGAGAGGTCGCCACAAGATAAATATAATACAATTTTTATTGTCCGACAGAGGTTCATGACTAATTTAAGGTGGATTTGAGGCGTATGCACATAGTACCACCGAATCGACAGGACAACTGGAATCCATTCTTTTGAGAGAGAAAAAATCTGTTTTTGATTGTAAAGGATCTGGGCACGCGTTACCGGTGTAAACACGTAGCCCTGAAGAAACTCCGTGGTATGGAGTGAAACGCGTTGGCTGATATTCTGTTGCAAATCAAATTATGACTGTGACTTTTAAAAAGGTGGTGGAGTTGGTTGACTCTAAAACGCATGATTAAAACCTATCATGAGCACTGGTTAATGCTAAGAGGTACAGTCCCATGCCCAACACAGAGTTTACCATTATATAAGCCCTCACTGTGGGGTTCTTAAGCTCAATGTTTTCGCGCTGCGCATCAGCAAAGTTGTGGCATAGATCTTTTGTGATGATAATATCCCTAGTGCTTAAAATGTCATATGCAGAGAATATGTCTGGCCTTCCCATTGCCTGACCAGACTCCTAAACGTACAGTAGCCAAGGGATTTTATTACCATGTTCCAAGGCCAAACAGTCTGATAGGATCAAACGATTTAAGCCCTTTTTTGTGTGTGTCCATATTTTTATCCAGCACAGTAAGAGTTTGACTGCTACTTGATCCACCAGATAATCCGCCCCTAGCTCTTCTTATGCGAGCCAGGCTGGTGTGCCATGGGGGACTCGGAGGATCCAGCGCAAAAACATATTTTCCGCCACTTGTGACCTCTTAGAGCAGATATACCCCCAGATCTCACTGCCATATAAGACTTTTGCGGTGACCTTGGATTTGTATAATTTCTCGATAACTTCCGGTGCCCAAGAGGGCCAAGACCCCAGTTTGTTGGCAAAGTTAGTGATGGCCCCCACTAATTTACTGAACTCACTCTAAGAGGGCACTCCACTGAAGGCAGTCATCAAATAACACTCCTAAGTAGGGGAACACAGGAACCGTAGCAAGAATGTCGTGACTAACTTTAAAGATTTTACTCCGGAGGTCCCTGGGGCCAGCTACTAGTATGTAGGACTTGGTAAAATTAACTGACAGGTCCAGCCTTTCCATAACAGCAACAAAGCTGTCTATTAAAACCTGTAGTACTCCGGGTGTGCGGGCCATAAGGTCATTTACTATTTGCCTGAGATACACATCACTCAGATAATTTGAATGTTTTCTGAAAACAGAACACAGACAGTCCAGATTGCAGCTTTTCACTCACATTTAAAGATATTGCATGTGGTGTTCCTCAAGGGTCTACTCATAGTCCCCAAATTTTTTAATATATATGTTGCTCCTCCGACAGATTTGATTCCTTCTTTTGGCTTCCAATTTCATTGCTATACAGATGACACCCGATTAATGATCAGTATGGAGGGCAACATCTCTCAACTCCAGGAGAAATATAAAGGCTTTTTCATCAAGGTAGTTAGTAGGATGAATGCCAACTCTTTCTGACTAACTTCAGATAAAACGAACGTTCTAATGTTTGGTAATCCCTCAATATGGTCCGCTATGTGGTGGCCCCAATTTTCAGGAGAATGCCAGAACCAGCACCCACTGCACGCTATCTGGAGTGCCATTTGATAGCAAACTCTCTTCTGAGTATCAGTTTAAAAAGTTAGGGGCATATTATCAAGGACGGGCGATGCATTATCGCCGCTTTTATCGGCAGGAAACTGCCGATAAAGCGGCGATAATGGGCTTGATGATATGCTCTATGAATTCCTATCGAAGCCCATGTTAGATGTGAAGACATCTAACATGGGCTTCGATAGGAATTCCATAGAGCATATTATCAAGCCCATTATCGCCGCTTTATCGGCAGTTTCCTGCCGATAAAAGCGGCGATAATGTATCGCCCGTCCTTGATAATATGCCCCCATGTGTTTACCTCTGGATTCGCGCAAGAAGCTAAGATACTCTTGTGCCGCAATTTCAGAATGAAAGACCCTAAAATTTCCATTTAGTCCCACTTTCAATCTTGCTGGGAACAAAAGGTAAGCCTCGCAGCCAATATTCTGAAAAGGAGTAATCATCTGCCGCATCCGCCAACACCTTTCCACAGTAGCGTGGCAGAAGTCAGGGCGGGCAAAGAAGACAACATCCTTATAGGTACACCTAGCCTGTGGCTTTGCCTTACTGATTATCTCTTCACGTAGTAGAAAGTTCCCTACATAAATCAATATTGCACGAGGCTTGCCTTGTGACTCTTTCCGCATCATCGGGAACCGATGTGCCCGTTGTATCTCGTGTTCCCAGTCCCATGAGGTCATCTCCGGGAAAGCGCCTTTTAATAGCTCGACCACAAACCCTCGTACATCCCCCCCTCCTTTCCTTCCTGTACGCCAAGTAGTCTAACATTATTGCGCCTTTGTCTATTTTCGGATTCTTCCAATTTCCAAAACATATCGGTTGTGGTCTTGTCCTGGTCCCTCCTAGTGTCCTGCAATTTTACCACATCGTCCTCCAGTTTGCCCGTTCTGGCCTCCACCTCAGATACTCTCCCGACCACTTCTTCATACATTTTGTTGATCTTATGCAATGAGGATTGAATTTTTTTGTTAGCGTGTCTGGCTCTTCTACTTGCCCTTTGGCTCTCAGTGCGAGCCTCGTCCTGTATTTGCTTTAAGGTAGATAGTAGGATTTCAAAGTTAGAGGCATTTCCCTCAGATCCCTGAGGGTTAACATCTAGAGTGCCCGTATTCATGTTATCAGGCCCCCCCGTAGACAACGCGTGGCTTTCCAATGTGTTGTCCCACTCAAGTTTCTTAGCAATTGATTTTACCGGGGTCCCATGATGTACTCTGGCCAGATTCTTTTGCCTAGAGTTATTTTAGTCTTACTCTTACTCTTGTTCTTGACTCTGTTTTTCTGTACAGATTTATTCTTTCCTGTGGGAGCAGGGTTTTGAATTGCGTTAGGACCTTTTTGAACTGTATCTTCCCCCAGATCGATGAGCTCTGCCTCGCTATCCAGAGAAGTTGAAACACTATCTGATTCTACTTCTTTATCAAGGTCCGAGTCAGTATCAACTTCCGAGCCCACAGATATTTCCAAGTCCGAATCTGACACTGGGTCTGGGTTACTACTCTCACTCTCGTCCTCGTCATCTGCCTCATCGTTGCCGGTAAAGAAGACATCCTCACTAGGAGAGGCTAGGATTGACCCTGGTACGGTTGGTATTTTTCTGCCGACCTCACTCGCATTTCTGTTTGTGTTTATATTTGTTTATATTTGTTGTTTTCTTAGCCTCTAGATTCACCAGATCAGGGACTGCTTTTTTGCCCCCATCTCCTCGGGTCAGCACTGATATTGATATTGCATCTGTATGGTCACCCTCAGCGACTAAATGTATACCAGCGCAAGCATCATCATTGGGTTGTGCAGTAGCAGGTACATTAGCTAACTCCGGCTCTGTGTCTTTAACTGCAGCTTCACTTTGAGTGCCTTCCGCCTTTGAACAATCGACCCCGCCCCCTAGCGGGTCCATAGAAAAGCCTGGCGATCCCAGAGGCTCTGTAATTTCACTGCCGCCGACAGGGTCCGCCGAGCAGGTCAGGTCTTTGGTTGCTCCCGCAAGGCTATTCAGCTGTTTCTCTGCGGATACGCTGCACAACGATACCAACGACGGGACCACGAGCGCTCGGTGCAGAGCAGGCTGCAAAACAAGTTGGACACTTGGTAAGGGCGAGAATGTCTCCACAATCGTGGTTTGTCGAAGCAAAGTCTCTCTCCCTGCTACCTCTCCAGCGGATGCCTGCACCTCATTGCTTTTTTTAGATAGAAGCGTCATTTTTTCCTCTCCATTTCTTTTTCACGAAACTTGCGCATTTTACTCTCTTTAGCTGCCTCTCGTCTCTGTTGCGCTTTTGTTCTTGCCTTTCCTCTCAAGTTAGAGGCTGGGGCTCCGGAGCCATCTGTGGGCACTTCGTCATCATCTTCATTGCCCCATCTGTCTTCGGCCCGGCTTGCTTGAATCCTGATGGTGCAGTGAGCAAGGGACTCATGTCTGAGCATACCCTTCCACTCCTATAGTGGCCAAAACGATTCATAAAGTGGGTGGTGATGGACAGAGTATCTGAATTAAGCAGAACACTCCTACCCAGTCAAAAGATCAGAACCTGGCCCCCGGAAGCTTGTTTCCTTTCAAGCCCTGATATTTTGACTGGGTAGGAGTGTTCTGCTTAATTCAGATACTCTGTCCATCACCACCCCCTTTATGAATCGTAATAGAACGCTCAGCGCAGGCGCAAAATCAGCGCCACGCAGGCGCGGTGGCCGGGTCGTGATGGAATCATTCCGTCACCAGCACAGCACCACCGTGGCTCGTGACGGAATAGTTCCGTCATGAGCATGCAAGGGGTAAAAAAAACCTCATACAGGTACGTAATTGGAAAAGGAGGGGGCGGTATATCTTGGTTCTCCGCCTATGCGTAGCGTGACAGTATAGTCATAGGGTTTTGTTAGGTAGGCTGACCTCCACCCGGAGGTTAACCACTGGTATTTGCAGTAGTGTCCAGAGACAAAAATGTTAAAAGGTCCTTGCGGTGAAGTGATATTAAAATTCTTCAAACATCTTCACTTGAGTGCAAATATTTATTGGTGAGTGGGAGTTTAAAGAAATAAAAATAGTGAGTGTGTGCTTTTAGACCGTGTTACTATGTCTAACACACTAAGAAGTCCATATATACGGTTGACATGTTTCAGCCCCGCCTGCCCACCACTAACTGACAAATCCTGGAAAAGTGGTTACAAGTGATCCATTCCCCTGTTGATTTTTTGCATTACGTTTTGAAGTTGAATGGATCATCGCTTCCCTTCTCTCTCCCTCCCCCCTACATGATTTGAACTAAAAAGTGTTCAATTTGTTTTGTCTAGCCCTGAAATCTCTGTATCTGAATGGACTTTGAAATTAATTTTGTGTTTATACTGCTCCACTCAGTGTAAATAACATGTGCTCACGAACTGTCCTTAAAATGAAAACAGAATTTTCTCTCTTTAAGTATTGGTTAAGTTGATAAATTGGATATATGTTTTTATGTGGAACTCTTCAGAGTTCCAAATCATAATAAATAAATATTGATTGATTGATTGACCTGTATTTTCACATTTTTTAAAACAAAGAGGGCTGGGAGCAAGATGGGCAAGCGCAAATAACCTAACCCTGCCAAATCTAAGAACACCACGTTAGATGGTTTTATTCAGCAAGAAGTAGGGGTAATTGATAAAGAGGTTCAGCTTGCAGAATGCCTACTTTCACTAGCTACTGAAAATCTTGACTTCATCCCCCTTGCTAATCTCACTGAGCTACCTACCTCTGCTGAGAAACTCCAAAGTTGTGGTTCTGGGTCTTGCCATCAAATAACACAGGAATGTACACCAAATACATCAGTAGCATTTCCGCCTGTGGATCGTTCACTGCCAGCGAATAGCAAAAAGTGCAGCAAACAGCCAAGATCATTGGCTATCGCAGAGGAGCCCATGTTCTTCTAGTCACTCCACCCAAGGTTTTGTCTTTGACTATGATGACCTCCATTCTCTGGCATCAGCCCTATTCAATGAAGTTTTATCCTCCAGCCTCTCACCTGTGTTCGATTGACTGACAACTATTGAAAGGACACTCTCCAAAATAGGGGGCCCGGACATGGGGCCCAGAGGAGAGGAACAATTAAATCAAGAGGTGGAATGTTCTACCTCCTCTGCTTCATTTGCTACAGATGCCAATAAGGCCCCTTAGTTCTCTGATCAGCCTCTCCTACAGCAGGTGATTGATGCTGCATTACCCTAGCAGCCCTGTACACCATCTCTTTTGAAAGCACCATTGGCTGCTTTGCTTCTACCACCAGCTCAAGTGAAACAAAGGGACCATTCGACAGTGCTTCATCTTCTGCCTGCTGTTTGTGCGTGTGTTGTGGTTATCAACAAATGTACCCAAACTTGATTCCCGCACCACTGAGAGTACCACACTGCCAATGAATAAGGCTGCTCATTGGGTCCTCTCCCATTTCCAGCACAAGATCAACCTGTCTTTATGTATTTAGTTTGCTCGCAGGGTGGCCTGGGTGGGTCACCTATATAAGGAGTTTGAGAGAGATTATGTGGTTATTATCTTTTGCAAATGTATTTGTTGCAGATGATCTCATCCGCGCTGCCTCCGAAGGATTGACCATGGCAGGTGAGATAAAGATCATGCTGCTGGGGTACTTTTACAGAGACCTGAGATCGAAGACTAGAGTCCTGGAGGGTGGACATGTACCTACATCTGTACAAAGTGTGTCTTATCCTATTGCCATTGCCAATCAATTGTCTGCCTTATCGGGAATGTGTGATAATGACTGACTTAGTATATGAAATTAACCATTGTGGAGTTTGGTAGTAAACTTGATTCTTCAACTGTTGGGCCCCCTAGGCATAACCAAGATGTCCTAAGATTACTTTCTTGGAATCTAGCCGGTCTAAAACCTAAGCTTTGAGACCAAAACTGGGGCAGTTTTGCTAACTCCTTTCACCGGTGCATTTTGAGGACCCTGGGCAGTCCAGAGTATAGACCAAGTTTTAGTGTTCCTGCAGTACCTTCAACATCGGATCGTTCCTCTGGTGGGCTAACTATTTGGGTTAAAACTTTGCTTGCTTTGAAAATCAAATTATTAGATATAAGATCCCCTGGGGCTAACAATTTTCTCAGATAGGTTCCTGCATGTAACATTTTTAATGTGTAGATTCGTTGCTCTAAGTGCAAGAAGTCCTCACAACCATACAGGTACTGGGTGACTATTTGAAATTAGACACTACTGGTAATTTGTTAATTGTTATGGGTGATTTCAATGTGACCTTTGAACCCCAAACACCTTAAGTAACCTCATGAAAGAAGAAGACAGGTCTTGGAACAGTCCCAAACTAGATATTCCTTACATAGGCAAAATAACTTTTGTAGCCTCCTAGATTGGGACATTTGCACTTACTCATGGGTTACTCATGGGTTATGGGCATGTAAGGGCTAAGTGTAAAAGATGAATTGATTTCATCCTGCTGGATCTGTGATTGTGGGCTAACCTAGGGGACATAATAGGGGTTGATAGGGTAGACAGTGATCATGATGCACTTACATTGCTGCTAACAGGTGCCCTCTTACAGGATAGGGTGGCAATAGCCATTCATACAGCCCTTGTCTACCATTCTAATAATAGAAGGACTATTAGAGGGCCTTCCATTAAAGATCCCCTAGAGAAATATGCGGAAATATATAGAACTGTTGCCAACCTGCTAGAGCTGTATCTCAACTCCCCCCTCCCCCCCGGAGGGATTCCCCATTATGGCATCTATGAACACATGTAGAGAATCTTTAAGAGCACTTTACTAAGTTGGCCTCATCTCACAAAAGCGTGGTTGCAGGTACAAGCTGGTTTAATACTGCTTGCAGAAAGGCCTAGTCAGAGCTAATTACGGCTACCATGGGGAGGAGTGAGAGATGTAGTGTAGATACTAGGAAAAAATATAAGCTTACGCAAATTACCAGCAAGAGGGAGTGGGAGGAAAATAAATTGTGTGATTTAGCTGACAGCTTGAAGAAGAAATAGAGTAAGGAATTTTGGAATCTTTTCTCACAGGGTAGTGTTGATCCTAGTAAGATAGAAGAGTTCCATATTCAACCTGAGGCATGGTTCAAGCACTTCAAGTAACTATATGTATCTTCTGAGAGGGATGCTGACCCTGATGATACCACTGATAGGTAGTTTAGGATTATAGAAAAAGAGGAGCCTGCACCATACAATTTTTACATTAGATGAGACTGCGTCGGCAATTTACTTCATGAGAGTGGCGGAAACAGCAGGTTTAGACAGGATCCCGGCTGACTTATATCGATCAGAAGTAGTGTGTTGGGAGTGCATATTTAAATCTACTCACTGATGCAATAGCGCAGGGATCGGATCTTCCAGCCGTGTGGAGAGAGGTTAAAATTATTCCAAAATTGCGACCCATTAGCCTTATGGATGCCACTCAAAACATTTTTAATAGGCAGATCCTAAAATGAGTGTGGGATTGGATGTAGGAGGCAAAGGTTTGCTCCCACCTGCAAGCTGGGTTTAGGGAAAACACCAGCGCAATTGAACAAGTCTTCCCCTTTTTAGGTCTCGCCTAGCGATGCAGCACGAATGTGCTGCCATCGCTTTGCGAGGCATGCAGTATACACTGTAGTGTGGAAGCTTCATGGAAGCTCCGCCTACGCTCTGCCCATTGGCTTTTGTCTTAAATGCTGCCTTCTGATTGGTTTGAAGCTTGTTAGTCCCTCCTCAGTCATCATTTGTATCCTTCCACGGCTACTGGCCCCTTTACTCCTAACACTATTTTCTTCCCTGTCTCCCGCCCAGGCCCCTCCCGCTCCCTCCCTCAGTCTGTGACTTCTCGCCCCGCCCCCTCACTCCCGTCCGTGTCTTCTTGTGTCTTCAATGCAATAGGACTCGAGTAAATCATGACCTGCTTTGTTTACGTTTAGCACACAGTGCTCTCCTTCACTTTCTAAGCAGCCGGAAAATCGAGCTGGTGCTGTTTGTGTCTTCAATGCAATAGGACATGTGTGTTACATGCTTTGTTTACGTTTAGCCCGCCGTGCCACTGGTCTGACTCCCTGTCGCTGTCCCAAGCAGTGGGGAGGCTGGCCAGTTATTGTCAATAAAGAAGGAGCCGGGAGGGCAGCTCCTTGTTTAGCACCTTTGCCACTGCCCCCCACCCTTGCAGTCAAAGGACGTCCCTGCTGAGAGACCGGAGGCAAAAGAGTCGACCTCCGCACAATCAGCCAGTGCCGCCGGTCTTCTGAGGCAGCCATGACCCAAAACACCTGCTCTGAAAATCTTCACATGTTTAGTAACACTTCGGTGGTGATCACGAGAAACACAGAAACACTTCCCACGCTGAATCAAAACAAAGACAGCATTCAATCAGACACTTTACGTGGATGCAAACTATGAAAGCATTCACTGCGGCACCTCGCACAGGGACAGGACGCACTATATAAATGTTACAGTACAATACAAATGAGTGTCAAGACCTCTCTCGTCTTGGTTTCTCACACCTTTCCTCTTGTTCACTGCTCTCTTACTCACATCCCTCATCTTTCTCTTTTTAATCTATTGTAAGTAGATAATGTTTAAAGACTGCGTAGGAGTTCCACTCAACAATGCAAATACTGTAGTCAAAACGGAACTTTGTGAAAGTGATTCTCCAGTGGAAATTGCCTTTGCCTACATTTTTCCGAGCATAAAGGGAAATCATACTTCCAAACCTTCATGCCCCTGGCACGCGACCTATCAGCTGTCCAGCTGAAAGAGAAGCTTTGCTGCCCACACCACTGCTCACATGAGGGAAATGTACCATGTTTCTTTTCTCTCCTATTTTCTCTCTCCACTGGGCTCACTTTTTGTCAATTGTGATGAGTAACCTGGGAGATGGAGTGGCCTTGCACATTTACATGCACATTTATTTAAAAGCCACCCCCTCAATCTGCTTTAAGAGCTCTGGGGATTGACTCTAGGCCGGTATTCAATGGCACAGTGGGGTTCTCACACGTAGGCAGATTTGCAAGTAGCACTCTGAGCGCATATGATATCCATGGCTCCCCACTGAGAACAAATGCGCTTTTTGTCCGGTTATAGCAGTTGTGTAAGGCTAAATGAGAAGAATTAATATAACACCCAGGATAATGTACTGCATGGCTAAATACTTTTAAGATCCTAAAGGCGAGACCGTTGCATTGCAAATGCTTGTTCCTTTTGGTTTGGAAGACTGTTAAGTTGAGGCATGAGCACCTCTATGTGGCCTTTATTGACTTAAGGCCAGCATTTGATCTTGTTTCCAGTGACCATCTTTGGCTGTCCCTTCATGAAATGGGACTGCCAGATTCATTGTTATCTTTGGTGGTATGCCTGCATAGTAATATTTATACACATGTAAGATGGAGGGGTCCGGAGAGAGTTGACAGATAAAATCCTAAAAAAAAGAGATGTACGTCAAGGCTGCGTGCTAGCCCCAACACTATTCAATCCTTACTTTAATGGGGTAGTTGAGCATTTGCACAATTGTAACAATGACTTGCCTAAACTGGGAGGTGAAAAGATCCCTGCTCTCCTTTTCACCGACGACACCCTTCTACTATTAAGAACCCTACGGGGCCTACAAACTCTGCTTGATCATTTCTCCAGCGTCTGTGATTCATCCGGTTTAGGAATACATGTTAACAAGACAAAGTTTATGGCTTTTAATCCGCCACAGTCCTTTGTTGAAAAAAACATGTCCAAGGGGCAACCCTGGAGGGAGTAAATGAGTTTGACTACCTTGGGGTGCGACTGATGAGCTCCCTCTCCTGGTCAACGCAGCTCCAGAAAAGCAAAGTGCTGCTCCAACACAGGGCACGGGCTGCTCTGAAGGCAATCAAATCCTCTATTTATCACTCCCTATCACCTGCACTGCAGATAAATTGTACAAAAGCAGTTAGTGCTACCCTATATGGTTCTGAGGTGTGGGGTCCTGGCAATGTTTTCCTGTTGGTAGTAACAGATAATAGATATATGCGTTCCCTTACTGGCCTCACGCAAAATGACCCATTGATTCCTCTAAGATTGAACCTGGAGCTGCAGAATATCTCAGACATTGCAAATCTGAAGCCCTTTCCATACTGGGTCAGGTTGTGGCTGACTAAATACGCAAGTCACTACGGGCAGAATTCAAGGAGTTAATAGATCTAGATTTTGAAGTTAGAACTCTCTGGCTCAAATTGGTCAAGATATGGCTCAAACAGACAATATTATCAATCCAGTTATAATATTTTCCATACACACTGTGCACATGGCAAACTGACTTGTCATACTTGGCTCACCAATGGCAACATCACCAAGGCGTTAGGAATTCATAAATATTTCTAAATAAATGTTTAAGCTATTAGCTTTAAAAGTCATTTTATGCAGTGATATAACCAAATGTACCTCATTGAAACACAAATGTGGAAATTAATATTTAAAAAATTATAATTATTTTTAGATGTTTGCTGCATGACTTGCATGCCAAAACTTTAATGCCACACATTTTGGCTTTTAGGGTCAAGTCAGACACCTGGATTGCTTTGAGCTTGACTCTCATTCTTAATTCACTAGTTAGAGCATCTCTACTACAGACATGCCCTTCCTCAGCCTGCTCACTTTGAATTGTTGCTCCATCAGTTTACATATTGCTCCAGGATAACTGCACGTGCTTGCAAAGGTGTAACTGGAGGCTACACACAGAGGGCCTGATTGACAAAGGTAAGCTAACCTTTTTGTGTAAGTTTACTACTCTTTGCTATTTACAAAAGTATTTTACAATAGTATTTTTCCACTGTGGAGTCTCCACACATAAAAAGATAGGGCAGCTCTATCGTTTTATGTGTGAGTACTCCACAGTTGTAAATATACTAATATTAAAATACCTTTGTGAATAGCAAACAATGTAAACGTGCACAAAACTGTAAGTTTATCTTTGTACATCAGGCCCACCGTGGCTACTTACTCAAAAATAGAGTGCTCACAAGGGATAGTGAACACACTTTATAAGTATCAATAGAATAAAGTATTCATAGCCTGCAGGTTTGCTGTTAGATAATAGAATGATTTAATCTTCTTTATGAGTCTCCTAGCAGCAAAGCTCTGGGTAGCCCTATTCTTCCATTCTTCCTCTGCAGTTACTTCCCCATACGCTATGTGATTTCCTTTGGAAGAAATGTATGCATATCAAATTTTAATATTGCTGGCTCAGATTACTGACCTCATTGCTTTTCTTTATTTCATTTCTCATCATTAATTTTTTTCAGCCAAGTGGATTTCCAAACGATTACCTATTCTCTTTACTTTACCATCTGAAAGCTATTTTTAGCTAGTCTGGAGGACCGGTTAGAATTTACTGAGTAGTATAACTGTTCTGTAATGGCACATTTCCACACGTCTTTAACAGTGCCTGCCACACTTCTTTAACATGTTCATTTTTCAAGGGTTTGAGAGACAATGAATCATAACAGAGCATGTGAGAGTGAATGTGTGAGTGAAACAGAAATCAATTTAGAAAGCGAAAGAAAGTGAACGCGTAAGAAAGCCATGGTACGTGCGAAAGTCTAAGAGCTCTAGTGATGTCATAAAGCAAGCAAGAGAGACGAGTGAATGACTGACTTTGTGGGTGGCAGTGAAATAGCGTGTCTGAGAGAGTGTGAGAACGTAGATGGCTCTAATAAAGCTTCAATAATTCGAAACACATGTGACACCCAGGTCACAATGTCTGAGTCCCCAAACTAGAGGTGGCTGCTCAAAGGGACTTGTGATGATGGAATGGGGGGTAGGATTTTTCAGTACACAAAAGGTTGAGTCTCCACTATGGAGCTGACTCCACTTAGGGGGGAGGTGTAGTATTTGGACACAGTAACCTGTTCACTTTTGCCAGAATCCTCCTCGAATCTTCTGTTGTCCCATCAGCTTGAGTCAGAGGCTGACGACCACGTTTACCAAAACCTCACCTGGACACCCACCGATTATACAAATGAAGACTGTGCTGCACTAAAGACAAATAAGCATGAGAAAGTGAAGAACAATATGCTAGAGATCCTGATGTGCAAGTGAGTGAATGATAATGTGTGCACACACCACTGGATCACCTTCTCTAAGCGCAGTAAACTATGGAATCCTGCGGCACAGTACCTGGCAGGTACTCTCTGTAGAGCCACTGATAAACCAGCACTGTAACTTACGCACATGCTCTGTGGCGCAGTAGGTCTGATTGGCATGTTTCTTTAATTGGTTAGACACATAGGGGTAAATTTACAAGGCGCTTGTGCTGCATTTTTTTTATGCAGCTGCAGCTCTTTCTTTGCTCTATATTTACAAAGTGATGCATCGAGGTAGACGAGTAACTTTTCTTTGGCCTACGTAGGTTATTAACTTCGACGGAATTGGCTGTGACGTATTAGTTTTAATATATGAAAGGTAGGCGTTCCCACTTAAAGCCCCCCTGTAAAACTGTTGCAGTGTTATTTATGACTTTTTGCAAAAGTGATGCATCCTCGGGAAGCGGGCCGCTGAGCCTGAGTTGCATCAAAATTCCTCCACCTCTAAAACACAGGCTTAGGACTGGTGCATTGGCTGTTGTATAGGTATCTAACCAGATGAAGTGACTTTAAACAGTGTAATCAAGTCATATCCCCTCAAAAGGTAAGTGCACAGGTAGGTAACACAGTAAATATCACATCACACACCATCATAGATTTGTATGCTCTCACATTGCACTTTCACATAAATATATCACACATATGTTGCTATACACTATGCCCACTCGTATGTGTGACATCCAGGACAAGGTAATAGAGTGCAAGGTGAGTTTTTCACCTTTTCACACTCTACTACATTTCCCACACATGAGGCTACTTGCGTCAGTTAAAACTGACGCATCACCTCTGATTTCTGATGCATTCCTGTAGTTGCATCAGTCTTGTGACCAACTACAATAATTCAGCACTTTTGTGCCGGATGCCTTGCGGCATTTTACCTATGGATGAGTCAGAATTTCTGGGACCTTGCGCAATGGAGCCCTGTGTTATAAATACAGCGCATTCATGGCTTCATGAGATTTTTTGACGCAGGCGCAAGAAATGTTGCGTCTTTTCTTGTAAAGAAAGCCAATAATGTAGTTATTAGAAATGTATTGGAAACTCTATTTTCATCTCCTGTTCTCAGGTAACAGTAATGCTAACTGTAACATTCACACTAGCGCAGTCATTCGGCTTATTTCTCATTGCGCACACCGCTCAGAAAAATGTGCGCACAAACACTGCATTGCCGCACACAAAGAGAACGTGTTCGAGGGAACGTTGCTTGAGACTGGTTTCTAACAACATCATACATGTTACGAGATCTCTCTTGCCATGTACACGTAGGAAGCAACCAAGTGAGATAAAAGATGTGTACTGAATACGACTTTGAAAAAACAATAAAGATTGGTAGAGTTCCAGTAATACTATTTAATGCAATTGTATGATCCTGCATGTTGCTGTCACCTGTTACATCCAATGCATTGTATGTTAGTCTGTCATACTCGTTGTATTTTTGCTGATATAGTGATGTTTCGCTATGGCATGGTATTTTAATTTTGAGTGCTTTGCTATCTCATGACATGATTTGATTTCAAGTCAAGTTATTTCATTGTATGTTATTGAACGTTTGGTATGTTATGGTACACTATTTTATGTCCCATGATACCTCTCTATGAAAGCAAGGAATCCCCTGTGCTTGATTCCGGGCTCAAAAGCTCCGTTGGCTATTTTTATTAGGTAGTTCGTTTTAAGGTGGTTCTTAAACGGCTTTCTGACATTAACAGTTAAGCTGGCATTCATAGTGCTAAGGTAATTTACTTTCCAGCGTGAACTCCTGCGACTGCTCCAGCTGCAACGGGGCATCTGCCGGGAGTACGTCCTACATTTTGGGAACAGCTATAAAAAGGCTCAGCTTCCAAGCCAGGCCATGAGGTAACATCAGCTGGTGAAGATGTGCTAACGCAGTTGATTTAAACTGTCGACCTTTGTGTAATTGCATGTGGGGTGGTTTCCAAGATGTAAGAGCTCAGGACATACACACATTTAAACACCATAGCAACCACATCATTGAAAATGAATATTTAAAAGTATACGAGACCGTTAATGAACCAAGACTGACACATGGACCAAGAGACACACTAGCAACAGTTTTTAAAGTTCGAAAGCGTCAATGTGGTCGCCTTTCAGCTATACGTTATGCTGCATCGTCAGATGCTGCTGAGCAGAACTACCGGTGGAAGAAAAAGAAATCTCTCGCAATGTCACTTACATATTTTGTTTTACTTTAGCAAAGTATATATGATAACTGCCAGTGACTTTTCCCCCTTGCTGTTTACTTGCATATTTAAAGAGAGGAACATGTTCACATTTAGCATTTTATATATGATAGCTGAAAATAGATCTAGGGAAGAAGGGTTAGAAAGATAGATTCTCATGGACCTTCTGTTGAGACTTAAATAAACAAGCATTCGCAATGCAATCGGGATCGCCTTTGGGGCCTCATAAGTATTTAACGATGCAGCACGTTGTCCCACATTACTTCAACGTTAACACTTGCCACAACCACCATTCCAGGTGGATTGCTCTCATCGCTTCTAAGAAAGTTTACCCCGCCCTTTTTTTAAATCATTAAACCCCTGCCAGGACCATTAAGACCCGTTCAGCCCAAACTGCCACACTAGGATCTCCCTGAATTCAAGCGTACCACCCTTGCTTTTTTAACACTTCATTTTATTCACCATCAACAGCAAGGGTGCCAAATTTCATTCCACACAGGGCGCTATCTTAGCAAGGGCAGAATCTGCGCATGCAGGTTCAGAGACATATACTGGAGTAGAGTGCTACTAGCCATACAGCGCTATATAAATCCAACTGCAATGACATAACACACACACACACAGAGTGGTGGCAGGGGCTGCGACAAACGTGAAAAAGCTGTAACAAGCACATGCAACAACTGTGACTGAAATACATGCAGAAGCTTTGACTGAAACACAGGCAGGCACTGTGACAAGTAAATACTGTGACAGAACATACAGGAGGTCCCTTCCTTTGCTTTTCGGTTAAACATTCTGGTAGACTTGGCATCTTTGGCGTGGTTTCCGCTGACTTTCTGCATTTAAATTCTGTATTTTTGATGCTGTGTTTAATTTTGTTTATGCTGGATTAGATGCTTTGGGCATGACACTGCTGATCAGTGTCAGAGTGCAAGTGCTCATTTTGTAAATTGTAATTACAATTGGTTCTCCCTGATCAGCATATTTGATTTACTGGTAAGTCCCTAGTAAAGTGTAGAGTGTGCCAGGGTCTGTAAATCAAATGCTACTAGTGGGCCTGCAGCACTGATTGTGCCACCCACACGAGTAGCCTGAAAAGGTATCTCAGACCTGCCACTGCAGTGTCTGTATGCAGTTTTAAACTGCCATGTTTGCCTGGCAGTGAGGCATTTATTTGCTGCTTACTTCTATGTACTTTACTACACATTTGTATCATGGGACAGAGACGTTAGATAGGTTTCAGTCTAGAACAAATTACACTTATTTATTGACATAAATAAGGGTAATTTGTTCTAGACTAAAATGTATCTAACGTCTCTGAACCATGATTCAAATGTGGAGTAAAGTACATAGAAATGAGCAGCAAATAAATGCCTCAAGCCAAGATCAATTAAATTGTTGGTTCATAGTCTGTTAAATTAATGTAGCCGCATTTGAAATGTGACTGCTAGGACAGTGTAAAGTTGCCCTGTCCAGCCGCCTAGGGCCAAACCCCTTGTTGCTATTCCTTTTAGAAAGTAGGCATTTTCTTGTTTAACCATTCTGCATGCCTCTGCCTGTTTGCGGATTGACTGTCTGGTTTTGGAGTGACAGGGGCTGGGGATGTACATTCACTGTAGACAGCCACTGGGGGGGAGGTTGAGGTGTGCCTAGCCCTTCCTGGAGGACTCAGAGCTGAGCTGAATGGGACTTGACTGCATTTAGAGTAGTGGAAGGAGATTTCCTTGCACCTGAATAAGGCATGTCTCCCTTGCAAAATGCTGTCTCCACCTCCTGTGTTTATACTGCACCAGTGAGGACAGAACTGATTTGGAATAGGCTCAGAAACCCTTGCCCAAAGAGAACAAAGACAACATGGGATATTAGTAGTAGACCTTAAACCCCATAACTAGATCACTTCTGGACTCAAGAGGAACCTTTGTCCAGGAGAAGAGCTGATGAGATGTGAAGAGGAGTACTTCCCTTTTGCTGTGTGGGGTTTGCCTGCAGTTTCTATTTCTGCCAAGGAAAGGACAAATAACTTTTCTCTGAACCTGCTTGATGGAGAATTTCCAAGGGCCTGTGTCTACTGGCCTCTGGTTCTGATGTCTCAGGGACAGAAAAACTTAACTCCCAGCTCCCCTGAACTCTGTTGCTGAGAGTTCCGACCTGCCAAGAGATGCCTATTCCAGTTTGGGGCCTCTGGAGGTTGTCCTGCTGTTGGGAGCTGGAAAATACCTGACGAACTGAAGAAATTGACAAATCGCCCATATTGCATCTGTTTTCCTGACGCAGAACTGCCGTGCAAGAAGAATCTTTCCGCATTTCCACGCTGCTACAGTGACAATGCAATGCCTGTTGTGGCTGCAAGAACTGACGCATTGTGGGATCGTGGCTGAAGAAACCAACGTAGCACCTCTTGCCGCCACCGCATTGATCGCCAAACATCACAGATATCCACGCATTGCACCTGTGCGGCAAGTTTCACGATGCATGAACCGCAGACCAGAACTGTCTTGAAGTCGACTAATTAATGCCCCCAACAGTCCACATTCGACACATCACTTCTCCTGCGTGCAGCAGAACTGTCGCATTGCCTCCCCGAGGACTCAGGAACTAACTCATCTCTTTGTTTCTTGATACTTCCCTTCACTGTGGCTGTTTGGCCTTGTGAATTTTGACACATCTACTTGTGCTTTGTGTAGAATCACGCATCCATAGTTTTCTATAGACAAAGTTGCTTGAAATCTCTTAAAAATCATATTAATATTACATTTATGTTGGATTTTTGTGGTTGTGGTCTTGTTCAGTTTAGATAAAGATACTTTATTTATCCTAAACTGGTGTGGTATCCATTTGTGGTGTAAACACTGTATTACTGTGTTTTGAGTACAAATACTTTACACATTGCATTTGGGATAAGTCTGTCTGCTCGTGCCAAGCTACCCAAGGGTAAGCAGTGGTTATCTAAAGTGTGTATCTTCCTTACCCTGACTAGAAGCAAGGGTCCCTATTTGGACACAGTTAACATTTTTAGGCGACTTTTGAAAAGAAGCGGTTTGATTCATCCCTCAAGTAATGCTCAAAGTGTTTCACACCTTCGAGCCCTGGACTACTAGAAATCTACTTTAGTGTTTCAGCCGCTTTAAGGCGTTATTTGCAGGCTCCTGGTTAGTATTTAATGTTGAAATCCTCTCTCCCCTACCGCCCCCAAAATATAGATAGAGCTACATGCTGGCCATCACATCACAAACATTAACCCGTTGCGTGCGAGTGTCGGCCAACGGCCGTCGCAAGCACTACCTCAGTAGTGCTGCACACATCCATTGGCCAAAGCGACCCTGCTCACTTAATAGAATTCCGCCGCTGTGCGGGAGTTCTATTAAGTGGGCGGAGCTGCGTCGACCAACAGATGTGCGCAGCAGTACAGAGATAATGCTTGCGACGCCGCACGCAACTGGTTAATGTTCATTAAGCCAACCCAACCCCGGGATACACCTACTCCTCCGGGTGACATTGTTCAACCCAACGTCCCACAGCAGAGCAGGACCCGGATTCGAAATGCCAACATCAGGCAAAAAAGAAAGATAACCCCGACCCCATTCCATGTGTTTACACAGGGGAAGAAATACAGGTGTGGCGGGGCGTTAGGCGGTAGGAGTCGGAGCTGACCCCGGAAGAACCAGCAAGCCACTAGAGAAAAAGGACTGTAAGGCATGAGGAGAGGAAGCGAGTCAGAAGAACGGAGAGCACGAGAGGAGCACATTGGGTGGAAGACTCAGGAGGCGGAACCAGAGACGGGGATGCTGAAATCGAGGCGGACGATGAGTGGTGGAGCGAGGAGTGGTGGTATCCTCCGGATAATGCAGGAGAGCGGCTACAAGAGTTGGTGAGTGACTACGGGAGGGGTGAGCAGGGAGAGGGGACCGAGGGGAGTGGGAAGGGACAGAGGGGAGCGGGAGGGGAACAAGAGCACTATCACAGGCACTGTGCATGAAACGCTGGTCACCCACATACCACTCTTTCCCTGAGACCAAGTGGTACACTGCCTTGAGAACCAAAAAGAGGAGTTGATTCGCATCAATGTTGTAAGAAAAGGGGAGCTGCTGATTCAGGAAGTAGGATCCCCAATTGCTGTATCAGGCTAACCTGTGAAGATGCATTCCAGGTTTTGTCCTTCTTATTTATATATTTCTTTTGTTTCATGTGTTTTCCTTTACTTCCATTTTTGAGATGTTCCACTTTCTTCTTTGATTTAACTTGCGGCGTGGGATGGGTAAGGTGAAGGGTGCACTATACTCTGAACCCCCACAAAAACACTGACTGACCGCTCCTTTCTCTCTCTAATCTTGAGCCTCCGGGTAAGACCTCTGAAGAGAGGGAGTGAAGACAAGCCGGAGGACGCAAGATCAGTGAATCCGGAGGAGGAAAACCGGAGGGACAGAGAAAAACACACACCCCACCTATGTCTGGACACTTTAATAACCCTAATAAACCATCACCATCACCATTAATAAGTACCTACAGCCTCCACGTATGTTTATCCGGCCTGCGCTCCCACAGGTGGTGTCAGAATTGGGATCATCTGGAGACATAGAAGCTGCGATCACCAAAATGGCGGAAAGCCTGAGAAGCCTAGAAAAGGTCATGGACGAAGAGGATCGCGGTAAGCTTCAAAAAGTACTAACCGGCCAAAGCCAAACTCAAAAAGCCACTATGGAAAAGCTTGCTGAGGCCATAGGACACCAAAGGGGGCCTACATCTCTTCCCTCTGTAGTGATGCAGAGGTACGTTAGCGGAGAGGATCCAGAAAACTTCGAACAGACGGTCATGGGAGCGGCATGGCCCGCTGACAAATGGGGACAGTACATGGATCCATTGTTGTCCGGTGACCTATAATCCACCTTCCAAGTGGCAAATTTGCAAGGACTAACCCGTATGTGGACGGATCACTGATATAATATAGAATCCAAAAATATAGAATTACCAAAATATCGATGAAAAAATATAGAATGCAAAAATATAGAATTCCTATCTACAAACTGGTAAGTACAAAAATATTGAATCAAAAATATTGTTGTAAAAAATATAGTTAATCAAAATATCGATTTTTTTTAATGTCTTAAAAGTAATTTAAAATTAATGAAATAATAAATATAATTAACTAAAACATATGTAAAAATACTTAAATAGGGGCGTGGCCAAGATGGCGTCGGAGTAAGACGTACTTCTGAGTCGCTCCGGCGCCCGATTTGCTCAGCATTGAGTAGCTTTGCCAGCGGGGCCTCATGCCGCTCTGAAACATCCGCGGAGGTCGGCGGTGTTGAGCGGAGGGGTCCGGTGCTCTTGGCGCACCCCGGCGCGATCGTAAGGCGCCGTCGGGTGCCCTTCCGGATCCGGCCTACTGAGCACCGGCTTGGCGTGGAAACGAGGCCGCCGAGGAGTGCAGCGGCTCGGCGTCGGCTGGGCGTGGCTTCGCGGAGCGGCGGCCCCATACATCGGGCTACACAAACGGAGCCCGCCCGGGTCAATCCAGAGTGACCCCCATTGAGCGGAGGACGGCGGAGCTTGCAGTGCGACCCGAGGCGACCAGGAGCCCACCCTGTACCTCGAGTGCCGATGCCCGGCTGCCCCGGTGGGGACGTGCAGGGGGAGGGCGGACTGCCGGAGCCCATCCGGATCGCCCGCAGTCAAGGGAATCGCAGCGGAGCCCACCCGCGTGGTAGGTGACGGCCCGTGGGCCGACGGAGAGCCCGAGCAGCGGCCCCACGTTTCGCATGACCAGCGGAGCCCACCCGCGGCCTGCTGATGGCGCCCGCGGCGTGAGGAGTTCTGCCGGGCACTGTGGCTGAGTGCGGAGCCTACCCGCCAAACGAGGACTTTGCCCCGCCTGAGACAGCGCCGGGCCCTGGAGTGGTGGTGGAGCGCAGGGCCGGGCTGCCGTACTTCCAGCCGCCGCTGCACAGTGCTGACAGGGGAAGAGGAGTGAGCGAGGGCCCCGCACAGCAGCGAGCTCCTCGGAGTGTGCAGGTGAGCTTTGGCCGGCTGGGAGGACCCTGAACTTTGTTGCTCGGGCGGCATCGGACGTGCTTGGGGTGGCTGTCCCTGCTTGGCGCCTTGACGCGACCCCTGCGGCCTAGGGAGTTTCCCCCTATCTTTGGACTTACGGAGCCGCGCGGGAGGGCCCCCCGGGCACTGCGCTGCCTGCGACTTGGGACTGTCGGTGTGTGCGGAGAGTTTGGGACTGGACGTTACCGTGGAACCCTGCACGGCCTACCTCTTGGGCGGCCTAGTATCCGGGGCTCCGCCACGATGTCGAACTTGCCACGCAAAGGGAGGACAGTGAAGGAGGGGGTCTCGAAGGGATCGCAACCGCCGAAATCCCCTGGAGCGAGTGGCTCGACCAGACAATCAGACGAGGAGGCGCCAGCCACCAAGGCTTTCATGGCGGAACTCTTTGCCTCGATCAAGGAGGACATTTCTGAGCTTCGTGCTCAGTTGGCGTCGGACCTACGTGAGGTCCGGAGAGATGTGGACGGCGTTGGGGAGCGGGTAGCCGTGCTAGAAGATCATGACTTGAATATGGCAAATGACGTTCACCAGTTACAGCAGGATGTTCTTCGCCTTGCGGATCAAAACCTGAACTTGCAAGCATATGCCGAGGACCTGGAGAACCGCTCCAAAAGAAACAACATCCGTGTCAGAGCGGTCCCCTGGGATGGCGAAGCTGGTGACCTAAGGGGGTATGTACATGCCCTTTTCCTCCAGGTGCTGGACGAGGAAGATGTTCAGGTGATTAAGTTGGACCGAGTGCACAGAGTTGGCCTACCCAGGCGGGGTGGCCCCCCCCCAGACATTCTTGCGTGTGTCCATGATTTTCAGGTTAAAGAACGCATCCTCCGGAACGCCAGGACCCTCGGCTCCTTGAGCTTCCGTGACCATCAGCCTCAGCTATTCCAGGATTTGGCAGCATCCACGCTGCAGAAGCGAAGGGACTTCCGGCCTGTGACTGCTTATTTGAGGGAACAGGGTGTCTCCTACTCCTGGGGTCACCCTTTTAGGATTATATTCCGGTGGCAGAACAGGTTGGTGCAGCTCCGCTCTCTGAAAGCCGCGAGGGACCTGTTGGGATTGGAGGAAGATTCGTCATCGCAGGCGACACAGTCCTCCTCTTCGCGGCGCCGACGTCGCTCTTCATCCTGGCACCGAGTTGGAGCTTCCCCGGAACGGCTGAGACCGGATCATTCTGTCCGCCTACAGGAGAGGGGATCGGCAGTGGCGTCGGTGGCCTCGGCCACTCTTGCGGATACTCAGCAGTCCTCTGGAGCGGCGTGATCCCTGCCTTCTTTGATAATCGGGCGCCGGAGCGCCTCTGTCCCTGCGGCCCTGGGGTACTATGGTACTTTTGGAGAAGACACCCCGGGCCTTGGTCCTGGGGGCCCCTGATCTGGAGTCCCCACCCCGATACCAGTCTGATGTGGACCCTGTGCCCTGTGGCCCATTGGAACTGACGAACCTACGTTTCAGGTTACGGGCCTGGTGCTCTGTTTTTTTTGTATTGGGGTTGTTTCGGGGGGGCGGGTTGATTGGTGTTCTGCAAGTAGTTGTAATGGCAGAGCGTTTTGGTTTGGGGGTGGTGTTGGGGGGGTGGTGGTGGCGACCTTGTGTGTTAGCTGTATGATGATGGTGTCTTCAACGATGTTTGCTCCTACGGCTCATGTTTTGACCTGTGTGATGGCTCCCTCAGCTCTTACACTTCCTGGAGGAGTAGCCGCCCTGGGAGGTTCGGAGAGTAGGCGGGCGGCCCCCTTAATATGGTTCTGGCTGGGGTCTTACCCCTGGTTCCCCTTGCTTGAATGTCCTCGATGGTCTTGGGCTCCACAGTGTGTCGGAGGGTTGCCTGGGCTGAGTGGTTTTCCAGACGTGTGCATGGCGTGGTGTTTTAATTTCCCATTATGCCTATTAGCATAGGCACTTGGAATGTCAAAGGCCTTAACTCCCCGCAAAAGCGGCAGAAGCTTTGGAAGTACATTGTGGACCATCATTTAGATGTGTTTGCTCTCCAGGAAACCCACTTGGCTAGGAGGGACGAACTGAGACTCCGTCATAGACAGTTCCCTCTTATCTATAGGGCGTCCGCGACCACGAAACATAGAGGGGTGGCCCTTCTCTTCCGGGCTTCCCTACACTTTCAGCCCGTGGGTGTGAATGCTGATAAAGACGGCCGCTGGCTTATGGTGAAGGGGATGTTGCATGGCCGCCTTTGTACTTTTGCAGTGCTGTATGCTCCAAATACAGGTCAGAATGGCTTTTTGCAGGATTTGCTGGATAAGATGGGGGACTTTATGGAGGGGCATTTGTTTCTGCTGGGTGACTTCAACATGGTGTGGGACAGGGACTTGGATAGTTCTGGAGCGCGTAGAGCGGACACTGGCGTTTTCACGGAGGAAACTAAACGTCAGGTGGGTGTTCTGGGGCTCATAGACAGTTGGCGCTTTGTTCACACGCAGGCTAGGGACTACACTTTTTTCTCTAACGTTCATCGCTCGTACTCTCGCATTGACTATGTCTTGGTTAGCCAGGCTCTTCGGGGGGATATACAACTGTCTGCTATCTTCCCACTCTCGTTATCCGATCATAGCCTGGTGGTGCTGGGGCTACATTGGACCGCTGGGGGGGACGGTTGGCGTAAGTGGTACTTTCCGGCCGCTCTAGTGAGGGACGAGATGTCCTGTAAGGCCTTGCGCAAGGCTATTGGCGAATTCTTTCTCCTCAATCCTCCTTCAGACACCTCGGTATATAACACGTGGGACGCGTGCAAGGCCTCCTTACGGGGCACGTGCCTTGCTCTTAACGCGAACCTGAACAAACTGAGGCGTGAGGAGAGGGAGGCCCTCGAATCGGAACTTGCCACCTTGGAACAGGCCCATAAGGCGAATCCTTCCAGGGTGACTCTGCGCCCCCTTACGGCAGTGAGAGGGAAGCTGCGGGCCCATTATAACAACAGAGCGGAATTTACTCTTTTGCGTCTTCGACGTGCCTCCTACTCCCAGGGCAACAAAATTGGGCGACATCTTGCCCGGCAACTTCGTGACAAACGCGAGCGAGATTATATAGGTGGTATACGTGACCACGCGGGCTCTGTTCAGCACAGAGATGCGGACAAAGCAGCCATCTTTGGGCGCTTCTATGCAGCGCTTTACTCGGGTGATGCTCTCGATCCGGAGGCGCAATCCAAGTTTCTGGAGGGTTTGCCTCTTCCGAAAGTCTCTACGGAATGGAATGACTTGCTGTCCTCCCCCATCACACGAGAGGAGGTCCTGGATGCCATCAAGGGCCTGAAGCTGCATAAGGCCCCTGGGCCTGACGGCTACACGGCCCTCTTCTACAAGACGTTCGCAGCTGACATTTGCGACTCTTTAGTCTCTCTCTTCAATGCAATGGCGACTGACGGTAGGACCACGGACTCTATGGCCGAGGCGCTGATTACTGTTATCCCCAAGCCAGGGAAGGACCCCACTTCTTGTACATCTTATCGCCCAATAGCGCTCCTCAATCTAGACGCTAAATTGTACTCCTCTATACTGGCGGGCAGTCTGCAAGACCTGATGCCTGCCCTGATCCACCCTGATCAATCTGGGTTCATTAAGGGTAGGCAGACTCACGATAATCTGCGCCGCGTCGTCCACCTCATTGAAAAGGCGGAACGGTTCCATGTGCCTGCGGTACTGATAGGACTTGACGCGGAGAAAGCCTTCGATCGCGTCGATTGGGGGTTTTTACACAAGACTCTGGAGGCCTTTGGGTTTTCGCCCCACTTCGTGCGAATGATCGGGGCCAACTACAGTAGCCCTACTTCCCGAGTGTTGGTCAACAGCCACAGGTCCGGAAGCTTCTGCCACTCCAGGGGGACGCGCCAGGGATGTCCCCTCTCGCCCCTCCTCTTCGCTCTTAGCATAGAGCCATTGGCGTTGGCGGTGCGGGAGAATGAGCGGATTCTAGGGCTTCCTTTTACGGGTGAGCAACATAAGATCTCGCTCTTTGCCGACGACGTCTTGTTGTCCGTTCGTGACCCAGCGTCGTCACTCCCCTTTGTTCACTCGGTACTCTCCGCCTATGAGGAGGTTGCAGGATTTAAGGTTAATTTTGATAAGTCCTACATCTTAAATCTGACCCTGTCACCAGAGGAGGTACAGCGGATCCGGTCGCTTACTCCGCTTACGTGGGCGTCGTCATCCTTGCTCTATCTGGGAGTGCGACTAACTCCCACCGACGGTGCCCTGTTCCAAGCTAATTTCCCGTCGATCTTGACATCAATCCGGGCTGAACTGGAGCGATGGAAACCCAAATTTATCTCATGGCTGGGCAGGATCCATGCACTCAAAATGGTTCTCCTCCCCAAGCTCTTATATCTGTTTCAGGCTTTACCCATCCCGATGGGACTGGACTTCTTTCGCCGATTGAAGACCCTGATGCTGCAATTTGTCTGGCAAGGTGGCCGAGCGCGACTTCCATTTGTGGTTCTTCGACGCCCGCGATTGGAGGGTGGAGTGGGCTTTCCGGATATGCATCTGTATTACAAAGCTGCCCAATTGAGAATTTTGGTGGAGTGGTCCCAACAGCTTTCGGAGAAGCATTGGCTCCACATGGACCGGAGTGTCGCGGGCCGCTCCATCTGGGATCTAGCCTGGAAGCCTAAGATGGACCGACCCAGAAATGCATACATTAGCACCCCCACGAGCACGGTTTTGAAGGTTTGGGATACGGTGAGCGGCGATGACCGTTGGACCACATTCCCATCCCCATTCACCCCAATTCATTTTAACCCGGCCTTCCCCCCGGCTCTGACGGAGGGTCCGTTTGAGACTTGGAGGGAGGGTGGCTGCAGGGCCCTCACCCACCTGTTCCATGGCACCGCACCCCTCACTTTCCACAACTGTATGAGGGACTATGGAGTTCTACCGACGGAGCGATATAGACATCTTCAGCTCCGGCACTGGGCGACGTCGCCTGCAGTTGTGGACGCCGCTACCAGACCTCTGACGAAATTCGAGTCTTTTCTTCTTCGCACTTCCACCATGAGAGGGGCGATCTCTTTTCTGTATAGATTACTCTTAGATACTACTATGTCTCCGCGGCCGCGCTATCAAGAACACTGGGAGTCCGCTCTAGGGAGGGATATCTCCGTCAACGAGTGGCAGGGATTATGGCGGGATGTGACGGCACATAACCACTCAACTGACCTCAGGGAGGCCCACATGAAACTCATCTTTGATTGGTACTTATATCCGTCTAAATTGCACCGCATATTTCCAACTACTTCAGATAGATGCTGGCGGGGTTGTGGGATGCTGGGGGACTTTAGCCATATATGGTGGGACTGTCCCTCCATTCGGCCGTCTGGGCCGAGATTCTCTCCCATTTGAAGGATATTTTGGGATACCCTGTCCCTGACTCCATGGCCTTTGTCCTATTAGGCCTAAGGGATCCAATGCTTGAGCACCAAACTAGGGCGGATAAGCGTGTCATGTGGTTGTGTTTGGGTGCGGCTAAGATGACTTTGGCAGCTGCTTGGAAGTCCCCATCTACCCCTGCTGTTTCCTTGTGGCATGCCCGGTTATGGCGTTTGTTGAGCATGGAACGTCTCTCTGACATATTCCGGGGGAACTTTAAGAATTTTATGTGCAATTGGGGTCCACTTGTGAGTTTTCTGTCCCGAGGCCTGCCTTCGGCGGTATGCCCGTCAGCGCTGAGGTCCCTACATCTCTTCCAAATTTGAGCACCTTAGGGATGTCTTCCATGCATTGTGGGAGTCACTGTGTTGGTTTGTGAGCTTGGATGTCGCCACCACTGGGGGGGGGTGGGTGTGAGGGGTGGACGAGGGAGGGGGGGTAGTTGGGGAAGTTAATTCTGGGTTCCTTCTTATGTTGCGACTTGCCTGGCTCTTGGGTTGGACATTAGACCTCGGCTGAGGTTGGGGCTGCCTTTCTTAACCACGAACAATGCATTCACGGCTGGAGCACCAGGACTGATCTGAACGCTTTGCTGGGCGGCCTTCCGGCCCGAACCCTGTTGCTTTGCCTGGCTGCTGTCATCTTGTAGTGGACTTTGGAGTTCTACTGCCCCTTCCTTTGCGAATGCTTTCCTCCCCAATTTTTTGCTCCCCCTGTGTGGGGATTTGTGGCGGTATGTCGCCTGTTCTTCCTTTCCTCTTTTCTTGCTCCTCTTGCTCTATTCCCCTTCCCCCTTTCCGATTCACTTGCATATTACAAAATAAAAATTAAAAAAAAAAAAATACTTAAATAACCTTAAAATTATTAAATGATTAATTTAAGTTATAAAAAAACCTACAATTGAATTTTTTAATACATATATATATATATATATATATTAACTTAATATTAATAAAAAATATACAACATTTTTACCGTAGGATAGCGGGAGGGTGACATTTACTATTACCACTCCAGTGAGTGCAACAGTAGGGAAAACGTTGAATAGTGTAGGGGTAAAAATTACTATTCCCACTCCACTGAGTGCAACAGTAGGGAAAGCATTGGATAGCGTAGGGGTAAAAATTACTATTCCCACTCCAGTGGGTGCAACAGTAGGGAAAGCGTTGGATAGTGGGAGGGTAAAAATTACTATTCCCACTCCAGTGAGTGCAACAGTAGGGAAAACGTTGAATAGTGTAGGGGTAAAAATTACTATTCCCACTCCACTGAGTGCAACAGTAGGGAAAGCATTGGATAGCGTAGGGGTAAAAATTACTATTCCCACTCCAGTGGGTGCAACAGTAGGGAAAGCGTTGGATAGTGGGAGGGTAAAAATTACTATTCACACTTCAGTGAGTGCAACAGTAGGGAAAGCGTTAGATAGTAAGAGAGTAAAAATTACTATTCGCACTCCAGTGAGTCCAACAGTAGGGAAAGCGTTGGATAGCGGGAGGGTAAAACTTACTATTCCCACTCCAGAGAGTGCAACAGTAGGGAAAGCGTTGGATAGCGGGAGGGAAAAAATTACTATTCCCACTCCAGAGAGTGCAACAGTAGGGAAAGCATTGGATAGCGTAGGGGTAAAAACTTACTATTGCCACTCCAGAGGGTACAACAGTAGGGAAAGCGTTGGATAGCGTAGGGATAAAAATTACTATTCCCACTCCGGAGAGTGCAACAGTAGGGAAATCGTTGGATAGCGAAGGGGTACAAATTACTATTGCCACTCCAGAGAGTGCAACAGTAGGGAAAGCGTTAGATAGCGTAGTGGTAAAAATTACTATTCCCACTCTAGTGAGTTTAACAGTAGGGAAAGTATTGATTTAATATATTAATTAAAATAAATTAAATATCAATACCAATAAACAAAATATTAAAATTAATTACCAATTTAATATTATGTAATAATTAATCAATTAGAAATACAAATAAATATTAGTTGTTGAATGTAATTACCTATTCATAATTAATTAACAAATAATTAATTTTCCATAACAAAAACTAATTATTAATAAAAACAATAATACCAATTAATAATTAATTAACAGTAAATTAATTATCAATACACAAAAAGCATTTTTAATATGTAATTAATTACAATTAAATTACTTCCCACCCTATTCCCCTATAAACCCACAATCCACTACAGAAAATAAATTAATGCAATTATCGTAATTATCAATTAATGAATTAATACAAAATAATTACCAAATAAAAATTAATTAACAATTAATTCAAAATGAATACCAATAAATAAATAAAAATATTTAATTAATTACAATTTAATTACTTCCCACCCTATTCCCCTATAAACCCACAAACCGCTACAGAACTAAAACGCAAAATTAAATTAAAAATAATTAGTAATTTCTAAAAATGTATATTTAATTTAATATAATTAAATTACTTCCCACCCTATTCCCCCATAAACCCACAACCCGATACAGAATTAAATTACACAAAAATTAAATAACATAAAATTCATTACTTAAAATAAATTACAAAAATAATATACACTTTTCACACATATACTAACATACAACCCACTTAAAAAATTCGATATTATTAAAAATTCAATATATTTTAATACCTATATTATATACTTCGATATTTTGACTTTCTATATTTTTAAAATCGATATTATATTACTTACCTTCAATTCGATACTTTTCACCACTATATTCTGTCCTTTCGATATTTTGTCAATTCTATATTTTGACTTCGATATTATGGCTATTCTATATTTTGGATTTGATATTATGTCTACTTGCCATGTGGACATTAAACAATGCATACTGGAGCGGTAAGGGGGCGATGATGAGACCTAGAGGATAAGACGAAGGAAGGGCCCCAAGAGACACCTAGAGCACTATATTTTAGGGTAAATGACATGGCTGACCAATGGTTGAAAGCTGCTGCTACCACCAAAGATGAAAATATTTCCAAGATCTATTTAGAACAATACCTCTTGTACCTACATCCTCCTATCCAAAAGTGGCGCCGACAGCATGCACGCCTCACCCTGGAGTCAGCTGTCGAGATCACCAGTGCCTACATCAGAGCCCAAAAGACACAAAGGGGACATGATGAACCACCATGGAGATCCGGAGGCAGTGGAGGTCATCGTCTACCACGACCCCCTATCGTGCGGAAACCTGATCCTGTCACAGTGATCCCTGGTCTGCCCATCTTTAGACCCACCATAGCGGGACTACAATGTTTCAATTGTGGTGGTATGGGGCACATAGCGAGATTCTGCCCACAGAAAGAAGAACCAATGGAGGTTGGAGTAGTACGGAATTACTACTGTTCCCCTCCCGAAGGAGAACCACCCCCTTATCACTGTAAGCTGGCATTGGATGGACAACCGGTTTCCGCCTTGGTGGACACCGGGTGCCTCCAGGGTGTCTTTTGACCACAAGACCTGTTACAGGGGATTAGCCATGCAGATGGAATGGTAACAATACAATGTGTACATGGAGACAAAAAGCAATACCCTACCGCCAATGTAAACATCCGACACCGAGCTGCTCCTGTTTCCTTTCTGCGGGTCGGACTCATCCCAAAATTACCCAAACAATTAATCATTGTAAACGATTACCCGGACCTGACTAGGTTGCTTAAAGAGACACAGGATGACGGGGAGAAATGGTGGAAAACGGCGCCCTTCTCTCGGGACGTCAACTCGTATTGGCCTCCCTCAAAGGTTAGGAAGAGCCAGAAACAAAGAAGAGAGGAAAAGAGGAAAACCACCCCTGTCTTTCCTGTTCTACAAGAGGAGAACCCATAGGAAATGGACAGGATTTCCCATGCAGCTCAGATGGATGATCCTGATTTGCGGGAAGCATGGGATAGAGCAAAAGAGCAGGAGAACCCCCTCCAAGTAGGTCCCTACTTCTTCATAAAGAATGGATTGTTCTATAGAAAAGGAGGCCCCACACAACACCCCCAGTTGTTAGTCCCTGAACCATTTCAAGGAAAGGTCCTTTATCTAGCACATAGTCATCTCTTGGGTGGACATTTCAGTAACGAAAAAACAGAAACAGCAATATTGCAAAAATTCGGTTGGCCTGGGGAATATCATCAGGTGAAATCATATTGCTGTGAATGCCCCATTTGCCAGAAGAATAGCCGATATAGACCTCCCTGTGTACCCTTCCATCCACTCCTTATAATATAAAAACCTTTTATTAGAGTAGGAATGGACATCATAGGTGTCTTGTTGCCCTCCCGAAGCGGGTGTAGATATGTGCTGGTCTTAGTCGACTATGTCACCCGTTTCTTTGAGACAGTAGCCTTACGTCACCCAAACGCTTCCTGTATTGCCAAAGCCATGATGAACATCTTTTCCCGGGTGGGATTCCCAAAGGAAATTTGAACGGACCATGGTACCCCCTTCATCTCCAAGTTGATGAGACAAGTGTGTGTCCAGCTTGGCATTAAGCAGATCAGCATGGCCGCGTATCATCCGCAAACAGATGGTTTAATGGAGCGATACAATGCCACCCTAAAGAGCACCCTGAAGAAACTTCTAGACCTGGAAACCAGGAAGTGGGAAGATATGTTGCCCCTAGTATTATTCGCCATCCGGGGTAAGGTACAAAAATCATGGCTATTCTCCTTTTGAGCTGTTATACGGACGCCAACCATGTTCTTTGCTGAAAATGGCTCATGAAGCCTGGGAGAACAAGGAGAATAATACCAAACCCTTGGTAGAGTATGTATCTACTGTTAGAACTCATTTGAGTCATATCCGGACCATCGTCTGGAATAACATGGAAGAGGCCCAGACCTCCCAGAAGGCCCAATATTATAAAAAGGCCAAAGAGCGGTCCTTCAGAGTAGGGGATCTAGTATTGCTCATGATACCATCCTCTGATTACAAGTAGTTAGGCCAGTGGCAGGGACCCTATACAGTGCTTGAAAAGGTGGCCTCTGTATTTAGACTGATGCCAGCCGAGGGATTTCGCAGATATACCACATAAATCTGCTTAATAAATGGGAGGGGCCCATTCCAGCATTGGTAGGGATGTCAGTAGGAAAAGCCCCTTTGTATGACCAGTGTACAGATAAGGAGTTACCTCCCAATTTGAAACAGAACCTGGTTGATGCTCTTAACCCCTTGCGGGACCTATTTTGCCTCACTACAGGAAAGACGTCCTTGTTAGAGCAAAACATAAAAACCCTTCCTGGAAAAAAGGTATGCCTCAGACCCTATAGAATACCTGAGGCCCGCAGATCAACTATCAAAGAGGAGGTCCAGCAAATGCTACTCATGGGTATCATTGAACCATCAGGGAGCAAATGGAGCTCGCCCATTGTTTTGCTACAGAAGCCGGATGGTTCGGTTCGTTTCTGCATTGACTTTCGGTAAGTCAATAAGATTTCACAGTTTGATTTCTATCCACTACCAAAGGTAGACGAAATGATGGAATGTATGGGTAAAGCCAAGTACATCAGCACCCTGGACTTGTGCAAGGGGTATTGGCAAATTCCGCTAAGAGACCAGGATAAAGAGAAGACAGCCTTTGCCACCCTGGATGGACTGTACCAATTTACGGTGTTACCTTTCCGGTTGCATAGGGACCCCACCACCTTTCAAAGAGCCATGAGCCTGATCCTTCAACTACACAAAAGGTACTCAGCAGCCTATATAGATGACATCATCATCTATAGTGAGACATGGGACCTCCACTTGAACCACCTATGCGCGGTAATACAGGCCTTGGGGTTGCACGGTTTAAAAATCAACCCCGCCAAAAGTCTCCTGATGGCACAAACGGTCGGTTATCTGGGGTACATGTTAGGGGAGGGAGTCATCAAACCGCAAAACAACAAATTACTGGCTATCTTACAGATTCCATTTCCCAAAACCCAGTGTGACCCACGAGCCTTCCTGGGTCTTCTGGGATACCACCGGAGGTTTATCCCTAACTTCTCCCAAACCGCTGCCCCTCTGACAGACTTAATGCAGAAAACCGTGAAAACCGAAGCTGCACTATGGCATCCTACCCCGGAATTTCTCCGGACTTTTGAAGCCTTAAAAACCTCTCTCACATCCAAAACCATCCTAGCCAGCCCGGATTACTCTCTTCCCTTCATTCTGCAGACGGATGCCTCAGACAGGGGTATTGGGGCGGTGTTATCCCAAAAGTCACCTCAGGGCGAGGAAAGGCCCATCCTATTCATAAGCCGTCATTTGTTCCCTAGTAAAAAAACTATGCCATAATAGAGAAGGAAGCCCTCGCCATCAAATGGGCCATTGATACCTTGCAGTACTATCTGGAGGGACGGAATTCATTTTATACACAGATCACGCCCCCCTGGAATGGTTGGCTCGAAACAAAGGCAATAATGAAAGGGTATAGAGGTGGTTTCTAGCCCTACAGCTATATAGGTTCCACACCCAGCATTGAAGAGGGGTAGAGCAGGTAAATGGAGACTTTCTGTCCAGATATCCCCAGGAGCCTAGAAAGACAGCAAGGGGAAGGGGATGTGAAAGGGCTCCAACCCAACCCCGGGATACACCTACCCCTCCGGGTGACATTGTTCAGTCCAACAGCAGAGCGGGACCCGGATTCGAAATGCTGACATCAGGCAAAACGGGAAGATAACCCTGCTCCCTTGCATGTGTTTACACCGGGACAAAATAATGGTGTGACGCGGAGGTAGGAGGCGGCGCTAACCCCGGAAGAACCAGCAAGCCACAAGGGAAAAAGGACTGTATGGCGAGAGGAGAGGAGGCGACTCGGAAGAACGGAGAGTACGAGAGAGGAGCAGATCGAGTGGAAGACTCAGGAGGCGGAACCAGAGAAGAGGACACTGAAATCGAGGAGGATGATCAGCGGTGGAGTGAGGAGTGCTAGTATCCTCCGGAGGATGCAGGAGAGCGGCCCAACTCAGGAGAGATGCGGTGGAGCCGGTGAGTGACTATGGGAGGGGTGAGCAGGGAGAGGGGACCAAGGGTAGCGGGAAGGGACAGAGGGGAGCAGGAGGGGAATGAGAGCACTATCATGGGCACTGTGCATGAAACACTGGTCACCCGCATACCACTCTTTCCCTTAGACCCTGTCGTACACTGCATTGAGACCCACAAAGAGGGGTTGAAGCACATCCCTGTTGTAAGAAAAGGGGAGCAACTGATTCAGGAAGCCGGATCCCCAATTGCCATATCAGGCTAACCTTTGAAGAAGCATTCCAGGTTTTGTCCTTATTTATATTCTTTTTTGTTTTTTGTGTTTTCCTTTCCTTCCATTTTTGAAATATTCCACTTTCTTCTTTGATTTAACTTGCGGCACAGCTCAGGTGAGGTGAAGGGTGCACTTTTCTCTGAACCCCCACAAAAACACTGACTGACCACTCCATTCTCTCTCTAATCTCGAGCCTTCCGGGGAAGACCACTGAAGAGAGGGAGTGAAGACGAGAAGGAGGGCGCAAGATCAGTGAAGCCGGAGTAGGAAAACCGCAGGGGCGGAGAAACACACACCCCACCTATATCTGGACACTTTAATAACCCTAATAAACCATCACCATTAAGAAGTACACGCAACCTCCACATCGGTGTATACGGCCTGCGATCCCACACAAAGCTATAAGCAAATAGGAAGAGTGGACTCATTACTACTACGGATGTAGTGTACTCATTCACAAAACAGATATAATATAGCACACTCATTACCGCCAGAGGCTCAGTACACTCACTATAACCAGACACAGCAGGTATTCACTACCACTAAAGGCAGAGTTCATCCACTACCACCAGCAGCTCACCACCACTACAGACAGAGTGCTATAACTACTACCACCACCATAGGCTAAGGACACTCACTTCCACTACAGGCAAAGTTCATGTACCACCAGAACCACCTTTAAAGACAGAATATACTCACCGCCAAATCAGTTGGAAAGTACTCACCATCACCACTGATGGCAAGGGACCCTCACTACGACTCTAATAATCACCACCACCACTATAGGCCATTTGCACTCACCACGCCCAGTATTTGTTTGAGCGCACTCACCACCACTATAGGTTGAAGGCACGCCCTACCACTACAGGCCGATTGCACTCACCATTATCATTAAAGATCAAGAGCACTCACCATCTCCAATAGAGGTCACACGTACTCACCAAAAGCACCAATACTGACCCAGCACCCTTGCCACAACCACCATTACAGGAGGATTGTTCTCATGGCTGCTAAGAAAGTTTACCCCCTCTTTAAATCGTTAAACCCATGCCAGGACCAAATACGCCTGTTCGAAACATCCACTAGCTTTTTTTTTTAACACTTCTATACCGATATGTGGATTTATTTGGCATGCCAACCAGCATCATACCACAGCGGGTGAGCCAGACCTAACTGGAATAAACACCAGCCTTAACAACACGTGGAAAAACAGAAAAAAGGGAAGTCAGGAATCTTTTTTCTTTCTATTCATCATGAGGATCACTGATGAAATATTGACTACAAAACACGCACTACAAAAATATTGCGGTAAATATATCATACACACATATATCAACACCCTATATTTAAACAAGAAATTGCACAAATATCGAATAAAAAAATCGGCTAAAAACATATCTAGTACAAGAATATCACCCACAAAAATATAGATAACAAACATATCGATAAAATGAAATCATAATGAAACACAACAAAAATTTCGAGAACACGAACATAGACAACACAAATATCGCTAAAATATATATAAATAATATTGATATTACCATTAAACATTGAATAAAGACTGTGTACAATTAATTCATTATTTAGCATAAGCCAAATAATTATAGTAAATTATAACAACACATATAAAAAATTAATTAATGATTTTTAAAATTATAATATAATTACACTAACCCAAATTAACAAATCCATTAAAAATATAACATTAAATTACTTTCCAATAATACTAAAATTACATATATAAAATATATAACAATATTTTTTTTCAATTACATTTATTAACATTTATTAAACCACAACAAAAAAATAAAATAAACATAAACATTAAATAAACATTACAAATATTTACCTAATTAAAAAGTAACTGCTAAAAATTTCAAAAAACGTATCTCAGCCAATCAATTTAAACTAAAGACACACAAACCAATAAAAAATGTTAACTAATTAACTGAACACTATAAAAAAACAATGAATTAACTCATTTTGCCGTTTATTGGCCAAACACAGAGGGAGAATGTTACTTTGCGAAAGAGCGACCAGAAAAGAAAGAAAATCTACACAAATTACTATATCACATTATACTACAACACAGGAATGAACAAAACGTTTTTTCTAAATATAAATGCCTCGACATCCTTACCGTAAATAACTAAAATAATGAAATGGTCCTCTTTTTTAAATAGAAACTAAAGTGTAATACAACCAAACCGATAAAAAACAACACACATATATTATTAGGTACCTTATTCCACTCAACATAATAAATAGTATAAATATTAAATGTAAAATTCAACCTACGAATAAAGTAAATAACTCTGATTTTTTACACATATCAAAAGTACAAAACATAATTAATAAACCCATTTTTCTTCACAGGTTTTTCAAACTGAACCTACAAAAACCATCCACAAAATCAAAATCATCAAATACAAGAAGTAAGTATTATTTGTTTCAGTGCTAAATAAAAAAGAACACAAATCAATAAAAAACATATCTCACATGTAATCAACATAAACATTTTTCTTTCACACCAACAGAAAATAAAACTGTGAAAAAACAAGCAGCAAATAATTCCATCAACAAAAGTCAAAGAACACTAATGTAAGCATTATTTCTATATTGTTAATAATACTAGCACTATTATGATTAACAATAGCATATTAACTAAACACATATTTATATATCTTCACAGATATACCCCAAAATTGCCGAAGGAGTGAAGTTTATCACATCTTAAAAGGGGAAACTAATGCTTTCCTACATGGGTTCCACTTACACCCAAGAAAAAGTTATCTATATATATAAAAATGAATGTATGTCTGTCTGTCTGTCTGTCTCTCTGTTTGTCCTTTATGCATTACTACACCATTCATCCGATCGCCGTGAAACTTTGGGAAGTTGTTGAGTACACTCCCGCGAAGGTTTCTGGTATATGCATTACTACACCATTCATCCGATCGCCATGAAACTTTGGGAAGTTGTTGAGTACACTCCCGGGAAGGTTTCTGGCATAAAATCTTTTGAAATATCAGCCCCCCAGGGCCCTCATAATCTTTCGATTACTGAATTGTTCCATTTACTGAATACTAGGCTAAGCGACAACGTATAAGTCCATCGATACTGTGATGAATCAAGACGAAGTTGTCAGTTACCCAACGGAATTATTGAAAGCACTGGATTTGCTAGGTATGCCACCGCACATTTTAACATTGAAAATTGGCGTGCCAATCCTTCTTCTCCAAAACATCAATCCACCATGACTTTGCAATGGTACAAGGCTTTCTGTGAAAAAGATGATGAACAATGTCATCGAAGCTACAATTTTGAATGGGAAATTCAAGGGGGAAGATGTACTGTTGCCACGTATTCCAACTGTGATGAATCAACACGAAGTTGTCAATTACCCAACGGAATTCTTGAATTCACTGGATTTGCCAGGTATGCCACCGCACATTTTAACATTGAAAATTGGCGTGCCAATCATTCTTCTCCAAAACATCAATCCACCATGACTTTGCAACGGTACAAGACTTTCGGTGAAAAAGATGATGAACAATGTCATCGAAGCTACAATTTTGAATGGGAAATTCAAGGGGGAAGATGCACTATTGCCACATATTCCAATGATCCCAACAGATATGCCTTTTGAATTCAAACGTTTACAGTTTCCGGTGCGACTCGCTTTTGCAATGACCATCAACAAAGCACAAGGACAATCGCTGCAAGTGTGTGGACTAGATTTGGAGAATTCGTGCTTCTCACATGGACAACTGTATGTGGCCAGCTCACGCGAAGGAAAACCTTCTGATTCATTCGTGTATGCACCAGACGGAAAAACAAAAAATATCGTGTATCCATAAGCACTCCAATAAATAAATAGAATTAAAACAACACTTTGAAATGTTTTCCATATTAAAATGAATAGGTTTCAATAACAATGACACAATGTAAATTGAATGTTATCATAACGAGTTTCCTTGAATTTCCTTTCTTATGTGATCACAGCAACGCACGACGGGTAAGCTTGTCGAAAAATAAAACTCATTGGAAATGTAGAAAATATTATGCCAATGCCTGTTAAGGAAGAGCTACTACAATAGATTTAAATGTTGTGAATGTTAGAGAGCACAACCATCCCCTCAATGTGACTGCAGTGAAAGTAAGAGATGCCCTAGAGACAATAAGGGAAGTAAGCAAAAGTTCCCAGCAGACAAGTACTCTAATTCTAAAAAAAATGTAACCACAGTACCAGAAAATTTCACATGACAACTTCCTTACGTACCCTACTTAAAAAGATTAATAGGAAAAACTAAAAGAACTTCAGATCCAACTCCACCCACCCCAAAACATTTAGCGAAATACAAATACTCCCAGAATACACCATCATCCACAAAGAAGAAAAATTCTTACTCTATGACAATAAAAGTCAAGAGAAAAGAATTATCTTTGCAACTCATACTAATTTGCAAAAAACTCAAAAACTGCTAAATGTGTATGATGGACTGAACCTTTAAAGTGTGTCCCAAACCATTTTATCAGCTGTATACAATTCAGGGTGAATTTCAAGACACAAATATCCCATTCATTTACGCATTGCTCCCTATTAAAAAATAACACCACCTATATAGAGGTACTATCAACAATAAAACAATTCACAGAAAATTACTATCCCCAAAGAATAATAATAGGTTTTGAACAGGCAATGATTCATGCAATACTCAAACTTTACCCACACACTGCAATACAAGGATGCTACTACCATTGTAACCAAAGCATATGGAGGCACCTACAAAAATCTACTTTAGGCATAGAATATACAACTAACAGCAACTTTGCCTACCAAATTAAGAAATGAATCGCCCTGGCCTACATACCTACTACTGAAGTAGCCAATCACTACAACTTACTAATAGAAAGTCCTTTCTATCAAACCATAGAACATAATTAAGTCCCCTGCTCGACTACTTTGAAGACACCTGGGTGGAAATGTTACATAGATCAGGGCATCGTACAAACCTAAATTTCAAATACACTGGTGGAATGTGTATGACAGTACTTAAGCTCAAAAAAGCAAAAACAAACAATGGAGTAGAAGGGTGGCACAATGCCTTCCAAGCAACAATTGGAACAGGACAGCCAATATTACATAAACTTATTGAAGCTATTAAAAAGGAATAAAGCTACCAAGAGCTCAGACTAGAACAAATCTCTAAGTAAAATAGCTCCTAAACTTAGCAAACACACCAAAACCATGTATGAATACCTCCAACATAAAACTAGGATCTATCCAAATACTCAAGGTATAGAATATCTAGAAATAATTGCAAAATAAATTCTTTAAATTAAACCAAAAAGCAAACCTTTCAAACATATAAAACATAAAAACAAAGATTTTCTCTCTTTTTTCAATTATTAAATATACTTATGTCATAAAATTTAAACTATAACACAATCTTATATGCCATAATACAAGTATTAAAAAAGAAGAGAAAGAAAAAATAAACATGTCCCACCCACAACACAAAAAATACTTCCAGTTATGTAGCTGTAGAATGTCCTAAAAAATGATACACTCCACACCAATCCAAGGAAAAATGAATCCATTAAATAAGGACACCCCCAAAAAATTCTAAACACAACTGTAGAAAAGGGAAATTCAATGCCCCAATCCTTTGAATAACGAAACCCTTAAAAATCTGAAAATAGTTTATGAAAAAACACTCCAACATCCCAAAAAAAGGAAATGTATAGTAACTTGTAATAAAACAAAAAACAATATTGGCCTTTATTTAAAAAAAAAAAAAAAGAGCGTGAGCAACACAATCCGTGCACCAACCAATGACCTGTAAATAGCAATTAAACAAAACCCACCCACAACAAAAATACAAACCCACAACAACAAATATCAACATAAAATACCCAAAAACACATATAATAAACACATAAATAAAACTATATAACATTCTAATTATATCCGACACTAAGTCAAACACATAAAAACTCTAAACTACCAAAACAACACCTAACTCGCTCGAAAACGATAAAATAATGCCCTAACAAATACTTTTACACTACTACTAACTTACCCCTACCTTAAAACTAACCTAAAAGTATCTAAAACTAAACTTACCTGCACGGACGAAAAGCAGCTTCCAACAGCGAGGTTTGTCTTCCAAAATGACCTAAAAATGAACCAGACAGAAACAAAAGTTAGTAAAAGAAAACAAAATGGACGAATAATTAAAATGAAAATAGGACTAGCTCCCCATAGACAACAATGGAAAATATTGAAATGTTTTTTAAAAATATATGTATTATGTTACATATAACATAATTTTTCCCCAATGTTTAAAATAAACATCGAAAATTGTAAGATATACATTAAATATTATATTATCAAAAAAACTATGAAATAATATTTAATGTATAATAAAATATATGCTTATTCCATACACTGTTAACCTACAAAATTCTACAAAATGTGTTAAAAAATATATGTATTACTCAAGAAAATTATTTGTAAAAATATTGTAAATTATTTAACATATTAAATGTTATTTTATAACAAAATTCAATATACTAAAGAATAAAATATAATCTTGCAAAATGTTAACTGTCTATGTTTTGAAACTAAGTACATTTATTTAAAGAATATTGTTAAAATGTAAGCACAAATATATACAATTCTATTTCTTTTTGTACAAAAAAATAAAAAATACAAATGCAAATGTTTATTAATAAAATAATTGAAATGTTTTACTTTACCATTACATAACTATGCTACAAGAAATGTTAAATTGTTGAACACTGTACCCCAAAAAATATATGTAATAATTTATGATTTGTTTCACATTTTTGTGTAATAAATAAATATTACAAATATGTTAAATACTTTAAGAAAATGTGAATAACATGAATGTGTCTGGTTTCTATTTTTAAATGTAAAAATACATTTTCTAACAAAAAAATATTAAAAATCAAATTGTGAATGAAAATAAAAATATATTTACAATAAAAAAATATTAAAATAAAATTAACATACATCTATTAACTTATTACAATTTACAAATAAACTTAAAAAATACTAAGTACAAAACAACAATAATTGCAACTACAGACCCAAACCTATGTAAAATCAGTGAAAGCGCTGGACAGTAAACCATAATAATTTACTATTCTACCTCTAAACCCAACTAAACCAAGGGAAAGTGTTGGATAGTAAACTATCATAATTTACTATTCTAAAGCCAAATCCAACTAAACTCAGGGAAAGTGCTGTTTAGTAAGCCATAATAATTTACAATTCTAACTCCAAATCCAACTAAGCTCAGAGAAAGAACTGGATAGTAAACAAAAATAATTTACTATTCTAACTCCAAATCCAACTAAACTATGGGAAAGCACTGGATACTAAACCATTATAATTTTCTATTCCAACTCCAAATCCAAATAAATTCAGGGAAAACGCTGGATAGTAAACATAATTATTTAGTATTCTAACTCCAAATTAAAATAAACCCTAGATAAAAAATAAAGAATACCCCCTATTTTTTAATAAAAAATTATTGAATTTAATTAATTAAATAAAATATACATTATTAAATATAATATTTATTTCCAAAATTCTATTACATTTTATATATTTTACACTAATACTATTACATTATAATTATTAATCATTCATACAATTTCTCCCAAAATATTAATACATTTTTAGACAATTGAATATTTAAATCAATGTCATTATTCATTTTTAAAAGTCTAATTTTTTTATAAACTTTTATAAAATATAAAAATTATTAATAATAATTTCCAATTAACTTAATTTACAATTATAATTTTGCAGACATTTTGATTTAGAATGTTTCAAATTTAAAAATGTTCTTACATTTTTAATATATAACAATAAATTTAACATTGTAATTTTAAACAAACATTCTTCAATTAAAAAGTTACTAGATTCCATAAAATCCCTATTTACCTCATCAAAAATGTATTTCGTATTACTAAATATAGATCATATCCACAAAATGTTTAAATTACTACCCACCCTTATCCCCTATAAACACAACATCCCGCTCCTAAAATATATACAAATTATTAAAATATAGTAAATTTTAAAACAACATTTTTAAATTACTACCTACACTTATCCTCTATAAACCCAGCATCCCATTTCTAAAAACAAATGAAAATCAATCAAAATAAGTTATTTAAACAAAATATTATTCTTAAATAAATATACATTTACAAAAAATAACATTAAAAAATTACACAGTAAAAAAATAACATACAAAATAATAGCATCGATATTATTAACTTCGATTTTTTTTACATTGATATTTTCTACACCAATATTTTACAAATCGATATAAATACCGCAAAAAAATTGATATTTTTAACATCGATTACTTAGTAGATATTTAACACCAACAATATTCTTACCTCGATATTCAGATATTCTGTCCCTGCATCCATCATGCACCAAATGCCTGTCTGGTGTGCCAGCCCGCAATTACAGCTCAGTAAATCAAGCAGGAACAGTGGTGAAACAATGGTCCTGATGGTAACCGAAATGCTTACCGTTGTGTGCAGAGAGCACTCAGTTTAGCAGTATAAAATGGACTCTTCTTTGGGCCGTAGGGTGTGGGGGGAGAGAGACAGAGAGAGAGAGAGAGTGTTCTGAACATGCAAAAAGAAGCTTACTGCGAGGAAGGTAGCACAGAAAGATTCCCGCTATCCAGTGTTTTACGTGGATTGTAAAGGGTAAGGGGATCTTGAAAAAGGGGCATGACAAAATACAAGTAACTTGAAATCCTTTATAATTAGAATCCTGTCCTAGGCACACCGTGCCACATGACCAATATTTGGGTTTGTCTCTGTATTTGACTGATCCCACCTGATTCTTTCTCCCGCCCTCATCGTCACCGAGGCGGCTGGCCATGCCCACTCTAGGCCACGCCCCCTCCGCCCTCCCAGCTTATAAATGCTGACTACTAGCGTTTCGCTTAAATTGAATCTCCTGAGGCGGAAAGCCGGGAGAAAGACTATTTGTATTTTACTGTGCTTTGTTACCTAACTGCTTTTAAAATTATTGTTCCTTTGACATTTTGGCGCCATACAGCGGACTCTGCACTGTTAGGGGGACCCACCTGATTCTTTCTCCCGCCCTCATCGTCACAGAGGCGGCTGGCCACGCCCACTCTAGGCCACGCCCCCTTCCCTGCCCCCCACAGGCACATACATAAATGTGTAACTTTAGGAAGCGCAGCGGACGAGCGCAGCGGGCGCGCCGATTGCGCGCCGAAGGCGCACCTAAGGCAAGCCCGTCTGCGCCCGTTCGCGACGGGCCGGGACTAGGGGCTATGACTCCCGGCCCGTCACCCCCCGGCCAGTTGCTCACTTACTCCAGGGAAACTCTGCTTAAGCTCAGGTCACCTCCTTGTGCTTCCTGCTCTACATTGAATTTGCTCCATGCCCCTTCCATCTGCCCAGTTTGTCTTCTCTCCCTTACGTCCCTCCCCTCCCTCACTAACATTGCCCTATCTGATTTTCCTCCCACTTGTTCCAAATTCTCATCTCCTGTTACTTTCATAACTCGGACTATGATTAGCCTAAATTGCAGATCCCTAGTAAAACACAAGAGGGAAATATTTGACCTCCTGGTCTCTGAGGAACCTGCAGCTTTGTTCCTCATGGAGACATGGCTGAAAGATTATTCTGGCCCAGACATTGCTGCAGCCCTTCCCGATAATTACACCTATGTCGGGAAAAATAGAGTGTTGAAAGATGGCGGTGGAATAGCCATTATCTATAATAGACGCTATTCTTGCAAATGGGAAGACATTGTAGTTTCCAACTGCGAGATAGGTCTCTTTAATCTTTCGCTGTCTCCCAATTTTACCCTTTCTGGGCTGCTTATTTATCGTCCCCCTGGACCAGCGAGCTCTTGGGCCACCTCTCTTCCTGAGCTCATAGCACCTTTTATCCAGAATTCCACCGATTTTTCAATTTTTGCCGATCTCAGCCTTCATCTAGATGATCCCTGTTGCTCCGTTAGTAGAAACCTTCTACAGGACCTAGCTGCATTAAATATCATTTTACATAACTCAGGCCCTACGCATGCTGCAGGACATCTTTTGGACCCCATCTTCTCCAATTTGGACATTATCAAGTGCAAGACCCAAATACCGATCGTATGGTCGGACCATTTTAAAATAACTTTTACTATTACCATTGGTCACCAACTCAACGTTCTCCCTATATCTACCCAATCTAGACTCACTAGAAATTGGAGCAAATTAGATATAAATGAGCTCAACTCCCACCTTGAGAACTTTAGACCACTCATGGATGATAACTGTACTGAAGCGGCTGCAGCTGTGGACGCCTGGCTAGCAATGGCCGCTGATGCATGCTTACCCCAACGCATGCAAAAGCAAAATTTTCATCATCCACCCGCACCCTGGTTTACAGCTGCCTTAAAAGTAGAAAAAACCATCTGCAAAAATCTCGAACGCAAATGGCGTGTAAAATATGATCCTTGCTCAAAACAAATTTACAAAGCAGCCCTACTTAAATATCACTCTTTATGCAAAATGGCCAAAGCTGAATATGTGAATACTACCATTCTTGAAGCACTAAACCGCCCTAAAGCTCTTTTTAAGGTAGTTCAGAGTTTGTCGGGTGCTTTGTGTCAACCCAAGCCGCCTAGCTTAAATACTGTACAGTGTAATTCATTGGCTGCATTTTTTGTAGCCAAAATAGATACCATCTATTCTAATTTTCCGAAATCCGTCCCTTCCCCTTCATCGCCCTACCCACCCGCCCCCACCCCACTCACTGAACAGTCGACGTCTGAGGTCTTGCCTGCTACCATAGGTCAATTTACCCTTTCCACTCCCCCTGTAACTATGATCTTCTCTGATTCCAGGCTTCCCCGAGAAGCCAGTTCCTCTTCTTCTTTGATCGACACCTGGGAGCCATTTAACATCACGTCTCTTTCTGATATCATTTGCAGAATTAAATCTGGCTCTCCATTGGATCCCCTTCCTCCCCACATACTAAATAAACTAGACCATTCTTCATTGGTATTGATTATGGATCTTCTTAACACCTCCCTTAAAACAGCATCAGTACCTGCCACTTGGAAACATGCAATGGTAGTACCCCTGTTAAAAAAAAACCAACGCAGATCCTTGTATCCCTTCAAATTTTCATCCAATTTCACTTCTTCCAGTTTTTTCCAAAATCCTGGAAAAACATATTAACTCCCAATTGTCAACCCATGTTGAGGCTTGTGGACTACTTCATCCATCTCAATCTGGATTCAGACGAGGTTTCTCGACTGAATCCACTTTGCTAGGGGTTTCTGAAAACATCAGGTGCCGAGTTGATAAAGGGGAAACCGTGGCACTCATTTTACTTGATCTGAGTGCCGCATTTGATACGGTTTCCCATTCTATCCTTATCAAAGCCCTCAGATCATCAGGCATTATCGGCACTGCTCTCAACTGGTTTATTAGCTTTTTATCAAATCGCACATTTCAAGTTTTCTCCATGTCCTCCGCTTCTCAAACTTTCACATCAGAGTACGGTGTACCGCAGGGTTCCATCTTGAGCCCCTTGCTTTTCAATTTGTACATTAGACCCTTGGCTACTATTGCAGAGCAAGCTGGGCTCACTATTTACTCGTACGCTGATGATACCCAGGTCATCTATTCCCTTTCCTCTGACTCTCCTTCCGACTCCTCCTCCCTCTGTACAGGACTGAGTAACATCGCAGCCTGGATGTTGGATAACAAACTTCAACTAAATGGGAGCAAAACTGAGGTTCTTTTGTTCGGTCATAATACCACCTTATGGGGGCCCCGGCAATGGCCTTCCCAAATGGGCCCTTTGCCTATTCCATCCAAAACAGCTCGCAACCTTGGTGTCACTTTTGACAACCAATTATCCATGAAGAATCATGTGGTTAAAACATCATCCACTTGTATTACCATCATCAAGTGGTTGCGAAAAATTCTTTGGATGCTTCCCCACGACACTCAGAAGACTGTGGTCCAGGCTCTTATTACTTCTAGACTGGACTACGGGAACATCCTTCTTCTGGGAGCCAGTAAAGAGGTGACGGGTAAGTTGCAGACAGTCCAGAATATGGCAGCGCGACTTCTCTGCAAATTACCTTACACCTCCCCTACCTCTAATGCCATACGCTCTTTGCACTGGCTCCGAATTGAAAACCGTACAAAATTCAAGGCCCTCTGTATCATCCATAAAATTAACTCTGGTCTAGCCCCCTCTTACCTAGATCCTCTGGCACAGCTATATCATCCTCCTCGTAATTTACGTTCTTCTAATCAATACTTACTTTCTGTTCCCAGAATCAAAAAAGCCAGAATGGGTGGCCGCTCATTTGCTTGGCTGGCCCCCCCCGCTCTGGAATTCTCTTCCCCTTCAGATACGTACTGAACCTAATTATCTTAGGTTCCGCAGGCAGGTGAAAACCTGGCTATTTAACATCTAATAGCCCTTTTTCTGACTTTCCCCCTCACCCTCTTCAATTTAGCACCGGGAAACCTACGGGTAGCTGTTGCGCTTTACAAGTTTAATTATAATAATAATAATAATATAATGCACCGAAGTACATCTGATAATTTTGTGGCTCGGGACACTCGCAGATAACAATCATACAGCTCCAGTGAGCTGTAAGGTGAGGGAGGAAAGGAAAAGAAGTGCTCTCAAACAAAAGATATGGCCACTAATGAAAGGATCCATGTAGCCGGGTCGGATGTATGACATTACAACGCATGCTTTTACCACGCATGCTTTTACATCGCAAGTTTTACAACACATGCCTTTACAACGCATAGCGCTTAGGGGTGCTGGATAGTGAATAGTTTAATTTACTATTCCAACTCCAGTCCCCGTGGATAGTAGGGAAGGTGTTGGATAGTAAATTAAATCTATTCCCTATCCTAGAGCGCCCCCCCAGCGCAATGCGTTGTAATGGTTTGCGTTGTAAAAGTTGCGATGTAAAAACATCGCGTGGTAAAAGTTGCGTTGTAAGTGATGTTTCCCAGCCGGGTCAGTAGCCAGGGCAGTAACAGAACAGCCACAAGGTGGGACAAATGTACACTATTCACCAACCAAAGCAATGGAATTTGTGAAGGCAGACCATGCAAATAATGAAAAAGTGGTGGGCATGTGTGGGCGTGTTCAATCTCCACAGACTGAATACAGCAAATCTCGCAGAGCAGTGCATTTGCGCTGACTCTAGGCTTGACCTTAAAAGGTGAGACAACAAGCATGACAGACTGAAGACATAACGGTAAACTATGCCCCGCCTGTAATCATTGGAGTATCTCAAACTATCCCTGAATTCACACCAATATCTTATTTTTCTTTCTGAAAAGTGGTATATTACAGTATTATACATTCTGGTGCTGATTGAGGTTGTTTTGGTCATCAGCCAGTTATTGATACCAATGCACGTGCCTTAATGTGTAAGAATACATTGTGTATGTATTTTCTTGCTGCTCAATGACATTCCTTGTGTATACGTTTTTTAGCTTGGACGATGCTGCTCAATTTTGCTCTGCCCTGTGGGCCTTTATAGTGGTATGTACATCAGCGCATCAATGCAATGCTTGGTGTACATTTGCTCTATCCAAAGTCTGCACAAAAGTTTGGTAAATAGCCCCCTAGGTGTATTGGATCCATGTTGCTGTACATTCCTTCATTTGGGACTATTACCTTACTTGTTCATCAAAAACCTAGTATTATGCGGGAGGCACATTATTATTCGTATTAGTGCTCACAGTCGTAGAAGCACAACCACACTATAGCTGAGAGAGGTCAGGGGATCCCTCCACAATAAGGATCGTAGCCCCCTTTCGGGCCTAAGACACAGCCACAAGAACACATGCTAAAAATGCAGGCAACTGTCTGAAATATCTAAGATAAGGCATTCCCATTTTACTCATGCTTCATTAAAATGGGGGAAAGGCCAAATGCTAGGAACAGAACATGAAGGAGGTGAATGTATGCAGACATACAATAAATATTGTGTTGCCTTTCACAGTCTTCTTAGGGGAATTTTGGGAGTGCACTGAAATCCCTGTAACCACAAGGATTAGCTAGGGGTGCTTACTGGCGCACCCATTATTTAGTTTGTTTATAAGTTATGTTGGTTGGGACGTTGCTTAATTGAACTTTGGTTCACACTATTTGGGAGAGGGAAACAAATTATGATTCTCCTTTTTGGAGAATTTGCAGACTATTGACTTGATTCCCTCATAGTGGTGGAAGGCTACCACCTTCATCAGGTGTTAAGCAGCACACGTGTGGTGGTGGCAGCATATAGTGTAGCGATCAGTAGAATTGAAAAGGACTTTTTTGGCCTGTGTCACTGGAGTGAGGTTGACAGACTTTCTCACCTTTTTAAAAATTCCGCTGCTGTGTGCTGCTTAACTTATCCTTGGCGTACATCAGGTAAGTTGTGGGGTGCTGGGCAGTGCAGTAGTAGTGACTCTGCATTGGCTGTATGTGTGCCTGGGAAGGGTACAGTAGAAAGATGGAGCAGTACTGTGCAGTGCATGTGTGGTTAGTGCATGAAAAGGATGCATGTATACCTTAGCTAAATACATTACATGAGGGATGCAGTGCTGTGCAGTGCATGTGAGGATTAAGCATGTGCTGAGTGTATATATGTTTGCATGCATTACATGAAGGGTGAAGAGTTGTCCAGAGTGTACATAGTGAATGTGGGTGCTATCTGTTTTTGTGTGTTGAAATAATGCACTCTGGTTAAAGATAGAAAGGCATCAGTGCTAAAAAGTGCATGCAGACTGAGTGTGTGTTTTGAATGCAGGTGTACATGTGAGTGTACAATGTACAGAGGTATTAGTACTGAGCAGAAAGTTTGCTATGAATGCACACTGAGGGAGTCAACCTGCAATGGTACATTGTATGAAGGACCGTGGGTTCTATTTTGGGAAGCCGAGTTCCGATTGATAAAAACATGAGGAGAAGAGGAATTACCCCAGACAGATTTGTGTATTGCCGTATTTCTGTGAGTTAGGAGGGAATACACTGGAGGCAAAGGAAGAGACTCCTTCTGCATTTAAAAAAACTGCTCTTCTGATTCAGTGATAGATTACAAGCAAAGGGCCTGGACACATCTCAGGAAGGTAGATGGGGCAGATAAGAGAATCATAAAGAGTAGGGCTGGGGGTCTGGGATTATTCTTTTGATGCACACATCACTGTGGCTGACATCCATGTGTAACCTCTGGTCACTCCTATGAATTGTGTTGTGGATACTCAGCTTTGAAATCGTGCCTGCTGTGATTGACATCTGACATAAAGGAGGATGAAAAGGAGAAGTGCCAAATTTAAAAGAAGCAGACCCACAACATAAACTTCAAAGAACCAGGCCCTACATTACAGGCGAAGTCCCCACACATTTACCATCTGCCAAGCAGCTAGATGGGGGCTGTGTGAGATGGGTAAATTCTCAAGACTTCTGCCTGAAAGGGGAGAGCATTGGAGGGAACGAGATCCAGTGGGGAGCAGTACAACAAGGACTACCTGTGCGAGGTGTGAGGATTCGCCTGTGTACCGACTGGGCCATAGCAAATATGCAAGTCTGTTTTTTGGTGACCCTCGTATGCCAGGAGAGAGCTTCCATAGACTGTGCCAAGTAGTGAGCAATGTGTGGGGGGTGCCAACCCCACACAGCCTCATTGTTATAAGCCCATATGCCAGAAGAAGCACTCAGTGCAGAGGTTGTGTACCCAGCATGCCAGTACTCGTGAACGCCTGAGCGGTGACCCCATAGGCCAGGATGTGGGCGACTGCACCTGAGAAGTCTATGCTGCATCCTTAAGGTGCAATGGTAACACCATGTGCCTGCTTCAGGCCATCGCTTGGGAATGAAGTGAGGCTGTGAACTGTGGGACTAGCCAAACCAAAGGATCTGCCCTGATTGACCCACAAGGACCAGGAGGATGCTGAGGAGGACAGCGTGCCTTTGTGGTGCTCCGGTCAGGAGCCTAAGGACTGAATCTCACCGCCTGGGAGAACCTGACTTACTGCATAGCTTTGTTCTGGAAGCTGCTCCAATCGCTGGGGAGAGTGGCTGCACCACTCCTGACTGTGAGCCTGCACCTGCCCGATGCTGCCACATGTGCCAAACAAAATCAAAGCTTGTGAGTGCCTGCACTGAGAGAAATCTGCTGTAACACTAAATGCTTGCATGCTGCAGGAGTGGGTATACAATCAATCAATCAATAAAACTGTATTCGGTTTAAAAATGTAAACCATAAAAGTTACACGACAAAATACAAAAAAAATTACAGTGTATTATTTAAATGACATCCAAAACAGCAGAAAAAATGAAATGTTAAAAAATCTGGGGAGCAGTCATTACTGGTCCATATAATGTCTACAATTGACAGTTGCTTTTAAGAAACCCACAATAAGAAATAAGCAGTCCTCTTTCAATAGCTGGAGATACACCAATGCTGGTCGAACCTGCCTAAAATTCAATCTTTTTAAAAGAGGAACCAGATAGCGTTTACGAGGAAATTCATACATTTGACATAAAAACATACAATGCAGCATGTCCTGCGGAGACTTTCCGTCGCAGCCGCAGGGAGCTGCCACTTTATTTGTAGTAAAACTTTTAGGCCTGGCAAGCAGAAGGTAAAAAAGGTTCAATCGAAACCTGGTTAGAAGGAATTTTTTGTGCGTGGACAGTGACCCCATAAGATAAGGTTCTGCTCTCGGGGTTGTTTTGAGCATTATGTACGTCCACACACTTGGTTTCTGTACCTCCTTTGCCTCTCTATCCAGATTCCTACCTGCCAAAAAGGCGGTTTTGATTTCCTCCACATCTCTCTTAGTAATGCATTCAGGGTTAAAAAATATATACCCCCGCCCTAACCTGCCAAAATTTTCCTTGATATACCTCAGCCACGGAATACGAGCTGAGTTGTCAAGTGACATGCAATCTTTTATGATCATGTGGGTCAGGGGGAGGTCTGGGTTCAGCCAGCACTTTAACCAAAAGATCAGTGGGTGCAGGGAGAGTGCATCATTTACGTACGGGACCCCCAATTCCTCATGGACCTCTAAATTAGACGTACCACGTGGAACACACAAAAGCCGTTTCAGGAAGTCATTTTCCGTTATTTGAAGGGATTCTCCCACGTTGTATCCCCAAATTTAGCTGCCATATGAAGCAATGGCCAGGCTTTTAGCCTGGTACACTTGCAGCATAGCTCCAGTGAGTTTCTTCCCTAATTTGGAAGCAAAATTGAAAATCGCTGCATTTACCCTGTGAACAACCTCTTTTTTTCCATAATAGTGGACCCCAATTGAGCTTATTATCAAAGAGGACCCCTAACACCGTCATGTTCATGTGCACTGCTCTCTCCGAGATACCAACAACATCATTCTAGGCGACCTCAACCTCCACTGGAATGATAAGAACAGTGTTCCAGTCCAAACCTCAATGACCTATTCCACTCCAACAACCTCATCCAGCACTGTTCAAAAGAAACCCACAACAAAGGAGCTATCCTAGATGCCATCATCGCCAAACATGATGCAATTACTATAGATCACATCCTTCATGTCGACTGGACAGACCATCACCTAATCCTATTGCACCTCCTGCAACAGATCTTGTCTCTTCCCTCCACCTCAGTCCCCCTCATGGTCGAGAAACATAGAGCAGATCTACACAGATGAGTTAGAAGAGAAAATATCCTCCCTCCTACCCATCTCCCGGTTGGCCGCTCAATGGAAGAACTCACATCCCATTACAATGTTACAATGTCCTCCATCCTAGATGAACTGGCCCCCTCGAAACTGAAAAAACCCAGGAACATACCCTCCAGGTCCTGGTTTAACAAGGCCATTAATGAGAAAAAAAGGCAACTTAGAGCCTCAGAATGTCTCTGGAGAAAGAATCCCTCCTCCAGTTGTTACGATGAGCTCAGAGCAGCAAGAAGAAAGTACAAACAACATATCAATAATGAAAAATCCAATTTTTTCTGCTCCGCGCTGGACACGGCCAAAAACAGACTAAGAGAACTCTTTAACATCATCAAAAAACAAACGCCAAAACCAGCGACATCCCTTGTCCAGCCCTCTAAAGCCTTATGTGACAACTTCGCCAACTTCTTCAATGAAAAAATCACCTTGATCGAACTCTCACTGGACGCTAACCTTCATCCCCCGACAAAGACTGCTCCCCAATATTTGAAACTACCACAAGAAGGCGACCGACAACAACCTGGTCTTCCTTTGTCCCCATCACTGAATCTGAGATCCTCAATTTAATTTCTTCCTCCAAGCCTTCGTCTCATATCCTTGACGCCATTCTCTCCCAAATGGTCAAAGAGCTGCAACTCACCCGGGCGCCACTTTGGTGCAAGATCATAAACAGCTCCCTAAAAACTGGCATCATACCAGACTGCCTTAAAGTCGGTCAAGTTACTCCACTCCTGAAGAAACCTGGTTTAGGCTCAACTGACCTGAATAATTTCAGACCTGTCTCCAACCTCCCCTTCCTTGCCAAAATCCTAGAAAAATGCATTCTCCGTCAACTGAACAATCACATTGACAATATCAATTTGCTAGACCATCACCAATCAGGCTTTAGAAAAGGCTACAGCACCGAAACTGCAATCCCCAACATCATGGACAACATCTTCAACTCCCTCAACTCAGACCACTGCTGTCTACTCATCCACCTAGAGTTCAGCAGCCTTTGACACTGTAGACCATAGTATTCTCCTCAAAGCCCTCAAAGAGCGGGTAGGTGTAGAAGAGGTCCTCAAATGGTTCTCCTCCTTCTTCCAAAACCGCTCCCAAAGGGTTAAAATCAAATCCTTTTCCTCCGATCTCCTCCCCGTGAAAAGAGGTGTCCCTTAAGGATCCATTTTCTCCCCTCAACTGTTCAACATATATATGGAACACTTCACCTCCATTCTGAAAAAAGCAAGCATCTCTTTTCATCTATATGCTGATGACACCCAAATCTACTTAGAAACCTCCTCCTTTAACGACATCCAAAGACTCAACAATACTCTCAGAGAAGTACAAGAATGGCTATCAACGAACCATCTCAAACTCAATCAAGGAAACACTGAGATCCTCCTCATCTCCAACAAGGAAGAAAACCCACACATTGTTGATTGGTTGAAAGCTATCTATGCCCTCAATGGAAATCTCACCCTTGCAGCCTCGGTCAAATCACTGGGAATCACCCTGGACCACAAACTATCCATGACCAATCACATCAAGAACTCCGCCAAGAGCGCTTTCCTCAACCGTAAACTCCTCAACAAAATCAAACCCCACATCCCTCCTACCGACCTCAAACAATCCACCCAATCCCTGGTGGCAGTCCTCTCCGGCTCAGCTCGCTCCCTCCTAGCCCCACTCAAAACCACCCTCAATGCAGCTGCCAGAATGGTCACCAGAATCAAAAAAATTTGACCACATATCTCTCGCACTCAGAGATCTAAAATGGCTCCCAGTGGAAATGCGGGCCAGCTTCAGAACGGCCTGCCTCACACACAAAGCCCTGCACACAGGGAAACCGTAATAACTTGCCGCCAAACTCAAGAAATCTGGTCAATCAAGAAGAGTCAGGAGTTCCAACTCCTTCTTACTCATTCCCCTGAAAACGCAGAAACAAAAGACTGCAGCCCACTCTTTTGCAGGAAACGCTCCGAAAATCTGGAACACCATCCCAGTCAACATCAGAACCCCACCTCCTTTCCAAAATTCAAAAGCCTCCTAAAAACCCTTTACCTCAACCGCACCTTCCCGATAGCAATCACGTGACGTTCACACCTCCTCCAGGCAGTCTCCTGTCATTGCACCCCCACCGGGCACCATCAGACATCGCTCAACCACTACCTACCCCATACCCTCTTCCCGAACTCTCAACCACTAGGTTGGCACCGCTAAGAGAAAATTACAGCACAAGACTTGCCTGCTCTTGGCTCTGAGACTTCCTCTTTACCCCTCTACCTCATGGCTTCGACACAGATCCCTCGACCTCTCTACCTCATCGACACACCTTTGACACTCAGCAGAACTGTAAAATGTGAACTCTTCTATATTTGCTATCCCTGACACTGTTCTGCCTTTTGTCTCCTCTTCTTCATGTTGTAAAGCGCTCCGATACCCTCGGGTTTGGCTAGCGCTATAGAAAACCTCTAAATAAATAAATAAGGTGATTGGTCCCAGGGCGAGAGACGTATATTTGCTCAGTATCAAAAAAATATTAAGACACTGGGCAACTGTAGACCGTCCCTGTCGAAACCCGTACTGAGCTTCCGACAGTATCCTATTGTCCTCTACCCATGATGAAAATCTTTGAAGGAGGACCCTACCCACAACTTTTACCACTGAATCTATAATAGAAATGTGTCTATAGCAGTTGGGGCTGCCTCTATCGCCTTTTTAAAAACAGGAAGTTTGGTGGAGGTTGCCCAAGACTGAGGGTACCCGTACTGTGCCGCCGCGTTAAAAACGAACTCCAGTACGGCGCCCAGAAGGAGGGGTCTGACTTAAAAAGATCTGGGGGATCCCATCGGGCCAGGTGCTTTTCCAGTAGTTAAGCCAGGTATACCTTCCAGGATCTCACCCCTCTCAAATCTTTATGCTGCCTCCTGAGTACCATGAGGAGTTCCTTGATTTTGCGTAGGTGGACAATCAAACATAAGTTCAAAGTGGGATTCCCACTCCTCCTCTGTTATGTGACAGTCAAGGCCCCCCCTTCCTGGTAAAATTGAGGTTTATATACCACACTCCAGAACTTCGGGGTGTTTCTAAGAGTGCCAGGATCCAACAACTCCCTCCATGCTTCGTCCTTCAGTGTTCCCCTTCGTACGGCAAGAGCCAACTTGTATTCCCTACGGCAAGCAGAGACATCGGCTTGCACTCTTGGTTTAAGTGCCAAAGCTTCCCTAAGCCTCCTAGCTGCTTTGGCGCAGTGGGTATCAAACCATCTGGGGCCGGCCAGTGTTTGTCCTTTTGCTGGGGCAGATAACAGCCCTGCAACCTTTTCTGAAATGGATTTAAAGGCATCCAAAACCCCCTTTGGTGAGGACCGTTCCATTGTGCAGAGAGATACTTCGTCAGCACATACAGTTTTAAATCTTTCAAAGATTATTTCTGGGGTCACCTGCGACCATTTCAATCTGCGCATTCTATCAGTTTGTCGCCGTGAACCCAGTTTTGGTGCAGCCACTATTTGTTCAGCAAGGGGGTCGGTCACATAGAGTGTTATAGGATTGTGATCACTGAATTCACTCTCTGGGATTTTGAAAGAGCTTACTAAAGATTGTAGGGAAGATGAAATTAAGACATAATCAATAAATGACCCCTTCCCTTGTCCCTAAAAGCGTAGGTATGCTAAAATTAGTGCAAGGGTCCGTTAAAACCATCGTTGCCATCAGATCTAAATTATTAATCAGAGCGTTTAATGACTCCCCTTCAACCGTGTGTTCAAAGTGGAAACCGTGCATGCGGCTCACCACAAGGATGTATGTTAAAATCACCGGCAACCACAAGGCTAGATAAGCTTTGGCTCAGGAATTGGATTATGGTTTCGCTAAGGGCGGTTACGTTACTGGACTCATGCGGGGGAGAAACAGAGTTATAGTTATAAAAGTTAACCAGTCCCCAGCTGGTAACCCCCTTTTATACTGTTAGAGCTTGGATTCCTGGGTGTATAATTGGTAAGGCCTGCACTTTGCATGCAATTGTCACAGAGATGTAAATGACCAAACCACCCTTTGGTCTCCCCCTTAAGGAGGGTTTAGCTTTGACAAAAAAGGCTTTGTAGCCTTCCAGAAAAAGGTCACATTCTACTCACCACGTTTCCTGTAGACAGATTAGCAGGAATTGCTTAACGTAAACTATCCATCTAGGATCCTGTAGCCTAGGAGCCAAACCCGCTATGTTCCAGGATAGAAAGTTGTTTGAACACCTCTTTGGGGACCCAGCTGCTTTAACCCTAAGATCCTGGGATATAGCGACCGGCTTCGACCCATCAGAAACAGGGCCTGCAGTCAATCACATTCCTCCATACAGGTCAGGGTGTCAAATCTGTTATTTAGGGCCAATCTGTGGTCAATTCCAAAATGCCTATCCATCAATGGTTTGGGTTGCACTAGGGGGATACATTGATGAGTGAGTTCAGATCTTGTTTGAGCATCTCCTAAACTATGTTCTCCATAAGCTACTTCCACCGTATCCCTACTGCTAGGCGGCCTATAAAAAAAGCCCAGGGGTAGTATTCTGATTACAGAACTCACTAGTGGAGAGAGACTGTAATCCCTTGAATACGACCTGCAGTATGGGGGTTGTCAAAGTTAATGATGATACAATCACCAGTCCCTTGTTTGCGTGAATTCCCGATCCAATTACCCTACGTGCCATGATTATATTGTTGGATATATTTGCACATACTGTAGTGTTCTGTGCAAACCAATGGCTTATTTTATTTAACAGCTGCCCGGAATTTTCACTTTTCCCTAAAGGAAGGGCAGGAACATACCCCAAAATTGCTACGTAGGGGGTGGATTCAGGAGGGAGATCAATAGTAGGGAGACTGGTTGACTGGAGAGACTTCACCTCTGGACTCTTGTCCTTCTGTCGCGTAGGAAGTCCTATTCTGATAGATGTGGACTGTCTAGAATCTAAGGTGTTGGTATTTACTGGCTTGTGACTACCTAAATAGCTCTTTTCTGTTGACCTGCTATTAGATGTTAAATTCACAGCACCGTCTCCCCCATCTCTGTCCAGCCCCGCTATACCTCTTTCAGTGGTAACTTGAGTATTGGTCATCGCTAGGTTTGCTGTTGCACTATCCTGGGGAATATTTGCCACCAACATTTTTAAGTTAGACAGCCTATCTTCGATCATACCTATTTTTTTAAATATAGGTTCAATTAGGGTAGTACCCTACTCCTCCCCTGACTACCCTTCACGGATTTCTTTGCCTGCCTAGTTCCCCGGTTTTCTTAGTTACATCTGGGAGATTAAGAACAAAAAGGAGGGTGCACTAAACAAATCAAGAAGGTCTTCGTTCTTGGGAAATTCTTCTTTATTTATCAATTTCTTTTGAAAACAACAGCGGCACACAGCCAACGCGTTTCGTTCCCCTGTGCCTGGGAACTTCGTCAGGGCTGTAAACAGTTAAAAGACTCACATGAATATACATATAAAGTACAAAAAAACATATAAAAGTACAAAAGTACAAAAATACAAAACAGACCAACATTTGTGGCCATGAGGCAACTTATATGTTAATACAAAAATTTACTACACAGGATGACCCCATAAAAGCACAGCACAACACAGGTATTGAAAAAATTATGGTACATAAGATAAACACATACAGTGCAACAGAAATTACTACAGATAAACACATGTGCGAACATATAAAATAGGTCCCCATCATGTCTTCCCTGTTGATAAAGAGAAAACAGATTTCTTGACCACAATGATTTAAACAATATTTGCCAATGTCAACAGCTAGTAAAACCTTTATTTATAAAAAAAAAAAGGAGAAGTGACCAGACCTAATAATTATGTTAAAAAGGTTGCCATACATGCTACACTAAACATTTTAAAAGTTGAGGTGGGAAGAAATGCATGTAAAACATATTCGAAAACTAGAAAAACAACCAGAAGAAAGGAAGGGATAAAGAAAAGTAAAATTAAGGAAGAAGGAAATACCAATAACAGTGAAATTAATTCAAAATACCAAACCAGTCTCACCAAAAGAATGTATAGTGATCAGGGCTTTCCAGGTAAACCCAAGCGCAGTTTATATCCGTGACAAAGTTGACAGTCAGTACCAGAGAAGCAACATCGATCCTGTATGCCATACAAAATGAAAAATACTGGTGAGAAAAGGTTCCTGCTTGTAGAACAGTATACTTCAACAGAAGTGAAATAGTGAAGCAGAAGAACAAAAAACTAATAAAAGGCAAGATTCCCCAGAAGAAGTATGCGAGCTAAAGGAGGAAAGAGGTTCGCACCTAGGACCGCCAAACACAACAAGGACTCCCCCCTAGGTATGACAAATAATCATAAAGAAGATCTCACCCAGTATATTTCACACTTTATGGTCCCAAAGTGGGGAGGCAGATATAAATAAAGCCACCGGGGCGTGCATACAGAACCGAAGGAATATGTTTTCTTCCTTGAAAATAATTCTGTAAAGAATGAAACAGAACAGAGGATCCACACAGATTACTTTCCATACCAAAACAAAAAATGATAATAAGTCATAACTTGATATGTATATAAAGAAATAGACATCCAACGATCTACACTATTTAAAGGCTGAAATTAGATCAGCTGTGTATGGCAATATCACGATTAGAAACGTGGACCTCTAATGCTTTTAGGGTTCATCAATAATAGACACTAGCAAGCCAGAAAATACCGATAGTCACAAACACGAAACATATGAATGGGATATAAAAGGAAAAAATGGTGGGGGGGAGGTGAGGAGTAATGCAGGGCGTTAAGCAGTAGTACAGAAACCCCATCACATGTAGTAAACCTACCTCAGACCGATGTTAAATGAGGGTGATAGGTGAAATTTCGATAAAAAACGACTCCCCACGTTCAGCTAAGTCAGTACTAGATTCTGCAAAAAGTAATATTGCATAGTGAAATGAAATTGAATCATAATACCTCACCAGAAACCCGAAATTTAATAATACATGTACTAGTTGAGTGCAAAACAAAAAATGTGTCACATAGTCCAATAAGGGAATTACTAAGAGGCCCAGTTAACCGCCACCCATTTAAGGAGAGTAAACAAATTCGAATCAAATAGGAGAGGCAAGTCAAATAAAGTAGACCTAACTCGATGTGACAAAGAACACAGATCAGTGAAGAAATAGTCAGGCGGGAGCTCCTCTGGCTGTAACCAATCTAAACCAAAATAAATTAGCAAAACCAGGTATCAAAATGAGGCCCGCCCGATTCGCCTGCCATCAGTATATATATGATGCAAAACTGGAAGTATATTATACCAAAAGATCATGAAGCCGGGTAGCGGTATAGGTAGCTACACCGGCCCAATTGTTGACATGAGTAAGCAAAATCCTAAGCCAACACTTAATTAATCACAGACAAGCAGTACATTGGGCTGCATAAATAAATAACCCCATAGCTTGGAGATATGTAGGGTGGGTGGACTTTGCTTTTTCTTTTTGTGCTCTTGTTCTCGATTTTTGTTGAACTGGGCTCGATTCCTGCTCCAAAATTATAGCGAGGACTGTATCATTTAACGATGTTATATCATTGATTGGTGATTGACTACACTGTTCTAGTGGCATCTCCTGATTAGGGGCAAACAAAACATCAGGAATAGTAGGAGTGAGGGAAAGCCTGCCGTGTAATGTAGAGGGCTCCAAAGATAACCTACGCTCTGTTAACAAAATGTCGTTGTTAAGGACAGATTCAGCCATGGTTAAAAAAGTTCCAACTACTCCTTTCCCCGCAGTAGCTTTACGCCTACTCATTTATTAACTGAAATGTTTTAGACCATTAAAAAGCACAGAGTCTACACACTGGACTAAGGCAAATTAGCGATCAACAAGTAAAATATCTAGTACACCATTAGAATATATGTGTGACAAAACATGAAGATAATAGAAAAAGAAAGCTCCCTAGGTATAAGAACAAAACAACTTTTCCCAAGATCAATATGACCACAATACTCGAGTATGCATAAACTCATTCGCTCCTTCATTTGATAGGTGACTCGTGGACGGTCCTGAAAGAGTTCCTACATAAAAAGTACCTGCACAAGGATCCCCTTCAAGACAGAAGAAAGGGGGGTGGTCCAGCCCAGCCTCTGCCTGGCTCGGACAGGCGCAGACGGGCCCGCCCTTGGCCCGGGCTTCGCCCGGGCACGCCCGCATTTGTCCCACACTGCCGGAGCCCTAGCCCCCTTTTGTGCACCTCCAGGCACTCACGGTGCGGTGCGCAGTGTGCGCGGCACACAGAATGCTGGGGGTTGTAGACTTTGGGCAAGCGGGCGGGCAACAATGGGGGGTCTCAAGCGCCTCGTGCCTGTCAGCTGGTATGTGGTTCCGCGGCAAAGACCAGGGCAGATATCCTGGAGAGTCAGCAGCAGGAAGGAAACTGTCCCAGAAACAGCAGCCGGTAAGTTCTGATTGGGTAAGACTTGAATTAGGGCCTTTGGGTCCCTGGGGGATTCACTGTTAATGGTGCTGCAGAACCATAGACACTTTTGAGCAAGTGCCTGATTTAGATTTGGCAGACGGGTCAGTCTGTCACAAGAGAGATGGATATCCCGTCCACCGAAAAAGAAATTCCATTATATCCTATGGAATTTATATTTCGGCTGACAGGATATCCATCACCGTTGTGACGGAGTAACCCGTCCACCAAGATCTAAATCAGGCCCTAGGTTTGTAAAGGGTCAAAATTGAGAACTCTTGAATACGCCCTAATAGTTTGCATTCCTTGATGTGGCCACAAGTGAATAGGGAATAACCCTGAACATTTTACACAAAGGAGGGTGGGACAAGAATTTGCCTAACATCTACTAGAGCCCCGACCTTCAGCGGGATTTTGTTGTTTCTTCTGAATGTCATAAAAATAAAATACTACTTTTCTTATAAAAAGCAAGTATTTGCTGGACATTGGAATATATTGCAAGCCAATGTTTCTTCTTTCACATAGTTCATTGTTTATGCAGTGAAGATTAACTGCATTAGAAGTTTAGAATGTGATTGATGCCTTTGGAAAAGGAGGTTTATGTGTAAGCCTGGACGTAGTTAGCGAAGTAGCGCTACGCGTAGCTATGCGAAGTGCACTTCGCACTACGCGAGCTATGCGTAGCACTATGCAAACTGTGTAGTGGTTTGTTCGCGATGATTACACAGTGCAGGGTGCTTGCCCACACTGTGCAATCATTGAAAACGGCATCTTGCACAGTGCGAGCTGTCTTTTACTGCCGCTCGAGTAGATTTTTACTCGAGCGGCAGCTTTCTCAACGTGGACTGGTACTTTCTCATCGCGAGCGGTCGACCACTCACAAGGAGAAACCTGACCTCCCCGCGTTGAGAATGTCGCCGGGAGGTTTATTTTTATTTTCCACGCTCGCTGATCGGCAACTTGATGTTGCTGATCGTGAATGAGGAAAAAGTCTCGCCGGGATGTCATTTTGCTTTCTCGCTGTCACCGACTTGACGTTGAGGACTGCGAGCAAGCAAAAAATGACCGCTGCACTACGCTACGAGTGTTTGCACTGTACTACGTGCAATTTGCATAGTGCGAAGTAGCGCAAACTTCGCAAACTATGCAAGTTATCATAAAGTAAAGTGCGTACAGTAAAAGGAGTATTATGAAATAATACTGTAAAAGCATTGATATGGTTTCTTAGCCATATGATACTTTAAAATGGATAAAATATATACATACATAAAAACATTGACTAACCTACTCAACTGGTGCTTCTAAGATACGCCTACCCCGGTGTACCTGACCTAAGCCTAATATGTGGGAAAGAGTAAGTAAGTTGCAGTTTAAGTTAAGTTGGTTTTTGCCATCAAGAACTCTCTAAAGGGTTTAGTCAGCTCCGTACCTTGGTAATAGAATGTAGGAGGTCTTTTATCTCTCTCAGGACTCGATCTCCCAATGACCCGCAAGGGTGACTGGAAACACCGGAGCTGGATTTTCTCGGTTGGAGAAAAAGACAGCGTCTTTCTCAGTGCGTCAAAAGGGAGGGGCGGCTTCCTTCGGCTCTCGCATCAGCTGGGCTTGGGGCAAGTAGATAGCTGCTCTGCTCCAAACCACCGTGTGTTTGCTTAAGGCAACGTTGGTATATTTATACCTGAAAGGTGCTGGGTTTGACGTAAGGTTGGACATAAGACGTCACTAAGAACTAACAGTTCTTTCGAGACTCCAGGAGTTCTTGTGCAAATCAAAACAAAACCAGGGGGATTTCCCGGGCTGCTGGAGGCTTGGTTTGTTTAAAGAGTGCGTTGTACTTTCTAGGAGTCTATGGGAGTAGCCTTGCCGTATTTGGACTGCATGGGCTATTACTAAATATGGATATGATTCTTATGCCTTTATAAGGATATTGTTTGTTATAACCACATAAGGGCATAAATCGGGAATATCCAATTAGGGTCCTAGATAGAATTCAACAGCTGTATTTTGTAACACTTGCATTTTCTCTGTATTATCAGCATTTAATTGCAAGCAGTTTGAAATAGCTTTCATGCCATTGGAGAACTGGCCCTTGACTATGTCCAAGTCTTTACCAAAGAAGATGATAAGTTGAGTATAATCAGAATATGATTTAGTTTCAAATCCAAAGGATCTAGTGATGGTAGCTAGGGGGGCCACATAGGTGTTAAAAATGTTGAGCTTGGGGGGAGGAGCTACGCTAGCAACCAAGATGGCCGCATAAGCTCCCGGTTCCGTCGACCTCCGTCGCTGGCAGACCTATCCTGAACTTAATCCTGACCTCCCGCCAGACTCCCGTGTGTCTGAATCGTCTCTGAGTCCAGGGGCGCAATCCCGGAGTCTTTATCACCTTTTTTGACGAAGTTGCACCGTCTGTCATTTTCGGGCCTCCTCCAGACTATAAGCCGGGGCCTCGAGTACTGACCCAGCCGGGTTTCAGTTGAACAACATCGGCCGCGAGTACCTGGCAGGGTCCGGTCTCATCGGAGTGAAACGAATTCTCGATCCTGGTGGTGGTCTCGAGTCCCTGCGTATAATAGCCGGACGGCGACGAGACGTGGATGCCGCGGTGGGTGGGGGTCCGGTTCCTAGGACCCTGCTGCAGCCCTCGGGGTCCGCGGGGGGGGGGGCCCACTCTCGGCAGCGGTGTAAAGAGCGCAAAGCCTGAAAGTCGCCAGTCGCCTTCGCCCACCCCACTCCTGTTGGTTTCCCCGGAGTAGCCGGCCTCTGGGGTTGAAGACCTGCTTTGTCATCGATTAAGCGGAGATGGATCGGACGATGTGTGGACCGACACTGGGGACCGTGATGGCCGCCATCGGAGCTCTTCACCGGCAACTGGAGGCTGCTCTCCACAAATTAACTGTACGCATCGAGACTATTTGTTCGAGGCCGGACTCTAGCCCTGAGTCAGACCCGCAACATATGGTGACCCCCGCGAAGCATGCTTTTATCCGCGAGGAGAACCCCGAGCATCATCATAATCTGGTGCCAAATGTATCTGCGCAACTACAGCGGTCCACGACTGGAGCCCCTGACCAGACAGCAAGCTCGGCAAAGTCATCGCCCGCACAGGACTCATTTCTTTCTTCGTTTCTGGAGACCTTCATCGATATTCTTTGGATTGACTTTCGTGTTTCTGGTAGACTTCGAGACTTGACTCTTCTGAACCTTTCAGGCTATATTGATCTTCTCCCTTTTCTACAACGTTTTGACTCTTTTGCTATTATGCTGGTCCTATCGAAAAGGGTTTGTGTGATGGATCGTAGAGGCCAGGGCTGAACTTGACTGTTTTCGCTCTGTACAGTGACTTCCTTTGACACTGCTGGGTGGTATCGGTGGGAGTGAGGGCCAGATGGGATTCTGCTTTTTTGGGTTTGGTGTACTGACTGTGTTCGATAATGGGATTTGTTGCCTCTGTGGTGTCTGGGGCTGGGCGGGTTGGCCTTTTCCCTTTTGGTAGTACCATGGTAGGGAACATCTGCTCGCGGCGGGGGGGAGGGGAGTCCGGGAGCCCGTATCGTATCGTAAGACATTCCTCCTCCATCTTTTCCCTTCCTTGGGGTGTAGTTTAGGGGGCGACAGGCACGCTGCTAGTGGGGTTAGGTCGTAGCCATCCGCAGGGGTGCAGGGTGGGGGGTTGAGTTTTTTTTTTTTTTTTTCCTTTATTTTGTTCTATGACCTATCTTTTTCCCTTTTCCCTTCTTCACAAGAGATGTGGCATATTCTCCTGAGCCTGTTGTTATGCGTATTCGGGTGTCGAGTGTTCATTTTTATATCCTGTATCCTTGGTGGGCGGGTTCTAATACTGTTGCTTATGGTTATTTGTATTGTATTGTTTTGACCCAGCTCCGGCTGGTATTGATGTTTTCCGGATGCCTACAATTGTATTGTGTTTCTTCATTTCATCTGCCCGTTCGCCACTGTAATATGTTCTACCAACGATACCCGAAATGTACATTTCTACTCTTGTGTTATAATTAATAAAAATATATATAAAAAAAAAATGTTGAGCTTAAATAAGAGCCCTCCGGTACCTCTTTGTCAGTCAATTTGAGACTTTATTCGATTTCATTACTTGTGAAATCATAAAAGTACAACAGCATAAAAAAAGTGTCTAAAAACATGTACACAAAAAGGACAAATACAGAATATATGGCTGGGGGGGACAAACTCATAAGATTACACAAAAAACATTTCATTGCAAAGATCAGAATTCATTTATAGTGTAGCCCAGTCTGTTCTTTAAAAACATAATATAAAATATAAAAGAACATACTATAATGATTGATGCAAGGTTTTTAACAAAGAAATATTAAAAAATATAATTAAAACGTTAAAAAACATTACATTGTTCCCCGGGACCTGATAATCGCCTTTAGATACGTAGTTACAGCCAGAATAGTTGCTGGAGTTTCTAACAGCTGTAGTCTTAGAAAAGCAGCCCTACAGTATCTAATATTCCAGGCTCTGAGAATCGGTCTCAGATATTTCTTTCTAGGGACCGTAAAAAATTTACAGAGCAGAGTACAGTGCAAAGTTGATTGTAATGAAACATCATCACAAGGACAGGTAAGTATATCCACTGACCAGACATTTGCCACTGGAAATAAAACCATTCTAAAAAAAGAGCCAAGACGAAAACGGGCCAAGATCATACGGCTAAAGCTATTCTGTACCTTCAATATATATTGTTGAGTGCCCTCACCACTCATGATCATTTGGTTTGCCATTACGGTATGCTTTACTCTCTCTTTACGCCATCTATCTTCCTCAAAATATTCCAGGCTGCGAGCTTTCAGATCTTTTCTGGATATATCTTCTAGACTACTAGGATCCATGAAATATTCGGGATGACTGATGGCGTTAGTTATCTTTTTTATATAGTTCAGCCATACCATGTTTTTGGCCCCGTCTAGTTTAAGGCAATCCCTGAGTACGTCCCTATTAAAGCCTGTTTCATCTGTTACCCAGACCTTATGCCACAATAGCAACGGGGCTATCTTGATGGTATCTGATATATAAGAAATGCCCAGTTCCTGGTGGCAGCTGTAAGTAGCGGATGAATTAGAGACGCACAAGAGAAAACGGATAAAGCCATTTTCACACACTTGTATTGTGTCTGATCCTTCGATACCCCATAAACCTGCCCCTATGACCCAGTAAAAATGCATTTCATCTTATAAACTTCCAGTAGCTCTTTTACCGGTCTATCCCCTACCTTTTTAGCAAAATTTAAAACTGCTTCCACGGCTCTAGTAAAGGTCAGTTTTCTGGCCTTAATTGCTGATTTCCAGGTGCCTTTCTTGTCAAAGGTAATATCTAAGTAACAAAAAGTGTCGGTGGTTGCTACCTTATTATTATCAATAAAGATGTTACATGTTGTATCTCTATTCTTGCCACAACCCATGGTAAATTTCTTAGTTGTGTTCACTCTTAGGCCCCTATCTTTCATATAAATGACAAAGCTATTCACTGCCCTTTGAACGCCCCGTTGGGTCCTTGACATAACCACTGCATAGTCGGCGTATAATAGAAGAGGGATGGGGGCGCCCCCTATAGATGGGTAGTCATTTTGTTCTCTACTGAGGTGTTGGCCCAGACTGTTTATATAAAGGTTCAAAAGAAAAGGGGCCAATATACACCCCTGTCCAATAGGGAATTTAGCAGAACACTCTCCACTCTTCTCGTAGCGCACCCTTGCCCCTGCATTCTTATACATTTCCCTTATAAACAATGATAAAACCGGGTCCATCTTAAGCTCTTCTAATAGGTTCCATAACATGCCAAGGTCCACGCAATTGAACAGAACGCTGAGCTCAAGTTTATAAACGTAAGAAAAAGTTTCCCCCTCTTTGCCTTAGTGTATTTGTCAATAATTAAAACCCAATTCAGTCCCTGCTCTATAGTTCCCATACCTGAGCGAAAACCATATTGAAATTTTGTTAAAAAACCCAACTTCATAGCCCAGGTTTCAAGTCTATTTAAGATTATTCTCCCCACTGTTTTTATTAGGGCATCCAAAAGGAAGATGGGCCGGTAACAACTGGGGTCATTCCTGTTACTTTTCTTAAAACGAGGTACAACTATTGCGTCTGACCAGGTAGGGATAAAGTTAAACTTACAAGTGCTATTTAGTACCATCGTTAGCAGTGGGGCCCACAGGTCTATATTTGATCTGTAGACATCCACTGGGACCCCATCCGGGCCTGGTGCTTTCCCTGCCGCAGTATCCTTAATTGCCCGTGTCACCTCCTCTAGAGTGATATTTAAATCAAGGGGGGAGTTCCCTGCTCAGCTACTACTCGCGTGTCTAAGGCTGGTCCCCTTGATTTACACAAGTCCCCAAAGAATTCCACCCACCTTTCTCCCGTGATAGCCACGTCTATGATATCTTGCTCTTTGTCTTGGTAAAAAGGAGCATTTATGGCTTTCCAAAAGCCGCTGTTGTCCCTCATTACACATGCCTGATGTAGGGCTTCCCAGGCTTCATTCTTTAGCTGTTTTGTCCGCTTCTTCAGAGCCAGGCGATAAGCTATCCTCGCCTGTCTAATATCTTCCTTACATGTTGGGTTAGTATGCAGCGTACATATCAGGTGGGTGTGAGCTCTGGAACAGTCTCTATCGAACCAACCCTTTGCTTGAGTTCTTGCCCCTCTATTTTCCCACCTTAGTAGTTTATGCGCCTCGTCTAGTATCTTTAAGAAAGCAAAATACATTTCCTCAGTAGCACTTCCTTGTGTAAGACATGTTTCTATTTCAGGCTGGGTTTTGCTAATCAAATCATGCAAAAAGCCCTCTGGGTTGACTCTAACCCATTTTAGGGAATAACCATTTGTGGCAGCAAGTCGAACCTTAAACTCGTAGGTACACTGCCTGTTCCTATTTTTACGATTTTTCAAGACATGGAACATTAGACTAATTGGGTAATTTTCACTCATAGAGATTTCCTCTGTTTTACATTCCAGAACGCGAGAGGCATATCTTTTAGACAATATAATGAATTCAATGATAGAATTGCAGCCTCTCCCATTAAAAGTTGTCTGGACAGGCATAGGGTGAGTACACAGCTTATTAGCAAAACCTAGGTTGAATTGATGTAATATGTCATTAAACAGTTCCCCACTTTTATTATGTATAAAATGTGAAGAGGTGTTCTCATTATCTTCGCCTAGGCCGCAGATATCATGTTCGCTGTGTGGACAAAGAGGGCAATTAAGATCCCCTACCCAAATTAAAGGCATATCTTCTGCCATATTTTCCTCTATAGTTTTTAAGACGCTGCCCAGTTCCCCCATAACAGACTCTTTTAGATTTGTTGGAACATTATTATAGAAGTTCACTAGGACCACTTCCTTGTTCCCTCTTAACTTCATATTCAAGATTTGATAAAACTCAGAGCCATGATTAAATTTTACATTTGATACCCCAGCCTTTTCTGAGATATAAGTGCACAGACCATCCTTGTTACGACCATGCTCGGTAACAATTGCGGGGCTGTTAAATGTACTATAGCCCTGGATATGCATTGCCCTTTCTAACCATGTTTCTTGGAAACATAATATATCGTACCTATCTACGAATGACAACCACTCGGGATCATGTACTTTCGCAGCTAAGCCTGCGATATTCCAGCACAGCAGTTTACAGGCATTTGCCTCACCCTCCCCTTCTTTTGCATTTTCAAATCTTCCCTGTATGATGGTTGTCTGGCCAATAGTATCTGTCTTTTCCCTATTTCTTGGGGATCTAAATATGATGGCAGCATTGGTCTGGGTATTATTATCCTGCCCCTGTAGATTACTCTCTTTAGAACACTGGTTGTTGCCCATAATAGTCACGTTAATTCTTCTGCTATCAGGTATAGGTTGTATTTCGATGTTTCTATTCCCTTTTTCACCTTGTCTAGATGGTTCATACGTTGACCTATATAGGTGCCCTTCGTTGTTTACAACCTTCTGTCTGTCCATGGTTGGGGGTGAATCAGTGCCAGCAGAACTCAGTCATCTCTACTGAATCCAGACATGCAAATCTATTAAACAATGGGATTAAAAATTGTTGGTTCACACATGAATGAGTAGCCATCCTAGAGGTATAACCACCCCTGCCTCTCACTAATTTAAAGTTCCCTGTGTCAACCATAGGGCCTGGGGGGATGTAGAAGTAGCTCAACTCCCTTACCTGGATATGGGTTTGTGAATGTTCCAATGCACCCCAACAAACATGATCAACTACCTTTGAATCATTAAAATTAACAACAATGCAATCCCCTATAATTTCTTTGTTATTGTTATTGTTATTGTTAATGGGATTTTATAGCGCGCCTAATCACCTACAGGCCTCTAAGCGCCAGGAAAGATGGTAGTAACAATAACTTAGCAAGATGGGAGCTGGATTATACTGTGCTCATGCTTTTTCTGAACAAGAGTGTTTTTAGGTTCTTCCTGAATCGTAGTAAGTTCTTTCTTCTTGGGGCCTACCCAGTCCACCCTTCTTACAAATAATATTTTGGACTGGGTGTCACGAGGGAGCGGTCTGTTGGTGTTTAACCAGTGCATTGTTTTATTTTTCAGTTGCTCATAGTTTTCAGATTGACCTGACTTGAGTCTTGGTACACCTGTCAGGACAACGACATAGGGCGAGCACTCCGAGGGGAGGTGTAGATGTTGCTGTACTATTTCTGTCTCCCTCCCATTCTGTCTTCCACTATGGACAGAACCCGTTGTCTTGTGGACAAAAAGTCCCTGGGGAATACTGGCACCAGAACAGAGTTCAACCTGTGGCTCTATAGTCATATCCATACTGGGGATTGATTTTCCCTGTGTCAAAGAATTTGTAGCTGTGGGACCGGGTCCGGTTCCCGCGCCCACAGTTACAGGGGGTTTGGGGCCTGCCGCTACAATAGGCACTGCAGAGCCCCCTCCACTCCCCGCCCTCGAGGAGTTTCTATCGTGCCCACCACCCCCATACCAATCCTCGTTGCACTTACAGCAAGGGTCATTGAGCTTTCAAGTTCCACCAGTCTATTCTCGATTGCCAAAAGTCTCAGTAAAATGGGTTCCAGGGAGGAATTCATTATAGTGTCTATTTTGGATAAAAAATCGTCAATAGACATTGACAGTCCATTACCACTTCCATCTGACTTCTCTTTATTTGCAGATTCCAGAATTTGCCGATCATCCCCGATGTTAACTGAGGCAACTGATTTCTCTTCATCCGGCTTGCTTAATATTTGGACTTTAGGGTTCTTCCCCTTCTGCGTAACTCCCCCTCTCTTTCTTTTATTGATTGATTCTTGTTTATGGTCCTTCGGCGGAGTGGGCACCTTATGAACCTGGGCAATACATATCAAGATCTTATTAGAAGGGCATAGTGAGTCTTTGCCTCCCACCGACTTCTCCATTGCTAAGCAGTCATTCTGACTATGGTCCGAATTCGTCATCTGTGGTATAGGAACAGGTGGGGAGTTAGAAACTCTTATTGGTGAGCGAGCATTCATAATCTCCCCCAGAGACGATCTCTTTGTAAATGCAGGGTCCAGGGAGAGTCTACGCTCAGTAATTTTATCTCATGGGCCAAAACAGATGATGCCCCTGTGATATTTTGTTCCAGAGTTCCCACAACGTAGCCTGCTCCCGTAACTTTTCTGTTGCGCCCCTCTCGTGTCGCCATGACTTAATTTGTTATATTAGTGTTTACTAGATCAGCCAACCAGAGTATAACAAAAAGAGCATTTACTGGGAGAGCGAAATGTCCTAGTCGTTTCAGATGGAAAGAATTAAGGGAGGTGGCCCAGTCCGGCCTCTCACGGTCTCGAACGGGCTAAAACGGGCCCGCCCTTGGCCCTGGCTTCGCCAGTCGCACGCCCGCACGCGACCCGCGCAGCGAACAGGTGAGATCGGATTTATCCTTCAGGTGGTTGGTGGGAGGGGCAAGCTGTCTCCGTTAGCCCCCGCTGGCTTGTGTTTCAGGTAGGCAAATTTGCAGCAGATAGCGAGTGTCTCCCGCGGAGCGGGAGACACAAGTAGTATTTCAAAGCCTCCGGTGGTTGTGGGAGGGGCAAGCTGTCTCCAATAGCCCCCGCTTGCTTGTGGTTCAGGTAGGCAAATTTGCAGCAGATAGCGAGTGTCTCCCGCAGAGCGGGAGACACGAGAAGTATTTGAAAGCCTCCGGTGGTTGTGGGAGGGGCAACTGTCTCCTTTAGCCCCCTCTGGCTTGTGGTTCAGGTGGGCAAATTTGCAGCAGATAGCCAGTGTCTCCCGCGGGAGACATGAGAAGTATTTGAAAGCCTCCGGTGGTTGTGGGAGGGGCAAGCTGTCTCCATTAGCCCCCGCTGGCTTGTGGTTCAGGTAGGCAAATTTGCAGCAGATAGCGAGTGTCTCCCACGGAGCGGGAGACACGAGAAGTATTTGAAAGCCTCCGGTGGTTGTGGGAGGGGCAAGCTGTCTCCGTTAGCCCCCGCTGGCTTGTGGTTCAGGTAGGCAAATTTGCAGCAGACAGCGAGTGTCTCCCCTCCTTGCCAATCAGCATGGTGCGAGACTTGAATGTGCCTATAGAAAAGAGTTCTATTTTCTAAGAAATCTCAGAAACACTGCAAAACTGTACAAAAAATGCCAATCTCGTACAACCTTTAAATCAGCCTAGTGTGGGACACAGTATCAAAGGCTGCAGATAAGTCCAGAAGCACCAGCATGGATAGAATACCTTTATACAGGGAGAGTCTTATGGAATCAGTAACCACAACCAAGGCAGTCTCAGTACTAAAAGAGGATCTGAATCCAGATTGCGATGGGTCCAGGATCTTATTTTTCCACAAGAAAGGCTGAAAGTTGAGTATTTATTTGACCTTCCAGCGACTTGCCCAGGAGCAGAAGCAGCAAAGTAAGACAATATTTGCTAGATTATTAGGATCAAGGTTGGTCTTCTTTTGTATAGGTACAACTTGTGCTGATTCCCAAACATTCCTTGTGTCCACAGATAGATTAAACAATGCCTAGACAGTGAATGCCAGCAGCATGTGACGGGGGTTGGAGCAGTGTTGAAGAGAAGTTCTGTGCATGGGACACAAGGCAAGTGACAAGAGTGGTGATAACATTTAAACCTCCATATGGCACTCACCAGTACAGGACCTGGAATATACTTCTTTCAGCTCAATAGTATGTGCTGTATTACAGAGTGCTCTTGTTTATTTTTTTTCCAATTCTTTATCAAAGTGAGGTATTCAAATATGTAAATGTCTTCATACAATGGCACTAGCCATGCCATTAAATTCATAATGATGCTGATTCCCTTTCAACATGGATCCAGTCTACATGAAAAGCAAGGCTGTCTGATTGCAACTTTTGGTATTTACTTTGTTTCAGGAAATAAAGCAACAATTTAGTGATGAAGTAATTGCTTAGACAATTTAGGCAATCATTTTCTTCACATAAATTATCATATACATTGCCCATATCATGGCATGTGTTGTTGGGCACAGGAACAGTGACCAATATTTGCATAGATTAGAAGTGGATTTCCACAGGTTGTTCTTGAATGTATGTTCTGGGTTGCACTTGAATTTTACCCTAATGCCCTTGTCACATACGTCTCTGCTCCATCTCAACCTTATTGAGTTTTACAAGTCCCCTATCAACAGCAAATCTGGTTCAACACCATAAATATGACACACTTGATCAATGTTCAGTTCGCAAATTGTTGTTTTGCTTTGCCATCACTTCATGTTTAGAAAAGTACATACTGTTTTAAAGGCTATTACATAGTTACCCATTGTTGAAAATAATTGTTTGCACTGGAATGTATTTAATCATGCTAAGACAATACCCAATGTTAACAAAATATAGCACACACAGCTATTATCGGACCTTTCGCAGGTTCTGTTATTTTCATCTAAAACTGTCCTAAAGAAATGCGCAACTGTTATGTTGTCGACACATGTGTAATGCTTTTATGTATTAAGCAATGCTCTATTGTTAGGTAAATAACATTTCCACATTGTACGTTTCTGGGTAACGTTGTCTCGCAGCCTCAACTTGAATGATATAGGGCGGAAATACTTATACACTGCAGAAAATGTAGGTAGGTTACACCATATAAGGTACACTACAGATTCCAAAGTGGATGTGTGCAAACAGAGAGGGGGATATAAGTATACTAACAAGTAAAATTATGTCTGCTACCACAGTACTGCAAGGAACTAACAGGGTACTGCATTCTTCATTGCCAGATGTTGCAGGCCAACTAGGGCTGCAACTGTAGCAACAGACAGGCAACCAGAAAGGAAGATATACCTGTTCCTTTAGTCAAAAAACAGGTCACAACATCAGGTCTGGAAAGCATACAAATGACAGTCCTATCTTTTTATCTATGGAAACACCACAGACATAAAGATACCACTAGTAAAATACCTTTGTGAATAGGAAACAATCATAAACTTAAAGAAAAGTACAAGTTCAACTTTGTAAATCATGCCCAATATTTCTAATTTATTTATTTTGTCAATTACCTGAGAATATCAGAGTCTGGTCTGTGTATCTAATTTCCTGACACTTAGGGGCCGATTAGGATGGCAGACGGATCGCCACCGCCATACAGGCGGTGGCGTCCCGTCCGCCATCTGTGCCCGTCCGCCACCAATTTCCCCCGCCATATTACAATGCCGGGGGGACAGCGGCGGACAGAAACACCGTCCGCCGCTTTTCCGCCCCGGTCACCTTGCGGCCGGGGTGGGAAAGGGTTCATATGGCTGGCAGTGTCTTCCAGACACCGCCAGCCATATTACGATGGCCGGATGCAGATACCTTTCCGTGGCGGCAATGCCGCCACGGAAAGGCATACGGGCTTTGCTTTGGGGGCCCGTTGCGGGCCCCCAGGGTGAAGGGGGGTGGGGTGTGCACATGGGCGGTACCTATGGTACCCCCCTAGGTTTTACAGTACAACATGGCAGGCACCACGCGGTGCCTGTCATGTTGTGCTGTGAAACGCACAACATGCATGTTTGACATTGCGGCGGATGGTGCTTTCAGCACCGTCAGCCGCAATGTTAAAAATGCGGGATGCACCCGCCACTGTGGCGGGTGCATCCTAATTCGGGGCACGGTACCTCCGCCCTTGTGGCGGATGGTCCCTGCCCCAGACAGGATGGCGGACGGACTTTGTCCGTCCGCCATCCTAATCGACCCCATATTTAGGACACCTGTACAACTTGTTTATGTGTTTGTCCCATAGTACTTATGGTATTGTACATAAAAGGAGACTAGGGTATGTATTACACACTATTAATAAAATTCCAAAATCCTTTCTGATGCCCCGTATTTATTGTTTCCATCATAATTTGTCCAAATTTCTTTTTCGGATATTTTAAAAGACTATTTGTCCAATAAACATTTAACTTGAAATATTTATCCCTTGTGTTCTTTTTTTTTACATGCTCTTTCAATTTTACAATTTCTGCTTTTTACATTTTAGCATGAACAATCATACAAAATATTTCTTTTAGAACTTACTTATAAATCCCTGCAGCCATATTCATTATCATGTAGGACTTCAAGATAGGTAAGTACATCATTATCTATAAGCACAGAAAACTAAAAACATGTATTTTTGTTTGACCCAATGTCATCTATATATTGCTGACATATTTGATATCCTGATAAAAACTGGATGTGTTCTTCATCTAATCTTGTTGTTAGTCTTCTAGGATATCCAATAGATAAGGGTAATATTCAATTGGGCCCAAGTACTTCATTGAACAATAGGCTTTGTCCTGATCAATGATCCCTTCCCGTAACGTTTTGAATAATACATTCTTTGAAAAACCCAAATTGATATCACAGACAAAACAGATAATCGATGGGACATATTTCATGGCCATAATGCAAGTTCTGTTATGATGGACAACCAGTTCAACTACAGCCATTTAAACAAGCTAACCCATTCCATGCTAAGCAATTACTGATTTTATCAATTGTATTGTTATTGGTTCACATTGAAAAAATGGCAGGCAGTATATTATATACTTATGACACTTCACTTGGCTTTTCTGATTTTATAGGATTCAGCTTCATATTGTTTTTATGAGAAAATCCGCAAAATCATTGATGGTCTAAATGCTACTTCCACACATCAACCAGTTTGCACTAGACAGATCCAGACACAACTCCATCCAGTCCGTCTCCCCCCCTTCAGATCTACAGCCACTGACGTCATCTGCAGCGTCCCACAAGGATCCTCCCTCAGCCCCACCCTCTTCAACATTTACATGACCCCCCTGACGAACATCGCACGCAAACACGGACTCAACATCATATCCTACGCCGACGACACTCAGCTCATCCTCTCCCTCAACAACAACCCCACCTCAGCAAGAACCAGACTACACGAAGGCATGAAGGAAGTAGCGGACTGGATGACAGACAGCCGGCTTAAACTCAACACCGATAAGATGGAGGTCTTAATCCTCGGCCCTACTCCCACCGCCTGGGACGAATCCTGGTGGGCCCCCGCCCTGGGCAGCACTCCCCAACCCACCGACCACGCTCGCAACCTCGGCTTCATCCTGGACTCGTCCCTCTCCATGAACAGACAGGTCAATGCGGTGACATCGGCATGCTTCAACACCCTCCGCATGCTCCGCAAAATCTTCTGCTGGATCCCCACCGACACCAGGAAGACCATCACCCACGCCCTCGTCACCAGCCGCATGGACTATGGGAACACTCTGTACGCCGGCATCACTACCAAACTACAGAAGAAACTTCAACGAATCCAGAACGCAGCCGCACGACTCATCCTGAACATCCCCCGCCACCACCACATCTCCGGTCACCTGAAGAAACTTCACTGGCTCCCAGTCAGCAAGAGGATCACCTTCAGGCTCCTCACCCACGCACACAAAGCCCTTCACAACCTCGGACCAAAACTCATCAGCCACCGCCTCTCCTTCTACTGCCCCCCTCGCACCCTACGCTCGACAGGACAAGCCCTAGCAGCCGTGCCCCGCATCCGCAGGGCCACCGCCGGGGGCAGGTCCTTCTCCTACCTGGCAGCAAAGACCTGGAACTCTCTTCCCAGCCACCTGCGCGCCACACAGGACCACCTCTCCTTCAGAAGGCAGCTCAAGACCTGGCTTTTTGAGCACTGACCCCCCCCCAGCGCCTTGAGACCCCCACGAGTGAGTAGCGCGCTTTACAAATGCAAATGATTGATTGATTGATCCATGCACCACAAGCATGATAATGCTGACAAGGTTAAGAAAAAGTTCCTGGAAAACTTTGAGACTTTAACAGATGATGACTTTGAGCCTTGAGTGTGTCCTTTGGGTCCCCGCAGGACCCGCAACCAAATCGAGTATGGAAAGAGCTGAAGGAGGAATGTTTCCCTCAGCTCTGGCAGATCTGCTGCCAATCACTGACTAGTGGAGTAGTACCATCGCTCTGGAAGAAGGCTATAGTTACGCCACTACTAAAGAAACCAATTTTAGACCCTATGTAACCAAACAACTACAGGCCTATATCTCTCTTACCCTACCAAATGAAAAGAGTGGAACAATTTGTCAGCAAAACACTCTCTCATTTTCTAGAAACCAACCACTTATTAGAGGATGAGCAGTTTGGGTTTCGACCTCGATATGGAAATGAAACTGCTCTACTGACAGTCATTGATAAACTTAGAATTTGAGCAGACAAAGGCCCCTCAGTCGTACTGATCTTATTGGACCTGTCTGCCGCATTCAATACTGTCCACCAGGACACTCTCATGATTAAGCTCACCTCCATTGGAGTGAGAGGAATGGTGGCAAAATGTCTAATAGACAAAAGGCTATGGTCCTTCCACTCTACTAATCTGAATACAGAAACATTAAACATGGTGTTCTATAGGGATCTGCAATCAGTCGTGTACTATTTAACATTTACATGAGCCCACTGATCTCAATCATCAAGCCGTATAAAATCAACCTAGTAAACTATGCAGATGACACCCAACTTATCCTGTCCCTGGAAGGAGATCAATCAATGCCACTCAATATCTTTAATGAACGCATGCAAAGAACTGCAGCTTGGCTAAGAGACAATGGCGATAAGATAGAGGTCCTATGCTGCCCTGTGATGAAAATTCCATTCTCTCTTCCGTCTAATTTCTGGCCCATACAGTCAGATAAGCCGCTGACACCCTCGGAGACAATTTGAAATCTGGGCATAATCTTTGATAACAAGCTCAGCCTAGAAACTCAAGTGAAGAACATGGCTGGATTATGTTCCTCCCTCATTAGAGCTCTATGAAAGATACTCTCAATACCCAAGCGGTAAGAGGTGTAATCTTGAGCCCACTGGACTACTGTATCTCTCTGTTACTGGGAGATTCAACCCTCTTAATCAAGAGATTACAGAGAGTCCAAATGGTGGCAGTTAAGCTAGCCCTAAATAGACCATGTAGGTCATCTGCATCTGTCCCTGAGGGAACTTGATTGGCTCCCTCTGGTGCAGAGAATATGTTTGAAATCGCTGTGTATTGTGTTTAAGGCACTGCACAGCCTTGGGCCAGCCCCTTTTCAAAACAGTGGCACACCCCAAAAAGAAGCCTGTGACCCTCATCAGCTGATCTAGCAAGCAGGTCCAGGTTCAATAACAACTAGATCTGGAGGAAGAACATTCATGACCGAGGCAGGTCGGCTCTGGAATGAACTCCCAATAACCCTGAGACAGGCAGGGGATCTATTACACTTCAGGAAGAGAGTTAAAACATGGCTCTTCTTTCCTGGACTATATGTCCATAGTTGCATAATACAGCGCCAGGATACACGTGGGGTGACAGTGCACTTCATAAATACAAAATACATACAGACAAATACATATTAAAATTTCTTGCTATAGGTGAAAAATGTTCTGGATATTTTTTTAACTATTACCTTGTTTCTAACTCCACTTTTTCCCATGTATCACCGTCTGTTGATGTGATATCTTTATGCAAATAAACATTCAAAGTAGTCAATACTATAATCTTTGAATTTGTATTTAAAAGTATAGCTACACCTACTACAATCCACTTAGCTTCAAAGTTCACTTCTTCAATCAGCATCTGGTGCTAGATGAGGACAAACAAAATGGAAATTTAATAGTGTCTGAACTGAACAAAAACAATTCCACTGTATCCGTTTGCCCAACAGTATCCTCTAAAATATTGTCTTTTTATGATTAATGTTTAAACTTTCTAAAGAATGATTTGCTGATTTGGTCAAATGTTTTGTAACAAAATTCCTGATTAGTTTGCCAATTGTAACATTGTAGGATTATATTTATTTCCAATATCATTGCCAAAGATGGCTTGACTTCTCACTCCTTGTATCAAGTATCATAATCCATTGATCTCCAACTCTTATTTTCGATGACCCTCAAAGCCTCCCAGATCTCAACCCCTCATTGTATAGTTCAGTTAAATTTATGATTGTATTTTTAATCTTTTACTCATAAAATACACTTATTATTTTTTAAAATATATATCTACATAGGATAACGGGATGTTATAGTATATTTAATAAAAGGGAGAGGGCATAAGGCCCTCCTCCCTGAGTCTGCTCAGGCCCCAGGAACCCTGTCCCCATGGCCGATATTTTAATTATTGGGAAGGGGGTGCGGGTCCTCTCACCCTGAGGATACTTGATTCACAAGGGACCCCATTCTTTGGGGACAATAATTAATTATAGGGGAAGGGGACCACGTCACCCAAGGCTGGCTCCATTGTGGTGCCCACCCTCTGGACACTGAGATTTCCCTGCCCACCAGAGAGTGGGCACAGAACTGTTACATGCTTGCACATTGGTGGGAGCACAAAACTTTCTCCCTGCCCGCTCTCTTGCAAGCAGGGAAACTTAAGCATTACTCCAGCTCAACAGGAGCAAACAAAAATGCTCCTGTGGAGAGGGAGCAATGCAGGTGCTGTCTACAGTGTGAGGTTGGCTGCCTGTGAGGTTTGCATGGCTGTGTACAGCTAACAAGAACCTAGAAATTAACTGGGGAAAAAAGAGAGGTTAAAGTGACGTTATAGTAAGGTACGGTAAAAATGATCTTACATTGCATTAAAAAAACATTAGAAATTCCCTGAAAAAAAAAAGTTAAAGGGACATTATAGTTAGGTAAAAATGTCAGTTAAAACATTCTACTTTAAACAAACAATACCAATTAAATTAGCCAGTAATAGTTATTTCAAACAGTTGTAACTCAAGCCATAAGCAACTATAACTCATGACCTCACCATGCACAGCGAATACACTTCCATATTGCATCACTCTATGGCATCATTGATAATATTACTGCAATATCTGAGATGACATCATTGATAAAACTTTTGTTTTTTGATTGAATATATATAGCAGCGGGTGCGGATGTTGGGCCAAATTAACGGCCAGGAGTCAATTTTTTTTTTAACAAAAGACGTCGCACTCTGGAATAATTACTGAATATTTAGATTTATTAACAGAGCCCAGTCTGTCACACCAACGTGTTTCAGCCAGGACGGCCTTTCTAACGGTAGGTAGCACTACTTTCCGCAACTTTTAGCAACTGTTTTATACCATATCCTGTCTGTTCATACAGTCCCATTGACTTCTGGGATTTGTAGTTGTTAATACATCTAAATAATCAGTAATTGTTCCAGAGTGCGACGTCTTTTGTTAAAAAAAAGAAAAAATATATATATATATACAATAAAAACAAAGGATAACTCATAGTTAAGCAAACTTTATTTATTCTTTCTGTACAAACCCAACTTGAGCTATACAAACACTAGAAATTCTTAAAGTTACAGCTTAAATTTCTAATTTACATGCCACCTCAAATGTACTACAAGTTGTGCACCTCGGTACACAGTTATGTTATCTCACTCAACACAATACATTAACTATTACAACACCCTACTTTATTAAAGTGTTAATAGGTAGAAAAATTAATCTCTATTTTTCTATATATGTTTAAAAAGGTATAAAGAGTATCACACTCGTACATAGGAAGCAATTGTGTTAAAGAAATGTACTATTATTAATAGGTTTTAAGTTGTGCAGTAATTTTTCGGTATTGTTGCTGCAGTCTGTACATTTTTGGGGAAAGAATATGGGGCCAGATGTACGACAATTTTTTGCTGCAGCAAACGGAAAGTCGTCCTGTTTGCGACCGCAAAAAGTGTCCTGGCATGTACAAACTCTATTTTGCGAGTTGTGCGTTTGCGACTCTCGCTATTAGGAAGGGGCGCCCCTTCCTAATTGTGAGTCTCAATGGGATGTTCTATTGTTTTGCAACCACATTTGCTGCCGCAAAACACTTGAAGTAGGTGATGAGCCACTCGCAAACATGAAGGGGTCCCTAGACAATCCCTTCCCCTTTGTAAAAGGATGTTAAAATATTTTTTAAGAGCATGCAGTGCATCCCATTTTCCTTTAAAGAAAACGGGCTGCATTTAAAAAACTAAAAACTGCTCTATTAAAAAACCATTCACAGACATTGTGTCTGCTGACCCCAGGACTAATGGGGTCCCAAATAGCACCTGCCTCATGAATATTAATGAGGCAGGCAAGTTGCGACCCTATTAGGAATCGCTAAAATGTCTGAGACACTTATGAATTGCATTTAGCCCGTCGCGAAATGTTAGGTTTGTACATCGGGCCAGAAATGGGCAAAAAAAACAAAAACACGGTAGGACACTATGGGGCCCATTATGATGTCGGCACATCCTGGTCCAACCGCCACCCATTTCCCCCCGCCATATTATCCTGGCGGGGGGGACCGTGGCGGACGAAAAGACCGTCCGCCGCGACCGGGGCGGAAAATGTTTAATATGGGGGCGGTGTCTATCAGACACCGCCAGCCATATTTGGATGGGCTGCAACAGATGCCTTTCCGTGGTGGCAATGACGCCACGGAAAGGCATGCGGTCTTCACTTGGGGGGCCCCCTGCGGGCCCCCGAAGTGAAGGTGAGGTGGGGGGTGCACATGGGGGGTACCTGTGGTACCCCCCAGCATTTGCATACACAATGCGGCAGGCACCGCCGGTGCCTGCCGCTTTGTGTATGCAAATGCATACATGCATTTTTAGCATTGTGGCGGGCAGTGCTGAGAGCACCGCCCGCCAGAATGTTAAAAATGCAGGACTGTATCCTAATACCCCCATGGGACCCCCGTTCTTATGGCGGGCGGTCCCAAGTAGCGATAGGATGGCGGGCGGACTAAGTCTGCCCATCATCCTAATGACCCCCTATATTTGCAAAAAATATTTATTACAGTATTTTTTTCATTTTTTTTCAATTAAAGTACCACAGTACCTCCTTGGTAGTACCACTGTACTCTATGATTTTTTTTAAACATATATAGAAACTATATATACATTTCCCTTCCTCCTACCACTTTATTTAAGTGCTAATAGGTGGGGGGAAATTATATAGCCTAATACTTACCTATGTCTAAGCCCCTTACCCAGAACAAAGGGAAAGTGGCCTTAAAACAACTAGCTAACTTTAACATTTGCAAAGGCAGTCATCAGCCAATCAAATAGTGCCTTGTCATTGCTATGTAATGTGGTATTTTCATAAAATATTGCTGAATTACTCAACAACAGCTATCACCAAGTTAAAATACCTTATAAGTCAAAAAATACTTACCGGTACAGCTGAAAAAACTCATGTACACGTCACAATGTATATTCCTGCCAACGGTAATTCAAATCGGTTGAGCTGTTTTGGCACTGCGTGAGTACAAAGTCTATGGAAAATGCATTGGATGCAAAATGCATTTTGGGTTGCCCCTTTTTTTCTTTCCACTCCCCTTGGCAAATCACCCCGAAACTTTGCATTGTCTGCCAATGTAGATAAAGGAATAGGTTGGCAAAGTTTTGTGGCAATTCATCAAACAGGCGTAAAGTTATTAGTGAGCAAATATCCGAGGAATACCTATTTCTGGGAATCCTAACTATGGGCCTGATTAGTATGTCTGGTGGACCGCCACCGACAGTCCGTCGGTGGCAGACAGCCCAACATTCCAGGATAGTGGTCCGACCGCCGTATTGCATTGCAGTTGGTCAAACTGCAGCAGTTGGAGGGACAGAGCAACATCTCCAACAGGCTCAAGGAAACCGTTGGAGTGATGGTCTGACCTGCACAGGCACTTCTGTAGGGATTATGGTGTCCATTTCCAACAGCCTTTTTATTACGGCACCACTGCCATGGAAAGGCTGTCAGAAAGTGACTTTGGGGGCTCTTAGTCCTCCACGATGTGACCTGGAAGAGGGGCACATGTGGTATCCTTCCAAACATCCAAGAATTGATGTAGCAGGCACCATGTGGTACCTGGCACACGGTTCATGGATGTTGAAAAACATCCCTTTTTCTATTGTGGCTGTTGCTGCAGCCCTTTTCCAGGCTGCAGCACAAGCTACAATTGTAAAAGGGATGTTTACGACCACCTGCACTGTGGTTCTATCCTAATTGGGCTGTTGGGACCATCGACTCCTTCTCGGATGGTCTCAAGCCCGAATCAGACACTCATCTGACCGCCATTGTAAGGAGGACCTATAACTTCAAACTGGCTACTTACTGCCACTCTGTAATATATGTATTTCTCCAATAACCTGCTTCAACATAAAGAACAGGTTCGACACAGCACAGATTACCTTTGCACTTCTATATTCAAGCACAGTCCACCATCCTGAGTGCATTTTGGCCGCAATTTCGGCCTTTTTTCAACATAACGGACACCATATTGATTGCACTTCTAAAGCTCTCATGTGCCACCCATGATTATAGAGATAGAATATAGCTATCAACATTGCTGCCCTTCACATACAACAAATTAGAATAAGTGCATTCTCTAAAGAGATTCAGTAATATTGTCACAACAACAAATACATCATGCAAGTGCAATAGTTCCAGTACACTGCTTGTTCTTATTTTTAAAGAGCTAGGACCTATGGTTTAAATACCTATGACCAGTGTCGGAACCTGCGTATAGATCCCAACAATTACATAGTTACTAGGCAAATGCTTATACACAATGTTGGAATGTTGAACATAATGATGCGGAGACTCACCCTCATGGGGATACATCATGTTCTGGAGGGACATAATATCACTCCACAGCACGTCGCACATAGTAATTAAAACAGCATGCTTTACATAATTGTTTCAGTCCGTAATATCCAACAACGATCACAAGCATAAATTAACAAGGAACTGCCAAGTTTCCCAGAGATTATTACTAAAACATCCGATCATCTGATTTCCAGTCTCTGCTCGCAGTTCACTGTCTCAAAATGTGAGGGTAATATTATGTGTCTCTCTAATTGGGATTGCGCTATACATATCTCATTTTACTCTTTGTCTACACCCCGCATAGTTCACTAGTCAATGCTCCCAAACAGGTGTCATAGCATCAAAGCCAGCTGAATCTTCTGCTGCTGACCGTATTGCAACCATCACGACTTGCTGGCAGACATGGTGCACCTGAACAAAGAAGCGTGTCGGAATCCAGTGCCAGCATCTCGAAAACCCATTTCTCCAATAACTTGCTCAAAAATAAAGAGCAGGGCCAACACAGCACAGAGTCCATATCTATCTATCTATCATCCATCTATCTATCTATCTATCTATCTATCTATCTATCTATCTATCTATCTATCTATCTATCTATCTATCTATCTATCTATCTATCTATCTATCTATCTATCTATCTATCTATCTATCTATATACATGTAATCTATTGCCATTCACCACTAGGTAGTTATAGTTAGGAGTAGTTTCCATAGATAATGCAGGTTTTGTTTGACAATAACGTTGGTGCCTTTTGATGAATCTTTGCGTAATGTTTTAAATTAGTACAACATTCAGTTCAACTGCTCTGTTGAAAGTTTCAGGGTGATTTGTGAAGTGGGTGCCATTAAAAAGGTGGTTCCCAAAACATTTTCCGCATGCAATTTCCCATAGGGATTTTGAACACGACTACAGCCCGACCCCCTAGTCGGAATTACACTAAAGGGCCCATTAGGATGTCGGGCGGATTGCCCCCGCCAGGCTGGCGGTAGCCACCGCCAGCCTGGCGGGGGCAATCCGCCCAACATCCTCACTCATTTCCCCCCGCCATATTAGTATGGCGGGGGGGACCTCGGCGGATGGAAAGACCGTCCGCCGCTTTTCCGCCCCGGTCGCCTTGCGGCCGGGGCAGAAAAGGAATAATATGGTGGCGGTGTCTATCAGACGCCGCCAGCCAAATTTCAATGGGCATTTTACAATGTGTCTGTGCACATCCTAATGCCCCCCACGGGACCCCCGCCCTTATGGCGGGAGGTCCCAATCCCCGTCAGAATGGCAGGCGGGCAAAGTCCGCCCGCTATCCTAATGACCCTCTAAGTTTGGCAGAAAAGTATCTCTCGGTCCAGAAAGAGGCCTTTTTGTTATTTTATGTAAATTTGTTCTGTTGTTTTTGAGGTATTAAAGGAAAAAACAAATTTGTATATCCAGGGATAAAGGCCTTCCGCAGACCCCCACAGAGAATCTGCAAACAAAAACAGCAAAGCCCTGATTGGCTGACCTCAACCTGCAAGAAAAGTTGCAGCTGCCATTTTGTGTATCAGGAAACAGTCCCTGGGACTGAAATGTGGGCTACAATTTATATGAAGGGGTCAGGGTGGAGGCTCCCTGACCCCATGTTTGTCTTACATTGGAGTCAAAAGTAGGTATGATGGGCAGTACGAATATTCTTTTTTGCCACATGTGAGATCTGTGGTCCCTCCGTGGGGCTCAGTGCAGCCCCTCATGTAAATCTGCAATAGTTCCTTGAATCCCATGCAAATTAAAAATACATACATACTCACACACCTAGTCACAGTCCCACACAGACAAATACACCCACTCACAGACCCACACAGACACTCACATACTCCCTCACAGACACATGCAGGCACTCTCAAAACTACTCACAGACTTACTCAGACACTCCCATACCAACTCACAGACCTATTCAGACACTCACACACCCAGTCAAATTCCCACACAGAAACTCACTCACAGACCCATGCAGGCACTATCACACTCACTCACAGACCTACTCAGACACTCTCACACAAACACAGAGACCTACGCAGGTGCTCTCATACTGGCTCACAGACCAACTCAGACACTCACACTCTCTCACAGATCAACACATTCAGTGCCACACCCTCTCACAGACTCACCCAGACACGTTCACACACTCTCAAAGACCCACACAGACACTCTCACACCCTACCACACACCCACAGAGACACTCACACCTACTCAGACACTCACAGACCCACTTAGACGCTCACAAACGCAGTAAACAAAAACTAGGGGTTCCGCGATTCGCAGATTTGTGGGAAAAACAGCCAAATTGGATTTCTTCACAGGAAACATGGAAAGGGTTAAAGAAATACTGACCATTTAGAAGTGGTATAACAAAAATTAAAGATGAGAGGAAGCCTGTGATTTGTTAACTAGAGCAGCATAAGTAAGAGTACATGGTGAAGGGTAGCTTTTTAGCTGATTTTCTACTGAGAGAGGAGGTAGTTTGCAGGAGTTCTGACTGGAGATTTGGAATAAAAACAGATGTTACAAGACATAGAAATAAAACTGAGAGAGCAGCAAACACTCTTTACAGGTTGTAGTATATAAAAGTATATTTAAAAAAATAGTGAGTGTATATATGTTGAAAGAAAATGTGTAGCTTCTAGACGCTATACTAGAAGGGAAAACAGAAGAGTGCTTAGATGAAAATATTAACTAAAAATACATTGAGCAGGAAAGGAGAAAGAGGAATTGGTCTAATGCATGGATATTAATTGTATTATGCCAGTATGAATGAATGTGGTCTGAAATTAGATGTGGGTGTTTGCTTATAGTATGTAATTTATTAATATGTCATTTTCACACGCTCAGGCAGGCACTACAGACCCAGTTTATACTTCCACAAAAGAACTATTGTACCCAGTACTCATATATCCAGACAGTGACTGCAACACTCAGTTATACACCCATAAAATCATTCACACAACTATTTACTCACCTCTACATCCACATTTGAGTACTAGCCCTTAGAGCCTGGGAGGGCATCCACAGAATGCACCCCGCACCACAGGAAGGGTTTTAAGAAGACTACTTCAGCACTCTTTAAAAGGGAGAATCCTGATTGTAGTTGATCTTGAAATCAGGGTCCCTAAGGGTAGTGGCTCGGAGAAAGAGGGAAAGTAGCAGAGAAATGACCGGGCAAAGGCTCCAGAGGAGAGAGGGGATCTGCCACAGAAACAGAATTCCATATTGGAATTGATACAGAAAGTAGTGTCTCCTACCAAACCCAGTCCCCTGGGGAGCTCAAGGACAGACAATCTGAGAGGGACCTGAGGCTGCAGCTGACCAAGTAGGCTGCAGAGGAGAAAAAAAGCTGAGTCTGAGAGAGCCTTAGAGGAGAGAAGGGTCTCCTTGGCTCAAGAAGTTACTGTCAAGAAAGTGAACTTGAAGGCCACATGGGATATGTTTTACAGCAACAGGCAGTGCACTTCACACAGTGAGTAACCATCTCACTCAATTCTTTGCATGCAGCAAGTACTATAATACCTGCAGCTGATGATGGTTCTCTCTAGGGTGCTGTAGAGGTGGACTGTCCTGCTGCACCTGTTTTCTCCTGCATCATTGGGCTGCAGAACCTTTCATTAATTGTTTTTATGTGATTCCACATGGAGCTTGTACCATGTGAATACTTTTTTGCATCGCCTTTGGATAACCACTGGCCACAAATATTGCACCACACATATTTTGCTGTTACCTTCTTTTCCCCAGAAGGTATTGTAAAGTGCTTTCAGACATCTCTTTCTTTTTCTCTAGCAGGAGTATCTTCCTCTTCAGTAGGTTGTAGATATTCATACTGCCAGTCGCGGCTGGCATGAATCGCAGGTGGGGGGCCAAGTGGGGAGTGTAATATAATGTTCTATGAAAGAAAGCACACACTAATCTGTGAATACTTTCTTCTCTAATCCTCACCATTCGCACGCCCGGTTAGACTACTGTTTTACATCACAGTCTATAATTCAAGATTGCAATATTGAGATCTATCCCTGAGTCATTCGGACCATAATCTGCTTGTATTGCTAATCAAAAAGGGAGGGCGTTCTAAAAAAAGCAATAATTGGACCTTTGAGTGAACTTTGTTGGTCAACATTGATTACTTATGCTATATAAGGAACTGGATGCTACTATTTCCCAGGGATAATCTAGGCAACACTTCCATGGAGTTTGTGTGGGATGCATTGAAAGCTGGGATACGGGGGAAACCCTTCAGTTTACTTCAAGGTGGGGGAAGCAGGAAAAACAGAGATTGCAGGAGTTTTATACGGTATGTTATGTTATGTTACATATTGTTATATAGCGCTCAGCTGCCCCAGCCGAGGGGCGTCCCGGCGCTGTCACTGACAAGGAGGGATTCTGCCTCTACAAAGCACAGCAGACCATAACACAACACCCCTGAGGCCTAATTTAAAGGAAAAAGATAGGTCTTGATGGCTTTCCTGAAAGCCAGGAGATCCTCTAATCCACGCACCTGGGACGGCAAGGCGTTCCATATTTTAGCCGCCAGATAGCGGAAAGAGCGACCGCCCATCCGGGAGCGTTTCACCCGAAGAACCACTACCAGGTGCTGACCTTCCTAATGCAGAGACCGTCGGGGGACATACGGAGTCAATAGCGAACAGAGCATAGGTGGAGAAGCGAGCTTTAAAATCTTAAATGTAAGACAGAGAGCTTTAAATTGGATCCGCTTTGCTACAGGAAGACAATGGAGTTTACGTAAGGTGTCAGCAACCGGATGTGAGCGAGGGAGGCCTACCAAAGTTCTTGCTGCCGCATTTTGCACCCGCTGCATTCTTCTAATCTCTGCATGGTTGGCCCCTAGCAACAAGGAGCTCACATAATCCAGGCGGGAGAGGATAGTCGATTGCACTATAAGCTGGCGAGTAGGAGGGTCAAAGACTTTTAGAATAGGTCTGAGACCCCGTAGGATCCCAAAGCATGTGGCTGCCGTTTTCTTAGTATGAGTGCGGAGGCTGAGGGAGGAATCTATCCACACCCCGAGATTTTTTACTTCTGATTTTGGGTCGGGAAATTTCCCTAACGTATTAGGCCACCATTTTTCACCCCAGGCGGCGGCATTCTTCCCCACTAATAGAACCTCTGTCTTACTCGCATTTAACTGCAAGTAGTTAGAGGTCTTCCAGTTAGCCACGGCCGTTAGGCCATTCCTAAACCTGGTGGCGCTCAAAGCGGAATCTTCCGCCAGAGCCACCACTAGCTGCTTGTCGTCAGCATATGAGACCATTGAGAGTTCCCATTGCTTAGCGACCGCAGCCAGTGGCTGTACATAGAGATTGAATAACGTCGGGCTGAGTGCCGAGCCCTGGGGGACTCCCTGCTCAATGCATCGTTCCCTAGAAAGGAACGGGGGAGTGGAAACCCGAAAGGTTCTTCCTGTTAAGAAGGCTCTAAACCACTCCACTGCACACTAGCAATGTAAGAGAAGAACTTAATAATTGCTACCCAACAGGGAAAAAATACTCAAGAGGCTCAGTTGGGGGTTATGATTGCAAAGGTGGCCATCAATGAGATCACGTCAGCTAAAATTGCAGATAAATTTACGATCTGGAGGGAAGAAGCCTATGATTGTAGTGAGCAAGTGGGTTGTATTCTTGCTATAAGGGCGAAACAAAAGGGTGGCAAAAATGGAGGGAGAGAAATACGGGAACCTGCACAAGGGATTATTACTGAGCCAGCAGAAATTAGGCGGCCATTTAAAAGCTTTTATCAAGCATTATATTGTAAAACTGGCAGAGGGGAGTACAAGGATATAAGTGATAATCTTGAGCTAAATCAACTCCCGAAATTTAGTGAAGAAGAGAGGCAGGGTCTAGAGGGGACTGCTAGCTAGGAAGAGATGTTAACTGCAATTTCCTCGCTGTCTGCTGCGATGGCTGCGGGGCTTGATGATATCCCCCTAGAATTCTACAAAGTATTTGGGTCAGAAAGACTGCTTAACAGGCTCTTCACCCATATTTTTGAAGGAAACAATCCTCTACCTTCATGGTCACAAGCCAAGATTGTAGATTTTCTTAAAAAAAAAATGGCTACCGAACTCGGGTCCTTTAGACCAATCACCCTGGTTAATGGGGATTCTAAAATATACACCAAATATCGTTGTTTCCAGACTGTCCCCTGTGATTAGTAAAGTTGTAACCAGATGGCAACATAGGTTCATACCTGGAAGAAGCACCACAGACCACATCAGATGGCTGAGCAGGCTATATGATGCAACCCATGTGACAGGAGACACTATGGCTTTGACCCTGGTGGATCGGTTGGTACTAGAGAGGGTAAATATAGGACCTGTGTTTTGGCTAGCTATCAAGGCACTATATGTTAAACCAGAACCGAGGGTGTTAGTGGCAGGGGAGCTGTCAACATCATTCGAGATCTCAAGGGGGACAAGACAGGGGTGCCCTTGCTCCCCACTCTTATTTGCTCTCTATATTGACCCTTTTATTCGCAGGCTGGAGCTTAATGACAACATACCCCGTGGTCTGTAGTGGTTGCGAGACAAAAACGCCTGCTTACGCTGAGGATATAGCCCTATTTACGCCCAAGCCTGCGATAGCATTACTTGAGATAGAAAAGGAAGCAGACAGGTTTGGACGTATCTCGGCTACTCATTAAATAGGGACAAAACTGTAGTTTTGGTCAATAATAAGATGTCTTTAGTGGACCCCGAGTTGCCATAAGGGCATGTTATCTAGGAATATCTATCACCCGGACCTAGATGAGATAATTAAAGAAAATGTTGACCCTTTTCTCAAAAAATCAAAAAAAAAATGATGCAGGGGTTGAATAACTTACATTTGTCTTTAGTCGGCCGATGTAATGTCATTAAAATTATTTTTTTCCCCAAAATTCTTTATCTGTTTTGGCCATCCCTTTAGAATTGGAAAGACTTGGTTCAGTAAACTTGATGATTTGATATCCCAATTTGTTTGGAAATATGCCAAACTGAGGAGAGCTTTAAACTACCTTACCCTCCCTAAAGATAGAGGTGGGCTGGGATTGCCAAACTTAAATCTATACTACTGGGCCTCTATGCTACAGAATTTAGGACCTCTGCTCCAAGACAAACCATCATCACAGGAAGGGAGCGCGTCCCCTTCCGATTTGAGCTATTGATAGGTGAAGGGGTGTGGGGAAACCTATGGAGGCAAATCAATCTCAACTACTTCAAGAGAGTTTGCTTTAAGGCATTATTGAACACTTTTAGAGTAATGGGCTTGAGGAGACTAAACTTGTACACCCTGTTAAATAAAACTAAGTAAAACACACAAGATGATGGACGGAATGTTGCACAATGGCAAAACATTCACCCCCAGTAACAGATCTGGGTTTTATCCATCGTTATTTTGCTCACCAAGCCACCCCAGTTCAGACATGGCCATATGCAAATCAGTCTTGACCCTGTGCCTCATGGGAACAGTCCAGCCCGAACTGCCAAGCCATGTCTTCCCTGGACCGGAATCAAGCATCCTAGGACCGGTTTCTGGCTATCAGCCGTCTTCAGCCAGGATAGCTTGACTCCAGTGGCTTAGTGAGCACGGGACCCACTCTGGGCATACCCTTCCCACATAGGGTGAACAGCAAAACACACAAGATGATGGACGGAATGTTGCACAATGGCAAAACATTCACCCCCAGTCACAGATCTGGGTTTAATCCATCGTTATTTTGCTCACCAAGCCACCCCAGTTCAGACATGGCCATATGCAAATCAGTCTTGACCCTGTGCCTCATGGGAACAGTCCAGCCCGAACTGCCAAGCCATGTCTTCCCTGGACCGGAATCAAGCATCCTAGGACCGGTTTCTGGCTATCAGCCATCTTCAGCCAGGATAGCTTGACTCCAGTGGCTTAGTGAGCACGGGACCCACGTCTGGGCATACCCTTCCCACATAGGGTGAACAGCAAAACACACAAGATGATGGACGGAATGTTGTACAATTGGCAAAACATTCACCCCCAGTCACAAATATGGGTTTAATCCATCGTTATTTTGCTCACCAAGCCACCCCAGTTCAGACATGGCCATATGCAAATCAGTCTTGACCCTATGCCTCATGGGAACAGTCCAGCCCGAACTGCCAAGCCATGTCTTCCCTGGACCGGAATCAAGCATCCTAGAACCGGTTTCTGGCTATCAGCCGTCTTCAGCCAGGATAGCTTGACTCCAGTGGCTTGGTGAGCACGGGACCCACGTCTGGGCATACCCTTCCCACATAGGGTGAACAGCAAAACACACAAGATGATGGACGGATTTGCATATGGCCATGTCTGAACTGGGGTGGCAGAGAGGGCTAAAGAACGGTGATGGATTAAACCCAGATCTGTTGACTGGGTGTGAGTGTTTGATTGGTTCAGATGCTCCGTCCATCACTACCCCCTTTTGTACCACTTTGTTCGCCATAAGTTGGCAGGGTATGCTCAGACGTGAGTCCCTTGCTCACTTTGCCACTGGATTCAAGCAAGCCTGGCTGAAGACGGCTGTAATGCCAGAAACCGGTCCTAGGAAGCTTCAGTCCGGTCCGAGGACGGCATGGCTTGGCAGTTCGGGCTGGACTGTTCCCATGAGGCACAGGGTCAGACTGATTTGCATATGGCCATGTCTGAACTGGGGTGGCAGAGTGGGCTAAAGAACGGTGATGGATTAAACCCAGATCTGTTGACTGGGTGTGAGTGTTTGATTGGTTCAGATGCTCCGTCCATCCCCACCAAATAAAACCAAATAAAACTAAGCACCTCCCAGAAATCTTAGGAGATCAATACATCCTTGAATGGGTGAATTGCGGCCTAAATAAGTTGGGCTTGTTTTCCCCTATGGGTGTAAGGCTGTTTCAAGAGATCAGGAACGAATTTGATATTACCCAGAAAGATTTTTTTAAATACCTCCAGGGCAGGGACTTCCTATACCGTAATGGAGGGGCCCTATTGATTTCCAAAGGTGTGATCTGGTTGATGCATTGACAGCTGGGCATAAACCCTCCATGTGTTGTATTTTTCCCTTCTTAATAAACAAACAAAGAATGATATAGACAAACACTTTCTGATTTGACAAGAGCGATTGGCTATTCCAGAATCCAGTTTTTGGGAACCCTTCTCTTTGGTTCAAACAATGTTTTTATCATCAAAGCTGTTTGTACAGTATTATAAAACCTGTTTTGATCTTTATTGTACACCTAGTAAGATCATTAAATGGGGGGACAGCAAAGGCTCCTGATGGCCCACGTGTCAACTGAGGGGGGGCTGACATTGTACACATTTGTGCCACCTAAATATCATTAACATCTGTTAAGAGCCAGATCACTGAATTTTTTAATACTAAATTAAATATCCAAACATCCCTGACCCCCGCTGTGATTCTTCTGGGAGTCGCAGTTGGAGAAAGATGGTCAAGAGGAAGAGAATTGGTTTTTATTATCATGGCTATTTTCCGATTATGCATTGCTTCGGCATGGCTAGAAAAGCACCCACCAGTTCTTCAACAATGGTTAACCCTACTGTTAGTAACGTGTAATCTGGAAAAATCCATTTTTTTAAGAAAAGTGACCCATAGCAAAATGAAGAATGTTAGGAGGTGGAGGCCGCTTACAGATTGGACAGAATCCAGGAATTGTGACAGGAATGCACAATGCACTTTGTAGTATCTGGTTTTTGTTTCTTTGTCCTATTTATATTGGTCCCAAAGTCTTATTCTCCACCTATGTCTAGACTATTATGTTAATATGTTATGTTAATAAAGTTTTGTAGAGCGCTCTTTCACCGATTGGTTTCTTGGCGCTAATCCTAGAAGGTGCAGTGAAGGTTGACAGTTCAATTGTAAGCTCAAGTGTTGAGCAATTTTTTAAATCTCAATACGTCAGTACTGGACCTTATTTCCAGGGGGATAGAATTCCACAATTTAGGGGCCAGAATTGCAAACCTGGCTCCTCCTTGTTGCTTTAACTTAAAGGTAGGAGTTGTCAGTAATAGGAGGTGAGTCAAGTGAAGATTCCGTGAGGGAGAGTACCTGGAGATAAGGCTGTCTATAAATCCAGGGCCCTGACCATGCAGTGACTTGAATACCAGGCAGCAGACTTAAACACACAGCATTGAGGAATGGGGAGGCAATGCAATTCTCTGAGATGGGGGGGAAGCATGATTCCACCGTGGTTGCTTGTAAATCAGTCTGGCTGCCTGATTCTGGACTATCTGTAGCCGTTTCATAAGACCGGCTGGTAATCCAAGATAGATTGCGTTAGAGTAGTCAAGGCGCGATAGAATCATAGCCATTACAACCTGTGTCAATGCAGCCTGGGTCAGCCATCTACTTATCTTTCTGATTTTACGCAGCTGATAAGCACAAGAAGAGACAACTGAACCAACATACGCTTTTAAAGACAGGTCATTAGATATCGTAACTCCAAGACTCCAAGGAAGGGATGGGAGGGGGGCCCAGTACTCAAGGCCAGTAGTGCGGGCACCAGAAATTCTGGCTGCCACCCATCAAGACTAATTCCGTCTTTCATGGGTTTAATTTTAAATGGTTGCGGTCCATCCAATTACAGATGAACTGCATGGTCGACTGAAAAACAGAGATTGAGTGAGGCGAATTATCAATGGTAAAAAGCAGTTGTAGATCATCTGCGGAGATGAAGGTAAACATTTTCCTTTCATTCAACAACCTAATCAATGGAAGGAGGTGCAGGTTAAATAAATGTGGGGAGACCTCTGAGCCCTGTGGCACTCACGCATAATTTCTTTCTTGGGAGCCATGAACTGGGCCAGGCAAACTGCCTGGAAAGGATCTTCCAGGAAAGAAGATATCCACCTTAGTACTGCCCCCTGAATGTCTGCTTCCTTGTATGGTCCACCAGGATACCATAGTTGACAGTGTCAAAAGCTGCTGATAAATCCAGCAGCACCAGGGCCTGAGGAATACCTTTTTCAGCTTTCTCCTGTAGGGAGTCTAGAACTGTAGTGATTACTGTCTCCGTGGATTGGGCAGGGCGAAAGCCCGCATGATGTAGATCAAGATAATTGGTCTGTTCCAGAAAGTTGGACAGACATTTTGTCACATGAGCCTCCAACACCTTAGCCAGGTACGGGAGCAAAGAAATGGGTCGGTAGTTTGATAAACTCTGGGGGTCAGCCCCCTGTTTTTTTTAAGAGGGCGATCACAGCAGCCTCTTTGAAGAATTTGGGTACACAGCCCTGGGATAAAGAATAATTAAGCAGGGCAAGGGCAGGATCCGGTAGTGTAGTAAAGACTTCCTTTAAAACATGTGGGAGACAGCAATCCATAGGAGAACCAGAGCTGACTTTGAGCAAAAGGCTATGAAAGATATTGGTGTCAATAGAAGGAAAAGTTTCAAGGGAATATACATTTTTATATGTAGTGGGTGAGACTTCCTGAGCGCTATGAGTGGGAATACTGGCTTTGATAAGGGAGATTTTCTCAATGAAGAAATCATTCAGTTGATCGTATAGAGCTTGCAAAGGGGAGGGTTTGCTTAGGACTCTATCTGGATTTGACAATTTCTCTATGATATTGAATATTTCCTTAGATTGATTGGTGGAGGTAAGGATTCTAGAGGAAAGTGGGCGGCTTTAGCATTCAGAATGAATATTCCCTCATGGCCGTTGAGTAGGTTAATGTGTCTTTTTGTGAGTATTTCAGTCTCCACTTCCTTTCCAATTGTCGGAGAGCAAGTTTTTGAGATTTTAATTCAGGGAAGAACCACCTCTGAGCCTCAAGACGGCGAGTTAATCTCAGTTTTGTCAATAGTGCATGTTCATTACTGGCTTCCAGTAACCATGTTGAGATATTTTCCTCCTGGTTGTTAACATCGGAAATATATTTTGGTATAGTATTTGCCAGTGTAATACTAAAGTTGTTTTTATCAATAGCGTTCTATTTGCATACCCAACCGCCCCCTTTAGTAAGAGTTTTATTCCCGGTGCGGTACACTACCGTGAATTAGTATGGGGTCGAAACTTCGACAATCATATCTTTCAAGCAAAAATGACAGAGATGTATTATCTGCATTTACAGTATTGCTATGTTTACTGTGTACTAATTTGCCTTCATATGGCTGGACAGGCTTCATCTTGAATTTGATGTATATTTTGCACATTGCCTCTCCTTCCTGACAACCCTCACAAGCACACATTCCCTCCTGAGCACTTTCCCCCATCTCTGAGCACCGTGTTTACCAAATATATAGACAAACATGCTTCTACAATTGATTTGAAAATAAATCGTAATTATTTTTGATGTGTCATGGTGATGTTTGAATGATTTAATTCTGTGTTACGCATAATTTATTTCTACTGTGATCATTTCGCACTGTATTGTACTTTACCCGGGTCCAGTAGTATTTCGATTTACCCCATTGCTATATATCACACTCAGGTGAGCAAACATCTGGTGCCCAGAATTATGGGATTGGTAGTCTATGTATTAGCCATGTGGGTTGCCGTGATCGCACACAACCAAATATAATTCTCATTCTAGTGCGATTCACAACAAAGTCATTCTCAATTACTTTGACCACTGTTGCTCCACAAATTGCTTCCCAAATAAGCACACTGCAGGCCCGCTCCCACCTCGCGTTGGTGCCACATTACAGCCAGATGAGCCGTATTAATGCAGTCAAAAAAGTCTACCCACAAGCGAAGTGCACTCTCAATCAGGCATTTACTTGCAGAGGACAGCTTCAGTAGATCGAATATGAACAGTAGTAAAATGCTGACGCGTTTTGGACTTCACTTGTTATGTCAAAGGCAAACTGCACAAGAACGGCAACATTGCTTCCAAATCATCCTTATTTTAAACAGTTATCACACTCAGGTGAGCAAACAGCTAGTGCCAAGAATTATGGAATTGGTAGTCCATGTATTCGCCATGCGGGTCCCCATGATCGTACAGAACCAAAAATAATGTACCTGCTAGTGTGAATCACAACAAAGTCATTTTCAATTGCATTGACCCCTGTTGCTCCACAAATTCCTGCCCGAATAAGCATGTTGTAGATCTGCTTCCATCCCAATAATGCCACTTCACGGCCAGGCGAGCCATAGTAATGCTGTCAAAAGAGGTTACCCAAAAGCGAAATGCAACCTCAATCAGGCATTTATTAGCAGAGGACAGCGTCAGTAGACTGCACATGAGCTGAAGTCAAATGCTGGCGCATTTATGTCTATATATAATGGGAGTACATAGAACATATTGCGGGGTGTCATCCAATAGTTACTCTTTAGGAATTAAAGCTCCAGTACTCTAAAATAACACTTTTACAGTAAAAAGCTAAATTTCCAAAGTATGCTTTCCTCCAATATTGTGAGATGTACATAATTTGGTTAAAACTTGGCTCAATATTAAATCGAGAAAATAAATTATATACCATAAAAAACCGTAAGCCTGTCTTGAAATACGATGCAACCTTGTAGGTAAGTCTAAACTTCAAATTCATACCTTCTTCCCTCCCTTTGACCAACACTTGCCATCTCCACCCACATTATAATAGCAATTAAATTCAATTAAATAAAGACTTGCAAAATGAGCCAGGATGTTTTGATACACTTCGTTCCCTGTATCTCACCAGAGCATTGCTGCAATGTTCTTTTTCCTACGTGGTCTATTTTATTCAACTGCGTTTTTCCTGAATGGAGAAGTACCCTGCCTGGAGTCATTCTCCAGCACGCTTCCCCAGCTCATCAGAAGAGGGATCATAGTAGTGCTGTTTTCTGACTTATTGGGGCCTCTCCTATTCAGTGAGTTGCTGAAATTCACTCCAATATCTACACCCACTGTTCACCATTCTCTGACACTATAATCGTCTCACCAGATTTTCACCTGCCTTGGTTGAGCATCTTTAGACAAGGTGAACAAAGTAAGAAAACAAAAACTGCCGTAACACATTTCCACAACACGGAAATTTCTCTTCTTGATGCACCTGCCTTGAAACACCACTTCCCTTCGGTTTTTGCATCACAACAACACTCACCATCATGGCGTATGTGGCTTGAGCACCAGCAAGCGCTGGTGAACAGCAGTGGGTGTGGACGAGTACTACCGGAAAGCAACTGGGAGAGGCACAGTGCAAGACTTTTGCTCCAGGATCATCTTTAAGATTCGAGGGGCAAATTAGCAAGAACCTCGTTAAAATTATCGCCATTTTCTAAAACGGCGATAATGGGCTTGCTAATATGCCTTCCAATAGAAGCCCAGGTTAGATGTCCTGCACATCTAACCTGGGCTTCTACTGGAATTTTATAACGCATATTAGCAGTTTCCTGCCGCTAAATCGGCGATAATTTTAACGAGGTTCTTGCTAATATGCCCCCAAGTGTGCTGGAAAGGAATGGAAAGCCTGTTGTTCTAAACTTTGGATGCACCATACAGCACCTGGTCCGTCGCAGGATAAAGTCTGAACGAGGACTAGTGAGTTACAGGGCTGCTCTAGCTTATATTCCACCAGCGGGCAATTGAACTTGGTCAGTCAACTAGGCTGGGTTAACGTTTTCCCTCCTGAAATAAGAGTTCTGAGAAAGTCCTCTGCCCTCTCCCCAAAGTGCTGTACAGGAGCCTTTGCTTAGTTGAAGAAGCCAGGTATATCTTCCAATTGGCTGCCCTCTCAAGGGAAAAAAGCGGCCTGATTTAGATTTTAGCAGACTGGTTACTCCGTCACAGCAGTGATGGATATCCCATCCACCAAAATATAAATCCCATTATATCCCATGGGATTTATATTTCAGTGTACTGGATATCCATCAGCGTTGCGACAGAATCATCCATCCTCCAAGATCTAAATAAGGTCCGATGTGTATTCCCAGCCAGAAAGTCCTTAAACAAAGGATAACAGGTAAGGAGTGTAGGCTGGAATTGTTCTCTCTGGGTTGCACTCTTCCTAAATCTTACACACTTTATTGTTACACCAAGGTAAATGCTTATGACCAGCTATTGGTAACTCTTACAACACATGCACAGTAGTGTTTGTGAAACATTTACTGTGCACATTTGTTGCAATGTTTACGAAGGGTTATGGCAGAACTGACTGACCATAATGTACAGAAGCAGTATATTTACTCAAAAAATATTCACAATGGGGCCGCCGTCTGTTCCAAGCCTCTGGACTTAATTTACATGTTGACTCGAACAGGCAACTCCCCTGGATGTCACAAGGTATCCTGAAAAGTTGAATAAGCTGCCATCAGCCAGGGATCATGCGATGGATGCAGAAAGGCAGCTACCACCTTCAGAGTATGGGGTGAGAAGACTAATTTATGGTCTGCCTTCTCAGGGGTCGCCTAAGAGATGACACTAAGAAACATGCACCAAATTCCAGTTTCAGGAGTTCCTAGGGACTAGGAGTCAAACAACGTATAACAAACAATGCAGGGACACTTCTAGGTTAAAGGAAAACAGGGCAGGGGTGGTACTGCTTTATTACGCACAGGGACCTGTGTCCTTGCAATTACTCTTTTAGAATCCTCCTACTGATTTTTGTCTTAAAGTCCCATTAAGGCCAGATACCATACCTTTCAATGCATCCTCGCTTACCCCAATGCTACAATAAAAATCCCAGGGTTGTCACTACCAGTCAACATGGACTTTTGACTGTTCTAATGTATAGATTAATTGTAATATCTTAAACTTCTTAATTTTAACTTCCTTTGCCACGAGGGGCTGGAATTAAAGATCACGCCGGATAAAATCTGATCCGTCAGGGATCAGAAATGATCAAGTGTGAAAATAATTACCTAGTATGAGTTTAGCACCACAAAATGGGGGCATAACTTGCATATCGACCATGTATTCTCCCCAGGTATATATTGGCAGGTTTCAACTGCTGATTTGTTCCTGGGCAAAAACGTAGTGGTATAGATTTAATCTCACACTCTATTTCAGAGTGTGGTAAATTCCTCCCACTCATAAATCAAACCCCTGTGCTAACAGGGCCTTGTGCAAGGGTCAGAATTATGTGGCCCTCTGGCAATCAGGGGTTTGCGTAGACAAGACACACTCATCCAAACTTTCCATGCAAATATCTTAAATTATTCAATTTTCTGGGATTATATAAAATAGATCAGAAGCTCCTTCTATAGAGTATAACACATATTTCCCATTAGGCCATGAATGCCAATAATGTGCATGAAAATGTCAATGTTAAGTGAGATAAGCCACACACACACACATACACACACACACATGCATAGCAAAAACACAGTTGCTGTTATACATGTGTCATTGCACGTTGAACTATGCTTTCTGTTATAAGATACATTCTTATGGATAGAAACATTTATATTATACCACAAGAGACAAGTGCATATCAGACAATGCCATAATTGCTGCTTCTATATCCTTATAGGTGCAAATAAGGAAGAGTTTATGCCTGTTACTAAAACTCCAAGATATGTCTTGAAAAAATGTACATACTTCTCCAGAAGATAACGGTGCACTTCATACCATTTGAAGTATTCTGTACTTATTAGGGAGTGGATCAGGTGCATATTCAAACTTTCTCCCATCCCTCCCCCTCTGACTCATCCTAAACATTTCTGACTATTATGAGATCTTGCGTGTCCTGAGGCGGAAAGCCGGGACTTTTGCTTCTCATTTTAAAAAAACCTGATATTGTGTGTGATTGATTTTTGTGTTTTTAAACTCACTCACTCTCACCTGGGCACTGTAGAGCAGCGCTTGGCTCGGGCAGCAGCCCTCAGCGCTTCCACGCTGTCTCGACCCCCTTCTACGCCCACAACAAACTCGGCACCGCGTCGACGGTGGCCACGCCCCCTTTAGGCCACGCCCCCTTAGGATTCGCCCCCCAAGGACATGCCCCTTCTAAACATCACCTTTAAAATGCGCCTGGCCAGGAAGCGCAGCGGACGAGCGCAGCGGGAGCGCCGTTTGCGCGCCGAAGGCGCGCCTAAGGCAAGCCCGTCTGCGCCCGTCCGCGCACGAACGGGCCCAGGGCCTGAACCTATGCCGGGGCCAGCTCCCAACAGGGTAAGCTACTCCCGCCGGGACCTCTTAAGCCTCAGACCCACCAAGAATACTAGGTGCCACTATCTCCATGATCTAGATGGACCCTTCAGCAGCTGTGTACTTTGCCACCCAGCCCAGCTACACCTTGCTGATCCACCCTCCGCACTGCCCGGCCTTAAACTAGCCGCATTGAATTGTAGATCACTCCCCATGCACGCTCTGCTCATCAATCACTTACTTGTTGACCACGACCTCGACATTCTATTCCTTACGGAAACGTGGCTCACTGTTCACTCAGACTCGGATGTGGTCTTAGCCTTACCCCCAGGCTTCCTCATCCAGTCCCAACCACGTCCCTCCGGCAGAGGAGGCGGACTTGCTATCCTCCACCGGGATCACTTTTCCTGTAGAATTAATGATGCCCACATCTCGGACTCTGAAAGCAGCCACTTTTCCATACAACTAGCTCCGACAAGCTCGCTGTCAGGCCTCCTAGTATACCGCCCCCCTGGTCACTTTGGCCCCTTTGCTAGTGCTCTCCTGGAATCAATATCTTCACTGGCCCATTCCACCTCCTACTTTACCATACTAGGAGACCTTAACATTCATTTCGACGACCCCCTAGACATAGCGGCCGTCGATTTGATTCTAGATCTGGCGGCCTACGGTCTCCAACTGACCAACTCTGGAGCCACCCACATCAAGGGTCACCTACTTGACCCAGTCTTTACCAACGTCCACTCCCTCCAAACCAAAGTGTCCCTTCCCCTCCCTTGGACGGACCACTTTTTGGTCCCTCTCTTTCTACCAGGAGTCTTCAGGAAGCCCCACAAGCCCACCACTTACATCAGGGACAGGGCATGTTCCAGACTCTCCACGGAGGACTGGACCAGAGTCTTGAACTCTACGACCCCGACTCCTTCAGAGGACCCTGTCATTGCGGACAGAAACTTCAGGGAGTGGATCACCACCTCCCTTGATTCCATCCTCCCTATAAAATCTCGTGAGGATAAAAACGGGAAGACAGGATCAGCCCCCTGGTTCAGCCCGGAACTTAGAACTCTCCGCAAAGAATGCAAAAAAGCGGAACGACTGTGGAGGAAAGACTGGCTCCACTCCAGTAAGGATGCCTACCGTAGTTCGGTGAGAACCTATAAGATCACCCTTAAAATCACTAAAACTTCATACTACCATGATAGAATAAAAAAGGCCACTAACTCAGCAAGAGAGTCCTACCTCATAGCCAAAGAGCTCCTGAAAATACCAGCTCCCCCCTCCTCCAACAGGTCCCCTTCAGGCAGAAGCGATGAACTGGCAACCTACTTCGACTCTAAAATCTCCGGTATCCTAGCCTCACTCCCCCCTCCCAGCCAGTCAAATCACGGCAACATGGATGCGTCCGTGACCCACACAGGAAACATCCCTTATCCACAGCTGACGGCGTTCAGAACGGTATCTCTGGACGAAGTGGGAAAGACCTGGCCAGGATGAAAAGCGGCTCCCCCGGCGACCCCGCCCCCATGAGATTCCTGAAAACAGTGGCCCCTGCTATCTTGGCCCCTATCACAGAGCTGATTAACATCTCGCTGTCCAAAGGCTCTGTCCCACCGAGCTGGAAGGGTGCAGTAGTCAAAGCACTCCTTAAAAAACCTCAACTGGACCCCTCTGATCTGGCAAACTACAGGCCAATCTCGCTCCTCCCCGGCATTAGCAAAATGGCCGAAAAACTGGTCAATGTCCAATTGTCCCAGTTTCTTGAATCCAATAACCTCCTGCGTCGGTCCCAGACTGGGTTTCGTCCTGGCCACGGCACGGATACCGCCCTCCTCGCAGTCATCGAGGAGGCAAGGTGCATTTTAGATTCAGGAGGATCAGTGGCAGTGATCCTCCTGGACCTTAGTGCAGCCTTTGATACGGTGAACCACCGTGTCCTGATCCGTCGGCTGGCCAGGGCAGGACTCGGGGGCACCGCGCTTGCCTGGATAGAGTCCTTCCTATCTGGCCGCTCGTTCCAGGTTTGGGACGGCAACTCCCGCTCAGCCCTACTCCCTCTTTCTAGCGGAGTCCCCCAGGGGTCTTCGCCAAGCCCCACTCTCTTTAACGCCTACATGGCCCCGCTGGAGGATGTAGTTGCCCCATTCGGGATCAAGATAGTGAGCTACGCGGACGACACGCAATTGGTCGTCTCACTCTCACATCTTGACCACCGTCCAGACAATCTGTTGAACTGCCTCCAGAAAATCCATCACTGGATGAGTGATTCATCACTCAAGCTCAACGGTTCTAAAACCGAAGTCATGCTTATGGGCAAGAAATGGGCGACTATTCCTCCTTCGGTCTGGCCTGATGTTTTTGGCGAGATACCCACCCCGAAGAAGGAAATTAAGACTCTAGGAGTCTGGCTCGAACCCGAACTAACCATGAAGACCCAGGCAGCCAAAACAGCAGGAACCTGCTTCGGACTCATGCGCTCCATCCGGAAGATCCTTCCACTACTCCCCCCTCCATCGAGGAAGCTTCTGGTCCAAGGCTTGATCCTCTCGCGTCTGGACTACAGTAATGCTGTCTATCTAGGAGCCCCCGAATCTACCCTGGTAAAACTTCAGCGCACTCAAAACGCGGCTGCTCGGCTACTAATGAACCTTCCCAACAGAACCTCTGCTAGGCCAGCGCTCAAGGCCCTACACTGGCTCCCAATGCGACAGAGGATAGAATTTAAGGCCATGTGTATCGCCCACAAACTCCTCAACGGCTTAGGCCCTTCGATCCTGAGCGACATGGTCACTCCTTACAAAGCCCCCAGATCCCTGCGCTCGGACAATGAGCGTCTGGCCAACGTCCCAAAATTTAGGAAGGTTCGCACTGGCGGTCGACGCTTCACAGTGAAAGCATCCTCAGGCTGGAACTCGCTCCCACGGAGCTTGCGGTTGGAACCCTGCCACCTTCTTTTCCGCAAAAAATTAAAAACCCTCTTGTTCCCCAAATAGGACCTCCTTCCCCCCTCGGTCATCACAAGTCTTCACAGCGCGGGGATGCCTCCGGGTCACCATGCGCTCTATAAATCGTTAAAATAAATAAATAAATAAATCCCCAAACCGTCTTCTGGAACTTTCCCTTCCTTTCTTTTACCCATGTCGCTCAACTAACAGGCTCACACGACCTCTACTTAGAAAAAAACACAACTTTCTTCTTCCCCTTTCAAATCCTCTCCCATCATTCTATGCCTACTCTAAACTCTACTAAACACACAAAAAATCAAGAGCACAAACCTAACACAACTAATGCACAAAGCAAAAAAAATATATCTATAACTATAAACCTCTAACCTTGGGCTCCAGAGGAGCATACTTGTCACCGTAAAGAGCTTCATGGCCTCGTCATGGGTAGTAAGTGCTATGACTCCGAATGAATATGGAGCCGGCCTCAAATCGGCCAAGTAAGTATACATCAGTTAGCATTAAATTAAATGTTACTTGAAAAAAAACATAACATTCTACGCTTGTACTTCACTATTTTGCTGTGCTAGGCACCAATACCTCTCAAAATCTCTTTTAGTCCATGTACACTGGGTGAATTTACACTGTGATAGACAGGTCAAGCATCACAACAATGCTTCCAGGGCTTCACCAATTTAAAACAGCTCAAGTCCTTCTTAAAATATGCATCCTTGAAACCGGTCCCTTAATACTGTGGAAGAGGAGACATTCGATAGAAATCTCTCACTAGTATTTTATTCAAGGAAATAGGAGCCCACATGTCTAACGATAAAATGCTGCCATTTTGTTCATTGCCATGTTGGTTCGCTGTTGAACTGTGCTTATCCTTTGCTCGCAATGCCATCCAGCCACTGACGTAATTCATTTCCCAGTTCCCGCTTTTGGCCCCGCGTTCCAGTGTCCTTAATGTACAGGAGGGCGATTCATAAATGCAGCATTACTTCCGTTCAGCTGTTAAAAGATTGTTCGTGCAGCTAAGAAATGTCACTTGCTACAATCGTTCCATAGATATATAGTTTTTGTGTTGCTCAGCTTGTTAAAGGAGTCGTTTCTCCCACATTAATTGAAGTGGAGAAAATGACCGGAGTGTAGTTTGAATTCCGTCTTTTAGAGTTCAGTCAGAAAGAAGATGGTGTTACTGTTTGCGTGACTTTCACGATGATGTCACTGAGATATTATCTTGTCATGATGTGGGCCTTCCGTTGATTTAGTGTTATTTCTCATGGTATTACGATTGGCATTAATTTCAAGAAATGTCTATGGGTGTTCATTACATAATGTGCCAGTTTAGTTTTCCTGTACTGCTGCCCTCATGTTTTAAAATGGGCTTCATCGTAGGCATAGAAACATGCCATGGTGATGTAAATATTTTTAAGATGTGCGTACAATCAGATAAAAAGCCTTTAACACAGATTCTCTTACAGAAGCTGATGTCAGATGTATGTGTTCTAATATACTCCATAGCGTCTGAGTTTAAATAGCCCTAACGTTTCGCGCTTCAGAAGACAGTTAATATGGATTTCAGCAGTGTTTTCAAGCAATTTTCAGTGATACCAAAGGAATTCTGCATCACCGTTTGCAGCAACCAAGTAGGTCATAAATTACATTTCCACAGAGTGGTACCAGGGCCGGCCTTAGGCATGTGCAAGCTGTGCACCTGCACAGGGCCACCACGCCAATATATATCCTTAATATAACAATCCTCTGAGGATGGATACATATTTGCGTGGCGGCCCCTGTGGCAGGTATTTGGTGGCCACTGCCCCACTTCCAAACACCCTGACCCCCTTCCTGAGCTCCGGGGGGCTCCGACCCACCCGGACCCCTCTTCCGGGGGCCCCCTACGTACGCTCCCTGCCCAGGGCCGCCATGAGCCTAGAGCCGCCCCTGGTGATACGAATAAAATATAATTTTTGCACAGTTCAATAGGTACAAAACTAGTTTCCACACTGGGCAGTTCATATGAACAATGATGCAAAATTGAAAAAAACAAAGCTAAAAAATATTGGGGCATGTTACCAGTGAAGTGGCGGAGAGAGGCGTTAAGCTTCTTGGCTTAACACCTCTCTCCACCACTTCGGAGACACCAGGCTGCACCATATTAACAAGGATATGGTGCAGCCTGGCGTTTCCCCATGCGATGGCGCTAAGTTACTCAACTTAGCGCCAGCGCAGGCACCCTTGCACCAGAGTGCAAGGGTGTCTGCGAGCAGGGAGGTTTGTTTATGTGTAGGAAGGAGTTCCTTCCTGCACATAAACAAACATAAAATGACATTTTGTAACTTTCATGTGTGCTGCTTCGTGCAGCACACATGGAAGTTACAAAATGGCATTTTGAAAAACGATTTGTTCAAGTACAGGAAGGGACACCTTCCTGTACATGAAAAAAACAATGGCATTTTGCTTTTTCCATGTGTGGTGCACAAGGCAGCACACATGGAAAAAAGCAAAAACAGGGAGAAATAAAGCATTTCTCCTCGTTTCGCCACCTTAAGACCAGGATTTTTTTGGTCTTACGTTTGGCGCTGCCACCTATTATCGCCAAACTTGATAATAGGTGGCAGCGTCGACTTCAATGGTTGTTGCGGTGGAACACCCACCGCAACACCCACTGCACGCCTCTTTCACGCTAAGTTTAGCATGAAAGGGGTCCTATTATCATGGCAGCCTTATGCCACTTAACATGGCTTTAAGCCACGTTAAGTGGCTTAACGCTGCCTTGATAATAGGGCACTGACCCTATCGCCACCTCAACGTCACAAAAAGTGAAGTTGTGGTGGTGATAGGGCCTTGATAATATGCCCCATTGTATTTAGTAAGAGGAGAAAAATAGGAACAGAAAACAACGACACAGGACGTAATTGGAAGGGATTTAACAAACAAGGGGTAGCAACACATATTTGGGAAGTATTACTGAAGGGTATCAAGGAATCCGATGAAGTAGGAGAAAAAGGGATGGAGAAACAATGTTTTCACTGGAGAGTATAGCCTACAAACGTGGCACTTATGGGGAACACTAACCAGATTTCCATAGTCTTTGTATAATAAAAAGAAAAAATAATGGTGTGATAATCACAATCCAGCCAACCAGAGTGACTCCAGAATGATGAATATGGAACATGCTCAGAAAGGAGTGGCAACAGGACCAGCCTTTAGCAAGTGCCAGCTGGGCATACTCTTAGAGCCCCAATCTTCAAAAGGGCAGCAGAGTTGTCTGCAGCAGTTTCCCTCCGACATGGTTCCAAAGAAGGTGTGTTTAAACACTATTTCTAATGGTTGCTGGCACCCAATTCTGCATTTTGTCTGTTCTTTTAATGGTGCTCTTTAATTCCCCTCCCTTTTCACCTTTCTCCGATTGTTCCCAAATTTGTGACACACAGGCATTTAAAGAGGACAAATAGTAGGGGTTTGCCACATTTGATTTTACCCAGAGTGCAATCTGAGCAAAGGCTGGCTCTGAATGTCAAAGCATACATCACGAAAAGGTGAGCAGTGAGGACTGGGTGCGCACAGGAGGGAGTAGATGCGATACAGCAGACTAGATACTAAAAAGCGACACAGATTTTTAGGTGTACGCAGTCCCACAAATCCCTATCTTATTGCATTTGTATATTTTTTCCTATAGCAGGAAAGTTTTTATAGTCGGTCAAATGTCCGTCGCTCGTGATGATTGAAACCACGTGTATTACTGCGCACCACTTGTTTTGCATAACCGGATGGAAACCATTACTACTCTACTAATTCTTCATAAATCGAAGCCCATTAAACAAGTTGGAACTGTACAAATAGTTGTTTTTTTAATGCTGGACGGAAGGTGTGTGAAAGGGCGATGTTATTCTACTCCACATTAAGATAGTGGCAATTACCAATCATAACATCTTTCTTTTACTATCATTTAGATGTAGAGCTTCAGGGTGCACTATGTCTACGTGGTGGAAGACACACTGGTGACAGAAAGGTGAGCTGCGAATATTCTTTTCAGTCACTCTCTCACTTCCTCTCTCCTTTGATAAACAAATATCATAAACAAATATCGCACAATCTTATCTTCCTTTTTATCTAACAGGTTGTGTTTCACAAATTGGAGCCCCCCCCAACACCTCCAAAGCTCAATGTTTGAAGATTCTCCGATGATGCGTGGCCATCGTAACAACGCATAAGAAGGCTGCTTCGACACATGGAGGACCCTCTTTGAATCACTCCAATGGCATAAGGTGAGCAAAGAAGCTTGTTTCCAAAGCAACAAGAAGTCACCTGTGGGCGGAGAGAGTGGATAGTGTGCAGAAACTTGACTGCGTACGAATGTACAATTACCTCCGGGCGATGGGAGTGGATATGTTGCAACAGTCTGTGTGCACAAGAAAGGGCACTCACCTCCTGACACTGGGAGTCAATGGGGTGCAACAGTCTGGGTACGCAGTAATGAGAACTCACCGCTATGCAGTGGGAGTGCATGGGTATAGTACTCTGGGAGAAAAAGAGCGCACAGACATCTCCTTGCAGTGGAAGTTGATGTAATACAGTATCCTGAGTGTCCAAAGGCATAACTCAGAAAAATACTGTGCAGTTGTATGTATTCTGCTATTACTAACTCTATACTATCTTTCAGATCGCTAAACTTGAGGGTGCACTATGAACCGGCACGTGCTTGGACGCACACTTGAGGTAAAAAGGTGAGCTACGAAGATTTTCTCCAGTATCAACACTAACTCTCCTGCTCCATCTATTACTTTCTCTCTCTAACACTTTCAATGTCGTTTTTTCCCTCTTTCTCTCTCTCCCGCTCTCTCACATTTTTTCTCTTTCTCTTTTCAAGTTATGAACGCTTCTGTCCACACTGCAGATAAATAAATCAATGCTGAATTCAATATTGTCTGCAGTATAGATCCAAAGCCAAATTCAAGTTGTGAGCTCTACTAAAAGCAGTGTTTGCAAAAGGTAAGTAGAGCGGCCTAAATACACAATGCCTCCAATTAAACGCGCTGCAAATAAACAATATTGTCCTGCATAATGACCTGATCTCTCACCTAATTCTGTCTCATCTCTGAATCATTTTAAAGACCTATTGGACCATACTGTAGATCTGACCCAGCAGGCATTTCCCTACAGACACCTCTTCAGCAAAGGCCTACAAGAGGGGTGGGATGTATCAAGCACACTGCACACGTGCGAATAAGCACTATTGCCAAATGTTATGTTAATCTGTGATCTTTGACCTCATTCAGTCACATCTCTGTCTCATTTTAAATACCATCTAGACCATAAGATAGGCCTAAGCCTACAAGCAGCACTGCCCTACAGACTCCTGTTGAGGGTGATTCTGTGGGAGAGGTAGGGTGCACTACCCTCAGTGTGCATGTGAGAAAAAACGATCTTGCCTTTCGTAAAGATGTAATCTCTCACCTCATTCAATCACATCGATCTAATTTTAAAGACTTATTTTCATTTATGTTTTGCAGGTTACCTACGCTCCTACTATTGGAGTCCATCTCACATTTTGTTCATTATACTGTTATGTTAAAGTTACATTTCTATTTATTTATTTTTGTTTTAATAAAAGTTAATTAAATTAAAAAAACTGAGTGTATACGTCTTCTTTTTCTGACAACATTTCAATATTATTTAGTGTGATAATCATATGCTTAGAGAAAATTTTAAAATCAAAAGTAGAAATAATGTTTATAACTAGAAGTATGATACTGAGGCTAACTCTTTACCAGCTCTTTACCATAGTCTGTAGCTGCGATTAACGGTTCCTATGGAAAATATTAAAAAGTCCAGCACACTTGCTGTTTGGATTAGCAGCATTGTGTGGTGAACTTGTGACCTGTGTGCTCAGTTAAGTGTTCCATGAATTGTTACTATGGTAACAGGCAGTAAGCAGTTTGGAGGTAGGGTTGAAAGGTACTGGCTGTACAGAAGCCGTTATATTTACCCAGGATCCTCTACATGACAGAGGGGAAAGCAAACTGAGATGACAGAACACTATGTACATTACGAGCAAAAGAAGTACACAACTCTTCGAATTAACCTCAAGAGAGGGCTCGAGGAATAGCCACTGACTGACAAAACCCCATGTACAATTTGCCTACTCTGTACTCAACAATGGGCAATTCTTTATCGAGCACAATCAGACACTGCTGCTTCACGTTTCACAGTGTGCACTTCACTAAATACTTTGTGGCTATTTAAAAGGAAGACGGGATTGTCAACATTCCAAAACTTAAGGGCATATTTACAAGGACGGCAGCAAACTACAGCTAAAACGGCGATAATGGACTTCAAAATCCTTTGTTGTCTTACCGGAAGATTTTTTCAAGACTGCTGTTTGCTATGGCAGGGTGAGAGCCGAGGCTCCTGCCCTGCCATAGCAAACTTGGTTTGCATTTTGAAAGAGAGACCACGAAAACCTATTCTCTCTTTTAAAATGTAAAGCAGAATGCTTTTCCCACGGGGAGCTGCATATTAGCAGTTCCCCGTGTGGAAAAGTAATGGTGGCTTCCGAAGGATGCAGGGAGATCACTGGCACCGTAGGGACATTGGGTCTCCACCCACAGTACCCAACGTTGAATATACGCCCATGGGATGGGATCCTGAGGAAGAATAAAAATTAGTAGTAGGTGATATTTTTTTACGGTAAAATTAGGAGTCTGTAATGGGTATAGTTACAAGGATAGCGTTAAAATGTTCTGATGTAATGCCTAATATTAAGCCCATTATGGCCGCTTTAACAGCACTTTTCTAATGCTAAAGCGATGATAATTTTAACGCTGTCCTTGTAAATATGCCCCCAATATCGCGAGACATACAGCGATAATTCATGTTTGCAAGTGAAAAGCTTGTTAATATAAGACTGTGGACTCTGGCCTCCCGCGTTCTTGGTCGACAGCAATAATAATCTCCATTTTTAAAAGAGGGAAAAGGGACAATCCCCAATGTTACCGACCGATATCCCTGATCGACGTAACAGTGAAAGTGTTGGGCCGTGTGGTCCTCAATCCCCTCACGGAGTGGGCTGATGCACACCAAATTATTACCGACACGCAATACGGGTTAGGGGAGGGAAGGTCAACAACGGATCAATGCCTGAATCTTTATCTCCTGGTCGCTAAATACACCCTAGCTCGCAATGGGGCAGTATACCTAGGGTTTATGGATCTCTCTGCTGCTTTCAACCATGTTAATAGAGAGAAGTTGTGGGCCCTGTTGATTAGATTAGGGGTTGAACAGGACTTAGTTAATATATTGAAAGCACTGCATTGGAATACCTTTGCTAAAGTGCGCTTCAACTCGGAAGGGGGCACCACATCACCTTTTCCATGTAACAGTGGGGTCAGGCAGGGTTGCATTTTAGCTCCATTTCTGTTCTCGTTATATATTAATAATTTAGATATGGAATTAGGCAAACTAGGAGTAGATTACCCCCAAGTAGGTTCCCGCCCAGTCCCGGTCCTGCTATACACGGATGACGCGGTGCTTTTAGCCCGTACCCCTAAGGGACTCCAGAATTTGATTGACGGGTTTGTCAGCTTTATGAACACGTTAGACTTATCTGCAAACTTGATAAGACCTATGTTATGCTGACAGGGATCAAACCCTGCAAGAAGTTTTCTTACAAGATAGGCACTCGCAGACTAGGGCAGGTGCAGTCCTTTTCCTATCTAGACCTGTTATTTGATGGGTTTTTAAACTTCAAACTTCTAGTGGAAGAGCGACGCTCAAAACTGGTGGCCTCAACCGGGGCGATAATGAACTACGGACGTAGGCTGGGAAGGTGGTCGCTCGAACAAGTTATGAACCTATATAGATCGATTTGTTGCTCTAAAGTGGCATATGGGTTTGAAGTTTGGGGTTTTGCACATACCCAGCAGCTACAGGAAGAGGAAAATAAATATTTTAGAAAGGTACTCAAAACACTGCAAAGTATCCCCGCCTATATTATTCACAAGGAATTGGGAGGGGCATACATTGAGGACCTAATAAAGGTTAGACCTCTTATAGCCTGGCTGAAGATCTGGACTAACAACGAGGCGGATCTAAGCAGACAAATTATTACAGACTGCCTGAAAAGGGACAAAGGAATGAGTATTCCCTGGTTGAAATATGTGAAGGGCACATTTGAGGGAATTGGTTGCAAGAACCTTTTTAGTAAACCCAATGAAATCACCCCCCATAACAAACTGAGAGTCAAATTTTTATTCGGGGAATGGGCAGCCTGACGCAGGGCTACTGTAGAAGAACGTAAATCCACAGTTGGTGCCTATAGATTTTTGAAAACAGCGGAAGGAATAGAACCTTATCTTGCCCTCATGCACAATGCACAGGACAGATTTTTAATGACCCGTTTTAGGATCAACCTTTTACATCACATACAGGCTGATCCACCAGGTTTTACTTCAACGGTTGAGCAGAAGGGTACCTGGGGCTGCGACAATAGGTCTCCGCAGGATACCCTTAATTTTGTACTTTTATGTTCATTTTACACTTTACCTAGGTGTAGTTTTTTAGTAGGAATTTTAAAACAGGCAAAGTTTAAACACGGCAAGATCGCTTTACTGTTTCTGATCCTCACACTCTGTTATGTATTATGAATTTGATCAAGGTTTCTATAAGACTACGGAACTCAAGAGGGTGGTGATGAATGTATTTTTTGTCAATTGTTTAATTACTGGCATATGAATTAAATTTTATGGATTTTAACAGTTTATCAGGTACTTTTATGGTATTTTTTTAAATACCGAATAAAGATCTATTGATTGATTGACTGTGGACTTAACATATCAATCCACCTCGCATATTAAACATGCTTAAGTCTACTTCAGAACAGATGTTAGGATCCAACATAAACCGCAATTACCAAGAGTTTTGCTATCGGTCCTCAAATCCAGGGCCGCCTTGTAAATACAACGCTGTTGTCACCCCAAGACAATTTAGTGACTTTTTGTGGTTCACCCTGACAGGCATTGTGGCTGTTGCTTGAGAAGGGCTCACACCCCACTCAACCAGCAACTCAATTTCTCACATTTACCTACTGTAAAAATACTAAATTCTTAGATCTTTTAATTTGCTATAGATTATAGACAGATTACTGCATCATGGAAAGAGTCTTCCACTTAACAATTTCATCTTGGTGGAATCATATCTGTTACAACCATACAATAGATATCATTTCTGCTGTGAATACTCAGACTAAGATTAAGTTAGATTTATTATGGTTAACATTTACTTCTTATTTATCTAAAGTCATTTTTTAACTCTCCTTTGTTCTTTCCTCTCCACCTATCACAATTTTATATTCGCATCAAATGAGCTAATATTTCATAATAATTATCTTATCTTTTATATCCTGTTATTTAATGCGTTTATTATGACAATTTTTGATTTATTCTTTTATATTGTATTGACTGTACAACTGTTTTTTTAACCTCAATAAAATTGCATTAAACTGAAGAAAAAAACCTCCTTCACACAAAAGATTCTATTTCCTCTGGTATTTGTATGATTAATGTATGCATCAGTTTTCACAAATATAGGCCTGATTCATATTTTGGCAGACGGGTTACTCCATCACAACTGTGACGGATATCCTGTCTGTCAAAATATAAATCCTATGGGATTTATATTTCAGTGGACAGGATATCGTTCACCGTTGTGACAGAGTAACCTGTACGCCGAAGTCTAAATCAGGCCCTCATTCTGCCCAACAACGGTCTATTTAGCTTTCTTTCAATATTAGAATTTTTCCCTTGCATATAAACTGTGCAGGTTTTTCTTTCTTGTGCAGCATAAGCGCATTCTTCTTCCAAAAGAGTATTTTTCTGCTGCCTTTGCTAATTGTAGGGCTAATTTCAGGGCTTTCTTCCACACAACTCTTTCGGTTAGGTTATTCTACGATTCTTTGCCTTGTTTGACAAGAGAACCTATTGGTTAGACGACATTGATCATTCCAGAGACCAAATCCATGGAGGCCCAGGAGGATGAAAACCATGCTTTTTCTGATAAGTCTGAATCTGCATTTGTGTCATAGAGGTCACAGCAGGTGAGTGCTGCTGACTGTAAGTGATAGAAGAAAGGGGACAACATTGGTTGAAGAAAGTCTCATTTAGCCATCACTTAAACTTACTGTTTGATTATAGTTTTAGATGAACTTAACTAACACACAAATCTGGTACAGAGAATAGACCCATTACAATGACAAAACGTCTAATGTGAGCATTGGTAGTAGGGAGCAATGAGCACTTTCCTAAGTTCAGACATAGTATGGCTGCCCCAAGGAGTGAGGGTGCAGCAACAATAAAACAGGGAGAAATATAGCCAGGACCGGATAGAAGCAGCTGGGACTGCCCATTTTGTCATGATCAATATTCTGAACTGAATTTCTTCCAGGCAGGGATTGGGCACCCCCTTGACAATGGCTGTGGTTAGCTCTTGCTGGAAAACAAATACCAGTGCAGCACCAATAGGAAGCCATGAATCAGTCACGGGGTTACTCACTTAAGGCCATGAAGCACCTATTATGCAGAATCTCTATCCACTCAGCAGATGCAAAGTGTACCTCCATCCTGTAGACTTTCTATGCCTCTCCTCTAAGGAGGTATATGAGCGATTCAAGAAATGCACATTTCACACTGAGGGGTGTGCTGTGTCCTGTCTGCACCACCTGAACACTAGAGTTCCTTTAGAAGTTCATATGCTCAGATCCAATATTCAACCAGGCTTAAAGCCTGCACCATAGCCTGGGCGAACAATTGAGGGGTATGACACACCTAATTTCGGTAAGAGGGACTCTGGTACATGGGTAAAACCTCCACTGTATTCCAGAACGTGTTTCTCAATGGATGGTGCATTATTATGGGACCACCAGGTGCTGTTGCGACACGGCCTAATGGCATGCTGGTGCTGTTTGAATCCACTCTGGAAAAACAACTAATTTTTGCATACATACCATTCTGAAGGTGTTATCTTTAAGACACTCGCCAAAGGTGAAAAACTCACACCAGACAATGTGGCAGTCTTGCATTAAGGAAGTAATATTTCACTGATTGAAGATAAAAGGAGCAGAAGTTTACTTTACAGTGAAAGTAGCAGAGTTTACAAAATAGATCTGATGGAATAAATCCCCCGTGTTAGAGGCAAGTTTGGAGTCTGCAACTAGTTTGAGGATTTATCTCCTCATGTACTAAGGACTGTGCCAGGGAAGATTAATGAGGAGGCAGTAAGGTACTGATAGTCTAACTGTATAAGTAAAGGATGATTAAGCAAATAGAAGATTCAGGGCCTCATTACAATGTTGGTTGGAGCTGCCTCCGACCGACAACATCATGGAAGCAGGACCGACCGCCTAATTACGATGCAACCGCAAATGGTGCGGTTGCATATTCCTATTTCCCTATGGGAGCTTGTGTTACGGCTGTAAATTGGCCATAACACAAGCTCCCATAGGTAAATGGTAGATTGTGTTAGTCCCTTTACCCTGTGGCAGGCACCTCAATCAGAGGCTGTAAACATAAAGGGGCCCTGCTAAGGGCCCCCAAGCACGCTTCCTGACAATCTTTCCATGTTAGAAAGCCTGGCATGGAAAGCCTGTTGAAAACCGTGCATCATAATCCAGATGGCGTAAAAGCCGTCCATATGGATTACGGGCCGGCATCCGACTGGTCGACGGGCTCCTTGAGCCCGTCAGGATCCAGTCAGAATGACCGGCTGGTTTCAATTCTGATCGGCTGTATTGTAATCAGCAGGTCGTAATTGAAACTGAACATGTCGGTAAATAATTAATTCAAAACATCACAGATCATTAATCATAATTCAAACATTTTGGATCAATTAGATCCGAAATGCAAATCATTTACATAGCATGTAAAATTGTGTAATCGTATCTTAATCACATATTCCACTTCTTGACTAAGGGGCTGCTTTAGAATTTTGGTGGGCAGGGTACTCCATCACATCAGCAACAGAGTACCCTATCTGCCAAACTCTTGGTCCAACTGCCCAATTTTGAGCCATAAACATCTTTCTCTGGTGGCCCCAGAGAGCGCGGGACATGAGAAGTAAGCTATCTGACTGTCCCCCCTATTTTGAGTCTGAGGACGATTGGCTTGCATTTACTGTCCAACACCGCCAGGTGACATGCAGTAAAAAATAAAAATATATATTAAAAACATAAAAATAAATAAATGACTCCTACACCATGAATGAAAACTCCCTTGGTGTTGGGGCCATTAAATTGTACTTTTCAAAAAAGCATGCATATCTGGAAGTTTTTTGGGGAGAAAGGTAAAAACTTGTAAACGTTTTGAATAAGCGTCCATCACCAATATCAGATGCACACCAAACTTTTAAATAATTTGACTAAATCTTAATGACGGTGTTTGAGTTAATCCATAGATTTCACCGAAGGGCCAGCGGTCAACTCTGAATTTGATGGACAGAATAAAGGAAAGATGGGGATGTAGAGTTCTCTGTCACACTAACTTTCTTTACTCTATCTGCCAAACTTTAGATCAAACCCTAAGGGCTTCATTTATGCAAAGTGACGCATCGCTGTGTGAAAACAGAGATGCGTCACATTTCATGCGCCCTCTTGCGACATGCTGGGTGCGTCACATTTACAGTATGATGCATCATGTCGCAAGGAGTTACAGATACTTCAGTATTTCTGACATATCTATAGGCGCAAAAATGACGCATTGCTGGAGTGTGTCATGAAAGTGACGCAACTCCAGCAATTGGTCATTTCACATGGGCAAGTCCCATGTCAAATGCGCCTGCGTCAGTCTTACGCCTGCTTTGAGGCAGGAGAAAGATATTGAAACATTTGCGCCCTAGAAATGACGCAGTAAAATCTCATAGATTTCACTGCGTCACTTCTATGATACTTACTTGCGCCGGAAAGCCCCCGCATACATTATACCTGGCGCAGGTATAATGTGGTGCAGGGGTTTACAAAGTAACGCATCTACCTAGATGTGTCACTTTGTAAATATGACGTAACATGACGTATTTTTTTACGCCGCTGGTGCGTCACAAAAAATGATGCACATGCAGCGCAAAAGTGACGCAAGGGCTCATAAATCAGCCCCTAAATATTTACATTGAATTTTTAAATGCTTAAAACACTGAAGGGGTTGGTGGTGTTACTCAGAGAATGTAATTTCTAGCGCAGGATCATTTCTCCTCTACCTAAACCAAGTTTAATGCTAGTTAATATATTTAACACTGAAAAATTTACATCTTGTTTGTCATCTGTTAAAGTGCATAAACTCAACCAAACCATAAATATGTTATATTTGATGGTTTGGGAGTACAGTCTTTTATCCCACTGGCTCGGAATAATGCTGCCTCCATGACTAAATGAATTACAAGTTAAGCTGTAAAACGTGTGTCAATTTGGTTCATATCACCAAGAATTATGAAGGTACCTAAGCCCACATTTAGGGGAAGTCAATTCATATTAATTTTCAAGTCAACTATAATTTGCGTGCACTCAACATTCTACAGTACTCTATGATTGCTTAGTTCTCTTTGACAGTGACACCACCACGGCTGTGTCATTGAAGGTCCACATTTTTTCGAGAACAACCGTTTACCTTTCAAGTTTTATTGTTGTGAGGTTTTCAGGAGTGTCATAACTTTTCAAAAGAGCTATACTGTTTTGAAACTGTTGAAATGATGTGAAATATCAGATTAGTTGCCTACTTGTGAAATTTGAATTGATCTTCATGTGCATATGAGGTTCCATGATCTGTGGACAATGTTACAAATATTTTTCTTTGCTACATAAGATGTTCATATTCACTATGCAGCAAAGTTTTTTGAAGCACATAGCAAATGGGAGCTAAGTGTTGATTTGTTTATTCCTGGCACCTAGTAGTAATTTCTTGCAATAGCCCATTGAAGTATGGATTGAAAATGATTGACAGTACTGTCAATAAAGCAACAATTGAAAGTCACTCCTCATAAATTTGTGTTCAAAGACTAACATTAACAATACCAGTGTTATTCACTTGTCATGGCTATGTGCATATAGCTTCCCCATACACATTGATTTCTTAAAGGCATAGTTGTATGTGTTTGAAATGCTTATACACACCTACAAATAAAAGAAAAAAGCAATACATCTACATAACATACAATGGAGCGTCTGATTCCAACATTCCGTGCAGTGTTCACAATGTTGTCTCTTTTTATGTCTCGTGTTGGGGTCAACATGGCAACTTGTAAGTGAAAGTCTAAGGAGCTGACTATGAGCTTGAAGAATAGATGTAATGTCCTACCCAGGGGCAGAGCCAGCACAAGACGCCAGGATCCCTGTAACATGCGGCTCGGGTTGCACTGCCTTCCCACGCGCCCTGAGGAAGATAGCGAGTATCCCCGCTAAGGAACCTAAATAACGTTCTTAACAAGTGTTGACTAATTGTACACACCCTAACGAAAAATACACAAATAGTGTGAGTACTCAATTTTTATCTTATTTGTCCTGACGAAGGCTCTACAGACCCGGCTGGGCCATAGAGAGCTGAAACATTTCGACCATTTACTGAGTGATACAGGGCGATCTAGTAACTTGATTGACCAATGTATCCAACCAATTTTTAACCAACAATACATCTCCTTTTTCATTAAAATTTCTCTATTTTGGAGAGATATTGTTTTTTAAGTGAGATCTAAAAGTTTTTCTTTTCTTATTTACCATTTTCTTTCTACCTTCCCTCTGGAGGTGTCTTTCAAATTTCTAGACACTGCTATTCAGACCAGAGGTTGCCTTGGATAAGGCAGGCATACAGCACGTTATTGGACACCCGATGACTATGCCATAACGCTGAGTGTGGGGCGGAAAACAGATATACACCGCAAACAATAACCAGTGTTTATGAAGGTGTTCCATTATAACCAATGGTCTTACAGCTACAAGTTTCCATTCTCCTTTCTGATCAATAGACTCTACAATGGGGAACTGAATGGACTTCAAATCCTCCTCCCTACTTTCTGATTATGTTAGATGTAATGTCTGTCAGGGCAATGGAGTATTTTAATACATTGCCCTGACGGACATCCTGGCCACCAAATTGAGAGATGTTCGGCAGCTTGCGGACATCTCTTAATGTTGTCAGGAACTGCTGTCATGATGGTTCATGACAATTTTGTAAAAGTTTGACAGATAGTGTTTTAAAACAGGATGTCCATCTGTCAACCTTTACATAAATTTACTTTTTTTTAAACAGTATTTCTGGTTTCTCTTCCTTAAAAAAAGTCACATAAAAAAGACCAAGTATAGTAGTGGTAATATTCTGCACAACTCACATCACCATCCAGCAGGTGTGATTATTTAATAGAAAAAAGTTATTTCCCCCTTGGCATCCCGGTTGATTTATTGGCTCTACAATATCAAGAGCTATCTTGATCTGAGACCCGAAGAGGTGAGAGTGGAGTCTTCTTCACCACTTTCTTTTTATCCCTGAATGAACAGCTCATACACGATTTAACCATCTATTTCACTGTCAAATCCATGTTTGGCAGCTACTATTGGAAGCTAAACTACTTTTTGGTAACGCTTCTACCTAGATGTCTTTCATGTTCTTGAATTTTTCTCTTAATTTTGAAGGCGGTACCACTGTGCTCTCTTGAAAATTCTTGCCAGACTCAGTTTCTTATTCTCAGTTACCTTTACTCTCCCTAGGAAGGTTGTCACAATTCATGGACCCTTCCTCTGAGATCAACAGGACCATTCCTATGAGATCAACGCTTGAGAATCTACCGATGTTTGGTCCCTCATGCTCGTACCCCTCTCATCTTTCTAAGGACCGGGCACATCAACAGCCAACACTAATTCATTACACACGTCCTCAGCATTGTATTCTTCGGTCAACAACTTCAGCGATAGGTACAGCCACAAGGTTGCTGGCACCTTGCAAGTACTCTAGTCTAAGAATATGCTCACCAATTCTAGGAGCCAATTGGGTATTCTGGGTATGGTGTGCTTATTTTAACTTAACCCCATCTCTGGATACAATAGGCACAATTAGTTTGCAGAGCTCACATCAATATGGCATTTTTCTCTTTTTATGGTTAAATCAGCCTTTCTTATTCTCTGTAGTACAGCCCACTAGGATGCATTGCGATTTAGCTCTGACTTAGTATAGACAAAGATGTAATCTTAGAAGCAGAGAACATTTGGTAGACCTTTTAATATGTGCTGTTTAATACAATGGAACATTGCAGCAACTCAAATGGCATCTTGAGAAACTTGTAAAGTCCTGTAGGTTTTATGAAGAAGGTTACTGGTCTCAGTTCAAGATGCAATTCAACCTGCTGGTAAGCTGAGAAGAAGTCCATCACTCTTAATCAGTTTGTGTCCACCACCAGCCTGAACATTTCATGGATTCTGGGAAGGGAATGTCTATCTACTCTTATACATTATTTTAGGTCTCTGACATCAACACAAAAGATGATGTTCCTTCCCCACGAATTAGTGACAATAGCAATGGGTGCCAAACATTCAGAACAATCAATAGGGTCACTGAGCACCTGCTCCATAACTGTTTTCAACTTTGCACGTGATGTTTCCTTCATAAGGGGAAGAATTGGGCGCACATGTTTAATATTCCCTCAGTTTACTTTGGTGTTGGAAGTTGTGCAGCAGTCCTAGCTTGTTGGAAAACACTTCTGTGAACTCCGTACACACTATCTCCACACTTAATGACCTTCCAACAGTATGTACAGGTTCAGTTTAATTGTGCTAGACCTTAATAGATGGTTCATTGTACTGTCTTCACCCCATATACATTCATACACATTAGACCCATACACATTCTGACCATTCCCGTTTGGCATCCTGCAACCGGACCATGAGGTCCGGTTGCAGGATACGCTAGGTGCCAAAAGGGTGTTGGGCGTTGCGGGCGGTGTGCCATTGTCGCCTCCACCCCCTCCCGAGACCTATGGGGCGTGGATCTTTTAATTTACAAACTATACAGGTTCCTCAAATACTGAGGTAAATCCCACTACTTGCTGGTTTGTTTTTTGCACTTATTTTTCACCCATTTTTAACTTTCACGTCCTCCGGTAAGGGTGGGCCTTAGCGCGCCCACACCGCCGAGGTACATATCTAACGGTCCTGAAGAAAGCCCAGACAAACTACACATATACGGGCAGAAACATGTCGACCCCACTTTAAGTGGAAATATCCAAAATAATATTTGGTAGATTGCCAAACACATACAATTTTAACCATGTCAGGCTGACCAATGAATAAAAATTTTCTTCTGGTACAGCTTTTTGACATTTTTAAACCACCACTTTTTCACACCATTGTCACAAAAACCAGCTCCGCAGTATTCTGGCATTGTAGCACACCAGGGAGGCACTCGGCTTCTCCTAGTGGTCCCGATGATGAAGCATGTCACCACCCAGGGTGGTGAGTGAGGGCTTCTAAAAAATCCCTAATGATTTCCAGTGCGAATTATTCAGGTTGATTTCGTCTCTGTTCCTGTGCTTACACATATATTAAGTCAGGGTGAGACACTAAGTAAATATGGCCAGAAGAAAGACAACTAAGAAGCCAATGGAAAAATCCTGCACAAAGATAGATTCATATCTTGTTAGAGCAGGTTAGTGCCCTAACTGAGAAGATAGGCCGTACAGAAAGACGGTTATCTTTAGGGTCTAGCCACTTGGAGAAAGAACAGAACAACGTGTCCGGAATGATCTGTAGTGGGGCCACTTTGAGGGTTTTAACCTCTGAGCATTATATAACGGTTGAAGGACCAATTGAGGTTCCTAGCAATATGACTAATGTCAGTAGACCTGACTTAGATACCTCTCGTATTTCTATGACCCCGACAATGTCCATTCCAGACACACTCCCATCCCCTAAAGGGAAGAGAGGATGTAGGAAGAAACTAACAGTCCAGGGTAACACAAAGGTAAAGGCAAAGAAAGGGAAAGTAGATGCTACAAAGAGGGCTACAGATATGACCAATAATACGAAGGTACTGGCAGATCTCCCCCAACCCATTTTAACTTTAGAGGATATTTCATTAAAGATGATAGAACTGCTTAGACCACTCCATGATAGATTGGACAATCTAGCTAAAGAGGTACATAAGATGAGAGATTCTCTTGATAAAATTGATAATAGACTACAACTTGTCCAATCAAAGGCTGGCCAACTAATTGACGGTCCGAAACTAGTTTCTCCCTCTAAAGACAATGACAATACCTCCATAGCAACCAAGACGTGTAGCATACCTGGGGAAACTCACCCTGTGCTAAACATAGGGATTCAAGAAAAGCAATATGAACCCCCAACCCAGCCAGAAAGGGTCATTCCTACAGACCCAAATCATGGCAGTGAACGACGGGATAGGTTACCTCGTATGGGGGCTACGAACAAGGTTAATCAAGGTATAAATTCACACCAATGAGGGAAGGGTTCCAAGATTTATAAATTTACCCCCAGAAAGTGATGCGTATATCGCTGTTCTGGTAAACGTGCCTAAATTACGACCACGACAGGTGGAAAACCACAATATGCTTAAAAATAAGATAATGTATTGGCTGTAGAAAAATTGTGGTTTTCCTATGGCTGGGCCTGATCAGATTTTGCTAACTGAGAGAGTAGAATGGATTGGTCCCTTAATAAAACCTTTTGAGGGGGACTGCATGATTATAAACTTTCGTTCACCAAAATGGGCACGTAATTTGCTAAATAATGCCCCATTGCCATCTAGGAGAGATCACAATATTACCTTTTTGCCTTTGGGCTATTTTTATAGACATCCAACGATGTCTCACAATGATGCAGCTCCTAGTCCCAATAACGGACCACCCCAATTCCCCGTGCTACCTAAGCTCCCCCCACTTCAATATCCCAGTTTTTAATACATTCCAGGCTTTAAGTCACATGGATGCAATAGATTGACGCAGGGGTGCAGATAGACAGGGACAGGAGAGTCAGGAAATTGGGGTTAGCAAAGGGACAGTGGATATGTTGGAGGTGGCTTCATTCCCACTTCAGTCACCGGATGGGAACCCCATTTTGTTAGTAGACCCTAGTTTGAATAGTCAATATGCAGGGCTATCTACCACCAGCCCAGGGTGAGTTTCTAACAGCCCAATAATGGAGTAATCTGCTGACTATATGGGTACAGAAGCAAGTGGGAGACAACCTTTACAACGCAACTTTTAATACGCAGTGCCATTACGATGCAACTTTTACAACGCAAACCATTACAACGCATTGCGCTGGGGGGTGCTCTAGGATAGGGAATAGGTTAAATTTACTATCCAACACCTTCCCTACTATCCACGGGGACTGGAGTTGGAATAGTAAATTAAACTATTCACTATCCAGCGCCCCAAAGCACTATGCGTTGTAATGGTATGCGTTGTAAAAGTTGCGTCGTAATGGCATGCGTTGTGAAAGTATGCGTTGTGATGTCATACATCCTAAGCAAGTAATATAAGAAAGGGGTATACTATTACTACATGGAATGTAGCTGATTTTAAGAAGAAACAGGGCACCCCAGCTTGGATGGATTTCATTGCTTCTAAGCATGATATTATATGCTTACCAGAGACTTGATGTATAGAACCTATCTATGTGGAGGAGTTTACATCATATTGGCTCCCTGCTGTAGCATCATTAACTGGTAGAGAAAAGGGAGTCTGCTAATCCTCGTTTCCATTAAATTGACTGCATTTATAATAAGTGTGTTACAGTTGGTGCCCATAGCCAGATTATGTGGCTTCATTTTAAAGAAGGCAGTGATATGATCTTGGTCAATTTTTATAGCAATATATTTGTTAACAACTGGGATTCTGTTATCCATGCATTAGAAGAAGAACTTGATAATATGTTGGAACATATTAGGAAACCAGCTATTATTGTTTGGGTGGGCGATTTTAATATACAGCTATGCCCTCTACCTAAGACAAATATGTGTGGGTTTAGGAAGGGGAATAATAATGATCATGACGATGAAGACTTTTTACACTTCCCCCACTGTGATTATGGCATGGCACTGAATATGTTAAAATCTAAATTTGATTTGGACCTTCTCCCATGTCTTACAGATGGGGAAAATGTGAACCGCCCCACTTTTACAGTCAGAAATGCGGCTACTAATATCGACCACATACTGATTTCTTGTAATAATGATAATTTGCATTCAACCCCCTGGATAACGGAACAGGGTGTCAGTGACCATAAGAGTATATCCTTGGCCCTATTTTATTGGGATTGTGATTTTATACTAGAGGAGAGATATGTCACTGATATTGCTCGAATCAGATCTAATGGAATGCGTATAATGTGGGCTGGTATTGAACCAGTGAAGTTTCAAAGAGAAGTTATAATTTTGGGAGCGGCTGAAATTAACTATTGCCTTAGAGAAGACATTAGCCCAAAGTTGTTAACGTCTAACTACTTAAAGATAAATAGTATAGTAGAGGGTCTGTTAACCAAACCTTTTAAAGGGGATGGTTATCGAAATGTGGGCTGGTTTGACCAAACTTGTTCTAATGCTTTACGTAGCCTGAAAAAAGCCCTAGATACGAACCCCAGAGATTCAGCCGATATTAAGAAACTTCGTTTAGACTATAAATTGACATTAAAAGCTAGGAAAACTGAGCTTCAAACTAATTCATGGGATAACTTATGTTTAGTATCTGATTTGAAGAACAGTAAATTGTTCTGGGAGACAATTAATTCCCCCTTCTTGAAGGAGGATCATATCCCGGAATTGATTTCCCATGTTAACTGTAATACCTGGGTTGAACATTTTACTACTATTTTTAACCCTCCAGATAGGGATGTTTTATGCAGTTCATTTCTATTGGACACCGTATGGCAGGCACTGCCTCTGTCAATAAGTACTGAGGAGGTACACGATGCTTTAGCTAGTAGTAAGGGAGACAAAGCACCGGACCCAGGTGTGGTCCCGGTCGACCTGTATAAATGCAAAATGGATTTGTGGTCCCCGATATTGGCCAGAGTATTTAATGTTGCTGCTGAGAATGATTTCACAAAATCCTGGAGCCAATCCCTCATAATTCCAATCTTTAAGAAAGTTCTAAAAACTGAAGCCTGTAACTATCGCCCGATATCCTTTCTGGATTCTTCAATTAAGGTTATGAGTAGGGTGTTATTAAAGAGACTGGAAACCTGGATGAATGACAATAAGATCCTGTCCCCGGTCCAATATGGGTTTAGAAAGGGCCTAGGAACCCTTGAAAAATGTGTCAATGTTGATTTATTGTTAGGAAAATACACTCTGGCCAAAGGAGGTAATTTGTATCTTTGCTTTGCTGACCTCAGCAGTGCCTTCGACCTGGTCGATCATTCTATACTGTGGCCAATACTGCTAGAACTTGGAGCTCCCAAAGAATTTATACATTTTTTAGCAAGACTATATGCGACGCTCTCTAGCAAAGTACGTTATGGGTATAAGGGAGAATGTACACCATCCTTTAGGGTCAGAAGGGGAATCCGCCAGGTTTGCGTCCTGGCGCCTTTAATATTTTCTTTATTTATTAATTATGTGGATGCAGCCTTGAGATTGATACCTGCGGACGCCCCAATGGTCGAGGGAAGTGCTATAACCATTCTACTATACGCAGACAATGCTGTATTAATGTCACGTACCCCCATTGGATTGCAACGTCTGATGGATGAGTTTATTTTGTTTATTGAAAATAGGAAACTTTTAATCAACAAGACAAAGACATTTGTTATGGCCTGGGGCATGAAGCCTAAAACCAATAGCTCCTTTTATATAAAAAACACAAAAATTCAAGTGGTAAAGTCTTTCTGTTACTTAGGCATTTCTTTTGCAGGCAAGGGAAGATGAGTGTGCGAACACGAAAATATACGCTCTAAGATGATTAGGAACACCAATGGGATTTTTAGATTTGCTGCAAAATTGGGTAGCCGCCGCATCGAGGAAACGGTAACTATCTTTAATGCAAGATGTGTTACCTCTGCCCTTTATGGTGCAGGGGTATGGGGTCATAGTCAATTTGATTTATTACAGCAGGATGAAAATATTTTTCTTAAACGTCTTCTATGTCTTCCATAATCAGCTTCAACGGAACTCATACATCGCGAAGTGGGTATTAATTACATTACAGAACTCGCTGCCCCTTTGCCCGCTTCTCCTGTGGAGATCTATTTGGGCTAAGAACGAGACTTTTTTTCCCAATCAATAATTAAAGACTGAATGAGATTAGATAATTGCCTTAAAATTCCATGGCGAAATTACATCCACCATTGGAATGGCCTCCTTTTTAATTATGATGCCCAGACTGAACTAGATTATGCATCTTCAATTGCTAAATTGGAGATAAAAACCTCTTTTCTTACATGCAAAATAAAGACCCGTCTTAGAGCTATTGGTGACCAGTCAACTTTTATGTTCTATCAGTAATTGGGCCTCAATGATGGTTTTCAGGATTATTTAACTATTGTCTCTAAACCATCTCATCGTTTTGTTTTGACTCGTATTCGGCTGGGTATTGCCCATCATCTTGTGGCATTCCCAGTCATGAAAAAGTGTTCTTCTGCCATCTGTCCTTGTGACAATACATCACGAAAAAGTTGCTGCCATTTTCTATTATTCTGCAAATGTTATCTTTTTTAAGGAAATTTTGCTTAAAACGTATCTTTTTAAAGCATAATGTAAGATCGACAACAACTACAATGAACTTGTTGAGCTCTTTGGACAACCCAGGATTATGTTTCCATGTAGCATCTTATCTATTACATTCTAATGCTATCAGGAAATCTATTGTAGTCTGACAACTGAGAGGATACAGCTAACCGCTCCTAAAGCATTGATCGTTAATATGGAAAATGTTACGGCATCACTAATGTAAATGGCACGATGCACTTTACTTTAACATTCAGCATATATAGTACTGTCTAAACAATGGAATACTGGAAATTTGAATTGCATAATGTACTTTTCCCCATTCTTTTTAACAAAATTGTGAATATCTGATCTTGTTTGTCGATCTACGTATTTCCATTGTCTCTTAACTGTTGGTATATTTTGCCTGTTTTGTATTTTATTATGTTTTATTTTTTATTGCTTTCCTGAAGATTATATGCACTGCTTATATGGTTGTATATTATACCCGAATAAAAGCGTATGAATTGAATTGAAACCTTAAAATTCATAATCCGAAAGTTGTCAATGACTTCTTTTATTTTGAAATTATTTTTGAGAGTGTTGAAGCACGATATAGAGTTGCTTATATAAGACAGGGGCAATCCTTTTGCTAGGACAGACCCTTTTCAATTATATGTAAATAAAGATGACACTCCCAGAGTGGTGATCTTACACATTGATGCTAAAATAGTGAACGTAATGAATGTATACATTTACTGTGATACCTTAGGTGCAGTGCACTGAATACATGTAGCTTTAGGTCACCAGCTAAGAGAGAAGAAGGGGAATTGATTACCTGGGACTTTGACAGCTGTGTACTTCACATTTACCTTCCTTCTTTATAGGTCAAAAATAATAAGGGGTGTGTGGTCTTGCTTTCTTCCACTTGTTCAATATTTTCCTGTGGCTATTTAATTTTCCTTAATGAAAGAGTGAAAGGTGTCATTCTGATGCCTATTCTCTGCACAGGAAGGCCTTTTGGAAAAGAGTGGTCCTTTTGCTGTTTCCACCAGTGGTATACATTATTCCATGACTCTGGGTCTCATCCTCAAGTATATTTTCTCCAGTTCCTTTTTTATTTTTTTATTTTGTTGTTACACTCCTACTGTCTGTTGAGTATTTGGCCTCCACGTTGAGGAGTCATACGTATCATCTTAAAGCTAACTCTTTGTTCTATGGAAAACCACTGTCAGGGTTGTACTGCAGCAGTTATGTTATTTGATCTTGCAATATTTTGAACCAGTTGAAGCTATTTCAATGATTTTTATAACCGGCCAATGTATAAACCATTAAACTAATCAGTATAGGATAGGGCCAAGACGCATACCAAATTCAAGATGTTGTTGTTGTTTGCCCTGACTGTATTTTTTTGTATTGTGTGGTTTAAGATTAGCGTTTTTAATGACTCAATTCATCTGAGGGATTAAAAAGCGAGCAGAGGCAAATGTCACCTCCAGGTTTTTACCATTTGTCAGCAGGTTTGGGGGCTTTCCCAATGAAGTTGATCATTTGAATGATAGATGAATCTTAGCATTTGTCTAACTGTGTTTTCTATAATTTCTGCCTTTTTAGGGCTACTTGCCACATACTGATGTTTATTACTGATTTTCTATTCTTTGAGCTATGAAGCAGAGTCTGACCAACCTGCATGATTTAATGGCGAGTATGTACATTAAAACAGCACTTCAGATATAACACTTCAGATATAACATTCCTACCATTTACACAACAAAGAGAAGGAAATAGCTTAAGGCATAGCAGCTTTGTACCAGCAATCTACAAATTCAAATGAATATTTAATAATCTTCATTGCATTTGCTGTGCCTCTCTAGAGAGAAACCTATCTAAAAGATTGCCTTTATTGAAACTGGTCCATCTAAGTTAGAACAGACTCAATAACTCTCTTGATGAGTCTCAATTGATTACCCCTGGGTGAAATACTCACAGGATATTTCTGACTGGACTGGAGTGCATGGACGGAGGCACCTTCCTGTGATGCTGGACGTGTGCAGCAGCGCATATGCTGAGGTACGTGCGCGCATTAGGGTCTCCAATGCAGCACATGATCCCATCTACCCTGGGGGTTTCTTGGCTGCCTCTCGCAGGTAGGGAAGGTGCAGTGGGGGTTGGGCGGCTGTACCTTCATTCCTGCTCTCTAGACTCATGTTACATCCATGATGGCTGTAGGCTGCTGCTGATATCAGCAGTGGCTGGATTAGCAGATTGCAGTGATACAGGTGTAGAGCTTTACACATCTCTGCTACTTAGATTGGATTAGATTAGATTAGATTAGGTTACATTAGATTAGATTAGATTTGGGTAGGTTATATTAGAGTAGCTAGATTTGATTAGATTAATTTTATAAAGCGCAGCGAATGCCCAAAGGGCATCTTGGCGCTACTTGAGTGGCATCTTGAGCTTACACAGCGACTGGTGTGGCCGTGAGACAGTCGGTACGACATAGAGGGAGAGACCAGGGCTGTCCGGGAAGAGTGACTCTGGCTGTTTTGTGAGGAGGGGGAGGACAAGAAAGAAGGACAGCTGGAGTTAAGAGAAGGAATGTCTGAGAGGTGTTACATTGCATTCTACCACTCTAAACGCTGGCTCCTCTTTTGCTCCCCCCCCCTTCTCCTAGCTTTCCCAGTGATGCTAGTGACCTCAGACCACTGCCAATTATAGCAGTCAAAAGAGGCATGAATAGTTCAAAATCTGCAAACAAGCCTGCAATATACCCATGATGGGAACTGCCGGACTGTCATAGAAACTGCAGCCTAATCCACCCCACTGCTTATTACGTTAGTGGCTACGTTGTCATTTACTAAGACCATTCTTAGTAATGGCACAGTATCCTGCAATGTTAATGCATCGAGTGTAACCAAGACAAAAGGACTGTAGCAGATCAGAAAATGAAAGGCGCATTTGTATTGAAGTATTTTCATCTGTCCAACTAATATACCTGCTGATATATCACAACTTTTCCAAGCAGCTATATCTTTGGGAAAACAAGTTATTTTCATGCAAGCTCAGCCCCAGTGTCCTGATTACCTGACCTGTCTGCATCATTTACACATTTGAGTAAAGCAGACATTTCAACTGTGTGAAAAACGCATGACTAGGAGGAGAGCCTTTGGCGCCAGAAAAAAAAGAATGACTCAGTAAGGAAGAGGTGTGGGAAAACCTCAAGGAAGTTGAAAATGGAGGAAATCATATTTTAAAATGACAGGAAGAAAATACAACTTGCTTTACTAAATCTTTGGCAAAATGTAAAATCATTTCCAATTTATAATTGAAATGTGTAGGAGAGAGATTGAAGGGGAAAGATCCTTAAGAAAAAAGTTGGCTGGATTTATTTTCCAAAACATCTGCCGTCACCTCTAGAAGTAAAGAATATCAAGAAAAGCTCCACTGATTGCTTCTAAAAATGCAATGATACTTATTCAGCGTATTCTGGGCCCACTTGCTTGCCATTAGTCCTGCGATGGACCTTTTTGTCCGTCTGAGAGGTGTAGTGAGATAATCTGAACCAGTCAATCAAAATTTTAATTAACACAGCAACCCATTTGGCTGCACTATGAGGAGCATACATCGGTAGCCAAGTTCAAAAAGGTTTATTACAAGTTAATATTAAAATACAAATAAATATCTCTCAGTCCCATACTGTAAAGGTATATAATGACAACAGGAACGCCTAAACTGTGAAATAAATTAATATCAGGCTGATAAGTGGTTCTGTAATGGCTGTGCAGAACAACAAAATTGAAATGTGATGCTCAGAGAATATTCTATGGTTCGTTCTCCTATAAATTAGACATCTAGAATTCAGAATCCTGAGGATGGTCTGGGGGATGATGGTTTTAGCAATCAAGGAAGTTCCAGAATTTCAAGACAAAAAAATCAAAATGGGAAAATGTTAGCATCTCAGAAGCTTGGTCAAGAGTCTTCTATGGGTCAAGTGTAAGTTCCAGCTAAAGTCAGACTTAAGCAAAAATCAGGAAAAGCATTGGGGCATGAAACCTCTAAAAAATTCATAAAGCTATCAATGTCTCAAGGAAGGAAGGAATCAAGGAAAGGTGTCATGAAGTGATCAGGTCTGCATAGGGGGATGGTCTGAAGAAGTCTGAATAAAGTCCAAGGGGCTTGGTATATTATAACATGTAAAGTCCATTAGGCGACAACCCCATCGATCACACCATCAGGGGTTCACTGAAATCCACAAATCATCACTTTGCAGCCTTCAACATTGCTGGTTTGTCCCACACTGGATATGGGAACGACAGCTCTCTCCAAAACACACATAGGTTACAACTTGTGGACAACAGTTCATTCAGTTAGCTCTCTGTTTCTCTGTGTACCTTTTTTCACTGTCTTTTTACCAGGCTCCTGGTTCCCTATCTCTGGTACAGTAATTTATCTATTCTAAACTAACAATGCATGTGAATACCTGCAAGAAACGTCGCATTAGCAGAAAAAATGAAATCAGGTCTATGCAGCATGGTGAAATACAAGCCTACTCAGTTTAAGTTCAGCATTGATTTCAATTGCGCACATTTAATGTACGTGTGCACATTTAAACAGGAATTAATATACATTTCTAATGCATTAAGTTTCATACCACATCAGTCATCATAACATTCAGTAATAACTATGAATAAGAACTACATTTAAATCAAAAATATGAAAATGAATGCATACAATGCATAAAAGTAATATCTTTTTTAGCAGCATTATATTCTACATGTGTAAGGAAATGTTTAATCACAGTATCCGTTTATTACATGGAATTCATGTGAAGTAGCACACACATTTAGAAAGTCACTTTTCATCTCCATGGTGAATACATTATCTACTAAATGATTCTTTATTAATCATACAAAACATTTGGTTTTAGGTAAATTCTCTAATCCATCAGTGAAGGCACTTCTAATAATGTCAAGTACAACACTTAGGTTAATTCATTAAACCATACATGAATAATGTGCTAAGTTCACTTTCATACCATTTGTTTTTAAGGGTCAGTGGCATTTGTGACCTGTAAAGGGTGGGCTACCTTTGCACTGTCCCAGAACCTGGGAAAGTAATTGAAGGAGTTTCAAAATCAAAAGATAATGACATAGAAAAAATAGATCATCAAATCAAGATATCCCAAAGAAAATAAACTGAAATATTAAGGAGTTATGTGGAAAGTGCAGCCTGATTCACCTAGCCTTTACAGAAAGGCCCATGCCTATTCTTACTCAATCATCTAATTTTAGGCCCATTTCCCTTCTTCTTGTGTTTTCCAAAATTTTAGAAAAGCATGTTAATTTTCAACTGACATTCTTCGTGAACTCTCTAAACTTTCTTCATGGTTCCCAATCAGGCTTTAGAGCGGGTTTCTCGACCGAAACTGCTTTGCTTGGTGTTACAGATATGGTACGTCAGCAAGTAGATGCAGGTGGCACTGTGGCACTTATTCTTTTAGACCTAAGTGCCGCTTTTGACACTGTTTCACATACTGTGCTACTGCAGGCCTTGCAAACACTGGGGGTGACCGATAGAGCACTTAAATGGCTTGCAGACTTCTTGACGAATCGCACGTTTCAGGTTTTTTCACCAAAATCGTGCTCTGAGATTCACAAATCACTGTATGGGGTTCGTCAAGGCTCTATTCTCAGCCCTCTACTATTTAACAACTATGTTAGGACCATGGCGCTAATTGCAGAGAAAGCTGCGTTGTCTCTTTTTTCATACGCTGAAGACACCCAGATTATCTTCTCCCTTGCTGCTGATGGGGCATCTAAGCCCTCTTTACTTCAAGCCGGTTTGAGGAAAATTGCAGGCTGGATGCATACCAAACTGTTAAAACTCAACGGTGAGAAAATGGAAGTGCTGATCGTGGGCAATAATAAAGATCCATGGGGTCCCCAACATTGGCCCACTGAAATGGGTCCAATACCTCAATCTAAACATCAAGTCCAGACAGTGGTGTAGCTAGGGGGGCCGGTGGGGGTGGTCCGCCCCAGGCGGCACTATTTTGAGGGTGGCTGGCGGCGGCTGCTCAGCACTGGTGGCCCGCCACCCGTGGCCCGCCCTGGATTTACTGGGGGGAGCAGTACAGTGACTGCAGTACACCCGGCCACTCCCACAACCTCACATGCGGCGGTCGTGTGTGGGTCCCAGGGTCGTTAATCTTGTAGCGGGCAAAAGCGCTACCAATGACTGTACTATCGTAAGACACGGTCTAGTGTCTCAGCATGATGTCAGCACACTCAACACCCACCCACCACCAGGCGTCATTGGTCAGATGATCCTGGCAAATAAAAAGGGACTGAGTGCACGCGCTGAGGGCCCATTCACCCATCTCATAGAACTGTGTCCGTCTCATGGTGTGCTTGCTGCGTCATGAGGGCCTAGCGCCCCTCACCTCAAATCACCACAATGGCGACGAGGCGGTAACGCAATGCCATGCGTGCCAGCTGAAAGGAAAACATCGTGGGGGAATAGGAGAGAGCTGAGAGGAGACGTCGCGCGCCCCCCCCCACCTCCCCCACAGGATCGGCGCCGGCCTGCAGTGAGGCCCGCGGGGCGTGTGCCGTGCCCCGGGCCTGGATGCCACATGAGGTGACCGGGAGCTCACCCCGCACCTCACGTCTGCCGGACGATAAGCAGACTGACCGGTGCCCACCCGAGTCGGCTGCGCTGAGAGGCGACCACCGCAGAGCCCACCTGCGTGGTAGAACAGGCCCACCGGCCGAAAGTGAGCCCCAGTGCTGGAGAAGCGGACCGGGCAGTGCCCACCTGCGCCGGCCGCACCGGTGGCCGGACCCGAGGGAAGCCAGCGGAGCCCACCCGTCACGGACGTAGATATTGAAGAGGCCCGTGGGCCTGAGGTGAGCCCGGACGCTGTGGGGTGCCTGCAAGGGCCGCGCGAGCCAGACGCGACCCCCCCTCATGAAGTTATATTAAGCGGAGCCCACCCACGTGGCAAGAGTAGCCGTGGGCCGAGGGAGGCGACACACAGTGAAGCACGGCCAGCGGAGCCCACCCGCGGCCTGCTAGGAGCGTCCCCAGTTCCCGCCCCGCAGCGTGTGTAGTGTGAAGCTGCGGCGGCGAGAGAACAGTGAAAGCGGAGCCCACCCACTGTGGCAGAAAGTAAATCGATAATAAAGCAGGACTCGCGGAGCCCACCCGCGGCCTGTCTGCAGCGACCCCTGCCGCGCAGCGTATAACTGAAGCTGCTGCGGCAGTGGGGTGAAGAAAGAGTGAGGAGACTCAGAGCACTGCCCAGCATGAGGTGAGCTGCCGGGCACCAAGACATAAAGCGGAGCCCACCCGCATATGGCCGCCCGCACAGCCGCCAGCACAAACTTGAGTAAGGCCGCACGACAAGCCCCCCCCCTGCGCAGCCCGAGAGCAATGAAGATTGCTACGAGGGGTGGCTGTAAAGTGATCTGACCGGCCGCCGCGCTGTACGTGTATTTTGTCCTCTGCACAGCCTGGGACAATACTGGCAAATCACGGGAGTGACGTGAAGAGTCCTTGGGTGGGGGTGAGAGCAAAAACCTGACCGGAGCGACGCCAGCATAACCCCCCCCGCCAGGGCGCTGAACGTTCAGTATAGCCCCCAGCACGGCCCGGGTAACAAAATAAGAAAAGACTCACTGTGGAGAAGTGACGTCTCCTTGCAATCCGGCAGCCGTTGGGAGCAGTGTCTCTTCTTAAGAGAAAGTGACTGCAGGAGTCCCGAAGCAGGCCCTGGATGAGTCGGGGACAGAGCTTGAAGAGTGCACGAGGCCTGCAGCGTTGAGAACCTGCCGAGGTTCGTGCATCGCCAGAGAATAAACAGCACACTGCCACCTAGTGGCCAGCTCCTGTAACCGCAGGCTAGAAGGGACAATCAAGCCTTTGACAACCCAGGACATACTGCAGCTCAGCCAATCAGACTCCCAATACAGCAGAGGAAGCGCACGCAGTAACGCCATACGTGGCACAGGAACGCCACCCAGCAACAAGTAAGCCCCACCAGGACAGCACTGCGATGCGCAGGATAGAGCAAGGAGTGAAGGAACTTCACGTGCCAGAAGGACGACGGAGCAGAAGCGCAGTCCGCCAGAAGCACTGACGCCACACCAACTGAAAGCACGGTGACGCCTAGTGGCCACAGGCCGTCACCGCTGCCGGAAGAAGAGAAAGGAGCACCAACACGAGACTCCCCACCAGGCAAGTGCGACACAGTGAAGAAGCGCGACAATCGCCAACACTGCTCCAGGATCCCAGAACGAAAGCAAGGACCCCGTGAAGTAACGGAAGCAACCTGACCACGAAGAAGCTCGGAGCGGTGACGTAACCCTCCGCACCCAAAGAAGCACAGGAAGAGCGCGGACAAAAGCGCACCAACGCTAAAGCACCGGAACGGAGCAAACAGCGACCAAATCGAAGTCAGCAAAGCGCGAGGACTCACGCAGAAGACCACCCCGCTGGTCCCCCAAGAAAGCCGACCCCTCCGACGGTCGCACGAAGAACCCGGACGGTCACACGACGTGACGCACCCAAGAAGCTGGCCAGCCAGATGGCCGCACCAAAAGCCGACCCACCGGGGGTCGCGAAAGGAGATGACCGAAGCAAGGGTCAACAAACCGCAACACAGCAAGTATCCCACAAGAGGACAGAAGATAGCCTGCCATCATCGGCAGAGTGGACCGGCCAGAGGTCCAAGAAGTTCGAACACCAAGACACAGTCCACGATCAGCGACTAACGAACTTCAACAATTCAACATGTAACGTCTAAAGAGAGAGAGAGAGAAGATCGCAACGCCCGGTCCAGTCACAGATGAGTAGAGACAGTGTCCGTGAACCAGAACAAGACCGGATGGAAGCAGGCGGAGTGCACGCTGCCTGGAGAAGTCTGGCCAGGAAGAGGAAGACAGCAAGGTGACCAGACCGCGTTGCGAAAAGGAAGGTGAGGAAGCATGAGTGGCACGACGCCACAAAGGAGAAGAGAAGAAAAGGAGAAGGTCTAAGTGGCACGTCTGCCACCACTGAAAAGAAGGAAAGGAGAAGAGGTCTGAGAAGCACGACGACAGGAAGATAATGATAATGGAGTAGAGCAAAGAGGAGTGTGGACCAAGACACTACGACACACAAAAAGGGGAAACACCGAGGAGAACGTGAGAGGTGCACAACAGTCCACACGCACGACCGGGATAAGTAACATCACTGGAAGCGAGCATCCACGTGCGAACCCGACAGTCATCCAGGAATGACGGAAGCGAGCAGGCCGGTCTGTTGGCAACACCCACCTCTGGGATGGAACGGACACAAGGGCCGCGGAAATACAGTGGCAGAGGCCTCAGGGACACCGGTGGCGGCGGGTCCCCAACGAGAGACGGACTGTTGAAGCTCGCGCTGAAGATCCTGGAAGACGGAAGGTCGCACAAGACGGAACCAGTGCCAACAGCACCCTTTCAGGTGGAACTCGGACACGGAGAAAAGGACCCGTAGCGACGTCCTTCAACATGTTGAAGAGGCAAGGCGGCATGTCCACCGGTCCAGTGGAAACCTGGCAGAAAGGCCTCCGGGTCGTCCAGTGAGGGGGGACACCCACGAGAGAGGGGTATCCGTGAGAGGGATAACCTGCAGCTGAAGATCCCGTCAGGAACCGACACCAGTGTGAACTAAGTACTTGACCAGGACGGTCCAGCGGAAAGCAACACACTCAGGACCTGCAATTCTTACCTCTACATGTTCACACGATGTGAAACAGAGCGAGAGAGACTGTACAGCCCACTTACAAGCTGCAAGTCTGCCAAGGCAAGAAGAAACACCATTGCCAGTATTTGACGTGACCAGCAGTGGAGAAGACTACGTGGGGGTCGTCGTGATTGAGTTATGGGTTTTGTGTTAACTATATTCTGTCCCACAGGTTGGACTTTAGTTAGTTTAATTTTCTTAACTAAGGTTGGGAGGGATGTACTATCGTAAGACACGGTCTAGTGTCTCAGCATGATGTCAGCACACTCAACACCCACCCTCCACCAGGCGTCATTGGTCAGATGATCCTGGCCAATAAAAAGGGACTGAGTGCACGCGCTGAGGGCCCATTCACCCATCTCATAGAACTGTGTCCGTCTCATGGTGTGCTTGCTGCGTCATGAGGGCCTAGCGCCCCTCACCTCAAATCACCACAATGACGACCCTGGGCATTATTTTTAGCAAGCCTCCGCGCTCCAGCAGTGATGCGCATGCGTCGCACTTTCAGGCACACCAGCCCTTCTTTCCAAGCACCTACTATGCTGCATTCTTCTGCTTCCGCTGATGTCACAGAGACCAAAGGTCTCGCCTAATATCTAACAGCTCCACATCCATTCTCCTCATAAAAGGGAAATCTGGAAGTTGGTTCCTATGGGGACATTGAAGGAGGCGAAAACCTAAACAGACGATTCACAGAGGACCGAAGAGATGGGTAAGAGGTCATATTTCACTTACCTTGCTTTTTAATTAAACGCTGTTGGCACTGTCATATTAACAATTGTGGGGGCCCCAGGCAGGACACATTTTGAGGGGCCTTGTTCGGAAAAACTATACATTTTATTACCCTTTATGATGCCAAAAATAGTAAATCATCTGTTCAGAAACAGGGTGACGCAGAAACAGAAAACGTTTTGCCTTGAAACGTCTCTGGTTGTTAGCAATAAATAGAGTGACAGCACTTTGATGCACATTGCTATTAATGTAGGGATTTACAGAGAAAACATTCAGAGGATGTTCGCTCCTGTCTGCTCAGCGAATTTCACTTCTTCCTCTCTTAGACATTTGGAAATATTGTAGGTCCTCATATTTTGAGAAATGTTTCGTAGATTGGGGCGGATTCTGTTTATTCATGAATCTCAAGGCCACAAACACACTGGAAATTCAGGCCTTTCGCTAAAGATGGTGAGGTATTTCCGTGGTTTCCTCGAGGGATACAAATATATGTGCACAGCATAGTGTGGTGATGAGAATATAAAATGAGGTTGAACTAAATCTAATTTTTAAATGTCAAACTAAAGATGGATTTGCGATGTCGAACTAAGCAGATGCGCAACATTATATTAGGAGTATCTGATATTATCATCGGTTTCGGCAGGCACGTTCGTCATAAGTGGTATATCCGCCCATGAACGTGACAGAACTGGGAGTGCTCGGGGGGACACACAGTGCACCAAGAATCCCACTACAAATGTAAAAGCATGTGCTGTATATAGCGCCTTACTCTAGGTGAGGCCTGGGTGGTTCTAGTGGTGCTGTGCCGTACATGTGGAAGCCCCACGTGTAATCGGGGGTGTGGAAATGGCTGTAGATCTGACCAGGAGGGGATTCCACATCTCTCTGGCTACAGTGGTTATGAGGGGGTCGTCTGGTGGCCAGCCCGAGGCTGTGAAAATGTGTGCACGACATTAACAGTGTCATGCGTGATACCAGTCTCAAGCATCGTTGGGTCTCCTGCCTGGCCTGATAGCATGAGAAATTCACGGCACCGCGTTTAAAGCTCCCAACTCCCAGCACCTCCCACGCAGTGCATGTGAAAATCAAAGCACCTCCGAGGTGGTGCATGAGCTCACACCTGCTTCTCGGCGGTCCGTGTGAAGTCTACAGCTCCTTGGACTTGGAGGCGCTGCACGTGAAGGCCACGGGCACCCGCGAGCCCTGTTAAAAGGCACAGGCAATTCCATTACAGTTCCTCTTAGACTTTTTCACTCCTGTATTTCAGAGATATTATTGTCCTGTGCAGTATATTTGTGCATGGGAACATGTAGGTACAATGGCAATACCTTCTCCATTTCCAAGGAAAGTCAATTTAACATACCACAGGCACAGAGCTAAATGTTCAGGATGTGAAATTCGTTTGAAGGATGCAGATTTCAATAAAGTGAACACACCTCAAATAAACTTCCAGTTGTATTTCTCTTGGAAGTTTGTTTAGTGTGGATTTAATTCTTGCAGCTCCAGCACTTGGGGGAGGGCAAAGGACTGACCTAGTTAGTCAGGATGCAAGTGACATCGTGGTGTGTGCCATCACAGCCTGTGATGTCACAATGCAGGACATCACACATGGCATCACAGTAAGTGACATCACACATCATGAGTGCATTTAAGCGCATTATGAGATTTAACAAATTAGATTTTTGCTTTGGGGTTGTGCTAAAAAAGTGGCACAACCCTGATGTAAAATCTGGTCCTCAACTAATTTTACACATTTTTCAAAACCCTGCCACAAAAATATTGGCAAAATGGAGCAGCATGTTGGTAGATCTTTTATGCTTAATTGGTTACAAAGTCTGCGTTTTCTAATATTATTATGGGGTTAAGACATCTGCTGCGGAGGTGCCCAGTAAATATCAGGGAATAATAATCGTTGAAATAGCCCAGAAGGTTTAAGTATTTTTAGGAGAGATTTCAGTTTTGTGTAGGCCCAGATCTGACTCAAAGTAGTATATGAAGGTGATAGAATTTTTTTTTTTTTTAATGTAGCTAGGTAATTGGGTTACTGCTTTGAACAAAGATCCTTTCATTACTTGCAGTTCATAAATAGTATGCCTTTTAATAAAGCACAGCGAGCTATGTGGGATATGTGACTGCTACACCTTTTAACCTCCACTGACTCATGCAACACATCTTGTACACTGATTTACACACTTGCATCATTTATTGTCAATCTATATGTTATGTAGAACGGTCTGACACCCTGCATTGGGATGCGTAGCAATGTAAAAGAAATAGTGCTATTTAAATTGTGTGTAAATACTGGGACAGACTAAAACATCTGACATTCTTACAGTTCATGCACTTACATAAAGGGACCGAACAATGTCAAAAGTATGCCTCGCTTAAGTACCTGTGAAGAGATAACAAGCTGTGTGCTTTTGTCTCCTCCATTGCATTTACATTAAAGTGTGAGGTTCCAGGCCACTCGATCAAAAGGGTCGTTACTCAGTTAAGTACGTGTGCCTTGCAGTGGGTGTTCTCTGAGTGCTGGGAGAGGTTAGTGTTGGGCATGCAGCACCTCTGTTTGTTCCGATCTTTGCTTTCTCCTGCATTGGAGTAGAGAGTGGCGCCATAACTTTAACCCTGCCAATCCACTCGCCCTGCTTGCCGTCCTTTTCCCCCAGAAACCCCCCCCCCACTACCTGCCATGGGCGGCAATCTGAGGGATAGCCACGGGAGCCAGAAGCTCTAGCTACGCCACTGAGTCCAAAATGTGGGCGTCTTAATTGACGACCAATTATCTATGAAGCAGCAAGCAGTGAAAGTAGCCTCTACCTGCTTTACAATCCTTAGATGGCTAAAAAAAATCTCATGGATGTTACCTCCTTCTGCCCAACATTCAGTGGTTCAGGCGCTCATCCCCTCTAGTGTTGACTACATTAGCATTCTGTATTTGGGTGCCTCTAAGGAAGTGTTACGCAAGCTGCAGTTAGTACAGAATGCTGCGGCGAGGCTGCTGTGCAAGATTCCTAAAACAGCTTATATCTCCGGATCAATAAGAGATCTTCATTGGCTCAGGATTGAGTGCCTCATTAAGTTTTAAGACTTTGAGTCTTATGTTTGAGATAAAATCTGGAAAGGCACCTCCTTATTTGGTGACCCTTGTTCACTCTTATGTACCTTCCCGTGCACTCCGTTCAGCTACTCAGACTAAGTTAATTATTCCTAGAACAAGACTAGTGTGCATGGGTGGTCGCTCTTTCTCCTACCTGGGTCCTTCTTTATGGAATTCCCTTCCGGCAGGTCTCCGTAGTTAACTTTCTTATGAGATTTCCTGGAGGGGCATTAAAACTTGGTTATTTAATATGTAGATTCCCTTTTTATTTTCTTTAGCTCTTTCAGGCGGTGCCGGGAAACCCTAGGGTAGCTGTGCGCCTTATAAAATCAAAATAACAATATAACAAACACAGTCTGACAATCAGAATCTAAATCACAAAAGAAGAGATATGTTGTTGTCTGCACATCTACAACATTGATAAATCTGAGAACAAGGTTGAGTCCAATGGCTAATTTAAAAACCTACAAGGAAAATGTGATTGCCCAACCTCAAAGGATAGCCATTTCCCCAGCCTGTTTTATACCAAAGTCTTCTGCAAATAAAATGCCTACTGAATGTAAAAACTGAGTCCTACTTTCACATACTTCCTTGTACAGGAGTGGGCAGCCTCATGAAACTTAAAAAAGACAATGCCATCTGCAAGGATTGAAATATTCAGATCTTGATCCAGGACCAATTTATCATTATCATAAAGAAAACCCAGACAATTTCCAAGTGGGAACCCTGTGAGGCCTTACACAATACAAATGATAAATCGAGGAATAGGGTAATCCTATGACCCAATCATTCTGAAAAAAGTTCATGCAAAATAATGAGAGGCTGAGAGTGAACGTGTCAAAAGTGAATGTTGGAAGAAAAGCCTTCCCAAAGGGCTATGGAGCTTCTATTATGTTATAACTCTTGGGAGCAAATTCTTAAATCCCACCTAAATTGTTGACTCATCTCCAGCAGAGGATTGGTGAGGAAGATGATAATCAGAGTGAAATGTTTCAACATGAAATTAACACTACAAAGCAGTTGATACCAGCTCCAGGGCTCTATCACTTCTCTTTGATCCCTTTATCCGTCCACCCTAGGGACGAAAAAGAAGTTCTGTTCATTGATCCAATGATCATTTCCCTATATCGCTCTTTATGTAGTGGCATCTGCCACCTTGTGTTCCCTGCTCAGAATTCTTCATGTGGACATGTATTCTGTTATTGTATATTTTACTCGGAATATTCCTTTCCTGCCCATTTTCTTTGTACAGTAGTTTGACAGTATTCTATGATTTGATGTATTGCTGTTTCTTTGTTTTAGGGTGCACCAGAGACTTCTTAGTTGAAGCCTCCTAATAATAATACTTGAGCGCCATTTGAAGGAATCACTGAGACAAATTCCTACCAACTTTTGAATGGTCACATTACTGAAGAGTAATAGTACACTAAAGTGAGTGCATCTCCATGGTACATTAGGACACGTTTTGAGAGAAGTGATTTGGAGTCTGATCAAAACATTTGTATTGGTGCCAATACAGGTCTTCAGTGGTCAATAGGGCAGCGTTTGGTGAATTGAACTGAACAGAACATTTAAAGCACACTAATACCACACATGTGTACTTGGGTAGCAGTTGAGATCTCCAGTCACAAAATGGCAGTCTGCAGCTAGCAAAAGAGATGGCACCTCAGTGCTTTTCTGACTGCAGTGATTTTACAGTGTTTTAATATAAAGCGGCTTTCCATCCACAATAAGCTTCCACCATATCTTGCTTTTGTAAAATGATGGTGCACCGAGAAGGTTAGAAACACAATAACGTTTTTTTAAACATTTATCAAGGAATTATCCTGATAATAAGACAGAGTACTTTAAAGCAAATATGATTTAGCACACGGAAACCCTGCCTAAGACATGATTCCCAAAGATGGACTTGTTTGGGTTGGTGAACTGCACAGGTCTGTTTTGAAATCCTTCCGCAATAGGCCTATGCAAGACATATATTGGTTTATACGGTTGTAGATTATGCAGACTCCCACGCATCAAAAGGGACAAAGAGTATTACTTGTTTATATCCATAAATACTCCAATACTTTTAAGTTGATCTACTGGCACTGGCTGAGAACTCAATCACTGATCACATTGCACAATCACTTCTGGTTTTTGCCAGCATTTAGCTTAAGACAAAATTGATGATATCCTTTTTTGGTCTTTACTAAACAATACTGAAAATGATTCTCGTGCATAAATATAGCTAATCCAGCCTAAATAGCAAACGTGTCCCATCAGTGTGAGAGAATGAAATACCACTTACTAATAACGTGTCCTGGGGGCTGGACTTATAAGATGAAAAAAAATAAAAAGCAAAGAGAACCTCTTATCTTGTTAATGAGAACAGAGGCCCAAAATCTTTATGTGAGTTTGGCCAATGTAGGGAACATTGTGAGAAGCCTATATTACATTAGATTCTTTTATATCTTTGGCTCTGGGCTCTAGACCCTTTGCATTGTCTTTGGCTACAGGTTAGGCATGTCGGCTTGAAGGCTGGGACACATTCATTTTTTCTTGCACGGATACACAGTCATCGCAAGTCTGACTTGGTGTTGGAGTTAAACCTTAACTGACGTAGGTATGTGATTGTTGTACTCGTTACTGTCTAAAAACATTTTCACACAAACTGTTATGTTGTTTAGACAGTTCTGTGCTCTTTTGTTTGAATAATTGTGACATGATTTAACCACTGTTCTGGTGCTGACCTCATTCAATAACACAGTTGAGGTAGAAACTTTAACAGCCTTATTAACCAGACTGACCCATGCAATCATATGAAAGAACTGTGTACAACAACTGTGAACAATAACCAGTAGCGGCTCCTGGAGGGTGTGCTGGGGCAGGGCAGGGTGGGGGGAGTAAACTTTGGCATACGGCCGATCGGAGTTAGGTAAAGAAATACATTAATAAAACAAATTAAATTGCACGGGCTGCAATGCATTCATTTATTTATTTACAGTACTACATCACATCAGCACAAAAGCAATAAAATGCAATGCAGCACACCAACATAACACAACAATACAACAAAACAATGCAAAAACACATCAACGCAAAAACACAACACACAATAGTGTGAGAACAAAATAGAACAAAACATTGATACAACATGGCAACACTACAAAACAGCAGCACAATACAGCACAACAACACAATGCAACTCAACACATTATTCCAACACAACCGTTACAGTATACACAAGCACGTCCTCCTCATCGCTTTTGTAAATACAACATGGAGTGATCTTGGGAAGTGCTATTTTAACGTAGGGTTTATAAGGTTTTAGATTTACTTGGATTACATAAAAAGCAGACTAGAGTGAACTGTACATCTTTTATTTGGAAGTAGTAATTGTATGTTTTTCAGAGCACCTTAATGAAATGTGTAGCTTTTGACCAAAAACACAGTGGTTGACTTTTTCGGAACCTGAAACAAAATAACTACTTAACATCAAGTCACGATAAGAAATCACAGTGGTGCATAACACAACATAAAAGTACAACACACACAACATAATAAACATCCAACAACAATTCAACCACAACATAAACACCACAAACACAACTCAACAAATAAAAACACATAATACATGTACAAAACAACACAGTGCTACAACAGGACCCTACAATAAAACAATAAAACAGATGCATATTTGTTGTGCAGTGTATTTTTCATTGGCAAGTTGCTTTGATGGGGTGTTGTTAACTCGTGTTTCCTTATGTGAAATTGTTGCATTAGAGGGAAAAAAAATAATAATGTAAATGCAATCTGTTGCCATTAGTGTTAAATTAGGAAAACAGTGTTGCATCCTGAAAATGATAAATCAGTCATCCACGCTTTCAATGTTGTTAGACTGTATAGCAATAAATTGGGTAATAAATAATGTTAACACCCATTATTTACAGTGCTTAATGTCTCCTGTGTAAAGCACTACCTTAAAACAAAATCTTATTATTATCGCTGTATGTTGGTAATGTTGTTTTATGGGTGTTTTGCATTGCGGTTCTGTTTTGTTTTTGATGTTTTTGCAGCCTTACGTATTGTATAGGTGTATAATTATAGGGTTATGTTTGTGCGCTATCGTGTTGAGTTGTTTAATATTGTTTTGCTGCACTATTGTGTTGCGGTGGGTTCTGTTGAGTTGAATTATTCTTGACTTTGTGAGGTCTTGGAATTCTGTTTTATTGACGGGATGTACTGTTGTTCAGTTGTTTTGCTGTTGTGCTATGGTTGTGCTCTGTTATGTTATTCTAGCCGCTTTGCCGCAGCGGATATTCCTCCACGGTGCGGAAAAAAATGACGCGTGCGCAGTTTGGCCAGCGGTCCTCCTTACACCATCCGACGCATGGAAAAGGTTAATGTGGTGTTGTTGATCATCAAATATTTCCGCCTAGGCCACAGAGGAAACAGTCAATACTGCGCAGAGATAACCACTTGTGATCGTTATCATGAAGCCATTACCATACATATGCCTTAAGCACGCATGTCTTTAGCACGCATGCCTTTACCACTAATTTCGATCTAAAGGCGTGAATGATGAATGCATATGATATCATAAAGGCGTGGTAATTGCCTGCATGGTTCCATGAGGGTGAGAGTGGCAGGGAACAGACCCACATGCAGTACAGCAGAAAAAGTGTTCAGAGTATTTTGCCTGGGCGGGGGGTGCAGGTAGCAATATAATTATGGCACTAGGTAGATAAGCGAGGCGGACTACACTTCTCTGCAGAAGCACAACTCGGAACTGTGTGCCCATCTGCTGAGAGCGGAGAAGCGTCAAACACCTGAGACTGCAGGGTTGCTAGTGGGGTTTGTAGCACCTATAAATTAATTGCGCACTAACTGCCCCTCTGCTAGCACCCCTGTCACATTTCGGCAAATTACCTGTTGTTCACCCTCTGATAAAAGCCGTATTTAGCTGTTCGTCATGACATGCCACTCACTAAACATGACAGCCGGGGAAGGACTGGGTGTTTTTATGCTTGATGGTTATGTTTCACACCCAGCGCAGTTCATACTGTGGCCAGATAATAAAAAAAACTGATTTTGGGAGGAAAAACACAGAAACTGTAACTACAGCCATATTAAAGGATTATAATTGTTTTACATCAACTGATTTCTCTCACCGATCTACACAAACTGCACTTTATGTTTTTGACCTGCCCACTAGTAAGGAATAGTGTTCGTTGGCTTGTCTTGGTGTGCAGACACTCTTACGGTCTCCTCGGCCAGGAACCTAGGGTTCAAATTCGACACCACCCTCTCATGCAAATCCCAGCGAGGACATGTTTTCTCATCCTGTTTCTGGAAAATGAAGGCAATACGGAGATTCCTCCATCTCCTACCTATGGACTGTAGGAAAACAATAATCCATGCACTGATCACATCACAGCTGGACTACGCCAATAGTTTGTACTTGGGTCTGCCAGCATACCTGATGAAAAAACTGCAGACTATACAAAATGCAGCCGCTAGTCTTATCACAAATGTCCCACTATGGCATCACATTTCCCCTCACTCACGCAGTCTGCACTGGTTGCCAGTTAAAAGAAGAACAGAATTTAAGGCACTCACTCCTGCCTACAGAGCAGTCAACGACATCGGCCCTCACTATCTAAGGAAAAGACACTGTAAATCCCACCAGACAAGGAAACTAAGGTCTAATCATCTTGAGCTCCTAGTCACTCCCAGCTTCGCTAAGGCCGGGCTTGGAGGACGGTCCTTCCCCGTCAGAACAGTGACCCTGTGGAACTCCTTGCACGAACACATCAGAAAGGCCAACTCAGAATCTACCTTCCGGAAATCCTTGAAGATCTGGCGCTTTAGTGTGCCTTAGTACTCTGTGGCACCCGACAATGCACGCCGCCCTTTCTGTCTCCTCTGCTAGCACCGGGACACCTCCGTTGGGGGTAGCCGTGCGCTCTACAAGCTACAAAAAAAAAATTAGCCCAATCATCCATTAACAATAGTCTAATCTTTGCGTGGAGGACATCCTACTGCACACCAACACTAACACCAACAAACACCCTCCTTCAGCTTTCAGCAGCGTGGCAATGTAAGGAATCACGAGCATGTAATGTCAGGTCTTACACCCGGAATAAGGCACGGATACAAATGGTGCAGGTTATGAGGTTTATTCTGGAGAGGGAGTAACAGGGTGCTTCACCGTCTGTGTTCCCGTACAAGTGAGCCCAGTGGGCACGCTCTCCTGTCAGGCACCACGCGGGGTCACGTGGTCACCCAGCGACTAGACTGCGACACCACACATCTCCCCCTTAATAACAACAACAAAAGGAAACTACATACCACACTGCATTAGCTTTGCCTGGGCGCAAATTGCATGAACTCTGGGTCTATAATGGGCCCATGTGGTGGCACCTCAATGGAGGGGTCAAGTAGGTGGGGCAGTGCCTGCTGCTACCCTCAGCGATGGCAGGAATGCGGGGTAATGCGATGGAGAGAGAGATTGGGAGAGCGAGAGAGAGATGGTGCGGGGGTATCCTGAGGTAGGGGAGCAGGAGATGCCTGGTAAGGATTTACATAGCTAACTCGCTATATCTCTTTGGGCGCACCACTATCCTGCCTGTGCGGGTGCGTGTGGAGGCGGCCTGCTCCTCACATGTTTCTCTGGCCTGCGATGGGGTCTGCATGTTGCTCTGTACCTGATTTCCATTGTGTGTGGTGGGGGCCCTTTGCCTGATGTCTGGGTTGTCATTGGTTTCCAGAGGTGGGGTGTGCTGTGTGGAATCCACCTTGTTCCAGAGGTGTGGCGCCGCGGCCAGGGCGACTGACGCTGGAATCTGGGGACCACGGTTCGATCCCCGGCTCCGGCGGCAGGTTAGCCCAGCACCATGTGACTCTGGGCAATAGCTCGCTTAATCTTCCCGACGGCCCCCAGCGCCTAGAGACCCTTACGGGTGATTGTGCGCTTTACAAATGTGGACTTTACTTTACCCCTGTGGTCTCTGTATCACCCCCTGTCCCCCTCATAGTGCTAAAAGCTCTGGAGTCAACAGGCGGTGGGGCGACTTCTGCGTCTGGGTCCTCTCCTTCGTATCCTGCACTGGTGGTGGTGCTGTCTTTTTTCCACTAGAGGACCTTGTTGCATTTATCAGAGCAGAGCGGGTATAGAGTTGTCTGACTTGTAGAGGCTTGCTGAACTTGCTGTCTCCTGTCTTGCATAGGTGGCCAAGCTTCACCCGGACCCAGTCTCCTACCTCTAAAGAGACTTCTAGGACTCCATGCTTCTTATCGTAGTTGTCTTTGTAAATTTTTTGAGCCTTCTCTATGTTGCTTTGGACCACCGCAGGAGACAATTTGCTTTGAAGTTTCATGCTCATCCATGCGAGATTGTCCCTCGTAAATGGTTCTCTTCCTCGCAGTATCATGAACTTGTTTTATCCTGTTGATGTTGGCGTGATGCGATATACCCATAGCGTGTTCTGGATTTCTGTTTCCCAGTTTTTGCTGGCGCTGATGGTGGCCGCTTTGACTGAGCCCATGATGACTCGGTTGAACAGTTCGGCTAGGCCGTTGCCGGCGCGGTGATACACTGGCGTGTGTTTGGTCTTGACACTGTTCCTCTGAGTGAAAGCCCTCCATTTCTCTGAGGTAAACTGGGAGCCGTTGTCGCGTGCGATCACTATCGGGATTCCTTTCCTCAGGAACGCACCGGTGAGGAAAGCGATGACTGCATCCATGTTCACCTTTTCGCAGACTTCCACCTCTGGCCATTTGGAGTACCTGTCGACCAGGACGATAACATATTTGGGCACACCCCAAGAGTCCAGAATGGGGCCTAATATATTGACTGCTAACTCTTCACAGGGGCTGGTGAGAGTAGTGAACTCGCCCATCGGGGGCCTCAGTAGGGTCAATGATTTGTCTGCGTTGACGCAGTGCAGACACTCACGTACGTACGTTTCCACGGAGATGTTGATGGCTGGCCACCGGTACCATTGTTTCAGTCTTTTTTTAAGATTTCACGATGCCTAAATGGCCCTCATGCATGATGCTGAGGTTGCGGTGCACCAGAGCTTTTGGGGGACTACTTTGTCTCCTCTGAGGAGAAATACAGTGTCATCGCTGAGAGACAATTCATCCTGAACTTCCCAATACTTCCAGGTCTCATCTTTCCCATGCTTTTTCTTGGGCCACCCCTACATCACAAAGGTTTTAACTTGGGACAGGGCAGGGTCATTATCGTAGGCTGAGGTCCAGTCTTGTGCGCTGATGATGTTCTCATGGTCGTCAATGAGCCCCACCTGGTACTCATCTCAATCGCAGGGGTTCGGCGCACCCTCCATGGCTACAGAGTGGGTGAGAAAATCCACTACCTTATTCTTTTGGCCTGGAAGATATTCCACGTCATAAACATAGTCTAGGAGCTTGAGTTTTAATTTTGCAATGCGCGGGGTTGCTTTTGCATGGCCGCTGGACATTAGGACGATTATTAACGGTTTATGGTCCGTTCTGAGGGTAAAACGGGAACCCCAGAGGTACTACCAAAACTTCACCATGGCCCAGATGGTTGCCAACATTTCTTTTTCGATGACGCTGAATTTCTCTCCGTTGGAGGCGAGGGAGCGCGACGCAAAGCCTATCGTGGTTTTGTGCCATCTGCGGCACGTTGCAACAAGACCGCTCCCAACCCCTTCTCTCTGGCATCCATTGTCAGCATGCTGAGGGCAGAGCAGTTGAAGCCTTGTAAGGGGACGGCTTTGCATATGTCCTTTTTGACGGTCTCAAATTCCATGTTCGATTTCGGCGTCCAACTGAAGGTGTTCTTGTCTTTCAGAAGCTGGCGCAGGCTGTGGATTTTGGTGGTGAAATTCTGGATAAATTTGCTATAAAATTTCGCTAAACCCAGAAAGGAAAGGACTTCCTCCTTGGTCTGTGCTTTGGGCGCCGACTTGATGGCCTCCACATTTGTCTTCTTTGGGGAGATTCCATTTTCACCGATCTCATGCCCCAGGTACGTGATGTTGCATAGCCTGAACTTGCACTTCTCCAGTTCCGCTGTGAGACCGTTCTCTGACAGCGTCCTTAATACTGCTCAAAGAGTGGTATTGTGCTCCCGTCTGGTTTTTCCCATGATGAGTATGTCGTCCTGGAAGTACAAGACTTTGTTGCTGTCTTTGAATAGCTTGTGCATCAGTTTTTGAAAAACTGACGCGACGGAAGCCAGTCCAAATCGGAGTCGCCGAAACCTGTAGCAGCTGAACAGGGTAATGAAGGAAGACAACTTCCTACATGAAGGGTGGATCAGGATTTGGTGGTATGCTGCTGTGAGATCAATTGTAGAGAACCACTTGATTCCCTTGGTCTGGGCCAACAGTTTTTTTGATAAGTGGCAATGGGAATTTGTCCATCAGTATGTTTTTGTTCAGTTCTCGAAGGTCAATGCACAGATGCACCTTTCCGTTCGGTTTCCGAGCCACGACCAAGGGCGCCAGCCATTCGGTGCTTTTGATGGGTTCTATAATGCCATTATCTTCCAGACGTTGCAACTCCAGCTGTACGGTTTCCCTACAGTTGAACAGGATGTTTCTTACTTTGCAGCTGACCAGTGTTGCACCCTCCTTTAGCACTATCTTGTGTGTGAACTTGGACAGTTGTCCTATAGTCCCGCCAAAGACGTCAGGTAATTATTTTTTCAGGCTGATAATATCCAGTCCAGGAGGGACATCTGTCATGAGCACTTGGGTTTCTCTGTTAGGGTTAAGTTGGATGCCCAATGCTCCTTGGTCAGCCCATCCGAGGACCGAGGGGCCTTTTTCTGCCACATACAGTTTGCCTGTGATTTGAATTCGAATTTTAGTTGTCTGAACCCTACCTTTGGGATTCTCTACCCTGTGTAAGTGACAGGGTGTACATCTCTGGGGTGTAGGTGGCTCCCTATGGTGTCCACAAAATCACGATCCCAAATGTCCCTTTGTATGATCGTGAACGGGAACCTTGAGTCTGCCACCATGGATATCTGGACTCGCCCAATGGTCAATAAACAGGATGCCTTTTTTCTGGCATTGCAATTGATGCCCCACACTTGTTCATCAATGCACAAAATACAATCATCGTCACCCTCACCCTCTCCGTTTCTGGTTCCGATTCATACATGACACATTTCACTGAGGAGCTGGTGGGTCTCCGTCTGCAGACTTTGCCAAAGTGTCCCAACACCCCGCAAAAGAAACATTTTACACGGAAGGCTGGGCACCGTTCGTCATTGGCTGTGTGCGTGTGGCTGCCACACCTGTAGCAAGAACCCTTCTTTTTTGGAAGAGGTCTGGTAGGCCCAGTTGCGTTATTTGTGGGCCGACTTCTGTTTCTGTGTCTGACCGCGGGGGAAAGTCTGTCACCGGAACCTTTTGTGTCTCTCACTTTACACACTGCAGATTTACTTCCAGTGTCCTTCTTCGCTGCTTCCACACAGCGTTTGGACAGTTCAGCTTTTTGACAATCGCTATGATCTCATGAAGTTGCGCTTCCCCACTCACCCACAGCTTTTCTTGGACATTGCTGTTGGTGGTATGCATTATTATTTGGTCACGCACTAAATTGTCATGAAGGTGACTAAATTTGCAGTTGACAGCCAGTTTCTTGACCGCCGCGACATAGTCTTCTGCTGTCTCTGAGTCACTTTGTTTCCGTTGTAAGAAATTGTATCTGTCTAAGGTCGTGCAAATCACCGGCTGTTAGTGATGTCTAGATCTTCTACGCGTGTTGGAACATGCCTTCATCAGTTGCGACCCTCGGTTTCTTGACCATGTTCTCGTATACCCTTAATCTTTCCGGATCTAGGTTGTGTAGTAGAATTTTCTTTCTGCGTTTGCTGGAGAACGCTTCCTCACCTTCATCTTCCAGGGCCGATATGTAGTTGAGGAAGTACCCCTTCCAATCAGCCCACTTCATGGCTGGTTCACCTAGTTTTGGGAGGAAAGGCACTGGGTTGGTGAGTGAGAAGGTTTAGGCGCACTTCGTGCTGGGCTGGAATGCACTCGCTGGAAAACTTCGGCGAATGCTGTCTCGTTTCTGTGCTTGACTGCACAGACAGGTTTCCGATGGCGTCATAGGATTGCTGGGTGTTCGTTCCACCCTCAGTAGGCGTTGCGTGGAAGGTGACCGCATGCAATGAGGCCAGAGTGCATGTCCCTATGGTACCTTGCTCAGGTCACGCTGCGTGAGTATGCGGTGTACGGGCCGGAGAGCAGACCGCTGTGCGAGGCGTCAATTGCAGGGGCATTGGACCGACTATATGGTTCACACGGCGTGTGTTGGGCCCCTTCACGTGCGCGCTACGCGTGGCATGTGATGTGGTCACCGGAAGCTGCTTATTGTGAGGCTTCCGGGAAGTGGTGCTGTTGTAGGTGGCAGGCGTGGGGACATGGTCAATCAGTTGCGCTCATGGTGTACCTCGCACTTGCAGGCTCGGAAGGTTGGTCACTGGACGCCTCTGGAGGGATGGCCGGGTGACGTGTAGACGGGAGCATCTATGACACCACATTCCCTCTCCTGATTGTAGATGCGAGGCGCGCTCCTCATGTGAATGCTAGTCAGCGAGGCGAAGCTCGTCAGCAGGCAGGTGCAGCGGGGTACGTGTTCCGCTCATCACCAGTCTGTAATGTCAGGTCTTACACCCGGAATAAGGCACAGCCACATATGGTGCAGTTTATGAGGGTTATTCCAGAGAGGGAGTAACAGGGTGCTTCACGGTCTGTGCCCCCATACAAGTGAAGCGCGGTAGGTGCACTATCCCGTCAGGCACCACGCGGGGTTACGTGGTTGCCCGACAACTTGACTGCAACACCACAGAGCACTGCAAAGTAACTGCAGTATGTAGGAAGCACTTGATTCATTGCAAAACTTTGCGTTGTACTATGCGTGGTTACTGTAAGCGTGGTAATGCCACTTGTAATGTGTTCAAATGAATGTGCGCTGTAATGATATGTGTGGTAATGGGGTGCGTGGTAGTGGGTCATGCATGGTAGTGTACACGTTGTAAAGGCATGCGTGGTGAATGCATGTGTTGTTCCATCATACAACCAGGCCAATCTTGCAACCAATCACTTTGAAAGGGCACTAGGATCCATATTTGAATTGGAGCACAATGTGGCCTCAACGAGGTCAGTATTCCCCGCAAAACTTGTGATCCCTTTTCAATTCACTGCCTCTGGTCTCCAGAGACAAAAGGCAGGTGCCAGCGATCTTCTTGGTATGCTCCTGAAACCCAAGATTAGATTTGAACCAAACCCCTAAGTTTTTTACAGTCAACTTAGGGGTGGGAGCACTGCCCAAAGACGCCGGCCACCAATGCTTGCTCCAGAGCCCCTTGTCTTTCCCCATCAGCAGCACTTCTGACTTGTTGGCATTGAGTTGAAGACTGTTAGTGGTCAGCCAATGCGCGAACGCTGCTAGGCCAGCCTGAAAATGTGCGGCGCTCCGAGTATGGTCTTCAGAGAGGGCCACCACCAACTGCGTATCATCGGCGTACGAGATCATGGTCAGACCAGAGTCCCTCGCCACCGCCGCCAGGGGTTGAACATAGAGATTGAACCGGACAGGGCTTAATGCCGAGCCCTGAGGAACCCCTGCTTGATGACATGAGCATGTGAGAGGAAAGGGGGGACCGAAACCTGAAATGATCTGTCAGATAGAAAAGAGCGGAACCACTCCAGGGACGGATCTACCACCCCCACCTCCTCCAGGTGGCGCAGGAGGATCTTATGGGAGACCGCGTCGAACGCGTCGCTGAGGTCGAGCAGTATGAGAGCCGCAGTCTTTCCCTCATCCAGGATGGTCCGTAGGTGTTCACTTACTGCTACAAGAAGGGATCTCGGTGCTCTGACCCGGGCGGAAACCATTCTGGGAGCGATCTAAGGCACCAATGTTGCTCAGAGGGCCAGAAAGAATGTTATTAGTGTGGGCATCAGCAATTGTTTGCGACCCAGGGCAGGAGGGATATGGGACAAAAGTTTTCCGGTTTAGTTGGGTCCAGTGTTGTTTTTTTCAGCAAGGGTCCTACCCTTGCTTGTTTCCATGGCGGGGGCACCACCGCCATGGTGAAAGAGGCATTTATGATCTGGTATAATGGTGTCAATAAAACAGGTAGAGCATCTCTGAATTAGGCAGGCCTCATGGGATCAGTAGGGGAACCGGATTTGACCCTCTTACTTAAAGTAAGGAATTTGTCTAGGGAGATAGGAGGTATAGTAGCCAGGGTAATGGTGGGCAGAAGAACAGCAGTGGTTGCAGAGTCCGTAGGGCCAGTGGCAAAGGATTTATAAATAGTTTCAACTTTTTGAACAAAGAAAGTGGCTTAATCTCATTGGTAAGGAAGGCTGTGCGTGCCTTGTGATAGCGTTTAATCGCATCCTGGTACAGCTTTTTTGCCCCAGGGTCATAGGCCCTTCTCCAGGCTCGTTCTAGCATATTACAGATACTACGCAAAACTGCCAGGGCATCATCAAACCAGGGATTAGACTTTGAGCACCGACCCATTGACCATTTGGCTGGAATCAAAGAGTCTAAAGCATGGAGTATCCAGTCACAGAATGCTTTATAAGCTTGCTCGGGATCAGTGTCTAAAATAGGAGGGGAGGATGCCAGGGTGGAACACAGATCTTTTATATTAAGTTTATGCCAGCAACGTCTAAATGTAGCCTTGAGGTTAGTTCTAGGTATGGCCTTGGAAAGCGGGACGAAAAAAGTAACTAAAAAGTGGTCAGTCCAACACATCGGGCTAGGTGTCTTTCTTAACCAAAAACGAAGGGATGTTGGAAAAGACCGGATCAAGTAAGTGTCCAGCGAGTGGGTGGGGCCCACAACCAACTGTTTTAATTGGCAAGCAGCGAAATCAGCAAGAAAGCTGCAGATTTCGGGCGTCATTGGAGTGGTAAAAATGAAGGTTAAGGTCCACAATAAGGCAGAAGTTTGACGCCTTTAGCGCCAGGGAGCTAACTGCATCGATAATATCTGACTTAAAATTAGAAATGGATCTTGGGGGGGCAATAGACTAGTGGGCCATAAATGGAGGAGTGTGCATTAAAGGAGATTGGAAAACCTCCTCCTTAAAGAATGTGCTACTGTAACATGTTTTAAAAAACACAGCTATACCCCCGCCACTGGACTCCCTATTAAGGGTCAAAATACTGAACCCCAGGGGAAGAGCGAGGCCAGGTTCAGCCACTAAGGCATCAGTCAACCAAGATTCGGTGATAAAAAACACGTCAGGAGACTCGTCCTCAATGAGGTCATGGATCTCCATATAGTGTTTTACCATGGAATGGACATTCAGATGTCAAACGTTCATGGTAGGTGTAGGAGAAGTAGGGGACAATGGGGAGTGGAAACTATAGCCACATTCTGGACAGCAAAAAGGACCTTCTGCTACAACCCCCTGATGCTGACCACATGATCCGCTACGCAAATCAATGGACATCAAATACTCCCTAGTGTAACTCAGCACCCCTGACTGGGAACCATACCCATGTCTGGCGTCTGGCGACATCCAGGCGCAGACGGGCTTGCCTTTGGTGCACCTTTTGCGTGCCGTCTGCGCGTCCGCTGCGCTCCCGTGCCATGGGCAGCCTATATAGAAAGTTGTGAATCAGGGAGAGGAAAAGACTAGCCCGCCTCCCTTACGAGATGGCGGCTGTAGGATGGCAAACCGGAAGTGGAAAAAGTCCACGCCGGCCGGCCCAGAGCAGTGCTCCCTCCACAACAATCAGCCCGCTAATGGCTGTGGTGGACCTGGGAGGTGCAGAGGCCGCTTCACCCAACTTCACAGCAGGTAAGAACAATCAGTTAAAATGACGCTAGAACGAAGTTTGTGCCAAATCAATAATTCCTATTAAAATGTGCAGCAGGCCTAACAAATGTTAATATTCTTTTTAAAAATAGAAGCAATCAAACATACACAATAGCAGCGCACGAAGCATAAGAGGAGCCATTCGCTTCTGCCATCAGCTGCAGGCTTACTAGGTGCGCTACCGCGCCGTGTGCAGCCTATATAGGAAGTTGTGAAACAGAGAGAGGAAAAGACTAGCCCGCCTCCCTTACAAGATGGCAGCTGTAGGATGGCAAACCGGAAGTGAAAAAGTCCATGCTGGCCGGGCCAGAGCAGTGCTCCCTCCACAACAATCAGCCCGCTAATGGCAGTGGTGGACCAGGGAGGTGCAGAGGTCGCTACACCCAGCTTCACCGCAGGTAAGAACAATCAGTTAAAATTACGCTAGAACAAAGTTTGTGCCAAATCAATAATTCCTATTAAATTGCGCAGCAGGCCTAACAAATGTTAAGATTCTTTTTAAAAATAGAAGCAATCAAACATACACAATAGCAGCGCGCAAAGCATAGGAGGAGCCGTTCCCTTCTGCCGTCAGCTGCAGGCTAACTAGGTGCGCTCCCGCGCCGTGGGCAGCCTATATAGGAAGTCGTGAATCAGGGAGAGGAAAAGACTAGCCCACCTCCTTTACAAGATGGCGGCCGTAGGATGGCTAACGGGAAGTGGAAAAAGTCCACACCAGCCGGGCCAGAGCAGTGCTCCCTCCACAATCTGCCCGCTAATGGCTGTAGTAGACCGGGGAGGTGCAGAGGCCGCTTCACCCAACTTCACAGCAGGTAAGAACAATCAGTTAAAATGACGCTAGAACGAAGTTTGTGCCAAATCAATAAATCCTTTTAAAATGTGCAGCAGGCCTAACAAAGGTTAAGATTCTCTTTAAAAATAGAAGCAATCAAACATACACAATAGCAGCGCGCAAAGCATAGGAGGAGCCATTCGCTTCTGCCGTCAGCTGCAGGCTTACTATATTGCACATCATAACGTACCGACATACTGATTTTCTTTTTCTCTTCTTACAACCTTTTGAGTTTTTATAATCATGTCTCGGTCTGGCGAACCAGTAGCTGCACCTGCAGATTTAGATTTTGAGCAGGAGAGGTTGGTATGGTACATCAGCTCAAAAAGTTCTGCAAGTATTCTTTTAAAGGCCTCCCTAATTAGGAGGAACAGTAAAAGGCACTGATGGCCATTTTGGCAGCCAGGAAGAGAGCTGGGCATCCAGAGGATGGGAATGAGGTTGTGGATATGGAAGACCAGAGTTTGCATAGTGATTTTCTTGAAAATCAGGATCTGCCTGAGTTGAAGGCTCCCTCTAGGGCAGGGAGCAGTGTTTCCTCTAAAAGCCTGTCTGCGGCAGAGTTGAGACAGGTGGGAAGAAAGGAAGCTCCAGTTGGAGCTGGCAAAATGTAATGTGGATGTGGAGAAGCGAAGACGGGCAATGGAGAAATATGGATTGGCCATGGAAGAAAAACAAATGCTTTTGGCTCAAGAACTGAGTTTGAAGGGGCTGGATTTGAAGGTCAAGTCCAGCACCGATGGTGACAGCATCTCTTCAGTGCAGTCAGAAGGGAAGGTACAGATACCCACGAATCTGGTGAATGATTATCAGGTGTGATATTACATAGATTGATGGTTTGGGGGCTATGAGGCAGCTTTACACATGCACAGGGTCACTAATAGAGATCAGGAAGCAGGTTTGTGGAAGCATTTTGCAACAATGGAGGGGATGGACATCTTGTTAGCATTAGGGCCAGCAGATCGGATGGGTACCCTGTCATGAAGCCAGCCCTGATCAGGAGATATGTTCTAACCTCAGAATCCTATAAAGTTTAGGACAAGTGAGTAACTTGGTCCTCAGACATGGCTAGAATGTGCTGTCTCCTTTTGCAGAGCACTGGATGGTTTGGTGAAGGGCAGCAAGGTAATATATCATCAGGTGCTGTACAATTTGATTGCACATGAGCACATATATGGTCTACGTTTTCCAGAGTTGCACCAGCACTTGGTTGCTAATATGCTAACTGACCCTAGGAAGCTTGCTAAGGAGTCAGACTTCTGACTCAACACCAGGTTCCACAAGAAGTTGCTTGTGGGAGATTCCACCAAGGGTGGGCAGGATGCCCAACATATGAAGGAAGGGGATAAAAATAAAAGAAAGGAGTTGTCTAAAGGGCCCTAAACTAGTTCCCAGGGTAAGGATTCCCAAACCCCTTTGAAAAGAAGAGTTGGTTCCCTTCAAGAAAGCCTGCAGGGAAAGGACCCCTGAAGTGTTTCACCTGTAGTAGTAGAAAGGGCACTTCAAGGGGGTACCAAGTCTCCCAAGTGATCACAGCCCCCCATCGGTGGGCAGTCACTGGAGATGTTGAGTGTAGCACTTGGGAAGGATATTGCCCCCGCTAGTAATGGGAATCCAGCTGAGATTACCCTAGCTTCCCTTGGTGACAGTGAGATGGTCCAGAGAACCCTCATGCCTGACAACACTAGAAAGTACAGGCAGTGGGTGACCATCAATGGAAGGAGGGTGGAGACTCTGAGATACAAAAGAGTCAGCATGAAGAACATCTGGTGTCATCTGGTGTCTTCAGAGTAGGTAGTCCCTAATGTGTTCTAGCAAGTAGTTACAATAGACAACAGTAAGCGCCACTGTTTAGTGGCTCAGGTTCCCTTTGATTGAGGGGCCTTAGGCTCCTTGAGGGTAGCTGTGGATCAATCCATGCCTGTGGATTTTCTGCTAAGTAATGACCTAGTTATAGGAATAACAGGAGAAAACCCATAGACCTCGTTGGGATGGGTGTATCGTGTAGGCAAAAACAGTTCCCAACAGGTATTATGTGGAGACAGTTTCAAATATGTATGCCATAGGCATTACAAAGGAACAGAAACAAGGAGTCACTTGATTTAGGAAGAGGTAGTATTATTCACCAAGAGACAGAAAGGGAAAATTCTTTCATATGCAATTACAGTTCAAACAACACTGTAAAGACCGGATCTTGTGACAACCCAGTGACACTTGGTGCAAGGTGCTATATACAGTTAGTGAAGTGAAATGTGCAAGTGCTTTAAAAAACAGCATTGTAGGCCCCTTGGATGATTGCTTGAATAGTGCAGCAGGGTGTTGCGTTCTGTGGGCTTGCGGAAGAGCGATGTCCCAAGCTTGCCTTCCTCCGCATATATAGTGACATCAAGGAAGGGTAAGTCATTTGGTTTGGTTTCACTTGTAAATCTAAGATGTTCCTGTGAGGAGTTTAGCCAACCGATAAAGGGTTGTAAGGAGTCAGCCGTACCATTCCATATTAATAAAATGTCATCGATGTATCGATGCCACAGATGGATTTGGGGTCGATACGGGTTGATTGGGTTGAGAATCAATGACTTTTCCAAAGCATGTACATATAGAATGGCAAAATTTGGAGCGAAGCAAGCGCCCATTGATACTCCCTTGACTTGAAGATAGTAAGTACTCTTGTACATGAAGTAATTGTTTTGTAAGGCCACTCTTAAAAGGTCCATAATAAAGTCGGTGGGGATTTTGGAAGGTTGTGGTCTGGACATCAACAGATTCTTGATGACATCGAGCCCCTCACGGTGAGGGATGTTTGTGTAGAGGGACTCGATGTCCAAGCTTGCCATTGTTTGATTGCCCAGATCAAAGGGTTCATCTTCGATGGTGTTGATTAAATCCATGGTGTCACGTATGTACGTGTCTGTGATGGGCACAAATTCCTTAATCACTGAGTCCACATATTTACCAAGGGGTTCCAAAATAGAACCGCACCCTGATACGATCGGTCACCACTCCTGCCACACCCTTTACACATTAAACCTTTAATGGTAAAGTTCCAATCATTACCCGTTCACCGGTTTCACCCCCTACCCTGACCCTAACCAATTCCTCTGCTCAAAATTGCCCTTCTTTACCAACAGCACTGTATCTATCGACAACTCTGTCCTGATGACGATCCCGACTAATGGGGATCGAAACGCCGTCGACTTCACAGCTTGAATTATATGACGCATATCACGTTTAGTGCTCCTGATGAAATAATTGTTTTCCAAGTGAATGTAACTTGTTTTCTGGAGCCTTTAACTGATGTACATACTTTGTTTAATGCGTCGCCAATGCTGTTTTTTAAAGCACTTGCACATTTCACTTCACTAACTGTATATAGCACCTTGCACCAAGTGTCACTGGGTTGTCACAAGATCCGGTCTTTACAGTGTTGTTTGAACTGTAATTGCATATGAAAGAATTTTCCCTTTCTGTCTCTTGGTGAATAATACTACCTCTTCCTAAATCAAGTGACTCCTTGTTTCTGTTCCTTTGTAATGCCTATGGCATACATATTTGAAACTGTCTCCACATAATACCTGTTGGGAACTGTTTTTGCCTACACGATACACCCATCCCAACGAGGTCTATGGGTTTTCTCCTGTTATTCCTATAATTATTAGGAGCAGCTTGTTAGCTGCGAGAGCAGTACCTCTGTGTACTTCATCTAATATACCTCAGTCAAAAAGGTATCCATCTGAGTAGGACCCTCTGGCCTACACACGATGTCCAAGGAGTCCCTCACATATTCAGAGGAATACATCCAGTCAAGACTAACTGGGCCCTCATTACTGTCGGGTCCACCACACTCTACGACCACCTCCACTGCCCCTAACACCTCCCGTGTCCTACTGGATAAACTCGAAAAACTAAAGAAAAAGCAGATCAGGACGGATCTACATGCCCGCATGCTCACGGATTACTTACGCTCTGGTGTCATTCCTTTAGGACTTCAAATTCGTAATACCCCGGCTATTTTCACACAGGACCCCAAATTCCGAACCAACTTTAGCCACCTCGCGACGACTTGCTCTCGCCATTGGATGGTCCTAGGAATAGATACAGCCATAGAACATAGCCGACAGGAACTTCAGGAAATTGAAGAACTTGAGAAACGCATCCTAGAAGACACCACCATCACTGACGCAAAAAGCCTCCTAGAAAAAATCTATAGTTCCATCGCCACCTTCAACACCTTTGAGGTAAATAAAAAGATCAATAAAATAGAAAAAGACATTAAGAACTACAAGAATGAGAACACATATCCCTATTTAAACGAGGAATTTTACAACACCCAGCAGAACCCCCCAAGAACACAGAATTGGGGTCGCTATAGAAACAATCAACGCGTAACCTTCTCTGTCTCCTCGAACAGCTCTGCAGACGAGACAGACGCAACTACCTCTGGACCACAGCCGCTACTACCACCCGGTTTTTTAGGACGAGGCCGAGGTCGCGGCCAACATCCACAACCACAGAATCGCCAGACGAGGGCCAAACAATACCAACCTCCGGTACCAGGCAATCGCCAAACCCGCAATCGATACTATCAATGGGGACAACCACAGTAAGCAACAGGGACACTACAACCACTGCGATGTCCATCCCCATCTTTAATCTATCGGACCACAATCTGACCCCAGAAGAGACTAGGCTTCTTTCCCGTGGCCTTTCATTTGTGCCGACGGTCAGAACCAATTTCTTGGAACTGCAGTCTAATCTCCTAAAATTCTTCAGAAGAATCCGGCTAAAATATTTCTTCGCTGACAAACCAGACACCGGATGGATGGAAATTTCCCCATTTCGGCCACCCTCTACCTTCAACCCTCCTTCTCACCAAATGTCTCCAGAAATTTTGGCCTTTGAAAGACTTGTCTTAAAGGAAGTTATGGAACTCAAGACCACCCCACGCTATATCCCCTACAATCTCCCCCTGAAAGAAAAAGAAGCCCTCAACACTCTCCAAAACAACCCGGGAATAGTCATCAAGCCCGCGGACAAAGGTGGTGGAATTGTTGTCCTTAACAATACCGAATATGACAGAGAGGTCGAGCGACAACTTAGTAACAACGACCATTACCGTGCCCTCTCAAAGGACCCTCTTGCAGATATTAGACAAAAGATTCTCTCTATCACCACTGCAGCAAGAGACAACAACATCATTACTAAAAAAGAATTCGAGTACCTGAACAATCCACACCCCAGAACCCCAATTCTATATGTTCTCCCAAAAATCCACAAAGATGTCAGAAATCCACCGGGACGACCGATCGTATCAGGGTGCGGTTCTATTTTGGAACCCCTTGGTAAATATGTGGACTCAGTGATTAAGGAATTTGTGCCCATCACAGACACGTACATACGTGACACCATGGATTTAATCAACACCATCGAAGATGAACCCTTTGATCTGGGCAATCAAACAATGGCAAGCTTGGACATCGAGTCCCTCTACACAAACATCCCTCACCGTGAGGGGCTCGATGTCATCAAGAATCTGTTGATGTCCAGACCACAACCTTCCAAAATCCCCACCGACTTTATTATGGACCTTCTAAGAGTGGCCTTACAAAACAATTACTTCATGTACAAGAGTACTTACTATCTTCAAGTCAAGGGAGTATCAATGGGCGCTTGCTTCGCTCAAAATTTTGCCATTCTATATGTACATGCTTTGGAAAAGTCATTGATTCTCAACCCAATCAACCCGTATCGACCCCAAATCCATCTGTGTCGTCGATACATCGATGACATTTTATTAATATGGAATGGTACGGCTGACTCCTTACAACCCTTTATCGGTTGGCTAAACTCCTCACAGGAACATCTTAGATTTACAAGTGAAACCAAACCAAATGACTTACCCTTCCTTGATGTCACTATACATGCGGAGGAAGGCAAGCTTGGGACATCGCTCTTCCGCAAGCCCACAGAACGCAACACCCTGCTGCACTATTCAAGCAATCATCCAAGGGGCCTACGTGATGGTCTTCCATTTGGCCAGTTCCTCCGGATCCGGCGCAATTGTAAATGGCGCAAAGACTACTTTCGGGAGGCAGACATCCTGGTCTTGAAACTGGTTAACAGAGGCTACCCACGACGTCTGGTAAAGCAAGCAAAAAAACGAGCGTGGTACAACCACCGGGAGGATCTATTGAGGCCCAACCAAAACAAAAAAACTTTGAATAGGATCCCCTTTGTCTCTGTCTTCAGCCCGGATAGCAACAAAGTAGCCAAAATCATCAAAAGAAACTGGACTGTGCTACGGTCTGTTGAACAATTTCACGCACCACCCCTGTTCTCTTACCAAAGAGGTAACAATATTGCCAACCACCTGGTTCGCGCCATCACTTGGCCGACTACCACTACTGAGAAACATACCATTACAGCAGCATGGGGCTTGCCTCCTGTTATCGGACATTTCAAATGCCAAGCCTGTAGCGTCTGTGAACTGACAATTAATACCAAAGAATTTGTTTTCAATGGACAGACACATCAGCTCACTCACCACTCAAATTGCAAGACCCAAAATGTCATTTATGCGATCCGCTGCCCCTGTGAACTCATTTACATTGGCCAGACTACCCAAATGGTCAAGCAACGGATAATCCAGCACAAAAGCAGAATCAACTGCAAAGTACTCACGGCCCCTTTGGTCGCCCACTTCTTGGAACAATCACATACGGACACAGACCTCAAATGGCTGGTTATTGAAAAACCAACACTACCCCTTAGAGGTGGCAACATGGCCTCTCTACTCAACAGAGCCGAATGCAAATGGATCGCAAGGGTCGATTCAGTCAACCACGGGCTGAATACCCTTGATGAATGGACTAGCACCATCTCCATCTAAACTCTACTTGTCTGTCTATCCCTTGCCCCTTGCCTTTCACCTCGCTATACTCTGAATATGAACTGTATAGTAGATGTATATTTGATATAAATGTCACTATAATATCATGACTCTGACTGTATCAAAGCATTCTTACGTGTTCTTCGCCACCTACATAGACAACTACCTTGTATCTCACTGTCCGGTTTCATACCATAGGTCGACAAATGTAAATATCTGTACCATTACCGCAATTGCCCTAACTAATGCCTATAGGTGCCCATTGTGCTCTGCCAGAACATGGATTGCTCTTAATTGGCCCAAATACTGAATGTTTCATATGCCCGCACTCGCTATTATTTATTAATGTAAAAATCCTCCTTTCAGGGTCTTAACTACTTCTTCCTCTTCTAGCCCCCACATGCGTTGATGTACCACATCTCCTCCGCGTCATGCAATCCAACGCTGCCCTGACGCTGTCCCGAACTAGAGAGTTCCTGTTTATCCCCGTTTCCAGGGTAACCTGTTCTCACACCTCCTGCCCCTTCTGCAGTCACTACTGGACCCCGCCCACCACACTTCCATTCGTGTATGGCACCGTGACACTCCTGTAACACTCCCCGGACCCCGCCCACTTCCAGCGCTCGCACCGCGCCCCGGTCTCGCTGCTTCCTGGTTATTAACCAGGACGGGGAGACGCCAATGTCAGCTCCCGCATTTACTGCCGGCTGTCTCCACACCAGATGAGCTTCAATTTGCCTTCTGATGCCCTGCTCAACTCAGGTAAGAGCACTGACCGCACGCCGAGTGTACTCGCTTCGAATATGCTCATCATCGAACAATCATTAATCTCCTTCTGTTCGATCACGGCACCGAGTCATTGCTGACCCTAACCTTTCTTCCCCCTCGCAGGTTCTGTACTCTCCGCCTGCCGATCCAAATCAAGTTGCGATCAGGTAACTCTTCGCGTTTTGGATTGGGCGTTTTAATTAGCCGAACCTTTTTCCTTGCTTAACTTCATTCCCTGTTTCCCTTTAGTAACCGGCCATTCATTGCCGCCTCGGAGTTCGTCTAGCCTCGCCTCCCTGCTTGGCTGCACTGTGAGTGTCCATCTATTTAGTAATTCTGCCACCATTCCACCGACCGGCGGTTTAATTTAAATTTATTAGTCTAGACAACTCCACCCGTCCCTCCACCCTAGCCACCCCCCTATTCTCACCCCTGTCTCCCCATTCCGGCCACCACTCCTGCCACACGCTTTACACATTAAACCTTTAATGGTAAAGTTCCAATCATTACCCGTTCACCGGTTTCACCCCCTACCCTGACCCTAACCAATTCCTCCGCTCAAAATTGCCCTTCTTTACCAACAGCACTGTATCTATCGACAACTCTGTCCTGATGACGATCCCGACTAATGGGGATCGAAACGCCGTCGACTTCACAGCTTGAATTATATGACGCATATCACGTTTAGTGCTCCTGATGAAATAATTGTTTTCCAAGTGAATGTAACTTGTTTTCTGGAGCCTTTAACTGATGTACATACTTTGTTTAATGCGTCGCCAATGCTGTTTTTTAAAGCACTTGCACATTTCACTTCACTAACTGTATATAGCACCTTGCACCAAGTGTCACTGGGTTGTCATAAGATCCGGTCTTTACAGTGTTGTTTGAACTGTAATTGCATATGAAAGAATTTTCTCTTTCTGTCTCTTGGTGAATAATACTACCTCTTCCTAAATCAAGTGACTCCTTGTTTCTGTTCCTTTGTAATGCCTATGGCATACATATTTGAAACTGTCTCCACATAATACCTGTTGGGAACTGTTTTTGCCTACAAGTAATGACCTAGAGCATACCACCTGGAAGGAGGTGAAGCTCAGGTCACACTTACAGATGTTGGGATTGAGTGGGTGTGCCTTACCACATGGTCCATGGCAGCATGTGAGGTGGGGCAGTAGGACCTAGAGCCGGAAATAGTGGCCTGGGACTCTGCTAGGAAGGGGCCGGACAAGGATTGTAGGAAACCCACTACAGAAACTCCCATGTTCCGGAAGGAGGCTGAATCTGAGGGGGACGCCCTGGAGCATACAGTGGAAGATGTCGCCAAACTGTGGGAACCTGCCTGAGTTGTCCCAGTGACAGAAAATGAAGGTCCATTCACTGAAGGGTTCTGCGCAGTGCAGAAAGAGTGCCCTACTCTTGTGGGTCTTCAGAAGCAGGCCAGTGCCCAGACAGCTGGTGATGCCTCTGGAACTCACCTGATTTACTGGGAGAAGGACTTCCTGCATAGCAAGCCTAAGGTTGCTGATCCTGGGGCAGCCCTAGTGCTGGTGGTACCCCAGAGCCTTCCTACCGGGTCTGGCTCATGATGTACCTCTGGCAGGTCATTTGGGGCAAGACAAGACCTTTGACAGACTTGTCAGCCACTTTAATTGGCCCCAACTGAGGAAGGCTTTACATGCGTTCTGCAGGTCCTGTCCTACCTGCCAGGTGAGTGGCAAGACTAGGGGGAGATGCTAGGTTCCCCTCCAACCGTTTCCTGTCACGAGCACCCCCTTTTAAGCAGATAGGCATTGACATTGTGAGACCTATGGATCCAAAAACAGCAATAGACAAAAGGTTTGTCCATGTCTTGGTGGACCATACCACCAGGTACCCGGAAGCTATACCTCTGAGGACAGTGACTCTGATGGCAAAGGCACTGATGAGAATCTTTACCCGCATGGGTTTTTGCAAGGAAGTGGTTTCTGACCGTGGTCCCAACTTCATGTCCTTGTACATGAAGGTCATGTAAAAAGGCATTTTGAGTTACCTGTAGGTTCTCCACACCTTTTCACCCCCAGACTAATGGGTTGATTGGAAGGTTCAACCAAGCCCTGAAGGGGATGATTATGGGTCTCTTGGAACTCATGAGGCATAAGTGGGTTGTCCTCTTTCCATGTCTTCTGTTTGCTTACTGTGATGTATTGTAGACGTGGGTTGGCTTCTGCCTAATCGAACTTCTGTGCAGGCACCCTGTGTGAGGACCTCTCAGTTTGGTGAAGGAGGGCTGGAAACTCACCCAGGAGAATCTGGAAGCCAGACAGGAGGATATGAAACATTGGTATGGCCAGAATATCACCCTGGTTGAGTTTCAGTCTGATCAAATGGTGTGAATGATGGTGCCTGTAGAGCCCCGTGCTTTGCAAGACCATTGGTCCGGCTCATTTGAGTGGAAGGAGCGCAAGAGTGAAGTCACCTGCCTGGTGGACTTGCAGACTCCTCGGAACACTTTAAGGGTCTTACACGTGAAATCAAATTTTTAGAGGTCAAAGTTGACCATTGTCTTGGTCACAAATGACAGCGTGGAAGAGGAGAGTGAACCTGTCTCTGAACTCCTGACTTTCAAAGAGTAGGATGGGTCAGTAGATGGTGTGATCCTCTCCCCAACATTGATCCCATAACAGCAGAGAGACTGTTGCCAGGTGTTGAGACAGTTAGCCCCACTGTTTTCCCTCACCCAGGAGTCTCCCATTGGTGCACCTATGATATGGATATGAGTGACAGCCTGCCTCTAAAGCACAAGACTTTGTCTGACAAAGTGAGAGCCAACATCAAGGGGGAGGATTCTAAGATACTGGAGTAAGGGGTTATTGAGCCCTTCAATAGATGTTGGTAAGGTCCATTGATTCTGGTCCCCAAGGCTGCTCCACCCTGTGTCACAACGGAACTTAGTTTCTATGTGGACTACCATGGGCTCAATGAGGTCACTAAGACTGACGAACACCCCATCCCCAGAGCTGATGAGCTCACTGATAGGCTTGGACCTGCCAAGTTAATCAGCAATTTTGACCTAACATCTGGGTACTGGTAGATTGCCTTGACTGATGGAGCACAAGAGAGGTCAGGGTTCTCAATGCCAGAATTGCACTACTAGTTCCAGGATTTATGACATCACAATGCATGCTTTTACTCCGCATGCCATTACAACGCAGTTTTTACAACGCAAGTCGTTACAACGACTTGCGTTGGGGGGCGCTGGATAGTGGAATAGTTTAATTTTCTATTCCAACTCCAGTCCCCGTGGATAGTAGGGAAGGTGTTGGATAGAAAATTAAACTATTCCCTATCCTACAGCGCCCTCCAGCGCAAGTCGTTGTAACGACTTGCGTTGAAATAGCTGCGTCGTAATGGTAGTGTGGAGTGAAAGTTGAGTTGTAAAGGATGTTCCCCCTAGTTCCATGTCATGCCTTTTGTGTTGGAGAATATCCCTGTCTCCTTCCAAGGTTTGGACAAGCAGGTTCTGGCTGGGTTGGAGAATTTCAGTGCTGCCTACTTTGATGACATTACAGTCTTCAGCTCCAGTTGGGAAGACCACTTGCACCACTTGGGGGAAGCCCTGAAGGTGCTGCAGACCACAAGCCTCACTATCAAGCCCAGTAGGTGCCAGTTAGGGCAGGGGTCTGTGCTTTACTTAGGGCACCAAGTAAGGGGAAGCAAGGTGAAGCCCCTGCAACCTGAGATTGATACCATTCTGGTCTGGGCACCCACAGAAGACCCAGACCAAAATGAGAGCCTTCTTAGGTCTCATAGGAGATTTGTCAAGGGGTAAGACACCATTGTTGCTCCCTTGACAGAGCTGATTTCCAGGAAGCAGCCCCATCAGGTGATCTGGACAGCAGCGTGACAGACCACTTTTGACACCCTGAAGGAAGCCATGTGCACAGCGCCTGTGATCAAGATTCCTGATTTGCCCAAGGAATTTATGGTATAGGCAAATGGCTCAAAGCATGGTGTGGAGGCAGTGCTTTCAGAGATAAAGATAGAGGGCCTAAATCAACATGTAGCCTTCATTAGTAGGAGGTTTTTTCCCACGGAACACAGGTGGACTGCAATGGAAAGGGAAGCTTTTGCTATGGTCTGGGTGCTGAAGAAGCTAAGACCCTACTGGTTTTGGGCTCACTTTTGTGTTCGGACAGACCGCAGATCCTTAAGATGGTTAATGCAGATGAGGGGTGAGAACCCAAATCTGCTGAGGTGGTCCATCTCCCTACAAGGAATGGACTTCATGGTGGAGCATCATCCTAGAACAGAACACACCAAAGCTGATGGTCTTTCCAGGTATTTCCACCTTAGTGATGAGAACTTTCAAGAGGTATGGTAGCTCTCCTCACTTTCTGCTGGGGGGGGACACAAGATAGACCTGGCATCTTTAAGGCATGGTTTCCCCCGTTCTTGTGGCCTCCTGTTTTTGACCAAGTAATAAACTTCACTTTTGCGGGTGTTAGGTCTCTGGGCACTTCACCACTGCTTACCAGTGCTGAAGTCACTGTGCTCTGTGTCTAAAATGCAATGGATTTGGTTTCTCCAGGATTGGCATATTTGATTTACTAATACATCCCCAGTACCATGCACTGTACGTCCCCAGGGCATGTAAATCAAATGTGAATTGAGGGCCTGCAGCACAGATTGTGCCAACTACATGAGTAGCCCTTCAAACTTGTCTCAGGCCTGCCACCGCAGAGCCTGTGTGTGCAGTATTAAACTGCCATGTCGACCTGTCAAGGACACCCACTTGCCAGGCCCAAACCTTCCAGTTTAATGCATGTCAGGCACCCTTAAGGGAGGCCCTTGGTAGCCCTATGGGTAGGGTGCAGTGTATTTAAAAGGTAGGACATGTGGTTTTAACTTTTACATGTTCTGGTAGTGAAAAACTGCTAAATTCATTTTCTACTACAGCAAGGCCAATTGGGAACAGATAGAAATTTGGTGTTTGATGTCTCTGGACTCACAGTTTAAAAACACATCTTTTAGTGAAGTTTTTAAATTACAGGTCTAAAAATGACACTTTTAGAAACTTGGCATTTTCTTACTTAACCATTCTGTGTCTCTGTCTGTCCCTGAAATATAAGTCTGGGTTGAATGACAGTTGGACTTGGTGAATTCACTCTAGACAGCCACATTAACATTAACATTAACATTAACATGAAAATGAAGCGGAGGTGTGCCCTGCATTTCCTGATGACCCATTACCTATCTAATGGGTCTTCCTGAGCAAGAGTAGTAAAAGGAGCTGACAGTGCACCTGAATAGGGCTGTGCCTTTCCCCTCACAGAGAGCTGCCTACCCCCTGTAGTGTGTCTGGAGCGAGGGCCAGGAAGGGCAGGGTCTTGTGCACTTCAATGACCTTTCTTTGAAATCTCCCGATTTCAAAGGTTAAAATGGGTATAAGTGTTGGGCCTCTGACACCATTGACCCAGAACACTCTGAACTGTGGACATTCTACTGGCTACTCTTCCTGTTTTGGGAGTGAAAGGACTGGACTTTGCTCTCTGCATCCTGCTTTCTAAATGATGCTGTGCCCTGGGGGCAACTAACCAGTTGATATCTGCATGATAACACGTGAATCAAAACCTGCTTTTCCACCCACGGTGGGAACTGACATAAGAGACCAATGGAATTTGCGCCACCATTAAGAAGTGTAGAAAGAAACCATTTGCCAATAACGTGTTGCACCACCACTATATAGGCGGTCAATACAGTCTCTGTGTCACCCAATGGGGATATGCCTCATAAAGATCAGGACATATCAAATGATCGTAAAAATGCTAACCATTTTTTTCGTTTGGGTAATATCACACGAAGGTACAGCTCTCCCTACAGAGGACCGACCTAAACGCATGGGCGTTGTCAACATCTCCACCATAGACGCGCATGCGCCTAGCACTACCCGCTAATCACCAACACTCGCGGGGTTGCACAGGCGCGATGTCACTACTCTCCTAGCGCATGCGTACGCATGGCCTACCACTAGCGCACGCAGGTGATTACCATTGAGTTCCGAAACACGCACTCTCTAACCGGCAAGACACACACCTGGCACCACACGTGTAACCGGACATGCCATACATGGTATGACGGTAACAAGGAGCGGATTTGCCTAATATGGGCATTAACTGGATCCGACAATTAACGAATAGTAAGAGAGTATTCCTTGGTATTTAACTGCATATATAGCGCCCAGCTCCCATTCCACAGTCAAAATCAGCGGAGCAGCGTGAGGGGGACACGGAGACAAATTCTGTCCTGAGTTAGTGAGTATAAGTCTGCAGAAAACACCTTTTTCCTAGCAAAAAAGTGAGTAAACAAACTGAAAATTCCCTGTTTTTGTTCCTGTAGATTGCATATTTAGCAATCATCCCCTGACGTCCCGAAATGCTCATGAAGCAAGCCATCACCACAATTTGAGTATGACCAAATGTTTCAAACCTACTATCTATGTGTCTGTGTGTTCTGTGTTGTTTTGTCCTTTCGTTTACAGGGCGACTACGCCATGTGGTGCTCCAGGTGACTGCACCATGTTGAGCTACCCTAATAGGGCCACCACACTCATTTTATTTTTATTTTTATTTTCTTTGTAGGTCATGCAAGTGCATGGTCACAAACAAATCCCGCTGTAGGCACACTATAGCCTGTATTTAGTATTAATTCACTGTACATAGTCCTGCACTTTTTCTGTATAATACACTTTGTTAGAAATACGTGAGTAAGGTGGGAAGTTGTGCCCCCGTCCTGAAGAAGGAGCACCAGCTCCGAAACATGTTGACGCACACTAGAGGTACTGTTCATAGTGACAACAGTTAATTACCTCACCCTGCACCTTTTTAATAGTGCCAGCCCGGGGTAACGAATAAAGTTTTTCTCAATACCCACGAGCCAGGTACTTTTTAACCCACATCAACCCCACCACTCACATTAACTACCCCTTCACTTGCATCACACACACCACACATAGTCCATCTGCAAGTGCTCCCACGTAGTCGTTGGTCGCAGCACGCCGCATCCCGTTAGAGGGGTGCGAAGACCCCAATGATGAAGCATGACACCAAGGGGCCTGTTGGTGTGTGAGGGGTATTTAACACAACACTGAGTGTCCCCACACTTGTGGTATATTCACTCTCACTACGAGTAGGATTCTTCTTGTTTATGAAACAGTGCCCGTGGAGTAAGAATCCTACTTCTATACTCTACCTCCCTCTGATTGTTTTTTTCATGAGTGAGGAAAATAGACAGGAAGCGTGGAGAGCTAAAAGAAAGAGGCATGATGTGAAATCAAAACTAGGCACCTTTGATAATCAACAACCCTGGCTTTGGGCAGCGATGGCGTTGAACTCCTAAGGAAAACTTTGGGCAACCGCATTTATTTCATTATTATTATTTTACAAATTATTTACACTACTAACTGACTCGAGCTCTATGACAATAGATAAATCATAGGGGAAACTTTCATATTTATGTGAGTGCTACAAATATTACATTTTAGCCAAAACAAATATATCACAGTGGGGAAAAGACTGACAGAGAAATTAAAATAACAGCCAAGTCTATTTCTGTGGCCACTAACAAGGTCACACGTTTGTGGAAGTCTGCAGTAATGATTGGACCAGGCCTGACACGTAATCACTTAGAAAATAACTTTATAGCTCCGCACTGTTGATGGCAAACTAACTACGACTCCTCTCCCTTCCTAACCACTGCGTAACTAATGAGTCTCATGCGAGGTTTGTTCCTGTTCTCGGAGCTGTGAGTTGGAGCCTTTGGGAACTGTAATAGTGGCTTGAGAGGGTGGTTTGATGGTTTGTCTCGCGAACACTTGGCCCACACATGCAGCACAATACGAATCACGTGCCTGTGAACCAGTGAAACCTGAAAATATATTGTAACACTATTTGAAGAACTGCTGCAGATTGGCAGTGTATGAAGAAATACTGGCAAGTAGCACAATAAAGCCTCAGAAATAACCACAGCTGATCGAACCATTTCCTCTAATTGAGTCATTAACTGCAGCAGTGCAGTGTTGGGCCTGCACATCCAGTTTACTCCCAAGTCTGTATTTGGAATTTGTTTAACGTGTTGCTACCACTGGTGTGGCCTGGCAGCACGGTGCAACACTTGCTAAATCTGTGACAACATGAAATACCACCTAGCAATTAATTTTGCAGATGACGCAATGAGTACTTCCTTGAACATCATTTTTAAATGCTTCAAGTTCCCATCCTTGAGCCCAACTCATACTTTTGCAGTCAAAACAATGTTGTGAGTGGTGGGGTCATAGAAGCTTGGAAGAGTGTGGCAGACGATTGCTTCCACCCTGGTAGCCGTTTTAAATTGAATAACAGCTGTGTCGCCCTCTTGGGATAGGGAAAGTAATGTTTATTTAATGCGATTTTATATAGCGCGAACTTTACCAGAAGGTGTCAGAGCGCTTTACATAAGAACCAGTTGTAAAACATAAGGACTTAGGAATACATGCGTTACATAAAAGATACAAACAGAAAAAAATTGCAAATATACAAGATGCAAAGTCACATAAGGAAGAGATACAAACAGAAAGAAAAAATGCAGATGTACCAATAGTAGAGTCACTCAAGGAAGAGATACAAATGGATATACTCTAAGAGTCACATAGGAATGGTAGAGAGTACAAAGGTCTACTGCATATACTAGTGATTAGAGTTATCTCTATATACATAGGGTAGAGATACGGATGGAAATACTCTAAGAGTCACATAGGAATGGTATTTTTATTTATTTATTATTTGAGTTTGTAGAGCACGACAGCTACCCCAGAGGGTTTCCCAGCGCTAAGATTGTGTAGCTAATAAGGCTGATTGAGGCCGATGCAGTTATTGGTCGAAAAGCCAAGTCTTAACAGCTTTCCGGAAACGGGTGTGGCTGTCCTCCGACCGGATGATCAGAGGGATAAGTTTGACCCTAGGCACAGAAAAGAGAATTTGGGAGGAGGATGGGAGGGAACGGGTAGGGGAATAAGATTTCACCAAGGTCTATAGATAACTTGGTGCCACCTTCTGCCTAATCTTATGCATATATGTGAGCGCCTTGAACTTCACGCGATATTTTCCACCTTCAACCAGTGAAGCTCACGAAGGCAGCTGGATATATGGTCGGTTTTGCGGCAGCCACTGAGTAGGCGCACTGCCGCATTTTGAACCAGCTGTAGGCGACGCGTGACAGACTTGGCCGCCCCCAGGTAGAGTATGTTGCCATAGTCTAGTCGGGAGGTGACCAAGGCACTCACTACCGACCGTTGAGTGTCCACAGGCGACATCCACAGGATCTTACGCAACCAACGTATTATGGTGAAGCATGTGGATGATACCTTGTTGACTTGGCATTACATTGACAAGTCCTTGTCAATAGCAACACCCAGATTGCGAACCTGTTTTACAGGTGCAGGAAGAGGGCCAAGTTCTGCAAGCCAACGCCTCGAAGTCCATAGGTCGGGTTTATGTCCCAGGACGAGGACCTCATTCTTTCCCCCATTCAACTTGAGAAGATTGTGGTCCATCCACTTGCCAATTTCTCCTAGCCCAACTTAAAGGAGGGATGTGGAAGCCTTGTCAGATTTGGTGAGCAAAAAGACAATCTGTGAGTCGTCGACGTACGTGAATAGAGTGAGACCAACGCTGTCAGCTATGTAGGCTAAAGGAGTGACATACAGATTGAAGCGGAGGGGGCTAAGAATAGAGCCTTGCGGGACACCGTGAGGCTGGGAATAGACACTGGAGGAAGCAGATTAGGAAAAGATTTGAAAGGTGCGATCTGCAAGAAAGGAAGCCAGCCAGCCCAGGGCGGATCTTTCAACGCCCATGATGGCTAGGGCGTCCAGGAGGATTTTATGAGAAATGGTGTCAAACGCCGCGCTGAGATCGACAATATCAGCGCGGCTATCTCCCCTCTGTCTAGCAGGGATCGGAGATTCACCGTGACGCCCAAAAGGGTTGTTTCTGTAGAGAATCCTGACTGCGAGGGGTGAAATAAGTTGTTGGAGGTCACAAACTGGGTGAGGTGAAGATGGATATGACGTTCAAGAACCTTAGAAAAAGCAGGTAACAGTGAAATAGGGAGGTAATTCAAAAGAAGTTCGGGGTCTGCGGAAGGCTTCTTCAGAAGTGGCGTGACCATGGCATGTTTCCAGATGGCAGGGACGGTAGCAGTCTTGAGCGATAGGTTCAATGTGGAGCAGATTGCTGACAGCTGAGGGGGGTCAAGAGACCTAAGTAAGGTGATAGGTAAAGGATCCAAAGGGGAGCCCGATTTTATTTTGCAAAACAGTTTGTGGAGGCCATCAGGCTGTAAGTCAGTCCAATTTGATAACGGGCAGAGAATAGGGGCCGTGTGGCGAGTGGCCTCCTTAACAAGGGTAGATTGGATCATAGGATTATGTCCATGCTTACAAGTGGAGGTGTCCTGGTGGATCTTGTCCACCTTCTTTATAAAGAATTGGGCAATATCATCACATCTTCTACTCGACAGGGGGGGAGCTTTTGCAGTAGTAAGAGATCCTGCAAGATTTTTGACTATGCCAAACAGGACTTTGGATTTGTCAATGGCCTCTACTATAGACTTCACCACAAAGTCGGCCCTAGTAGAGGCGCAGGCTTTGTGGTAGGATTTTAAGGCACTTCTATAAACGAAAGCTGTCGGCTTTGAATAGTCTGGTATGGCAGAGAGTACAAAGGTCTACTGCATATACTAGTGATTAGAGTTATCTCTATATACGTAGGGAAGGGACACGGATGGATATACTCTAAGAGTCAAATAGGAATGGTAGAGAGTACAAAGGTCTACTGCATATACTAGTGATTAGAGTTATCTCTATATACATAGGGAGGGGATACAAATGGATATACTCTAAGAGTCACATAGGAATGGTAGAGAGTACAAAGGTCTACTGCATATACTAGTGATTAGAGTTATCTCTATATACATAGGGAAGGGATACAGATGGAAATACTCTAAGAGTCACATAGGAATGGTAGAGAGTACAAAGGTCTACTGCATATACTAGTGATTAGAGTTATCTCTATATACAGAAAAGCAGAGTTCCATTAAGTGGGGTCGGAGGGGGGATGCAGTCACAGCACCAAGGGAGGGTGGGAGGGATACAAGGGTATGGAGAAAAGGCAAATCAGAAAAGAGAAGAAACATTTGAAGTTTTTCTATTCCCTGGGCAGTTTCCCCATGACAAACTCCACCTGCTATATTTAACAGTTCTGAAACATGCATATGGCACTGTAAATCAACTAAAATTTTAAAAACATGAATGATGGCATACATAATAAAGGAATAGGACACTTTACCTCACACACTTTTACTCTTTGGCCACTACCCCGCTGTTTTTATACCGCAAAATATTATACAACGCAGGGCTTTACACAGCAAACTATTACAACGCTTTCCCTATTACAACGCAATTGACTATTCTAACTCCACCGTGGGGTTGTAATGGGGAATGTGTTATATTAGTTTGCGGTGTAAATCCCTGCGTTGTAAAAGATTTTGCGGTGTAAAAACTGTGGGGTAATGACACTGAGGAGTAACGCATGCAGGGTAAAGGATGTTTCCCATATTAAAGCCAAGATCATCTTCCCAGACATATATAGTTACATCCACTCCAGCAAACGCAAGAATTTCCGTTCATTCTTCAGGGTTCCTAAATCAATAATTATAGGACGAGGTGGTGGTCATACTCCAAGGAATCAGACCCAGACTCCAAGTAACTTGACAGCATTGACATACAAAAAATCATCACTCGTTCTTGGGAAATCCTCACAGTATACTAAGGTCAATCTACGCATAAAGACGTACAGCAAATAAGCACTAGGCCTCTTTTTTTGTTATGTCCATACCACCCAACCTAAAATTATTTTATTGCTTAAATTACATCAAATCTGACTATCATACAGCATTGGGTTATGTGGCTGAACCAGGCAAAAGTATCACAATCTCAAAATGCATCAACATCTTCAAATAAGGCTGGGGCAGACCGCCCCCCGCCCCCCACCCCCGCCCCCTTCCCCCCAGCTACGCGGCTGAATATAACAGATGGTCGAGGCTCAGACATCAGTGTATTCATGAAATGGTGAGCTTGCCTGGACACTAACCAACCAAACCATAGACCTAACATCAGCAAAATGAAAGATATTGTTCCATAAAGATTGAGTGAAGCAGCACAGTCCAGAATATTTCCCGTCTGGCAGAATTGGTGGTGCTCCTGTTGAGTGAACACCAGCCTTTTGGTTACTCATTCAAAAGTGACAACAGCCATTGAATAACTGAAATATCAAGCTAACCACTTAAAAGATCAGTAGTCTCATGAAGTCTGACTGTGGCTCTGACTGTGCAGCTCAGCGGTCATTCCTCTGGATCAGGCCAACCTTGTAGCCTACACCTTAGGACAAACAAGAGGAGCTGGAATGTGTTCTTTGTTTGGGTCACAAATATTGAAAGCTTTCACCACCAACAGCAACATCAACAGTCACTACGGAACTGCATGATTCCCGATATGAAACAGTATGAAGACAGCACCAGGACCAACAAGAAGTGCAAAACATTCCTGAAATCACATAAGCAATTCACTATACAGACTTTCACCCTCCCACTTCTCAAGTAGCCTACATAATAGAAGTTCCCACACTGCTGATATCCTCCAAGACAGTGGTCTGTCTTGTAAGAACCTCCGGGCACACTGGTAAAAGTTCTCAAAATTGAATCAAGTAGCTAAAAACACTGCCCTAAGAGGACATGGTCTTCTTTTATTAGGAAACATCAAAACTGTCACACCAAGGACATGAAGAGGGCTTGATATTGAAGTTCTGGTGTTAAATCTAATCTACTGTCATGTACAGCACGATCATAACTGTGTTTGTGGTGTGGCATTTATGTCCCCAAGTTCTTGAGACTACCTTTCCATACTGGATCTCAGAATTAGGAGATGCAGAAACTTCTGGAAAGCACACCTTCATTCTTATACTGAGGTAACAAAATCATAAATACCAGACTCATTTAGTTTTATATAAAAAAATCAAAACCTCAATTTTTGAAGATTTCTTTCCCCACAGCAAAACACAGCTCAAGGGTAACCTTTGCCTAAAACATTTCTACTAGGAAATGCCCACAATCTTATGTTGAGGTTGTACAAAAATAATTCAGCTAAAGACATTCTATTCTTTCTTGTTTGATTTGTGCACTATCTCAAATGTCCAATCTATGACCTGGAGGTTTCATTGTCGTCATCTAACAATGAGCATGAATTTCAGGAGTTGAGGCAAATGTATATATATATATATATATATATATATATATACAGAAACATATATTTATATTACCTACTGGCGGGTGCCAGTAGGTAGTTATAGTTAGGATCGTTTTCCATAGGAAATCCGCAACATTCTATCGGGAATAACTTTGGCGCCGAATGAGGGATCTGCTTGTAATTTTCCTTACCTTTGCCTCGCTGCGCTCCGCTCCTTCCCTGAAAGTTTCGGGGGGATCCGTCAAGCGGGGGCCGAGATAAAAGGAGGGTCCCAAAACGTGTTTTCCCCATGTTAATTTCCATAGGGCGGTTGGACTCACTTTTAGCCCGAACGGCTGAATGGATTTCCACCAAACTTGGCAAAATTGTAGGGACTGGTACCCCGATGTGCCTTTGCTATGTCTCAAGATATATGCTCCAGTGGTTCTTACGAAAATTAACTTTGAAAAAATATATATTGGGCTACATTGGGCTATATATATGTTAGAGCCCAAATGTAGCCCAATGTAGCCCAATGTAGCCCAATGTAGCCCAATGTAGCCCAAAGATGGCCACCAGAGACAAAAAAAACAAATGTAGCCCAAATATCATCCACATGTAGCCCAACTATAGCCCAATGACAGAATGTCCCAGAGTGTTCTAAAGAACAACTAGAGCGCTAACAGTCTTACTTATGACAAAAGTATGGCACACCTGAAGTCATCTTGATTGGAATAGAGTGTTAACACTTAAAACATTTAATTTGCAAAGGAACAAAATGAGGGGGTTCATTTTGCCATAGAAATTATGATTAGTGCTGAAGAAAGAAAAATTAGGGCACATTTTGAGTGACTTCTCAAATCCTCTTATATTTCATTAAAAAAATTCTGATATGCAGTCTCCCAAGATGGCCACCAGAGACAAAAGAGCCCAAATGTAGCCCAAATATCAGCCAGATGTAGCCCAACTATAGCCCAATAACAGAATGTCCCAGAGTGTTCTAAAGAATAACTAGAACGCTAACAGTCTTACTTATGACAAAAGTATAGCACACCTGAAGTCATCTTGATTGGAATAAAGTGGTAACACTTAATACATTTAATTTGAAAAGGAACAAAATGAGGGGTTTCATTTTGCCATAGAAATTTTATATATATATATATATATATTCACTGAAAAAACCATAGGTTATAGACCATATATAGTTAGGAATTAGCATTTAAAAAACCTTATTTTACTCACACAAAACCATTGAAATTCCATATATAGTTAGTTGCACTAACTATATATCGCGCACCCGCAATCCACTGCTGATGATGTCACATATTACATCATTCATGACATGGTCAGTGATATCACTGATGACATCACTGATGACATCTCAAATGACATCACTGATGACATCATCTAGTGTCTGTGTGTTTTTGTAAAGTTTAAATACGTTTTACATATTGAAGAATGAGTGGATGTATGAAAGACTGAGTGTGTGTGTGGCTGGCTGGGAGGTGTGTGACTCTGTGCATATCAATGTGTTCTTGTATCAGTGATTGTATAAGAGAGTAAGTATGTGTTAGTATATCTGTGAAAAGTATGGTGTTCTGTGTTTAACTATAGATGAGGAAATCGAAGTGTGATTGATTCTTCACAGGACTGACTAGGTGTATGAGTGCATATGATAGTGTTGTAATAATGAGTGACTTTATGTATGAGTGATTGTATGGGTGAATGAGTGAATGTGTGTGTAGACGTAGGAATCAGTGAGTGCGTATGTAGTAACTGGTATTGGTGTGTCATGATGTCATCAGTGATGTCATTTGAGATGTCATCAGTGATGTCATTTGAGATGTCATTAGTGATGTCATCAGTGATGTCACTGAAGTATGGTGTTCTGTGTTTAACTGTATAGATGAGGAAATGGAAGTGTGATTGATTCTTTACAGGACTGACTTGGTGTGTGAGTAACTCCATGGATGAGTGGCAGTGTGTGACTGTCTGCATAGGTGTATGAGTGCATATGATAGTGTTGTAATAATGAGTGACTGTATGTATGAGTGATTGTATGGGTGAATGAGTGAATGTGTGTGTAGACGTAGGAATCAGTGAGTGCGTATGTAGTAACTGGTATTGGTGTGTCATGATGTCATCAGTGATGTCATTTGAGATGTCATCAGTGATGTCATCAGTGATGTCATTTGAGATGTCATCAGTGATGTCATCAGTGATATCACTGACCATGTCATGAATGATGTAATATGTGACATCATCAGCAGTGGATTGCGGGTGCGCGATATATAGTTAGTGCAACTAACTATATATGGAATTTCAATGGTTTTGTGTGAGTAAAATAAGGTTTTTTAAATGCTAATTCCTAACTATATATGGTCTATAACCTATGGTTTTTTCAGTGAATTTTCAAGGTTTTGTAAATGCTAATTCCTAACTATATATGGTCTATAACCTATGGTTTTTTCAGTGAATTTCATTGGTTTTTTAACAGCTAATATCTGTAGCTGTAAAATGTATTCTTCTTTAAATCCAAAAATATATTTTATATGTTTATTAATAATTTTTTTTTTTTATATATTTTTTTCTTCGTTCCCGCTTCGCGAATCGGGAAGCTTCCCGTTAGCTGACCTTGATGCCGCGAAATAGACCGCGAGCCGGTAAACGTTCCTTTACCGCAACTGCCGCGTTAGAAAACAACATCGTGACGCCTCCCGTCCGCATGACGTTTCGCGTTGTCACGTGATACGTCATATGACGTGCTACGTTAGCGAACTGGTACGCTTACCGAGGCGCAAAGCGCAGGTTTCTGGAAGCAAACCGGGAGGCCCTGCAAAGCGCGTAACGTAAACACAGCAGGTCATGTGACTTGGTAATAACACTTTTCATTGGTTCATTTCACTTTTGGTTTCCTAATGATGTAAGACTAGGTCATATAATCTAAAATGAACACTTTTCATTGGTTGAGAACTATTGTTTTTCCCAAATGATGAAAATCCCTCCTTCTTTCCTCACTCTGACTTTCATCATTGTGAGAGAAAGACCCTTTGTTACCAGTGAGCAATGGCTTCTTTAGTAGCTTCAGCTGGTGCTTCCCCACCACCTCCACCACATCCAAGGAAGAGTGGACCACCTGCTGAAGTTATAATTCAGCAAGAAGAGGAAGAAGAGGAACAGGAGGAAGAGCACGAAGAGAGGCACTTTTTGCCTGAGGAGCCCAGGACGTCTCACCGGAAAGAAAACTTCATTTGGCAATTTTTTAAAATTCCCAAAGGTCAGAAAAAAGTAAATGCAAGATACGTAACTTGCCTTATATGTCAAGATAGACTGTCCAGAGGGACCGACAAAAAATACAGTTTCGGAAACTACACAATGCATCGCCATATGACTAGGTGGCATCCTAACAACTACAGTGCTGCACAGTTTCGTAACGACCTAGATAATCTCCCTATTATGGCCAGAAGATCTGTTGTACCGGAAGTAACGGGACCAGAGGGCAGGGAGATGGTGCCAAATATACAAACGAGATTTCGTGAAGTAAAACAAGTCTGCGTACATTGCAGTGGATTCATTTGCTACGGAGAAAGTAGCATCACTCTGATCAACAGAGCTATTGACTATCATATGCAAGTTTGTACGAAACGCCCCAAATAATAAATTCTTTTTTTTTTTTTGTTGCTCCTGTTGAGCCCTTTACAATGAATCGTTTTCGTTGCCCCCTCCGAAAAAAAACAAAAAAATATATAAAACTGTTCAGAAAAATTCAAAAAAAGTAAAAAAATGTTCAGAAAAATAATTAAAAAAATATAAAACAACAAAAACAATAAAAAAAAGTTCTTTTCAGAACTACCTCCCCGTTATTAAAAAATTGGTACAATATTTGGAACTGTGCCAACCTCTATTTCTCTTAGTTCGCTTCCCAGTTCGCTCGCCGGTACGCGAACCGGAAGCGAACCAAAATTTTTTTTTTTTAAAAAAGAACAGTAAGTATAAGGGAAGGAAACAGACAGTTATGTTAAAAGAAAGACAGCTATAGGGGAGTAAACTAGAGATACTATTACCCGTAATCCACTGCTGATGATGTCACATATTACATCATTCATTAAATGCTCAGTGACATCATCAGCAGAGGATTGCGGGTAACAGTATCCCTAGTTTATTCCCTATAGCTGTCTTTCTTTTAACATAACTGTCTGTTTCCTTCCCTTATACTTACTGTTCTTTTTAAAAAAAAAATTTTAGATCAGTCAGAAACAGTGAATGTAATGAAATATAAAAGACTACGTAGAATATGAACACTGTATGCAACAACTTTGACACTTACAGAAGCCTCACCTTCTCCATGCCTCCTACACAGTTCTACATGTACATCATAAATGCAAACAGAACAGAATTAATTATACATGTTAAATGGTTTATTTTTGCTGTTCTCAGAATGTATCAAATTTCACTAAAACAGTGACTTGAAGGTATTCATCATATAACAGCGGGGAAAAAAAAACACAATCAAAATGATGGTGTTTAAAAAACCCATACAACATAACAAATCAGAATTCAGAACTCCTTAAAGTTAACTTACTTTCCATGACGGCCAAGGATGTCCTATGAACAGCTTTCACTCTGTTGTGCTGTTATTACTTTCAACCCGCCACTTTCTGAAAGAAAACCTCCATCGTTTTCAAAAACATGTTACATACAATAAATGACTTCTCGCTCTCTACCACACGTTTCCACAAGGCCAAATCGTGTCTGAGCCATTTATAACTCTTAGAATTCTTTTAAGCCAATCCCGTCATGTTGTATTTCCGCAACTTTCACAATTAAAATGTTGAAGATCATTTTCACAATCCTGGACTACTAATATCTTCCCCTTCTTGCTCAATCATGTTCTACATTTCCTATCACACTGATACTGCTTACTATGAAGCAGACTTACACTACCTTTATGACTAGTACAATTATTTAATTCTCTACATCACTTTTAATCACAAAGCAATGTAAAACAGTAGACAGCATTGCAGACTTACATTCCCTCTACTCCATGTTTTGATTGGCTGCTTCAATTAGCTTATAAAAAGAAACAGTTTTTTTGAACTCATTCAAAGTGCACGTATTTCTCCATGACGTCCAGTGTTATGGTAAGAAGTTATGTCTCTGTACTACACTTATCCTCAAGGCCAAATCGTGTAGGAGCCATTAGAACTTCTTGAAATTCCTCAGAGCACATCCCGAGATTCTTTCCCTAAAATTTTGGTTTTAAAAACACCAGGTAAGAGTTTTTAAGGTCATACGGCAATTTTTTTTGGAAAATTAAAACAGAATCATTGCAGAATGACCAGCCATTTCTACACTTTAAATAAGCTGTATAATGTCCTGATGTTATTGAAGGACCATCATGATATATAATTGCTACAGTTACAAAAGTCCTTCCTGATATTGACAACTGTGAAGCCACAAAATTTTTAATTAATGTTGTCAATTTTGTTCCATCAGGCCTACATCGTTGGAACATTAAAATGACATACTGGCCATATGTTCGTATAAATAATGTGGACATCATTTCAGATTTACATTGGCTACACTCCATGTTGTGATCAGCTGCTTTTACTAGCTTATTAAAAGAGACTGATTTACTGCCTGGCAAAGTTAAATATATAAATCTTTCTGAGTCTACACTAGTAGTACTTGATACCCTACAGTTCTCGCAGTCATGCTGCCATTGATAAGAAAGCCCAAACAGGTGATCTACATCTACACCTTCATCATGCAATACATCAAGCATATACATTAAAAACTCCTGACAATCTTGCTGACTATTTTGAGAGAATTGTGTTTGGCCTGAACATCTGTCTAACAGATTTCGAATTTCAGACACACTTTCTATTTTTGTTCTATCAGTGCTACATTTCTCTAACACAGAATTTAACAAACTGCAAAATCTTTGATCAGAATTGACCACTATCTCTTCTTTTACATTTTCTAGAGAAAACAAAACATTAACCACTACATTAGCATAGCAGTTGACACCAGAACTGTTTTCAAATTGAAAACCAACAACATCTTCAACAGAATCCTTTTTGTTTCTGCTTATAATTTCAGGTTCATCGACTTTTCGTCTTTTTGCTACAACCTCCCCAGTATTGGTCACATTTCTTCGTTTGCGGCCTACCACACGTTTCTCAAACAAAGGATACTGAGGCAAATGTGGCGCATACTCTCTTCTTAACCTATTGTATTCCTTAACACAATCTAGATCCGCACAAATGTTTGTGACATCACACTCAATCAAGTACAATCCCGATAAAGTTCTAACTCGTGACAATGCCACATATGCCATACCCTCCTTGAACACAGAACTGCCAATATTCACCAATGCACAGTCTACACTTAAACCTTGCGATTTATGGATTGTCACCGCATATGCCAAGCAAACAGGAAACTGCTTACGACGAACATATAAGTCTTTTACAAGCAAAAATCTAGCAGAACAACGACCAATTAGCTGTACTTCCTCAATGCCATCAAATTTAATTTTTAAAAATTCAATTCCATCTCTATTTCTGTATTTCACAAAATCAACAACATTACCCATTGATCCATTTACCAGACCTCTTTCAACATGTAAATTCCTTCTTAAAATTATACGGCAGTTCAAGCACACATTCAGAGTCTTTTCAAAACCCGCAGTTTTAGATATACTCTTCTCTAATGAATCCAATTTTGTTTTCAGATTCTCAGACAAAATAATTGTTGATCCCATATGCTCTACTCTGTCAATAGCTTCCAGTTTCACAATCTCTTGCTTTTCTAAATGCAACATTTTGTTGTTGAATTTGGCACATTCTGCAAGAGTTGGCATCAAACATATTCCAGATTTTTTCTCAGTAATTTTCTGAAAAATATTCTCAGGCACAACATCTTCGTCTGGATATAAATTTGTCAGTAATCGTGCATGTAAAGCTTCTTTCCCATGCTCGGTCACTTTTCCAATTCTAACATCTTGTAGAATAGTCTTGTAAACTTCATCCTTTGCCTGACGCATATTTTCATGCAGTTCAGCATAATTGAAGTTTAACCATATATTGACGTTGCCAATGCTCCCTAAGCACTTCCTGGTATCTTCATGCGTGAGCATTTTGAACACAGGTTGCCCTTTCACTGGTGTCAGCTGCAGAAGATCTCCGAAAACAATGATGTGTTTGCCACCAAATAACACATCATACTCTGTTTTGAGAACTTCTTTCATTCTCAAATGCACAAAGGCAAGCATGACATTGGAAACCATTCTTACTTCGTCAATGATAAGAAGTTTCATTTTCCTCAAGACTCTTGAAACTTCAAAACAAGCATCTCCAGATAGCTTGTGATATTCTAATTTGTTGTCATGCTCCACTGGCAGCATCAGTAAACGATGTAAAGTAATCCCTTTAATGTTATGTGCTGCCAGTCCAGTTGGAGCGGTGACAACACAAGACAGCGATGACTCTGTCCTTTCCTGCAAATAACATGAAATTGCTTTAATAAGGAAACTTTTTCCAGTTCCCGCTTCTCCACTCACGTACAGTCGGACAGGCTTCAACGACGTACATGAGCACTCTTTCTTGTCATGACTTAATCCATGATCAATTTGCATGGTAAGTTCATCATATATTTTCCTCTGCTCAACGTTGAGTTGTCTTTCCAACTCTTCTAAGTTAACCGCATCCTCCTGAGCATGTGCCATGGCTCTTTCCACTTCATTCATAGCAGTGGCAGCTTCATTTTCGATAAGAGGTCCTCCTACTGGATCCTGACTCAATGAAGCAGAACTCTGACTGTCCTGAGAACTGTCTCTGGCAATCTCGGCTGCAATCGTTGCTTCCTGCTCAATTTCCACATTCAACATTTCTACATATTTGGGAAAAGCAGGACATTCTATGGTCTCCTTGGCAGCATTGAATGAGTCTTCGTAACAAAGGAAATCTCCAAGCAGTTCCTCTTCTGCACGCCAAGGCTTAAAAAGTTGCAAAAGTGCTAAATAGAAAAACTCCTTTTTTTCAGGAGATTCGCCACTCAATTTTCGATGGTTTATCAAGTGGCATTTTCTTTGCTTGACCAGACATCCCTCACTTCCTATTACAGCATACACTCCTTTCTCAGTATCTTCTTTGATGTTCCTCTTGAATATGTAATTTTGCAGAACCTCATACAGACAAACATTCTCGAGGTGACTGCTTCGATTTGGATAATATGTATCCAACATGTTGCTCTTCAAAATGTCGGTACTGTTTGGCTCCTTTTCCGCCAAATACTCAATTTCCCGCACAGGTTTGAGAACTCGATTACGCGTTGCAGCAAGACCAACACTCGCCCAAACGATACTCCTGGACTTGGCATAGAGACTTGCTGAAGACAACCGGTCAGAACATTCGTAAGCTCCAATTTCTCGATGCCACAACATCTTCAGACTGAAACTGTACAACTTCTTGCTGAGGCTCTTTTCATGGGAATGTATAGGCATTTATATAGCGCACTACTTACCCGTAGGGTCCCAAGGCGCTTCGACCGCTGCGAAACCCTTCCTGGCTTCCCTGAGAAATGGTCCCTTAATGGGTATCTCCAGGGTGAGACCAGGCATCCCCGGCGGTCTGGTGGGGCCGTTAGTGAAGATGAGGCAAGCTAATGCCCAGAGTCGCCGAGTGTGATCGCTGATCAGAGTGGGCACCGAGGCGAGAGAATTATCGAGTCCGCTGACCCTGGTCCAGAAACCTGCCGCGCCGGGAATCGAACCCTGGTCCCGGGCCGTCCTCTGCTCTCGGGTCTGCCGCCTCTAACCAGTGAGCCACACTACTTCACTTATGTGGGAAATGTCCTCCCACATATCCTTCAATTCTGTCTTCTCTTTTTTGGTGATGTAAGATGTCACATACCGAGCCACAGCCATACAGTTATCAGCCACAAACTGTATATCCATGTTAGCATTCCACATGGACAAAATCACCGGGTTGTAGTCGTTGATGTACTTAGACTCTTCCTTCCTCTTCAAATTGTATGTGTTTTTAGGTGATTTCTTCATCACATTATGTCGCAGCGAAGACATCAAACTGTTCACTCTTCCTTTAGAAATCACCGGTCGTGGAAAGCCGAAACGACATTTGGTGTAGAACTTGTCTTTGTTCCGGAATTTACGACGACAGTACTTTCCACATCGATGGCTTTGGAAACGTAGAACTTTTTCTCTTAGGCTTTTTTTCTCCTTTGCGTTTGGAACAGCACATGTAGAATACTGTTATATGAAACTCATCACTGAGTCTTCTGCATCCGTTCCAAATTTAGGTGCATCCTTGATCCACAGCAACATATGTATATGAGGAGCACCTCTTGCTTGGTACTCCTTCCTCCAAAAGAAATCCAACACCTCTCCAAGAGGTGGATTCTTCTTATTCATGATGAAAGACATCATACCTTCAAATCTATGATTGAAGTACCTACATACATTGACTGGATCCAAAGAGCACAGTTCTCCGGGTGTCTTGAATTCGATGTTTTCTACGTTAGCATTTGCCTCTCGTAGAAATTCAAGTAAGTCTTCCCAGCCATACTCAGCACAGCTCAAAGTGAGGAACCATGTGGGAGTTCCTAAGTTCCTCAGCATACATTTTAAATCACCATGACGACGGTACCAGTACTCATTAGTACCACGCTGACACGCCATGAGATTAATCAGGTGAGAATCCAAAATACTGTCTTGGACATTGACTTTATCCATAAAGTCACTTGCCGAGATGTTTTGCATGTGTATACCACTTTTCAAGATGTGGTTCACTGCATATGACAGTCCAGACAGATCGCTTTCAAACAGGAGATGAAACAAATAAGGAATGCATTGTCGAAACCTAGGATCTCCTGCATACAATCGCAAAGTCCGGTATTCAGAAGCAGGAATTTGATGAGGTCGCTCATCATATCTTCCTCCCTGACCTGTTGGAAAAAGCTGTGGGAAACACCGAGCTTCCAAACTTTCCTCCCAAACACTAATGGGACTCCCTTTCGCTTGTTTCATTTGAAACAACTCAATAGCATTCCCCATGACTTCCTTGGAATGCAAAGGATGAACACTATAATGTTCATATATTTCTTCACTAGTACAGGGTTCTACTTTCTCAATTTGACCAGCACACAAATCGCTATCCTCTTCCTCACTTACTTCCTCTTCTGCAACATATACATTTTTATAGTATTTATTATATTTTTTCAAATACAATGTTGCCCTTTTGACTTTCCTAACATCTACTAAATCTTGCCATATTTTCTTATTCTTTGTCGGAACCCCATTAACTAAGATAACAAGAGGTTCCTCTTCCACTTTTTCTACTCCAATTGTGTTTTTTTTTTCTTTTGTTATTCCTCATATACCAATTTGGGTGCTCTAGACGGAGATCCTCTCCCCTCCCCCTGGCATCATGATGTTACGCCCACAGAATTCGACGCCAGAGAGAGCCGGAAAGAGATACTCCCCTCTAGTGTTTACTGTTTGCTTTATCCACCTCAGCCTCTGTGACTTGGCGACCCTCGGATTGGTTGAGGACTAAGCACCAACAGTACCCAGGTGAAATCATCGGAATACTCTCATCTGTTCCGCCATGCCACAAGGAGTTCCCAGATCTTAGACTCTGAGGAATTATCACATCCTATATCAGATTCACTGATATAGATAATATACCTTAAACACTCAGAAAAGGTGGGAGCATCTTCAGATTTCCATACTTTACATATTTCTCGTCTAGCCAGTAACATCACATAGAAAATAAATTTAGTCTGCTGGTTCGCAAGCTGGTAATCCGTCCCCAGACCGAACAGAATCATTGCTGGTGAAAGCACAATCCGAGTTCCTAGTACGTCCATCAAAAAACCCTCAATTTTTTTCCAAAACAAGTTAAGGCTAGGGCATTCTACAAACATATGTAAATCATCTGCCTCTAATGATTTACACCTTGGGCAGCTATATTGTATGTTTGTGATCCTTGTCAGTCTTTTTGGGGAGAAATATACCCTGTACAGTGTGAACAGATGGTTTCGTTTAAGAGGAGCGGATTTTACTATTCCGTTCACCAGACTAAAAGAGTCCCCCCACAAGTCTACCAGTTTGTTGCTATCCAGCCCCACAACATCTCCCCAGAGACTCTGAAGTTCCAAATCAGTAACTCCCTCTTTTTCCATCAAAGTCTCATACCAAAAAGCGAGTTCTTTATCCCAACGCCCCTTTCTATTTACAAAATCAAATTTCGGGTTAGATGTACAATCCCATATTTCCGTAGACCACCAGCTTGACAACTGATAATATTTAAATCTTGTGAGGGTTCCTCCCGTCAACAGAGAGAGGGAGTCCCACCCCAATAGCTGTTGATCATTTTGTAAATCTCTCCACTGCATTAACCCTGCTAATTTGAGAGGGGTTGACAGTTGGTCTCTAAGGCATTCTGGGGTCCCTGGAGAGTCCCATATTGGGGCCTGAGAGGCGTAGTATGGAATTTCTAGTTTCCTCCTGAAGAAAACCCAATTCTTCAGAGCCGTGACTAAAACCTTTAGCCTGACCTTTTTGTAGAATCTGGGGTCTCCAAACTTAAATAAAAAGTATTCGTGACCTTGGGGGATACCATGCAATATTGCTTGAAACAAACGTCCCAAAAAAGATGTATCTGCCTTACCTGCCATAACTCTAAAAATTTTAAAGTGGAAGGAATGAGCATAATGCAAGATGTCAGGTAGCGCCAAACCTCCCATTTTTAATTGTCTCCTTAACTTTTTAGCAGAAATTCTGGGCATTTTGGAATTCCAGATGAATGAGCCTATTTTTCCTTGTAGTTTTCCCACCGCCTTTGTATCGAAAGATAAGGGTATTGAATTAAACAGGAAAGTTACTTTTGGTAGTATAATCATCTTTATAAGATTCACCCTCCCGAAGATGTTTAATGGGAGCCCGGACCAACGCTGTAATTGTCCACAGATTTCCTTATACACCTTATCCAGATTAACTTTCGATATCTGAGTAATGTCCTGGACTAATTGAATCCCAAGGTACCTCATGCTTATTTTTGTTTCAGGCAACACTGCCTCCTGGTTCCATTGCATAATTTCCGTTTTATCCTTATTTATTCTATAACCAGAGGTCTTTCCAAAAGCTTCTGCATGTTCAAAAAGTCTAGGTATTGCTACCTCAGGATTGGAAGTGAACATTAAGAGGTCATCTGCATATAGGGCGAATTTTAGATCCAGATCGTTTATTGAAAAGGGTTTTATTAAATGATCTGCCCTTAGTTTATTCACTAATGGCTCGATATATAAATTAAACAATAGGGGGGAAAGGGGGCACCCCTGCCTAGTGCCCCTTGATATTTGCACCCAATCTGAGAGCGTCCCATTTACAAAAATCCTTGCCTTTGGGTTCAAGTACAGTGCTTTTATAGAGGTGATAAAGTTAGTAGGTAAACCGAATGCGGACAATACATCCCAGAGGTAGTCCCAATTTACCTGGTCGAATGCCTTTGCGGCATCTATTGCTACAATAGTCAGCGGAAGTCTCTTATCAGTAGCATAGTCTATTGCTGTGATGGCCTGAAAAGTCAGCTCATTGATCTGCCTACCTGGCATGAAACCCCTCTGATCCTCATGTATAATAGTTTTAATCACTTTGGCTAGCCTCGCCGCCAATACTCCTGCAAAAATTTTGTAATCAGTGTTCAGCAGGGAGATCGGCCTATATGATTCAATAGTCAGGGGGTCCTTATTCGGCTTCAAGATTAAAGCAACTGAGGCCTCCAACCAGGTCTTTGGAATCGGTTCACCAGCCAAATATATTTTATTAAACAAAGAAGTGAGAACTGGGACGATTATCTCCGCACCAATTTGATATACCTCCACAGGGAGTCCATCCGGGCCCGCAGCTTTCCCTTTTGCCATCTTCTTCATCTGATTATGAACTTCCCCCTCTTTTATCTCAGATTTTACAAAATCAAAGTCGTCCTCCTGACACTGCGGAAGTCTGACCCCCTCCAACCATCCATCACCAACCAGATTAGATTTGTCCCTGGTTTCAGAATATAAGGTCTGCATGTATCTTCTTGCCTCTTCCGATATTACTTCATTGGCATAGGAGACATCACCAGAGCTTTGCACTTTAAGGCCGTTGATTTGATTTCTTGCTCTATCAGACCTAGCCTTCCATGCAAGGAGGCGGCCACATTTTTCCCCATATGCGAAGTTGCTAAGTTTACTGGAATCCCATTTCTCTTTAATGATCTTATCAAGATTCGCCTGATATTTCGATTTCAGATTTTCTAATTCTTGTTGTAAGGTGTGTATATTGGCATGTTGTTCGAGTGAAGCCTTCTGCAATTGTTGCTCCTTTTGCTTAATCTCCTGTAGTGAATTCCTCTCTGTTTCCTTCCTATTCTTAATTCTCTTAATCATTATGGTTGTGAAGAAACCCCTTAGGTAGGTCTTGAAAGCTTCCCACACTATTTGTTCTGAAGCAGTTGCCTTGTTAAACATAAAATATTCCTCCATTTGTCTCCTCAGATCTCCCCTTATTTCCTCCTGTTGTAATAACGATCTGTCTAATGTCCACCTTCTGGCCTGCCCTCCCTGTGGAATCTTTATAGACAGGGTTACTACTGAGTGGTCAGATAATATAGCTGGAACATAAGAAGTGGTCATGACTTTGGATACAAGCTCTTGATCGATTAAGAAGAAATCTATACGTGAATGATGTTTATGCCTGTGGCTGTAAAATGAGTAATCTCTATTTTTCTGGTTTTTGATTCTCCATACATCTAACAGACTAAATTCTTTCATAATAGTTTTAAGCTCTCTCTTCGATTTAGGTAGAGAAGAAGAAGCGGCCCTAGAAGTACGATCAAGTTTTGAATCAAAAACTAAATTGAAATCCCCTCCTAAAATAATAGGTGTATCTTGCTCCAACAGACTGGTTTTTAAGCTAATTAATGCATCTGGACAGTCCTGGTTCGGACCATAGTAGACTCCACAGGTCAGCCTTATGTTATTTATAGTTATGAAGGCAGTCAACCATCTTCCCGTGTCATCAGTATCGTACTTTTCCACCCTTACCCCACTATTCACTCTAACAATGATTGCCACACCCCTTATTTTGCTGCTTTGATTAGAGCAGAGGAGATCTTGTATCCATCTTTGATTTTTGAAGGCAATTTTACATTCCTTCTGGTCTAAATGTGTTTCTTCTAGCATAATAATATGAGCATCTGATTTTCTCAGAAACTCACAGATTCTTTTCAGCTTTTTATCCTCTCTAAGCCCGTTCACATTCCAGCTTATGAGCTTTAAATTATCCCCCGCCATTGATCATATGGCCGTCGCTGTCGTCATTATTTGATATAACTATAATTTCCAAAGCTATTTTAGATACCATTGATATATGAGGAAAATTTTCTTTTGTATTTTTTAACCCTTCCCCCCCCCTCCCTTCCCTTGAGGAACCCCCCCTCTTGAACCTTGGCGATCTTATCGCCGTTGAGAGCCTTGTCCCTGGCCTAGTCTCTGCCTCACCTTAGTGTGTTTACATATTCTGTGTCAGTGCCTCTATCTCCACCTCATATCTGTGTATTTTTAGTGCAAAAGAAAGAGAAAATTGTGAAAAAGAAAGTTTTTTTTTTTTTTGTTTTTTTTTGGGATTTCTTCTTTTTGTTCTATTTTTTATTAATTTCACTCCCAGACCCTTCTTCAAGTATTCTTTTTCTTTGTTATATTATTTTACAATGTGTTTTTTTTATTTTTTTTTTACTTATATTACATATATTTAGTTACGGGCCTCTCTTTGTGCTTGATGATCCTTCAATGCTTCCAGAAAGCGGTCTACTTCCTGTGGGGAGATAAAGTTATAAGTCTTGTTGTTCCAGACAACTCGCAATGATGCTGGGAATTTCATCATGACTTGAGCACCGAAACTTCTTAGTTCCTGCATACGTGATCCTAACTCCCACTGTCGCTGAGCGGTTACCTTGCCTACATCTGAGCGGATTGAATATTTTACTGAGTTGATCTGCAATGATGTATCTGTGAGCGCCCTGCTCAGAATCAGCTCCTTCACCGAGAATGTTAGGAAGTTTACTAGGATTTTCCTTGGTGCATTCCGCTCAGGGTGTTTCCGAAATGGATCTCTGTGTGCTCTTTGGATTTCCTTTTCCAATTCAATGTCTGGTCTATCCTTCAATACACCTTCTCGCGGTAGTTTGCATACTAGAGTCTTCACGTCCCCATTCTCTATTCCCTCCGGAACCTTTAGAAACTTCAAATTATTTCTCCTGGAATGAATTTCCAATCGCTCCAAATCTAGTTGCAGAGACCTGTTCTGCTCTCTCAATTCCGTTATGGCCTTAGAGTGCGCCTCATACACTTTTGTGAGAGTAGCGACCTCTCCCTCTAAAGCCTCCGTTCTAGTACCTATCTCGTCCATTTTATTCTCCAAACTTGTGCATTTTCGAGTGATCTCACTCTGGTTAGCTTCCGATGTTGCAAATTTAGGGAGCAAGCTTGCCAGGAGGTCTTCCCTCAGAGTAAGTAAAAGGCTCTCTAGGCTTTGATTTTCCTTTCGTGGCTCATCTGATGATGATGCTGCAGATGCCGATGCTGATGCTGACAAGGACATGGACAAGGATGGCGATATAGGTATAGATATAGAAGAAGAAGATATAGCTATAGGTGTTGTCTCAAGCTCAAGTTCTTCTGGAGTCTCCCCTAGATCTCCCCGGTCAGTCTCGGGGTCCAACATCAAACGGGCATATTTGTTCTGGAGCGTGACATTTAGTTGTGAAGGGTCTCCCAATGCATTAGCCGGGGGGGCCAGAGGGGCCTGTCCTGTACCTGTATCAGTACTTGCTTGCACTACTTGCTTTGTTTGCCCACCGCTTCCTTTTGAACTGGGTCCAGTGTTTAACATAGGGCTGGAGACTGTCTTCTCCATTATCTTGAAATAGGATACCAAAGAGGGTGGAGGTTTAGTTGATTTAGCAATAATACAGCCTTTCTTCAGCTTTCTGCAATCCCCTAGTTTACTTTTTTCTTTTTTCTTCTGTTTTGGGGTTAAAGAGGTTAATGTAGCTGGGCAGCCTGGTCTATTACCTCCTAGGAGTAGCAGCTCTTTGTCGTGTAGAGAGCGCAGGAGGTATCTATTTCTAGCTGCTGCTGGGGGGACAACAACCCCTGGAGTCCGCTTCAATATTAAGCCTGCCCCTCCGTTTTTTTGGCTCTCCTGGCCCTTTTGATCCTGACTCCCCAGCAATAAACACACCCTCTCCTCAATACTCGTTGTGGTTTTGGTTGATGCTGCCCCAATGTCCATTCCTTCGGGGCTCCTATACTCTGCTGAAGCCTGACCCTTGGTCCCCACCACTGACGCTGCACTAATCCGCTCCCAGTGCTCCACACTCTCCTTAAATACCAAGGTGTCATTCAGTATCCCCCCTCTTTGCCTTTCATACAGGGGACCGATCACGCTCACCGTGCTCACCGCTTGCCTTCCTCTACAGCTGCCATTCACGTAAATCCTCGCCGCCGCCGCTCGTGTCCTGCACCAGACTTTTGCCAAACTCCAGGCGCCGCGCTGCTCTGCAGCCGCCCGTAGCGTCGTGTCTTCCGGGTAGCTCTCCCGGGGACGTCCCATGCGTGCGCAGGTCCTAGCGCCCCTGGGTTCCCACTCGGCGAAGAAAAAAAATCAAATAACTCCGTCAGAAACCCGAGGCATTATTCTCGCAACAAAAATCCCCGCATATTCTCACCGCTTAGTTTCCTGCATCTCGCTGCTACCGGCACTGACACCACTGTCTCACTCGGCAGTCTCTCCTAGGTCCAGGACGTGCTCTCGCAGCCGGCGTTAGCCTGCCGCCATCTTCCTCCCGTTACTCCAATTGTGTTAATGTTTTTCTTCAAATCTAGAGGCAAATAAACAACTCTTCCCTTTAATCCTCTCTGTAAATCTGATGGAGGCAATTTCCCTGTCTTTGGCTCCATTCTTACAATAGCCTGAAAGGGATGGATACTTTGAATCAAAATAGATTCATAAGTATTTAAATCCTTCAATTCAGAAGGAATCTCAACCAATTCCAGATTATTATGAACTGCTCTAGCAGGCATCTGGGTTTGATTTAATTTGTTACAACAATAAGTACACACACGTTGATCCAATCCCAAATCAAAACAATTTTCTACCATCAAGTATGTTGTAAAATCCTTCCATTCACTATTATTTTCCCTTTCACTTTTTCCATATAAATCCACTAACTTAGTCTGATTCTTATAATAAGTGCGTCGACAACACACACAAGTGAAATTTGGCCTCTCACTTGATTTCACCTCAAACGTCGCAATTTCCCTCTGGAAATTATCTGTACTGGAAACCTGTACACTATCTTCCACATTACTCTCTTCTTCTTGGTCAATTTCAACATTCTCCTCTTTACTTCCAAAGTAACAAAACTCAATTTCTTCACATATATTCTTCACATCTATTTCAGAACCATGCAAAAGAGCAGCGCATAATTGTTTAAGCATAATTGCTGGACTCTTAGCATAATACAACATTCTAACTAATTTCCTCACTTTATTATGATGCACTGCTAGCATCCTGAAATGATGAAAAACACTCTGGCATACTCTCCTGGAAAGACAAGCCAGTGAATGACCATGCAAACCTATCACTTCTCTCACTCTGCAAGGATCTAATTCTTGCAACAACTTCATTTTCTGCTTCAAACTTTTCTTATTAAATGACCGTATAAAATCACAAAGCAAATTGATGGAATCCTGTCGTACACTGCAAATACTACTACACTTCCAGGTGTACACAGGACCCTTAGGACGTCTCCCTAAAACCTCATTACCTAACACCTCTTCTATCTCTGTTGTCACAAGTTTTTCTTTTTCAACTGGACAACCATCTTTCACTTCATAAGCTCGACCACTGGTGTCAACTGCATGCACCAAATCAATATCCTGGAAATAACTCTCCTCATTAAAAAATGCCTCAGAGCTTGAACTATGCATCCATTCTCCAGAAAAAACTTCACAAAAATTACTACGATTAACTATTCTCTTCCATCTACTATTTCTTTTGAAATCATAAATTGCCTTGTTTAGCTTCCTAATTCTATTGATTGTCAAAATAAATAACTTACGTTTAATTTCAAATGCCTGATCAATAACTTTCTCAACTATTTTTTTTCTCTTATAAAAAACCACTTTCTGTTGACCTTTCTTAATATTTTTTAACAAATTGCCAATTATCCTGTTGCGGAACATTCGTTTACGAATGTCCCTAAACTGTTGTTTCCTTCTACTTTCATGCATAGAGTTATCTCTTACTCTAGCAGTAACATTTTTCATTGGCCTTTCCTTACCGTTTGAATTGCTTCTCCTTTTCTGGACTGAAACATTTTCTGTAGTAATATTTTTTTTACTACAGATATTTCTTATGAATGTTTTTGTACTCTTACCCGGTGCTTTCTTGGTGACTTGACAAATCTTTTTGTTAGAGGACTGCTGCTTTAATTCATTCACCTGCTGTCTTTGACGTTTTGCAGCCTTTCTCACTCTTTCTTTGCTTGGCATCCTAAAATCTTGAAATAATCTGCAGTTGAATCTGTGGTAAAATATAATAAAAAATGTTATTAACCACTATTACACAACAGTAAATTAATAACAGTCATCAAAAACTTAACACATTACTTAACATTTTTACATAGAACATTTTTTTGTACATGGCAAATTTAGAATACAGAAATAGCAGAAAAGAAATGGAATTTATATTCATTTTACCTGTGCTGTTTTATATATGAATCTGATCTAATTTTATGACCATATTTTAATATTTTATTGAAGACACTACACATAACCTGTTTTTGAAGGAGTCTTTATTTTTAAATTAAACGGTTTAAATATTTACTTTTTATTTATTATAAATTTATAAAATAAATGTTTATAGTTCCATAGGCTCAAGCACGTCAGCTTCCCATCCTATGTCATACAATTCTGACAAATCTGCATCCTCATCACGTTCTTCTTCATCCTCAGGATTGAAATCATCCAAGGGATCAACATCCACTGATGTTTCAATTACGAGTTCAATGATGAGGTCGAAATCAAGTGATTGCTGATTGTCGCTCATGTTGATGTTGTCTTTATCTTTAAAGAAAGATAACAACAATGAGATGTTGCAGAGTAAGAGACAAATCTCAGAGATTATAATAGTAAAATTGTTTAACAAGAGTAACATTTTGCAGCTATTATTTAACCATGTCCAACGATGCTGAGAGGAGATGAAGCCTATCTCCAATTTTTCACTGAACAGGACTCATCTCTTCTTAACCTTGGATAAACCTCACCGACTCTGTGTCCCCTGCACATAATTAAATGTAAAGGGGCAGATTTATATTAACTAGCACATCCCCAGGGATGCACCAGTTAACGTGCACCGCTGCTCTGCCACCCACGGTGTGCCGCATTTACAATCAGATAGGACAAAGCTGCATCAAAACCCTGCGCCTGCTTGAAGCAGGCATAGATCTTGACGCAGGTAGGCTGAAAGCTAAAGCAACAACTAAGTGTCGTGTGCAGAAGTTGCAAAAAAGGAAAAATGGCGTTTAAACCAGTAATGAGCCCATGCTAACTTAACACAGTGTAAAGATATCCAGGATCTACATCAGTTTGGGGTTCACGAACCTGGCAGGTACAAGGCACTGAGGCTTTGCACCGTGCATGTCTCATCCCAAATCATATGTTGTTTGTGAATGAAACAATTTCCCAGACCAAATGCTTTGGATTGGCTACTTCTAAAAAATTAAACACCCCTACTATCCCGGAGTTAGAGGAATATGATGGTTGGAGTAATTTTACTCGGTTGTCCATTAAAGATTTACAGGCCCTACTCCGTAATTCTTCCTTTAACATTTCCAGTATAAATCCAAAAGGTTGGCTGCTTTGGCAACGTGCCTTATCCACGGTTTAATAACGCTGCCTTTTGCTTTATATAAGTTTTCAAATTGTATGAAATATATACCAATAGGTCGTTATGAACCTTTAGGTAGTGGTTTTCTTCATGAGGTCTGGTCGCTTCCATACACATACAGATTTTCAAAGATGATCAAGAAGTTTATCTGAATGGAGAGGAATGCACTAAGACGCCAGATCATTCACTAATGTGTAGGCACATACAGTTACACGGTTCATGCAACAAACACCGACCAAATATGGCTTGCGTGTTGCAAGGCACGCCAGTTCCTGCTATCATCCCCACGTTCAAGTTGTTGGAAAATGGTAGTTATTTGATGCTCAATAATGAAGATTGTTCTGGGTTAATTAAAAGTATTCCTTTTATCGTAACAGTAAGTGAACGGGTTATTTGCTGCAGAAATGTTCTATTTCCTCCCACACATGAACATAGGGAGTTTTCAATCTGGCCACAAATACCAACCTTGGGAGCAGATTTCAACGGCATGGCAAGAATAAGAGCTCTTTTGTCTCAGAGAGAGGTGGCCTTGAGTTCGGCCCGTGAAACTTTCGTGCTTCACATAGCGAACACCCGTACAGAGGTGCAGACCCTTTTAAATACTGATTCGCCTTTGCATTTCAGCGACATGGTTCGGACTATCTTTAACGCGTCCTCCACAAAGGGCCTGGCGCACTTTTTTAAAGTTGTTACCAGTGGTCTCGTGACTTCATTTGAGAAAATCTTTGGAGTCATCCCTGCTTTCTTTCATTCTATTTTTTCCACTGTGCTTGGTGGATTCCCATTTTTACTTGCATTACCAGCGGACGCTCTTGTGCTTTTTTACATTTTTAAATATGGATGTCCCTCCTGTGCAAGCTCCCGCCCTGCAGCTGCTGACGCTGTTCCGCAATCGCATGCTTGAATATTATGGCACAATGCTGTTGGCGATATTAAGCACGGCATATGGATTATCTTTTCGATTCTCCTACTTCACCTGTGTCCAGCCTGTATTTCACTGCCTGACCTGTGATTTCGATTGGGCCATTGATTTGTGTCTCTGCGGACCGGTTTCTCCTGACGTCGACTTTAATCAGCTGATGAGTCCTATCATTATTCACGAGTTGCTTTGTCCTGGCGAAAGGATTATGGCTGTGGCATTGATGCATGGACTAATTGGTCCCTGGAATTTACTGGCGGCAACACAGTCTTTCTTGGAACAGAGCTTTCTTGAAAACCCACCGAGCTGTCCTCTGATGGTGATAGAGGATCCGGTGCTGGGAGAGCACGTATGTTCTTTTCCGCTTTTAAATTGGATGGCTGAACTCTTTTCGGATGAAGACGGTGACTTCCTATTAGAGGCTGTTGCAGCTTATTTTGCATACACAGTTATGTCATAGACCTTTTTCATGTTTGATATGCTGAGTACTAGCATTTCATTGACAATTCATTGACTTATTTGTCAAGTTTTTATTATTTAGCTTGCCTATTGGCTTAAGCCTCGATAAAGTAGTTGGCTGTTTTATTTTTCTTTAGCATTAAATTTTCCTAGTTTTTAATGTTTTACCTTGCGGACCGTCCACATATAAAGTTGCAATCTGCTCTCATGAGATGGCACTTCTATTATCTTATTCAGTTCGTTTCCGGATCATGGGGAGGTGTCATCTAGATCCTGGATATCTTTACACCGTGTTAAGTTAGCATGGGCTCATTACCGGTTTAAACGCCATTTTTCCTTTTTTGCAACTTCTGCACACGACACTTAGTTGTTGCTTTAGCTTTCAACCTAATAGTTCATCGTGATTTACATGAGAATAATATGTTATTGCTCTACTATCTGCTTTACTTGTTAAACTATATCTGTACAGCGAGTGCTGAAGTTTCAAGAACAACACGATACAGAATTGTTATGAGGTCTGATCTCCACGACTTCATACTCATAACATAAGTGCAGCTTCTGCCAATTCTGGGCATGAGGCGGGTTTTATATTGCTTTGCCGAACACACATACACAACACTTGATGCGGTTCACATGAAGAGAGAGCTGGTGTATGCTGATGTGATTCCTTCAAATCTAAGACACTAAAGTATGGGCACGCCCTAAACCAACACAAAGAGACCTTCTTAGCAAATAATATAATATGTGTATTAGGGAGGGTGAGATATAAGCAGCCGCGGGCCGTGGAGGGAGTTACGGTGGGGCAGGGAGGCGGGGAGGGGGAGGGGCAGGTTGGAGCCCTCTCCACCCTGCCCCTCCCCCTCCCCGCCTCCCTGCCCCACCGTAACTCCCTCCACGGCCCGCGGCTGCTTATAAGTGTTGCTAACTCTTATTCATTTACAGCATGTTAACATACTGTCACCATTCGCTTTTTATGTACTAGTAACTATGCTGGTAATTTTGCTACTGATAATATGTGTACTTGTATTATCTAAGATACTACGCCTGAGAAGACGGCATTAGTAAATAAACATTTCAAATACACATGTGTTCTTCTTAACTCCATGTTCTGGTTTCTAAGAAATATATAACGACCGAGTGTTCATGAGTTCCACGTATCCTGAGGTACTATAAGTTCATATTCTGGATTGTCTAAAATTGAGAGTTTGTTATATCCAATGTGACACTGTACCTAGCTTGCTAAGGGGTTTTTGATTACTAAGGTGAGTTTTGGGGCACCCTAATTCGCCGAGGTTCCAATCCTCTGTCCACAGTTCTGTGTGAGAACAGAAACCCTGCGACAGGGGCACCCCTGAGCCTTGCTGGAGCTTCATCACACTTGCGATACAACTCCAGCAATGCGCCACCTTTACGGCACAGATACGTCACGCATCTGTGCTGTTTTTGCCCCATGATGCGCCGCATTGTAAATGCAGCACACCATAGGTGGCGGAACAGCGGCACAGAATGACTAACACATCCCTGGTGATGCGCCAGTCATCATAAATCTATCCCTATGCTTCTTATCTTGTTAGAGATGAACTGCCATATGTATCATCAAAGTTTTTTGCATTTCCTAAATAGCGAACTTTAAGGAATAAATAGCGATTCTTTACCATTCCTAGTTTGCGATGAGCTATTTGCTAATTACAAATTACCCATTCATTTCCATGCAGCAGGAGGCCCATAGGAATGAAGGTGCAATTTGCGATTAGCAATTACCTCATCGCAAATTACGAATTTTTCCGAGGGTGCAGGGGTATCTCAAGAACACCCTGCTGCACCCCTGAAAAAGAAATTTGGGGGCATATGGCGCACATAAATTTTGAAAACATTCCTTTACCTCAAAAACGATTTTCAACTCATAATTTGAAAACACTGCACATGGGGAAATGACTTAAAATGTCCTTAAGACACATAAAAGCGTTTTTTGATTGCCTTTGCAGCATGTTTCAGTCACCTTTAACATGCCTATGTAACGCAAACATTCAAAATCTAAATTTGCCATGCACAGGTGGGAGCATATTTACAAGCAATTTGCTCCACAGACAAACTTCTTACATTGAAATGGGAAAAATAACATCAGAGACTCTCAATTACCTTATAAAGAAGCAGACACCATTATGTCCTTGTCATCAATATTAAAACCATTGCTTTTCCTCAAAAACGATTTACAAGTCATAATTTGAAAACACTCCACAGCTCCTATGCACATAAAAACCCTGTCAGTACTAATACTTCACATTTTCTCCAATTACAATTTCTCAAAGAAACAAAATCTATTTGTAAAACACTTGAGACAAACCAACATTTGAAAAACACAACTTTCTTCATAATTTTCTCCTTAAAGAACACTATTTTCTATCTAAATTAAAGAAATCTTTTCTCACCTTAGCAAATACTTTGAGTTTCAAAACAGTCTCAGAAACACACCAATTTGTCTTCAGCAGAGCAAAAGGTATGCACTCCAGAGTCTGCAGCTATCAAAAGCACAGAAATGCTGTAATTCTTCACACATATCTCTCATGTCACCCAATCAAAACTCTTCCCTCACTTTTTTTCAAATCAAAACCCTTCCCCCCTCTGCCCCCTCTCTGCTTTTTCTGCATAGCAACCACCTCTTGCAAGACCTCTGGTGTTTCCAAGTTCACACAACAATGTTGCAATTGAACTCTGAACTCTCAGTGCACCTGCATATCCAGTGCAATCTTTCATTTAATGATTTTTTCTTCGCCACTCAAAATACATCTTTCAACGAACTCATCCATGCACCCTAACTTTCTGTTTTCAGCAATCAAAATCCACCAATCACTCTTACTGCTTCATTAACACAGAAACTCCTCAGTTTTTTTCATTTTACACTCTCATTTTTTCAGCTGCCATTTCATTGCCACACTTCATCTGACTGCAGGAGAACCTTCTCTCGCCATGTTTTCTGTCTGGATTGTTGGACATAGTTACATCTATTGGGCTCAGAGGTACGCTGAAAACAGGAATTTACCTAACCTCAATTTACAAGATGTGGAAATTAAGTGGTTTGGCCACAGAGGATTAAAATGTCACCAATTGATACCATTGGTGAAAACCTTTATGCATTTGCCAAAAACTGACCTGTTAATTGTGCACTGTGGAGGTAATGATTTGGGCACTTTGACTGGGGTAGGTCTGGAAATGCTTTTAAAGGACACCTTTGAGCAATTGATGGCACTTTTTCCTCAGACTGCCTTGGTATATTCAAATATATGCCAAAGACAAAAATGGAGGTGGTCGAACCAATTTTGTCCACAAATTGAGAAATCGAGGAAGCATGTGAACAAATCTGTTTCAGCTTACATGAGAGACCATGGAATGGGCTCCCTGTACAACAATAACTTGCGTTACTACATGCAAGATATCTACAGAGGAGATGGAGTTCACTTCTCAGATGAGGGCAACAGAATTTTCACTCTGAATTTAAGACTGTGCATTGGTACCTACTTATAAGTACCTAAATGTACCATAAACCCAAAAGCTCTTCTCAGAGCTACCCTACATCTGATCACTCACAATTATTATTTTACTCTAACTTTTTTCACTAATTTTCAAGAAAGTACGCTCCCCAGAACGCTTCCCGGTTCGCGAACCGGGCGCACTCCACGCAAAAAAACTAAAAAAACAATATTTTTTTTTTTTGCCCTGCGAGACCCTTTTAAAGCCTCCACATCAAACCTAGGGGGTCAGGGAGGATCTACTATGCCCCCTTATGGTCATTTGCCCCTTCGCTTTGGCCTCCTCTTGTCTCTCGATCCTACCCAGAGACAAGATGGCGGCCGCTACGGACTGTTTGGAATGTTTACAGACGCCGAAGAACCAATCAGCTTCGCAAAGCTCCGTAACGCGAAAAGTACGCAAAGCGGAGCGCTGTTACAGATATATATCTTTTTTTGAACATTAATTTCTCAAAATCCACTGGAGCACATATATTGAGACCTAGCAAAGGCACATCGGGCTACCAGTCCCTACAATTTTGCCAATTTCGTGCAAATCCATTCAGCCGTTCCATTATTATTATTTTATTTTTTTTGCCCCGCGGGGCCCTTTTAAAACCTCCACATCAAACCTAGAGTGTCAGGGAGGATCTACTATGCCCCCTTATGGTCATTTGCCCCTTCGGTTTGGCCTCCGCTTGTCTCTCGATCCTACCGAGAGACAAGATGGCGGCCGCTACGGACTGTTTGGAATGTTTACAGACGCCGGAGAACCAATCAGCTTCGCTTCACAAAGCTCCGTACCGCGTAAAGTCCGCGAACCGGAGCGCTGCCCGGTCCGCTGTTACAGATATATATCTTTTTTTGAACATTAATTTCTCAAAATCCACTGAAGCACATATATTGAGACCTACAAAAGGCACATCGGGCTACCAGTCCCTACAATTTTGCCAAGTTTCGTGCAAATCCATTCAGCCGTTCGGGCTAAAAGTGAGGCCAACCGCCCTATGGAAAACTCAATGTTAAAAACACGTTTTGGGACCCCCTTTTTTCTCGGCCCCCCCTTGACGAACCTCCCCCAAATTTTCAGGGGCTGCTCAGAAACAAAATGTGCCATTTTCCTGACAATTTCAGCCAATTCCGTCCACACACGCCAAAGTTATTAGACATAGAATTTTCAAAAATCCCATAGAGAAAAAATCCTAACTATATATACCTACTGGCGACCGCCAGTAGGTAATAACCTACTGGCGGTCGCCAGTAGGTATATATAGTTAGGATCGATTTCCATAGGGAAATCGCAACATTCTATTTGGAATAACTTTGGCGCCGGTTGAGCAATCAGGCTGAATTTTTCAGCAACTTTGCCTCGCGGCTCTCCGCTCCTTCCCTGAAAGTTTGGGGGGGATTCGTCAAGCGGGGGCTGAGATAAAAGGGGGTCCCAAAACGTGTTTTCCCCATGTTCATTTCTATAGGGCGGTCTGTCGCAGTTTAAGCTCGAACGGCTGAATGGATTTGCACCAAACTTGGCAAAATTGTAGGGACTGGTAGCCCGATGTGCCTTTGCTATGTCTCAAGATATGTGCTCCAGTGGATTTTGAGTAATTTAGGTTTAAAAAAATGTATATATCTGTAAGCGCGCCCCGGTACGCGTACCGGGGAGCGCTCCGGGCGCGCCACGCGACTTGCGCACGGCAAGCTGATTGGTTCTCGGGTGTCTGTAAACATTCGAAACAGTCAGCAGCGGCCGCCATCTTGTGTCTCGGTAGGATTGAGATACAAGAGGTGGCAAAAATCAAAGGGGGAAATGAGCAAAAGGGGGCAGGGTACACCCCCGTGACCCCCTAGGTTTGATGTGGGGGCCATAAAAGGGTCCCGTGGGACAACATTTTTTTTTTCGATTTTCGCGGGGGGAGCGCCCGGTACGCGCACCGGGGAGCGTACCAGGGAGCGTACTTAGGTGAAAAATAGTGAAAATAATAGTGTAAAATAATCATTTTGAGTGATTACAGGTAGGGTAGCTCTGAAAAGAGCTTTTGGGTTCTGTGGCTGTTTTAGGTACCTACAAGTGTGTCCCACACACACCCACATGCACACAACCCCACACCCACACACTCACACACTCCCCATACACACTTCACACATGCACACTTCCACCCACAGTCAAACACCCCACACCCCCACATCGACACCTTACACATCCACAGCCACATCCACATCCCACACACCCACACTAAAACACACACCTCATCCCCCCTTCCACCACACACACACACACATGCACATACACACAAATATCTCACAGATACACCCCACACATCCCACACACACATCTCCCCCCCAACACACACACAGACAACTCACAGACACATCCACACATCTCATACATACATACACATCCTAAACACATACCTCCCACACCCACACACACCCCACACACACCTCACACACCCACACTCCCACCTACACTCAAACACCCCACACACCCACACCCACACACACACCTTACATACCAATATCCCCACCCACATCCATATACCCCACACACCTATACATCTCATCCCCCATAGACACACAGACACACACATACACACCTCACAGACACCCCCGCACATCCCCCACACACACCTCCCCCACGTCTACACATGGGGAAAACTAAGTGAAACACTAAAATAATAATTTAAAGTGCTTAGAGGTAGGGTATCTCTGAATAGAGTTGTTGTGTTGTTTGGGTGTTTTAAGTACCAACATGTAGGTACCAATGCTGAGTCTTAAAGTCAATGTACACCGTCTCCTCTGTAGATAATTTGCATGTTGTTACAGAAGTTATTGTGGTATATGGAATCCATACCATAGTCTGTCAGGAAAGCAGAAACAGATCCTTTAAGTACTCCCTGAGAAGACATACGGGATCATGGGTAGTCTACCCTGCTCCCTTATGATGTTTTAAAATTGCACAGTATATTGTAAGTTTCACTTTATACTATAATATAAACATAATTATTTTGGTAGTACTTCATGAATTAGATATAAAAATGAATAATGTCTCAAACAATTTTTAATTATTAAATAAAAATGTATTGGTCAGAATTTTCATAGTTCAATAAAACTTCCAGCATTACATCACCTGGAATCTCCTCAAACATGCATGTTTCTATGTCTTGTAAACATTCAATACATTTTTCATCCAAAGACTGATCCATAAAATCTTCATCCAAAAAATCTTCATTTAGAATCTCCTCAGATGTAATCTCGAAGGAAATATTGATAATTTCTTGCTTCCCTTCCATTTTTTTGCTGTAAATTGCATAAAAAATAACTATATCAGTAGATTTAGGGCAGTGTTGTGTTTAAGTTCAGACAGGTAGTTCTATTTTTTTAACAGTTAAGTTAACTTTGGGTAGTGTATGGTAACAGGCAGGAAGTAGAAATAAAAAAAAGTGCCTGTGAAGAAGCGTAAGTAAATTCATATTTATAGCAGAGAAGCCTAAGTCAATCAATAAATATAACAGAGGAGCCTATCTCTATCTACAACTATAGCAGAGGGACAGTAAATAATTATCAGAAAACGTTTTTACAAATTAACTTAAAGTGCCCCTTACAAATTATCAACTTACTTTAGAGAGAGGTGGAGAAGAAAAAATGCGAAAATCCTTTCAAGATGTACCTCAGGTAGTTGTAGTCAAAATGGCTGTGTTTCCCTCTCATTTTTCATTTATGTTCATGTACATAACCAATCAAATGTCGGGAAAAAAAATAGAAAATGAAAGTAACATTTTAATTGGTTGTCAATTCTAACACTTCAGATGTGTGTTTGTTATGTAATTTACCTCAGGATATTTAGACAGGGCTACAGGCCAAATGGCTGAATGGAATTCCACCAAATTTGGGAAAATGGTAGGGACTGGTATGTAGTATTGCCTATTCTATATTTGGTGAACTTTTCTACAGAGGTTTTTATGTAAATTAACTTTTTTAAAATTTTGGTAGCGCTCACCGGTGCGCGCCCCGGTACGCGTACCGGCAGCGCTACGGGAGTCCTCCATTTTGTGTTTCGGTAGATTTCAGACAGAAAATGGAGGACAAACAACGTTGGGAATGGGTATAAGGGGGCATCGTAGGCACTGCTTGACCCTCTAGGTTTTCTGAGGGGGTCTTAGGAGGCCAAAATAGGCAAACAAGAAAAAACAGGTTTTATTTTTAGCGGGGGGAGCGCCCGGTACGCGCACCGGGAAGCGTACCGGGGAGCGTACTATAGTGAAAAATAGTGAAAAAAGTTAGAAAAAGATAATCATTTGGAGTGATCAGAGATAAGGTAGCCCTGAAAAGGGCTTTTGGGTTCTGTGGCTGATTTAGGTACCTACAAGTAGGTACCAATGCACAGTCTTAAATTCAGGAGGAATATTCTATTCCCTTCATCTGAGAAGTGCACACCATCTTCTCTGTAAATATCTTGCATGTGGTAACGCAAGTTGTTGTTGTATATTGAACCCATTCCATAGTCTCTCATGTAAGCAGAAACAGATTTATTCACATGTTTCCGTGCTTTTTCAAATTGTGGACAAAATTGGTTGGACCACTTCCATTTCTGCCTTTGGCATATATTGGAATATACCAAGGCAGTTTGTGGAAAAAGTGCCATCAATTGCTCAAAGGTGTCCTTTAAAAGCATTTCCAGACCTACCCCAGTCAAAGTGCCCAAGTCATTTCCTCCACAGTGCACAATTAACAGGTCAGGGTGTGGCAAATGCAAAAAGGTTTTCACCAATGGAATCAATTGGTGACATTTTAATCCTCTGTGGCCAATCCATGTTATGTTCACGTTTGATAAATCAAGGTTGTGTAAATTTCTGGTACTAGCATACCTTTGAGCCCAGTGGATATAGCTATGTCCAATAATCCAGACAGAATACATGGTCAGAGGAGATTCTGGTGCAGTTAGATGAAGTGTGGAAAAGAAATGGCAGTTGGAATAATAGGAGTTTGCAAAAAAAAAACTGTGGAGTTTCAGTGCTCTTGAATCACAAGCAATGATTGGTAGAATGAGATAGGTGAAAACTGAAAGTTAGGGTGCATGGTTGTGTTCTGTGTAAGAAGTAATTTGAATGGTTAAAAAAAAGTTATTTAAAGAAACCTTACACCAGATTAGCTGGTGTATTTGTAGGTCAAACATCCTTGCAGAGCTGACTTGCAACATTGTAGAATAAACTTTTAACCCTGGGAGCTCAGTGAGGAGGGAGTTGCTATGGTAACAGGTAGAAAGGGCTGAGGGGGGGAAGGGTGTTGGTTTGAAAATAGAGAGGTAAGAGTTTTAATTGGTTAACAAAAAGGGATATCTGTGTAGAATTAGAGGTTTTCTGTGCCTTTATGGTTTGCAGTGCCTGGAGAACATACCTTTTACTCTGCTAAAGAAATATTGGTGTGTGTATCTGACACTGTTGTGAATCTCCTAAAGCATTTGTAAAGGTGAGTTATGATTCATTTAATATACATAGAGACTTGTATACTCTATGGAGAAGATTTGGAAGAAAACTGTGGTCTTTACATGTTGCTTTGTGTCATGCTTTTTGATAATGCTTGGTAAAAAGTTTTTACTGCATAGAGTAATTGTATTTTGTAAAATTGTGAATTTTTAGTCGTGACATGGAATGCTTCTACGTAGGACGTGTGCTGTGTTTTGTAAATATGATGTAAAAAACGATTTTGGGGGGAAAAAATTGTTTTTACATTTTTTAAAAGGAATAAAGAATGTGTGCATGTTTAATAGAAATACATTTGACTCTTTACAATGATGTTACCTGTGTTAACTCAGTGTAGGAAACATATTGAGTTTGTTTGCATAGAGGAATTGTAATTTGTAAAATTGTGAAGCTTCATGTGAAAGCTTTTGCCCTAGTCTTATCCCTGCTGTGAGGCAGATGGTTGTACATAGGATCTGTGCTGTGTTTCCTAAATGTGATGTTAAAAACGATTTTGGGGAAATGAATGTTTTTTACATATTTGAGTATATTGTGGCACAGAGGTTTAAAAAGTGACGCATCTAATTACATGTGTCTCTTTTTAAATATGGTGCAAAAAGGTACATGTTTGGGCTTTCTTGGGGAGCGTAGGTGGTGAGGCTTGTGTCTAAGAGTGCAGTGGACTAGGCTTCATGAAGCCTATCCCTGACTGCACTGTTAGACACAGGTGTGAATTTGACTCTTTACAATGATGTTACATGTGTTAACTCAGTGTAGGAAGCATATTGAGTTTGTTTGCATAGAGGAATTGTGTTTTGTAAAATTGTGAAGCTTCATGTGAAAGCGTTTGCCTTAGTCTTATCCCTGCTGTGAGGCAGATGGTTGTACATAGGATCTGTGCTGTGTTTCCTAAATGTGATTTCAAAAAAGATTTTGAGGAAATGAATGTTTTTTACATATTTCAGTATATTGTGACGCAGAGGTTTAAAACGTGACGCATCTAATTACATGTGTCTCTTTTTAAATATGGTGCAAAGAAGTACATGTTTGGGCTTTCCTGGGGAGCGTAGGTGGTGAGGCTTGTGTCTAAGAGTGCAGTGGACTAGACTTCATGAAGCCTATCCCTGACTGCACTGTTAGACACAGGTGTGAATTTGACTCTTTACAATGATGTTACATGTGTTAACTCAGTGTAGGAAGCATATTGAGTTTGTTTGCATAGAGGAATTGTAATTGGTAAAATTGTGAAGCTTCATGTGAAAGCTTTTGCCTTAGTCTTATCCCTGCTGTGAGGCAGATGGTTGTACATAGGATCTGTGCTGTGTTTCCTAAATGTGATGTCAAAAACGATTTTGGGGAAATGAATGTTTTTTACATATTTGAGTATATTGTGGCGCAGAGGATTAAGACGTGACGCATCCAATTACATGTCTCACTTTTTAAATATGGTGCAAAAAGGTACATGTTTGGGCTTTCCTTGGGAGCGTAGGTAGTGAGGCTTGTGTCTAAAAGTGCAGTGGACTAGGCTTCACGAAGCATAAAAATAGTTTTAATATTTTTTAAAAGGAATAAAGAATGTGTGCATGTTTAATAGAAATACATTTGACTATTTAGAATGATGTTAGCTGTGTTAACTCAGTGTAGGAAGCATATTGAGTTTGTTTGCATAGAGGAATTGTATTTTGTAAAATTGTGAAGCTTCATGTGCAAGATTTTGCCTCAGTCTTATCCCTGCTGTGAGGCAGATGGTTGTAAATATGATCTGTGCTGTGTTTCCTAAATGTGATGTCAAAAACGATTTTGGGGAAAATAAATGGATTTTACATTTTTGAGTATAATGTGGCGCAAAGGTTTAAAACATTACGCATACATGCGTCACTTTTTAAATATGGGGAAAAAAGGTACATGTTTGGGCTTTCCTGGGGAGCCTAGGTGGTGAGGATTGTATCTAAGTGTGCAGTGGACTAGGCTTCATGAAGCATATCCCTGTCTGCATTCTTAGACACAGGTGTCAATTTGACTCTTTACAATGATGTTAGCTGTGTTTTAAAACAGTGTAGGAAGCTTATTGAGTTTGTTTGCATAGAGGAATTGTATTTTGTAAAATTGTGAAGCTCCATGAGAAAGCGTTTGCCTCACTCTTATTCCTGTTGTGAGGCACGTGCAAGATTTTGCTTCAGTCGTATCCCTGCTGTGAGGCAGATGATTGTAAATAGGATCTGTGCTGTGTTTCCTAAATGTAATGTCAAAAACGATTTTGGGGAAAATAAATGGTTTTTACATTTTTGAATATAATGTGGCACAGAGGTTTAAAAAGTGACGCATCTACCTACATGCGTCATTTTTTAAATATGGGGCAAAAAAAGGTACTTGTTTGGGCTTTCCTGGGGAGCATAGGTGTTGAGGCTTGTGTCTAAGAGTGCAGTGGATTAGGCTTTATGAAGCCTATCTCTGCTGCATTCTTAGACACAGGTGTTTTGAGGCAAAATCTTGCACTTGTCTCACAACAGGAATAAGACTGAGGCAAACGCTTTCTCATGGAGCTTCACAATTTTACAAAATACAATTCCTCTATGTAAACAAACTCAATATGCTTCCTACACTGATTTAAAACACAGGTAACATCATTGTAAAGAGTCAAATTGACACCTGTCTCTAAGAATGCAGACAGGGATATGCTTCATGAAGCCTAGTCCACTGCACACTTAGATAAAATCCTCACCACCTAGGCTCACCAGGAAAGCCCAAACATGTACCTTTTTTCCCCATATTTAAAAAGTGACGCATGTATGCGTCATTTTTTAAACCTTTGTGCCACATTATACTCAAAAATGTAAAATACATTTATTTTCCCCAAAATCGTTTTTGATATCAAATTTAGGAAACACAGCACAGATCATATTTACAATCATCTGCCTCACAACAGGGATAAGACTGAGGCAAAATCTTGCACCTGCCTCACAACAGGAATAAGACTGAGGCAAACGCTTTCACATGGAGCTTCACAATTTTACAAAATACAATTCCTCTATGCAAACAAACTCAATATGATTCCTAGACTGATTTAAAACACAGCCAACATCACGGTAAAGAGTCAAATTGACACCTGCGTCTAAGAATGCAGACAGGTATATGCTTCATGAAGCCTAGTCCAGTGCACTCTTAGACACAAGCTTCACCAACTACGCTCCCCAGGAAAACCCAAACAAGTACCTTTTTGCTCCATATTTAAAAATTGATGCATGTAGGTAGATGCGTCACTTTTTAAACCTCTGCGCCACATTATAATCAAAAATGTAAAAACCAATCATTTTCTCCAAAATCGTTTTTGACATCACATTTAGGAAACACAGCACAGATCCTATTTACAATCATCTGCCTCACAGCAGGGATAAGACTGAGGCAAAATCTTGCACGTGCCTCACAACAGGAATAAGACTGAGGCAAACGCTTTCTCATGGAGCTTCACAATTTTATAAAATACAATACTATATAACTATATAACTCAATACTTTCTCGGGAAGCATAGGTGGTGAAGCCTGTGTATAAGAGTGCAGTGGACTTAGACATAGGTCTGATCTTCTTTGTAGTTGTGGACAGAGCTGTCTTCCACTATATTTTTCAATAAAGTCCTCACCTTTTGTGCACCACTGGAGAATCCTCACCTGATCTGAAACCCTGTATTGATCGTTTGCTTTTTGTCATTGCTTTGTTGTTTGGTAATAGTGGTCTATAATGTGCTACTGTTTTTCTTTAACACAGATTGAAATCGTTATTTGAAGAAAAAGCAAAGATGCCCACAAAGGAAAGGACAAAGAAACAACGTAACCGGGAAAAATCAAAAACAGCAACGGAATTACAGCATTCTTCCACAACAGATACTTCAAAAAACAGGAACAAAGCTCCTGGTAAGACAACTAAGTCTTTTTTACGCAACATATGTACATTCAGAAAAAATAATGGACACCATGTAGAAAAAGAAAATGAGAGAGTAAAACTGAAAAGGAAGGAGAGAACTTCAAAGAATCCTAAAACTGGAGCAGGAGAGAATAATATGTATAGGAATAGAAGGCAGAATCAGTTTAGAGACATTCGTAGACGAATGTTTCGCAATAGGGTGGTTTTAAATTTGTTAAAAAACATTAGGAAAGGTAAACAGAGAGCTGCTTTTTATAAGAAAAAGAAAAGTGTAGAGAAGATTGTTGATCAGGATTTTGAAGTTAAGAAAAAATTATTTATTTTAATAATCAATAGAATTAGGACACTTAACAAGACAATTGATGTTTTCAAATCAAACAGTAGATGGAAAAGAGTAATTAATCGGACTAATTTTTGTAAAGTTTTTTGGGGAGAATGGATGCACAGTTCGAGTTGTGAGCCATTTTTTAATGAGGAGAGTTACTTCCAGGAGAATGATTTAGTGCATGCAGTTGACACCAGTGGTCGAGCGTATGAAGTGAAAGACGGTTGTCCGATTGAAAAAGAGAAACTTGTGCCTAGAGAACCAGAAGAGGTGTTATCTGATGGAGTTTTAGGGAGACGTACTAAGGGTCCAGTGTACACTTGGAAGTGTAGTAGTATTTGTAGTGTGCGACAGGAATCAATTGATTTGTTTTGTAATTTCTTACGTACATATAGTAAGAAAAGTCTAAAGCAGAAAATGAAGTTGTTGCAAGACTTAGATCCTTGCAGAGTGAGAGGAATCACAGGTTTGCAAGGCCATTCACTGGCTTGTCTTTCTAGAAAAGTCTGTCAGAGTGTTTTTCATCATTTTAGGATGTTAGCAGTGCATCATACCAAAATGAGGAAATTAGTGAGAATGTTGTATTATGCAAAAAGTCCAGCACTTAAGCTTAAACAATTAAACAGTGCTCTTTTGCATGGAACAGAATTAGATGTGAAGAAGATTTGTGAAGAAATTGAGATTTGTTATTTTCGTGAGCAAGAGGACAGTGTAGAAATTGAGACAGCAATTCAAGGTAATGTGGAAGACAATGTACAGATTTTAAATACAGAAAAGTTTGAGAAGGAAATTACCAGGTTTAAGGTGAAATCAAGTGAAAGGCCGAATTTTACTTGTGTGTGTTGTCGACGGACTCATTATAAGATTCAGACTAGGTTAGTTGATTTATATGCAAAAAGTGAAAAGATGGATAATTATGAGTGGAAAGATTTAGCAACTTATTTGTGGGTGGAGAATTCTTTTGATTTGAGTTCTGATCAGCGTATTTGTAAATATTGTTATGACAAATTAAATCAAAACAGAATGCCTGCTAGAGCTGTTCATAATAATCTGGAGTTGATAGACATTCCCCGTGAATTGATAGATTTAAATACATATGAGTCTATTTTGATTCAATGTGTCCATCCTTTTCAGGAAATTGTTCGCATGGAGCCTAAGATAGGGAAATTGCCTCCTACAGATTTGCAGAGAGGATTAAAGGGAAGAGTTGTTTATTTGCCCCTAGATTTGAAAGAAAATATTGATACAATTGGTATAGAAAAAGTAGAAGAGGAACCTTTAGTTATTCTAGTTAATTGGGTTCCAACAAAGAGTAAAAAAATCTGGCAAGATTTAGTGGATGTTAGGAAAGTCAAAAAGGCAACGTTGTATTTAGTCAAAAACAATGAGTACTACAATGATGTATGTGTTGCAGCAGAGGAAACAGCTACAGATGAAGACAGTGATTGTTCAGGCGGCCAAATTGAAAAAGTTGATGTGTCTAGAAGTGGAGAAATATATGAACATTATACTGTTCATCCTTTACATTCCAAAGAAGTAATAGGGAATGCAATTGACTTGTTTCAAATGAAAACAGCAAAAGGAAGTCCCATTAGTGTATGGGAAGAAAGTTTGGAAGCTCGTTGTTTTCCACAGCTATTTCCAACAGGTCGAGGTGGACGATATGACGATCGACCACTTCAAATTCCTGCATCTGAATATCGAACTGTAAGATTATATGCTGAAGATGCAAGGTTTCGTCAATGCATTCCGTATTTGTTTCATCTACTGTATGAAAGCGACTTGTCTGGGCTTTCTTATGCAGTAAACCATATTCTGAAAAGTGGAGCACATCTACAAAATGTTTCGGCGAGGGACTTTATGGAGAAAGTGAATCTGCAAGATAACATTTTAGAATCTCATCTAATCAATCTCATGGCATGTCAGCGTGGTACAAATGAGTATTGGTACCGTCGCCATGGGGAATTGAAATGTATGCTAAGAAACTTAGGAACTCCTACATGGTTCCTCACTCTTAGCTGTGCCGAGTATGCATGGGAGGACTTACTTCAATTTCTACGAGAGGCCAATGCTAATATACAAAATATAGAATTCAAAACACCTGGAGAACTGTGCTCTTTGGATCCAGTGAATGTATGCAGATATTTTAATCATAGATTTGAAGCTATGATGTCTTTTATTACCAACAAAAAAAATCCTCCCCGTGGAGAGGTTTTGGATTTCTTTTGGAGAAAGGAGTATCAAGCGAGAGGTGCTCCTCACATACATATGTTGTTGTGGATTAAAGATGCACCCAAATTTGGAACAGATTCGGATGAGACAGTGATGAGTTTCATTGAAGAGTATTCAACATGTGCTGTTCCGAAAACTACGGAAGAAAACAGTTTAAGGCAACAAGTTTTACGCTTTCAATCCCATCGTTGTGGAAAGTACTGTCGTCGAAAATTCAGAAACAAGGACAAGTTCTACACAAAATGTCGTTTGAGCTTTCCACGACCAGTATGTATTGCGACTTATATAGCGCACGTATCACCCGAAGGCATCAAGGCGCTTGCCTTGGGAACCCGTCCTGGCTTTTCCCTGTGAGATAACCCCTACTGGGTATCCCCAGGGTGAAAGCCAGGCATCCCGCAGCGGGGTAGGCCGCCGTAGTGGAGATTAAGCAACTATTGCCCAGAGTTGCAGCGTGGGACCCCATGATTAGAATAGGCACCGAGGCGAGAATTATCGAGTCCGTGGACATTTTGGGCTCAGGACTCTGCCGCGTCGGGAATTGAACCCTGGTCCCGGGCCAGACCTCTGCATCAGGGTCTGCCGCTCTAATCAGTGAGCCACACTCCTCCCAGTGATTTCTAAAGGAAGAGTAAATAATTTGATGTCTTCTCTGCGACATACTGTGATGAGGAAATCACCAAAAAATACATACAATTTAAAAAGAGACGAAGAGTCCAAGTACATCAACGACTACAACCCAGTGATTTTGTCCATGTGGAATGCTAACATGGATATTCAATTCGTTGCTGACAACTCTATTGCTGTGGCTCGATATGTGACGTCTTAAATCACAAAAAAAGAAAAGACAGAACTAAAGGAAATGTGGGAGGACATTTTACATGAAAAGAGTCTAAGCAAGAAATTATACAGTTACAGTCTGAAGATGTTGTCGCATCGAGAAATTGGAGCGTATGAATGTTCTGATCGATTGTCGTCAGCAAGTCTCTATGCCAAATCTAGAACCATCATTTGGGTGAGTCTAGGTCTTGCTGCAACACAAAATCGAGTTTTGAAATCTGTACAAGAGATAGAGTATTTGGCGGAGAAAGAACCAGAAAGTACAGATATTTTGAAGACAAACATGTTGGATACATACTATCCAAATAGAAGTCATCACCTTGAGAACGCTTGTCTCTATGAAGTTCTGCAGAGATATATTTATAAGAGGAACATCAGAGAAGATATCAATAATGGAATATATGGAGTCATTGGATGTGAAGGATGTCTAGTGAAACAGAAAAAAGGTCATTTGATTAATCATCGCAAATTGAGTTGTGATAATCCAGATAAAAGAGAATTTTATTATTTGGCTCTTTTGCAACTGTTTAAACCATGGCGTGAAGAAGAGGAACTTCTTGGAGATTTTCTCTGTTATGAAGACTCCTTTAATGCAACGAAGGATACCATAGAATGTCCTGTTTTTCCAAATTATCTGCAAATGTTGAATGAAGAAATAGAGCAAGAAGCGACAATTGCTGCAGAGATTGCGAGAGACAGTTCTCAAGGCAGTCAGAGTTCTGCTTCATTGAGTCAGGATCCACTAGGAGGACCAATTATCCAAAATGAAGCTGCTACTGCCATGGATGAGGTGGAAAGAGCTATGGTACAAGGTCAAGATGATGAAGTTAACTTAGAAGATTTGGTGAAACAACTAAACCTTGAGCAGAAACAGATATATGACGAAGTCACAGAACAGATTAAACATGGATTCAGTCATGAGAAAAAAGAGTGCTCATGTACATCATTTAAGCCTGTCCAACTGTACGTGAGTGGAGAAGCGGGAACTGGAAAAAGTTTTCTGATTAAAGCCATTGCAACTTATCTGCAGAAAAGGACTGTATCACCGCTGTCTTGTGTTGTTACTGCTCCAACTGGGCTGGCAGCACATAACATTAAAGGGATTACTTTACATCGTTTACTGATGCTGCCAGTGGAGCATGATAACAAATTGGAGTATCACAAGCTATCAGGAGATGCGTGTTCCGAAGTTTCGAGAGTCCTGAAGAAAATGAAACTTCTTATCATTGATGAAGTAAGCATGGTGTCAAATATCATGCTTGCTTTTGTGCATTTGAGAATGCAAGAAATTCTTAGACCAGACTATGATGTCTTATTTGGTGGAAAACATATTATTGTTTTTGGAGATCTTCTGCAGTTGACTCCAGTGAAAGGACAACCTGTGTTCAAAATGCTCACACATGAAGATACCAGGAAGTGCTTAGGGAGCATCGGAAACGTTAATATATGGTTAAACTTTAAATATGCAGAACTGCTTCAAAATATGCGGCAGGCAAATGATGAAGATTATAAAAATATTCTACAAGATGTAAGGATCGGAAAAGTAAGTCAGCAAGGGAAAGAAGCTTTACATGCACGATTAATTTCAAATTTGTACCCAAATGAAAACATTCTTCCAGAGAACATATTTAAGAAAATTAACGAGAAGAAATCTGGCATATGTTTGTTGCCAACTCTGAAAGAATGTTCCATGTTCAACAACAAAATGTTACAGTTAGAAAAGGAAGAGATAGTGAAACTGGAAGCTATTGATAAAATAGAGCATATGGGAGCAACAATTATTTTGTCTGAAAATTTGAAATCAAAATTGGATTCATTAGAGAAGACTATATCTAAAACTGCTGGTTTTGAAAAGACTCTGAATGTGTGTTTGAATTGTCGTGTCATTTTAAGAAGGAATTTAAATGTTGAAAGAGGTCTAGTAAATGGAGCAATGGGTTATGTTGTTGGTTTTCTGAATTACAAAAATAGAGATGGAATTGAAATTTTAAAAATTAAATTTGATGACATTGATGAAATAGAACAAATTTGTCGTTGTTCAGCTAGATTTTTGCTCGTGAAAGACTTATATGTTCGCCGAAAACAGTTTCCTATTTGTTTGGCATATGCGGTGACAATTCATAAGTCTCAAGGTATAAGTGTAGATAGCGCTTTGGTGAACATTGGAAGTTCTGTGTTTAAAGAGGGTATGGCATATGTGGCATTATCACGAGTCAGAACTTTAGCAGGATTGTACTTGATTGAGTGTGATGAAACAAAGATTTGTGCAGATTTAGATTGTGTAAAAGAATACAATAGGTTAAGAAGAGAGTATGCTCCACATTTGCCTCAATATCCTCTGATTGAAAAACGTGTGGTAGGCCGAAAAAGAAGAAATGAGAGTAATTGCAGTGAGGTATCAGCAAAAAGGCATAAAGTAGATAAAAGTGTAATTGTAAAGAGAAACAAAAAGGATTCTGTTGAAGATGTTGTTGGATTTCAGTTTGAAAACAGTTCTGGTGTCAACTGCTATGCTAATGTAGTAGTTAATGTTGTTTTTTTCTTCAAAATTTACAAAGAGAGATTGTTGAAAATCGGGAACAAACATTGTGCTGTTTATTGAATTCTGTGTTAGAGAAATGTAGTAGTGATAGAGCTAAAATAGAAAGTGTTTCAGAAATTAGAAATCTTCTAGATATATGTTCAGGTCAAAATCAATTTTCACAGAATATTCAGCAGGATTGTCAGGAATTTTTAATGTATATGTTTGATGTATTACAAGATGAAGGAGTAGATATAACAAATCTATTTGGCCTTTCTTATCAATGGCAACATGACTGTGATAACTGTGCTTCATCAAGTACTACTAGAATAGACTCTGAAAGATTTATATATTTAACTTTACCAGACTGCAAATCAGTGTCTTTCAATAATCTAGTTAAAGCAGCGGATCACAATATAGTGTACCCAATGTAAGTCTGCAATGCTGTCCACATTATTTCTACAAAATTATGGTCACTATGTTATTTTAATGTTCCAACGATGTAGACCTGATGGAACTAAATTGACAACTTCTATTAAAAATTTCGTGGCTTCTCAGTTATCGATATCAGGAAGAACCTGTGCAACTGTAGCTATTATTTTTCATGACGGTCCTTCTACAACATCAGGGCATTACAAATGCTATTTAAAAACTTCTAAAGGTTGGACCCAATGTAACAACAATCATTTGAATTTCAAACAACGTTTGCCTTTTGGCTTTATAAATTCATATCTAGTGTTTTTTTTACAGCCAAAATTTAGGTAAAGGTAATTGGCCTATGAAGACGGGAGGAGTACTCATATATACTCATACATCTGACACTATTTGGCCAAATGGAAAGGTGCAAGAATGAGTAAAGAGTCATGACTGAAAAGAAGGAGTATATTAAAATTTTGAAAATATTTCAGATGTTCTCGGAGCTTTTCTTGTAGAAAGTCGATGAAATGGATTTCTAAGTGAACAGCAAAATACGAGAAAAGGACCTCCATGATATACTATTTGGCCTCAAGGAAAAGTAAGTCAATCAAAGATTAGCATACATTTGTCGTTTGTCAGTATGTAAGGTTTTTTTTAAAACACAATCTTTTAGATTGTGTTTTTTTTTCCCCGCTGTCATATGATGAGTAATTTGAACTCACTGCTTTAAGTGAAATTCAATATATTTTGAGAACAGCAAAAATAAACTATGTAACATGTTGTAGAAATTATTCTATACTTTGGATTGTGTAAATTAAATTGTATTCCCATTCTCTGACATCCACTCTCCCTCGCTTATCTTTCTTTGCTTCTTACTTTTGACCTCTTCTTTCTATTTTTCGTTCACTACTTCTCTGTGCTCAGTGCCTCACTCTACTTGTGTTATTTTCACTTGTGTTTATCTACCTTCTATCACTTCTTTTACAACAACTTCACTGCTCCTCTCTCGTCGTTCTTCATCCCATTTCTTTTACTCTGGTTCCGTTAGTATCCATCATTTCCTTTCTTTCAATGTCCTTCTCTTTACTTTCATCACCAAATTATTTTTTCTCAGTAGCACTGTTTTAGTCGTGTTCTCCTCTCTTTCCTTTTTTTTGCTCACTTACTTTTTTTCTTTTCTCACTCATTGCACTCCACCTCACTCTGTTTTTCTCTTAGTGTGTCTGTCTACTAACTTCCTCACTCCATTTCCCTCAATCGTTGTATATTATCATCTCTCCCTTCATCCTTTCACTCTATGACTGTTCTTCACTTACTCTCAGTTATCTTCTATTCCTCATTCTTCTAAATGCATCATTAATTAGACTGTTTTCGGTCTCAGTCATTATCTTTTTACTTACTTGCGTTTCCTGATTTAGTTTTGCTAACTCACATTGTTTTAGTATCTTTCTTACCTTCAGTTCATTTCTCTGTACTTCTCTCTCTTTTTCTTAGTGAATCTATATGCCTTACTCATTGTAATTTGGTCTCCTTCTATTTCTTTTTCCCTTTTTTTGTCCTTCTACCTTAGTTTATTTCCCTTTCTGTGTTCTTCACTCTCACTTTATTTCTAAATAGAGTGTTATGATGTTTTTAGCTCTTCATTTGTATCTTTTAATTTAAAATACATATTTTACTAATTATAACTCATATTTTTTTTCTCTCTTTCACAGATACCAACTGTAGTAAATAAAATTATAGTTACATTTATTATATGGTAAGTATGACTAAAAAAATTTAGTTTGTTATCACCCTTTGCTTTAAGGTCACTATCATTTTCTCAATCTACCTCACTCCTGTGTTTTTACTCTGCTTCTCTCACTTATTTTTATTCTCCATGTTTACTCCCCTTTCATTATTTACCCTCTCATATTCACCTTCTTTTGATCCCTATTCTTTACTTCACTTACCCTCTGTTCCCTTCCTTTGCTTATTTACTCATTCTCTTTTTCTTAATTATTTACCTTACTCCTACACATATACCTCATCCCCCTCCCAACACATACACACACCTGTAACACACACCCAACACACTAACCACACCTACACATCATACACACAAAAAAAACTCTCACACACACTCCTCAAAAACACACACACATTCCATACACACACATACATCGAACACATATACACCCCACACTCATACACTTCTCACACATATTTCACACACCCTCATCTCTACCCACACCAAAACAATCCACACAACCACACCCACAGACACACCTTACACACCCACACTTTGACCTACACCCACTAACTCCCTGTAAGTCACACACACTGCATTACTTATCTTTTTTTGCTGTTGTACTCAAGCCCATTCAGGTACTGTTCCCTTTACTCTCTTTGTCCTCTCTCTTTGTCACTCACCATGTGTTATCCTAATTCAATATTTCTCCCTCTATCACCCCTCTTTACTTTTACTATGGGTAGCGCACCGGGGAGCGTAACAAGGGGAAAACAAAGAGAAACAGTAAAATAATATTTTAGAGTGCTTTGAGGTAGGGTAGCTGTTGTGTTGTGTGGGTGATTTACTTACTGCACTCCTTCCACTCCTTTTCTCAGTACCTCTGTTCTCACAGTTCTTCATTCCTGTTCACTCAGTCCTTCTATCTTACTGTAATAGTCTCTGTCTCTTCACTCTTTCACTACTTGTTCATTATGCTTTCTCCCTGAAGTTCAAGCACACTACGTTATTTACATTTCTTTGCTGCTTCAATTATTCCCTTTCTGTTACTTCTTCTTTTCTTCTTTTAGTTTTTTCTCTCTGTCAATCCACATGTTTTAACTTTATTCGATGTTATCCATCTTATTTCATCCCTCTTTAGTTATGCACACTACTTTTTTCTCTCTCTCCCTTACCAGTGTTATTTAAATCTGGTTCCGTTATTACCTTTTATTTGTACATCATTTTTTCTCTTTCCTTTTACTCTTTACAGCCACTCACATTCTTCATGTGCCTCTGCTTTAGTATTCTTCTTCTCTCTTTCTTTGTTTCACAGCCTTATATTTTTTACATTTTCTCTCTTACACTTTGTTATATCTTTTACACTGTTTTACTATGTATTACACAATACATCTGTGTTGCTCTCTCTTGCTGTCTGTCTCTTAATATTACTCTCTCTTTCTCTTTCTCTTATGCTCTCCTTCTCTTGTTTTTTTTTCTTATTTTTTTTGTTGCGCTAACGGGGCGCTCACCGGTGCACGTACCGGGAAGCGCACCCATGAGAAAAATGAAGTCAAGAGTGCTAAAAATTTTAGTAATTTTTTAAAAATGGGAGGTAGTTCTGAAAAGAACTTTTTTTTTAATGTTTTTGTTGTTTTATATATATATTTTTTTTCTGAACATTTTTTTTGTTGTATTTTTTGAACAATTTTATGTTTTTTTTGGTTTTTTGGGGGGAACAACAAAAAACAGGCATTAGAAAGGGCTCAACAGGAGCAAAAGAAAAAATTATTTCTTGGGGCGTTTTGAGCACTTGTGGTTTTCAAATGCTCTATTTATCAAATTGATACTCATATTCGCACATGAAAGTAGGTCACCACAATAAAGGCACACTATCTTCATGTGCACAAAATTCTGTTGGATATTTGGGACCGTCTCCCTCGCCTCTGGTCCCGATAGAGATACATGTGCCGATGTACTGGCAACAGGAGTTGGTGGGTTATCTCGCAGGTGACGCATCTCTGCAACGCTGTAATTGAGTGGATGCCACCTCTGCATATGGCGGTGCATAGTATAGTTACCATAACTATTCTTTTTATCTGTACCTCTAGACAAAACATCTTTACAAATGAGGCATGTCACATGTCGGGCATTGACCTCTTTTTGGCCTTGAGGGTATGAATAAAATTGCCAAATAAAACTGTCTTTGTGGTGGGATTTCCGGGGCTCTTCAGGCAAGAACTGCCTCCGCTCTACTTCCTCTTCTTCTTCCTCTTCCTCTGGGTTTGGAAGGAACTGCGCAGGTGGTCCTTCCTTCCTAGGTGGTTGTGGTGGGTGTGGGGGTCCACCAGCTGCAGCTACTACAGATGCCATTATTTCAACAAGGAGACACAGGTCTTCCTCTCACAAAGATGAAAGTCAGAGTGAGGAAAGAAGGAGGGGTTTTCATCATTTGGGAAAAAAAAAGTTCTAAACCAATGAAAAGTGTTATTTACAGGTCACATGACCTGTTACGCTTACGTTACGCGTCCCGCTCCGCGCCCGGAGCGCTTCCGGTCTGCTGCGCTTCGCGCCTCGTTCGCGCACCGGAGCACTTCCGAGTGCGCGAACGCGGCGCATCATAAGACGCATTACGCGGCAACGCGATACGTCGCGCTTACGCGACGCGTCGCGATGTTGTTCTCGAACGCGGCAGTTGTGCAAACGGTACGTTCCCGGTACGCAGACCGGGTCGCGGCATAAAAATGAGCTAACGGGAAGCTACCCGGTGCGCGGACCGGTAGCGAAACTAAAAAAATATATATATATATATATATATATATATACATAAAAAAATTATATTAAATACATATAAAATATATTTTTCTTTTAAAAGAAGAATACATTTACCAGCTTTTAATATTTGCTATTAAAAAACCATTGAAATTCACTGAAAAAAACATAGGTTATAGACCATATATAGTTAGGAATTAGCATTTACGAAACCTTGAAAATTCACTGAAAAAACCATAGGTTATAGACCATATATAGTTTGGAATTAGCATTTATAAAACCTTATTTTACTCACACAAAACCATTGAAATTCGCATATATAGTTAGTTGCACTAACTATATATTTCGCGCACCCGCAATCCACTGCTGATGACGTCACATATTACATCATTCATGACATGGTCAGTGACATCACTGATGACATCACTGATGACATCTCAAATGACATCACTGATGACATCATCCAGTGACCGTGTGTTTCTGTAAAGTTTAAATATGTTTTATATATTGAACAATGAGTGGATGTATAAGTGTCTGGATGAAGGATTTTGTAGGTGCATGACTGACTGTATGAGTGAGTGATTAAATGTTTCTTACTGAATGCATGGGTTAGTGACTAAACTGTCTGAATGTGTGCATCAGTATGTCTGTCGTTGTGTAAGCTACTGCATGTGTTGATCAGTAGCTATATGATTGGCTATATGGGTTATTGATTGGCTGCCCAAGTATTTGTATGTGAGGCTGAGTGTGTGTGTGGGTGGCTGGGAGGTGTGTGACTCTGTGCATAGATGTCTGAGCAGTTGATTCACTAGGTGTATGAGGTCAAGAGTGCATTTGGAAACAGCTGTATGGACGGTTGACTGTGTGTATGTGTGTGGACACGGAGGGTGAGCGTAAGCCATACCAGAAGAAAGCACCGATACCGACCTCGTGGCGGTATAAGAGACCCGCCTAAAGAGTGAGGCGAACTCCCCTAAAACCATACATTCTTCTACGGGGGCCGGCAGGCCAGAAAAAGAGGGGCCACCTGGTACAATATATGAAGAATACTTAAGGTGCTATACATATGCTGACCCGAGTGAAAACCCTGAAGAAATCACCAACAAAGTAAGAATGGTGATGAAACATGTCGGTTTTTGTTTTTTATTAGAGTGAGCGAACAGCAAAGAATAAAGATATGAATGCCAGTTCAGTATAACTCTTTTTAATCGCATAAGGGTCATTCTAAACGTGGTTACACAATTGTTTTTTTTGTTGCACACTATTACTATCCCCATTTTGTTTGGGTCGACAGGTGCTGATGATGAGAAGCGGGGACACAGGCGAGTACCAGTCTGTAAATTTCCCCCCCCAGGTGTTGCTCCCGTGAGGCCCTGTCGACCCCCCCTCCCCCTTTTTTCACAATCGGAGGGTGGAGTAACCTGTTGGAACCTACTGGGTCATTCACATGAACACGCACAAACACACTCTTAACATAACAAACAGCACAGCATGTATGATCATTAGCAGTGCAGCAGGCTCCAAGGGGACAATTGACCCTGGGTTGTCTTGCGACAGTAAGGAAAATACATATCTAGGGATATTTAACCCATAGGACTATAGGGAAGGCCTTTGTTGTTGACAGTGTTATGAGTGGGGGGCGGCCTATCCCTGTCGCAAATTTACCCTCTTTGGCTCCTTTGTTGAATGATTATTGATTGGCTGCCCAAGTATTTGTATGTGAGGCTGAGTGTGTGTGTGGGTGGCTGGGAGGTGTGTGACTCTGTGCATAGATGTCTGAGCAGTTGATTCACTAGGTGTATGAGGTCAAGAGTGCATTTGGAAACAGCTGTATGGACGGTTGACTGTGTGTATGTGTGTGTTGGGGAGTGAATTAATATCTCAGTGCTACATGTCCAAGTAAGTATATATGTAAAACACAGTGCATGTGAGAGTTGGCATATATAAATGACTATAAATGAGTGCCAGTGATTGTGCAAGTGGCTGTATGGATCAATGTGTACTTGTATCAGTGATTGTAAAAGAGAGTAAGTATGTGTTAGTATATGTTTGAATAAGTAAGGTTTTGTGTGTATAACTGTATAGATGATGAAATGGGGGTGTAATTGATTCTTTGCATGACTGACTAGGTGTGTGGGTAACTCCATGGATGATTGGCTGTATAGGTGTATGAGTGCATGTGATAGTGTTGTATTGATGAGTGACTGTATGTATGAGTGATTGTATGGGTGAATGAGTGGATGTGTGTGTAGACCTCGGAATCAGTGAGTGTGTATGTAGTAACTGGTATTGGTGTGTCAATGGTTTCAGGAATGGTAGGCTGTATTTAAGACTGGCTGTATCAAAGATTAGATTAGAGTGTGAGGAGGTGCATCGTATTATCACATGAATGATGTAATCAGTGATGTGATCACTGATATCAATTGAGATGTCATCAGTGATGTCATCAGTGATGTCATTTGAGATGTCATCAGTGATGTCATCAGTGATGTCACTGACCTCATGAATGATGTAATATGTGACATCATCAGCAGTGGATTGCGGGCGCGCGAGTTATAGTGAGTCCAACTAACTATAACGTGGGCATTTCAATGGTTTTGTATGAGTAAAATGTTAAGCTAACTATAACTGGTGGGAAACCTATGGTTTTTTCATTGAATTTCAAAGGTTTTTTAAATGCTAATTCCTAACTATAACGAGTGTTAAACCTATGGTTTTTTCAGTGAATTTCAAAGGTTTTTTAAAAGCTAATTCCTAACTATAACGAGTTTGAAACCTACGGTTTTTAAAGTGAATTATTAAGTTTTTTTAATAGGTATTTTTTATAGCTATTAATTATTATATATTTTTTAAATTATTTAAATATTGTATCTTTTTGTAACATTAATTTTTCAATGTATTTTTCCTGTGTTTTTTTTTTTTTTTTAACCCCGGAGTGCTCAGGGTGCCCGCACCGGTAAACGCACCCGTACACGCAGCGAGAGCGCTATTCCCGCGTGCGAAAAAAAAATATAATTATGTATTTAAAGTAAATAATAATGCAAAACATTCAGTGGCATACTCATAAAAGTACTAATTTTCATTTTTGATAACCGTATTTCACCTTTAAACGCATTTAAGAAAATCTAGCAAAACCTCATTCTGATGCGCCGCGTAATTGTCCCCGGTAGCGTTCCCGGAAGCGCCTACGTACGTGCCGCGTAAGCGCCCCGGAGCGCATAGCGTAAGCGCACGTTAAGCCATGTGACCTTAAAACAACACTTTTGATTGGTTAGTAACAGTTTTTTTTCACAAGTAGGGAAACACCCCACCCATTTCCCGCACAACCTCTTTGCTTTTGCTGAGACGACACCTCTTGTCTGTTCCTGCAAAAAAAAATCTTATTCCACCATGTCTGGTTCCCAGAACCCTTCCTAGGACCAGTCCTCAGACTCTTCGGATGGATTCCTGCCTGAGGCCCCCCACAGAGAAAGGTGAAGGACCACTTCATATGGAAGTTTTTCTCTTTTCCAGAGGGGGAGAAAAAATGCAATGCTGCCAAAGTCACCTGTAAGATTTGTGACACTGTCCTATCACATGGAGATCGCACCCGGAAGTATAGTTTCGGGAATGCTACTTTAATCAGGCATGTTGAGAGGAGGCATCTGATTAATTATGCACGGGAGAGCACCAGAGCCCTGGCTTGCAATCCACCGCAAGATGGCCCCTCCACTTCCACCGGAGCTTCAACATCATCGGTGAGAGGAAGACCAGCAGTGATGATCCCAAATATTCAGCCTGTTTTCGGAGATATTACAATTCGTTGTAAGCAGTGTCACCAACTGCTCTGTTATGGGGAGCAGAGTATTAAACTAATTGTTAGAAAGAGGGAAGAACACCGCTGCGCCCCTCAGCCCTAATTTTTCCCCTTTTTTTGCTCCTGTTGAGCAGTTTTGCATTCCCTAGTTTTGTTTTTGTTCTGAAAAAAATACACATTTTTTTAAAAAACTTCGGAAAAAGTTAAACAAAATTTAAAAACTAAATAAGAAGAAAAAAAAGAGTTATTTTTAGAACTACCTCCAATTCTCCAAAAAGAGCTATATTCCTTACATATTGTGTTGTTCTTTTTTCAATGGATGTGTACTGCATAACTGTTTGGATGAAATGACTGAATGAAGGGGAGAAAGTGACTGATGGAACAAATGACAGAAGGGGAGTGAGTAAAGGTGAGTTGATGACAGTGAGGAATGCAAGGTGAGTGAGGGTGAGTGACGGGGGAGTGACAGAATGAGAGGATGGAGGGAGTGAGAGTGAGACAGAAGGAATGAGGGAAGAGGAGTGAGGAAGTGAGAGGACAGAGGGAATGAGAGAAGGAGTGAGTGAAGTGGAGTAAGGTAAGTGAGAGAAGGGGAATTACTGAGGGAGCGAATGAAGGGAAGAGAGGGGAAGGGAAGTAAAGCAGGGGGACTGAAAGAAGGTGAGTGTGGGAGTGGAGTGAGAGGAAGGGGAGTGAACATGGGGAATGAGGATAAGTGAGGGAAGTGGAGTAAGGGAACAGGGGTGAGGGACGGTGACAGAAGGGCAGTGAGCGTGAGTAAAGTGGGGTGAAAGAGGGTGGATAAAGACGAGTGAGTGTAAGACAAGGGGAGTGAGGGACTGAGGACATAGAGGTAGTGAAGGAAGGAGTGAGAAAAAGTGACTGAGTAAGGGAACAAAGAAATATAAGTGAGGGAGTGTGGGTGAGTTATAGGGAGTGAGCGTGATGGAAGAGGAGTGAGAGAGTGAGGGGACGGAGAGAGTGAGGCTAAGAGAGAGGGAGGAAGGGAAGGGAAGTGAGGAAGTGAGAGGACAGAGGGAGTGAGAGAAGGAGTAAGTGAAATGGAGTAAGGTGAGTGAGGGAAGGGGAATGAGTGAGGGAGCGAAGGAAGGGAAGAGAGGGGAAGGGAAGTAAAGCAGGGGAACTGAAAGAAGTTGAGTGTGGGAGGGGAGTGAGGGAAAGGGGAGTAAACATGGGGAATGAGAATAAGTGAGGGAAGCGGAGTAAGGGAACGGGGTGAGGGAGGGTGAGAGAAGAGTAGTGAGGTTAAGGAAAAGAGTGATGAGAAAGTCAATTTTGTGTATAAAACTTACCTTATAAGTAATGTAAACTTAATTACATATTTTTACTAAATTTAATGTCTGTGGAAGAGGAAAAAAAAATAAGTTATAATTTTTATAATATATATTTCAAAATACAAGAGACAAGTCAGGAGATTAAAAGTCTTAAAAGGGTACTAAGTAGGAGTGAAGGACACAGAAAGGGAAACAAAGGAATGGTGAAGGACAGAGAGAGGGAAAAAGAAATAGAGGGAGAGCAAATCACTAAGAGGATAATGAGGCAGATAGAGTCAGTTGTAGTGTAGTTCCTATATTCCCAATAGGCTCTGCGCATTGGAATAATATCTTCAATAGTATAGACGTAGGACAGAGGTTAACTAGGTCTTCTACTGACGATATTAGACTTAGGTTTTGTGTGCCAGCTAGCTCAGAGTTCACTAGAAACTTTCTCGAATAGGCGAGGAGGAGTTTAACCTCCCTGGATAGACAAGAAGGGATTTAGTTTCTGACAACCATAGAACATGACAACTTTGCTCTCCCTGATCAAGAGTATATCTCTAGAGTCGTGCGAAAACAAAAGACAGCTATTTTACTCAGTCAATACGTGCATACTTAGTTTCACCAGATTGCAGAGAAAAGGAGAGACGGGCGTTTTCAATAAAAGGTGTTATTTATTGATCAGTCTCTTTTCTCATACAAGAGAAATGAATCGCTACAATTGTAATACTTATAGTTAAGTAAAGTGCATACAGTAAAAGCAGGATTATAAAATAATACTGTAAAAGCATTGATATGGTTTCTTAGCCATATGTTACTTTAAAATGGATAAAAGATATACATACATATATACATTGACTACTCATACTCAACTGGTGCTTCTAACTACGTCTACCCCGGTGTACCTGACCTAAGCCTAATACATGGGAGGGAGTAAGTAAGTAGCAGTTTAAGTTAAGTTTGTTTTGCCAAGAGTCTGACTCAAGAATTCTCTGTAAGGGGTTAGTCAGTTCAGTACCTGGGATTTAGAAGGCAGGAGGGCTGGTATCTCTTTCTCAGGACTCGGTATCCCAGTTACCCGCGAGGGCAAGCTGGAAACGCTGGAGGCTGGATTCCTCGGCAAGAGGAAAGGCAGCGTTTTTCCTCAGCGCGTCAAAAGGGGAGGGGCAGCGTCCGTGGGCTCTCGCATCAGCTGGGCTCTCCGGCAAGTAGTCGCTGCTCCAAGCTCATCACCACTGTGTCTTTAATTAGGGCAGTGTCGGTATATTTATACCTGAGAGGTGCCGGGTTTGACGTAAGGATGGACATAAGACGTCAATTAAGAACTGGTCGTTCTTACATTCTTTACAGGAGTTCTCGAACGAAATCAAAACAATAGCAGCGGGGATTTCCCAGGTTTGCTGGAGGCTTGGTTTGTTTAGAGAACTCGGTGGGCTTTCTAGGGGGCTTTTTTTGTATTTTTTGAACAATTTTATGGGGTTTTTTGGTTTTTTGGGGGGAACAACAAAAAACAGGCATTAGAAAGGGCTCAACAGGAGCAAAACATTTTTTTATTTCTTGGGACATTTTGAGCACTTGAGGTTTTCAAATGCTCTATTTATCAAATTGATACTCATATTCGCAAATGAAAGTAGGTCACCACAATAAAGGCACACTATCTTCATGTGCACAAAATTCTGTTGGATATTTGGGACCGTCTCCCTCGCCTCTGGTCCCGATAGAGATACATGTGCTGATGTACTGGCCACAGGAGTTGGTGGGTTATCTCGCAGGTGACGCATCTCTGCAACGCTGTAATTGAGTGGATGCTACCTCTGCATATGGTGGTGCATAGTATAGTTACCATAACTATTCTTTTTATCTGTACCTCTAGACAAAACATCTTTACAAATGAGGCATGTCACATGTCGGGCATTGACCTTTTTTTGGCCTTGAGGGTATGAATAAAATTGCCAAATAAAACTGTCTTTGTGGTGGGATTTCCGGGGCTCTTCAGGCAAGAACTGCCTCCGCTCTACTTCCTCTTCTTCTTCCTCTTCCTCTGGGTTTGGAAGGAACTGCGCAGGTGGTCCTTCCTTCCTAGGTGGTTGTGGTGGGTGTGAGGGTCCACCAGCTGCATCTACTACAGATGCCATTATTTCAACAAGGAGAAACAGGTCTTCCTCTCACAAAGATGAAAGTCAGAGTGAGGAAAGAAGGAGGGGTTTTCATCATTTGGGAAAAAAAAGTTCTAAACCAATGAAAAGTGTTATTTACAGGTCACATGACCTGTTACGCTTACGTTACGCGTCCCGCTCCGCGCCCGGAGCGCTTCCGGTCTGCTGCACTTCGCGCCTCGTTCGCGCACCGGAGCACTTCCGAGTGCGCGAACACGGCGCATCATAAGACGCATTACGCTGCAACGCGATACGTCGCGCTTACGCGACGCGTCGCGATGTTGTTCTCGAACGCGGCAGTTGTGCAAACGGTACGTTCCCGGTACGCAGACCGGGTCGCGGCATAAAAATGAGCTAACGGGAAGCTACCCGGTGCGCGGACCGGTAGCGAAACTAAAAAAATATATATATATATACATAAAAAAATTATATTAAATACATATAAAATATATTTTTCTTTTAAAAGAAGAATACATTTACCAGCTTTTAATATTTGCTATTAAAAAACCATTGAAATTCACTGAAAAAACCATAGGTTATAGACCATATATAGTTAGGAATTAGCATTTACAAAACCTTGAAAATTCACTGAAAAAACCATAGGTTATAGATCATATATATTTAGGAATTAGCATTTATAAAACATTATTTTACTCACACAAAACCATTGAAATTCGCATATATAGTTAGTTGCACTACCTATATATTTCGCGCACCCGCAATCCACTGCTGATGACGTCACATATTACATCATTCATGACATGGTCAGTGACATCACTGATGACATCACTGATGACATCTCAAATGACATCACTGATGACATCACTGATGACATCTCATTTGACATGACTGATCACATCACTGATGACATCATTCATGTGATAATACGATGAACTTCTTCAGACTCTAATATAACCTTATATACACTCAGTGTAAACAGACACTCACAGACTGTCACTCATCCATGGAGTTACTCACACACCTAGTCAGTCATGCAAAGAATCAATCACACCTCCATTTCCTCAACTATACAGTTATACACACCTTACTTATTCAAACAGATACTAACACATATTTACTCTCTTATACAATCCCTGATACAATTTCATAATGATCCATACTGCCACTCACACATTCACTGGCTCTTATGCACAGTTATTTATATATGTCAACTCTCACATATACTGTGTTTTGCATATGTCTTTACTTTGACACGTAGCACTGAGATATCCATTCACTCACCAATACACTCATGCACACAGTCAACCGCCCATACAGCTGTTCCCACATGCACTTTTGAACCCATACATCTAGTGAATCAACTGCTCACACATCTATGCACAGAGTCATACACCTCTCAACCACCCACACACACACTCAGTCTCCCATACAAATACTTGGGCAACCAATCAACAACCCATATAGTTACTCATATAGCTACTGATCAACACATGCAGCAGTTTACAGAACAACATACATAATGATGTACAAATTAAGACAGTTTAGTCAGTAACCCATGCACTCAGTGAGACATATTTAATCACTCACTCATACAGTCAGTCATGCACCTACTAAATCCTTCATCCAGACACTTCTACATCCACTCATTCTTCAATATGTAAGACATATTTAAACTTTACAGAAACATAAAATCACTGGATGTTGTTTTCAGTGATGTCATTAGTTATGTCATTTGAGATGTCATCTGAGATGTCATCAGTGATGTCATTTGAGATGTCATCAGTGATGTCATCAGTGATGTCACTGAGCATGTCCTGAATGATGTAATATGTGACGTCATCAGCAGTGGATTGCGGGTGCGCGAAATATATAGTTAGTGCAACTAAATATATATGCGAATTTCAATGGTTTTGTGTGAGTAAAATAAGGTTTTATAAATGCTAATTCCTAACTATATATGGTCTATAACCTATGGTTTTTTCAGTGAATTTTCAAGGTTTTGTAAATGCTAATTCCTAACTATATATGGTCTATAACCTATGGTTTTTTCAGTGAATATATATATTCACTGAAAAAACCATAGGTTTAACACTCGTTATAGTTAGGAATTAGCATTTAAAAAACCTTTGAAATTCACTGAAAAAACCGTAGGTTTCACACCAGTTATAGTTAGCTGAACATTTTACTCATACAAAACCATTGAAATTCCCACGTTATAGTTAGTTGGACTCACTATAACTCGCGCGCCCGCAATCCACTGCTGATGATGTCACATATTATATCATTCATGACATGGTCAGTGACATCACTGATGACATCACTGATGACATCTCAAATGAAATCACTGATGACATCATCCAGTGACCATGTGTTTCTGTAAAGTTTAAATATGTTTTATATATTGAACAATGAGTGGATGTATAAGTGTCTGGATGAAGGATTTTGTAGGTGCATGACTGACTGTATGAGTGAGTGATTAAATGTTTCTTACTGAATGCATGGGTTAGTGACTAAACTGCCTGAATGTGTGCATCAGTATGTCTGTCGTTGTGTAAGCTACTGCATCTGTTGATCAGTAGCTATATGATTGGCTATATGGGTTATTGATTGGCTGCCCAAGTATTTGTATGTGAGGCTGAGTGTGTGTGTGGGTGGCTGGGAGGTGTGTGACTCTGTGCATAGATGTCTGAGCAGTTGATTCACTAGGTGTATGAGGTCAAGAGTGCATTTGGAAACAGCTGTATGGACGGTTGACTGTGTGTATGTGTGTGTTGGGGAGTGAATTAATATCTCAGTGCTACATGTCCAAGTAAGTATATATGTAAAACACAGTGCATGTGAGAGTTGGCATATATAAATGACTATACATGAGTGCCAGTGATTGTGCAAGTGGCTGTATGGATCAATGTGTACTTGTATCAGTGATTGTAAAAGAGAGTAAGTATGTGTTAGTATATGTTTGAATAAGTAAGGTTTTGTGTGTATAACTGTATAGATGATGAAATGGGGGTGTAATTGATTCTTTGCATGACTGACTAGGTGTGTGAGTAACTCCATGGATGATTGGCTGTATAGGTGTATGAGTGCATGTGATAGTGTTGTATTGATGAGTGACTGTATGTATGAGTGATTGTATGAGTGAATGAGTGGATGTGTGTGTGTAGACCTCGGAATCAGTGAGTGTGTATGTAGTAACTGGTATTGGTGTGTCAATGGTTTCAGGAATGGTAGGCTGTATTTAAGACTGGCTGTATCAAAGGTTAGATTAGAGTGTGAGGAGGTGCATCGTATTATCACATGAATGATGTAATCAGTGATGTGATCACTGATGTCAATTGAGATGTCATCAGTGATGTCATCAGTGATGTCATTTGAGATGTCATCAGTTATGTCATCAGTGATGTCACTGACCTCATGAATGATGTAATATGTGACATCATCAGCAGTGGATTGCGGGCGCGCGAGTTATAGTGAGTCCAACTAACTATAACGTGGGCATTTCAATGGTTTTGTATGAGTAAAATGTTAAGCTAACTATAACTGGTGGGAAACCTATGGTTTTTTCATTGAATTTCAAAGGTTTTTTAAATGCTAATTCCTAACTATAACGAGTGTTGAACCTATGGTTTTTTCAGTGAATTTCAAAGGTTTTTTAAGAGCTAATTCCTAACTATAACGAGTTTGAAACCTACGGTTTTTAAAGTGAATTATTAAGTTTTTTTAATAGCTATTTCTTATAGCTATTAATTATTATATATTTTTTAAATTATTTAAATATTGTATCTTTTTGTAACATTAATTTTTCAATGTATTTTTCCTGTGTTTTTTTTTTTTTTTTTTAAGCCCGGAGTGCTCAGGGTGCCCGCACCGGTAAACGCACCCGTACACGCAGCGAGAGCGCTATTCCCGCGTGCGAAAAAAAATATAATTATGTATTTAAAGTAAATAATAATGCAAGACATTCAGTGGCATACTCATAAAAGTACTAATTTTCATTTTTGATAACCGTATTTCACCTTTAAACGCATTTAAGAAAATGTAGCAAAACCTCATTCTGATGCGCCGCGTAATTGTCCCCGGAAGCGTTCCCGGAAGCGCCTACGTACGTGCCGCGTAAGCGCCCCGGAGCGCATAGCGTAAGCGCACGTTAAGCCATGTGACCTTAAAACAACACTTTTGATTGGTTAATAACAGTTTTTTTTCACAAGTAGGGAAACACCCCACCCATTTCCCGCACAACCTCTTTGCTTTTGCTGAGACGACACCTCTTGTCTGTTCCTGCAAAAAAAAATCTTATTCCACCATGTCTGGTTCCCAGAACCCTTCCCAGGACCAGTCCTCAGGCTCTTCGGATGGATTCCTGCCTGAGGCCCCCCACAGAGAAAGGTGAAGGACCACTTCATATGGAAGTTTTTCTCTTTTCCAGAGGGGGAGAAAAAATGCAATGCTGCCAAAGTCACCTGTAAGATTTGTGACACTGTCCTATCACGTGGAGATCGCACCCGGAAGTATAGTTTCGGGAATGCTACTTTAATCAGGCATGTTGAGAGGAGGCATCTGATTAATTATGCACGGGAGAGCACCAGAGCCCTGGCTTGCAATCCACCGCAAGATGGCCCCTCCACTTCCACCGGAGCTTCAACATCATCGGTGAGAGGAAGACCAGCAGTGATGATCCCAAATATTCAGCCTGTTTTCGGAGATATTACAATTCGTTGTAAGCAGTGTCACCAACTGCTCTGTTATGGGGAGCAGAGTATTAAACTAATTGTTAGAAAGAGGGAAGAACACCGCTGCGCCCCTCAGCCCTAATTTTTCCCCTTTTTTTTGCTCCTGTTGAGCAGTTTTGCATTCCCTAGTTTTGTTTTTGTTCTGAAAAAAATACAAAAAAAATTTAAAAACTTCGGAAAAAGTTAAACAAAATTTAAAAACTAAATAAGAAGAAAAAAAAAGAGTTATTTTTAGAACTACCTCCAATTCTCCAACAAGAGCTATATTCCTTACACATTGTGTTGTTCTTTTTTCAATGAATGTGTACTGCATAACTGTTTGGATGAAATGACTGAATGAAGGGGAGAAAGTGACTGATGGAACAAATGACAGAAGGGGAGTGAGTAAAGGTGAGTTGATGACAGTGAGGAATGCAAGGTGAGTGAGGGTGAGTGACGGGGGAGTGACAGAATGAGAGGATGGAGGGAGTGAGAGTGAGGCAGAAGGAATGAGGGAAGAGGAGTGAGGAAGTGAGAGGACAGAGGGAATGAGAGAAGGAGTGAGTGAAGTGGAGTAAGGTAAGTGAGAGAAGGGGAATTACTGAGGGAGCGAATGAAGGGAACAGAGGGGAAGGGAAGTAAAGCAGGGGGACTGAAAGAAGGTGAATGTGGGAGTGGAGTGAGAGGAAGGGGAGTGAACATGGGGAATGAGGATAAGTGAGGGAAGTGGAGTAAGGGAACAGGGGTGAGGGACGGTGACAGAAGGGCAGTGAGCGTGAGTAAAGTGGGGTGAAAGAGGGTGGATAAAGACGAGTGAGTGTAAGACAAGGGGAGTGAGGGACTGAGGACATAGAGGTAGTGAAGGAAGGAGTGAGAAAAAGTGACTGAGTAAGGGAGCAAAGAAATATAAGTGAGGGAGTGTGGGTGAGTTATAGGGAGTGAGCGTGATGGAAGAGGAGTGAGAGAGTGAGGGGACGGAGAGAGTGAGGCTAAGAGAGAGGGAGGAAGGGAAGGGAAGTGAGGAAGTGAGAGGACAGAGGGAGTGAGAGAAGGAGTAAGTGAAATGGAGTAAGGTGAGTGAGGGAAGGGGAATGAGTGAGGGAGCGAAGGAAGGGAAGATAGGGGAAGGGAAGTAAAGCAGGGGAACTGAAAGAAGTTGAGTGTGGGAGGGGAGTGTGGGAAAGGGGAGTAAACATGGGGAATGAGAATAAGTGAGGGAAGCGGAGTAAGGTAACGGGGGTGAGGGAGGGTGAGAGAAGAGTAGTGAGGTTAAGGAAAAGAGTGATGAGAAAGTCAATTTTGTTTATAAAACTTACCTTATAAGTAATGTAAACTTAATTACATATTTTTACTAAATTTAATGTCTGTGGAAGAGGAAAAAAAAAAGTTATAATTTTTATAATATATATTTCAAAATACAAGAGACAAGTCAGGAGATTAAAAGTCTTAAAAGGGTACTAAGTAGGAGTGAAGGACACAGAAAGGGAAACAAAGGAATGGTGAAGGACAGAGAGAGGGAAAAAGAAATAGAGGGAGAGCAAATCACTAAGAGGATAATGAGGCAGATAGAGTCAGTTGTAGTGTAGTTCCTATATTCCCAATAGGCTCTGCGCATTGGAATAATATCTTCAATAGTATAGACGTAGGACAGAGGTTAACTAGGTCTTCTACTGACGATATTAGACTTAAGTTTTGTGTGCCAGCTAGCTCAGAGTTCACTAGAAACTTTCTCGAATAGGCGAGGAGGAGTTTAACCTCCCTGGATAGACAAGAAGGGATTTAGTTTCTGACAACCATAGAACATGACAACTTTGCTCTCCCTGATCAAGAGTATATCTCTAGAGTCGTGCGAAAACAAAAGACAGCTATTTTACTCAGTCAATACGTGCATACTTAGTTTCACCAGATTGCAGAGAAAAGGAGAGACGGGCGTTTTCATAAAAGGTGTTATTTATTGATCAGTCTCTTTTCTCATACAAGAGAAATGAATCGCTACAATTGTAATACTTATAGTTAAGTAAAGTGCATACAGTAAAAGCAGGATTATAAAATAATACTGTAAAAGCATTGATATGGTTTCTTAGCCATATGTTACTTTAAAATGGATAAAAGATATACATACATATATACATTGACTAATCATACTCAACTGGTGCTTCTAACTACGCCTACCCCGGTGTACCTGACCTAAGCCTAATACATGGGAGGGAGTAAGTAAGTAGCAATTTAAGTTAAGTTTGTTTTGCCAAGAGTCTGACTCAAGAATTCTCTGTAAGGGGTTAGTCAGTTCAGTACCTGGGATTTAGAAGGCAGGAGGGCTGGTATCTCTTTCTCAGGACTCTGTATCCCAGTTACCCGCGAGGGCAAGCTGGAAACGCTGGAGGCTGGATTCCTCGGCAAGAGGAAAGGCAGCGTTTTTCCTCAGCGCGTCAAAAGGGGAGGGGCAGCGTCCGTGGGCTCTCGCATCAGCTGGGCTCTCCGGCAAGTAGTCGCTGCTCCAAGCTCATCACCACCGTGTCTTTACTTAGGGCAGTGTCGGTATATTTATACCTGAGAGGTGCCGGGTTTGACGGTAGGATGGACATAAGACGTCAATGAAGAACTGGTCGTTCTTACATTCTTTACAGGAGTTCTCGAACGAAATCAAAACAATAGCAGCGGGGATTTCCCAGGTTTGCTGGAGGCTTGGTTTGTTTAGAGAACTCGGTGGGCTTTCTAGGGGGCTGGAGGAATAGTGCTTGCTTAATGTGACAGCATGCGCTATGACTAATTTATGAAACTGGTTTCTGTGCCGTTGTAAGGATATTAGTGATTTATAACCGGACAAGGGTCAGAAATTGAAGTATCGATACAGGTCCCTAGATAAACACACTACACCCACTCCACGAATTCATGTCCATATTTACTAACCTAATCAATAGTAAACATAACTAATAGTGCATGTGTATACCGAACCACCCCAAAATACATTTTTTGCATTTGAAAATAGGCATATTCGAAATACACGAAAACGAGTATAGGTACTGTATGCATTCAAGCAGTGTAATCATTCAAAAAAAGGATGCACAATTTATCTCAGCATGAATGATTTGCGAAAATAACACATGAAATGGCTCTTAATACAGAAGAAAAAAGTGCAAGACCACTCCATCACATATAAACACAATTACTTGTAAATACGCTAGAGGCTGAAGTAATGTATTGTCTCTAGAGTTCCTAAAAATAGAAGCTCTGTTCTCTAGGAATAGTTCTACTTTAAGCAGAAGATAACTGCCAAATAGTAAATATTTTGGATTTGGGAAAAAGGTTTTCGTTTTCAGGGGAAGAAGGAAAAAATTGTCAGTAGCTTTGTTTTTAAAACCGAAGGCCAAATTCAGAGTTCAGGGAACGCTGTGTGCACGTTTGCTTATAGTCACTCTCTCTGTTCTGGTGAAAACATCATTTCAGACAGATTTTCAAAAAAACAGTTTACTGCCTCAGGTGAAAGTTCGACCAAGTTGGAAAATGTCACTACCATGCAGTCGTGCGCATGTTCGCTTTCAGTGTTGTTTTGATCAGCATTGCTTACAGAAGGCCGTACCTGGTTGATGCTTCTTTCATCCTGTACTTCACTACCCTTCAATCGTAGTGGTGAAGTCTCCATGAATGCCATCATCAGGATAGGTAGCCGCTGGGGACAGCACAATGCATGAAACTTTACTGGACCCAACAAAGTATCTGCATCCAATGGTACTTCTGATTGTAGTGTAAGACATGTGTCCAACAGGCATTCCTCGCCGCATAGCATGCATCTCAATGCAGGTAAGACACAATTCTGCCATATGGGTCTGAACGAAAGAAACTAGGTCATATTCAGATCTCTTAGCCGGGCTAATCCAAGGACTTTAGTTATGCGGTCCCGATAGCGTATAGCTAGGATCGTTTCTTCCATTGTTGCTGGAGTCTTGTCTGTGACATGGCTTGCCATAACGAAGCAGGAGTAGCAAAAATAAGATGCCTGCTACGAGTCCCAACAGGAGTGGAAGTCCGCCAAAGACAGAATGGACGAAATCGGGAAATATTCCCAGGACTGCTTTGAATGGAGTCAACAGTCCCGAAAAAACGGACTTAAATACACTCGCGATACCATTTGTATCAGAAATATTTAAGATTTCGCTTAGTATTTCTGCGAAGTGTAGGGGGCAATTTGTTGATAACAATGCATGTATCTCTCCCGTTGTCCTTGCAACTTGGAGATCATACGTTTCTTTTGATGACGTCAAGTGAACTGGCGTCTGTAGGAGCACAGTCTTCATTCTGCTTAAAGTATCAATTCGAATAGAAGAGATTTTCAAACTGGGCCAAATTTTTCCCTCCCTGTCTCGAGTGTCGTTTGGATACAATACTCGCTCACAGCAAGTGACCATGGAGCTCACGCTTACTAGATAAGGTTTTCCTGGCAGTAAGCCACAACATCTGTGATCTACAATTAGAATGTAACTCCCGTTAGAAAGTCTTCTAAAGAATGGTTCTATTTTTGTTGCAGGTGTGCCGAGCTGGTGACATGAAAGGTTATTTGAAGTCGCTTCACAGGCCCCATGTAAACTTATACCCTGACATAGAAGTATACCACTTAGTGATTTTTCACAATTATTACCACTAAGAAATACACTCTGTCCTGTATTACTATAACATGTGTGTGTATAAGGTAAGTTCCATGTTGACTTAATGTATCCTTTACCCAACCTTTCATACTGGCCTGCCTGTATATATTTCTGGCAGTATCGAAATTGGAAAGTCGTTATCGGAATAGTTATGATTCCATGTATTATCCATTCAATGACAGGTCGTTCTGACATTGTCAATGGTAATCTCTCAAGTTTTTCAATGCTCAGAATTGTATACTCTGCACCCTTTTGTGCCAAGCTGATTTGTGTATCAGTAAAGTTAAAGATACCAAATAATGACGTTGTGTTGATTAAACGCCAAGGCACGTAGCCTGAACGCAGATTTTTGTAACGTCCAGCCAAGCTGTACAATAGTACGCAATTGGGACTGACCGTGTTGTAACATCAGTAAGTCTTGCACTATTATATCGATTGCAGAAGATACAATACTGTCCAGTGAATATATTCTGGAAGACAGAGTCATTAACCCATTGTCCACAACAGAAAGTGATTTTTCCAAATTAACACGGTCAATTTCCCGTATTTTCTCTGCTGTTTCAATTTGAGTTACTTTCCAAGCTTCGTTGTAAGCTGCATATATAGAGGCCGCTATGAAACGTTTTTGACGCTGTTTGCGTGGTCCCATAATGAAATCACGCAAGTCAGCACCTTCTTTAAGTAAAGTCAAGTGTTGCTTAATTTCTGCCAGTGTGGATGTTCGTAGCCATTCGAGGCAGAGTTTTCCTACACTGTATGTAGTTACAATCCCTGGATGTTGTCGCTGGGAGTATCTAGGGTCTGGCCTGGTTATTGTGAACCCCTGTTTTTTGTTCAGGAATCTATCTTGACAGTTATTTGTGTCTGTGGGCCAGATCAACCATTTTTTCCAATCAGGATGTGTTCTGTTTTGGTTTAAAATATGGGATACGTCTATCTCATCATCTGTAGTGTTATTACTGTCAGGTGTTGGTTTTGGAATAGATGGTTTGTTTAAGTCTTTAATTTTGGCTAGGCCAAAACAGGTTGTCTGTTGAATTGTGTCATTCAATTTGTTCTGGGATCATGCAGGCTCTAAACAATGATTCTATACCTTTGACCTGCCAATCTCTTGTACCCCAGATTGCTTTAGTTTCAATGTTATTGTTCCAGAAATCAAAACCGAATGTATTCATTTTGTCAAAAAATGTCTCTGAATAGATTAATTTTGTATTTGTAAGCATGGTTTTCATTCCTGTCTTATTTAACAGTTTGAAATAAAACGTTTCTGCATTACTTGTGTTAAACCCTGAGAAATATGGAAATTTTTCATAAAATGTTTTCGAACTGCCTTTTGGTGGAGTTGCACAATGTTCCCATTGGTTATAATTAAAAACATTTCTAGGTTGAGCAGATTTATGCAGATAATGGTTACCATAGTGGTTGTAACAGTACATCTGGTCATAATTAGATGAACCCTGTAAATAATCATGTTCTGTAAATTTAGCTGACATCACTAGATCTGACATCATATCATTAATACTTTCAAAGTCCCAATCATCAGCGAATGTGCTTGGTTTTACAAAGTCACTTAATGAAATCTTGAATTGATGAGGATACTTCAGGAGCTCGACAGGGCCATAGATTTGGTAATCAGTTTTTTCCCATGCTACCCCACCGGGTATAGGATTGGCTGTGAAGTTTACTGAAGAAAGTTCTCTTTTCTCGATGTGTGAAGACTTGTGTGGTTTTAGGACCAAGTTGATATTCTGACTTGCTGTGTCCATTGTAACATATTTTCCCTTAATGAAATGACCCAAGTATAGTACCAGGATGAGCCAAAGTATGAGGACAAATACACCTTTTGCCACCCAAAATTCAATCCATGGAGAAATCAGATAGGTTTCTTGTAGTTGATGAAAGAGTTCTTTTGCTTTGTCTTTAAAAGTCTTTGATGGTGTCGGCAGTTCCTCAGGTTCGCTCGGATCCTCAGAAAAATCATCGAAGTTGATGAAATAGCCTGATGCAGTTCTGTCAATTGTTTCAATTGCTTCTGGATTCCTTTTTCTTTTTGGAATTTGCTTTGTTTCATTAGCATAGTCTGTGGTTACATCATTGTAGACTGGTGTTTCTTGATGCATTATTGTGATTTGGGTTTCAAGAGGTTTAAGTTCCATGGCTTTGTTGCATAGTCCTTGTTGATTCACTGTAGGTTTATCAAATGTGATTAGTCTCTCAGTTTGAACCTCTGTGTTTGTAGCAAATTTTGGTGTTCTGCTATTTCTTGGGAGTCCACTTGGCCTACTACTTATTATCGGCCACATGATTGTGGTTTAACCAGGTCGATGGATACAATTCGGTTCTCCTTTTTACCAGCAAGGGGCGGTAGTACAACTGATCTTGTTCCGTTGATAGCTAAGACAGGTACTGCCTTTCTGTAAGAAAGCCCAAATTCCTTCTTCACCGTTATTTTCTCTCTGACCAGATCCCCGATTTTTGGAATCCAGACAGGCCTTGCTGGGACAGGTGGTTTCTCTTCAGTGGTTGTTGGCTGTTGTTTAAACTTTATGTTGCTCAGGTCTTTTCTTGTTTCATTTAAATCCTGTAAAATAGCCAAACGATCTTTGATATCAAAGCATTTCTCTTTAACCACTGAAGTTTGACTATCGAGGTCCTGGATTAACATTCTAGTCCCAAACAATAGTTTGTACGGACTGAGACCTCTCAGAGAATTTCTTGGCAGATTATTAAGACTACGTTGGACACTTATTAAATGTTTGACCCACCCAGCTCCCGAACCTAATACCTTTGCCGTTATAGATTGCTTTATGTCACGGTTTTTTCTTTCCACAATTCCGTTTCCCTCAGGATGAAAGAGACAAGAGTACCGCAATGCAATGCCCATGCTGGTCATGGCCTCCTTATAAGCTCGAGAGCTAAAAGCAGGACCCTGGTCAGAATGTAGCATGCCAATTGCGTATGTGCCGATAAAGACTCGCAAATCTTTTATACCAGTTCTGGCGTCAGCCGAGCGCTGGGGCCACATCCAAATAAATCTCGTACATGAATCCACTGCGACCATGATATATTTATAGTTGCCATCCCTTTGTAAGGGACCGCAGTGGTCCAGGTAAACACATGCTAATGGTTTATCTGAGATTAGAAGGGGCGTCTGTGCTGGTCGTTTCACGGTTGATACCTTCATCCTTTGGCATATTTCGCATTCTAGAACATAGTTCCTAGTTTGTCTTCTCATGTGTGGCCACCAGTATCTCTGTTTTAATAGTGATACTGTGGCTGAAACACCAGCATGTACGGAAGCAAGCCCTTCGTGTGCCGCTATAATGAGTCCTAACCTATATTCCATGTTTGGAATTGCCCTATCCCCCACTCCAGGGATTCAAGCAAATGGAACGTTATTCGCATCAGTTATGTATGAGTACTTTACTGAAAAGCCTTTCGGGAGTGTTTCTATCGCATCTTTTACTGTAGCGCTGACAGCTTGTAATATTTCGCTGTCTATTTTTGTTTTTGACCGGGTGATAGCGGCTACGGAAGCCGTTTGGACAGCTGCCTTTGCTGCTTCATCAGCCAATGAATTCCCTGCAACGTAAACGCCATCACGTTGATGACTCAGTGTATGTATCACGTGAGTCTTTTGTAGTTCCTTTTGTAAAAGAACTACTTGTTCCCAAAGCGTTTTGTGCTTGATTGTGCCACCTTTTGCGTCTTTGAAACCGTTCTCAACCCAGATCTGCAAGTATTCATTAAAAGACTGCACGCAATAATATGAATTGCACACTATGAGTGTGGGGAATTCACGATCGGTATTTTCAAGCGCCATCTTAAATGCTAGTAGTTCTGCTCGCTGAGCTGTACAATCTCCTAGAGATTGTGTTTTAGTGACCAGTGGTCTAAATTTTCCTCCGTGCCAGTGACCTTTAACAATCGCGCACGCAGCACTGTAAGCTTGTTTACCCCCAACTGCGGGCTGTGCTGATCCGTCTGTCTATATTATACAGCCGTAGTGTTCTAGAGGCAGGATTTCGGTCGGCAGAGGACATTCAAATTCATATTGGAGAAATTCTTGTGTTTTTAAATTAGGATCAAATTTGTATACCACGTCTGTTGCAGCAAGAGAATTAACCCACTATATCCATCTCGGATGTAATGCTTTAGCATTTGTAATGCTTGCCTTTGTTACCGCCTCTAGGGCTGGTATTGGTGTAACGATGATTATTCGTTTACCTTGTGCTAGGGATCTTTCTTTCGCTACAGCAGTCTGTACCGCGGTTAGAATTTTTTCCGTTGGGCTAAATTTTATTTCAGCTTTTGTGTACAAATGAGATTTGTATGCTATTGGTACCGTTTCTCCCTCATTAGAGGTCAGGTATGTGAATCCGCATCTTCCTGGGATGACTCGGATTACAAGGTTGCGTGTGTTACCTGCTTGAAGTCTTTCAGTAATTTCATAACCAGAGTTAAAGCAGGTTCTGGACCGTATTCATTTTGAATCTGTTTTAGCACATCTCGTATTACCGCCATGGACGGAACACCATGTGTTTTTGTGTAAATGGAAGCAAAGACTGTGCCCCAAGTGTCACAGTCCTCCACATGTGGTGCGATCCCCATTGGAAGGCAGATAGTCAGAATTCTGTGTTTCTCAGTAGGGGTAGTATCCGGAAATACTGCCTCTATTTGAGTGATTTTCTGTGCTAACCAGAATGGAATTTGTTCCCGTTTTATGGGTACTTTACCCAGACATGATTGTATGTTCTGTGGTGTGATTTTATTTGTGTTCCCCTGATGAGGGGTCAGCTGTGGAATGTTAATAGTTGGTTGGACTGTTGAAGTCCGCATTATATATTGGCCTAATTGTCTATGTATTTTAATCAGTTGTTTTAGCTGTGCTAAAAGTTCTGCTATTGACATTTTTTCAATGTCTGGATGTGGTGTGTAGCTGGCTAGAACCGGCCACGTTGCTCCTGGTCTACCTAGTGGACCGAGCCTGGTGATGTGATTATTATGTTTTAGGGCACCTTTAAACCAGAGCAGGTGCTCTTGGTATTTTAATGGGATTTCCACCTCCTCGAAAGGAGTGTAGTCATCCGGAGGTTCCTCTATTTTATAATAGTGGAACTCTTTTGTGACAGCGTTTGCTGCTGGAAAGTTTATCCATGAATAGAATACCTCTGTCTGCCGATATTCGTGTGCCTCAATTACGAATATGACTGTACCACCTCTTGGTGTTAGTCCATTTTCTATAAGTTTAAGTGTTATAGTTTTTCTTATGCTGACCGAGATGAGTATTGCATCCGGGTCTTGCTGTAGGAGACTTGTGTCTTCCGCTAGGAGTTGAGCTGCTATTCTAGCTGTCTCCCTCTCTTCTTCAGCTTCTGACATTTTTACTGACAGAAAGGTTTTTGTTGCAGGTTTCCAAGGAAACAAAGATTAGGTGCACAATATTTTGGAACACTGTATCCTTCAACGTTGAATAAACCAAAAACCATACATAGGAGTCTCCTCCTACTAAGTTTGGTGGATTTTTAACCTTTGACCCACTCCAGACGTCTTTGGAGTATTTATGGGAGAAAGGGTCTGTGTGAAAAAGCACGACTGAGTTACTCTAATGCCTTGTGTTAGATTTATCGCCTTACCAAACGTTGGGTGCCATGTAGTGTAGTTCCTATATTCCCAATAGGCTCTGCGCATTGGAATAATATCTTCAATAGTATAGACGTAGGACAGAGGTTAACTAGGTCTTCTACTGACGATATTAGACTTAAGTTTTGTGTGCCAGCTAGCTCAGAGTTCACTAGAAACTTTCTCGAATAGGCGAGGAGGAGTTTAACCTCCCTGGATAGACAAGAAGGGATTTAGTTTCTGACAACCATAGAACATGACAACTTTGCTCTCCCTGATCAAGAGTATATCTCTAGAGTCGTGTGAAAACAAAAGACATATATTTTACTCAGTCAATACGTGCATACTTAGTTTCACCAGATTGCAGGGAAAAGGAGAGACGGGCGTTTTCAATAAAAGGTGTTATTTATTGATCAGTCTCTTTTCTCATACAAGAGAAATGAATCGCTACAATTGTAATACTTATAGTTAAGTAAAGTGCATACAGTAAAAGCAGGATTATAAAATAATACTGTAAAAGCATTGATATGGTTTCTTAGCCATATGTTACTTTAAAATGGATAAAAGATATACATACATATATACATTGACTAATCGTACTCAACTGGTGCTTCTAACTATGCCTACCCCGGTGTACCAGTACCTCTTACAACTATCCACCTGTGGATCCTAACTACCAACAATATCCGCCACAATTTCAACCTCATTTTTTAGATCAGGGCCGTGGACAATGGCGGCCCCCACGAGGCCGTGGAAACAACTGGGCCAGAGGACAGGGGAGAGGCCAGCAACACAATTCCAGATGGAATGGCAACAGGGGCAAACAACAGAAACAGGTGACATTCCGCCCCGAGGAACACGAAGAAATCTCAACCCGCAGGAACACCTACAGATGGTGAATGCAGGAGGGGCCATCGACTCACATTCAGTGGATGGGCCCATTGTGAACCCGGTGATCAACATCTCAAAATATCAACTGAAGGAGGAGGAAATTAAGGTTTTAAGCAAAGGCTTGTCTTACGTTCCAACTGCCCCAGCGAACAAATTTCTACTCAAAACAGAACTATACCGGTTCTTTAGAAAGGTGAGATTGAGATATTTTTTCCGTAACCAAACCACTAGGCAACAAGGGTCCATCACTGGCCTGAGGGAACCATCTACCTTTTTCCCACCTACTTATGCCATGAGCCATAGGATTCTGGCTTTCGAGGACGTTGTTACGAAATCAGTGGACCAGGCTTTAGACCAGAGGAAGTTTGCCAGATTAAACCTTAGTAAAAGTGAACAAAGAGCCTTGAGTGATCTATGTACCAACAAGGAAGTGGTCATTAAACCCGCAGATAAGGGTGGAGCTATAGTCGTGCAAGACCTTTCAAAATATAAGGAAGAAATCTACAGACAATTGACAGATGGTGTCAGCTATCAGGAACTACCGAGTGATCCTACAAAGGAGTTAGCCTTTAAAATCCTATCGATCACACAGAAGGGTCTGGATGAGGGTTTTTTAAGTGAACAGGAATTCAAGTTTTTAAACCAAAGGTTCCCGAGATTGGCCACAATTTATACATTGCCAAAGGTTCATAAAAATCTGGAAAGCCCTCCCGGACGGCCTATAGTTTCCGGGTGTGGGTCCATCCTCGAACCTTTATGTAAATACATTGACTTTTTCCTAAAGCCCATTGCCCTTAAGACCAGGGCCTATTTACGCGATACCACTCAAGTCATCAAACTGATAGACGAAAGACTTTTTGATCCTAAAACAACCCTATTGGTGACATGTGACATAATATCGTTGTACACCAGTATCCCTCAACAAGATGCTTTGGATGTGATGCGACATGCATTAGATACTAGAACAGCTCCTGTGCAAGTCCCGACGGATTTCATAATTGAACTTTTAACCATTGCCATGAGACAGAATTTTTTCATTTTTCAGGAGAAATTCTATGTACAGACCAAAGGCGTGGCTATGGGGGCCACCTTTGCTCCAAATTTAGCCATTATTTTTATGGATCATTTTGAAAGGGAATTTGTTTTTTCCATCGATAACCCATTTGCAACAAGGCTGGCCCTTTGGGTCAGATATATTGACGATGTGTTATGCATCTGGGAAGGCAACAATGACCAACTTAAAGAATTCCATGAGTGGCTCAACCTATGCAATCCACACATTCAATTTACATTGGAATCAAGCAATACGAGTATACCATTTCTGGATATTTCAATCTATGTGGACTCTGATCACCTGCAGACTACTCTGTTTAGGAAACCAACGGAACGTAACTCCCTGTTACAGTATGGGAGTCACCATCCTAGAGGCCTGAAAGATAATTTGCCTATCGGCCAATTCCTTAGAATCAGGAGAAATTGCTCTACTCGAGCTAACTACCTGCTGGAATCGGAGATCCTCTATGAACGCCTCACATCTCGTGGGTATCCTGCACGAATGGTCAAACGCGCCAGGAAGCGGGCGTGGTACAATCCGCCGGACAGTCTGCTGAATCCAGAATGTCGTGACTCTGCTGAACTAAACCGCATGATTTGTGTCACCACTTTCACAACTAGAAGCAATGAAGTGAAAAAAATCATCAACAAGAACTGGCCTCTAATAGGAGAAGAGATTGGACAACCACATCCCCCCCTGCATTCCTTTAGAAGGGCCAAGAACATTCGCGACAGGGTGGTACACTCGTATTTAGAACCAATGAGCCCCCCAACGCTCACAACTCTATGGAATTTGCCACCAGTGTTAGGGCATTTTAGATGTGGTACGTGCACCGCATGTGACACTACGATGCAGACAAAGACATTTGCACATGGTGACAAGACCTACACCTTAAAACATCATACTAACTGCAACACAAGTAGTGTAATTTACATTATTGTATGCCCATGCAACCAAGTATATGTTGGACAAACGCAACAGAAAATTAAATCTCGGATTTCATCACATTGCAGCAGACTGCGATGCAAGGTACTGGGTGCCCCTTTGGTAGACCATTGGAACACTGCGGGACACACTGTGTCTGACTTGAAATGGTTGGCCATTGAAAGGGTGTCTTTAGGAAGGCGAGGGGGTAATTTACAAGCTGTCCTTAATACACGTGAATCCAAATGGATGTCCCTTTTAGACTCTATAAAGAATGGGTTGAACGAAATTGACAGTAGTCTAGCACAATTGGCTGCACTAGGATGAGGTTTCCCAGTATGATCGCATCAACTGTACTTGTCTACACTACCATGCTTGGTAAGTGCACAAGTTGAGGTACCTATTACACTGCTGTTATATCATTTGAGACTGTTGTGTATTCGTTTACACCCCCATGATTGGGAGGTGCACGAATCTATCATTTTTATTTGAAAACATTTGTCTCATCGTTTACCCGAATGTATCTGCATTTCACCTACATTATGTGTATTATATGGACGCAAGGCACGAGTCTTTGTAAATGAATTTTCATAAAATCTTAGACTATGGACTTTGTATTAAATTCGTCTACACCCCCATGTCTGGTAGGTGCACGAATTAGCAATCAAAATACCAGTTTCCTCCTCTACACCTCGAGGCTACAGAGGCACACGGGTGGAATACTTGCAATATTAATTCGCTAATAGACCCTTTTTGCAATGAATCCCGTAATTACATATGGCACTCCCATATGCTAGTACTGATAGTGACCCCTTTTAAAATATAACGCAGACTACCATGTCTGGTAGGTGCACGAATTAGCAATCAAAATACCAGTTTCCTCCTCTACACCTCGAGGCTACAGAGGCACACGGGTGGAATACTTGCAATATTAATTCGCTAATAGACCCTTTTTGCAATGAATCCCGTAATTATATATGGCACTCCCATATGCTAGTACTGATAGTGACCCCTTTTAAAATATAACGCAGACTAACTACTATTGATTTGTGGTGTTACAAAGCTTGATTAGCGACGCTTTCCTAGTAACTCTTCTATATTAACTATCGCAGATCAAGGACGGCTCCGCCCCCCGCTGCCTCGCAGAGCTGCTGGCGGAGTTTGGAGAGGTCGACTGTGGCGATTTCTCTGTGTGACCCAGTAAGTTTAGCCTCCTGAACCTCTAATGCATAGATTCGTATGCTAAGATTCAATCTGAATCCCAACCTAATGTGGGTTTTGTTTATGACCTAGGATCTCTTGGTTAACTGAGGTGTTTGTCCCGGTTTTTCCTGTGGAGCTTGACGGTATGCTGTGATTCTCCCGCGTTTATCTAATAGAGCGGTTCGAATTATCTGGGCTACGTTTTTCCTCCAGAGACGGTACGTGACACAGGGAGCTGATTGCTGAGTGTTACATTCCTTTTCGATATTGAAACGGCTATTCTGATACCTTGGCCGTCCGTGTGTTTCATTACAGCCCATAAACACTTGCGGGTCTGCTGAATTAAATATAAGACGATGTTTGTCACCGAAAAAGACTGAGACATAACGGCGTCTTTATGAGGTATGATTTGTGGAATTAGGAAGTCGTTATTTTTGGGTGCTGGAATATACCCAAATATTTGACAACAAAGATATATATATATATTTTCTTACAGTGATGCTCCCGGAAGCAGTATGATCATCAGCACCACATCCTAATTGTACAGACTACTTGTGGATTTGTTCCTTTGTAGTGAGTGTAAGTCGTTTTACACTATGTGAATGTTGTGTGCTTTCTCACTGAAATAATGTAACGACATTGGTATATCTTAATTTACAGCTGGTGTGCTTTCGGAGCCGCTAGTCGTTCTTAGAACAGTACCAATTTGAACGCTCCCCCGTTGTGGATTGGTTCCCTTGTAGCGAGTGTAAGTTGATGTACACTACGTGAATGTTATGTGCTCTCTCATTGGTAATAATGTAACCACATGGGTATATTTTAATTTACAGCTGGTGTGCTTTTGGAGCAGTTCTCAGAACAGTACCAGTTTGAACGTTTTCCCCGTTTTTACCTCAGCGTTTTGAATACTTTAGGCTGAAGTAAGTTGGTTTTAAGATTGAAAGTTGGTTAATTCACCTCTGTTATGTATGATTTGTATCAGTGAGTTTAGAGCTTGACTATCTGCGGGCCGTTTTCTCACTTTTCCATGTCCCTGAGGCTTTCTATAGCCCGGGCTCCATAGTTTAGCTCATTAAAATTAAGGCCCTTTTGTATGAGTGAATGATGACTTCTAGCTCAGACGAGTATATGAAATTGATGGTTTTTTTTTAATTTTACAGATAAGATTGCCCCACCTCATCTCCCCCATCCCCCGTCCCTGTCCTGATGAAGACCCCGTGAAAGGACCCTATCTAGCCTACGAACAGGGGTCGAAACGTCGACGACCTTTTCTTTGAATTTTGGGCCTCCGGCACAGTTCCCTGATTTCACCAAACTATGGTTGTGTCCTTTGTAAGGTCCCTAGGTTATTATTGATATAATACATACCGCAATTGTGTAGGTTGTTTGGTTACTTTGGACTAATTTCAAGTGTGTTTTTGAATTCATAATAATTTATGTTACTTTTTTGACTCTGTGAACTTTTGCACTACTTTTTGAGCACTACCTTCCTTTCCCTTCCCTTTCCCTGCCTTGGGGCTATGCATTTATTTATAAAGTCCAATGTCATGTTTGATTGATTCAAACGCAGTATTGTTTAATAAATAGCAATATTTGACAACTTTTGAGCAAATTTTTTTTTATTATATTTGTGAATTGTGATTGTGTGTTGCACTCACAACACGTTCTCCTTGTGGGGACCCCTTTACACTTACTACCCCGGTGTACCTGACCTAAGCCTAATACATGGGAGGGAGTAAGTAAGTTGCAGTTTAAGTTAAGTTTGTTTTGCCAAGAGTCTGACTCAAGAATTCTCTGTAAGGGGTTAGTCAGTTCAGTACCTGGGATTTAGAAGGCAGGAGGGCTGGTATCTCTTTCTCAGGACTCGGTATCCCAGTTACCCGCGAGGGCAAGCTGGAAACGCTGGAGGCTGGATTCCTCGGCAAGAGGAAAGGCAGCGTTTTTCCTCAGTGTGTCAAAAGGGGAGGGGCAGCGTCCGTGGGCTCTCGCATCAGCTGGGCTCTCCGGCAAGTAGTCGCTGCTCCAAGCTCATCACCACCGTGTCTTTACTTAGGGCAGTGTCGGTATATTTATACCTGAGAGGTGCCGGGTTTGACGTAAGGATGGACATAAGACGTCAATTAAGAACTGGTCGTTCTTACATTCTTTACAGGAGTTCTCGAACGAAATCAAAACAATAGCAGCGGGGATTTCCCAGGTTTGCTGGAAGCTTGGTTTGTTTAGAGAACTCGGTGTGCTTTCTAGGGGGCTGGAGGAATAGTGCTTGCTTAATGTGACAGCATGCGCTATGACTAATTTATGAAACTGGTTTCTGTGCCGTTGTAAGGATATTAGTGATTTATAACCGGACAAGGGTCAGAAATTGGAGTATCGATACAGGTCCCTAGATAAACACACTACACAGTGACAGAGAGGAAGAGAGGGAGAAAGAAATGAACTGAAGGTGAGTAAGATACTAAAGGAATGTGAGTTATCAAAACTAAAGGAGGAAAGGGGAGTAAGGAAAGGGGAGTGAGTGACAGGGAAGGGGGAGTGAGTGAGGGTGCATTCATGACAATGAGGGATGGAAGGTGAGTGAGGGTAAGTGAAGGGGCGTGGGAGAGTGAGGGGACAGAGGGAGTGAGGGTAACAGAGAGGGAGTGAGGGAAGAGGAGTGAGGAAGTGAGAGGACAGAGGGAGTGAGAGAAGGAGTGAATAAAGTGGAGTAAGGTGAGTGAGGAAAGGGGAATTATTCAGGGAGAAAAGGAAGGAAAGAAGGGGAAAGGGAGTGAAGCAGAGGGACTGGGAAAAGGTGAGTGCGTGAGGAGAGAAAGGGGAAGGGGAGTTAAGGATGGGTAATGAGGATAAGTGAGGGAACCGGAGTAAGGGAACGGGGGTGAGGGAGGGTGAGGGAAGGGCAGTGAGATTGAGGAAAGAGGGATGATAGAGGGTGGATAAAGGCGAGTGAGTGTATGACAAGGGGACTGAGGGAGTGAGGACATAGAGGTAGTGAAGGAAGGAGTGAGAGAAAAGGACTGAGTAAGGGAGCAAAGAAAGGTAAGTGAGGGAGTGTGGGTGAGTTATAGGGAGTGAGCGTGACAGAAGAGGAGTGAGAGAGTGAAGGGATGGAGAGAGTAAGGCTAAGAGAGAGAGAGAGAGAGAGGGAAGGAGAGTGAGGAAGTGAGAGGACAGAGGGAGTGAGAGAAGGAGTAAGTGAAATGGAGTAAGGTGAGTGAGGGAAGGGGAATGAGTGAGGGAGCGAAGGAAGGGAAGAGAGGGGAAGGGAAGTAAAGCAGGGGAACTGAAAGAAGTTGAGTGTGGGAGGGGAGTGAGGGAAAGGGGAGTAAACATGGGGAATGAGAATAAGTGAGGGAAGCGGAGTAAGGGAACGGGGGTGAGGGAGGGTGAGAGAAGAGTAGTGAGGTTATGGAAAAGAGTGATGAGAAAGTAAATTTTGTTTGTCAAACTTACCTTATAAGTAATGTAAACTTAATGACATATTTTTAATAAATTTAATATCTGTGGAAGAGGAAAACCCAGGGGGACAGAGGTCTCTACCCTGCCCCCTTTTATAGTATTCCCCTTTTGTTTTTTCAACTCGTGTGTCTCGATTCTACTGAGACACAAGATGGCGGAACTCTCCGGACTGCTTGGGATGTTGACAGACACCCGAGAGCCAATCAGGTTTCCGCTCGCGCACTTCCGTGGCGCGCCGGTTGCGCTTTCCGGTATGCGTACCCAAAGCGCTCGAAGTGCTCATATAGATATATATCCGTTTTTTAAGTTACTTTTCATAAAAACCACTGAAGCGGTTTTAACCAAATATGGAAAAGGCCCTACTACGTACCAGTCCCTACCATTTTGCCAAGTTTGGTGTAATTCCGTTCAGCCGTTCGGGCTGTAGCCGTGTCTAAATGTCCTATGGAAAAGTGCATGGGGAAAACACATTTGAAAGTGTTGAAATTTAGAACCAATTAAAATGTTACTTTGGTTTGGAAATTGTGTGTGATGAAGTTTGATTGGTTATGTACATGAATATACATGAAAAATGAGAGGGAAACACAGCCATTTTGTGATAGTAGTGTCTGAGGTACATTTGTGAGGAATTTTTGGTGTTCAATTTCTGGTGTGAGATTTACACAGTACTAACTCTTCTACTGCTTTCTAAAAGGTGAGTTGTTAATTTGTAAGGGGAACTATGTTGTACACTTTAAGTTAATTGGAAAAATGTTTTCTGTTAGTTATTATTTGTCCATCTGTTATAGTTATGGATTGAGTTAGGCTTCATCACATGCAGTGCTTTATATTTCTAGTTCCTGCCTGATACTATACACTGCCCAAAGATAACTTCACTGTTAAAAACTCAGAAGTACCTGTCTCGACTTGACCCCTACAGTGCCCTAACTCTACTGATATAGTTATATAAAGTATTTGAAAAAAATTGTGCATATTAATTTTAAAGAACTAAATACTTGATAAAGCTAGTTTTATAGTATGTATTACTAAAAACGATAAATTAAAGTGGTTATTTTTTTCTGCAATTTACAGCAAGAAATTTCAAAATAAAATGGATCACAATGAAGAGACCGTTGAAATTTCTTTTGAATTTTCCACTACTTTTATTGAGATTTTGAATGTCCCGGTTATTGACAGCACCAGTAATGAAGAAGTTTCTGTTGGAGGAGATGACATGAGGAATTTTTTTGATCAGTCTGTGGACGACAAATTTCTCGAATGTTTGGAGACCATAGAGTTCCAGGAATCATCTTTGCAGACTTTTGATGAGGAGATTCCTGATGATGTGATTGATGAGGAAATTCCTAATGATGACATGTTACTAGTCCTTTTAAATTATGAAAATTCAGAGGAATAAATTTATATTTAGAAATTAAAAATTGTTTGAGACATTATTCATTTTTATTTGTAATTTATGAGGTAGTAGCGAAGTGATTGTAGTATAAAGTGAGACTTATAGAATTGAGTGCAACATTTTTGTGTTACATAGTAAGTTTACTCATAGTTACTTCCCTTCTCCCACTATATTTTCTCCAATGTGTATTTGACATCTCTTCTTCATCTCCTGCCTCCTTTCTCTCACTGTCTCTGATGCACCCTATCGCCGCCATTTTGTGTAGTTTCAGAAGAGACTGATTGTAATAGTTGAGAACATGAAAAGGGGGCAGGGTAGAGTGCCCCCGACCCCCTAGGCCTTCTCAGGGGGTCCCTAAAGGATCTGTTTCTGCTTTCCTGAGAGACTATTTTATGGGTTCCATGCACCACAATAACTTGCGTTACAACATGCAAGATATCTACAGAGGAGACGGTGTACATTTCTCAGATGAGGGGAACAGAGTCTTTCTCTTGAATTTTAGGCTCTGCATCGGTACCTACTTGTAGGTACTTAAATCACCCACATAACACAACAGCTCTTTTTAGAGCTATCCTACCTCTAAGCACTCCAAATTCTTATTTTACACTATTTTCTTTCACTGTTTTTCCCTGTGGTACGCTCAGGGTACGCGTACATGGGAACGCACCCAGCGCTTACCCCGCGAAAATTAAAAAAAATTGGTTTTTTGCCCTTCAGGGTCCTTCTAGGCCCCCCTCAGAAAACCTAGGGGGTCAGGGGGTGTCTACCCTGCCCCTTTTAATCATTTCCCCCTTTTTTCACCTCTTGTGTCTCGATTCTACCGAGACACAAGATGGCGGACCCTCCGGACTGTTTGGAATGTTGACAGACACCCGAGAGCCAATCAGCTTTCCGCTCGCGCACTTCCGTGGCGCGCCGGGTGCGCATACAGGTACGCGTACCCCAAAGCGCACCAAGCGCGCATATAGATATATCAATTTTTTTAAGTTAATTTTCATAAAAACCACTGGAGCAATTTTCACCAAATATAGAAAAGGCACTTCTGCGTACCAGTCCCTACAATTTTGCAAAGTTTGGTGTAATTCCATTCAGCGGTTCGGGCTGTAGCCGTGTCTTAACGTCCTATGGAAATTAACATGGGGAAAACACGTTTTGGGACCCCCCTTTTTTCTCGGCCCCCGCATGTGGAGAAGTGTGGCTCAGGGGTTAGAGGCAGCAGACCCGGAAGCTGAGATCGGTCCTGGACCAGGGTTCAATTCCCCGCCTCGGCGGGTCTTGGGCTAAAAATTCCACGGACTCGATAATTCTCGCTCCGGTGCCTCCTCGACTCACTGGTTCACACTCTGCGACTCTGGGCAATAGCTTGCTTAATCTCCACAACGGCCCCTCGCGGCGGGATGCCTGACTTTCACCTTGTGGATACCCTGCTATCTCACAGGGGAATACCAGGAAGGGTTCCCTAAGCAAGCGCCGGGAAACCCACTGCGGGTAGCTGTGCGCTATATAAGCTCAACTACATTTACATGAGGAATCCCCCCGAAACTCCTAGGGAAGGAGCGGGGCGGAGCTGGCCTAATGTTTGGAAAATTACACGCAAATTCCTCAACTGGCGCCAAAGTTATTCCCAATAGAATGTTGCGGATCTCCTATGGAAACTAGGTCCTAACTATAACTACCTACTGGCGACCGCCAGTAGGTAATATATATACATATATATATTACCTACTAGGTAGTTATATTTAGGACCTAGTTTCCATAGGGAATCCACAACATTCTATTTGGAATAACTTTGGCGTTGGTGGATGAATCTTCATGAATTTCTCCAAGAAACTTGCCTGCTCGGTTCCGCTCCTTCCCTGTAAGTGTGGGGGTGATTCGTCAAGTGGGGGCCGAGAAAAAAGGGGGGTCCCAAAACATGTTTTCCCCATGCAATTTTCCATAGGGACCTTTAGCCAGGGCTACAGCCCGAACGGCTGAACGGAATTACAGCAAAGTTGGAAGAGAGGTAGAGTTTGGTTCGCAGATTGTGCTTTTTGTTAAATGGTGTAATTCTATTCAGTAGTTTTTGAGAAAATTAGAAGTAAAATCATAGCGATATCTAGAGACGGAGTTCTGCACGGGTACGGAAATTCACACAATTACGAGCACGAGCTGCATGTTGATTGGCTGTCAACTGTCTGTCAACACACCAAACCAGGAAGTGTTGGCAGCCATCTTGTTCGTTGCTAGAACCGAGTCACAAGAAAACAGTAAAACAAAGTTGAGGAATAAGGAAAGGGGGCAGGGTGGAAACATTCTGACCCTGTAGGCTTGTTCAGGGGGTCGTACATGGATTTTTAGAGTCAAATTTGTTTAAAAACAATGCAAAATCGCGGCGAACATGTATGGTACTCGTATGGGGTGGAAAAGGGGGGAAAAAAAGTTGAAGTCCGTTTTATTCATTAGGTGTCGGCGGCAAGTTTTAGAGCTATATTTCTATGATAGTATTTAAAACTTTCCGGTTTTTTTGTGCACCAGTTGTACTCTGTATGTATGGGCAGCCTTGTTTGCAAGCGCACTTTTTTTTTGTTTTTCTCAAAGTTCGCCAAGCAAACCTCTACTCATTTTAGGTATTACATTTGCCGCTTTTTTTTCACGGGTCGTGTTTGTCATCCGCTGGTATTCTTTTGTAATATATTAATAAACATATTGTATCTATGTTTATTTGAAATGTAGTTTCGAGGCGCCAAACGTTGATTACATACTCCGTCCAACCGCCATTTTATTAGTTTTCCTCCGTTATTTTTATTATGCCTGTTAATTTCGTTTTACCCTCCGCATATTTTCTGTGTGATCGATGAGATTTCCTGCCACAGATACCACGGTGTTTGTCCTTGGCCTCCGATCTTATCAGAGTTTGTAACACGTATAGGTAGAAACTAATTTGAAGGACATACTCTCTACGCATGCGCAACCTTATTTCCAAGCGCGCGTTTTTTTTTCTTTTTCTTCAAGTTCACCAAGCAAACCTCTCCTCATTTCAGGTATTAAATTTGCCGCTTTCTTTTTCTGGGTCGTGTGTGTCATCCGCTGCTATGGTTTTGGAATATATTAATAAACATATTCTATCTGTATTTATTTGGAATGTAGTGTTGAGCCGCCAAACGTTGATTACATACTCCGTCCAACCGCCATTTTAGTAGTTTTCTTCAGTTATATTTATTATACCTGTTACTTTCATTTTACCCTCCACATATTTTCTGTGTGATCGATGAGATTTCCTGCCACAGACACCACAGTGTTTTTCCTTAGCCTCCGATCTTATCAGACTTGGTAACACATATAGTTAGAAACTAATTTGAAGGACATACTCTCTACGCATGCGCAGTCTTATTTCCAAGCGCACATTTTTTTTCTTCTTCTTTAAGATCCCCAAGCAAACCTCTCCTCATTTCAGGTATTAAATTTGCCGCTTTCTTTTCCCGGGTCGTGTGTGTCATCCGCTGCTATGCTTTTGGAATATATTAATAAACATATTCTATCTGTATTTATTTGGAATGTAGTGTTGATCCGCCAAACGTTGATTACATACTCCGTCCAACCGCCATTTTAGTAGTTTTCCTCCGTTATTTTTATTATACCTGTTACTTTCATTTTACCCTCCGCATATTTTCTGTGTGATCGATGAGATTTCCTGCCACAGACACCACGGTGTTTGTCCTTGGCCTCCGATCTTATCCGACTTGGTAACACATATAGGTAGAAACTAATTTGAAGGACATACTCTCTACGCATGCGCAGTCTTGTTTCCAAGCGCATGTTTTTTTTCTTTTTCTTCAAGTTCGCCAAGCAAACCTCTCCTCATTTCAGGTATTAAATTTGCCGCTTTCTTTTCCCGGGCCGTGTGTGTCATCTGCTGCTATGCTTTTGGAATATATTAATAAACATATTCTATCAGTATTTATTTGGAATGTAGTGTTGAGCCGCCAAACGTTGATTACATACTCTGTCCAACAGCTATTTTACTAGTTTTTATCCGGTATTTTTATTATACCTGTTACTTTCATTTTACCCTCCGCATATTTTCTGTGTGATCGATGAGATTTCTTGCCACAGACACCACGGTTTTTGTCCTTGGCCTCCGATCTTATCAGACTTGGTAACACATATAGGTAGAAACTGATTTGAAGGACATACTCTCTACGCATGCGCAGTCTTGTTTCCAACCGCATGTTTTTTTCTTTTTCTTCAAGTTCGCCAAGCAAACCTCTCCTCATTTCAGGTATTAAATTTGCCACTTTCTTTTTCCGGGTCGTGTGTGTCATCCGCTGCTATGGTTTTGGAATATATTAATAAACATATTCTATCTGTATTTATTTGGAATGTAGTGTTGAGCCGCCAAACGTTGATTACATACTCCGTCCAACCGCCATTTTAGTAGTTTTCTTCAGTTATATTTATTATACCTGTTACTTTCATTTTACCCTCCACATATTTTCTGTGTGATCGATGAGATTTCCTGCCACAGACACCACAGTGTTTTTCCTTAGCCTCCGATCTTATCAGACTTGGTAACACATATAGGTAGAAACTAATTTGAAGGACATACTCTCTACGCATGCGCAGTCTTATTTCCAAGCGCACATTTTTTTTCTTCTTCTTTAAGATCCCCAAGCAAACCTCTCCTCATTTCAGGTATTAAATTTGCCGCTTTCTTTTCCCGGGTCGTGTGTGTCATCCGCTGCTATGCTTTTGGAATATATTAATAAACATATTCTATCTGTATTTATTTGGAATGTAGTGTTGATCCGCCAAACGTTGATTACATACTCCGTCCAACCGCCATTTTAGTAGTTTTCCTCCGTTATTTTTATTATACCTGTTACTTTCATTTTACCCTCCGCATATTTTCTGTGTGATCGATGAGATTTCCTGCCACAGACACCACGGTGTTTGTCCTTGGCCTCCGATCTTATCCGACTTGGTAACACATATAGGTAGAAACTAATTTGAAGGACATACTCTCTACGCATGCGCAGTCTTGTTTCCAAGCGCATGTTTTTTTTCTTTTTCTTCAAGTTCGCCAAGCAAACCTCTCCTCATTTCAGGTATTAAATTTGCCGCTTTCTTTTCCCGGGTCGTGTGTGTCATCTGCTGCTATGCTTTTGGAATATATTAATAAACATATTCTATCAGTATTTATTTGGAATGTAGTGTTGAGCCGCCAAACGTTGATTACATACTCTGTCCAACAGCTATTTTACTCGTTTTTATCCGGTATTTTTATTATACCTGTTACTTTCATTTTACCCTCCGCATATTTTCTGTGTGATCGATGAGATTTCTTGCCACAGACACCACGGTTTTTGTCCTTGGCCTCCGATCTTATCAGACTTGGTAACACATATAGGTAGAAACTGATTTGAAGGACATACTCTCTACGCATGCGCAGTCTTGTTTCCAACCGCATGTTTTTTTCTTTTTCTTCAAGTTCGCCAAGCAAACCTCTCCTCATTTCAGGTCTTAAATTTGCAGCTTTCTTTTCCCGGGTCGTGTGTGTCATCCGCTGCTATGCTTTTGTAATATATTAATAAACATATTCTATCTGTATTTATTTGGAATGTAGTGTCGAGCCGCCAAAGGTTGATTACATACTCTGTCCAACCACCATTTTAGTTGTTTTCCTCCATTATTTTTATTATACCTGTGACTTTCATTTTACCCTTCGCATATGTTGTCTGTGATCAATGAGATTTCCTGCCACAGACACCACGGTGTTTGTCCTTGGCCTCCGATCTTATCAGACTTGGTCACACGCATACCTAGAAACTAATTTGAAGGGCGTAAGCCACAGCCATTACAACGCGTGTTCGTCAACACAAAGAGATTATTAAGATTATACTTTTATCATGCGTGGTAAATGCATAGTAGTTGGAAAAGAATGTGCGGTAAAGCCATATGCGTGGTAATGGCTTCTTGGTGACGATCAGGCGTTGTAATGACTGTTTCTTCCCAGGACACTGCAAAAACCGGGTCTGGGTGTGGTGGACTCAAGGGCACCACTCGGAGGGCAACGCAGACCCTCTCATAGAATATAGAAGTCTTTGTGGGGTTATTGTTTCCGTGGTTTGAGGGGCGTCATTGAGGCCCACTCACTTAATTTTGTAGGGGGGTAGGTATTGCATGAGGAAATGTCGCAAGAGGTTTGTAAATGTGGTACACATTGTTTGGTATTAGTTTGATTTCTTTACCATGTTGTAGTGTATCCAGAGAAAATATCTCAGTAGTTTTCAATGTTAGTCTTTAACATCTTACTATGGTACTTCAAGATTATAAATATTTTTATTGTGGATCACCACTCCCCACACAGAGAAAAAGTAATATGTAGTTTTTTTATTAAGTTTTATTAAAAGAATAACTGTAAACGAAACTTAATGATAACTATATAATAAACAACTAGAAAAATAACTTTAAAAAAACAATAGCATAAACAAATTGGGAAGTTGACTCCAAAAGACGTATGATTGGTAATCTGCAAAAGAAAAAAGAAAATTAGAGTTTAGAATTATGTAGATGTGACTAATTGAGCTGAAGCATTACAAGTCTAGGTAACATTACGATTTTACGTGTGCAGTGTGCCTTGTATATTTCAGTCCCGTTATAGTGCTGCATTCAAGTGGTGTCTATATGGAAGTGCCTACTGCGTTAGTGCCACAGAAGTTGCAGAAGTCTGGAGTTGAGATTTTTTCTTGAAAAGTCAGAGGTAGATTTACAAGCTCCTTGCGTCACTTTCCCCATGTTAAAAGTGACAGAAAAGTGGCGTAATAAGCTTGTAGATCTGTTTGTCAGACTGTTGTAACCTATCTGTTGTCACTGCTCGGAGGTAATTATACATTGTAGACAGAGAAGCTGTTGTACACTACGTACTCTCTTCTTTGACAAATAAAGGTAACACTACGGTTTTACGAGTGCAGTGTGCCTGGTACATTTCACTTGTTATAGTGCCGCGTTCAAGTGGTGTCTATTTGGAAGTGCCTACTGCGTTACTGACGGATAAGTGGCACAACGGGATTGTAAATAAGTCGACTTATTTCTAATGCATTGCAATGAAGGTTTTGTATATCTAGGCCTCTGTGCTTACCATGGTATAAAAACTGCGTCTACTGGAATTCACAACTTGAACTTAAATGTTCTTCTACAGGTCAAAGGAGACAGCATTTTCTAGAAGTTTAAAAGAGAAAGAGAAATGATGTCACAGAGAGTGATTTAATGATGGTGCTCTATGTGTGGAAAAAGCCTTAACTGTAATCAAGAGAGTTAATCATTGCAATTTAGATAATGTTGTATAGAGCAGAGTAGAAGTGGCAAAGTCGAAAAGTTTAAGAAAAAAAGAGAAACGATGTGAAAGAGTAAGAAAGAGAAAGGGAAAAAAGGATATTAAAATGTGGGAGAGACACACGATAGGGGAGGGGTACGTGAAGCCAGAGGCGCAACCACAGTGAAAAATATCGAGGGTGGGGGGGCTAGAAAAGATTTGGGGTGGGGGTCAAGTTCAAGGAAGAGTGAAGCTGCAAGGACTGTAAGCGGGGGGATATCAAAGCGTCATTAACACCAAAATGCGTTTGAAAGACTTCTGACTACTCGGGTGTGACTGTGTTAGGGTCCAGGAAGCTATGTCATCGTAGCTGAAGCCCCGTTAGCCCAATGATTTTTTTGCACTTGCTGTATACTACAGATTCTCTGTTTTGACAGATAAGTTGTCGTTGTTTCAGAAACAAGCTTTTTTGCTCACCTTGTGCTATTGTCGTCGTCAGTGTTACATAGTCCATCGTGAAGCTGGACATCTAAAAGATATTAAAAGAAAGATGGTATGATTGGTAATTATTACAATATTAATTTGGAGTTAGATAATATAGCGCTTTTATAGACGTTGCAGGGCCGGTGTTCTAGCTATAGCCTCATCCCATCTGTCTGTACACCGCCCGACCGAATTTCCACATATGCGGATAATTCTGCGCAGCCGCACTATGGTCCGTGTCTTAGATGCATGTAGTTTTAAGCTCACCACTCAGAGTTAAAGTATACAAGTGGAGTTCATTAAGACTGTAGTCGGTTGCGATTTAAGTTCAAATACGTTACATTAATAGAGAGCCGGAGATGGGACTGAAAGCTATTCGCAATACAGATTATAAATTGTTTCGCCCTGGAACCTTTTTATGTTGGTTACAATTATCTAATATTTTTTTGTAGGTTCCGAGGCTATACCATGGCACCATCCATGCTACAGGTCAAAATGGCGGCCCCGCGTACATAAAACTGAATTGAAAAGTTGTTTTCTTTCTATATTTTAAGCGGGTCTCTCTAGGGCACGGACTTAACGCAGAATACTCCATCATTATTAAGGATATTTTGATCTTCAAAGGACCGCGTTTTGGATTGTCTACGCTTAGGGCGTGCACAGCCAGACGGGGGAGCAGGAATAGACAGGGAGAACCTGCATGTATCGGCACCCCTCTGACGTAGATGGTGTACAAAACGACGGGGTGAGCATATAGTTAGAACACTGGACTGGCTACCGGGCATTTTGACATTCTGCAGAGCTGGGGGATGATTTCGTTGATGGGGACCTGCGTGTGCAAAACGAAATTCGTTTTGCATTGTTTATTTTCGAAGCAGACGCAGGTCTCCAACTACGAAATTAACCCCTACCGCAGTGACATCAGCTCCCAGCTCTGCATCATGTCAAAATGGCTGTTACCCAGTCGGGCTCTGAGAGGTTGATTGTCACATTTCTATGAACTGTTTGTATTGTGAATATATTCTGGACATTTCACCGATTATAAAAATATTACTGCTATTGGAAAAATAAAAGTTAACATGTAAATTAATCGATTATGGAGGAGTACGTTTGTCTAAAACACTAAGTCGTATTTTTGTATGTAGTCAGCTACAACTCTTTGCCTCCCTCCGATGCGTACTCAAGCCTCACTGCTCACCTTTTCGTGGAAATGAGACCTTCTTCCTGAAGTAGTCCCGATCTCCAACAAAGAAGTCTCATATATGGTGCCGAGTCTTGATATCTGTATGGGCAACGACATACTCGTGCTCCCATCATCATCATCGCAGGTTCTTCACCCGCTCAGTGCTTCAGGCACCACTAACTCAGTGACCAAAGAGACCACGCATGTAGTAGTGGGCCACTTGTTCGGTGCTTTGGGAACAACCCTAAAATGGCGTACAACACGTGTGCTCCATCTTTTTTATACATAGGGTCACGTGTGTAGTGACGGATGCGCTGAATGGGTGTGGTGTGGGTGTATACCAGCCATGAGGGAGTGTGTGTGTCGATCTGACAACTAGACCTGTAACTAAGAAATCACTACAATGCAAATTTGGCCTTATAGTGTTGTTGTGTTTTCCTGGTAGCGTAAGAGTGGCTTTCTTTTTTCTATGTGACGTTACGATGCAGTCACTATGTATGTGGCCTATTTTGTGACGCATTTTATTTTGTAATGCGTTTCAAAAACTACTTGTGGTAGGGTGGTTTTAAATTAAACTGCGAAGTGTGCTTATGGGTTAGTTGAGTGTAGAAGTATTTTTTTTCTATTTTCTATTCTATTATAATTGTGCTGACTTTTGTCCTTTAGCGTGCAGGACTATATTATTTTATAAAATGTATAATTGTTGAAATCATGTTTGAAAGTAGAATGGAAGCATGTAAACTGCTCTCTGTGACAAAAAATGATGCCGTGGAGGCTTTGGGGCTCTTCCCACTGTCCGCAACGTTAGATTTGAGGTCCGGGGGATGGGGGGGCATATTATCAAGGACCGGTGTTAAAATTATCGCCGTTTTATCAGAAATGTTATGAAATGTTATTGTGTTAACATGGGCTTCTATGGTAATTTACAAGGGCGTATTATCAAGCCCATTATCGCCATTTTAGCGGCAGTTTCCAGCCGATAAAATGGCGATAATTTTAACACCGCCGGTCCTTGATAATATGCCCCGGGGTTCTTCGGGGATTATGAAAAATAAGTGATAAAGGCTATTTTTTTATGTTAGATTTATCGTACGCGTAACAAGGACGTATGGATGACGTAGCGTGCTAAGATTGGAAGTCGTCCCATAAGTGTACTGAAGTAAGAAAAAGAAGAATATTTGTAAGATATTTATGAAGTGTATGTGTTTGGATGGCTCTAAAAAGAGCCCTTGTGTTTATTTGTAGTTTTTAGTACCTATAAGTAAGTACCAATGCAGAGTCTAAAGTTCAAGAGGAAGACTCTGTTTCCCTCATCTGTAAAATGTACGCCGTCTCTCCTATAGATGTAATGCATATTGATACGTAGATTGTTGTGGTAGATGGACCCCATTCTATAGTCTCGGAGAAAGTCAGAAACAGATTTATTCACATGTTTCCTAGCTTTTTCAATCTGTGGACAATAGTGGTTGGACCGCTTCCATTTCTGCCTTTGGCATATATAAGAATATACAAAGGCAGTTTTGGGGAACAGTGTCATCAATTGTGCAAAGGTGTCCTTCATAAGCATTTCCAGACCTACCCCAGTCAAAGTGCCTTGGTCATTGCCACCACAGTGCACAATTAAGAGGTCAGGGTGTTGGAGATGCAAAAAGAATTTCACCAATGGCATCAATTTAACCCTCTCTGTCCAATCCATTTAATGTCTACATTTGGTAAACGTAGGTCTTTGTGAATTCCTTTCTGTTCTGCTTACCTTTGACTCCAGAAAATATAGCTGTGTCCCACAATCCACACTGTAAGCATCTTGAAGAGAGGACTGGATGCACTCTGAAGGTCTCTGTAAATCAAGTGGCAGTTTGAAAAGTGAGATTTTTCTAAAATGGTGGACAACATGCAGTTTTGAAAAAAGAAAAGGATTGATTAGTTGTTCGAGAGAATTCTGCACTAAGCTCGGATGAATGTCTCTGTGTTTTAAAAGGCTGATTTTTATTGGTTAAGAAAAAGTAATAGAAAAGAACGTTACATAAGATAAGCTGGTATATTCTGGAGTCAAGCACACTTGCTTTTTTAATTTGCAACAATGTATGATGAACTTTTCACCTGTGTGCTGAGTTGGGTGTTCCGTGAAGTGTTTCTATGGTAACTGTCAGATTGTGGAATGGGGGAAGGGTTGAAAGTTTTGTCAGTTGGAAAGGGTGCAAAAGTTCAAGCAATATAAAAGTGTTTCGTTTTGATGTAATGTGGGAATAAATGTAATTTTTAATTTATTTGTATATGTGTGTAGATTGAGTGTGTAGATTGACAGGAAAAGTTTGCTATTTGCTATTGGACTTCCTGTTGTCCTAGGACTGCGTAGGGGGATTGACAATGATCCGAAGGTCAAAATGTTTGATGGCATTTGTTGAGCTTTTGATGGCCCTAGGGACCATCACCTCCCAGGGCTGGCTCCTGTAGTGTTACGAGGTGGCTATCCTTGGGACATTGGTGTTGGCTATGGTAGGGTAAGAGTTCTCTTTGAAGTAGGAAAGCAGATTGCTTTTGGTCTGAGAGATCAGCATGTAAGCTGGTCTCTCTGACAAAAAGCAATGCCGGCTCTCGTAGGACGGAGGGAGCCGGCTGGGACCGTGAACGTTATATTTGAGCCCCAGGAATAAAATTAGTGGTAGATGCTATTTTATTTTTTGGGTATATTTAGTGTACGCGTACTGTGCGAATTTTGAAAGTCACTACATAAGCATACGTAAGCAAGAAAAAATCAATAAAACATATATATATTACAGATATGTATCAAGTTTATGTGTTTATATGTTGGTTGCTTGTAATGAGAACTTTTCTTTTTATTGGTACTTATAAGTAAGTCATTATGCATAGTCTAAAATTGTTGAGGAGCAGTGTTTTATACAGTGGTGAACTTTTGATCTCTGTTGACAGGTGACTTTTGCATGATCTGTTGGGAGTAGGGTGGAAAGTTATTTCAGTTGGATAGGTTTGAAATCTTAAAGCAATGGAAATGTGTGTTTTGTTTTGAATTAATGTGTGAAGGATTTTAATTGGTTGTTTATATGTTTGTATGTGTAAAGTGAGAGGGAAAATGTTCCATTTCGTGGTTTTGGTGTAAACAGTGAACTAGAGAGATTCTGTATAAGAATTTCTACTGCGTGAGGGGCATTCTTCTTAATGTACAAATCAATTTGAAAGGTGAGTTGATAGATTGTATGGGAATGTATGTGGTGCATGTTTGTACATTAAGGAATTATGGGGCATATTATCAGATTATTGACGCTTAATCGGCAGAAAACTGCCGATAAAGCAGCGAGAATGGGCTTGATAATATGCTGTATGGAATTCCAATCGAAGTCTATGTTAGATGTGAGAGACATCTAACATGGGTTTCGATTGGAATTGCATAGAGCATATTATCAACCCCATTATCGCTGATTTATCTGCAGTTTTCTGCCAATTAAGCGGCAATAATTGTATCGCCTGTCTTGATAATATGCTCCGATATTCGTGCCTTGTTAAACATTTTATAGTAGTAAATGTGTTTTGCTATAATGTATGCTGTTATGTTTTCTTGCTTAATATCACATTGTGCGTCTGTGTAGTTCAAGGAATTATGTGGCATATTATCAAGAAAGGGCTATACATTATCTCTGTTTTTATTGGCAGGAAATTTCCGGCAAAGTGGCGATAATATGATAATATGTCGTTGTGAATTGCCATAGAAGCCCATGTTATGGTGTTAACCTGGGCTTGTATGGGAATTCATAAGGCCATATTATCAAGCCCATTATCGCTGCTTTACCGACAGTTTCCTGTTGATAAAAGGGGCGACAATGTGTCGCCCCTTGTTCAAAATATGGGCCTGTATTTGTCACTTTTTCCATAATTTCTAGCCTCTTTTTTTATACTTCCCTCTGTCTCCTCTTACTCTTTTCTCTCTCTTGGTAGTACTGTCTTTTTCTTAAATTGTCCTCTGTGGTGATATTGCCCTTTTTTGTCTTTATATTTTCCTATTTCTTCTCTTATTCCTTCTGTCTCCTCGTTTTGGGGCATATTATCAACAAAAGGCTATACATTATCGCCGCTTTTATCTGCAGAAAACTGGTGATAAAACGGCGATAATGGGCTTGATAATATGCCCTTGAGAATTCCCATAGAATCCCATGTTCTGGTGTGAACATGGGTTTCTATGGGAAATCTCAAGGGCATATTATCAAGCGCATTGTCGCTGTTTTATCGGCTGTTTTCTGCCGATAAAAGCGGCGATAATGTATCGCTTTTTGTTGATAATATGCCGCTTTGTTGCTATTATCTTCATATTTTTTTTTTCTTGATACTGCTTGTTATGTCCTCTTTTTTGTTTGTTTCCCTCTGTATATAGTCTGGGTCGATTTACAAGCCCCTTGTGCGTCTTTGTTGTTTTATTCTGTTAGTTTTGTTTGATGTAATAGTGGCGGAAATAATGTAGTAAATTGCTTATGTATTTGGAAAATAAGTCAGTGTTGTTCACTGAAATCTAGTAATTATATACAAGGAATATGTATATTCACTTAAACGTTTTTCAGTAGTAAATGGTAAAATACATGGTCTAATTTTTTTTGTCTAATATCACACTATGCATGTGTGTACATTAAGGAACTAGGGGGCATATTATGAAGGAGTGGTGTTAAAATTATCGCCGTTTTATCGGCCGGAAAGTGCCGATAAAACGGCGATAATGGGCTTGATAATATGCCTTTGTTATTTCGTATAGAAGCCCATGTTAACACCAGAACATGGGTTTCTATGGGAATTAACAAGGGTGTATTATCAAACCCCTTGTCGTCCATTTTATCGGTAGTTTCCGGCCGATGAAATGGGGATAATTTTAACAGCGGTCCTTGATAATATGCTCCTATATTCGCTGCTTTTTAAAGTTTTACAGTAGTAAATGTGTTTTGGTAAAATGCATGGTCTTATAATTTTTTTGGGTAATATAACACTGTGTATGTGTGTATATTAAGGAATTATGGGGCATATTATCAAGGAGCAGTGTTAAAATCATCGCCGTTTTATTGGCAGGAAACTGCCGATAAAACGGCGATAATGGGCTTGGTAATATGCTCTTGTTAATTCCTAGAGAAGCCCATGTTAACATCAGAAGATGGGTTTCCATGGGAATTAACAAGGGCGTATTATCAAGCCTATTATCGCCGTTTTATCTGCAGTTTCTTGCCGATCAAACGGAGATGATTTTAAGACTGGTCCTTGATAGTATGCCGCTATATTCGCACTTTTTTGTATATTTTCTACTGTCTCTTGTCATACTCCCTCCTGTCTTGTCTTACTCCTTCCTCTCTGATTATACTATCTTCTTTTTCTTATACTCTGCTCTATTTGTATACTTTTTTTCATACTTGCTCCTCTTTTTGCATATTTGTCCTATTCTTTATATTCTCTTTTGTCTTTATATTCACCATTGTTGTCATAGTTCTTACTGTGTTCTCATAGTACTCTCTCTGTACTTATACGGTCAGTCTACCTTTATAATTGTGTTTACTCCACATTTTTGTCTCACTGTCTTTTTACATTCTTTCCTCTTTCTATATATATACTCTTCTGTTCTTATATTCTGTGTTTCTTCTTAGTCTTGCTGTTCTTTGCAGGTATTATTTATTCTTTTCTCATACTTTTGTTTTTGTTCTAATACTCTTCTCTCTGTAGTCACATTTCTCCTCTCTTTTCTTATACTTTGCACTCTTTACTAATATTGCCGTCTTTTATTATTGTCATATTCCTCTCATTATTTTCTCCCCTGTTCTTATACTCCCCCCTGTTTTCATATACTGCTCTCTGTTGTCTTACTTCTGCATGTCTCCTCATACTACTGAGTTTTTCTTATATTTTCTTTTGTCCTATACTCCTTCTCTCTGTGTTCATATTTTCCTCTTTTTCTTCATATGTCTGTTCTGTTTTCATTTTCTGTCGTTTCTGTTTATACTTCTTAAATCTGTTCATATTGTTTGCTCTATTCTCTTATTCCTCCTTGACTCCCTGCATACACTTTGCAACAGTTTCTTCATATTCTCCGTCTTTTCATAGTGATCTGTCTCTTTATATTTGTTTCTCTTGTCATACTTCTGCATGTTTTGTCATACATTTTTTACTGTTTATAATCCTCCATCTGCTTATACTCCTTCTTTTCTCCTCAATGTGTATCTTCTGTTCTTGTACACCCTTTTTTCTTTATGTTACACATTTCCCCACATTCTTCGTGCTCTCTTCTGGCACTGTTTTCTGTGTCTAGTATTCGGTTTTTTTCTTATAGTTGCGTGTCTTTTCACATATTCCTTCTTTTTTCTTTAGAGTCTTTCTCTCTCTTTTTACAGTGCCCCCTCCGTCCTGTTACTCTCTTTTTTCTTCTTATACTCTTTCTTCTCTCCTCATATTTCCATGTGTTTCTTTATACTCTTCGTTACCTATTGATACTATTCAGTTTATTCATAGTTCCTTCATCCGTTTATATTACGGTGTCTGTTTATACTCCCCTTTTTGATCATATTTTTCCTTGTTTCATAATTTTTCCTCTTTTTCTGTAAGTACTTTTATTTTCATTGTATTTTGTTATGAAATGAAATGTGATATCATAAAGGAAACAAATGAAATATACTCTTTTCATATTTTAAAAAAAGACAAAAAAATTGTTTGGACCCTAAGAGGCCTTGATAAGTAAAAATGGATAAAAATTGTTTGTATAAATAAAAATGGAATACATAATCATTGTAATAATATATCTTGTGTGATTGTCACCATGGTACTTCTGAGATTTATTGGAGACAAGCAGATGAAGTATTTTATGTTGAAATGAGTATGGTCTAATAGGGAAATCTATTTCTGCTGTGTTCTTTTCATTCCCCTCCTTCCCTGACCTTATTGAAATTTGAGGGGGTCCCATTATTCTTGCTATTACCTTCTACAACATCTGGACATTACACTGTTTATTTAAAATGTCTGAAAGGTTGGATACATTGTCAATTAGTTTTTAAGCAACGTTTGCCTAAAGAGTTACATAATTCTTACCTAATATTTTTTAAGCCAAAATTTTAAGTTCAAAATGTGGCCTTTTTAGGATTACTGCTGTTAAGGTACAATAGTCTGGTGGTGTAGAGTATTTTGTAAGTGAGGGTGAGGAGGTTGAAGGTGACCCTCTTGTTGATATTGAGGCAGTGTACGTGTATTAGGTTGTGACTGATATGGCTGCAGCAGGGAACATTGATAATCAGTCAGGTGGTGGTATTTTGGATTTGTTGTAGTTGTTGTAGTTGTGGTAGGTGTTTGGCTGGAATTCATGTGTAGTGTTTTGCCACAGTGTAGTCTGCTGCTGATGAGGGACTGTGTTATTGTTCTTCTTCTTTTGGTAAGGATCCACTTGTAAATGTTGCGGAGCATGTGGAGGGTGTTATGGCAGTACGAGGAGACGATGTAGACTTGCCTACACATCGAGAGGGAGGAGTTTAGGATGAATCCTAGGTTGTGGATATGGTTGGTAGGTGTTGGTAGTGTCCACAGTGTAGTGAGATAGCAGGAGTCTTCCGAGGCTGAGGGGGTGGGTTTGAGGATGAGTACTTTCGTTTTGTGCTTTTTCATGTTTAGAGAGCTGCTCTTTATGTAGTTGGTGATGTCCTTCATTGTGTCGTGAGGTTGCTTTTAGTGGTATGTCGATGTAGGAGATGATGCTGAGGTTGTGATGGCGGGTCACTTGTGTGAGGGTGGCCATGTATATGTTGAATAGCTTCGGGCTGAGGGATGCGCACTGGGAGACGGAGCAAATGGTATTGGTGGTTTTGGATCAGAAAGCTGCTCAGGATTACTATTGAACAATTAGCAAACTAAGAATTTGACGCATACTATTTGGCCGTGTGGAATAGTATGTGAAACCACAAAGGACTTGTTGTTATATATTTTGTCTGCATATCTTTGTAAGTAATTTTATTTACAGTGTATGAAAGATAATCATAATGTTTTGTTATGTTATGATTGTTTGAGATGTGTCATATTTACGTAAGAAATTGCTCTTAGAGAAAAACATTTAAGATATGTTTTATTTCTATTTTTTAGATTGTTATTGAGAATGTTGAATGTTTTTTTAAGATAATCTTATTGATTGTCTTTTTTTTGCCCACTGTTATAAGAGGAGTACTATTGAACTCACTGTTTCTAGTGAAATTCAATATTTTCTGAGAACAGCAAAAAAGGCAAATGTAATACTTTCCAAATTATTTTGTGTTGTAAAAGATATATTGTAACTGTATTTTTATGTGTCTTCCACAGATGGTAATTTTATAATATATAATTTTTTTATTATTTAATATGCTTAAGGTAAGTACAAGTAAGTGCTAAAAATGGTCGATGGAAGGTGCTTCAAACGAGCTCAAGTAACAAAACTTGGACGAGAAGGTAAGAGTGTAAAGATGGTTTGTATCTTTTAAGGATATTTCAAACAATTATATACTGGGTGTACCTGTCAGAACCCCTCATCATCCAGTGGATATGATAATGACTTATCTAAACCCTAGCTGCTGCAGGAGAGATGAAGAATCCGCAAGGAAACATACTTGGAGTGCTTTTTTGGAACAGAGGAATTCTAAGATGGCCGGCTCGAGGAAAGACACAGTGGTGGTCTAGTCTAGCCTAACGAGTGCGCATTTCACCTACGACGTTCCTGAGTTCAGTCCCATTTTCAATTGCTCAATAGATATTCCTGAAGAGAAAGCACAAATATTTCTGAGAGAGTTAAAGAAGGTTCCCGGTTAAACTTACCTTAGTTATCGTGCCCGCAACTAGAATTCAGCTTCCGAGTTGGAAGAAGCCCGCACATTGCACAGTGGTTGATTTTCCTGTTGCGGCTCCTTCAGGGCAGATGGACTCAGTCGTGTTCAGCACCAGAAGAGCAGAGAGAATAAGAAACCATACAAGAAACCTAAGTGATACCTTATAGTTGACAAAGGTATATTCTTGGAAAATAGTTGTATGACAAGTTACTGAGTGACTAAACCTACCTGACATTATAGAGAATATTGAATATATTCACTCGATGTATTTTCTGTAACCTAAAACGAGAAACGATAACATGTGTGATAAGTAAGGTCTTAAGGGAAAAGAACACATTAAGTATGCAATACTGGAAACACTGTTGAATTAAGAGGGAACGTTTGTGAAAAACATAAGATATTCAAAGATTGACAGAATAGATAACAAGCAACAGCATAAAGAAAGGTTAGCAGAAGAACACAAGGCAATTAATAATATACAAATTAGACAATTAACTGAGAGGCCTAGGTTAATGAATGTTACGTAATTATAGGTTATAAGCAGTGAGAAAAATAAAGAACCGCAAGCTACAAGGTTGCAGATAAATACTAGAGGAGAGGCTAGTTCGAAAGTTGAAGAGGTAGGTAATTAGTAGGGTTAGACTAAGTTATAGATGAGGAATAGAGATAGAGTAAAGACATGAAGTAATCAAAAAGTAGTGTGATAATTTTGTCTAAATATACACAGATACACAGTGTTATTCTGGACAATGAATAGTATCTTTTGCATTTTACTAAAACACATTTATTATTTTGGAATGGGTAAGGTGAATAGATATATTCTACATTTTTTAGTAGTGTATTTTAGTATAATAGCCTGAGTCTTTTCCTATAGTCATAAGGAGTGACTGGTTTCTAAAATTAAGAAAAGCTAAGAACAGGATATTCTTATAAGTAATTATATTTATATAGCTTTGTAAAGGAGTAAAACTCTAGTAATGGAATGTTCTTAGAAAGTAGTATTTATATAGTATTTTGTGTACGCCAAAATAGGTGAAAACTGTAGTTTTGTATTATATCTTATGAAAAGTGATAACATTAACTGTTTATATTTTTATAGAAGGAGCAAGAACATAAAGAAAAAATTATGGACAGAGAACAGGCTCCTACTGAGGAGATTTTGGATATTATCTTGAGTATATTTGAAGAATTAATCGTATCTGTCACAGGCAATGAGAGTGAAGAAGGGGAAATTAGGGCTGGAGAAATGAGGTGTGATTTCAAAGACAAAAGCTTTGATGGAGATTTTCTGGAAGTATTAAATTATGTTGAAATTTTAGAACAAATTAGTTCAGAAACTGCTAACGAGGCAATTGATCTGAATGACATATCTGATGAACTTGTGTTGGAATGTCTGTTCAATTATGAGATGTTACAAAAATAAATGTATTGTTTAAAAATAATAAAGGTTTGAGCATTATCTACTAATGTAGTTATTGTACTAAAAGTGAAGCACTTATAGATTCAGTTATATATTCTTTAAATGTTTGTATTGATGTAAAATATGCAAAGTGGGTCCGAGGGTATAGATTGGTTAAAATTCGTATGGAGTATACATGCAGTCTTGTATGCACCTGCAAACTTGTGTTTTATGCCTTCAATTTCCCAGTCTGTATGGTTAGACTTCCTCCAAACACTCTGTCACTGTTGTTTTAGTTTTGTAGTGAGTCATTTATCGGTATGTAGTAATCCATTCACTACATTAAAACACTAATGGGCACATATATAATAACTGGCATATTCCCAGGAATATTTTAGTTATTGTGCTCCGTGATACCACCACCATGGATGTGCCGTATTTACAATGAAGTGTACCATGGGACAAAAATGGCACATATATGTGATGTATCTGTGCTGTAAAGGTGGTGGATTGTTTGAGTTATGTTGCAAGTGGAACGCATCTCCAGCAATGCTCTGGGGGCCCTATGCTGAGAATGCTGTGTCAATCGTTGCACCTGCTTCAAGCTAGTGCAGGGTTTTGACACAGCATGAGCCCAAAAGTGACAAAGTGAAATCTTGTAGATTTCAGTCAGCCACTTTTAGGAGGTGTTCCTGCGCCGGAACGCCCCCCCCCCCGTGTAGGAATATCTCCTTCTGGTACAGGGATTTACAATGTGACGCACCTCCCACAGACGTCACATTCTAAATACCACATACCATGGTGCATCTTTTGCACCACCGCTTCATCAGAAAAGTGATGCAACGGCGGTGTAAAAGAGGACCAAGGGTGTTTTAAATCTGCCCCTAACAAACACTTACAAATTCACCCAGTTTCACTAGCAGTGCATTCTTTTTGAATTTACTTTTGTTAATATTTTACATTAAAAATATGAAACGTAACTTCAAAAATAAAATAAATATTAGTATTTATACTAAAAATGTAGGAAATTACTATAAAAAGAAAGAAATATAATGATTAATACATTTTAAAATTAGCATTTAAAAACCTTAGAAATTCACTGAAAAAACCATAGGTTTCAACCATGTTATAGTTAGGAATTAGCATTTAAAAAACCTTAGAAATTCACTGAAAAAAACAAGGGTTTCACCCATGTTATAGTTAGCTGGACATTTCACTCATACAAAACCTTTGAAATTCCCCCGTTATAGTTAGTTCAGCTAACTATAACTTGCGCACCCGCAATGTACTGCTGATGACATCACATATTACATCACTCATGACATGGTCAGTGACATCACTCATGAACTCACTCACGACATCTCAAATGACATCCCTGATGACATCACTGATGACATCATTCTTGTGGCAGACCTCCTCTCACCGTAATATAACCTTTGATACACATGATTAAAAATAGTAACTAAAATTTTCAAAATAATTGAGATACCAATTCCAGTTAGAACAACCTATTCAGAAATTCCAAAATCTACATACACATCCAGCCATTCACTAACAGTTCTATATAGGCACTCATACATGTACTCACTCATCATATGTACTCATACACCTATACATCTTATTACACACCGACACTCAGCTATAGAGTTACTCACACACATACTCACACATGTAAACATCCATTTACTTGCATATACAGCCATACTCCCACCACTACACTAATTTCTACAGAACTGTACACATACTTACTCTCTTATAGAAACACATACTTATTTATACAGGAACTCTTACAATCTCTCGCTCTCACATATACTCATTTATATACATAAATACTCACATATACTAGTTTAAAACATATGTAGTTACTCATAAAGATAGTATTGAGACAGTCATTCACTCACTAACACACCCATACACACACTCATCCACCCATACAGACCTGCACACATGCTGTCTTCAAAACACATACAAACAGTGAGTCAGTCATTCATTTATCTGTGCGCTAAGTAATACTCCCCACCAAACCTTACAGACACTCATTCTGATACTCAAAAAAACAACTAATAACCCATATACACACTCATGTAGCTACTGACCAACCCATGCAGCCACTTATATACAAAGGGAGACACTGATACAGATATTTAAATATTTAAAGATTAGTCGCTAATACACCTATTCACTAAGATATACTTAATAAGTCAGTTATACAATCAATTTTACAAAAAAACATCCATTTACACACTTATTTACCCATTTATTCTTCCATCAACCTTTAGATATACATATATAAAAAATATTTATTTATTTTTCAGAAAGACACACATTCACTGGATGATGTAATCAGTGATGTCATCAGGGATGTCATTTGAGATGTCATCAGTGATGTCATGAGTGATGTCACTGACCATGTCATGAGTGATGTAATATGTGATGTCATCAGCAGTGCATTGCGGGTGCGCGAGTTGTAGTTAGCTGAACCCTATGTTTTTTTCAGTGAATTTCTAACGTTTTTTAAATGCTAATTCCTAACAATAACGTGGCTGAAACCTGTTTTTTTCAGTGAATTTCATATATATATATATATATATATATATATATATATATATATATATATATATATATATATATATATATATATATATTCACTGAAAAAGAAAGACAATGGTTACAGGGATGTTATAGTTAGACTGACCTTTCACTGGCACGATACCAGAGAAATTCAGCAGCTATAGTTAGCTGATAACCCGCGCCTGCAAAGCACTGCTTATGATGTTGCATATTACATCACTCATGACATGGTCAGTGACATCGCTCAAGTGGAGCGTGGAGTGATCCCAAAGGGCCATGAAGGGTTTGAAGACCAAAGAGGAAAAGATGGGTGCACGAGCTTGGTGAGGCCACCTCAACCAGTCTCTATATTGGCGAGTCGGGTGGAGACAAGCACCCAACCCCATGATAGCACTTTTTTCCTTTAATTTTCAGGGGCTCTTGGTTTGGGGTATTTGGGTCACTAGCTGACTGGGCATGGTGGTGCCTGCCTTCCCTCCCATGCCAACGATGAGCATGGGAATCTCAGTTTTTGTACAGAGGATTTTTCCCAAAGTTTGCACTATAGCACCTGGGCTCCACCCAAACATAAAAGACTGCTCTGATCTTTTTATGCTATGCCAAGGGCACTCACAAACCAGCAGTAAATACTCACTGAGAGAGAAGCCATTCACCACCATGAAAGATATGTAATGCTTTGCTAATCTTCATCCTCATGAAATCATGATGAGCTGTAGTGAGAGATGTTGCTTAGATTGGAATTTCCCATCCTTACCCGTCTCACTTCCTACAGGATTATGAATGACACACAATTTTTGGGCGGAGACTGTGTTGTCCTGTAATGAGATGATCCTGAGCACCCAAGGCATACAGCGTTCCCCTCCAGTGGTGCCTCTCCTTTAAACTATACCATTGTGGGTGGTACAATGCCCCTGACCCCCACCCCCACACTAACTGCAGTCTCTCATCCCATACAATACAACTAATAAACAGCTGACTTTTGGAGCAGGGCATATGTAGGTCACACTTGAAAGACTTTATATCCTATCTCCTCTGCAGCCTTGATGAGTGCACCCCATAGAGGGTACTATGCTACCCGATTAGGATCATATGTCACTGTTATATAGGGCGATATCAGCAATGCCTTTTCGTTCCTAATGTTTTCTCACTCCACGTTCTCCCCACAGGCTGCTGCAGCATCGTCTTATGGGATGTGATGCCTCCCTGCTAGCCTCACATCGCTGTTTATGCTCACGTGTAGTGCGTATTGGGCATAATAAAGCTGTTAATGGTATGTCTGTACCTTATGGGTATAAGCATCTCTTGTTGCTCTGACAAAGCTTTAGACCACTCTTTGCTTTCATTTATATTATTTTAGTTTGCTCATAAAATCACACTGGCCGGTATGGGAAAGAGTCGACTTCAGCCATTCTTGTTTATTTCCAACAATTTTATTATTTTAGCCTTCATCTTATTTTAGTTTATAAGTTTAGCTCAGATTTTATTCCTTTGTAAATCGTATTCTATTTTCTCTGCCAGCGGATGCAGTGATGAGTCAGGGGAGTGACACCACCTGTTCACTCACCAGAACCCTTTTTATATTTTCCTTGTGACTAAAACCAATAACACCACATCTTCAGGTTTCACCGTCGCTGCAATTGTCTCTAATGGGTATTTTATATTTCAAGCCAGTCGCCCATTGACAGGAGAGGTGGCCAAGTAGTGGTTGTCTCCTCTTCTGTATGGACATCAGTTCCAATGGAGATCCTTTACCCACGCAAGTCCAAGCTCCTGCCAGTACTCCTTCTTCTTCTCCCATTATTGTTCTAGTGTTCCACCACCCCAGTCACTGATCTTACATTTATATACTTCCTACTTACAGGTGGCCTCTGTAAACTGCTGCAGCTTACCCACCCATAAGGTCTTTAGCCAAGCTCCCCTACTGACTATTGATTACCTGTCCATTACGGATGCGCCTGTGAGCACTAGCTGATGCAAACCGTCAGCTAGGAGGAGGAGGAAAATGAAGCAAGGGCCTGTCCCTGGTCACATCAAGAAACAGGGGTCCACCGCCCATTCCCCTGGGTTGGGAAATCGCCATGGATCAAGTTAAAACTATTTTGACATCTCCAATTGCTCCTCTAGTGGACAGGATATGCTCTCTAGAAGGGGCTATCCGGGAATTATCTTACAAGCGAAATCTTTTACTGGCTCCTCCAATACGCGTGCAATCCCATGGCCGACTTTCCACCAACGATAGGGCCAGTTACATCAACACCAATTGCAATGCACAGCAGAGGTCCTTGTTGCCCTCTAACATATCTGTTCCCACAGTAAACACACTGACTCCGGCCCTGGGGCCAGGCCCATGCCCAAAAGCAGCTATGGTAAAGTTGGACATGGGTAAGATGGAGTTAATTATGCCAATGGCCCCCATTTTCAGAAGAAAAAATCCCACTATCGTACTCCATGCACCCAGCCGTGCTTGAACCTGCCACCTGACTGCTGTCTGTACGTAGAGGTCCTGATTGTAGTATCACCACTTCCCTACAATAGGGATGGATCTTACCTGGAACTCAAAAATAAAGTTTGCCATTGGCTTACACAGAACACTGACTTTTCTATTCCCAAGTGAGATTATATGCTACTGGTGAGGAGAATCAGATGGATAGGTCAATCAGCAAAATCGATAGAAGGAGATTGTGTGGTAATAAATTGTAGGTACCCAGGCATGGCTTGTCACCTGATTAAAACTCATTGCAGGCCTGGCAATTTAAGGGCAGCTGCCAGTTACTTCTACAGACCCAAACCTCCTAGTCAGCTGAGCGGGAGAAGGTTCTCATACTATAGAGAGGATGCTCCAGGAGTCCCTTCTGTTTTCACCTGCAATAGCTATATATCTATTAGTGTTTGTTTCTATTAAGCTATATATCACTATCAGACCTGGATGCCAGCTAGTGTCTATCTCCATCTCTGGGTCAGCACAGTGCAATAGCTTCATAGGGGCTATGGAACCAAGAACTAGCACCACTACCTCCTGTAGTTAAGGTCTTTCCCAATCCAGTTCTCGATGCCCATAGCTTCTCTGATATTGGCAGTGTGCAGAAATGCCCCCGGTAGATGGCTTTCCATCTCTAGTGACTGTCGGCCCAACAATGGTCGCCAATAGCAATCCCTCCATTAATTCCAAAATCCACACCAATCTTTTCTCCTAGAAACTTGCTGGCATTATGAACAAACTTGCTTGCTCAGACTGGTGTACCTTTGTGGACTAATCTGATATTTGCATGTTCCAGGAACCTGGGCTGTTCCCCCAAAGTTTCGATTTGGGGTCGCTACTTTCTATCGACTAGCATTTTCATCTGGGAAAGGCCGGCTATTGGGGGCCTTGCAATCTGGATCAAATCCACCCTGGCTTGTACTTCTAAAGCAATTGATCTTGACTCTCCTGATGTTTTAGGTGTAATTTTGCAGTTTCCTTCTTGGGTTTTGTTCTGTTTGTATAATGTGTATTGTAGGTATGAAGATGATAAGTCCAATCGAGCCACCTTTGACCTGATTAATGCCCACCTGGCCTTTTCAGAATTGCGACGGGCGACTTCAATTGTAATTTTAAAACCATTGGCATCACCACTGGCACCATTAGTGGAGAAGAGGATGACGTGTGAGCAGTGCCTGGGCGCTCTCTCTTACCCATCAGAAAATGGTATGCTGCTGCCCTGCAACTAAATGATTTTGGGAGAAAACACTCAGATAAGGCGAAGAGGCACACGTTCAATTTGCAGGGAGGCACTAGATGTATCGACTATATACTGATGGATATAAGTTTGTGGCAGCCAGTCTTAGATATGGAGGTGATTCTGCAGCAGGACAGAGCCCACAATGCTCTGGACCTTACCCTGAACCCAATAAGTCCCAATAGTCTACCCCATAATAATGAGCATTTAACAGAAGGCTTACACCTACTAGTACTAGTAACTATCACAAGTTAAAAAGAAGTGTCATTGTTTTCACTGGCTATCCTGATGCAGATGTCTGAAGTGCTCGGTACTGCCCTGGCAGCTGTACTAGCCCTGATAGGAAGCTCTTATGTAGCTGTTGCATGGGTGGAGTATAATGCCATTCACAATACCATGATCCTTTCCTTAAAAGAGCCTTTTAGGGTGGAGTCTAGGTCTCTCCCGAAAAGGGCTAAAGTGGCTCCCTGGTATATTACGGCAAGGGGTGCCGTGAAGGTTGCTATCAAAGGTGGGGTTAGAGCCCTAATACAGAAAGCCAGGGACCTTATAAAACTACCACAACAATGGCTAAATGTGAGTATGAAATAGCTAAATGGGAAGCCCTATTGACAGCATTAAAAGGGAAAAACCATCGCTCCTTTTGGCAAATTCTGGCTGGCAGGGGCTTGGAATCTGCAGCTCCAATGACTAGTAATTTTATCACTGCTGATTGGGTTGACTAATATTTGGGTTTCAATGCATGTGATTTGGGGGGTGATAACCATGTATGTGAATGTTGCAAGTATAACTAATGTGGATCCCGAAGTTGTGGGTGTGTCCTTCCATGTACGTGTCTTGGTTGTGTCAGTGGACCAGAAAGGGGATTGTCGAGGGGACAGTGTTCTTCATGGGGCGGCCTCATCTAGACAGGTTGACTGAGAAATTCGTCCCATTACTGCCAGTGAAGTTGCTAGTGCAATATATTGGATTACCCCAGGGAAAGCCCCAATGTTGGACAAGGTACTGGGGGGTCTGTTTAAAGCTGATAAGGATAAACGGACACCCTATTTTGCCCTGTATTTTAATAGCATCATCTATGGGCTACCAATGCTCCCTACGTGGGTGGGAGCTTAGATTAGTCACATTTTTAAGAAGAGCTTCAGGTCCCTTATTTCTAACTATTGAAACTATTGGCCAATAACCCTTATTGACCGCTCACAGAAGTTTTTTAGCCGATCCTGCTGGACAGATTGCACAAATGGGTTGAGGATGTGGGCTTGTTGACCTCCTTGCAAGCTGGGATCGGGGGGGGGGGGGTGACTAGTACTCCTGAACAAGTATTTCAATTGCAATAAATTTACTGGAAATATGTCACTATGGGGTGTGGTAACCTATATGTAGTCTTCGTCGATCTTTGGTCGGCCTTTGACCTTGCCTCAAGGGAGGCACTGGGGACGGTCTTAACTGATCTAGGAGCCCCTAAATAGCTCATAGATGTTACAATTAGGTTCCATTTGAACAACTACACACATGTCAGATGTGGCTCCCTTTGGGAACTGAGAGCGTCCATTCCAGTTTCTTGGGGTGTAAGACAAGGGTGTGTTGTAGCCCAACCCCGTACTTTTCATATATTACTGACCCAGTGTCCCAACTAGAGTTGTGTAAACAAGATCCCTGAGTCTGGCCAACAGGGAGATTCCTGGCACTCCTTTTTGCAGATGACACCTTACTGGTCTTAAAATCTCTCATGGGTAACCAAAATCTGTTATGCCAGTTTATTGTCTTCTACAGGCAGAGAGGGCTGGGGATCAATCTTAATAAAACTAAGTATCTGGTCATGAACATCTGTCACATGACCCATTCACATCCGGATCTTAATAGTGTCCCTCTGTAGAGAGTCTGTACATTTGAACATCTAGAGTACACTCTCACTGAGCAATTCAGTTGGTCATCTCAGATGCAGAAGTGCAGACTCAGGCTAGAACACTACATAGGGAGGATCTTGAGGGCCCTGCAGTGCTCCAGGTTCCGCTGAATATTCCTGGCCCTCCAAATGTATAACTTACAAACATTTGGAGGATCATTATTCGGCTGGTGAAAAATAATTTTTCTATAACTTCTCACTAACCTTCCTGCTAGTATCCAACCAATCCCCGTTAGAATTAGGCTATAGTCCCCTCACCCTTAGAGTACAGCTTAGACCCCTGATGTACTGGAGGAGGGTCTGGGCTTCTGCAGACTTAGAGCCTGATTCTGACCTTTGCGGTCGGACCTCCAGGCCACAGTGAAACAGTCAGGAGAAAGCCGCCAAGCAGGAAGCATCCTCTGGTGGTGGCCTTCCTGCAGTGGCATGCTTCGGCTCACAGAGTGAGCATGAAGCCAATGCCACCACACTCACAGCACTTGCACTGTCATGTGCGTACTGTTATCACGCAGCATGCTGTGCATGGCACACAGTGTGCGCATGACAGTGCAGGCTTAGGCGGCACAACATGTGCCCCAGCCACAATGCTCAATGGACGAAATCCCCAGCCACTTTCCCCACCACCACGGCATCCAGGATTCTGTTGGTCTTCTGTCTGACCACCAGGGACGAAATCAGGCAGTCGGACGGTCAGGGTCGCATCGCTCGGACCGCCACCATGGGTACCGCGGTCTTGGGACTGCTGTACTCATAATAAAGCCCTAAGTTTCCTATCAGATGAGTTTAGTGGAAATTCTATAGCTCCCTCGGGCTGCTAGGATCCCATGGTTTGGGCTTATTAAATGTCATTTGACTGAGCTTGGATGTGAGAACCTTTGGATGAATCCAGAGACTGCATGCAAAGTATCAAAGTCCCTTCTCAAGGGGCTCTACTGGATTTATGCGTATTATGGGTTCCATAAGAATGGGAGCATGGGGTCTCTCACATCAGCATTCCTTGAGTTTAAAGATGTCTACTCTTCGGAAAAGTACATGAACGTGATTCAGCCCCTGCTCGCCAAGGCCTTTTTTATTACATTTCCGATTGGGATCTTGCCACTTCGCACAATCACTGTCAAATGTTAGCTTCCTTTTACTGAACTAGCATGACTTTTCCCTTTTGCACCAAGTTAAAAGAATGTAGTGATCATGTTGTCTTTTTCAGCCTCCTTTATCACGCCCACATGTATATTGCCGCTGCCCTGCAATATGGGGCTAAGGACTATAGGGCTACAATTAGGATACTAAGATCCAACACAGCACAGCCATTCATATTTGACATATCCCGTTTTCTGTTATAAATATAGAGATGTAGACACAAAAAGGGTATCCCCTTAAATGATGTGACAGCTGGACGCTGAGAAAGCATCCTGGAGTTGTGCAATGGTTCATGTGGTTAAATGTCACCAGGCTAGGTTTGGGGGGTTTTCTGGCAGTCTATGTATGTATTTATGTATATAGGTTGTTACTGTATGAAGTTTATGTCTACCATCCATCTCTAACTTGGATTTTTAGTAGATTGCATCTATTTTATGTGTGATATTAGCCTAGCTAGTAACATGAACAATGTTTGCAATGTATTAGTCATGCTGCTAATATGTGGACTTTGTATTCTTGTTAGATCAGACCTTTGAGATGCTTGTACTAATGTTTTAGTTTTACTTTGTGTCTTTTTGGCTAATTTGCTGAATAAAGAAATTAATTGATACTTCCTATGAGATTTTGGGGCATATTTACAAGGGCTTAACACTACAGGAATTTCACTTTTGGTGACGTTCCTATGGAGTTAAGTCCTTTGCCTTATTTACAAGGTGGCGTTATGCCACAGTAAGTGGCTTAAATCCACCTTTTAAATAAGGCCTCCTTTCACGTTACACATAGGGGTTCATTACGATTTCAGGCAGAAAGTCGGAATCTTCATGATTGCGTTGGAGCCCTTCTGACCGACTAGGTCAGTTTACATTCTGACCACCAAATTACGATGTTCACAGTCGGAACGTAAACTGTCTGGTCATTCCGACTCGGTTCTGACCAACTCACCGAGTATTCCTGTCGATCAGAACAGCATCGTACAACCCAATGGCCAGCTTTTCCGCCATCGGGATTACTATGTTGATTTCCAACAGTCTGTCTTTGTCGGCTTGTCCCTTGAATAGCTGAGATGAACATTCCTGTTGAGCCATTGGTGCTTGGACAAATTATCGGATAAAAAATATTGAGATACAGAAATATCATGCAAAGAATATCTGGACTTCAAATATATGATGGACAGGAATATCGAAGGTAAAATTATGTTTTTTATTGTTTTTAATATCAATGTAGGAAATATCATAGTATGTCACATCATTTTGTAGTGTTAATTAGCATGTAATATATTGTATTTCTTTTCTGATATGTGTTTATGATTTTGTTAGTTTATATATATTGTTGATAAGTTTAACATTTTTGTATAGTTAAAAACGTTCTTTGAATACTGTTATGAAAAAAAAAAAAAACGTTCTTTGAATACATATAAAGTATCTTTAACATGTCTAAAAGATATTTTATTATAATAATATTTTATATAACATTTACATTTTATATTAAATAATATATATTTTAAGGGAATTTATTTAATTTTATTTTACTTTACATCATTTCAAGTTATACATTTTTAAAAAGATCATTGTATTAAGTAGTATATTTGCTTTTTCTTGGATGTTTAAATAAAGGATAGAAACATAAATGTATTAAATGTTAACATTTAAAAGAAAGTTACAAAATATTATGATAGTTTAAAATGTTTATAATTATAAATTCGAACATTTAAAAATATAATACAATTATTAAAAACATGTGTATTGATAATTTTGTTTTTTGAAATTCATGTAATTGTATTTGTATGAATCTAAGGAATGTTTTCAAAAAATTAGTTTTTACATATTTATAATATACAGACTACATTTTTAGGTTACTTTTTTTATATAAAGGTTAGTAGTTTAAAATAGTGTTTTTTAATATTATTTATTTTTATTTTCCTGAAATGTTAGATTGTCTATTCGTAATTTTGTATTTATACATTTTAATTTATACTATTTTAGGTAAATAAATGTTTTAATGTGATTTGGATTTATAATATGGGAAGATTTTAGTGTCCAACTACTTCTCTCAAATTAGTATAGGGTTAGGAGTGGGTAGTAAACTCCGCTTCGCTCACACCATTCTCCAGTCGGAGAATGGAGTTTAGCAAAACCTCCGCCAACCTCCTAGTGGTGAAGTTCTTCTCGTGTGCAGCTCGCCAACGTTAAGTTGGAGCGTGTGAGAGAGAAAAAACAAGTTTTGGACCACCCCGCGGTGAGATATCTAAAAGCGGGCGGTCTTAGAAGGTTTCTACCACTCGTGTTGAGAAAGTTGCCACCTGTGTTGCAAAAGCTTCCACTCAAGAAGAAAAACCACTTGAGTGACAGAAAAAGCAACGGTCTCTGGTATGCGTGTGGTACAGTTCGTGATGATTCTACAGCGCGGGACAAGCTCAGTGTGAGCAGCGAGGCAGACCGGAATTCTGTTGCTTGCGGAACTTTGTTGAATCTCTTGGAGTATTTAGGTAACTCTGAGGAATTCTGAAGAGTAAACAACTGCAAATGTCACCCACCCCTATATAGAATGGAGTTTGAATAGTAAATATTACTTCTTTAGAGTCCAGCACTTTCACTGAACTGGTTTAGTTTGGAGTGGGAATAGTAAATGTCACCCCTTTAGTTTACAACACCTTCAATAAGCTGGTTTAGATTGGAGCGGGAATAGCAAATCTCATACTTTGGTGTTCCACAGTTTCTATAAATTGGTTTAGATTGAGGTGGGAATAGTAAATGTCACCCTTTAGTGTCCAACACTTTCTCTGATTTGGTTTAGATTGGAGTGATAATAGTAAATATCACCCCTTTTGTGTCTAACACTTTCCCCAAGTTCATTTAGATTGGATTGGGAATAGTAAATGTCACCCCTTAAGTGTCCTACACCTTTTGCAAGTTGGGGTAGATGATAGTGGGTTCAGTAAATGTCACCACATTGGTGCCCAACACCCTATTCAAGTTGGTTAGATTGGAGTGTGAATAGTAAATGTTACCCCTTTGGTGTCAAACACATTCTTCAAGTTTGTTCAGATTGGAGTGGGAATAGTAAATGTTAGTGCTTTAGTGTCCAACACTTTCCCTAAGTTGGTTTAGATTGGAGTGGGGAATAGCAAATGTCACCCCTTTAGTGCCAAACACTTTCCTCAAGTTTGTTGAGTTTGAAGTGGTTTAGATTGAAGGGGGAATAGTAAATACCACTCCTTTAGTGTCCAGCAATTTCCCTAAACTGGTCTGGATTGGAGTGGGAATAGTAAAAGTCACACCTTTAGTGTGTAAGATTTTTTTTTCATTTAGTATAATAAAAGATGTTGCACGTATTTTAATTTTAATTTTTTTTTATAATTTTCAATTTATTGTACAATTTTACATTTTACCTAATATATTTTTTAAGGAAAACTAAAAGGTACTACAAAATGAAGTAACAAAAAATAATTTTTGTTAATTTTTAACTGTAATAGAAGTACATTATATTTAATATATTTGTATAATGTACATTTTCCATTATTGTTTTTCATTGCTTACAATTTTTATACATTTCTAAACTTTTTTTAATTAAATTTTTTCGCAATATTTTTTCATTAGTATCGATTGAATATTTGCATGTATTTCTTCCAATATACAATTTCTAAAGCATTTTTACAACATTGTTTCACAAGTTTAACATTTAAAACATTTATTACATTTTTATATATTTATTTAATTTTTCATTTTATATTTCACATTCTCTTAACATTTTTATTAGTATACATTAAATAATTGTATATATTTTATATTATTATATAATTTATACTTTACAATTTGTTTAACATTTTTTACAACATTGTTTGACAAGCCTAACATTTTAAAAAATGTATTACTTTTTAACAATTATTAAACATTTTTACTATATTACCCATTGATTTTGTAGTAATAATACTTACTGTGCTTATATGTTGCTCCTACTTACTGCTGGGAGCAGAGAGCTCTTGGTTCTCTCTGCCCATTCTCTCCCAGATGTTCTAATGTTGCCAGGTAGCATTTATTGTTTAGAATGCATTGTTCAAGGGGTGGGCAGTTGGAGCTGGATGGGAAGCTTGCTTTGAGGTCCTGTCTACCATGTAGGCTTTATAATAAAGTAACTCGAACTTACCTTTGTCTAGCTTGATCACTACAAGATATGGTGATGAGGTGGCTACACAGCTAGACCTCAAAGCTGACATGTGCAGCAACCTTCAAGACGTCACATTCCCTGTGATTCCTCTGGCCCAGCTCCACCTTATCTTCAGCTCATCTCTGCCTTCACCACTACTACGCGGCGTGTTGAATGCCCAGCGCAAGGCCTGCTCACCAAGGAGATTAGAGTCAGCTGTCTTGATTTGCTTTGTGTGTTCCTTAGTTAATTTTGGGAGTGATACCTCTCCTTTGTTAATTTTGGGAGAGATACCTCGCAGCAGTACTGCACGAGTGGCTGTGATGCGCGCTGTCTCGCCTGTCCTGCCCATCATACCTGGCCTGTGCACCTGCCATCTCCCTAATCCCTCTGCCAGCCACAAGTCCCCCACGTCTTGCCTGCACCTGACATCTTCACACCAGTGTTGCCAGCGTGTTACCCAGGCAATGGATCCCTTTATGACAACACACAGCTACTGTGCCTTTTCATCTAGCCTTTTACATAGTGGGTCTCAGTGATTCGCACACCATTGTTTTCATTCTCTGTCAGTAATTTCTTCACGGTGATCCGCGCACCTTGTTAAGGAGCAAGTGGATCACAGTAAATTGATTGCGGTGATTTGCACACCTTGTTAGGGAAAAAGTGTGAATAATGTTTCACGGTGATATGCACACCTTGTTGTGGAGCAAGTGGATCACAACACATTATCTCTTCCTGTTTGCGCTGGTCAGTGATTCACACATTCTATCATTCTAACAGGTGCTGTTTGTGCTGCTACTTGTTTTTTTATTATTATTTTTTATTTTGTTTTGTTTCCTTCAGCCCCATGTGTAGCATGCAAGCTGTTGCACCGCCTCCCTCATTTTTCGACAGTCCCGGCGAGCCTCTTGTTAGATGGGAGGTATGGTTTGACGCATTAGAAACTTATCTCAGGGCTATTGGTGCGTCAAGATACAGGGTTGAACGTAAGCAATGTCTGTTGCTACACACTTTGGGCCTTGATGGGTGGTCCATATTAAAGCATCTACCTGAAGTAACATACCAAAATGGTGACATCTTTGACGAATATCAAGACACCATTATGAATTTTAAGACTAGGTTTGACAAACAGCGTAGTCCTTAGGCATACATTTTTTAAAAGAAAGTAAGGTGACGGTGAGAATGTTGATGCTCATATTTCAGTGTTACTTAGGCTGGCAGCAAAGTGTGTCAATTTAAGTTATTCACTGAACAACTGATTAGGGATCAGTTTGTCTGCCAATGTAAAGACAAGCAAATCAGGCAAAAATTGTTATCAATTGAAAACCCATCACTAGATGAAACTATCAAAGTGGCCAAAAGTATTGACATTTTTCAAATTTTGCTGAAGATGTTAGATTATAACGTTCTTGAGCCTATAAATGCTGTAGTGGGAAGTTGAAACCTAGAGACTCTGGCAGTGGGATGTCTACCATTGTCAAAAGTAAGAGCCAAGTTTAGTACATTAATACTAAATCAATGTGCTTTCGTTGTGTCAATTACCCACACACCAAGGGAGGGAGGTGTTCCACAGCCAATGTGGTGTGCAACCATTGCAAGAAAATGGGACATTTTGCCAAAGATTGTTGGAAGAAAAACAATCAAAAGAAGGTTGTGGCATGTGTGGTGGAGTCTGATTATGATTCTGACTCAGAGGTCATTTCGATTGTGACAGATTTTCTGGTGGGTTTGTTGACTGAGGGATCTGAACCCATTGAATGTGATCCATCAAATTGTGTGGATCCCATTGTTAAGGTGTCTGTTGGGGGTAAAGCCCTTTATTTGTTGGTTGATTCTGGTGCCAGAATTACAATGATTACCCAGAAACTATTTGAGGAAACGTGGGGTGATAGGGCACTTTTGCCACCTCACCATTCTCCAGTCTTATACGCAGGACGCACAATTGAACTCCTTGGTTAAAATGAGGATGTGCTCACATTCAAAAGTAGGAGAATCAATGGTAAAGTTTAGGTTGGCCTTAAAGGTTTGAACATCTTAGGATTTATTCATCAAGGGTTGTTCGGTATGCTTATTAGACCTGGTGCCAAGGAATACGTTTTAGTGGTTGGTTGTGATGAGGTGGGAAACAAGTGGAAGAAGAAATTCCCCTCAGTTTTTGGTGAAGGTTTAGGGAAGATATGGGGTTTCAAACATAAAATCATTGGGAACGATGGTTCTTCACCCGTGAAACATAAACTAAGGGGTGTCCCGTTTAGCATGAGGCAGATCTGGACAAAGAGCTATGGTCTTTGTGTGATCAGAGGATATTTGAGCCCACCGATTCATCTCTGTGGTTGTGTCCCTTGATGGTAGAACTCAAGAGGTACGGAAAGCTATGTGTGTACGTTGATTTGAGGTCCCTTAGTAAAGAAATGTGGGTGAATGTCTTCCCCTCCCCAAGATATGTGATTTATTTGCGTGCGGCAGGGGTTCTAAAATTTTCTACAAGCTGGACCTCCCCAGCACGTACCACCAGATAGAACTATATCCTGATTCGTGGCCTTTGACAGCTTTCATTTTGCCTTTGGGAACTTTTCAGTACAAAAGGATCCAATTCGGTTTGGCATCCACTGCCTCTGTTTTCCAGAGAGTAATGCAAAACCTACTTGGGCTCTGTGGAAGGTGTTTTAGTTTTTCAAGACAATGTTCTAATTCATGGATAGGATGTTCAGTCACATGACAATATTTTAAGCAGGTATTGGATATCTTTGAGAAGCATGGTGTTGTGCACAAGACTGAAAAATGCAAGTTGTTATGTGAAGAGATGGAATACCGGGGTCATCTCATTTCTAAAGAAGGGATCAGACCTAGGACAGGTGTTTTAGATGCCATTGTTAGGGTCACCACACCTGTTGACAAGACCGGGGCAAAGTCACTGTTGGGTCTCTTTGAGTATTACTCACGCGTTATTCCAGATCTTGCTACCATTGTATGCCCCATTAGCAATCTGCTCATCAAAGGGGTGAAATTTGAGTGGTCCCAGCAGTGTGCTTCAGGCTTCCGGCAGGTCAAGTCGTGCCTCAGTGAGAGTAAAGCTCTCAAGCCTTACGGCCATGATCTTTAATGGTGCATAGCTGTTGACGCTAGTCAAGTTGGACTAGGTGCGGTGTTGACACAAAATTCTCAGAACAAAGAGAACACAGTAGCATTTGTTTCAAGAGTACTGAAGGATACAGAATTGCAGTATTCTGTCATTGAAAAGAAGCTGTTGGCTTGTCTGTGGACAGTGGAAAAGTGTCACCCCTATTGATAGGGGAAGACAGTTTCTGCTGCGGACAGACCACAAACCATTGGTCAATATTCTGGGCACATGTGCTAACAAGTGGTGTACACCAAGGATTTTGAGGATGGTTTCTCAGTTAATGCAATATCAATTTGATGTCATTCATATATCTGGTGAAAAAATGGTAGGGCTGATTTTCTGTCCCGGTTCCCTTTCAGCAGTAATGAAGGTGATGGTCAGGAATTTTATGAGTTATGTGAAGAAGACTCTGATGATTGTTTTGTGGCTGCCCTGGAATTGTAAAAGCTTAACCTTTGCTCAGAGGAGAATTGGATGTGTGCATTAAGGGATGATGTGGTTTTACAGCAAGTTTTCGATCTAGTCAGAAGTGGTTGGCCCAGAGAGAAAGTCTTAACTCTATTCCACAACCATATTGGAAAATTGAGGAGGAAATATCCATAGAAGATAGGCTTTTGCTGTGCTCAGATAAACTAATCCCTCCTCACGGTATTAGGAAACCCTCACCAAACGTCACATCCGCGAGACCTTTTCGTGGCCTGGCATGGATGCTCAGATCAGTGATGCAGTAGAGAATTGTGTAGTATGTGATTCGGCAGATAAAAGGTTAAAAGTGACCACACCGCCCCTACTTCCTATTGATTTAGGACTGTGGGCCAAGGTTGGTGTAGATATCATGGGTCCTTTCGAGTCCTTACTTGGGGCTACCTGGTATATTTTTGTGCTGGTGGATTATGCATCCAAGTGGCCAGAGGTCCAGATGTCAAGGACTCGAGAGAATCTAGCTTGGTATTGGTTCTCATAGAGATATGCATGCGGTAGGGTTTTCCTGAGGTGCTAGTTTCGTAAAGTGGTACACAATTCGTGAGTGGTGAATTTTAATCTTTTCTTGATTCTTGCAACATCAAGCATGTAAAAAGTTCTCTTTATCACCCACAAAGCAATGGCTTGGTTGAGTGTTTGAACAGAGTGGTGGGTGAGTGTGTCAGGTGGGCAAAGTCGGGCAATCATGATGTGGGCAAGTCTTTGGACAAACTGTTGTGGTTCTATAGAACCACTTCTCACTCCACGACCAAGATTTCTCCTTTTTAAGCGTAGCGGGGAAGGAGAGCCAACACTAAATTTAAACCGGGATGGATGAATAAGTGGATAAAGTCTGAGTCTGATGTGGAGAGTCTGATGGACATTGTCAAAGAGAATATGTTAAAAACGCAGTCCAAACAGAAGTGTTGGTTTGATCCAAAAAGAGGAGTCAAAACTGTTCCTGTGGTCGTGGGTGATTTGATGGGGGCTAGGTCACCTGTCCAGGTGAAAAGGGGCTTGGACAAGCTTGGTGCTTCTACTACTGTGGTAAAGATTAGGAGGAATGCCGTTCAGGTTGAGGAGGGAAATGGTGGAATGTTGGAAAAACTGTTAAAGTAAAGAGGAAGGTAATCAGGAACATGCTGGCGAAACCGAAGGTGTGGGTGATTCCAGTGGGTTTTCCGTTAGAAGGAGCTCCAGACCCAGAGTCATCGCCAGTAGGTTTTGTGTGTAACATTTGTTCCTGGGACTGCAGAGACCACGTTGTTACTATCACCGAAAGGAAGCTATGGGAACCGCAATTCTGATACTTCGCCTTGAGAAATCCCTCAGCCAATCGGCCATTGAGCGAAACATTTGTCGGCTGTTGTTTTTCGTGTGATATCACTGTTAGAAAGAAGCAATTAAATTGGAAAATCTTGTCTACTAAGAACTACACTGCATAAGTCTTGAAAATTATTCCTTACATTACATATGATTAAGGGGCACAGTCCTCCAACCACAACTCAAGGTTTTGTGTGTAAGCATTAGTTGAGGTGTGCACTTCTGATTTAGCTTTTCAGTTTTTTTTGTTTTTTGTTTTTTTCGTTTTTGTTTTTGTTTTTAATAAGGAAGGAGCATATGTTGTAATCATACATACTGTGCTTATATGTTGTTCTTACGTAGTGCTGGGAGCAGTGAGTTCTTAGTTGTCTCCGCCCATTCTCTCCCAGAAGTTCTAATATTGCCAGGTAGCATTTACTGTTGGGAATGCACTGTTCAAGGAGTGAGCAGTTGGTGCTGGATGGGAAGCTGGCTGTGAGATCCTGTTACCGTGCAGCCTTTATAATAAAGCAACTTAAACCTACCTTAGTCCGGCTTCATCACTACAGATTCCTATTGGGAGCTAGTCTTTTTTTTTTGTTTCATTTCGTTGCCATTTTTTGTTACTGCTACCTTTTATTTTGTAGTCTATTTGAGTTATTTTTTGTCATTTTTCCAGGAATCAAGTTGCAGTTAGGTGCTGCTGTTCATCAGACCAGGTAAGTCCTTTTTTAAGGGTCTGAGGGTAGGGGGATTAAGGATGCATGTTTAATATTTAGGTATAGTGTTGTTTTAGTGTTTTTTGTGCACTTAGATGTGTTTTGATAGTGTGTTGTAATGTTATTTATATTATTAGGTGTTGTGTATTTGTATATTTGGTACAGTAACCTATTATGCTGGTGGGTTTTTAATGTTTGTTTTACATGTTTTTGTTCCCAAACCATTTCTTTCGGAGTTTTGGAGTTTACAATATTTTTATTTTAGAGGAAATCTGTTTCGGTTTATTATAAACCAATCTTTTTTTACTGAGATTTCCTTTATTTTGGGTTTCCTGGAGTATTTGTTCATTTAAATACTTTTCTGTGTTTTTTGTGGATCACTCAGTGGGATTTCGATTAGATGGCTTATATGTATGCAATTTTTATTCAGCTTTTTGCTTTAGGAGTTTTAGTTTTGTTGTCGATTCCTATTTTTTTTATATGTGGTGATGGAGAAAGATCTGCAGGAACAAAACAGAAAGTTCAATTCTTACTTTTTTGTTTGGGTGGAAAGTGTGATATATTTTTTATGCTATGTGTGTGCTATTATTATGTGCAATAATTTTGATTATGTGTTATGTACTGAATGTGTTTACATTAATTAGTGGATTATTTTTATATATTTTTAAATATTTATAATATATATTTGAATATATCAGCGTTTATTAGCTTGATGATTTTATATAATTGTTCCTTTGAAGTAATAAAATATTTCTGTTAATATTTAAAAAAGAAAAAGGATTTGATGGATTACAGTTTGTTGCAGTTTTGAGTTTTTCGTAGGTTTATATTTAATTTACAATAATATGCTTTGGGCTATCATTTCTAAGTAATGTAATCCTTTGTTATTTATGTAGAGTTTGACTTTAGTTCAAATAATAATTTTATTAAAAGAGCACGTAATATGAATACAATGTTATAATGAACAATATTTAGATGACTAAAAAGATGAAAAATGAAAAAGAAAGAGTAAAATGAAGTCATATAGTATAAAACCGCATATAAGCATGACTATATTAGAATGATAAAGTAGTAAAAGGAAAATATAATCAATAAAATAATGCATGTCATCATAAAAATACGGAATATCATTGAGGTCGAGCAACTTCTTGTTGAAAGGGAGTTCAGGAGAAAGAGCGTTCATCTCTAGAATCAACAGGTAACCATAGATTCAAATGCTTTGTGACTAAATGAATGGGGTAAACAAGTGGTGTATCCAGTCTGTGGTTGTAACATACTGCATACAACCAGGCTTGAAATGCTAGGTTTGTAGAGTATTTCCAATTTTTAGTGATCTCCTGGAAAGCAACTGCCAATATTAAATCAACAATCTTTACGTTATAGGTGTAATCATCCCAAAATGGGGGATAAACCACCTAAAAATATATGCGCAATTGAAAAAGGGAAATTGGAGCTAAATATTTAATTGATTTGGGTCCATACCATTTTCCAGAATCTAAAAGCATGTGGCCATATAAAAAGTAAATGTTTCAAATCAACAAACGGCGAAGAGCAAGACCAACAGGTATCAGGTATATCATTATGTCTTTTATATAATGTGACAGGATGTAACAAAAGCCTGTTATAGATAAAAAATAATGTTTGTGTAGTGTTAGCTGCCCTGGAGGTTTTCCTGATCTTAGACCATATTTTATTCCATTGAGAAGGTGGCCAATTCACTTCTAGATCTTCCTCCCAAGATAATTCAACCTTAGTCTTTTTCTCAATTGAACGTGGGGAACGAATATGAGTGTAAATGGTGTAAGCTTTGGGACCAGAAAGTAGGAAAGTGTGTAGGCTTTTAAGCGGAAAAGGTTCAGGGTGAGATAAAATTTGAGAATATGCATTTGAAAGAGCTTGTTTAATCAGGTTGTATTTGGAATGGAAGGAAGAGGGAAGGTCAAAAGGTTGACTAGCTTCAGAAAAGGACAAGATTTCATTTTGAGAAAAAAGCTGTTGTATCAATATTAAACCCTTATGTCTTCAGGATTTCCAATAGAAGGATTTTCCATGAATCAGAATAGATTTGGTATGCCATAATGTAGAGTTAAAGAAGGAGTCTTGATCAGTAGGGGTTCTGCGGATTAGGTTCCAGAAGTTTACATGTGTGTTTGAGGACGGAGGTAAAAATAGTTTGAGGGCAACGAGTGAAAGAAAGAATTTCTTTACACAAGAAAGGAGAAAGAAAAGAGCGTTCAAATCAACCTATAGAGGACAATCTAATAGGGAATCAGCCAACCATCTAGAGGCTTGGCGAAGTAAGAAAGATTTTTGTAGGAACGTCAGGAAAATTGACTCCGCCTTCTGCTTTTGGTTTTATTAATCTCAGCAAAGACATACAGGACTTTTTGTTGTTCCATAAGAAAGAAGATAACATGGAATTGATTTCAGTCAAAGAAAATTAAGGGAATGGGAATTGGGATATTAGAAATAGTACATAGAACTATAGGGACAAGCATAATTTTAATAGTGTCCAGATGACCCCACCATGAGAGGTATAAGGGATGCCATTTAGTTGTTATAGTAGAAATTTTATGTATACATTTTTCCATACAAAGAGATAATGTTGATGGAATTAAAGGGGTAAAGTTAAGGCCTAACTATTTGATTTGGTGTGAGTTCCAGGCAAAATTTGAAGCTTTAAAATCGTCTTTGAAAGTATACTTAGTTAAAGGAAGTATTTCACATTTGTCTCTGTTAAGCTTATAACCAGAAACAGAGGCAAAGAGGTCCACCTCATGTAGAAAGGCAGGTACAGAGGATTGTGGAAAGGAAAGAAATAATAGAATATCATCAGCATATGCTGCTAATTTAACTTGTATGTCTTTAGTTTCAAATCCTTTTATATTATCATTTTCAAGAATTCTGGACAAAAAGGGTTCTAAAGCCAAATTAAAGAGGAATGGGGGTAAAAGGGCAACCTTGGCGAACACCTCTTTTCGGAATCAAAATAGGGAGATGAGACACCATTAACAAAGACGGCTGCTCGTGGGTTAGTGTATAAAATGGAGATCAGGGAAATGATCTTTGGGCCAAAACCAAACCATTTGAGTGTTTGAAAATGGTAAGATAAATTAACTCGATCAAACGCTTTTTCAGTGTCAAGGGCCACTGCTGCTAAAGTATGAGGTAAGTGGGTAGCTTTAGATAAGATATCGAAAATAGACGAGTATTATCGGAAATTAGGCGACCTTTGACAAAACCAGATTGTTCTGCACCCAATAGTTGAGGGAGGAAAGATTCAAGTCTAATAACTAGGGCTTTAGAAAATATTTTATAATTCTTACAATATTTTAAATCATTCCCCTCCTTGGGTATTAAACAGAGTAGGGCTTCTAAAAAGGAACCAGGGGCTTCTCCAGTCTGTGTGAAAAGGTGTAAAAGAGTCAGTAATTTGGGAAGAAGAATTGGAGCAAAGTGTATGAAAAACTCAACTGTGAAACCATCTGGTCCTGGGGCTTTTTATTTTTTTGAGTGTTTGCAGAGCATTAAGAAGTTTTTGTTGTGAGATGTTAGATTCTAAGGAGGTAAAATCAAGTTGGGAGTTAAAGGATGTATGAATGCCTGAGAGAAACTGTGAAATATCGGAGTCTGAGGGTGTGGTTTCAGGTATGTATAAAGATTTATAGAAAAGAAGAAATTCATTTCATATCTCGGAATCTTTAGTACGTAATGTGTTGTGTTCATCCATAATGGAGTAAATATCAAACTTATTATGCCTAACTTTCAAGTAAATTGCTAAAAGCTTCCCAGACTTATTCTGACTCCCGTAGAATTTTCCGCTGGGTTTTAACAGGTAAAGTGAGGCATTATCAGATGACTCCTTATTAAATTGAACTTTTGCTTTGACAAGCTGTGAGAGACAAGAGTTAGATTTTGTGGAGTAATAGGAGTGTTCCAGTCTCTTCATCTCCGCCAGGAGATCATTGGTTATTTTGCAAGCGTTTTTACGCTTTCTGGAAACAAAACCAATCATAAAGTCTCTGGCAGCTGCTTTGAATGCATCCCTGATTATGGAGAAAGGAAGAGTGTTAGTTTGGTTTAATAAAAAATATTCATTAAAAAAAGAGATAAAAGCGGAGTTAAAATTTGGATCTAAAAGAAATGAATTATTAAATCGCCATCTTCTAGGTAAATTTGACCTTGGGATGATATCCAATTGAATAGAAATGGGAGCATGGTCTGAAATTAGAACATAACCAATATCCGCATTTCTTAATGATTGGGAGATATTATGCGAGGCAAAAAAGTAATCAAAACGAGATTGAGTTTGATGAGCTAGAGAGAAAAAAGTAAATTCCCTCGTAGTAGGATTACAAATTCTCCATGCATCTACAAGGTTATATTGTTAAATAGTCTGGGTAAATAACTTATGTGCTTTATGAGGTGTAAAAGAAACCATTGAACTTTGGTCTATAAAAGGGTCTAACACTTGATTGCAGTCACCAGCAAAAATGAAATTATCAAAATGCAAGATGAAATTTGTTGGAATAAGGATGACCAAAACATGGGATCTCCATTAGTGGGAGCATAAACATTAAACAAAGAGACCGGAACACCTCCAATCTGTGTTTTAGTATATAACCATCTTCCTTCATCATCAGTTTGCTGAGAAAGGAGGTTAACGTTAATCCATTTATGACAAAGAGTTATCACACCATTACGTTTGCCATCTGCTGGAGAGAAAAAGACACTCCCAACCCATCCTTTCCTCAATTTTAAAGATTCTATGGCAGTTAGATAAGATTCTTGTAAGAAAGCAATACCAGCTCCCAATTTAGATAAATGAGTTAAAACACGTTGTCTTTTGATGGGAGAATTCAAACCTCTGACATTCAATTACATAATTTTCAAGTACATAAAAACAACAACAAGATAACAGAAAAATGAAGGTCAAAGCTATTCATCAGGTAATGTAAAATAGAATATGCGACAATCCAGCTGTGAGAGCATAAATTACAACAATAAAAGAAATTAAAACATATTAAATGAGAATATGAGTCTGAAGCAATAAGCCAGAAAGAAGTAAAAAGAAAAGGTACAGAAGGAAAAGTGAAGCAAAGCAGAAAAAGAGAGGGAAAAAAAGAAAGAAACAACAATAAAGGAAGAACAACATACGTACATATAAAAACATCATGGGAAGATCGGGGGTGAGACCACATGAAGAGGACTGCACGCCTAGGCTCGATGGAACATAGAAAAGGGACAGGCCACATCAATCACTTTACATGGGGCAGGGGTAGATGGCAGGAACACACAAGGGCAATCCTGGAGAAAAGGGTTAAAAAGAACATTAAAACCAAAGGGGATGATGGACGGAGTGTTGAACATTGCAGGCACTCACCCTCAGTCAACTGATCTGGGTTTAATCCATCATCATTATTTAGCTCACTCTGCCTCCCCAGTTCAGACATGGCCATACGCAAATCAGTCTGACCCTGTGCCTCATGGGAACAGTCCAGACCGAACTGCCAAGCCATGTCTTCCCTGGACCAGAAACAGGCATCCTGGGACCAGTTTCTGGCTAATCAACCATCATCTGCCAGGCTAGCTTGAATCCAATGACAAAGTGAGCAAGGGACCCACGTCTGGGCATACCCTGCCAACTTAGGAAGAACAAAGCAAAACCAAAGGGGAGGATGGATGGAGTGTTGAACATTGCAAGCACTCACCCCAAGTCAACGGATCTGGGTTTAATCCATCATCATTCTTTAGCTCACTCCGCCAACCCAGTTCAGACATTGCCATATGCAAATGAGTCTGACCCTGTGCCTCATGGGAAGAGTCCAGCCCAAACTGCCAAACCATGTCTTCCTTGGACTGGAAACAAGCATCCTGGGACCGGTTTCTGGCTAATCAGCCTTCATCAGCCAGGCTAGCTTGAATCCAGTGGCAAAGTGAATGGGATAACTAATAAATTTGACAGAAGATGAATATGTCAAAGGGTAAACGACAACGAGATAATAAGTCATACACTAAAACTCAGTAACATTAAAATTCAAGTTACGAAATTACAACCATGAATAAAGAAGAAATCCATCAATCGTGATGAGATGATGCAGTCTCAGAAAGCGCCATGGAGTCTGTCTTACAGGAATTGATAAAGCTCTGTAGTTTGACGGGTTCATCATATGTCGTAGTCTTGTTCTCATAAGTAACCTTAAAAAGGCACGGATGGAAAAGACGATATCGGGGTCCCATGGCCAGAGATCAGGTCTCATGCTGAAAAATTGTTTACGTTTGAGTGCTGTGGCTCTAACGTAATCTTGAGCGAAAATAATGTGGAACCTGACTATGAGACACGATGCATTGACTTAACTGCTGAAAGTACCCTAAGTAAATCTGTATATTCAAGAAAGTACATGATAACCCCTCTAGGTCTTTGAGTAGAAGTCAGATCTGTGCGTTCATGTCCAAGTCTATGGGCACGTTGAATGTTGAGTGAAGTCCCTTCTGGTAAATGTAGTAATTTTGGAAGGAAAGATCTGAAAAAAAAGAGGGAGTGGCTGAGCCCTCTGAGCCCTCCGGCAGAACTTAAATACGAAGATTGTTCCTTTGATTTCTATTTTTCAAGATCTTCAACTTGGCATTGGAGTGAGGAGACCTGAGATTGGAGAACATTAACTTTTTCATCCGTGTGCGCATAGGTGGTGCCATTGTGTTCCACAGAAGTAAGGTGATCATTCATCAGTGACCAATTTTCTGTGAATAACTGTAACTTTGTATTGGTTTCTTCTAGTAACATGTCTAAAGAAACAGGTAAGAAAGACTTCGGAGGAGAGGGGAGGTCTTTTTTCAGACATTAAGTAATAGGCTTGAAAGCTGCAGGGGCTGAGTTGCATGAAGATGCATGAAGATGGTGAATTTTTAGAAACAGCAGCCAGAGAGTCTTCCATTTTGGAGAATTCAGTAGAGATTTTAGAATTTTTAATGAAAGTCTGTGATGAGCGAGGTGTAGGAGAGCACATTTTTTTCAGTCTTCCCATAAGAAAGCACAGATATGGAGACTTTTATTTTCCCAAATACAGATTTGTGAAGAAAATTATCAGGCTCAGAAAAGCACAATGTCTACCAGAAGCTCAAAGAAAAATAATGGCAGGATTGAGATATAGGGGCCAAGCAACAGTTGAAATGAGGCTGGGTGGATTTCACCTAGATGGTGGATCACTTTACTCTCCCCAAGCGCTTAACTGAGAAATAGTTGGTGGGCTCAAAATGGTGGTCACAGAGTGCAGAGAATGAAGAAAAATTACAGCATTAAGAAACAAAATATTTCTCACATGAGGAGCTCCAAGATTATTTCTCATAAGTTAATAAATTAAAGAGGAGAAAAAGAGAGCGCATTTGACAAACACAGTAACTCCAAAAAGCTCCAGGAAAATGATTGTGAGAGAAGAGTAGTCGGATGACAAAATGGTGGCCGTAGCGTTATTTGAAGAAATTAATCTAATGGTTAAGCCGTTTCAGCCTTCTTAAAGATGTAGAGCATTACTTGACTATGAGGGAGTCTCTCAGAAAGGGGAAAAATAATGTCCAGAAACAAAGGAAAGCATTACCTTCCTCCCGCGTGTGAACGCGCTGAAAACACGGCACCTAAAATGGCACTTGCAATAGGAGCAAGAGAGGTGAAGAGTGGGTCTCAGGGCTGAGCAGTGAGTTCATTACTGGGATAGCTCCGAAACAGAGCCCCGGGTGTCAGGATATCATCCCGTGCACAAGTGCCCATGACTCTGAGAGAATGGAAGCTTCAAAGCGTGGCCGGTCCGCTCCATCCCGAGGAGCCCTACATCGGTGCTGCAATCGACCACGGGAATCAAGCCACGCCCCCCCCCTAGAGTTTGACTTTAAATTGTAGCATTCTTTTGTTTGTTTGCTTAGTTTAGGGCCAATTTGGGGTAACAAATTGTTCTTTTCTTAGCTCTTGGTAGCTTGCTCTTTTTGTAATGTTTCAAAAAAAATTATAATGTAGGTTGAGTTCTGTCTAGTGTAGATTGGAAGGTATTGTGCCATCCTTCCACTTCTTGTGCCAAGGTGGTAACATAGACATTCCACCATTGTATCTGATACTTGGCTTGGCGTCTGTGTCCTGACCAATGCAGACTGCCAACCCATGTATCTTTGAAAGAGTCCATTAGGGTACTAAGTTTATCTTCATGTTGTTGGTGGAAAGGGCTTGCTATTTGTAAGTTATAGTGGTTGACTACTTCTGTGATGTAGACTAGTGCTATCATGCTTTTGATTTTGAAAGCGAATTGGCTGCTAGTGGCGTATTCTACATATAGGGGCTTATTTATCAGCTTTGTGGCGCATTGCAGTGCAGCACGTCACCTTACTACACTGCACTACTTTACAGGGAAGGGTAAGAAAGACATATTTAATGGAATACAGAGCATTCCTGTCCTTTTCCATGTGCTTGCAAAAAATGGGCTGTCTAGCGCCAACACAGATTCCCTCCCACTGTGGTGCAAGGGTGCCTGCAGGATTTTTTTGTGCAAGAAGGGGCCACTTCCTGCACAAAAACAATCCTGAGAGGCATTTTCCTCTTTCTGTCTGTGCTGCAGAATTTACAACATATAGAAAGAGGAAGAAATGAAGAAAATTTGAGATATTTCTCCTTAATACACCTCTGGGAAGATATAAGATTTTGTCACATTCCCAGGTTTTCAAGTTCTTGTAATTCTGGGGTATGCCTCAAAATACATTGGAGTTGTGTGGGAACACCCACGCAATGCCCATAGAATGCCTTTTTAGGGCAGAGTGCGATTGCGCTGCATTGTGTTACTTCACATGTTTGGAGCCACTCAGAGCAACCCAAAGTTGCTTTGCATGGCTTAAGGATACATTTGACAATGCCCAAATCAATAGTGATATATATTACAAATGTGTCAGGGAATCAACTGGAGCCATATTGACTACCTCACAATAGGAATCTCATGTCATAAATTACTAGGAACCACTACAGGGGATCACTACAGTAACTGAGCACAGGTCTAGTCCAAACAAGTGTAGAATCATCTGGTGGAATGTCACAAAGATTTGCCAGTGCAGTCCCACATGGTCTGTGGCATACAATGATGAAACACATTAACATCTACATCCAGCTCATACACATTGAGGACTAACCCAATGTGAAGAGAGACAAACATACTTTGGCCAAGCTACCAAATTGTGTTGTTTAACGTGATGCAACACATATTGCCTAAGGACCAGACACGACATGGAGGCAATCCAATGGTGTATCAGCAACTTCCATCCATTCGCTGTGCAAGCTGCATTGGTACCGGAGTTGTGCACCACAAATCTGTGCCAGACATTCTCAGGAACATACCATGTCCAATTTGCACTGCAGAACAGCATCTTATACTTGCTGATGTCACCACTCTGAAATGTGCAGATGAAGATGGTAGGGCAAAAGTACCTATAACAATCCAATACACAAAGCAACATCAACAACGTCTGCATGTGTCAAGGCTCCTTCACTAACAGTCCTGCACAGAGTCACCCACATCTGCACACATCAAACTGTCACCCCTCAACAGCCTCCTCACAGCTGCACACCCACATCAACTGTAACTGTCACAGTCATGACATCTCTCAACATACTAGCAATCAAAAAAAGAAGTTGTTGATTAGCTGTTGACGCATGTCGACTCTTTCCTCTACTCCACTATCGTCATCACTGCTCATATCAGGGTCCTCACCCATTGGGTCTTGCTGGTCTCCATCCTCTAAGATCAGAGGGATGTTCCTGAGAGGATGTGGAATATGCAGCAGGCAACGGTGATCTGACACACCTTCCTGGACAAATAGAGGGGGGCTCCTCCAGACTTGCCCAGACATCGGAATCTGGCCTTCTGTAGTCCAAACGCCCACTCCACTGGCTGCCGTGTTCTACCATGAGTCTGATTGAAGCAGACTTCCTCTGACGTGGTTGGATTCCTCAGCTGGGCCAACAACCATGGCCAGTTTGGATACAGTAAGACACCTAGATTGGAAAACACACAGAGGTGCATTTATGAATCAGACATCTGCAGAAGATGCCACCAGACATCACACACTCAAAGGTTTGACACATCCCACTCACCAACAGGCCAGGGCCTCTCCGGTTGTAGTTGTGACATCAACTGGGGTATGGTGCTGTTCCGCATTATGTAGAAGTAATGGGCAGATCCCGGGAATTTTGCACAGACATGTGTGAGGTATAAATCCGCTAGACATGCCACTTGCACATTGATGGAATGGAAGGTCTTCCTGTTCATATTCACCTGTTCACTGGCTTGCAGAGGTACTAGAACAATATGTGTGCCATCAATAACTCCAACGACATGTGGGATGCGACCTATGGCATAAAAGTCTGTGTCCCTTTACAGTGTCTAATTCTTGATGTTTGGGGAACTGAAGGAAGCTATCCACATGTCTAATCAGTGCTGAAAGCACATCACGTAGCACAATACTAAACATTGGTTGGGACATTCCTCCTTATATAGTCACTGTGTGCTGAAATGAACCAGTGGCCTGGAAGTGCAATATGGCCATCACTTTCACTGTTGGTGTCAGAGCTGTAGGGTAGGTCAAACGAGGACATAAGTGAGGCTCCAACTGCTCACATAGATCCTGTATTATCTACCTATTGAGAAAAAACTTTCTGATGATGTCTCTTTCTTCCATAGTCATTAGGTCTGGAAAAGGTCAGAATAATTGGGCCATCAGTCTTCTTTCTCTGCCAGGATTCCTATGTGTGGAATGGAAACACTTATTGATGGTGGGCACACAGTCCACGCTAACTCATACAAGGGTACAGCCAAAAATCATGTGATTTAACAGTAGTGCATTTGTGAGCAGTCTACAGCATTACACATCATGTATGTATGACTGTAGACATACATACATACATACCAAGTTCTACTATGAGGAAAGTGGATGAGATGTATGAAAAATGAGCAGATGACAAATGTGTAACATTCAGCACTATTGTTTGAGAGCACATCATTGCCAGAACACAGCACAAGGCATTACATACACATACAAGATATATAGGGTTTTCCTCCTGATGGATAGGATGCACTGTCATCATCACAAAATCCTCCTAACTGCATCAATCTGGACTATACATGAGTCTGTAATGGGACTGTGACCCTGTAATGGGACTGTGATAATCATACGTATTCATTTAATTTGGAGGGCAGCACCATATTGTTGAGTCTGCATTGCACACCTTACCACAGTCACCGCCAGGTTCCCAGCCCTGTGGTAATCATGTATTTATGCAAACTCATATTTAACATTGATGTGTGATCAATGGTATGGGCAGAGGAAATGTATCATTTATCATACACCAGGTGACATGTACATATGTAAATTTTGTTTTGGAGCACACTTCCGAGCCACCATACAGTGTGGTAATGAGGACTCATATGGTGGAGACCTCACCTGCACATTGTGACTTTTAGGATCCCTGACTGAAGGCCCCTTCAAACCGCGTGATAGTCATGTTTAACTACGTCGGTCACAGCCATGGGCTGAATAATGGTATTGTGAGCATTGCGGTTCAAGGGATGTGTTCGACGACAGTGGAGACTGCTTGTGTGGATACCAAACATCACCAATGGGCCCAGCTTATTCTGTGACCGTTGGCTGATTTGAACAATGTGGTAGGCGTGTTCAGCCACGTCGGCCACAATAATAGGCTGAAGAATGTTATTGTGACGGTTGCGGTTGAAGGGATGTGTCCGACACCAGTGGAGACCCCCTATGTGGATACCCGTCATCGCCAATGGGACAGGCTTGTTCTGCGACTGCCGGCTGATGTGAACTGTGCAGTAGGCATGTTCAGCCACATCCATAACGTTACTGCCACTGTCCAATGTCTGAGGCTGTCTACACTGAAGACCACCTATGTGGCCTACTTCTACCTTGAGTTTTTGACAACGCTGTTGATGACTACACTTCCCTATCACCTGCTGCTGTTTGTCACCTCTAGGAGCACTAATGTCACACACTAAATGGGAGAGGGCTCATCCATTTGCTCCAGAGGAGCTGGGAGCCCTGGTTGACAGGGTCCTTCCCCTCTATGGCAGGCTCTATGGTTCATCAGAGGTACCGGTACGTTTCTAAAGTAATCATTGCACCCTATTTATTTGTTTGCCTTCTGATCCCATTGCCTGCAATGTACCTCAGAGTGTGAGCATTATGTTATTAGCATACATTGAATGAGCCCTACATGGGGCACACATGTATAGGCCTATAGGCTCCAGGAGTTTGTGGAGAGAAGAAAACAATTAGAATGAGTAAAGCGGGTGATTTCCACTTGTGTTACATACATATCTCTATGCATCACTCTAGTTAATGGTAGCTACATTGACTTGGATGCCCACATCAAGGTATATGTGCATTGGTCTGTATAGGCATTCCACCATGATCCATGTCTGCATACTGTAATAAGCAATAGAGTATGATGTTAGTTAGTTATCATGCTCCAGTAACCACTCCCTGGTGGTGGCAGACCAACCTGTAACACCAACTGTGACAGTCACGTCCGCCACCCTGCCTCCATCTCCTTCCTCCCTGCTGCTCCCCAAGCTTGCTGTCTGAACTCACTACCCTAAGCAGAGGAGAGTCTCCTTCCCTCCAAGTACCTCAGCCCCCACCCCTGTTTCCCCTCCTGCCCTGAGAGTGGAGGGCATAGATATCCTGAGGCAGATCTCTGTGGGTCAAACTGCAATTCTGAATGCCCTCCAGGAGCATGGCAACAAGCTGGACCATGCTGTTACCTACCTAGAGGGCATTAACTGCCCACAGAGGTGTAATCAGGCTCTCGCTTCCACTGTCACAGCAGCCTTCAAAATGTTCCAACAGTCCACCACCCCTCCTGCCCCTTCCCCATCCACCATCTGTGTCCCCAAACGTGCCCAATGCACATGTACACCTCAGCACTCACAGCCCTCAACTTCCCCATGCAGCACACTCAAACAAAAAGATTAGGCACAAAAACACAGCATACAGACAGAACAGCCAATCATCACCCTCACCAGAACTTCCACTGACATACAGAAAGACACCACACCTCCAGACCCTGCCACATCCATTCCAAAGGGTACACACTAACACACTATAGCCACAACACCACCTACACAGACTAGTGACATCACACAGCCATACACAACACACATGCCAACATCCTCTGCCACAACTGATATCACACACCCAGACACCACACCCATATCACCAGCAATAGACACATTACACAAGACCAAGCACCAGAAACCTTCTACACCCAAACAGACATCAGACATGCATAGAGCATGCACACCTATCCATGACTCACACCTCCCATCCCATCCCTCTACCTCCAACACCCAACCCCTCACCTCCTCCACAGCCTCCCAAATCCCTTACCATGTTTTCCCTTGACCTCGTCCCTTTCACAGCTGCCGCCTCCAAAACGCAAAAGGGCCAGGTTCTCACCACTATGCTACCCTTCGACTTCCATGTCCACAACTAAAACATCTGCACCTCCCCTCTCAAATCCCTAAGGGATGCTTCCACACCCCACCAGGTCTAAAGCTGCCCCACTAAACCAATCGCTATCCTTAAAGGGTACACAAGTTCATGTATGCTCCAGCCCAGCCCTCCCCATTCTAAAGCCAGCCCTCCACAGACCAACTCAAAACTCCCAACCTCGAGCTCAGCTATCCCACATCCCAAACCAACCCTCCCAATCCAGAGTCCACCCCCCTCACAGACCAAGCCAACCCTCCCAACCCAAACCCTACCCACCCATTTTATTCCTCAGAGGTGCCTGCACTACAAATTAGATGCACCATTTCCGGGGGAGGTTTCCCTGGAAGTGATCTGGTAGGCAAGTTATGTGGCACAGCAGTGTGCTGGACCATATATATCATTTTGGACTGGCCATTGGCCTTTGTGGTTGAACACTCATCTGTTGTGTACAAAAATTATTTAAGTTATTGTTAATGTAGATCTTTATCCTGCTACCTGTTGTTAGTGGATATGCAGGCCTGTGAGAGTTTAGTTGTGCTTGTTTCACCATGATAGATTATCCTTTTGCAGTAGTAAGTATGCTCAGCCCTTGGGACAGGTAATGGAGTTAGAGTCTGAGGCTCAATGTTAACTGTATGGATATCGGGGATGATTTACAATTGGGACAAACAATGCTTTGGTGGGTCTCTGTTATGGTAAGAATGGCATCATGGCTTCACCAATGTTCATGTCTGCTAGCCTGCAGCACTACCTAATTTGTGGGGTGAATGGGTGTTTGGGTGTTTCCATATGTGTTCTTTCAACCTTAATGTATTTTTTGTCAGAACAATGCGCAGTATTTTGAAACTGTTTATTGCAAACAGCATCACAACAGCTTCATAGATGTCCACGCATGTAGGATTTGTAAGTGCGTGCCTGTACATAGTCACTGATCTGGACATAGGAGGAACCAAACAGATGTGATGGGAACAAACTTTAAGTAATGTTGCGTACAGGGACACACAAGACATGTTTAGACCAGGGATAAAATGGCTCTAATCTTGCCCACTGTGTTGTGGCTCCAGGGAGGTATGTAGTGTTTCCCCACCTTCACTGATGTTTACTTGGTGACAGAGTTGGTAATGAGTGCTTGAAGTCAGGTGACGCACAGTGTCTGTAGATGTTCAGCAGGGATGTTTGAGCTAATCACACTGACACATACACACACTGTCTGTCTTCTATGTTGTGGTGGATATGTACAGTGTTGAGTAGTTTTATTTTTTAACCTGCTCCTCTTGTTCTCCATAAGAGGACTTTGAGTGGACTTTAAGTGGGAGGGTGGTCTCTCACAGAAGCATGTTTTTTTTTGCCCCACGCAATGACATATGCTACTACAACTTACTTTGCATGTACAAGTGACAAGGACAGTTGCTTTTACCAATGGTTGTTAGTAGCATTATTTATTGGAGACTCTACTCTGACTTACTGCCATGAATGTATGGTGATGCTCCTGTTCTGAGAGCGGGTATGAGTGTGTCTGCTGTTCCATCTGTGGCAGTAGAAGGTGGTACTGCTGCTGATTATGAAATGTTTTGCACCCTTAGGGTGTTTGCAGATATGGAATGTGCGTTTTGAGCATAAGCTTTGGAGACCTGCCAGGGCTAATGACGGACATACCCCAGAACACTACAAAGCCTGCTACACAACTCACACTGCTTAACCTTTTTAAGGTCCCTTCAGGCCAGCCAGGCCTTTCAGTGGTTTGATAGTAATTGGGGTTGTCTCTGAGAGGGGCATAATTTAGTCAATTGTAGCGGTGTCTTACGACATATTTATTGTGCATGAGTGCATATCCTAGTGTGCCACCTGATGAGTATTTTGCAGCTGCTGTCATTGGTACCGGATATCTGATTCAAGTGACCGTACACCTGGGCCATTCCAGAACTATTGGCTTTGAGATAGACTGTGAGTTGCAAATGATTAATAAGCAACTACTATGCTTTGTTGTGCATTTTGGTACAGCTTAAGTTCTGACATGATGAGACTGTCAGTGAACTATATGAGTCTCTTTGATGTGACATCACAGGTAATGAAGGGTGGTACTGCTGCTGACATCAGTTTCGGATTTGTGGATCCTAAGGGTAATGGCTAGAATGGAGAGCACGATGGGTGCTTGTTTCACCACATGCTTTATCATGCTACCGGTGATGGACATCAGCAGGACTTGGCCCACTGAAAGGCCCGAGGCCCCCTCATGTCCCTCTTCACTACACATGTGTATTGGCAAGTTGTCCCGCGTGATGACTGGGACACATATTGCTCCCACCCCCACAAACATACAGACATAGGTGCGTCCCTTCTTTTTGATGCAGGCCCATCGATTTACTGAGAGGTCTCAGTGGGGGGATAAGTGTGTCACTTACCGGCGGTTGTGTTCATGACGTTGCCGTTTTTCTTTGCTATCGAGAGGGTACAGCAGAGGACGTGTAATGCAGGATCCATGTCATCACAGTACGTGCGTAGCTGTGTGGAGGTGTTTTTTGTGTTTCTCCCTCCTTGTCAGCCAGCTCTGACAAGGTGGTTGGAGCGATGGCTGCCTCATCGGAAATATGCATTGTAATACGGCAGGCGTATTGATCACTGTTCTCTTCTCAGATTGGCTCCAACGGGCCTTTCCAATGATCCTGTGGTTGTGATTTGCTGTCGGAAGGAGCAATACAGTTGGATTTCAGTGTATTCGCGTGCATCATAATAAGGCAGTCGGTGCGACCACTTCCGAAGACAGATTTGACAGTCCGACCGCCTCCGACAGGACTGTGGAGGCCAGTCTAACTGGCATCGTAATGAGTCCCTTAAAGTCACAGATATCACTGACAAAAATTTTGTGGATGAAATTTCTAAAATATAAGAATATTGGAAACAAAAATAAAGAAATACTAAATATCTCCTACACATTCAAACTAAAGAAACATAAATTAATCATGAAAAACAAAATATCAAACACAGGGAAATAGACATAGTTCTAAATAAAAACTAATTATATTACATCAAATATTTATACACAAAAACATCTCAAAATGAAATCAATATACATTCAATAAATAATACAAAAACTAATTAGCATTTACACTAAATGGTGCAAAAAAAATCAAACTAGTCTCCTACGAAAATTACTTAAAAACAGTTAACAAATGGAAATGTTTTCCAATTAAAACATAGCATAATATGGCCAAACTATCGCTCAGCAAAATGATTCCTGAAGACCAACTACAGAAAAAAAGAGTCACTCTGTCAGATGGAAAAACTACAAAAGAAGACTTCAACAGTCAAAGAAATCTTAATACTAAAAAGTAGGTTTCATAATAAATGACAAAAACAAGAGTCATTTTTTGCTATGTTACTATAACAATTAAAACAATGCTACATATTTAATTATCCAACATACAATTGCATCCTCTAAAAGAAGGAAAAATTGCAAAAAGAAAAAGAAAATAAAGGCATAGTGTGAGAAGTTGGCCTGGTATATGATGCTCACTAGTTCTAGTGATCACCTTGTACCATGCCAAGCAACCCCCTTGGTGCAGGTTGTAAAGTCAACCTTATAGGCAAGCTATCCTAGGGGTAGCATGGACTAGGCAGTCTTAGGCTAAACTCTGTAAAGGCATGTGAAGCAAGCTGTTTTACCATACACAATCCCTTGAATACCAAATGAAAGGACACCACACAGATATATATTGAAAATATATGTAGATTTATTTCTACAAATAACCCTGATACTCTTTATGAGCACAGAAGCAGATGCGTTAAAACAAAACACAGTTTAAATATACAAAAGTTGCACAATTATGGATGAGCCCTAGGGGCCACCTAAACCATATACTAAAATTGTGGTATAAGAACCACTATGGGGAAAGTGAAGAGGCCTAAGGCCTGGGGAATCGCTGGAGCTGTTCGGGACTAGCAGTGAAGAAGTCGGGAGAGGCCCGCGGGACTCGGGTGCAGTGCGGAAAGTGCACGCATTACCAATGCAATGTCAATGGTGCGTAAAAGTTACAAAGTTAGTTATTAAGGAACCTTCCGAGTGACCTAGAAGGATGAAACTTTAGACACAGCCACTAGAGGTGTATACCAGTGTGGGAACACCAGCGTTGCTGAGTTACCTCACCCACAGAAAGCGGGTGCACAGGGTCGAAGTAGTGTCGGGTTTCGTCACGCAGGTCGATGGTGCTTGGAGCTGAAGATGCTGCAGGCGGCTCGATGTGAAGAGTTCCGGTGGATCCAAGGGTGGATCTGAAGAGGTGAAGACCTGAAAGCAGAGGGGACAATGTTCAAAGTCACTAGCCAGTGACTACCGTGGAACCAGGAAGGAACCAGGCGATGTCGGGTGCAAACAGGTGATGTTGTGAAGATTGTCTCTGCAGCCACGTGGACACGATGAGGTCAAGGACGTCCAGGAGTCGGTCACGAGCTGTCCCACATAGGCTCTCGCTGATGGCGGTGTCGGCAACTTGATTGGAGCAAACAGGCCTGGGCTAAAGCAAGCCACGCAGGAAGTGATTCAAGCTTCTCACTCGGACCAGCAAGGTCAGAGCGGGTGCTCCTTTTTAGGGGAGCAAGGGCCAGTCTGGAGCAACCAGACCAGCGGTGTAGTTTGTCGTTTTCGTTGCCAAGATGGCCACTAGCCATGTGGCAAGTGGCCGGGATGGCGCGTCGAGTGGCACAGTGCAAAAGGGCCCCACGCAGATCGTGGAGATGCTGGGGGGCTGATCTTCGGTGCAAGGGCTGCTCGAGGTTGGGGCTTCTCAAACCCCAAAGCACAGCATCAAGGGTGCCTTGGGTGCTGCGCAGTCAGCTTCTCGGGGGGTCTTTCAAGAGGTCCGGTCCCACGACTCTCGGTGCCTCCACGGGTCCCTTCTTTGCAGGGACTGTGGATCGGGCTGTGAGAAGTCTGGGAGTCTGGGTCTTGTCAGGCTCTGGGCTCGGGCTCGGGCTCGGGCTCCGGCGGGAGGCGGGAGGCGGCGGCAAAGCAGACGTCGAGTTGCTGGATGGTGCCTGTGTTCACAGGGTGGCCACTCCTAGGCCACAAGGGAGATGCTCTTCAGTCTTCTGTGCAGCAGAAGTCCAGTCGTCTTCTTAGTTTCAAGTTGATTCAGGATGATCTGAAGTCTCAGGACACAGCTCCCACTCTTATTCGAATCTGGGGGGCCGGATCACCTACTAGGTCCCTCCTCTGGGTGGGACCAGGAAGGGGAGTAGTTACACCCCCTTTCCTTTGTCCAGTTTCGCGCCAGGACTGGGGCTGGAAGGCCCCAGCACCGGTTTGAACTGGCCTATGCACAGGGACACCTTGTGTGCCTCAGGCATGTCTGATTCTATTCAGCCCTGTCCTACCCAATACACAAAATCCTGTCTGGGGTGGTACTAGCACCTCCCAAGGCAGGAAACCCTTTGTCCAAGCTGCCCTCGCTGGAAGGATTCCCAGCAGCATGAGGTCAGACTTGTGTCTGTGGTGGCAGCATCCATTTTGTGATGCTGAGGCTCTGTTTAACTTCAACCGGGATTCAGGTTAGGTACATGTCGTGTCCCTCTAGAAGGGTGGAATGCTACCCCGGTCGCCAGAACTGGCGAGGGGGTAGTATTCCAATTCGTATGACACCTTACTCGACATGTTTTGATAAAGCCAAACCAAAGATAGCATTTAACCGCAAGGTTCATAATGCACTTAAGAGTATATGGTATGGCAGTATCATGAAACAGCTAAAGGACATGGTTCCAAAAGCTGCAGACAGGCTCAGCTCATGCCAGAGCACTATCTCACATATTCCCAAGCACTCTGCCTCCAGGATTGATGAGGCCTTCCATAGGAGTGGCTGATAGGGACATATGTGTCCATTTTAGGTTAGGTATGGGCATACTACACCTAAGTAAGGGGTGGTTACACCGACTTACCCCAGCTGAGAGATCAGCCAGTTGTGTCAAATATGGAGGCCAGGCCAGGGGTGGCACAATATGTGCTGTAGCCCCTGGTAGGCCTTGGAAGCACCTATGCCCTGGGTACCTGGGTACACTGTTACAGATGCCAATAAGGTGAACCAGTTCCAATTTCGTTATGCACCTAAAGTGCATGGGTAACAATTTAGAGAGAGAACAGCAGGCCGTGGGTATGATTAGCAGGCCCACAGCCACATTAAGTCATAAACCAGTGAATCAAAAAGCAAAAATTTGGGGTGACCATAGGATAGCAGACCCTACTCTCCTACACAACCCCCCCCCCAAACGCAGGGACATTAGACTAACCTTGACCAGTTGTGTCTTCATGTTCTAAGTGGAAGTACCTGGAGAGACCATCTGCATTACCATGGTCAGTCCCTGGGCGGTGCTCCACTGTGAAGTCCATCCCCTGTAGGGAAATGGACCACCTGAGTAGTTTGGGGTTTTCACCCTTCATCTGATTAAGCCATAAGAGGGGCTTATGGTCGGTCTGAATCTTGAAGTGAGTGCCAAACAAGTATTGTCTCAACTTCTTCAGGGCCCACACCACAGCAAAGGCCTCCCTCTCAATGGCTGACCAACGTTTCTCTCTGGGGGTCAGCCTTCTGCTAATAAAAGCAATGGGCTGGTCTTGACCATCTACATTAAGTTGTGAAAGCACAGCTCCCACTCCCAACTCAGAAGCATCTGTTTGGACAATAAACTCTCTGGAGTAGTCAGGACTCTTCAGGATAGGTGCAGAGCACATGGCCTTCTTCAGGTCATCAAATGCCTTTTGACAGTATTCTGTCCACTGAACCTTTTTGGGCATCTTCTTGGATGTCAGATCATTAAGAGAAGTCACAATGGACCCATAGTTCTTAACAAACTTCCTGTAGTACCCAGTCAGGCCCAAGAAAGCTCTGACCTGAGTCTGGGTAGTGGGAGGAGTCCAGTCCTTTATGGTCTGAATCTTACTCTCCAGTGGTTGAATTTGGCCTCCACCCACAAGGTGGCCCAAGTACACAACCTTACTCTGTCCTATCTGGCACTTGGTGGCCTTGATAGTGAGGCCTGCCTTTTGCAGAGCCTCTAGCACTTCCTTCAGGTGGACCAGGTGATCCTCCCAGGTGGAGCTAAAGACAGCAATATCATCCAGATATGCTGCACAAAAGTCATCCAACCCAGTAAGGACTTGATTCACCAACCTTTGGAAGGTGGCAGGTGCATTTTTCAAACCAAAGGGCATCACCACAAACTGATAATGCCCACTGGAGGTAGAAAATGCTGTCTTGGCTTTAGACCCCTCAGCTAACCTGATTTGCCAGTAGCCAGCTGTCAAGTCAAACGTGCTCAAATACTTGGCAGAAGCCAATTTGTCTATGAGCTCATCTGCCCTTGGATTAGGGTGTGCATCTGTCCTGGTGACAGCATTGAGTCCTCTGTAATCCACACAGAACCTCATCTCTCTCGTTCCATCCTTGGTGTGAGGTTTGGGGACCAGAACCACTGGGCTAGCCCAGGGGCTCTCTGAAGGCTCAATGACACCTAATTCCAGCATCTTTTGCACCCCAGCCTTGATACAGTCTCTGACATGGTCAGGCTGCCTGTAAATTTTGTTCTTTGCAGGAAGACTATCACCAGTGTCCACCACATGGGTACACCAGTTAGTCTGACTGGGTGTCAGGGAGAACATATGTCGGTATGACTGCAAAACCTGTCTACAGTCATGTTGCTGATGTTCAGTGAGGCTGCCATCTAAGGCCACACCATCAACTGAGCCATCCTCAGGATTCTGAGTCAGCAGGTCTGGGAGAGGGTCACTCTCTTCCTCCTGCCCCTCATCTGTAGCCATGAGCAAGCCCATGTCTCTCCTGTCAACATATGCTTTCAGCCTGTTAACATGGAGCACCCTGTGGGGGCTCCTGGGAGTTCCAAGGTCCACCAAGTAGGTAACCTCTCCCTTTTTCTCAAGGATTGTATGGGGTCCAGACCATTTGTCTTGGAGTGCTGCTGGGGCCACTGGCTCCAACACCCAAACCTTCTGTCCAGGCTGGTACTCAGTCAGGACAGCCTTTTGGTCATGCCAGGCTTTCTGTAATTCCTGGCTAGCCTCAAGGTTTTGGATGCCTTCTCCATATACTCAGCCATCCTGGAGCGGAGACCAAGTACATAGTCCACTATGTCTTGCTTGGGCTTTTTGAGAGGTAACTCCCATCCTTCCCTCACCAGACATAGGGGTCCTCTTACAGGGTGCCCAAACAACAATTCAAAGGGGCTGAAGCCAACACCCTTTTGTGGGACCTCTCTGTAAGCAAACAGAAGGCAGGGCAGAAGGATATCCCATCTTCGCCTGAGCTTTTCAGGTAATCCTTTGATCATGCCCTTTAGGGTCTTGTTAAATCTTTCAACAAGCCCATTGCATTGTGGATGATAGGGAGTGGTGAACTTGTAGTTGACACCACATTCCTTCCACATAGCTGTCAAGTATCCTGACATGAAGTTTGCACCTCTATCAGATACTACCTCCTTAGGAAACCCCACTCTGGAGAAAACTCCAAGTAAGGCCCTGGCCACAACAGGAGCTGTTGTGGTCCTAAGTGGAATTGCTTCTGGGTACCTGGTGGCATGGTCCACCACCACCAGTATGAATCTGTGCCCAGATGCTGTAGGGGGATCCATTGGTCCAACAATGTCAATCCCTATCCTTTCAAAGGGCACCCCCACCACAGGTAGTGGTATTAGGGGGGCCTTTGTGGTACCACCTGCTTTGCCACTTGCTTGGCAGGTTACACAGGAGCGACAAAACTCCTTTGTATCTTCTGACATGTGAGGCCAGTGAAAGTGACAGACAAGTCTGTCCCATGTTTTGTTCTGGCCTAGGTGTCCTGCTAAGGGAATATCGTGTGCCAAGGTAAGAAGGAAGCCCCTAAATTGCAGAGGTATGACCAACCTCCTGGTTGTACCAGGCTTGGGGTCTCTACCCTCTGAATAAAGGAGCCCATCATCCCAATAAACCTTATGGGTACCTTGAGCATTCCCAGCAGCCTCAGCAGCAGCCTGCTGTCTGAGGGGTTCAAGAGAAGGACAGGATAACTGAGCCTGCCCCAAGTCTGCCCTAGAAGGTCCCCCAGTCCCCAGAAACTCAACCTGATCAGGTTCAAGCTCTATAGGGACAGTTCCTTCAGGGGTCTCAGAATCATCTTCCTGTGAAGGCTGATCCTCACTTGTAGGCATTTGGGAAGGCACAGCCTTTACCCTCCTGTTCCTTGTCTTGGACGGTACTTGGTCCATTGTTCCCGGATCGAAGACCTGAGGTTCAGAGAGGCACTTTTTGGCCTGTGCCCTGGTCACAGCAAGGACATGTGATGATATCCCTAACATCTCTGCATGAGTCCTGTATTCAACTTCTGACCATAGAGAGCTCTCCAGGTCATTGCCCAACAAACATTCTACTGGGAGATCAGCACTAACCACAACTCTTTTTAGGCCAGTTACCCCTCCCCAGGAAAAGTTAACAATTGCCACACTATGTGTAGTAGTGACAATGCTGGCATTGGTCACCAGGTAATTATCACCTGGTATGTACTGTCCAGGGTCCACAAAGCTAGGCGTCACCATAGTGACACTGGCACATGTGTCCCTGTATGCTTGAGCTACTTTTTCATTAATCAAAGGTGTCTGTCTGTACTTGCCCAAATTATTGGGACTGACAGTAGGGGAGAAATCAATTTCCCCATCACAGATCAGAACAGCCTGTGTAGGAGTTCTGACTAGGCCAGAATTTCCATCAGTTCCCAAGGTGATACCCACTACCCCCTTAGTCTGTGGACCAACACTGCTAACTGTACTAGTGGGTGCAGGTGCCTTAGGGGCTGCAGTGTTGGGGGCTCCACCCTTTTTACAATCACTTGTCCAGTGAGTGGTGTTTTTGCAAAAGCTACACCAGGGTTTTCTTTGACCTTCTTTCTTCTTCTTCTTGGAAGTTTGGGACCCACCCTCAGTATTAGTTTGGGGCCCTGTTGAAGACTTCTGGTCTTTAGCTTTCTGCTCCCCACCCTTCTGGTCTGTTTTCTTTTGGTCACCACCCTGGTTCTGGTTCTGGTTCTTTTGCTTAACTCTGGTTCTAACCCATTTGTCTGCCCTCTTTTCCAATTCTTGGGGAGAGGTTAGATCTGAGTTAACCAAATGTTGATGCAACTGCTGGTTCTGACAGTTATTTAAAATCTGTTCTCTCATAAGCAAATTGTACAATCCTTCATAGTCTGTAACCTTACTTCCCAGCAACCAGCCCTCCAGATCCTTAGTGGCACATTCAACAAATTCAGACCAGTCCTGAGTCTGTGTCTTCTGGGTATCTCTGAACATTAACCTGCACTGTTCAGTGGTTAAGCCTAACCCATCAATCAGAGCACTCTTCAGGACCATGTAGTTTCTAGAATCCCCATCACTAACTGTGAGGAGTCTGTCTCAGCCTCTACCTTCAAAGGAGAGCCACAAGATTGCTGCCCACTGATCCTGAGGGACCTGCTGTACTTTGCAAGCTCTCTCAAGTGCAGTCATCCATTTGTGGATGTCATCCCCAACTTTGTAGAGGGGCACAATCTTACTCAGGTTTATATTGTCATAGGACCTGTCTTTATCCTTAGGGATAGTGCTGCCACCAGTGGATCCTAATCCACTCTCTCTAGGCTGCCTTGCTCTAGCAAGTTTCTCTTTGGCCAGGGCAACTTCTAATTCTTGCTTCTGGATCCTAAGTTCAGCCTCTCTCATTTTGGCCTCATGTTCCCTTCTCTGAGGGCTAGTCAGCTCCCTTCTGGGGTTGCCATGAGAACCTCTAGAAACATGGGAAGTATTGGATTCACCTGAGTGATTCCTCCTCCTCCTATGCTCCTGGTTAAGTCCATTTGGGGGTCTGAAGGGGTTGGACCCACCTTCAGTCCCAAATAAGCTTAAGTTAGCCTGGTTAAGCCTGCTGACTAACACCTGGCTATTTCTCTCATCATCAGACCCACTTCTTCCTCCTCCTCCTCTTCTTCCTCATCCTCTGGCTGAGTATCTCCAGTGACCTGGTCTTCCTCATCTATGTGGATAACAGGGGCAGGGGCATCAGTGTTTTCTTCTTCAGAAGGAGAACCTCCATCACCAGTCCCTGAGGGGCCTGGTTTAGAGTTCTTTAAAGCTTCAGACTGGTCTAAAAGCTCTCTGAGGTGTCCTGCTGTAGGAGTAGGACCTGTTTTGATTCCTCTCATGGAACACAGTTGCCTCAGTTCCTTAAAAGGAAAGATAGCAAATTTGGATGGTGCCCTTGGAGGGTCACTCTCAACAGAGATGGGTCCAGTGGATCCCTCTGCTCCAGACATTGCTCTAGTGTGGTGGATGTGTTGCAATCTACCTACACTTGTGTTTTCCTACAAAACCTATCTAGTAGTTGTAGTCAGGGTGTGCTACTCCCTATCCTCTACAACCACTAAGTTCAGTAGAACTTAAGTATACTAGTCTTGTTTTAGTGTACCTATCAGGTACCTGTATGATCTTTCAAATGATACTCTCAAAGATTGTAATGGTAAAACAACAGCAAGCTCAAATCCCAATCCGCTGCCACCAATGTGAGAAGTTGGCCTGGTATATGATGCTCACTAGTTCTAGTGATCACCTTGTACCATGCCAAGCAACCCCCTTGGTGCAGGTTGTAAAGTCAACCTTATAGACAAGCTATCCTAGGGGTAGCATGGACTAAGCAGTCTTAGGCTAAACTCTGTAAAGGCATGTGAAGCAAGCTGTTTTACCATACACAATCCCTTGAATACCAAATGAAAGGACACCACACAGATATATATTGAAAATATATGTAGATTTATTTCTACAAATAACCCTGATACTCTTTGTGAGCACAGAAATAGATGTGTTAAAACAACACACAGTTTAAATATACAAAAGTTGCACAATTATGGATGAGCCCTAGGGGCCACCTAAACCATATACTAAAATAGTGGTATAAGAACCACTATGGGGAAAGTGAAGAGGCCTAAGGCCTGGGGAATCGCTGGAGCTGTTCGGGACTAGCAGTGAAGAAGTCGGGAAAGGCCCGCGGGACTCGGGTGCAGTGCGGAAAGTGCACGCATTACCAATGCAATGTCAATGGTGCGTAAAAGTTACAAAGTTAGTTATTAAGGAACCTTCCGAGTGACCTAGAAGGATGAAACTTTAGACACAGCCACTAGAGGTATATACCAGTGTGGGAACACCGGCGTTGCTGAGTTACCTCACCCACAGGAAGCGGGTGCACATGGTCGAAGTAGTGTCGGGTTTCGTCACGCAGGTCGATGGTGCTTGGAGCTGAAGATGCTGCAGGCGGCTCGATGTGAAGAGTTCCGGTGGATCCAAGGGTGGATCTGAAGAGGTGAAGACCTGAAATCAGAGGGGACAATGTTCAAAGTCACTAGCCAGTGACTACCGTGGAACCAGGAAGGAACCACCTATGTTGGGTGCAAACAGGTGATGTCATGAAGATTGTCTCTGCAGCCACGTGGACACGAAGAGGTCAAGGATGTCCAGGAGTCGGTCACGAGCTGTCCCACATAGGCTCTCGCTGATGGCGGTGTCGGTAACTTGATTGGAACAAACAGGCCTTGGCTAAAGCAAGCCACGCAGGAAGTGATTCAAGCTTCTCACTCCGACCAGCAAGGTCAGAGCGGGTGTTCCTTTTTAGGGGAGAAAGGGCCAGTCTGGAGCAACCAGACCAGCAGTGTAGTTTGTCGTTTTCGTCGCCAAGATGGCCGCTAGCCACGTGGCAAGTGGCCAGGATGGGGCATCAAGTGGCACAGTGCAAAAGGGCCCCACGCAGATCGTGGAGATGCTGGGGGGTTTATCTTCGGTGCAAAGGCTGCTCGAGTTTGGGGCTTCTCAAACCCCAAAGCACAGCATCTAGGGTGCTTCGGGTGCTGCACAGTCAGCTTCTTGGGGGTCTTTCAAGAGGTCCGGTCCCACGTCTCTCGGTGCCTCCACGGGTCCCTTCTTTGCAGGGACTATGGATCGGGCTGTGAGAAGTCTGGGAGTCTGGGTCTTGTCAGGCTCTGGTCTCGGGCTCCGGCGGGAGGCGGCGGCAAAGCAGACGTCGAGTTGCTGGATGGTGCCTGTGTTCACAGGGTGGCCACTCCTCGGCCACAAGGGAGATGCTCTTCAGTCTTCTGTGCAGCAGAATGTCGAAGTCCAGTCGTCTTCTTAATTTCAAGTTGATTCAGGATGATCTGAAGTCTCAGGACACAGCTCCCACTCTTATTCGAATCTGGGGGGCCGGATCACCTACTAGGTCCCTCCTCTGGGTGGGACCGGGAAGGGGAGTGGTTACACCCCCTTTCCTTTGTCCAGTTTTGCGCCAGGACTGGGGCTGGAAGGCCCCAGCACCGGTTTGAATTGGCCTATGCACAGGGACACCTTGTGTGCCCCAGGCATGTCTGATTCTATTCAGCCCTGTCCTACCCAATACACAAAATCCTGTCTGGGGTGGTGCTAGCACCTCCCAAGGCAGGAAACCCTTTGTCCAAGCTGCCCTCGCTGGAAGGACTCCCAGCAGCAGGAGGTCAGACTTGTGTCTGTGGTGGCAGCATCCATTTTGTGATGCTGAGGCTCTGTTTAACTTTAACCGGGGTTCAGGTTAGGTACATGTCGTGTCCCTCTAGAAGGGTGGAATGCTACCCCCGTCGCCAGAACTGGCGAGGGGGTAGTATTCCAATTCGTATGACACCTTACTCGACATGTTTTGATAAAGCCAAACCAAAGATAGCATTTAACCGCGAGGTTCATAATGCACTTAAGAGTATATGGTATGGCAGTATCATGAAACAGCTAAAGGACATGGTTCCGAAAGCTGCAGACAGGCTCAGCTCATGCCAGAGCACTATCTCACATATTCCCAAGCACTCTGCCTCCAGGATTGATGAGGCCTTCCATAGGAGTGGCTGAAAGGGACATATGTGTCCATTTTAGGTTAGGTATAGGCATACTACACCTAAGTAATGGGTGGTTACACCGACTTACCCCAGCTGAGTGATCAGCCAGTTGTGTCAAATATGGAGGCCAGGCCAGGGGTGGCACAATACGTGCTGCAGCCCCTGGTAGGCCTTGGAAGCACCTATGCCCTGGGTACCTGGGTACACTGTTACAGGGGCCAATAAGGTGAACCAGTTCCAATTTCGTTATGCACCTAAAGTGCATGGGTAACAATTTAGAGAGAGAACAGCAGGCTGTGGGTCTGATTAACAGGCCCACAGCCACATTAAGTCATAAACCAGTGAAGCAAAAAGCAAAAATTTGGGGTGACCATAGGATAGCAGACCCTACTCTCCTACACATAGGTACTAAATTACTCAAATTACAAAAAAGGCAACCTGGAAAGAAATATTTAAGTAAAACGCAAAACTAAAATTAAACTAAAAATAACACTTTAATTTTTTTTTAAAAACCTACAAAAATAATCAAACTTTTACCAAATTTTACATTATAAATTAAACTGTACCAAAATTATCACCAATCACGCCTGTGAAGCAAAACTTGACAACTAAAATGAAGTAAAGCAAAATCTGGAAGGTAAGTTACAATGTGCAGCTGCAATGTAAATACATAAAAAAAAATATAACACATATGGCCCCGGGCCATTTCCCCTGGCCATTTTTAGTCAGATTTCCCCAATAACACTATACCCTATACCAGTAATAATCTCAAGCACATACTCAGCACCAGCAATCGCACAAAGTGCTGCCCTCGTCTCAACCTTGAGTCCACTGCAACTCAGCACTCCTCCCATTGCCCAAACTGCCCATTGTCCTTAGACAAACCTTACACTCCACCTGTCACACACACTCACTCACCCTCAGTTCAAACACCAAGGAAAAATACGATCTGCCCTCATAAATGTCCGCTCTCTCCCCAAACATAAATATGAAATTTTGAACCTCCTTGAAGATTCCAATCTTGACCTTCTCTTCATAACGGAAAGCTGGGGTGATCCTTCCTGCGGTCCAGATTTCTGCACAATAACCCATGACGGCTACGCCACCTGCAGATTTGACAGAATGATTAAAAAAGGAGGAGGCCTAGTACTTATCCATCGTGACAAATACACTGTTAATACTGCTTAAATCCCCACCAAGATCTTTGAAGCTTTTAATTTCACGATCATGATCACTCACTCCCTCCCGTTCAAAGGCAATCTTCTTTACCGCCCACCTGGCTCCCGAACGGAATTCCTTTCAGACATGGGTAGCCTACCACAACTGGTAGCAGGAGAATGTATTTTATTCATCCTTGCAGACTTCAATTTCCATTTAGAAGCTCAGGAAGACCAGGATATGTTAGCCCTGCTAACTGAATTAGAGGCGGTAGGCCTCTCACAGCTAGTGACCGACCCCACACACTCTGCTGGTAACATTCTGGACGGTCTGTTCTAAAACATTCAGCATATCTCCCTTGATCTTGTCCTCCCGCTCTCTTGGACTGATCACTGCACAATTTTCTTTGATATCCAAACCAAACAACATACCTCTCCTCATACCAACTTCCCCTCCCCAAAGCAGTTCAAAGCTTGGTACAACATTGCCCCGCTTGATTTCAAATCCCTCTTGCTCGCCACTCAGCAAGACATCCCACTGGACCCCGAACTAGCAGCCAACACCTACACACAATGGCTCCAGAATGCAGTTAACATAGTAGTCCCCCTTAAAAATACATCTAAAAACAGAAAGACCCCTTCTGCTCTGTGGTTCTCTGAGACACTAAGACTCGTGAAACAAAGATGCAGGCATCAAAAATGCCGCTGGCGTCAACACTACGACTATTTTTAAAAAATCCTCTACAAAGAGGCACTAACCAATTACAAACACCTCATAACCACCGAAAAAAGTAATTACTACGTGAAACAAATTGAATCCGCCCAAGATTCCACAAAACAGATGTTCCAAGAAGTCGCCAAGCTATCAGCACAACACACAAGTCTCCCCACAATCGCCTCCCAAACACTCTGTAACTCACTGGCAAACTATTTCCAAATAAAAGTCACTCACATCCACGCCAATTTTGCACCACCACAGATAAGCTCCAACGAGGTCCAAAACCCCCACACCTCGCCAAATCCTTTCCAACCACAGATCAACCTACACCCACATTAGAGGAATTCAGTCAAGTCTCCCCATAATACATCTCTCACTTAATTTCCACAGTTAAATCCGGATCCCCCAAAGATCCTTGCCCCCCATCCACTCTCAATCTGGTCTCTGACATTATTGGCCTCAATTTAGCAAACATCAGCAACTCAATGTTCAGGACATGCATGTACCCCTCCATCTGGAAAAAAGCAGTCATCAAACCCATACTAAAAAGAACAATCTTGACCCCACCAATACAAAGAGCTAGAGACCAATTGCTTGTCTGCCATTCCCAGCAAAAATCGCGGAAAGGATCATGAACATACAGCTAGCACACTTAATCAAAGACAATAGACTACTAAATGACACCCAATTCGGTTTTAGAAAAGGACACGGCATCAAAACAGCTCTCATCAAAGCTGCCGATGAAATCAGGATGATTCTCAATGGGGGAGGGGCAGCGATCCTTGTACTGCTGGACCTTACAGGGGCTTTCAACACGGTCGACCATGCAATATTGATTGACCGTGTCGCAGCCATCTGCATCACACACAAAGCCAAGACCCTTCTAGCGTCCTTCTTCTCCAACCGCTCTCAATCGGTGATGTTTGGAGACTTTAATTCGCCATCATTTGCCCTCCCCTGTGGTGTGCCTCAGGGATCCTCGCTGAGTCCGACCTTGTTTAACATCTATGTGTCCAACTTGCCGAGGGTCATTAAAACCTACAACATGGGTCTAACATCTTACGCCGATGACACGCAACTGGTAATTGTGGTTCACAACGATGGAGGGGCAGCTGCGGCAAATTTTCAAGAGGGAATGTTAGCCATCAGTGCCTGTCTGGCAAACAACTGCCTCAAATTAAATTCAGACAAGACGGAGGTGATGATCTTTGGGCACCTCACTCCTACCTTGTCCCAGGCCTGGTGGCCAGCGGAGTTAGGACCACCTCCGTCCCCCGTTCCAAAGGTGAGAAACCTGGGTGCCTTGTTTGACAACAAGTTATAATTCATGCACCATGCCAATGCAGTCGTCTCAGCATCCTTCTTTGTTATCAGGATGATAAAAACACTTCTACCTTTCCTCCCTCCCAGCGCTGGCGGGACCCTCATCAGCAGCCATGTTATGTCTAAAGTTGATTACTGTAACAGCCTATTCCTCAACGACAAGGAAAGAGTTCTTAACAAATTGCAACTAGTGCAGAAAGCAGCCGCCAGACTTATGATGGCCACCCTCAAATGTAAACCCATATCTAAGGTGATTCAACAGCTCCACTGGCTACCCAGCAGGAACAGAGCCAAATTCAAGGCGTTGTGCATAGCCTACAAGGCTGTCCAAGGCATCAGCCCGGATTTTCTTTAAAAAACCCTTTGCCGCTATAACCCCACCAGAACCTTACGTTCATCAGCAGCAAACCTACTGATTGTTCCCCGAACTAAAAAATCCTCCTGGGGTGACAGAACCTTCTCGGTTGCTACCTCCAAATTATGGTACACGCTCCCCCTTTACATCAAGACCAGCGCCACTCTGGTTACCTTCAGGAAACAACTGAAGACCTGGCTTTTTAACCACTAGCCATTTTGTCCTACCTCTCCTGTGCCTAGTCCACAGCGCCGAGACACCTAAGGGCATTTGTGCACTCTACAAATTTCCTAAATAAATATACATTTCCTATATTCTAAAACCCCCAGATAAAATGTTGTAACATCAAACTATAGCAAATCCAAAAAGGAAAACTGTTAATAAATTATAGAGGATTTTCTAATTGTAGGGAGAGCACCACCAATAAGAAAACATACTGGAAATGCAAAAAATATTATTCAAACACATGCTATTGTAAGGATACCACTAAAAATGGAATAGTTGGAAGTATTAGGGAATATACCCATCCCCCTAATATTTCTGAAATAGAAGTTAGAAATATTTCTCTGGACCTGAACCAAGCCAGTACCAGCTCACAAGAACCAACAGCAATGATAATTAAAAATATCATACCAAACGCTCCTGAAAAGGAAAAGTCGAACTCCCTGTTATACCAACTCTACAAAGATGAATTGCCAGAACATTTACACCATACCACAACACTTACTACCCCACATAAAAAGACACAGTTCTATTACATGACCACCCCAGTAGCAATAAAGGAATTGTCATTAATGATACCAATAAGTAACAATAAAAGAAGTCTCATTAATGCTACCAATAAAAGCATACTAACCTTAATGCAATGTAACTCATGGGTAATGGAAGGCACATATAAGTTAAGCTCGCCATCAAAAATACTCAAAACATGGTCAGTATTAAAATACAAACATACCATTAGTATATGCAAGGTTACCTAATAAACAAAATGCAATTTACAATGACATGCAAACATATTTAAAACAACAAACTAAAACATTTTACCACAAAAATATCATCATAGATTTTGAACAAGCTGTCAGGCTCCGTCTTCCTGATATCTTTGGGATTGTGCCGATGCTATAAGGGGTCCACCTCTCGACAGCCCCAGAGTCTGAAATATAAATACACAGACTGCCGGGATAGTCGAGCGAGGGAAGGTAAGGATGGGGACAGCAGGGAGGGAGACCTGTAATGACAACAAAAGACACAAGGAACACTCTATAAGTACTAAGCAATAACAAGGCTACTTTTGTCCCTCCCTCCTGAATAGGAACGTTTGTTATTCTACTCTCCTACCTGTAAAGGAAAATACTGGTGCCTTCAATACAAGGAGAGGATAGGGTGATACCGGGTAATTACCAACTGTAATGGGAAACAAAAGAATACATTGGAACTCCTAACTCTGTTTCTACTGACTTATACAATGAGCTAGATTCTACAACATACCCAATACTGTTTGTGTCATTTCCGCAGTTATTAAGGTCCCACCGATATGTTACCCTTAAGCACCTCTCTCCTGTGATAAGATAAATATAAAGAGTTGTGTAGAGAAATCAAACATAAGTAGCAGACATGAATAATACTTCTTAGTGATGTCTGTGCCACGGCAAAGTTTCTGATGTCAAAAGAGTTTCCAGCAAGACTGCTAGAAATGGCCAAGACACCTAGAACTCCGTGGAATCCAATGAATTGTTAAGTGCTCAAATTGCCCATTAAAGAATATAACAAAACTGCTTACCCGCAAGAGACTCAGAAACCAATGTCTCCTCCAACGGGGAAGCCTGTATGTATCGCCTTGTTCCCCCGCATCAAGAGGGCAGAAATGCCGATCTCGTCCAACGGGGAAACGTGTGCTCGCTCAGCCGAGAGAGCCCACGTGCCTGTCAATATCTCCAAAACACGAAAGTAAATAGGGCGTGTCACTCGCCCAACAAGCAAGGAAAGCACACTGTATGTCGGAGTACAGCGTACTCCTTCCAAGCACTAGATACTGTGTGACAGCCAAGAATCAGAAAGAGGGTTCTTACCGCTTTACCAGCATTACCCACCTAACACGAACATCAGGCAAGAATAATCGGCAGCGAAGCTTTCCCTGGCCAAAGCTTTGTTTCCTTCTGCTGCATGCCTCTCGTCACACGCACGATGTGCATTCCAAGCATGATGGGAAATGGAGTTCTAGTTCTTTCCTGCCCACGAACCTCCGTGTAGCGCGAGTAAGGTCAGCGCTTACCGGACGGTTCGAATCTTGACACAAGCAATGATTTCATCCATACTTAAAATCTATCCACTCACTGCAATTCAAGAGTGCTACTGTCACTTTAACTAGAGCTTACGGTGATGCCTCCAAAATTCACCTGGAGTATAGAATAGGCAACTAACCTTGAATTTGAACACAAAATAAAAATCTAGTAGGGTTATCATATGTACTTGTAACAGACATCATTAAGGAAGCTAATTGAATCCCCCTATTACCAACAGTATGAAACAAAGCTAGATCCATTAACGGATTATTTTGAAAATAGATACTTGGGTTGGTTGCCTGCACCAACCAGGCCATAGACGCCAACCCAAGTGTCACATTCCATAGTAGAATGTCCATGATAGCACTATGTCCCAAGCTGCAATGACAAATAATGAAGTGGAAGGGTAGCACAATTCCTTTTAAGGAACAATTGAAAGAAGCTACCCTACACACTGCCAATTCATTAAAATATTTTTAAAAAAGAGCAAAGGTAACAGGGGTTAAGTGTGGAACCATCCCTAACCCATCTCAACCCACAAATCTTCAAACTAGCAAAACAAATGCATGAACTCCTTGTATGAAAATAAATACTTTTTGCTAACAGCTAAGGCCTACCATATCTAGACTCATAGCAAGAACCTTAAAATAAAAAAGCACACTAAACAAGAAGACAATTTAATCTCCCTAAAATATGGACACTTGTATTGGTAGACCTGGCATCCATGCTGTGGTATCCCCTGTCTGTTTTCCTTTACCTCCTGTATTTTGGACTCTGTTTTGCTTGTTTGTGTACTCTGGGCACTTTAGCACTGCTGAGTGATAAAGTGCAGGCACTCCCTGTGTAAATTGAGATTATGTTTTGTTATTTATGACTGACAAATATGATTTACTAGTAAATCCCTAGTAAAGTGCACTGTGTGTGCCCAGGGCCTGTAAATCAAATGCTACTAGTGGGACTGCACCACTGATTCTGCCACCCACCTGAGTAGCCCTGTAAACATGTCTCAGACCTGCTGCTGCAGTGTCTGCAAGTGCAGTTTCAAACTGTCATGCCAACCTGGAAAGTGCTCCCACTTGGCAGGCCCAAACCTTCCCTTTACTTACATGGAAGGCACCCATAAGGTAGGCCCAATGTAGCCCCATGGGCAGTGTGCAGTGTATGTAAAAGATAGAACATGTGCGTTTTACATGTCCTGATAGTAAAATACTGCCAATTTGGGATTTCACTGTTGTAAGGACTATCTCTCTAAAAGGTTATCATTGGAGCTGCTATGTAACATCTTACAATTGTAACTTTCAATTGGGAAGAGATAGAGATTTGGAGTTTGGACTCCCTGAGCTCAGAATTCAAAAATCCATCTTTTAGTGAGGGTGTTTTTTAAAATGTGTATTTGAAAATGCAATTTTTAGCAAGTGGACACTTTCTTGCTTTACCATTCTGTGCCTCTGCCTGCCTGTGGAATCAATGTATGGTTTAGATAGACTGTTGTGTGGTTTGTGCATTCACTCTAGACAGTCACACAAAGGAGCTTAGATGTGCCCTACATATTTTTATTTCAAAAAACAAAGGTCCTTAGTAGACATTTAGGAATGTATAAAGAATGAGATATAGACCGTATTAGGTTACAATATAGTTCCAATGTCCAGCCGGACATAGATTTTTATTTTTATAAAATTCTGGAAATAAAGTGAAGGATACACGAACAACAACATTTAAAGTGGGGCACAGTCCTGTATCGTACAATGAGGGGAAGGTGTGCAGAAGTGGAAAGAAAAATCAAACAGTTTAGGACAAACGACAATTGAAAAAGTACAGGCAAAGACTGAGCAGATTGGCCACTTGCATTTCAGTATACAAAGGGGTTCAGCAAGTATAGCCAAAATAGTAATCACACGAATTAGGCACAATGGTCATATGTGACACTGCATATTTGTATGGCCATTCACAAGGTTGATGGGTCTTCCTCAGCTAGAGTGGTGGGAGGATTTGTAACTGACACCTGAATAGGGCTGTGCCTGACCTCTTGATCATTGCGCGCTGCTTCACCTAGCGCTGTACTGCTGCTGCTATTTTAAACATTTTTAAAAATAAAAATCTCCATCTAGTGTATTGCGCGTGCGCGCTGTTGCCTTGGCGCTATTCCATCTAAGCGCTTTATTGTAATTTCTCCCCTCTCACTTGCACCTAAATTGTGCCCCTCATCCCTCATTTAGTGGGAAACTGACCTGCTTAGGGACTGAGGGTTCCTAGAGACATCGCGCTGGGCTGTCTGCAGCCGCCATCTTAGGTGAGTGAGGGAAGCCAGGGAGCGCCGAATTGCGGGCGCCATTTTGGCTGGGGGGTCTAGTGCTTGCACTACAGGTCTGCAGAGACTGGAAGTGCATATAAAGCAGCTTCTCCCTCGTGTGGCCAGACTTCTTGATCATTGCGCGCTGCTTCACCTAGCGCTGTACTGCTGCTGCTATTTTAAACATTTTTAAAAATAAAAATCTCCATCTAGTGTATTGCGCGTGCGCGCTGTTGCCTTGGCGCTATTCCATCTAAGCGCTTTATTGTAATTTCTCCCCTCTCACTTGCACCTATATTGTGCCCCTCATCCCGCATTTAGTGGGAAACTGACCTGCTTAGGGACTGAGGGTTCCTAGAGACATCGCGCTGGGCTGTCTGCAGCCGCCATCTTAGGTGAGTGAGGGAAGCCAGGGGGCGCCGAATTGCGGGCGCCATTTTGGCTGGGGGGTCTAGTGCTCGCACTATAGGTCTGCAGAGTCTACGGCTATTTAATATGGTTAACACACAGGGGCGCAGCGTGGGCGCGCAGCGTGGGTGCGCAGCGGGAGCGCAGGCGGAGCGCCGGAGGTGCGCCAGAGGTAAACCCGTTTGCGCCCGTTCGCGCACGGGTCGCGCCGGGGGCCGGACGGACTGCCTCTGGACACACGGGTTCCCCCCCTCTCTCGTATACTCGCGCGGAGCTTCTGAGTGTTAACCCAGGTCTGGCCAGCACTTTATGGGACAATGTCTCTATCAAACATCCAGCCGTGGTATCCTGCGGACTGCTAAATGTGCGCTCGCTCGTTAAACATTGTGATGAGATTGCGCTACTTATAGAGTCACGGAATTTGGACATTTTGTTCATGACAGAGACGTGGACAACATCTACTAGCTCTGTGGAATTGGGGTCGGCGTGCCCCCCGGGCTTTAAGTTAGTGCATACTCCTAGAGCGGGAGGTAGAGGAGGCGGAATTGGCATTATATTTAGGCAGACTTTACATCTCGTTCAGCATAATGTGAAGGTTATTGCTGGATGTGAATTGCTGGCCTTTTCTATCAAGGATCCAGGAGGTGTGCTATTCACAGGTCTATTATGTTATAGACCTCCAGCTGGCCCGCTCACGGCCGTTCCTGAGCTCATTGACCTGATATACGATCTCGCTCATTCCCACACCAAAATGATGGTGTTGGGGGACTTCAATTTGTACTCGGAGGGTTCTACTAAGTCGGCCTATGAAGACCTGGTACAAGCCTGTACTAACATCGAGTTACAACAACTAGTGCTATCTACAACCCATGTAAAGGGTCATATACTTGACCTTCTTTTCGCGGACCCCGGCAATACTTCTATTCGGGATGTTTTGCCGCAGTGTTGGACGGATCACGCCCTTGTTCAGTTTTCCCATGTGTGTACCAGCACCCCTTCGAAGAGAGAGAGTAAGATGGGCACGAGGACGGGGAGACTGTGGTCCAGGCTCCTTAGACAATCCGCCCCGCCCTCTCTGTTGCCGGACGGCTTTGTGCTGGGAGAGAGTGTGGACGAGAGCTACGAGACTCTCTGCCAGAAAATCTCCACAGCTCTGGACTCCGTGGCCCCGAAAAGAAAAATCAAAGATAGGCCCAATCTTGCCATGCCATGGTACTCGGAAGATCTCCGGCAGCTCAAGCTACAATGTAAACGGGCTGAGCGAACCTGGAGGAAACAGTACCTGGAACCACACAGGGTTCTTTTTAGGCAAGCACTGGCACTTTATAAGATCAAGATCAAACAGGCTAAAGCCAGTTTTCTAGAAAGCGCTTTGCTGGCGGCGGCCAATAAATCTCAGGCCTTATTTAAGATCGTGAAGGACCTGGCCCACCCTGGATGCACTGAGAATGCCATTCCGGCCTCACAGGCCTTGTGCGATCAGCTAGCACTAGCCTTCGAGGAGAAAATCACCAACATCCTAAACAACCTCCCTTCTCCAACTGGGAGTACTGTAGATGATTTCATCCTGCCCGAAAAGGATGGGGAGCGCACTAAATTGGTGGAGCTACGTATGTTCCCGTTACCATCTTTTGAGGATTTCTGTTCTTTGGCCGATGGGGTATCCTCTGGCTCACCGCTAGATCCTTTACCACCTAGATTTTGGAAACTCAATCGTGATGAGCTGTTTCCACCTCTGTTTCTCACATGTTGCCAGTCCCTCACCTCGGCACGGGTACCAGATTGCTGGAAACTGGCGGTGGTCTCTCCACTGCTCAAAACGGAAAATCTGGATCCCACATGTCCAGCGAATTTCAGGCCCATCTCCCTCCTGCCATTTCCCATCAAGATCCTAGAGAAACTGGCCACTAAACATCTATCCAACTTTCTGGAGAAGAACGATCGTTTGGATGTGGCTCAGTTTGGGTTTCAACCGGCACACGGGACAGAGTCAGCTTTGGTGTCCGTTCTCGATGATCTTCGGACGCGGGCCGAAATGGATCAGGCAGCCTTTCTTGTGCTGCTTGACATGTCGGCCGCGTTCGATACGGTCAACCATGTGACCTTGATCAGGAGAGTGTCGGAGGCGGGGGTGTTGGGGCCGGCCCTGGAATGGTTGGTGTCTTATTTGTAGCAAAGACATCAGGTAGTTGCACTACCGCCCTACCAATCTAACATCAAGAGGGTAGGACAGGGAGTCCCCCAGGGCTTGGCCATCAGCCCCATCCTTTTCAATCTGTACCTCCGGCCCCTAATCACACTGATCAGGTCCTTTGGCATTACGGTCACCAATTATGCTGACGACACTCAGCTTATCTTCTCGTTTGAGGGTAAGGATGGGGTGTCACATGAGGTGTTCCACCAAAGCATGAGGGCCACGGCAGACTGGCTAGGGAAAAATTCCCTCCAATTCAACAGCTCAAATACATAGGTTTTACACTGCTCCTCGGATCGGATTCCCAGGGCCCTTCCTCAGGGTTTTTGGCCTCCCGATTTTATGGGCTCAGTTCGGAATCTAGGGGTGATGTCCAGCTCCGACTTACAACTGGACACCTCAGTCAACAAGACTGTGGCCACGTGCATGGGCCTACTTGGATCCCTGAGAAAGATTCTACCGCTACTCCCAGCATCGGTAAGACCAGAGGTAGTGCGGAGCATAGTCCTTAGTCGTTTGGACTATTGCAACGCACTGCTTCTGGGGGCTCCAACCACCGTGCTGGGGAAACTCCAGCGGATTCAGAACTGTGCCACTAAGTTGGCGCTTTCACGGCGCCGCTCGGACTCCTCCACCAAGGCACTCAGGGACCTTCACTGGCTCCCAATCTCTCAACGGGTGACCTTTAAGGCTCTGTGTATCGTCTTTAAGGCTCTGCACCACCAAGGCCCGGTCCCATTACAAGATCTATTCTCCTGGTATACCCCTATAAGAACTCTTCGGTCGTCATCGGCTTTTCTGGTGGTGGTACCTAAGTTTCGGAGGACTCGGATGGGCGGCCGTTCCTTTAGGACGGCTGCGGCACGATTGTGGAACTCCTTACCACTGAGCCTCAGGAGCCAGGAAGCTCTTTCCATCTTTAAAAAGGAGTTAAAAACTTACCTTTTCCCTAACATAACGCAGTAGAGCAGCAGTCGGTAAGATCTTGCTTTGTATCAGAAACAGTTATAGCGCCAGGATGCCCGGCGGGTGACAGTGATTGCGCTTTATAAGTACGCCTATACATACATACATACATACCTCTCATAATGCTGTCTCCTCCCTCCTGTAGCCAAGACAGGGCAAGGCAGGATCTGTGCACTCCAAAGACCATCCTTTGAAGTATGCCTACTTCAAAAGCCAAAAGGGGTGTAAATATTGGACTTGTAACCACACATTTTTGGGACACTTCTGTATTGTGGACTCTGCCTAGAAGAAGAGCTGAAGAGCTGTCAGGAGGAGCACTGTCCCTTTGCAGTATGTTGCTTTGATGAGTTGGCCAGTAGTTGCTGCTTCTGTCTGTGGCCAGTGAAAGAACTGGAGTTTGCTTTTGAATCCTGCTTTTCCTAGGTTCTTCAATGGCTTGTGTGTGCTTGCATCCTTTTGGAAGTCTCAGGGACATAAAAGACTTCACCTTTAGCATCTCTGAACTCCACTGCATGGAGTTCTGACCTGCCAAGTGGTGGCAATTCCAGTACTGGGACCTTGGAGGTTGGTCTTGCTGTGAAAGACTGAAAAGTCGACGCATCACCATTCCAGCAGTTGTTTTTCTGATGCAGTATTGCCATGAGGGAGAACTTTCCACGCACAACTGCTGTGCAGCCAAATATCAATGCAGCGCCTTTTCGCAGCACAAAGAATTGCCACAGCCCAAATGCAGTGCACTCCAACATATGAGACCACCGTACTGACTCTTATGCTGGCCCCTGCTTTGTGTCTCAAAGAATTGATGCATCACCGATCCGTGGCTGAAAGGATCAATGCAGTGCCTGTTTGCCGATGCCACCTTGACCTCCATCGCTTCTGGATTTCCACGCATCACATTTGTACGCTAAGTTTTTCACTGCACCATCTCAGACCAGAACTATCTTCAGATTTTGACGCATCACTTCTCCTTACAGTCCGGAACTGACGCAGCACTTCTCCAGTGTTCAGCAGAACTGACTCATCACTTCCCCAGGGACTCATGAACCGACGCATCACTGTGTCTTCCGACGTTTCCCTCCTCTGCAGCTGTTTTTCCTTGTGGATTTTGATACACCGAAGGTACTTTGTGTAAGATCACTGCATCCATGGAGTTCTATAGACAGAATTGCTTAAACCTTTTAAAAAAAAACTTATACTTTGAATTCGGTATGTTGTATTTTTGTTGTTTTTGTCTTGTTTAGTTTAGATAAAGATTGTTTATTTTTCTAAACAGGTGTGGTGTCAATTTGTAGTGTTTTCACTGTGTTATAGTGTGTGTTATGTACAAATACTTTACATATTGCCTCTGAGATAGGCCTGACTGCTTGTACCTAGCTACCAATAGGGTGAGCAGGGGTTATCTTGAGTGATTGGTGTATACTACTGCATAGTACAGACCATTGCGTGACCACATACTGCTTTTGAATTTTCCTGTTTTTGTGACAACCCTTGAAGTTATCGACAAGTCATGTCTCAGCTTGGTGAGCCAGTTGATGTTGCAGAGGTTGTGTTTGAGATTGGGAGGTTGAAATTCATCTCAGTGCCTCAACTGAAGCATATCTGCAAGTATCTTAATTGCCTTGTGAAAAACTACTAACAGAAGGAGGATCTGTAGAAGGCACTGAAGGACTTTTGGACTTCAAGAGAAGATGAGGAAGCTAGGAATGAAGATATGGATCTGGAGTTACAGAGCCAGCAAGGGTACTTTGGAGCTCAGGAACTGTCTGTGGGAGCATCGTCCAGTGGTGGCAGAAATGCGTTATCTAGGACTCAGTCCCCAGAGGAGCAGGAGACCGGAAGCAGGCCAGAGCGGATGAGCTTGGGTAGCTCAGGATGGAAAACAAAAAGTTGGAATTAGAAAGTAAAAAGTTTGAAATGGAGCACAAGCAACACAAAAAAGAGAAGGAAAAGTCTCTGGAGGGAAAGAAATTACTTTTTACTCATGTGATAAGTTTGAAGGAGCTGGACATCAAGGCCAAGCAGGCAGAGTCCATCCCAAATGGCGGCAGTGTACACCCAGTGCAATCTGAGGGGAGGGTGCACATTCTCCCAGGGATTTGATAAAGGATTACAAGAGGGAGGAATACATACATGGTTGGTTTATGGCATACGAGGCAGCTCTCCACATGAATCTGTTTAGGGGGTACAAGAAGGTTAATTCACAATCTTGGCTTGAATGTGTTGATCATTTTTGCAGATCAATGAATAGTTGGGTAAAGGGGAGCCAGGTAACAGACTATCAGGGGTTGTACAATTAGATTGTATGGGACCACTTGTATAGTCTTTGTTTTCCAAAGCTATACCAGCATCCGATTGACAGCAAGCTGACTGACTCCAGAAAGTTTGCTCAGTAGGCGAACCATAGGATGAGTACAAGGGTCCACATGAGTGGGCTGAGTCTCCAAAGGTCCCCAATCTAGTTCCCAGGGTAAGGATTATCGTCCCCCTCTTTAGAAAAAGCCTTCGATTTTTACAGGGAAGCCTGCAGAGAGGGGTCCCTGCAAGTGTTATTAATGTGGTCAGGAGGGTCACGTGAGGGGGATCCCAAGTGGACACCTGCACCCACTGGTGCGCAGTCACAGGGGTTGGCCAGTGTAGTGCTTGGGGAGGGGCTGGTCCCAGGAGAAGGGTGGGAACCAGCTGAGATGACCCTTGTCTCACTATGGGACAGTGAGATAGCCCTGAGGACCCTAGTGCCTGAGAACACTAAGAAATACACGCAGTGGGTGTGACCCTCAATTTACAGAAGGTGAAGTCTCTGAGAGACACAAGAGCCAGTGTGACTACGGTAATGTGTCCCTTGGTGTCTGAGGAGCAGGTAGTCCCCAATGTTTGCGACCAAGTTTTTGCAGTGGACAACTCTGAGTGCCAGCACAAGGTGGCTCCGGTTCCTTGAGGTAGCAGTGATTCCATCAATGCCTGTTGATTATCTGCTGGGTAATGACCTGGAGGATTTCCCTTGGGGTGAGGTGGAATACCGATCACATTTGGAGATGGTGGTGTTGCCTGAGTGGGCATATGTGACCGCTCAGCCCATGGCAACTCCTATTATCATACCGCAAGCCAGATCACACACGGAGACAGACCTAGGGCACTCTACCTCAGACAAAGACTGCTGTAGACCAACTGAGTTGATTGCATCTAATTGCAGAATGCAGTCAATCCATTTTAAATTTCCAGGCTGTCAATTGTAAATGGTCAACAGATGCTGATTTTCTTGACCTTGCTTGGAACTGAGCACAAATCAGCAGATACTGGTATAAGGTGTTTGAAAAAATGTCAGCTATGACTGAGATAGATATAGTGCTGTTAACAATGCTAGCTCCCCTGAGATGCTGAAATGGTATAACGAAACCTTTGTGCCAGTTTACTTCCATCACTTTGTTGATGGCAAAAAGTAATGCGGCTTGTGTTTGGGGGGAGAAGCAAAGCTTCTTCTGTACAGACATGGATCTCAAATCGAAACTACTGCAATGAACAACTCAAAGTTTATTACTCCACAATACCACATGTGAAATGACCGAAAGATTTCTGATCTGAAAGATTTCTGATCTCCAGTACAGTCCTACCTACGGAATGGAAAGGGGATGATATGAGGTACCATGCGTGCCTCTGCTAGGCATTTGCATTCCGGGGCTGGCGATCCAGTCAAAGTAGAAACATGCGTGTTGATTTGATTGCCACATGTGCAGATATCTTGAATTTGGTATTGTAGAGGGCTTTAAATATTGATGTGAATTCCTCCAGTTGGGTAGATGCAGGGACTAAGGGGTTGTTTACAAGAGACATGCCCTGCCAGAGTGGCACTTTTTTGATGCCCTGGTGGCGCAGGCCTCTGAATCATATCTATAAGGTGACTCAAAGCCATCATGGAATGCTTTGCATTGCTCATAGATACTGAGGGGCTCGTTTGCAAGCCCCTTGAACCGCTAGTGCGTCACTTTTTATGTGATAAAGAATTGGGTTGCCTTACTCTGTGTCAAGGAGGTATTCCATGGTCATTGCGGTCTGTGTTTCCACGCAAAACCCATGGATTTTGATGCTGCTTCACATTTCCAAAATCAAGTAAACCTGGGGCAGGGTCAAAACCTTACACCTTCCCAGAGCAGGTGTATTGAGGAGAAATGTTTTCATTTCTCCTCGTTCTTTCCTCGTCTGCTATATGCAGCACACATAAAATGAGGAAAACACCTCCTGGATTTTTTTAATGAAGTTTTATATAGTGCGAACTTGACCCGAAGGTATCGGAGCACTTTACACAAGCACCAGTTGCGTTCCATGAGGGCACATTCATTTTTGTTAGGCACGGGAGATGAAGTAATTTGCCCAGAATCACAGGATGTTGCGCATCCTTGCCGAGACTCGAACCTGATTCCCCAGATTTTAGGTCGACTGCCCTAGCCCTTAAGCCAACTCCTCTCCCCTTCCTCCACAAAAACAATCCTGCAAACAACGCAGAAACCCTTGCATCATTGTGACATGTTTGCATAAGACAATGATTTTACCATTATGAAATCAATAAATGCCACAAAAACTTGATGGACGATGTTAGAGTCAGTAGTGTTTATTACCCTCATTTTAATAATGGTTCCTGACAGTGAAAGGGTGGTAAATGGCATTGACTGGAATAATAAGCAGGCCCACAGTTTATGGATCGGGAGCAAGGACTGTAGTCAGTTGTGGTGTTTCGACTTTGTAAGCAACCTTTAATGAAGCGAAAGGTTATCTCGCGTTAATTGTGTATTTCTTCCCAAGCGAATTTCACTCCGTGGTCGGTGCTATTTACTTTTCTATTATCATACAGATATCTCACTCCTGACATTCTTTAAAGACGTCAGATAAACGTGTGTTATTTAGCAGTTAGGGTGATAAAGGGGGACAGAGAAAAAAGCAATAGATGGGGTATTAACAGCGCATAGTCACAGTGGGCAAGTTGTAAAAGAACGAAAAAATTGCAATCAAAGTGGCATCAAAGGGAATCTAAGACAGCTACCACCTCACGCTGTCAAAAAACAACAATTACAACGTAATGCTGTCACAATAAGAAACAATAGAATCCCTGAGCACAAGGTATATAAATCTGTGATTGGCTGTTTTCAAATCATTTTTCAAGATTGTATTACTGTATCCACAAGTCTTCAAGATTATCTATGGACTGAGAATAAAAATAAGGGTTTCTTCACAACTTGGATGCGTTGATATGGACTATTATTTGTGAAATCAAGACTATCTGTAGTACTCACAGATTTATATACCTTGTGCTCAGGGATTCTATTGTTTCTTATTGTGATAAAGGGGGATTTGCATAGTGTTACCTTATCAACAGTGTTTGATAAGGTGATGATGCCTATACATATGCACATTCCATATTCTATGACACATGCCTTGGAAGGGATTATCAGGTGTCTTTTCCGAAGTTTTCTATAGCGCGAGCTTGATCCGAAGGTATCAGAGCGCTTTACATGAGCACTATTTGCATTACACAATGACACATTCATTTTGTTAGGCACGGGAGATTAAGTGATTTGCCCAGAATCACGCAGGATGTTGAGCCTCCCTGCCGAGACTCGAACAAGGTTCCCCAGCTTCGAGTTCAACGCTCTAGTCGTTGTTCCCACAAGGGTTTTCATTTGATGTCCTGGAAGTGGGAATGCATCATACAAAAAACAACAATGGGTTTCCTGTTAGTAGTTATTACTCCAAAGCAGTTGATGAGAAAAAGATTATTATTGTGCACGCTGCAGGCGATGCCCTAGGCAACTGCCCGACTAGTCTTCATGGAGCTCTAGCGAGGAAAGGTTGCTCTCTGCAAGATGCACAGACGTGGTGTAGCAAGGAAGCTATGGGTCCTTTCGGGTTATTACAACACAGCAATTATTAGGGGAAAATGGGTGCCTCAGAACTCCGTGCTCCGGCGCCCCTGCACCTGCTGCACCAGTGGTAGTCCCAGCCACGATGGACCGAGGCAAGGGCCTCGGCTACACCGGTGGCTGATTCACTACCCACCAATCTATAATCGCTGAACTAAGGTTAATATTTTATTGATGGAAAATTAATCTTGCAAAAGATTGTGATAAAATTCAGACATTTGCAGAATAAATTAATTAAAAGTCATGAATATTCAGAAAGATTCTTTAAACTCAGGGCATTTTTAGTAGACTTTTGTGGAGCAGTGAATTTCAGTGCAAGCTAGAGCTTCAATTTTGATATTCTGATTAGCACAAACGTGTTCTGATTCGACCTCACTATCACTCAAAGCCCTTATTACGCTTAGCCCAGTTAATCTAGCCAATCTTTGTTAAACATTTCCTGAAAGATATCTGCTGGCACATAAGATATATTCATAATACCATATCCATCTGTTAATAATTACAAGGAATTTCATCAGAGAGAGATAAGTCTTCCAATGCTCTCATTAAAATCATGTGCATCAAAACGTACACTTTGGATACGATTACGTATGGTCAACACTGAAATAGTGTCTTGTTAATGAGGTTCACAGAAATCTTTAAATTCCTCTCAAACATTCTGAGTGAATCATAATTTTTGTTGACAAATTCTCAGATCGAGAGATGAAAACGATCCTTAGTAAATCATTCACCATGATTCTCTAATCAAAGTTCGGGAGTCTAGCTGAATTTTAAATAAAAAAAACTTGCAAACTTGAGAGGTAGCAGGAGAGATGGAGATGACCATGAGAGTTGAGCATGCATATTTTTTTTCCTTTATTGTTGCAGTGGCTGGCAGCCTAACCATGACAAAGGTGGATTGCCGGTGTGCTCACTAACCAGGGTGTTGGTTGTCAATCACCCTTGACCCTGAAGGCAGGTTCATTGGTTGGGCCTGCAAACAGTGGGGAAACACCCCTTCAGTCCTCCTCGCTGTTTCTTGATTCGGGGAGCCTTCAGGCCACCTCTGTGCTTGGACAACTATGCAGGTTCAGGGTAACAACATCAACATTTCCTATTTCTGATGAGGTGCTCGTTGTCCATGTCTGCAGATTCTTTGGGATGGCTGTGGGCTTCCATGCAGAAAAGATCATCAGGCAAGCAGTGCTTATCAGAACAAGTTGTAGCCTTGAGGAAACAGGCAGAGTGCAGCTCCAAATTCAAGAAGCACCACATGTAAGTAAGTGCTGGTCTGGGTCAGTGCAGGTCTTCAGTGGGCTGAGGGTCTTGAGACCATATCTGTAGTCCATAACATTTAGGCAGAAACACAGTACAACATTCACAAACAACTCAAGTTGTACAGATTACTTCCCATCTTTGATTTTTGGGAAGAAAGGGAAGGCATTAACCTCTTTCCAGAATATTCAGGCAAGCGCCTATGTGGCATACCCAAGGCGCTAGTGGGGGAAATCTTGTACATTCCATTTAGAGTGGACTGAGTGACAGGAAGTGCAGAGGAAGAAGAAATGGGTATGCGGCTGACAGTGTTTTTTCTTTCGGTAGGCAGAAGCCATCGCCCAGCTTGTGCTCTCTGTTTTATGCTAAATCGATACTGGCACTCTTCGGATATCACTATTGGCCACAACACCGAAGGGGATGATGAACAATTCCTTTTCCACTCACCAGGGGCGTAACACAGGCCCCCACAGCCCACACGGTGCGGGGGGCCCGAAGCTCCAGGGGGCCCCCTTGGCACTGCAGTCTGTCCGGAGAGCTCCTAATTGAGCCTGGAGGGGGGCCCTCTACATACCTTGCAGGGAGGCCCCCTCAATTTTCGTTACGCCAGTGCCACTCACATACCGATATTTGCGCTCATTGTTGCGACAACGATTCACCACACATTCACAAACATTTACATTCAGTATAAACATGATGAGTTATTTTTGTTACATGTTACTTGACTTCATTTATATGAGTAGGCCAGTAGGCATTTCCTTGGGGGCACGAAAACTTAAAAATGCTGCTACAACCTAGTACATGGACAAATGGATTAAAAGAGACGTATTCTCTGTAAGACATTGCATGAGAAGGCAGATTGAGTGTCTCCCTCATTTTAGAGAGTACTAAGGGCCTGGTGGCGTAGTGGACTAATTCTTCCACTGCAGGGGCCTGTGTTTGACCTCATGGTCGCAAGTTCAAATCCTGGTGGGTCCACTCAGTCTTTCATCTTTTCTGAGGTAAATAAAATGAGTACCATTGAGTTGGGTAACAATAAAAATTATTCAGTGCCAAGATGCCCTTTAAGGGTGAACATGTGCTATATAAATATGCATGTTATGTTAAGGGTGTTCCTAAGTAGTATGATTTATGCTGCTATGGGATATCTTAGGACAGAGCCCCCCCCCCAGTGCTGTGATGAAAATGAAAACTTAAAAGGAAATATAATTGTCAAAGGAAAGAACTGGCAGCACAGGTGGTTGAGGACTTTCATCTTCACATCTCACCCTTAACTTAGCAGACGTGAACTGAGGAACTGCTTGCTACCAAATCAATTATGTACATGAAATCCCTTAAATATTCACCCACGTTCACGTGATGATTTGGATCCTGTGCTAGCTAGGGTCACACAGACGTAAAGTCTTTCCTCCTTTTTATGGCCAGGTTGTATGTCCCTGCACTTCTTGGCATTAAACAGTTACTAGGACATATAATGACAGCAGGAGGGAGCTCAGGCTGTGCCATTACCACCATGGCTGGACTGGGAACCAACACTGGCCCTGGCAAAATACTCGGTTGGCCCCCCGGAGGTTGGGGGTGCGGCCGAGCTGTTTCCCAGGGCCGGTTTAGGCCGATTTTGTTACAGGAGCCGAAATTGCAGCTATGCTGCAAAAACGACCTTGTAACAAAACGGCCCCCCAGGGACCCAAAACTCGCCCCCATCCTGGCTGCCCACCGGGGAAATGCCAGCCCTGATTGCCACTTTTATTACAATTTTTAATGCCATGTTGTGTTGGTTCTACACATACATTGCCTTAACCAACACCGCTCAGAAATTGCTGAATACTAATTGTGAATTTTGCATTGTGGGATATTTCCCACATGTGATTGGTTGTGTTGACAGAACACGTCCTGATCTGTCAACTATTTGGCACTGAATTTCAGTTATGCAACTGTAAAAACGGCACTCACTAAACATGCATGTTAAGTGAAATGTAAAGTACCACATAACATATACTGTGGCACATACATTCTGGCACTGTGATCTCTAAAATTATCTATTGGAAAAGTCACTCATCAGCTGTCATGAAGAGACATTAGGCATTTCACAATGTAAATCGGTGACGAATGTGATGCTATTGTTGAAGGTCAAGGTGTCTCTATCATTCAAACCTGAATTGTCACACAGTACCTCAGAGTTGTGACACCCAGTGAAAGGAGATATAACAGTGCACACACGTGTACAATGGGTGTAGTGGAGTGTTCATTTGGGCTCTTTGAAGAGCAGATTTGGGTTGGTACACAAGAGTGGTGGCTCCCTGAAATATGAACCTGAGACAGCCTGGAAAACCATAACCTGGTGCGCAATGTTGTGCAACATTGCTTTCCAGAAAAGGACTTCCATTGTTCCAGATGACAAGAAAGGCTACTGGTACCATGGTCAAGACGCAGCAAGGGCAGCACAGGGAGGCTGAACAAGGTAGACCTCACAACCCACCACCCCACTGGTTCTGAGGTAGGAGCATGCTTTTTAAAATGAAATAACGTTGACAAGCGAAGAAAATTTCATGAGCATCATTAACATTTTCCATAGCCCAATAAATGTTGTCATGGTTTTTTCCTCCTATTATCACTCCCTAATCTCACCATCTTTTGAATTCCTTTTGCAAAGCCCACTTTATGTTCCTGCACTATTAAAATATTTCTCGCAAGATTTTTATTATATATATTGCAACCTGGCAGCTACCTCTCATGTTGAATAATGACATGGATTACATGTATGGATGTGGTATTTGCATAGTGTGAGCCTAGCCAAAATGGAAGGGGATTGCTGTACAATTTCAAAGGAAAGCATACAGTCAACAAGTGATGGAAGAATATATATAGTAATGGTCTTGGTGACTTGTAATATCATGCGGTATTCCCTTTGTGCACTGTTTTGCCATTCAAATTGCTTTGGGTGTATAATACTTTAAGGAAGCTGCAGCATTAAAACCCTGTTCCCAAGGACAATTTGCAGAGAGACCATGATTCCAAATTGAGAACACTGGGTCCTATTTACAAAGGTAAATTTATATATGTAGATTTACTCACATATAAATGTACTCTTACACTTTGGAGTAATTGTACTACTTTTGGCTATTCACCCTTTCCAAGTATATAGTCACTTCAAGGTGCAAACTTACATATTCCCACCATGAAACCAGCGGGTGAGGCCAAACGTACATGTGGAAAATTACTTCTCCTTATTTTCCATATAAAAGAGGAGGTCTCTGCCACCAGAGCAAAAAAAAAGAAAAAAAAAGTATTGAACTTTGAAATAATTTAGTAAACATATGCCAGTATTAAATATTAATGTAAAATGATTCTACATATATAGTCTTAAACCTAGAACAAATAACAAATGTTACAACATAATTATCGCAAAGGTGTATTAAAAATGAATTAATTTAAATATATTTAATTAGTGTATAGTTACCCATTTAAATATTTATTTTAAAAAATACAGTGATCTAATATGTATTGCAATTACTAAACTTACATACAAAAATCATTTATTTAATGAATGTTATTACAAAAAAATAAAAGTTACATTGATTTTTACATTCATGAATATTCACTACAAATAAAATACAATATTTTAAAATTATATATAATTTTTTGACATTAAATAAAATGTATATATGTTTTAAGGAAACCTAAATACATGAATGTATTCTAACAGATTTTCTTATGTGCGTTCTTTTTTAAGTCCATGTCTCCATTATTTTCTGTTAAGGGGCATTGCAGTTCCAGTGGTTGTCCATGTGCGGTGCTGGAGTATAGTTATTATTCCTTTGGGACCTTTTTGGTTACAGTAGCTTTAGAAGTGCAGTCTGTGAATAGCAATGGGCTTACTCTTTTTTTGCTTTAGTGTCTTTTCCTCTCTGAATCCCTCCTTAGGCTTAAATAACCCCTATAATTTATAGTAGGTAAGTAGAGCCCATTCCCAGCCACACCCTCAGCCCTCTCACATTTAGTACTCAAACATATGCGTACATATGTGAAGATTTCCCCAATCAGATCAGAAATCTCTGCTTCGAACAGACAGGAGAGGTCTCTGCATGTAGGTTTGTGAATAGCTTTTTGTAGTACATGAGAAGTACTACTGTAGTACCAGTAAATGTGACACTAAACTTGGTTTGTGCATATGCTGTACTGTTTGCACCTCCTACCATGCACTGACTATGAGGACACAATGATATATAACGTAAATAAAAATGAAACGTTTAATACACTTTTAAGAGAATAATGCTATAACTTTTGTATTTGTTCTATGCTTAGATATATAATATATATATACGTACATTTAAATAATTATTTTACATTAATATTTAACACTGACGTATTGTTAGTAATGTGTTTACATTATTTACATTAAACATGGCAGTGATTAATGATTCAGATATGAAATGTACATTAAATGAAATGATTTATTCTACTGAGAACGTTTCTTTTAATTCCGTGTTTTTTGTATACATAATCATTGATATGTAAGCACCGCAGTTATAGATTGGAAAACGTCTTGTTTCCGGTACACTTGTGAAAAGGTCAGGTTACTGCATGCCACTTAGATCCTGAAGAATAGTGTTACACAAGAAGAGACCAGAATGGAATAGGATGGCATCACTCCTATAGCGGGTGGTAACAGATAAATCCGTTTTATGGTAGTGCCTGCGGGCTCTGAAATAGCTTTGTATAAGAGAGTAAAGGACCAAAGGGGTCATGACTTTGAAATAAACGATTAGCACACATGGGGAGCCATAGCAGTGATGTTAGGCCTGGGGGAATCTGCTGCTTCCTGGGAAACGTGTTTATGAAGGAGAGACCCATCTGTTCGAGATTTTATTTGAGCTTCTCAGCAGAGTCCTATAAATATTCAGACCCCCAAGGCTGGTCACTTCCTTCTGAGGGTCAGACTAGAACCCACTAAACGAACTCAGTTGCCAGCATTCAGATAAGAAACGTTCAGTCTTCAGGTGATTAACCAGTAATGTATAAGGATATAGGTGGCAGGTATCAACAAGTGTTTGTTTTCACCAAGGGGCTCAGAATGATGCAAAACAGAACGAGATTGAAGCTCGAGTTGTCTGTGATGATATTTGTAACCTCGAGATGTTTAAACACCAGTTTAAAAACCACATTATCTACAATTGTTTGTGCTTTCCAACTCCCAATGAATCTCTTTTTTCCCCTTATTGTCCTATGGGTTAACTGTGCAGTGGAGATATAGGGAATCATTCAGATTATGCTTTCCCCCAAAATACCTGACATTCTGCTAGCTTACCCACTCCCACATTCCCAACTAAAAACGTGCCTGGCGTTCTGCCCAAACCTCCCTAACTGCATATCATCGCCCTCTTTTTTAAATATATTTAAAAGCACCTTGTGGCAGATTTACAAACTAGTCCCACAATGCAGCAAGAAACCTTGCTGCGCTGTATTAGGTTACAGGGTTGATACAATGAATTCCTGCTCTCTCCCTGTGCTGGCATACTGAGTGCAGCCTAGCACTAATGCAGGCACCCTTTCGCTATGGTGCAAAGGTGCCTGCATTACAGGCAGGATTGGTTTTGTGCAGGAAGGGACACCTGAACATATGCATCACTACTAACACTGAAGGTACATGTTTTAGCCTGGGGTTGCATGACTATTCTGACTCTGACACAATTGTTTATCAATAACATTGTAGTAAGGGTTGTATGAGTAACAAATACAGCCTGGCAGATATCTACAAGTTTTAAGTCACATCAGTGATTCTATGCAGCATGTCTCCCATGGTCCACTGCACAGTGGGAAAATCATTGTGAATGCACTTAGAACGTAAATTGTGATTTGACACCCCCTTCATGGGGTGATAGGTTGCTCTGATGATATTAAAGGTGGTGGCACAATTATGATGTTGCTTTTATTTTTAACGTTGTTTGATTCCAAGATACCACGCAAAATGAGGCTGATCTAACACAACATGCCTAGTCCGCCACCATAAATGAAATCTGATTGGAAGGCACTGCAGAAAGAGCTGTTAGGGTTGATTTGCCCTCTAAATGTTCTACACTTCCAAGACAAAAACACACACAATTACCTTCTAGGTCTGAAATACAAAACACAACATACTAATGATGTATATAAACAAGAAAGAGGGGCACCAGTGACTTCTCAGGAGGGTGATTTTACTCCATAATGTTTTATTGGATGGAAACACATTGCTAGAAGTTGCCCTCCAGCAATATATCTTTAGCTAAAACCTCCTCAGACATAAGCAGGAAGTACACAGAAGTTAGAACCTTCACCTATGCTTTGCAAACTTTGCATGTTAGGCCTTCCAGCCCCCGGGGACCTAGAGATCGAACATCCTCTAATTGCCCTTGCAAACTACTCCACTGACAACAGTTAACACAATTACTCCTGAAACACCCTACAAATCCATGGCAATGCAACTTGATCTACAAAGTGATGGCTGTCACCCAGTGAGGGATCCAATTGAGCAATGAATAGGTTTTTGTAGTAGGAGGTAAATTCAGATTGTATATTTAAGTCCTTAGCCACTTTTCTCCTACCTGATCCCTCACTCCTGCAAGGCAGTTGATCACTTGGCAGACCTCAACATTCGAACTAGAATCTTGCTATGATATTCCCCTTTTTCTGATCAAGCGCTATAACATTGTTCCCCAACATATTAATCTATATTGTGGCTGCTTGCCTAACTCATTTAATCCGTCTTGATCTTGGCCAGTATTCTTTAGCCCTTGGAACACTCATATTGCACCTCCATGGATTTAAATTTTGTTTCCAAGACAGACAATTGACTCTACAGGGACTAAATTACCCTGTTCTCATTGGAAATGCACATTAACAAACTATACACCTTAAACGTACTCCATACTGTGCCATAATCTAGTAGTGATCCACTGTTCATGTCAAAGTAAAACTTAATTTGATCATTGTTCTCTCTCTCTCTCTCTATGAGAAAGCATGGGTGCAGTAGAGCAGGGCTATTGAAACATCAGAAACGTCAGCCTCTAGACCAACCAGTTACACATAAAAGGACCAAACTGGAGAGTGGAAAGACTTTAATTGTGCCAGCCCCTTTTCCTTATCTGCCACATGCAGCAGAGTCATTGAGAGTAAGGTCTCCAAAGTCATCTTAGTAATTCCACTGTGTGGGACTTACCCGAGGTACCAGGAGGGGTAGTTCAAGTCAAGTCAAAAACCACTTTATTCGATTTAGTTAAAAATCATAAAAGCATACTACAATCAATATAAGAGGGCAATTCGGTTTCATGGAACAATACATAAAGTATTAACAATAATATATACAATTTAAAAACAGTTATAGCAATAATGTACACAGTTTAAAAACAGTTAAAAGAAAGGGTAATTATCAGCTAAGAAATGCAAATGCAAAGAACATATTTCATCCTCTAAGGCGAACCTCCTTGCTATATTTACAGTCGCCTCCTCCTGATCCTAGCAGCAGCAACAAGATAGTTAGCCACGCTGAACATAACTAGGGGTGAATCCAACATTTGGAGATACAGGAGGGCTGGTTTTGCCTGATGGAATACTTTATCCTTCAATAAAGGCACCAGGTACTTCTGTCTTGGCGTGATATAAAAATGGCAGAACAGCATAAGGTGCATATTATCTTGCTGTGAAAAATTGTCACAGTTGCACACAGGTGCATCCTCCTGCTTAAACCAACCTTGGCTGTCACAAAGAACCGTATAAATCTGGTCAAAACGAAATTTTACCAGAAGCCACCTATGAAAAGGGATGTTAACTATGGCAAGATACGGTTGTATAGCCAGGCAGGTGATGGTCAGAAAGTGGGCTCTGACCATGGGCTTTATGAGTTGGCATTCCTCTCTCTCCAAGCTTTTCAGTTTGGAGAAATTGAGCTTGACCCAATCAAGATCAGATTTTTTTAAACCCGAAGGGGCGGAGAAAATCTCGGGACGACCAAGTTCCAAAGAGCACTTATGAATGTAAGACAGCCAAGGAATGTCTTTAAATCTGTCCAAATGTAGACAATCCATCAGTATTTTGTGGTTTAAACCTAGGTTTACATTAGTCCAGGTCCTAATCCATAAGAGAATAGGTGCCATTGAAAGAATATCGGTAATGTACCCTAGGCCAAGCTCCTGATGTATAGAAAACGTGGCTGTCGATTGAGGGAGCCCTAATATAGATCGAAGGAACTTATTCTCCTCCCTTTGAATGGTTTCACTATTAACATAGCCCCACAGGCCTGAACCATACCTGGCTATTGCCACAGTTTTTGCCCTGTACAGGCTCAATAGTACACCAGTAGGCTTCCCGCCAAGTCTCCTGGAGAAACTTAAAATTGCGTTTGCCAAGCTCCTAACCGCTTTAGTTTTGGCTGTAATTTGGGGGACCCAGCTACACTTTGTATCATAAATTACACCAAGATAAGTAAAAATGTTGACATTAGTGATCACTTCACCATTACAGTAGAAAGATTTGTTATTATTTTTCACAGCCCCAAATGCCATAACATGAGATTTTGGAATTGTTTACTACTAAGTCAAGAGAAGACATAAATTCACTAAAAGCATTTAAAAGTCTCTGTAATCCTAAGTGTGTCCGGGCTATCAAGGCAGCGTCATCCGCCTACAGGAGAACAGGAATACGAGTATCCCCTGCACGCGGTGTGTCCAAAGTGGCAGTTAAAAGGTTTTTCTCCAATGAGTTTATATTTCTTTCTCACAGAGTTAGATGAGACACAGGCACAGAGTGAGACGAGACACTGGCACAGAGTGACATGAGACACAGGCACAGAGTGAGATGGTGCAGACAGAGAGTGAGATTAATAATGAAACTGTACTGCACTGTTGCTGTGACACAGTTGATGTGGTATAAACTTACTTATGTTGTAAACTAGTGTTTATATCGTTTACTTATTATATTTGCTATGTAGTATGTTTGTAGAGGTCTATAATATGTTATTTTTTCTTTACCACAGATTGTAATCATCTATAGAAAGATAAAAGAATATGCAGATGAAGGAAAGACGACAAAAAGTTTATAAACATGATTTATCGTCCAAGAAAACTGAATTAGAAGATTCATCCAAAACACAATCTTCAGTGAAAAAAAAGAATGCTCCTGGTAAGCAAACAAAGGAGTTTTTTAAGGAAATTAATGAAATGTAAAAAAAAAAAGATGTGCTTTCAAAGAAGAAAAAAACATCTCTAAATACAAAGAAAAAACTGTGCCCCTCAAAAAATGTTAGACCAGTAGAAGGAGATGATATTCTCTATAGTAATAGAAGAAGAAATAAATGTATTGACATTCGTAGACAAATGTTTTATAACAGAATAGTTTCAAATGTATTAAAAAATGTAAAGATATATCAAAAGAAGAGTGCTTTTTACAAGAAAAAAAAAGCATAGTGAAGATTGTGGATCAGGCATTTAAAGTGAAAAATAAATTATATGGTTTAGTAATCAATAGAATTCGTACACTAGATAAGGTAATCAATGTTTTCAAATCAAAATGTAAGTGGAAAAGAGTAATTAATCAGACTAATTTTTGTGATGTTTTTTCTGGAGAATGGAAGCATAGTTCAAGTTGTGAGCCATTTTTTAATGAAGAAAGTTACTTTCAGGATAATGATTTGGTGCATGCAGTTGACACCAGTGGCCGAGCATATGAGGTGAAGGGCGGTTGTCCGGTTGAAAAAGAAAAAATTGTGCCTAGAAATGCAGAGGTGTTAGCTGATGACGTTTTAGGGAGATGTCCTAAGGCTCCAGTGTATACTTGGAATTGTAGTAGTATTTGTAGTGTGCAACAGGATTCAATTGATTTGTTTCTCAATTTCTTACGGACATATACTAAGAAAAGTTTAAAACAAAAGATGAAGATTTTGCAAGAGTTAGATCCTTGTAGAGTGAGAGAAAAAACAGGTTTGCATGGGCATCCACTGGCTTGTCTTTCAAGAAAAGTATGTCGGAGTGTTTTTCACCATTTTCGGATGTTAGCAGTGCATCATAATAAAGTGAGGAAATTAGTGAGAAGGTTGTATTATATAAAAAGTCCAGCACTTAAGCTAAAACAGTTAAACAGTGCTCTTTTGCATGGAACTGAATTAGATGTGAAGAACATTTGTGAAGAAATTGAGTTTTGTTACTTTGGTAAAAAAAAAGAGGGCAGTGCAGAAACTGATACAGTAATAGAAGGTAATGTGGAAGAGAATGTACAGATTTCAAGTACAGAAAAATGTGAACATGAAATTACAAAGTTTAAGGTCAATTCAAGTGAAAGGCCTATTTTGTCTTGTGTGTGTTGTCGACGAACTCATTATAAGAATCAGACTAGATTAGTTGATTTATATGTAAAAACTGAAATGGAAAATAATGATGAGTGGAAGGATTTTGCAACTTATTTGTTGGTAGAAAATTATTTTGATTTGGGTTCTGATCAGCATATTTGTAAATATTGTTATAATAAATTAAATGAAAACAGAAAGCCTGCTAGAGCTGTTCATGATAATCTGGAGTTGGTAGACATTCCTTCTGAATTGATGGATTTAAATACCTATGAGTCTATTCTGATTCAATGTGTGCATCCTTTTCAGGCTATTGTTCGCATGGAGCCTAAGACAGGGAAATTGCCTCTTTCAGATTTACAGAGAGGATTAAAGGGAAGAGTTGTTTATTTGCCTCTAGATTTTAAGAAAAATATTGATACAATTGGTGTAGAAAAAGTAGAAGAGGAACCTCTGGTTATTCTTGTTAATGGTGTTCCAACAAAGAATAAAAAAATCGGGCAAGAATTAGTAGATGTCAGGAAAGTCAAAAAGGCAACGTTGTATTTGGTAAAAAATAATCACTACTACAAAAATGTATATGTTGGAGAAGAGGAAACAACTGTAGAAGAGGACAGTGATTTCTCAGCTGGGCAAATTGAAAAAGTTGATGTCTCTAGAAGTGAAGAAATTTATGAACATTATAGTGTTTATCCATTGCATTCCAAAGAGGTAATGGGGAATGCTTTTGACTTGTTTCAAATGAAAGAAGCAAAAGGTAGCCCCATTAGTGTATGGGAAGAAAGTTTGGAAGCTCGTTGTTTTTCACAGTTATTTCCAACAGATCAAGGTGGACGATATGACGACCGACCTGTTCAAATTCCTGCATCTGAATACCGGACATTAAGATTATATGCAGAAGATCCAAGGTTTCGTCAATGCATTCCATATTTGTTTCATCTACTGTTTGAGAGTGACTTGTCTGGACTTTCTTATGCAGTGAACCATATACTGAAAAGTGGAGTACATCTGCAAAATGTTTCGGCAAGGGACTTTATGGATAAAGTCAAACTGCAAGACAGTGTTTTGGAATCTCAGCTAATTAATCACATGGCATGTCAGCGTGGTACTAACGAGTATTGGTACCATCGTCATGGGGAATTGAAATGTATGCTAAGAAACTTAGGAACTCCTACATGGTTCCTCACTCTTAGCTGTGCTGAGTATGCTTGGGAAGACTTACTTCAATTTCTACGAGAGGCAAATGAAAACATTGAAAATATTGAATACAAGACACTTGAAGAACTGTGCTCTTTGGATCCAGTTAATGTATGCAGGTATTTCAATCATAGGTTTGAAGCTATGATGTCTTTTATCACAAACAAAAAAAATGCTCCGCTTGGAGAGGTTTTGGATTTCTTTTGGAGAAAGGAGTATCAAGCAAAAGGTGCTCCTCACATACATATGCTGCTATGGATCAAAGATGCACCCAAATTTGGAACAGATTCGGATGGCACGGTGATGAGTTTCATTGAACAGTATTCTACATGTGCTGTTCCGAAAAGTACAGAAGAAAACAATTTAAGACATCAAGTTTTACGCTTTCAAACCCATCGTTGTGGAAAATACTGTCATCGAAAATACAAATCCAAGGACAAGTTCTACATAAAATGTCGTTTTGCTTTTCCACGTCCAGTAACATCGAAAGGAAGAGTGAACAATGTTATGTCTTCTCTGTGACATACTGTGACAAGAAAATCACCGAAAAATACATACAACCTAAGAAGAAATGAAGGGTCGAAATACATAAATGACTACAACCCAGTCATTTTGTCCATGTGGAATGCTAACATGGATATTCAATATGTTGCTGACAACTCTATTGCTGTGGCTCGATATGTGACCTCTTACATCACAAAATCAGAAAAGACGGAACTGAAGGAAATGTGGGAGGAAATTTCACATGAAAAGAGTCTAAGTAAGAAATTATACAGTTACAGTCTGAAGATGTTGTCGCATCGAGAAATTGGAGCATATGAATGTTCTGATCGGTTATCATCAGCAAGTCTATATGCCAAATCTAGAACAATCATTTGGGTAAGTCTAGGTCTTGCTGCAACACGAAACCGAGTTTTGAAATCTGTACAAGAAATAGAGTATTTGGCGGAGAAAGAACCAAACAGTACAGATATTTTTCAGACAAACATATTAGATACATACTATCCAAATAGAAGTAGTCATCTTGAGAACGTTTGTCTCTATGAAGTTCTGCAAACCTATACTTTTTAGAAGAACATCACAGAAAATATCAATAAAGGAGTATATGCTGTAATTGGATGTGAAGGATGTCTGGTGACACAAAGAAAAGGCCATTTGATTAATCATCGAAAATTGAGTTGTGAATCTCCTGACAAAAGGGAATTTTACTATTTCGCTCTTTTGCAACTCTTTAAGCCATGGCGGAACTACTTGGAGATTTTCTCAGTTATGAAGATTCCTTCAATGCAACCAAGGATACCACAGAATGTCCTGTTTTTTCAAATTATTTGCAAATGTTGAACGAGGAAATACAGCAAGAAGCTACAATTGCAGCAGAGATTAGTAGAAACGGTTCTCAAAACAGTCAGAGTTCTGCTTCATTGAGTCAGGATCCACTAGGAGGACCAATTATCCAAAATGAAGCTGCCACTGCCATGGATGAAGTGGAAAGAGCCATGGAACAAGCTCAGGAGGATGTAGTTAACTTAGAAGATTTGGAAAAAGAACTAAACGTTGAGCAGAGACAAATATATGACAAAGTCACAGAACAAATTGAGCACGGTTTGTGTCATGAGAAAAAAGAGTGCTCATGTACATCATTTATACCTGTCTGACTGTACGTGAGTGGAGAAGCAGGAACTGGAAACAGTTTTCTGATTAAAGCAATTGCAACTTATCTGCAGAAAAAAACTGAGTCATCGCTGTCTTGTGTTGTTACCCCTCCAACTGGGTTGGCAGCACATAACATTAAAGGGATTACTTTATCGTTTATTGATGCTGCCAGTAGAGCATGATAATAAATTACAATACCACAAGCTATCTGGAGAAGCTTGTTGTGAAGTTTCAAGAGTCCTAAAGAAAATGAAACTTCTTATCATTGATGAGGTAAGCATGGTATCAAATGTAATGCTTGCTTTTGTGCATTTAATAATGCAAGAAATTCTTAAAACAGAATATGATGTGTTATTTGGAGGGAAACACATCATTGTTTTTGGAGATCTACTGCAGCTAACTCCAGTGAAAGGACAACCAGTGTTTAAAATGCTTACGCATGAAGATACCAGGAAGTGCTTAGAAGAGTAAGTGAGCATGGCAAATAAGCTTTACATGCACGATTAATTTCAAATTTGTTTCCAAACGAAAACATTCTCCCAGAGAATATTTTTAAGAAAATTCCTGAAAAAAAATCTGTCATATGCTTGATGCCAACTCTGCAAAAATGTTCAATCTTCAACAACAAAATGTTAAAGTTAGAAAATCAAGAGATTGTGAAACTGGAAGCTATTGATAAAATAGAGCATGAAGAAGCAACTATTATTTTGTCAGAAAAGTTTAAATCAAAATTGGATTCTTTAGAGAAGACAATATCTAAAACTGCTGGTTTGGAAAAGACTCTGTATGCATCTTTAAATTGTCGTATAATTTTACGACGGAATTTACATGTGGAAAGAGGTTTAGTAAATGGAGCAATGGGTCATGTTGTTGATTTTGTGAATTACCGAAATAGAGATGGAATTGAAGTTATAAAAATTAAATTTGATGGTATTGAAGAAGTACAACAAATCAGTCGCTGTTCTGCTCGATTTTTGCTTGTGAAAGATTTATATGTCCGCCGAAAACAGTTTCCTGTTTCTTTGGCATATGCGGTGACTATTCATAAATCTCAAGGTTTAAGTGTAGATAGTGCTTTGGTGAATATTGGAAGTTCTGTGTTCAAGGAGGGTATGGCATATGTTGCTTTATCTCGAGTCAGAACTTTATCTGGATTGTACTTGATTTATTTTGATGAGACAAAGATTAGTGCAGATCTAAATTGTGTAAAAGAGTATAATAGGTTAAGAAGAGAGTATGCTCCAAATTTACCTCAATATCCTCTATTTGAAAAGCGTGTGGTAGGCCGAAAAAGAAGAAATGAGAAAAATTGTAGTGAAGTTGTAGCAAAAAGAAAAAAAGTAGATGAACCAGTAATTGTAAGCAGAAAGGAAAAGGATTCAGTTAAAGATGTTGTTGGAGTTCAGTTTGAATCCAGTTCTGGTGTCAACTGCTATGCTAATGTAGTAGTTAATGTTGTTTTTTTTCTCCAAACTGTACAAGAACAGATTGTTGAAAATCGTGATCAAAGATTTTGTTGTTTGTTGAATCCTGTGTGAGAAATGTAGCAGTGATAGAACAAAAATACTAAGTGTTTCTGAAATTCAAAATGTTTTAGACATATGTTCTGGTCTAAATCAATTTTCACAGAATATTCAGCAAGATTGTCAGGAATTTCTAATGTATATGCTTGTTGTATTGCAAGATGAAGGTGTAGATGAAGAAAATCTTTTTGGCCTTTCTTATAAATGGCAGCATAACTGCGACAATTGTTACTTTTCAAGTACTACTATAATAGACACTGAAAGATTTATATATTTGACTTTACCAGACTGCAAATCAGTGTCTTTTAATAATCTAGTTAGAGAAGCAAATCAAAACATGGTCTGTAATCAATGTAAATCTGCAATGCTATCAACATTATTTATACAAAGATATGGACAGAATGTAATTTTAATGTTCCAACGATGTAGACCTGATGGAACTAAATTGACAACTCTAATTAAAAATGTTGTGGCTTCTCAATTATCAATTTCAAGAAGAACCTTTGCAACTGCAGCAATTATTTTCCATGATGGTCCTTCGACAACATCAGGATATTACACAGCTTATTTAAAATGTCCAAAAGGCTGGACACACTGTAATGATACTCAATTGACTTTTAAAAAACGTTTGCCTTTTGACTTACCAAATTCTTACCTAGTATTCTTACAACCGAAATTTTAGGAAAGGTAATTGGCCTATGAAGATTGGAGCAGTTAATAAAACTTAGTCTACAGTTCAAAATTACTTTGTGAGTGAGATTTATCAAGATAATAAAAAACTTGTAGTTGTCATAGAGGTAGTGTAAGTGTATCACATAGTGAGAGATATGAGTATTATAGGAAATGTTAATCATGAGTAAGCCAGAGGTGAAAAGATAACTATTGTTTCATGATGTAAAATATGTTGGAGCTTTTCTTTCAGAAACTCGGGTAAATGGAAGTCTAAGAATACTATTGAGTAATTTCCAAAGAAAAGGACTTTCCATATACTATTTGGCCTCGTGGAAAAGTACGTGGATCAAAAGTGAGTTAAGATATGTTTTTTTTATAAATTTTACATTATTTATTGAAACGTTGTATGGGTTTTTTAAACACAATCTTTTTGATTGTGGGTTTTTTTTGCCCGCTGTCATATGATGAGTAGTATTGAAGTCACTGCTATAAGTGAAATTCAATATATTCTGAGAACAGCAAAAATAAACCATATAACATGTACAAGTTATTTTGCATTTTGTATTATGAAATATATATTATACTCCCCTTGTCTCACGCTCACTCACCTTTTTCCACCCTCTATCACTCCTCTTAACTCACCCTCACTGCCCTTCTCTCACCCTCCCTCACCTCCCTTCCCTTATTCCACTTCCCTCACTTATCCTCATTCCCCATTTCTTCAGTGCCCTTTCCCTCTCTCCCATCTACCACTTTCCAGCTGTCAGTCACTCTACTTCACTCCCTTTCCCCTTCTTTCCTTTCTTTGCTCCCTCAGTAATTCCCCTTCCCTTACTCACCTTACTCCACTTCACTCACTCCTTCTCTCACTCCTTCTGTCCTCTCACATCCTCACTCCTCTTCCCTCACTCTCTCACTCTTAGCCTCACTATCTCCCTATAACTCACCCACACTCCCTCACTTACCTTTCTTTGCTTCCTCACTCAGTCTCTTTCTGTCACTCTTTCCTTCACTACCTCTATGTCCTCACTCCCTCAGTCCCCTTGTCTTACACTCACTCGCCTTTATCTACCCTCTATCATCCCTCTTTCCTCAACCTCACTGCCCTTCTCTCACCCTCCCTCACCCTTGTTTCCTTACTCTGGTTCCCTCACTTATCCTCATTCGCCATCCTTAACTCCCCTTTCCCTTTCTCTCCTCACGCATTCACCTTTTCCCAGTCCCTCTGCTTCACTCTCCTTCCCCTTCTTTCCTTCTTTTGCTCCCTCAGTCATTCTCCTTCCCTCACTCACCTTACTCCCCTATACTCACTCCTTCTCTCACTCCCTATGTCCTCTCACTTCCTCACTCCTCTTCCCTCACTCCCTTTCTGTTACCCTGACTCCCATTGTCCTCTCACTCTCTTATGCCCCTACACTCACCCTCACTCACTTCCCATCCCTCATTGTCGTGAATCCACCCTCACGCACTCCCCCTTCCCTGTTACTCACTCCCCTTTCCTTACTCCCCTTTCCTGTCCGCCTCATTATCCTCTTAGTAATTTGTTCTCCCTCAATTTCTTTTTCACTCTCTCTGTCCTTCACCATTCTTTTGTTTCCCTTTCTGTGTCCTTTACTCCTACTTTATCTCTTATTACCCTATTATGACTTTTAATCTCCTGCCTCGTCTCTTGTATTTTGAAATAAATATTATTAAAATTATAAGTAATTTTTTTTTCTCTTCCACAGATATTAAATTTAAAAAAAAAGTCATCAAGTTTACATTACCTATAAGGTAAGTTTGACAAACAAAATTTACTTTCTCATCACTCATTTACTTAACCTCACTAATCTTTTCTCAACCACCCTCACCCCCGTTCCCTTACTCCGCTTCCCTCACTTATTCTCATTCCCCATGTTTACTCCCCTTTCCCTCACTCCCCTCCCACACTAACCTTCTTTCAGACCCCCTGCTTTACTTCCCTTCCCCTCTCTTCCCTTCCTTCACTTCTTCACTCATTGCCCTTCCCTTACTCACCTTATTCCACTTCACTCACTCCTTCTCTCACTCCCTCTGTCCTCTCACTTCCTCACTCCCCTTCCCTCACTCCCTCTCTCTTAGCCTCACTCTCTCCATCCCTTCGTTATCTCACTCCTCTTCCGTCACACTCACTCTCTATAACTCACCCACACTCCCTCACTTACCTTTCTTTGCTCCCTCACTCAGTCCCTTTCTGTCACTCTTTCCTTCACTACCTCTATGTCCTCACTCCCTCAGTTCCCTTGTCTTACCCTCACTCACTTTTATCCACGCTCTTTCACCCGTCTTTACTCATGCTCTCTGCCCTTCTCTCACCTTCCCTAACCTCCGTTCCCTTACTCTGGCTCCCTCACTACCCCTCATTTACCATCCTTCTCTCCCCTTCTCTGTACTTTTATCCCCCACTCACCTTCTCTCAGTACCTATGCTTCAGTCCTCTTCCCCTCTATTTCCCTTCCTTCACTCACTTACCTTACTCCACTTCACTCAGTCCTTCTCTCACTCCCTCTGTCCTGTCACATCCTCATTCTCCTTCCTTCACTTCCTCTCTCTTAGCCTCACTACCTCCATCCCTTCACTCTCTCAGTCCCCTTCCCTCATGCTTTCTCCCTTTATCTCTCCCACACTCCCTCACTTACCTTTCTATGCTCCTTCACTCAGTCCCCTTCTCTCACTCTTTCTTTTACTCCCTCTGTCTCCTCACTCCCTCACTCCCCTTGTCTCACGCTCACTTGCCTTTATCCACCCTCTATCACCACTCTTTCCTCAACCTCACTGCTCTTCTCTTACCCTTCCTCACCCCCATTCCCTTACTCCACTTTCCTCACTTATCCTCATTCCCCATGTTCACTCCCCTTCCCCTCACTCACCTCCCACACTCACCTTCTTTCAGTCCCCCTGCTTCACTTCCCTTCTCCTCTCTTCCCCTCCTTCGCTCCCTCACTTATTTTCCTTTCCTTTCTCACCGTACTCCACTTCACTCACTCCTTGAGAATTTGTAAAGAATATAGCTCTTTTTGGAAAATTGGAGGTAGTTCTAAAAAGAACTGTTTTTTTCTTCTTTTTTAGTTTTACATTTTTTTTTGTTTTTCCGAACGTTTTAAATTTATTTTTTATTTTTTTGAGAACAAAAACAAAACTAGGCAATGCCAAACTGCTCAACAGGAGCAAAAAAAAGGGGAAAAATTAGGGCCGAGGGGCGCAGCGGTCATCTTCCCTGCTTCTCACAATTATTTGAATGCTCTGCTCCCCATAACAGAGCAGTTGGTCACACTGCTTACACCGAATTGTAATGTCACCAAAAACAGGTTGAATATTTGGAATCATCAGTTCTGGTCTTCCTCTCAATGATGATGTGGAAGCTCCGGTGGAAGTGAAGGGGCCTTCTTGTGGTAGATTGCGAGCCAGTGCTCTGGTGCTCTCCCGTGCAAAATTAATCGGGTGCCTCCTCTCCACATGCCTTATTAATGTTGCATTTCCAAAACTATATTTCCGGGTGGGATCTCCACGAGAGAGTATAGTGTCACAAATTTTACACGTGACTTTTGCTGCATTGCATTTCTTCTCCCCCTCTGGAAAAGAGAAACATTTCCAAATGGAGTGGTCCTTCACTTTCCTCTGTGGGGGGAGCTCAGGCAGGAATTCATCGGAAGAGTCTGAGGACTGGTCATGGGAACCAGACATGATAGTAGAAGTTTTGTTTTTGCAGGAACAGACAAGAGGTGTTGTCTCAGCAAAAGCAAAGAGGTTGTGATGGAAATGGGTGGGGTGTTTGCCTACTTGTGAAAAAATACTGTTATTAACCAATCAAAAGTGTTGTTTTAAGGTCACATGGCTCGACGCGCACTTACGCTACGCGCTCCAGGGCGCTTACGCGGGCGCTTACGCGGCACGTACATAGGCGCTTCCGGGGGCGCTTACGCGGCGCGTCAGAATGACGTTTTGCTAGATTTTATTAAATGCGTTCAAAGGTGAAATACGGATATTAAAAATGAAAATTAGTACTTTTATGAGTATGCCACTGAATGTCTTGCATTACTATTTACTTTAAATACATAATTATAATTTTTTTCTCATGCGGGAATAGCACTCTCCCTACGTTTACGGGTGCATTTACGGGTGTGCGTACCCTGAGCGCTCCGGGGTAAAATGATTTTTTTTAAAACACAGGAAAAATACATTGAAAAATTAATTTTATAAAAATATACATTTAAATCATTTTATAAAAATTATAATAATTAATAGCTATAAAAAATAGTTATTAAAAAAACTTAATAATTCACTTAAACAACTGTAGGTTACAACCTCTTTATAGTAAGGAGCTAGCTTTTAAAAAACCTTTGAAATTCACTGAAAAAACCATAGGTTTAACACTCGTTATAGTTAGGAATTAGCATTTAAAAAACCTTTGAAATTCACTGAAAAAACCATAGGTTTCACACCAGTTAGAGTTAGCTGAACATTTTACTCATACAAAACCATTGAAATTCCCACGTTATAGTTAGTTGGACTCACTATAACTCGCGCGCCCGCAATCCACTGCTGATGATGTCACATATTACATCATTCATGACATGGTCAGTGACATCACTGATGACATCACTGATGACATCTAAAATGACATCACTGATGACATCACTGATGACATCATCCATGCGATAATACGATGCACCTCCTCACACTCTAATCTAACCTTTGATACACCCAGTGTTAAATTCAAACTACCATTCCTGAAACTATTGACACACCAATACCAGTAACTACATATACACACTGATTTCTAGGTCTACACACACATCCACTCATTCACCCATACAATCACTCATACATACATATACTCATCAATACAACACTATCATATGCACTCATACACCTATACAGACACAAACACACTGCCACTCATCCATGGAGTTACTCACACACCTAGTCAGTCATGCAAAGAATCAATCACACTCCCGTTTCCTCATCTATACAGTTATACAGACAACACCTCAAATATACAAACATATACTAACACATACTTACTCTCTTATACAATCAGTGATACAAGTACACATTGATCCATACAGCCACTCACACAATCACTGGCTCTCATGTATAGTCATTTATATATGTCAACTCTCACATGCACTGTGTTTTACATATGTACTTACTTGGACATGTAGCACTGAGATATCCATGCACTCACCAACACAGTCATGCACACAGTCAACCACCCATACAGCTGTTTCCACATGCACTCTTGAACCCATACACCTAGTTAATCAACTGCTCACACATCTATGCACAGAGTCACACACCTCCCAGCCACCCACACACACACTCAGCCTCACATACAAATACTTGGACAACCAATCAATAACCCATATAGCCACTCATATAGCTATTGATGAACACATGCAGCAGCTTACACAACAACAGACATACTGATGCACACATTCAGACGGTTTAGTCACTAACCCATGCATTCAGTAACACACATTTAATCACTCACTCATACAGTCAGTTACGCACCAACTAAATCCTTCATCCAGACACTTATACACCCACTCATTCTTGAATATGTAAAACATATTTAAACTTTACAGAAACACACAGTCACTGGATGATGCCATCAGTGATGTCATCAGTGATGTCATTTGAGATGTCATCAGTGATGTCATCAGTGATGTCATTTGAGATGTCATGTGTGATGTCATCAGTGATGTCATTTGAGATGTCATCAGTGATGTCATCAGTGATGTCACTGACCATGTCATGAATGATGTAATATGTGACATCATCAGCAGTGGATTGCGGGCGCGTGAGTTATAGTGAGTCCAACTAACTATAACATGGGAATTTCAATGGTTTTGCATGAGTAAAATGTTCAGCTAACTCTAACTGGTGTGAAACCTATGGTTTTTTCAGTGAATATATATATATATATATATATATATATACTGATAACATCTCAAATGACATCACTGATGACATCTCAAATGACATCACTGATGACATCACTGATGACATCTCAAATGACATCACTGATGACATCACTGATGACATCTCAAATGACATCACTGATGACATCACTGATGACATCTCATTTGACATTACTGATCACATCACTGATGACATCATTCATGTGATAATACGATGAACCTCTTCAGACTCTAATATAACCTTAGATACACTCAGTGTAAACAGACACTCACAGACTGTCACTCATCCATGGAGTTACTTACACACCTAGTCAGTCATGCAAAGAATCAATCACACCTCCATTTTCACAACTATACAGTTATACACATCTTACTTATTCAAACATATACTAAAACATATTTACTCACTTATACAATCCTGGATACAAGAGCACAATGATCCATACAGCCACTCACACATTCACTGGCTCTTATGCACAGTTATTTATATATGTCAACTCTCACATGTACTGTATTTTACATATGTACTTACTTTGACATGTAGCACTGAGATATCCATTCACTCACCAATACAGTCATGCACACAGTCAACCGCCCATACAGCTGTTTCCACATGCACTTTTGAACCCATACATCTATGCACAGAGTCATACACCTCCCAGCCACCCACACACACACTCAGTCTCCCATACAAATGCTTGGGCAACCAATCAATAACCCATATAGTTACTCATATAGCTACTGATCAACACATGCAGCAGTTTACAGAACAACAGACATAATGATGCACAAATTAAGACAGTTTAGTCACTAACCCATGCACTCAGTGAGACACATTTAACCACTCACTCATACAGTCAGTCATGCACCTACTAAATCCTTCATCCAGATACTTATACATCCACTCATTCTTAAATATGTAAGACATATTTTAACTTTACAGAAAAATACAGTCACTGTATGATGTCATCAGTGATGTCATCAGTGATGTCATTTGAGATGTCATCAGTGATGTCATCAGTGATGTCACTGACCATGTCATGAATGATGTAATATGTGACATGATCAGCAGTGGATTGCGGGTGCGTGATATATAGTTAGTACAACTAACTATATATGGAATTTCATTGGTTTTGTGTGAGTAAAATAAGGTTTTTTAAATGCTAATTCCTAACTATATATGGTCTATAACCTATGGTTTTTTCAGTGAATTTTCAAGGTTTTGTAAATGCTAATTCCTAACTATATATGGTTTATAACCTATGGTTTTTTCAGTGAATTTCAATGGTTTTTTAATAGCAAATATCTATAGCTGTAAAATGTATTCTTATTTAAATCCAAAAATATATTTTATATGTTTATTAATAATTTTTTTTAAATATTTTTTTTGTTTCGCTCCCGGTCCGCGAACCGGGAAGCTTCCCGTTAGCTCAATTTGATGCCGCGACCCGGTCCGCGAACCGGTAAAAAATCAACTTAGTGACGGTATCGCGTTGCCGCGTAATGCGTCTTATGACGTACTGCGTTAGCGCACCCGGAAGTGCCCCGGGGCGCGGACCGAGGCGCGAAGCTCAGCGACCCGGAAGCTAACCGGGGCGCGTCGCGAAAGCGCGACGTATCGCGTTGCCGCGTAATGCGTCTTGTGACGTACCGCGTTAGCGCACCCGGAAGTGTCCCGGGGCGCGGACCGAGGCGCGAAGCTCAGCGACCCGGAAGCTAACCGGGGCGCGTTCCGCAGCGCGTAACATGAGCGTGAGAGGTCATGTGACTTGTTAATAAAACTTTTCATTGGTTCATTTCACTTTTGGTTTCATAATGATGTAAGGCTAGGTCAGGTGACCTAAAAATAACACTTTTCATTGGTTGAGAAGTATTGTTTTTCCCAAATGATGAAAACCCCTCCTTCTTTCCTCACTCTGACTTTCATCATTGTGAGAGGAAGACCTATTTTGCTTGTTGGAAAATGGCTTCATTGGTAGCTTCAGCTGGTGGACCCCCACCACCACCTCCACCTTCTCATGGGAAGAGAGGACCACCTCCCCAGGTCATTACCAACACTGAGGAGGAAGATGAAGAAATGGATGAGGAGGGAGAAGAACCACAGTTCTTAGAAGAGTTGCCCCTGGTTTCCAGAAAGAAAGCCAGTTTCATCTGGCAGTTTTATTCGATCCCTCCTGGCCAAAAAAAAGTCAATGCGAGGTATGTCACCTGCCGCATATGCAAAGAACAATTGTCCAGAGGGACGGACAAAAAATATAGCTATGGAAATCACACAATGCACAGGCACATGACAAGGAAGCATCCACTAAATTACAGCCGGGCGGAAATAAGGGATATGCAGGACAATCCAAGACCAACTCCTGTGGCCAGACCAACAATACCGATTTCTCTAACACCAGAAGAGGCACAGGAAACTGTGCCAAATATTCAAGAACATTTTGGGCACATGATTCACTTATGTATGCACTGTCGTGCATTATTAGCTTGTGGCAACATGAGCATCAATGCACTCAACCTGGCGTATGAACACCATGATTGCCCTAACCGCCCCCAGTAATTTTTTTTTGCTCCTGTTGAGCCCTTTTCAACGCGTGTTTTTTGTTGTTTACCCCCCCCCCAAAAAAAAACAAAAAAAATATAAAATCGTTCAAAAAATACAAAAAAAAAAAAAATGTTCAAAAAAAAAATATATATAAAACAACAAAAATATTTAAAAAAAAGTTCTTTTCAGAACTACCTTCCCTTTCAAAAAAAATTGCTAGAATGTTTAGCACTCTGGCAAGCTCTATTTCTTTTGGTTCGCTCCCGGGTTAGCTTCCCGGTACGCGGACCAGGAGCTAACCAAAAAAAAAAAAAAAAGTGTAAGTATAAGGAAAGTAAACAGAGAGTGATGTTAAAAGAAAGACAGCTATAGGGAGTAAAGAAGAGATACTGTTTAATAGATCTATTTACCGAAGAAAAGACAGAAGAGGGTATAATTGCGAAAAACAAAATAGATAACGAAGTGAAAGAAAAAAAAAGAGAGTATAACATTAACAAAGAAGAGTTTCTTGGAGAATGTGAGTGAATTTTTAAATAAGATTAAAACATGAGGAATAACAGAGAGAAAAAATAGAAAACAGAAAACAAAAAATAACAGAAAAAGATTAATTGAAACAGCAAAGAAATGTAAGTAACATAGAGCCATATCATCAACATAGGCAATAAAAGTTTTGCAGCTTTTATTGGCAGAAATGTGTCGCTAAAGCTGCTTTTGTGGCAGAAAACTGCCGCTAAAACCACTATTGCACCAGTTTTCTGCCAATAAAAAGAGCAATAATTTTATTGGCTGTGTTCATAATATTCCCCTTAGTGTGCTTCAACTACACAGAGAAAGCATTATGAACAAGTAGTGATAGAGTGATCAGTCAAAGACACTAAGAGTAATAGAGACGGAGTGAGTGAACAAGAGTGAGGAACTATGAGAAGAGAGGGACTGAGAAAAAGAGTGGAAGGAGTTGAGTAAGTAGGTAATAGAGAAAGGAATGAGGGAAGTAGCAAAGGCAGGAAACTGAGGGTTAAAGAAATGAAGCAGTGGAACTAATAGTAGTTAAATGTGATAGAAATGTAACGAAAAGAGTACAAAATATTTACCTTATAATTGTCGTTAAATTACTCACTTTTTGTTTTTATACTTTCAATCTGTGAAAGAGAGAACAAACATTTGAAAAATATTAAAACATGTATTTAAAAATTAGAAAAGACAAGGGAAAAGATTGAAGGACAAACAGTTTTTCAACAACTTTGACACTTACAGAAGCTTCTGCTTCTCCAGGCCCCCTACACAGTCCTAAAGATATACATTTTAAACTAACAGTATCTTGATGCAGATGAAGTGAGGCCTATCTTAAAACATGGTGCATCTTTTGCATTGCTGTTGTTTCAGAAAAGTGTCGCAAGACACTAAAATTTTAAATAATTGCTTCAGGATGCCAATAAGATGTCTACTATCCAGAGGTTTGTTTGAGGTGAGGCCTACTCAGGGTTGCAGATGAGATTTACACTTGTTGAAGAGTACAGAGGAGATAATACATGTGAAGGTCTACCAATGAAGTGAGTCATGTCCACTGCACTCTTCAACAAAGTCCAAACCTCCTATGTTTCCCTGGACAGACCTAAACTTGATCTGCACAATGTGATTCGTAATGATAGGAAACACAGGTGATGTAATTGAAATACGTGCAATTTATTTTGCTCATTTCACAATCACATCACTTGTGTTTCCTTTGCTTAGGTATCTCATTGTGCAGATGTAGTCTAGCATATGAAAGAATACGCAGAAGTGCAGCACTGCATGCAACAACTTTGACACTTACAGAAGCCTCACCTTCTCCATGCCTCCTACATATACATCATAAATGCAAACAGTACAGAATTAATTATACATGTTAAATGGTTTATTTTTGCTGTTCTCAGAATGTATCAAAATTCACTAAAAACAGTGACTTGAAGGTATTCATCATATAACAGCGGGGAAAAAAAAACACAATCAAAATGATTGTGTTTAAAAAACCCATACAACATAAGAAATCAAAATTCAGAACTCCTTAAAGTTAACTTACTTTCCATGACGTCCAAGGATGTCCTATGAACAGCTTACACTCTTTTGTGCTGTTATTACTTTCAGCCCGCCACTTTCTGAAAGAAAATCTCCATCGTTTTTAAAAACACGTTACATGCAATAAATGACTTCTTGCTCTCTACCACAAGTTTCCACAAGGCCAAATCTGGTCAGAGCCATTTATAACTCTTGGATTTCTTGTAAGCCAATCCCGTCATTTGGCATTTCCGCAACTTTCAGAATTAAAATGTTGAAGATCATTTTCACAATCCTGGAATAGTAATATCTTCCCCTTCTTGCTCAGTCATGTTCTACATTTCCTATGACACTGATACTGCTTACTATGAAGCAGACTTACACTACCTCTATGACTACTACAATTATTTAATTCTCTACATCACTTTTAATCACAAAGCAATGTAAAACAGTAGACAGCATTGCAGACTTACATTCCCTCTACTCCATGTTTTGATTGGCTGCTTCAATTAGCTTATAAAAAGAAACAGTTTTTCTGAACTCATTCAAAGTGCACGTATTTCTCCATGACGTCCAGTCCTATGGTTAGAAGTTATGTCTCTGAACTACACTTATCCTCAAGGCCAAATTGTGTAGGAGCCATTAGAACTTCTTGAAATTCCACAGAGCACATCCCGAGATTATTTCCCTAAAATTTTGGTTTTAAAAACACCAGGTAAGAGTTTTTAAGGTCATACGGCAATTTTTTTTTGAAAATTAAAACAGAATCATTGCAGAATGACCAGCCATTTCTAGACTTTAAATAAGCTGTGTAATGTCCTGATGTTATTGAAGGGCCGTCATGATATATAATTGCTGCAGTTACAAAAGTCCTTCCTGATATTGACAACTGCGAAGCTACAAAATTTTTAATTAAAGTTGTCAATTTTGTTCCATCAGGCCTACATCGTTGGAACATTAAAATGACATACTGGCCATATGTTCGTATAAATAATGTGGACATCATTTCAGATTTACATTGGCTACACTCCATGTTGTGATCAGCTGCTTTTACTAGCTTATTAAAGGAGACTGATTTACTGTCTGGCAAAGTTAAATATATAAATCTTTCTGAGTCTACACTAGTAGTACTTGATACCATACAGTTCTCGCAGTCATGCTGCCATTGATAAGAAAGCCCAAACAGCTGATCTACATCTACACCTTCAGCATGTAATACATCAAGCATATACATTAAAAACTCCTGACAATCTTGCTGAATATTTTGAGAGAATTGTGTTTGGCCTGAACATCTGTCTAACAGATTTCGAATTTCAGACACACTTTCTATGTTTCTTCTATCAGTGCTACATTTCTCTAACACAGAATTTAACAAACTGCAAAATCTTTGATCAGAATTGACCACAATCTCTTCTTTTACATTTTCTAGAGAAAACAAAACATTAACCACTACATTAGCATAGCAGTTGACACCAGAACTGTTTTCAAATTGAAAACCAACAACATCTTCAACAGAATCCTTTTTGTTTCTGCTTGTAATTTTAGGTTCATCGACTTTTCGTCTTTTTGCTACAACCTCCCCAGTATTGGTCACATTTCTTCGTTTCCGGCCTACCACACGTTTCTCAAACAAAGGATACTGAGGCAAATGTGGCGCATACTCTCTTCTTAACCTATTGTATTCCTTAACACAATCTAGATCAGCACAAATGTTTGTGACATCACACTCAATCAAGTACAATCCCGATAAAGTTCTAACTCGTGACAATGCCACATATGCCATACCCTCCTTGAACACAGAACTGCCAATATTCACCAATGCACTGTCTACACTTAAACCTTGCGATTTATGGATTGTCACCGCATATGCCAAGCAAACAGGAAACTGCTTACGGCGAACATATAAGTCTTTTACAAGCAAAAATCTAGCAGAGCAACGACCAATTCGCTGTACTTCCTCAATGCCATCAAATTTAATTTTTAAAAATTCAATTCCATCTCTATTTCTGTATTTTACAAAATCAACAACATTACCCATTGATCCATTTACCAGACCTCTTTCAACATGTAAATTCCTTCTTAAAATTATACGGCAGTTCAAGCACACATTCAGAGTCTTTTCAAAACCTGCAGTTTTAGATATACTCTTCTCTAATGAATCCAATTTTGTTTTCAGATTCTCAGACAAAATAATTGTTGATCCCATATGCTCTACTCTGTCAATAGCTTCCAGTTTCACAATCTCTTGCTTTTCTAAATGCAACATTTTGTTGTTGAATTTGGCACATTCTGCAAGAGTTGGCATCAAACATATTCCAGATTTCTTATCAGTAATTTTCTGAAAAATATTCTCAGGCACAACATCTTGTTCTGGATATAAATTTGACAGTAATCGTGCATGTAAAGCTTCTTTCCCATGCTCGGTCACTTTTCCAATTCTAACATCTTGTAGAATAGTCTTGTAAACTTCATCCTTCGCCTGACGCATATTTTCATGCAGTTCAGCATAATTGAAGTTTAACCATATATTGACGTTGCCAATGCTGCCTAGGCACTTCCTGGTATCTTCATGCGTGAGCATTTTGAACACAGGTTGCCCTTTCACTGGTGTCAGCTGCAGAAGATCTCCGAAAACAATGATGTGTTTGCCACCAAATAACACATCATACTCTGTTTTGAGAACTTCTTGCATTCTCAAATGCACAAAGGCAAGCATGACATTGGAAACCATGCTTACTTCGTCAATGATAAGAAGTTTCATTTTCCTCAAGATTCTTGAAACTTCAAAACAAGCATCTCCAGATAGCTTGTGATATTGTAATTTGTTGTCATGCTCCACTGGCAGCATCAGTAAATGATGTAAAGTAATCCCTTTAATGTTATGTGCTGCCAGTCCAGTTGGAGCGGTGACAACACAAGACAGCGATGACTCTGTCCTTTCCTGCAAATAGCATGAAATTGCTTTAATGAGGAAACTTTTTCCAGTTCCCGCTTCTCCACTCACGTACAGTCGGACAGGCTTCAACGACGTACATGAGCACTCTTTCTTGTCATGACTTAATCCATGATCAATTTGCATGGTAACTTCGTCATATATTTTCCTCTGCTCAACGTTGAGTTGTCTTTCCAACTCTTCTAAGTTAACCGCATCCTCCTGAGCATGTGCCATGGCTCTTTCCACTTCATTCATGGCAGTGGCAGCTTCATTTTCGATAACAGGTCCTCCTAGTGGATCCTGACTCAATGAAGCAGAACTCTGACTGTCCTGAGAACTGTCTCTGGCAATCTCGGCTGCAATCGTTGCTTCCTGCTCAATTTCCGCATTCAACATTTCTACATATTTGGGAAAAGCAGGACATTCTATGGTCTCCTTGGCGGCATTGAAAGAGTCTTCGTAACAGAGGAAATCTCCAAGCAGTTCCTCTTCTGCACGCCAAGGCTTGAAAAGTTGCAAAAGTGCTAAATAGAAAAACTCCTTTTTTTCAGGAGATTCACCACTCAATTTTCGATGGTTTACCAAGTGGCATTTTCTTTGCTTGACCAGACATCCCTCACTTCCTATTACAGCATACACTCCTTTCTCAGTATCTTCTTTGATGTTCCTCTTGAATATGTAATTTTGAAGAACCTCATACAGACAAACGTTGTCGAGGTGACTGCTTCTATTTGGATAATATGTATCCAACATGTTGGTCTTCAAAATGTCGGTACTGTTTGGCTCCTTTTCCGCCAAATACTCAATTTCCCGCACAGGTTTCAGAACTCGATTACGCGTTGCAGCAAGACCAAGACTCGCCCAAACGATACTCCTGGACTTGGCATAGAGACTTGCTGAAGACAACCGGTCAGAGCATTCGTAAGCTCCAATTTCTCGATGCGACAACATCTTCAGACTGAAACTGTACAACTTCTTGCTGAGGCTCTTTTCATGGGAAATGTCCTCCCACATATCCTTCAATTCTGTCTTCTCTTTTTTGGTGATGTAAGACGTCACATACCGAGCCACAGCCATACAGTTATCAGCCACAAACTGTATATCCATGTTAGCATTCCACATGGACAAAATCACCGGGTTGTAGTCGTTGATGTACTTGGACTCTTCATTCCTCTTCAAATTGTATGTGTTTTTAGGTGATTTCTTCATCACATTATGTCGCAGCGAAGACATCAAACTGTTTACTCTTCCTTTAGAAATCACCGGTCGTGGAAAACCGAAACGACATTTGGTGTAGAACTTGTCCTTGTTTCGGAATTTACGACGGCAGTACTTTCCACATCGATGGCTTTGGAAACGCAGAACTTTTTCTCTTAGGCTTTTCTTCTCCTTTGCGTTTGGAACAGCACACGTAGAATACTGTTCGATGAAACTAATCACTGAGTCTTCTGGATCCGTTCCAAATTTAGGTGCATCCTTGATCCACAGCAACATATGTATATGAGGAGCACCTCTTGCTTGGTACTCCTTTCTCCAGAAGAAATCCAACACCTCTCCAAGAGGTGGATTCTTCTTATTCATGATGAAAGACATCATAGCTTCAAATCTATGATTGAAGTACCTACATACATTGACTGGATCCAAAGAGCACAGTTCTCCGGGTGTCTTGAATTCGATGTTATCTACGTTAGCATTTGCCTCTCGTAGAAATTCAAGTAAGTCTTCCCAGCCATACTCGGCACAGCTCAGAGTGAGGAACCATGTGGGAGTACCTAAGTTCCTCAGCATACATTTTAAATCACCATGACGACGGTACCAGTACTCATTAGTACCACGCTGACACGCCATGAGATTAATCAGGTGAGAATCCAAAATACTGTCTTGGACATTGACTTTATCCATAAAGTCACTTGCCGAGATGTTTTGCATGTGTATACCACTTTTCAAGATGTGGTTCACTGCATATGACAGTCCAGATAGATCGCTTTCAAACAGGAGATGAAACAAATAGGGAATGCATTGTCGAAACCTAGCATCTCCTGCATACAATCGCAAAGTCCGGTATTCAGAAGCAGGAATTTGATGAGGTCGCTCATCATATCTTCCTCCCTGACCTGTTGGAAAAAGCTGTGGGAAACACCGAGCTTCCAAACTTTCCTCCCAAACACTAATGGGACTCCCTTTGGCTTGTTTCATTTGAAACAACTCAATAGCATTCCCCATGACTTCCTTGGAATGCAAAGGATGAACACTATAATGTTCATATATTTCTTCACTAGTAGAGGGTTCTACTTTCTCAATTTGACCAGTACACAAATCGCTATCCTCTTCCTCACTTACTTCCTCTTCTGCAACATATACATTCTTATAGTATTTATTATTTTTTTTCAAATACAATGTTGCCTTTTTAACTTTCCTAACATCTACTAAATCTTGCCATATTTTCTTATTCTTTGTCGGAACCCCATTAACTAAGATAACCAGAGGTTCCTCTTCCACTTTTTCTACTCCAATTGTGTTAATGTTTTTCTTCAAATCTAGAGGCAAATAAACAACTCTTCCCTTTAATCCTCTCTGTAAATCTGATAGAGGCAATTTCCCTGTCTTTGGCTCCATTCTTACAATAGCCTGAAAGGGATGGATACTTTGAATCAAAATAGATTCATAAGTATTTAAATCCTTCAATTCAGAAGGAATCTCAACCAATTCCAGATTATTATGAACTGCTCTAGCAGGCATCTGGTTTTGATTTAATTTGCAACAACAATAACTACACACACGTTGATCCAATCCCAAATCAAAACAATTTTCTACCATCAAGTATGTTGCGAAATCCTTCCATTCACTATTATCTTCCCTTTCACTTTTTGCATATAAATCCACTAACTTAGTCTGATTCTTATAATAAGTGCGTCGACAACACACACAAGTGAAATTAGGCCTCTCACTTGATTTCACCTCAAACGTCGCAATTTCCCTCTGGAAATTATCTGTACTGGAAACCTGTACACTATCTTCCACATGACCCTCTTCTTCTTGCTCAATTTCAACATTCTCCTCTTTACTTCCAAAGTAACAAAACTCAATTTCTTCACATATATTCTTCACATCTATTTCAGAACCATGCAAAAGAGCAGCGCATAATTGTTTAAGCATAATTGCTGGACTCTTAGCATAATACAACATTCTAACTAATTTCCTCACTTTATTATGATGCACTGCTAGCATCCTGAAATGATGAAAAACACTCTGGCATACTCTCCTGGAAAGACAAGCCAGTGAATGACCATGCAAACCTGTCACTTCTCTTACTCTGCAAGGATCTAATTCTTGCAACAACCTTATTTTCTGCTTCAAACTTTTCTTATTAAATGACCGTACAAAATCACAAAGCAAATTGATGGAATCCTGTCGCACACTGCAAATACTACTACACTTCCAGGTGTACACAGGACCCTTAGCACGTCTTCCTAAAACCTCATTACCTAACACCTCTTCTGCCTCTGTTGTCACAAATTTTTCTTTTTCAACTGGACAACCATCTTTCACTTCATAAGCACGACCACTGGTGTCAACTGCATGCACCAAATCATTATCCTGGAAATAACTCTCCTCATTAAAAAATGCCTCACAGCTTGAACTATGCATCCATTCTCCAGAAAAAACTTCACAAAAATTACTACGATTAACTATTCTCTTCCATCTACTATTTCTTTTGAAATCATAAATTGCCTTGTTTAGCTTCCTAATTCTATTGATTATCAAAATAAATAACTTACGTTTAATTTCAAATGCCTGATCAATAACTTTCTCAACTTTTTTTTTTCTCTTATAAAAAACCAGTTTCTGTTGACCTTTCTTAATATTTTTTAACAAATTGCCAATTATCCTGTTGCGGAACATTCGTTTACGAATCTCCCTAAACTGTTGTTTCCTTCTACTATCATGCACAGAGTTATCTCTTGCTCTAGCAGTAACATTTTTGATTGGCCTTTCCTTTCCATTTGAATTCCTTCTCGTTTTATGGACTGAAACATTTTCTGTAGTAATATTTTTTTTACTACACATATTTCTTATGAAATATTTTGTGCTCTTACCCGGTGCTTTCTTCGTGACTTGACAAATCTTTTTGTTAGAGGACTGCTGCTTATTTTCTTTCACCTGCTGTCTTTGACGTTTTGCAGCCTTTCTCTGTCTTTCTATTGTTGGCATGGTGAAATCTTGAAATGATCTGCAGTTGAATCTGTGGTAAAATATAATAAAAATTTTTATTAACCATTATTACCAAACAGTAAAACAATAACAGTGATCAAAAACTTAACACACTACTTGACATTTTAAATAGAAGATTTTTTAGTCCTTGCAAATTTACAATACAGAAATAGCAGAAAAGAAATGGCATTTATATTTATGTTACCTGTGCTATTTTATATGTGAATCTGATCTAATTTTATGAGCATATTTTAATATTTTATTGAAGACACTACACATAACCTGCTTTTGAAGGTGTCTTTATTTTTAAATTAAACGGTTTACCTTTTTACTTTTTATTAATTATAAATTTTAAAAATAAATGTTTATATTTCCATAGGCTCAAGCAGGTCAGCTTCCCATCCTATGTCATATAATTCGGACAAATCTGCATCCTCATCACGCTCTTCTTCATCCTCAGGGTTTAAATCATCCAAGGGATCAACATCCACTGATGTTTCAATTACAAGTTCAATGATGAGGTCAAAATCAACTGATTGCAGATTGTCGCTCATGTTGAGGTTGTCTTTATCTTTAAAGAAAGATAACAACAATGAGATGTTGCAGAGTAAGAGACAAATCTCAGAGATTATAATAGTAAAATTGTTTAACAAGAGTAATATTTTGCAGCTATTATTTAGCCATGTCCAGCAATGCTGAGCAGGTGAAGACTATGTCCAAATTTTCAGTGAACAGGACTCATCTCTTCTTAACCTTGGATAAGCCTCACCGACTCTGTGTGTCCTGCACATACTTAAATGTAAAGGGGCAGATTTATGTTAAATGGCACATCCCCAGGCATGCACCAGTTAACGTGCACCACTACTCTGCCACCCATGGTGTGCCGTATTTACAATCAGATAGGAGAAAGCTTCGTCAAAACCCTGCGCCTGCTTTAAGCAGGCATAGGTCTTGACGCAACATTGTGGAGATGGGGCACCCCTGAGCCTTGCTTGAGCTGCATCGCACTTGCGATACAACTCCAGCAATCACTACCTTTACAGCACAGATACGTCACGCATCTGTGCCATTTTTGCCCCATGATGCCCCGTATTCTAAATGCAGCACACCATGGGTGGCGGAACAGCGGCGCAGGATGACTGACACATCCCTCGTGATGCACCAGTCATCATAAATCTATCCCTAAGCTTCTTATCTTGTTACAGATGAACCGCCATATGTAGCATGAAACTATTTTGCATTTCCTAAATAGCGAATTTTATGGAATAAATAGCAATTCTTTACCATTCCTAATTTGCAATGAGCAAATTGCTAATTGCAAGTTACCCATTCATTTCCATGGGCTAGGAGGCTCATAGGAATGAAGGTTTAATTTGCGATTAGCAATTTGCTCATCACAAATTAGGAATTTTTCCAAGGGTGCAGGGGTGTCTCAAGAACACCCTGCTGCACCCCTGAAAAAGAAATTTTGGGGCATATGGCACACATACATGCCCTAAGGGCATGTGTTGGCGTCATATGGCACCTTTTGTTTTTTTGAAAAAAAGCTTTTTGAAAAGAATTCACAAATTACCACCAATTTACCACAATAGTTTCCAAATCCTTAATGTCATTTTTTACATATTTTTTGTTTGATACATTGCATTTAAGTAGTCACAAAATTTGCAAATCCTTCAGTGCAATTGCAAAATAAGGAATAGCAAATTTTGCTACTCCTTATTTTGCATCAAACTTGTTTGATACATACCATTTGTCTAATTAACATTCGCAAAGGCCGCAATTCGTAGAATTTTGATCTTTGCGAATTCTAATTAGCTTGATACATATGGCCCCAAGTGAGGCCTGTCTTGCGACATGGTGCATCTTTTGCATCACTGCTGCATCGGTTTCATGTGGTACGTTTTTTTTACACCATGACATATCTGCCTAAATGCATCAATTTGTAATGTTGTCGCCTCATAGCAAATCTTTTGCACCGCCGCTGCATCATAAAAGTGACGCACAGTGGCACAAAAGAGGCATACACCTATCATAAATCTGTCCCTAGCATTTTAAAAGATTAATCCAGGATGACGATAAGGTGTGGCCTATCCAGAGGTTTGTTTAAGGTGAGGCCTACTCAGGATTGCAGATTAAAGTTACGCTTGATGAAGAATACAGAGGAGATAATACATGTAAAGGCCTACCAATGAAGTAAGTAATGTGCACTTTATTGCGCCAGTCATCATAAATGTATCCCTAAGCTTCTTATCTTGTTACAGATGAACCACCATATGTACCATCAAACTATTTTGCATTTCCTAAATAGCAAATTTTAAGGAATAAATAGCAATTCTTTACCATTCCTAATTTGCAATGAGCAAATTGCTAATTGCAAATTAGCACCGCCGCTGCATCATAAAAGTGACGCACAGTGGCACAAAAGAGGCATACACCTATCATAAATCTGTCCCTAGCATTTTAAATGATTAATCCAGGATGACAATAAGGTGTGGCCTATCCAAAGGTTTGTTTAAGGTGAGGCCTACTCAGGATTGCAGATTAAAGTTACGCTTGATGAAGAATACAGAGGAGATAATACATGTAAAGGCCTACCAATGAAGTAAGTAATGTCCACTTTATTGCACCAGTCATCATAAATGTATCCCTAAGCTTCTTATCTTGTTACAGATGAACCACCATATGTACCATCAAACTATTTTGCATTTCCTAAATAGCAAATTTTAAGGAATAAATAGCAATTCTTTACCATTCCTAATTTGCAATGAGCAAATTGCTAATTGCAAGTTACCCATTCACTTCCATGGGCTAGGAGGCTCATAGGAATGAAGGTTGCAATTTGCGATTAGCAATTAGCTCATCACAAAATAGGAATTTTTTCAAGCGTGCAGGGGTATCTCAAGAACACCCTGCTACACCCCTGAAAAAGAAATTTGGGGGCATATGGCACACATACATGCCCTAAGGACATGTATAGGCGTCATATGGCACCTTTTGTTTTTTGGAAAAAAATGCTTTTTGAAAAGAATTCGCAAATTACCACAAACTAGAAGTTGGTGGTAGTTTCCAAATCCTTAATATCATTTTTTACATATTTTTTGTTTGATACATTGCATTTAAGGAATCGCAAAATTTGCAAATCCTTCAGTGCAATCGCAAAATAAGGAATAGCAAATTTTGAATTAAGGACATTTTAAGTAATTTCCACGTGTGCAGTGTTTTCAAATTATGATTTGAAAATCGTTTTTGGGGAAAAGTAATGGTTTGCAAATTTATGACAAGGACATAATGGTGTATGCTTCTCTATAAGGCATTTCAGTGTCTCTGATGTCATTTTTCCCATATTACATTATAAGACCTTTCCCCATGGAGCACATTCCTTGTAAATATGCTCCCACCTGTGCATGGTGAATTTAGATTTTGACTGTTTGAGTCACATACCCATGTTAAAAGTCACCCCAAAAAATTGCAAACGCTTTAAAAAAACACATTCATGTGTCTTAAGGACATTTTAAGTCATTTCCCCGTGGACAGTGTTTTGTAAGTGGCGCAAAAGAGGCATACACCTATCATAAATCTGTCCCTAGCATTTTAAATGATTAATTCAGGATGACGATAAGGTGTGGCCTATCCAGAGGTTTGTTTAAGGTGAGGCCTACTCAGGATTGCAGATTAAAGTTACGCTTGATGAAGAATACAGAGGACATAATACATGTAAAGCTCTACCAATGAAGTAAGTGATGTCCACTTCATTGCGCCAGTAATCATAAATGTATCCCTAAGCTTCTTATCTTGTTAGACATCAACCGCCATATGTATCATATAACTATTTTGCATTTCCAAAATAGCGAATTTTAAGGAATAAATAGCGATTCTTTACCATTCCTAATTTGCGATGAGCAAATTGCTAATTGCAAATTACCCATTCATTTCCATGGAGCAGGAGGCCCATAGGAATGAAGGTGCATTTTGCGATTAGCAATTAGCTCATCGCAAATTAGGAATTTTTCCAAAGGTGCAGGGGTGTCTCAAGAACACCCTGCTGCACCCCTGAAAACGAAATTTGTGGACATATGGCGCACATAAATTTTAACAACATTCCTTTACCTCAAAAACGATTTTCAATTCATAATTTGAAAACACTGCCCACAGGGAAATTACTTAAAATGTCCTTAAGACACATGAAAGTGTTTTTTTATTGCCTTTCCAGCATGGTTGGGTCACTTTTAACATGGCTATGTAACACAAACATTTAAAATCTAAATTTCCCATGCACAGGTCGGAGCATATTTACAAGCAACTTGCGCCACAGAGAAAGGTCTTACATTAAAATGGGAAAAATAACATCAGGGACAGTCAATTGCCGTATAAAGAAGCATACACCATTATGTCCTTGTCATAAATTTAAAAACAATTCCTTTTCCCCAAAAACGATTTTCAAATCATAATTTCAAAACACTGCACATGGGAAAATTACTTAAAATGTCCTTAAGACACATAAAAGCGTTTTTTGATTGCCTTTGCAGCATGTTTGTATCACTTTTAACATGGCTATGTAACACAAACATTCAAAATCTAAATTTTCCATGCACATGTGGGAGCATATTTACAAGCAATTTGCGCCACATAATTCATAATTTTCTCCTAAAAGCACACTATTCTCTATCTAAATTATAGAAATATTTTCTCACCTTAGCAAATACTTTGAGTTTGAAAACAGTCTCAGAAACACACCAATTTGTCTTCAGCAGAGCAAAAGGTATGCACTCCAGAGTCTGCAGCTATCAAAAGCACAGAAATGCTGTAATTCTTCACACATATCTCTCATGTCACCCAATCAAAACTCTTCCCTCACTTTTTTTCAAATGAAAACCCTTCCCCCCTCTGCCCTTTCTGCCTTTTCTGCATGGCAACCACCTCTTGGAAGACTTCTGGTGTTTGCAAGTTCACACAACTTTGTTGCAATTGAACTCTGAACTCTCAGTGCACCTGCATATCCAGTGCATTCTTTCATTTAATGATTTTTTATTGACCATTCAAAATACATCTTTCAAAGAACACATCCGTGCACCCTAACTTTCTGTTTTCAGCAATCAAAATCCACCAATCACTGTTACTGCTTCATGAACACAGAAACTCCACAGTTTTTTTCATTTTAAACTCTCATTTTTTCAACTGCCATTTCATTGCCACACTTCATCTGACTGCAGGAGAACCTTCTCTCACCATGTTTTCTGTCTGGGTTGTTGGACATAGTTATATTCACTGGGCTCAAAGGTACGCTGAAAACAGGAATTTACCTAACCTCAATTTACAAGATGTGGAAATTAAGTGGTTTGGCCACAGAGGATTAAAATGTCACCAATTGATACCATTGGTGAAAACCTTTATGCATTTGCCCAAACCTGACCTGTTAATTGTGCACTGTGGAGGTAATGACTTTGGCACTTTGACTGGTGTAGGTCTGGAAATGCTTTTAAAGGACACCTTTGAGCAATTAATGGCACTTTTTCCTCAGACTGCCTTGGTATATTCAAATATATGCCAAAGACAGAAATGGAGGTGGTCAAACCAATTTTGTCCACAAATTGAGAAGTCGAGGAAGCATGTAAACAAATCTGTTTCAGCTTACATGAGAGACCATGGAATGGGCTCCCTGTACAACAATAACTTGCGTTACTACATGCAAGATATCTACAGAGGAGATGGAGTTCACTTCTCAGATGAGGGCAACAGAGTTTTCACTCTGAATTTAAGAATGTGCATTGGTACCTACTTATAAGTACCTAAATGTACCATAAACCCAAAAGCTCTTCTCAGAGCTACCCTACATCTGATCACTCACAATTATTATTTTACTCTAACATTTTTCACTAATTTCCAACAAAGTACGCTCCCTGGGGCGCTACCCGGTACGCGAACCGGGAGCTAACCTCGCGAAATTTTTTTTAAAAATGTTTTTTTTTCGCACATATAAGCCTCCTCAGCCACCCTCAGAAAACCTAGGGGGTCAAGATAACTCTACCGTGCCCCCTTCTACCCATTCTGAACATTATTTGCCCTCCATCTTGTATCTTAATTCGACCGAAACACAAAATGGTGGACTCCCGGAACGCTTAAGGTTCGCGAACCGGGGCGCTCAACGGTTCGCGTACCGGGTCGCTCTCTGGGAAGCGCACCATCAAAAAAGGTGGGAAAGTAGTTAACAGAAAAGCCACTGGAGACAATTTCACCAAATATAGATTAGCTCATACTACATACCAATCCCTACCATTTTCACAAATTTGATTGGAATTCCATTTAGTCATTTAGCCTGTAGACCTCTCTAAATACCGTGAGGTAAATTACTTCACAAAACACATCTGAAGTGTTGGAATTGACAACCAATGAAAATGTTACTTTCATTTTCTACTTTTTTTACCTGACATTTCATTGGTTATATACCTGAATATATATAAAGGAAGAGAAGAAAACACCGCCATTTTGACTACTACTTCTTGCTGTACATTTCAATAGTATTTTCACTAATTCCTTCAACTTCTTTCTAAAGGTAAGTTTTTATTTTTAAAACTGAAGTATATTGTGCACTATAAGTTAATATGGTAAACTTTTTCTGATAGATATATACTATCCCTCTGTAGTAGTTATAGATTTAGAGAGACTTCTCTGTTATAGTTATGGATGGAGTTAGGCTTCTCTTGTATAATTATGAATTTACTTACGTTAAATCACATACACTTTTTTATATTCCTACTTCCACTCTGATACTATACACTGCCCAAAGATAAATTCACTGATAAAAAATGCCTATCTAAAATTATTCCCAACATTGCCCTATCTCTACTAATATATATTTTTTTAATCCAAATTTCAGGCAAAATGGAAGGCGAAAACCAAGTTTCTTTTGAAATGGACCTGCAAGAGAGCAGCCAAGAATTGATTGATACAATTGATCAAATTGACATTGAATTTTTCGATGAAACTTGGGACAATGAACTACTGTAATGTGTACAAGCAGTAGATAACCTCCTTGCAAATGAGGACATTTTACACCCTCAGAGACTACAATGTATATTCCATGATAATTATGAAATTTCTGACAATGAAATGTTAGAAAGTTTAATAAATTATGAAACACAATCACAATAAAAAAAATGCTTAAAAAATAAAGAAAATAAAAAATAATCAACAAAAACAACAATCAATTAACATACAGCATTTGAAAAGTCTATCATTCATTTTTCATTGCAGTACGCTGCCCAGAACGCTTCCCGGTTCGCGGACCGGGCGCTCCCCACGCAAAAAAAACAAAAAATTTTTTTTGTTTTTTTTGCCCCGCGGGGCCCTTTTAAAACCTCCACATTAAACCTAGGGGGTCAGGGAGGATCTAGTATGCCCCCTTATGGTAATTTTCGCCTTTGTTTTGGCCTCCTCTTGTCTCTCAATCCTACCGAGAGACAAGATGGCGGCCGCTCCGGACTGTTTAGAATGTTGACAGACACCGGAGAGCCAATCAGCTTAGCTACGCGAAGTTCCGGTACGCTTAAGGTCCGCGGACCGGAGCGCTGCCCGGAGCGCGCTTACAGATATATATCTTTTTTTAAACGTTAATTTCTCAAAATCCACTGGAGCACATATATTGAGACCTAGAAAAGGCACATCGGGCTACCAGTCCCTACAATTTTGCCTAATTTCATGCAAATCCATTCAGCCGTTCGGGCTAAAAGTGAGGCCAACCGCCCTATGGAAAACTCAATGTTAAAAACACGTTTTGGGACCCCCCTTTTTTCTCGGCCCCCCCTTGACGAAACCCCCCCAAATTTCCAAGGGCTGCTCAGAAACAAAATGTTCCATTTTCCAGAAAATTTCAGCCAATTCCGTCCACAAACGCCAAAGTTATTAGACATAGAATTTTCAAAAATCCCATAGGGAAAAAATCCTAACTATATATACCTACTGGCGACCGCCAGTAGGTAATATATATATATATATATATATATATATATAGATGTATATATATAGCGCCTCAAACTTAGGATGGGCCTGGATGGCACCATCTGGCTTGGTTCCCATCCTTCCTCCAGAGCCGCTTGCAGAGAGTCCTGATCAATGGCAACCTATCCGCCTACTCTCCGATCACAGTTGGGGTCCCCCAAGGATCAACCTTATCCCCTACCCTTTTCAATCTGTACCTCAAACCTCTCTCAGAGGTGCTGCGCACTGTCAATATCTCCTACCACATGTATGCCGACGACACACAGCTCTACATCAATATCTCTTCTCCAGAGGATATCCATTCCCTGAATGAGGCCTTGAAACTTACGGTTCACTGGCTCACATCCAACAAGCTTAAACTCAACACCAAAATAAAAAGAGTTCCTCTTAATCTCGCCACCCAACGCAAATACAGACATTCAAGTCTGGACCAAGACTATCACAGCGCTAAACTGCTCTCCTACCATTGTGGACTCTGCTAATTTTTTATTTTTTTTATTTATTTATGCGATTTGTTGAGCGCGAACAATTGCCCAAGGGCGTCTCGGCGCTATGGATGAGGGCAGAATGAGAAAGGGAAATGGATTACTGGTTGAAAAGCCATGTTTTTATTTTTTTTCTGAAAATGGTCAGAGTGGGAGCGGACCTAACATCTGGATCAAGGGAATTCCAGATTTTTGCCGTTGAAACTTGGAAACTGCGATCACCCCATGCCACCGTTCTAGTACGTGGAACTGTCATGGTGAAATTGTTCATTGACCGGAGTGATCGATTAGGGACATGAAATGTGAAATGGTCGATGAGAAAACGTGGGCCTTGTTTGTGCGAGGCTTTGTAGGCGATACAGAGCGCCTTAAATTTTATCCTATTTTTGACTGTGAACCAATGGTATTTTTTTATGGTGTCAGCAATAGGTTTGAATTTAGGGGTGCTAGAAAGTAGTCTGGCCGCAGCGTTTTGAATAGACTGTAGCCTTTTGATGACCTTGTTTTTGGGCATTAACCAAAAGTCCGTTACAATAGTCCACTGAGGACATGACAAATGAGGTGACCAGTGTTTTGCCGGAATTGGGAGGGAGAAATGGGAGAATCTTTTTTATAGCTTTCAGTTTAAAAAATGATGATGAAACAGTGGAATTAACATGGGATGAAAAAGTGAGTTTATTGTCTAGGAGTATTCCTAGGTTTTTAACCTTGGTAGATGGGAGAGGGGGAGGGCCTAGGTTCGTGGGCCACCATGCATCGGACCAAGTAGGAGTAAGCTTGCCGAAGGTCATGACCTCAGTTTTATTGGAGTTTAATTTGAGGCAGTTTACTGACATCCAGTTGCTGATGGCCAGCATGCCCTGCTGAAAATTAGCTGCTATTTTTTCTCCATTCTCCTTGATGGTAAGAACCAACTGGGTGTCATCAGCGTAGGATGTTAGGCTCATCCCCCAATCTTTAATTACCCTTGCCAAATCAGTGACATAGATATTAAATCGGGTTGGACTGAGGGATGAGCCTTGGGGGACACCACAAGGTAGGTCCAGTTGTTCAGATAGGAAGGTGTCTAGCTGAACTGTCTGGGTGCAGCCGGCTAGAAAAGATCTCAATAGGTCTTTTGCTTTGGCCTGAATGCCAATGGCACTGACACGGTCGATCAGAATGTTATGATCGACCGTGTCAAAGGCCGCTGTGAGGTCAAGAAGAATGAGTACTGCCGCTCCTCCCTGGTCAAGTGCTTTCCTTATCTCATCGGTGGATTTGATGAGTGCGGTCTCAGTACTATGCAGTTTGCGAAAGCCGAATTGACTGTCATCTAACAGAGAATGTTGTTCTATATATTGAGAAATTTGGGAGTTCATAAGTTTTTCGACTATTTTTGCTGGAAATGGCAAACTGGCTATAGGTCGATAATTGTTCGAGTCATCCGCATCAAGATGGGGCTTTTTAAGTAAGGGTTTGAGAAGAGTATCCTTCCAGATTGCAGGGTATATTCCAGTGCTAAACATGGTGTTAAAAATATTAGCAAGTTGGGGTGCAATGATATCAGAGATAGGGAGGAGAATTGAGGCAGGACAAGGATCTTTGGCTGATCCTGATTTGATGGTGTTCATGGCTTCAGCAATTTGGACAGGATTTGTATCAAGGAAGTGTGAACAAATTGGATGTTTGATGGGAGCAGCATTCGAGCAGGTGTTTGTGTGGGTTTCTTGTGAGAAGTTAGTATAGATGTTATTTACCTTATCAAAGAAAAAGGTGGCCAGGTTGTTACAGAATGCTTGGGATGGATTAGGGGTGGATTGGGGAGGCAGATGGGACAGTTTGGCTACCACTTGGTAGAGTTCTTTGTTGGAGTTCTTGGCTTGCTCAATTTGGGAAGAGTAGAATGTGCTTTTAGCATTATGGATGAGAGATTTATATAGAATTATTTCTCACTTATAGATTTCCTTATCTTCAGTGGAGTAGGTCTTTCTCCAGTGTCTTTCTTTATTGCGGCAAAGTTGTTTCTGTAGCCTAAGATCCTCAGAGTACCAAGGTGCCGATGGGGTACTACGGTTTTTTTAAATGGTTTTAATGGGTACTAATTTATTTAGGGTCAATGTAAGCCATTCCGAGTATTCTCTGGCTGCGTTATTTGAGTCTTGGGGCAAATTAGCTGCAGAGGCAGATAGCATGTCACGAAGTTGTTGGTGATCAATGTGTTTCCATGATCTAAAGGTTTTAAGTGGTCGGATATTATGTTCCTTAAATAATGAAGGATAGGATGGGATAGTGAAAATGACTGCATGGTGATCTGTCCATCCCAATGGGATGATCTCCGTGATGTTATGTTATGTTATGTTATTTATTGATTTCTATAGCGCACGGCTACTCAAAAAGAGTGTCCCGGCGCTTTAATGGAGAAAGAAACAATGCTGCCACACATAAAAAACATAACACCAAGATAAAAACTAACAGAAGAATAGGCCGGAAGTTAGCGGGAGACCGGCTACTGAGTAAACAGCCACGTTTTGAGGCCCTTCCTGAAAGCCAGTAGGTAAGTAAGTTGTTATCATTTGTGAATAACCCGTCCAGGGTATGCCCTGCTACATGCGTACAGTTTGTAATCCGTTGAGTGAGACCAAAAGATTCTAGGTCAGTGATAAGGGCTTTGGTGTCATTATTAATCTCATTTTCTAAGGGAAAATTGAAATCTCCTAGGTTAGTGGAGGTGTCTTCTAAGGCGAGAGATTCCATCATCTCAGCAAAAGAAGCTAGGAATTGGCTTCTGCTTCCTGGAGGTCGATATAAGAGGACACCTTTGAAGCGGTTGGAGGGGCCTAGGACTATGGAGAACTGCAGGGCCTCACATGTGGAGAGTGGCAAGGGGTTAACCGTGGTTTTGAACTGACTGCAGTATGTAATGGCAATCCCCCCTCCGGTTTTTATTTGTCTATCTTGCCTGAGAATATTATAGCCTTCAGGTACGGCTACTAGAAGATTAGGCTCAGACGCCGGGTTGGTCCAAGTTTCTGTTAGAAACAGTATATCCAATTTTTCACTACAAATAAGATAGCGATTTCCTCTTTATGCTTACTTAAGGATCTAGCATTAATAAGTGAGGCTTTGATGAATCTGGGACTTATTTTTGGGGACGGGTGTAAGCTTGTGTTAATTGAGGGGCCTCCAATTTAAAACCACAATGAGTGCAGGGTTTAAGATGATGATAAAGAGGTTCATGTAGATTGTAGCTACAATCTGAACATGTCATTGGAGGGCGTAGATTGAGGAGGGCCTGATGATGGTAGATATGAGGTGGAGCTGAGGCCGATGGGCCAGGATTTGTGGCCCTGGGCGCGGTCCAGGCGCGAAAGGGCGCAGACAGGCTTGCCTTTGGCGCGTCGCCGGCGCGCCCGCTGCGCTTGCGCTTGCTCTCCGCCTTTTGTAGACTGGGGCAGTCGAGAGACTGGAGCGCTACTTTCGGCATCCGCCGGAAGTGAGGATCTTTCTGTGCCTTCCGGTATAGCCCTCCAAGCAATCGGCACAAGCCGCCTTGGAGCCAGAATACAGGTTTAGCAGGTAAGAACAAAGTGCGCAGTAGATACGGTTTTAGTGCAAATGGCAAAGATTTAAAAAGGTTAAAATACAACAAGAAGAGCGGCGCCTAGTAAATTCAGGCTGCTCTCATCCACTTGCCTGCTCCGGTCTCTCTGCCCTTTGTAGACTGGGGCAGTCGAGAGACTGGAGCGCTACTTTCGGCATCCGCAGGAAGTGAGGATCTTTCTGTGCCTTCCGGTATAGCCCTCCAAGCAATCGGCACAAGCCGTGTTGGAACGGGGCCTCGGAGCTAGAATACAGGTTCAGCAGGTAAGAACAAAGTGCGCAGTAGATACGGTTTTAGTGCAAATGGGAAAGATTTAAAAAGGTTAAAATACAACAAGAAGAGCGGCGCCTAGTAAATTCAGGCTGTAAAGTCCTTGGGAATTACCTTAGACAGCAACCTGAACATGTGGGGCCATATCACCGCAATGGCAAAAACCGCCAGATTTCACCTGAACTACCTACGAAACTTGAAACCTTTCCTCGACCCTCCTGATCTAAAATCGGTTATCCAGGCCTTAGTCATCTCTCGACTAGAATATGGCTGCTCCACTCTCGCAGGCCTACCCAAGATCTCTGTGGCACCCTTGAAAGCCTGCCTAATTGCCGCCGCCAGACTCCTTACTGGCTCTAAGAAGTTTGACCACATCTCTCTCCACCTTAAAGCTCTGAACTGGCTTCCTCTTGAGGCCAGAATCTAATTCAAACTGGCTTGCATCACCCACAAGGCTCTCTATTCCAAGTCCCCTGCTTTTATCGCACATAAACTTGTATTATCTGGAGTAATCTGAAACTCCCGGTCCCCCAAAGCACTTTTGCTCCAACCCGCACGCTTCAAGAAAAAAAGAACATACATCAGGCCTTCTTTGGGGCCGCCCCAAGAATATGGAACTCACTCCCACCCGCCATTAGAAGAATACCGTCTCTAGCCCACTACAAAAAGGAGACCAAATCTTTCCTAATGTGCAAATTCCTAATGGGCAAATTCCACTCCTATAGCTCACGCTACAATCACCCCCTCAACCTGAATTTACCTATCATCACTGCACTATTCCTTTGCCGCCTTCCCCTATGTTACCCACCCTGCACTTTGAACAATCCTTCTGGGTGATGAGACTGCTTTTCTAGTTTATTGCATCGTTGCTCCTATCCCTTATAGTAGTCGATTATAATGAGTGTTTTGTTTTACCATATACTGTTTCTATTTGTTCCCTTGTCCCCGGACTCTCCTCCCCACTTTGTTCTGTATCCCTCCTGATACTACTGATACTACTGTAAAGCGCTCTGATACCCTCACGGGTCTGGTTCGCGCTCTATAAAATACTAAATAAATAAATAAAATATATATTCACTGAAAAAACCATAGGTTTCACACATGTGATAGTTAGCTGGACATTTCACTCATTCAAAACCATTGAAATTCCCGCGTTATAGTTAGTTCAGCTAACTATAACTCACTCGCCCGTAATCCACTGCTGGCGACATCACATATTACATCACTCATGACATGGTCAGTGACATCACTCATGACATAACTGATGACATCTCAAATGACATCACTGATGACATCATCCAGTGAATGTGTGTCTTTCTGAAAAATATATTTTTTTATATATGTATATCTAAAGTTCAATGGAAGACTAAATGGGTAAATAAGTGTCAGTAGCTACATGAGTGTGTATATGAGTTATTAGTTGGTTTTTAGAGTATCAGTATGAGTGTCTGTATGGTTCGGTGTGGGATATTACTTAGAATATAAATGCATGAATGAGTTACTCACTGTTTGTATGTGTTTTGAAGACAGCATGTGTGCAGGACTGTATAGGTGGATGAGTTTGTGTCTGGGTGTGTTAGTGAGTGAATGACTGTCTCAATAGTGTCTTTATGAGTAAGTACATATGTTTTAAACTAGTATATGTGACTATTGATGTATATAAGTGAGTATATATGAGAGTGAGAGATTGTAAGACTTCCTGTATAAATAAGTATGTGTTTCTATAAGTGAATGTTTAAGAGAGTAAGTATCTGTACGTTTCTGAAGAAGTAAGTGTAGTGGTGTGTGTACAGCTGTATATGGAAGTAAATGGCTGTTTGAAAGTTTATTTGCATGTGTGAGTATGTGTGTGAGTAACTATGTATGAGTGTAGGTGTGTAACAGGATGTATAGGTGTATGTGTACATGTATGATTGACTATATAGAACGGTTGGTGAATGAGTGGATGAGTATGTAGATTTTGGAATTACTGAATAGTTTGTTCTAACTAGTATTGGTATCTCCATTATTTTGAAAACTGTATTTTCTGTTTTTCAATGTGTTCATCAAAGGTTATATTAGGGTGAAAGGAGGTCTACCACTCTTTCACAAGGATGATGTCATCAGTGATGTCATCAGTGATGTCATTTGAGATGTCTTCAGTGATGTCAGGAGTGATGTAACTGACCATGTCATGAGTGATGTAATAGGTGACGTCATCAGCAGTGGATTGTAGGCGTGTGAGTTATAGTTAGCTGAACTATCTATAATGGGGGAATTTCAATGATTTCGTATGAGTGAAATGTCCAGCTAACTATAACATGTGTGAAACCTAGGGTTTTTTCAGTGAATATGAATATATATATGGTGCATGTGAACAAGGGCTTGCAGCCCGAAACGCGTTATGCATTTCCTAAAACGAACGTTAAACCTGGATTAAAAGAATTGTTACCTAATCTGGTGGTCCGTCACCTGCTTGACGCTTCGCTAATCTACGAGGTTGGAAGTGGCGTTTGGAGTTTTCTGTGAATATATATATATATATATATATATATATATATATATATATAAATATATATAATATATATGCGCACCAAAATCCACTCCAATTTCCTGACGTCAAAGAGAGGGATACAAACCACTTCCAGATTTCCAAATAAGGCTTGTTTATTCCTTTATTTTCTCAAGATATGACGTGTTTCGGACTGATTTAGTCCTTGCTCACATATGTTGGAATGCATTTCGCCATGATTTTTAAATGCGTTTTTTTAAAAGACACCACGTGATATGTAAACATAAAGAAAATATGTTCAAAGTTCATTGTAACTGCATCACATAATAGTCTGTTTTCTTTTTCACAAGTAGTATGGTATTTTCGGCATTAATGCAAATTATTTTTGTACGCTAATGCACAGATGGACATCATCATAAAATGCATAGTTGACCTTAAAATACATTGCACAGACATATATAATTATATAAATAAATAAATAGAGGTAAGGCACTATACTAGTTAAAAGCCATCAGCTAAAAACTACATCAAAAATAGTGCCCAACAAATGTAAGACTGGAGACAATTCATAGGATGAAACCTATACCGTATTTCAGTCTCAACGCCTATTTACATGTGCAAAACAATCCATATTGTAAACCTCTAACATGTGCAAAAGTTCAGCTATTGATAATGAATCATCGTATCCTAATGTGTAAATTGCGCAAATCAGAGCAACGCTGTTGTTATTCAATGCCAACCACTTTGTAAAAGCTCTCTCTTGTTATTTCTGTCAAATCCAAACAAAGTGCTTGAAAATGTGCAAATACTGTGACTGGAAAGTGTTCATGCTTGTAAAAAAATATAAGAGAAAGAGATATATTTCCAGCTGGAAATCCTAATCTCTTTAAAGTGCAAGTGCCTCTAAATCATATTTTTCTCCCTGTATTTTCTTCTTCTTTTAAAACACTTCTAACTCTAAAACACCATGATAAAAAAAGATATGTGTCATAATAAAACCCAAATCTGGGAAGCGTGCAAATTCTGCCAGATATTATCTTATACAATATTTTGCCTAAAAGATTTTTTTTTATTTAATATTATAGGGGGATACATGCAGATCTAATCCAACGTACTAATCTAAGAAGATAGAGCAGACAAACTATGAAAACATATAAGAGTAAAGCGCATCCCATATAGCAATTCATAATGGCTCATGCACCAAATGGTAATTATAGACAAAAGTGCAAGTCCTCTGTGTTATTCATACCATTTGGAACCTTGCTATCTAATTCTATTATAGTTCTTGATTCTAATTGGCGCAACTTCCTTTCTCTGTCACCACCTCTCTTCTGTTTGGGTACTGCCTTTATAACGTAGTACTGTAGACACTTCAGTTCATTATTGTGTTTACTTTTGGAGTGTCTCGCGACTGGATATTGAGTGTTACTATTCACGATAGCAGGCAAGTGCTGTAAAATTCTGACATGCACCTGCAACTTATTACTACCAACGTATCTTAAGCCACAGGTGCACGTCAGAACATAGACCGCAAAGTCAGTTCTGCAATTGAAATTACCATCAATTGCAACCGCAGTCTGACTGAAAGGGGTTATATTAAGGGTGGTGTTATTCCCAAACTTGTAGGCCCTGCAGGAGGAGCACTTATAGAACCCCTTCCTAGAAGAGAGCCACATGTTGGAGGTAGTGATTTCAGGACTATTCTTCACCATTTGCAATCGCATAGAAGGACCCTTCCTGAAAGTGATCGTAGGTACTTGGGGGAGCCTCGGAGCAAGTACCCCATCTGTCAAAACTATTGGCCAGTTTTGTTTAACAATTGACCTGATTTTCCTTTCTTGCCTACTATACGTAGTTATTAATCTAGGTGTATCCTCCACCTCTTTCTCTGATTCTATATTAGAATCTGCTTTGGGCAAAAGGGATTCCCTAGATCTCGTATGGACTTTCCTCAATGCTTTCTGAAGACATTTTTCATCATAACCCCTGGCGCGAAATCTCTTTGGGGCTTCATGAGCGCAAGCATCAAATTAATTTTGGTCACTACAGATTCTCTTGAATCTTAGTAACTCGCCAAAGGGGATACTGTTAATTAGGTACTTAGGGTGCGCACTGCTGGCGTGTAAGATGGAATTGCCAGCAGTGGCTTTTCTATAAAGGGTAGTGGCAATTTTCCCTTCCTTTATGAACACCCTTACATCTAAAAATTCAATACTATTTTTATCCATGTGTGATGTAAATTTCAGATTAACTGAATTTTGATTTATGCTAGCAATGAAATCTCTAGCACTCTTTGTATCTCCCCGCCACACAATAAAAATGTCATTGATGTACCTAAGCCAATAAAGTACATGGTCGTTGTACATTTGTGCATGCAAGCATTTATGGACCTGCTCCTCCCACCAGCCTACGTGTAAACACGCATAGCTGGGAGAGAAGCAGGCCCCCATTGTCACACCTCTTTTTTTAACACACATCTCTTCCTTAAAGACAAAAAAGTTGTTATTAAGGCACCATGTAATCGCCTCTATGAGCATCTTGTTGTGGGCATAAGATTCTGCCGGTCTAGAATTTAAACAGAATTCGACAGCATTAAGACCCGCCTGGTGCTCTATGCTGGTATACAGCGATTCTATATCTAGAGTTATAAAAATAAGGTCTTCCCCCCAAACTGTCACACTCTTTCGTCAAAAATTCCCCAGTGTCTTTTACATATTTGGGTAATTCTTTCACAAATCCTTGTAGGAAAAAGTCCACGTATTCAGTGACATGTTCTCCCATGCTGCCTATGGCAGAAATAATCGGCCTGCCAGGTATTGGAGTGCAGTTTTTTTTAACTTTGGGAATGAAATATATCCTAAGAACTGTTGGAAATTCTACTTTTATAAATTTGAATTCATCATTTGATATCATTCCATCTCTTTTCCATTTAGCCAGCAAATTATTCAAGGAGTCTTTGGCCAGTTTATAACGACGATAATCAACCTTCTAATAACAGGTCAAATCAGTAAGGTGCCTGAGTGCTTCCGCAATGTAGTCAAGTCGTGGCCATATTATGATTTTCCTCCTTTGTCGGATTTGGAAATCACAATTTCTTGATTTTTGCTTAGTTTTTGTATCAAGGTGGCATATTGCTTTTCTTGATAGGATTTAGCACGTTTCTTATGTTTCACTTGATAGTATAACTTCTGCATTTTTTCTATGACCACTTCGTGAAAAATGTCAATAGCATCTTTAGGCATGTTCGGAATAAATGTAGATTTAGATTTAAATGGGCTCATACCTCCTCCTTTTTGCTTTATATTAGCCTCTTTTAAAAACTCTTATGTCCCTTGTTGTTTAGTAAGTTCTTGGCTGTTGTCAATTTCTGTTCTGCCTAATTCGTAAACTGTACGCAATGTCAAGATATCTGAAGCTTGGAAACCACTGCTGGTATTGCTCGCATCCGCCGCTGAAAGTGGTTTATCCTTAGTTCCATCTTTGATTGTAAAGAATTTTTTTAACTTGAGTTTACGCATAAAACAAAATATGTCAATTCTAGTGGTAACATAGTTAAAATCCGTCACTGGGCAAAAAGACAGGCCCAGCGCAAGTAATTGTTTTTCATCTTCAGACAGGATAGTCGGAGAGAGATTGATTATTGTATTTTCTGTCACTTTTTGCGCCATTGATTCCTTTTTGGTTTTGCAACTCTGCCTTTTGCGCCGCTGTCTCCTTTTGACAGTTCTTCTGGATTTCCTTGTTTCCTCTGATTCCGAGGTCGTAGTGTTTGTCTGCTGTCTGATGCTAAAATATTGATCTCTGCCGCTAGATCTAATCTTCTAGTTTCACTGCGTCCATCCTTACTGCTGACATTCTCATAATCAGAGGCTGACTCGCTCGTTACCGACCCTCCGTCTGTATCTGATGGAGTACCATTATCAATATTCCTCTGTTGTTGCATGAAATTCATTGTATCATTGGAAGGTCTTTCACTTTGTTTGGCTTGTTTCACTAGCTCATACTTGCACGAAAAAGTGAATATGCTCCCTTCTTCATAGTCTGTTTTATCTCTTGAAAATTGAAATTGCTTACGAATTTAAATTTTTTTCTTCTTGTTTATTGAGGCGATCTTGAATCTCCTTCCTTGTTTTCTCTATGAAGTCATTGGGCTCCAGTTTTTCAACAGCTTATTTATATTCTCAATCTCTGTCATTAATACTTGGCGATCTACTTCTGCATATTTAACTAATATTTTCACTAGATTCATAGAGGCCTGTAAATTGCTCTCTCCCCATTCTTTCAGCTTATTAGGATTCGGGTACTCGTAGCTAGGACCTAGGGGAATCCTAAGCCCTCTAGGAATCCGCCCAACTTCTATGTACTGTGTCATTGACTTATGTTCCCACCACTTGGCGACTTCACTTTTCATACACTTCTCTAATCGTTTAAGTAGCTCTGGCATCACCATCTTTTGTTCCAGCGACCGTATCTGGGCCTCTTTCTTTAACTGGTACTTTGGGCAGATTGCTAAATAAATCTTCAGCTGCCGCTTCCCTCATGGAACAGCATCCGCCGACATCGTGAGAAAAACTGATTTCACTATGAATATCGCTTTTGGGGGTGGATGTATCTAGTTTGCCCCAGCGCAGCCTACAAGTTCCTCCCCACCTATGCGTATTGCTAAGTTACCGCTCCCGACTGGTCCTCCAACCGCGCCGATGCTGTAGCTGTCTCCGGGCATGTGAGTCTACTTCCGGCTGCAATAGGGGGCCGCCTCCGATAATCCTCCGGATTCCAACAAACTGCTCGGTTGAGCGCGGCGGCCAATTTATCGGGGAGTGGGTCCGTGGGCAGAAGCAACCGACTTCCGCAATCGAAATGCGCACCAAAATCCACTCCAATTTCCTGACGGCAAAGAGAGGGACATGAACCACTTCCAGATAAGCCTTGTTTATTCCTTTATTTTCTCATGATATGACACGTTTCGGACTGCTTTAGTCCATGCTCACATACGTTGGAATGCATTTCGCCATGATTTTTAAATGCGTTTTTTTAAAAAGACACCACGTGATATGTAGACATAAAGAAAACACTTTCAAAGTTCATTGTACCTGCAGCACATAATAGTCAGTTTTCTTTTTCACAAGTAGCATGGCATTTTCTGCATTAATGCAAATTATTTGGTACGCTAATGCACAGATGGACATCATCATAAAATGCATAGTTGACTGTAAAATACATTGCACATAGACATATATAAATATATAAATAAATAAATATAGGTAAGGCACTATACTAGTTAAAAGCCATCCGCTAAAAACTACAATAAAAAGAGTGCCCAACAAATGTAAGGCTGAAGACATAATTGTTTTATATATATCTCCAGGCCAAAAAATCCCACCTCAGCTCTCAGCCCCCAAGAGCAGTGCGTGACCGTGTGTGGGGCTCAGTAATATCCAAACAGACATACTCCATGCTTCAGGAGTAAATTCATGCACACTCCCAGCAGGTAATTGTTTCAAGGTTTAATGAGCAGCACACTGAACATGCTTCAATACCAAAAGTGTCTTGATAGCAAGTGAATAGCAGAAAGTGAAAACAGACATAAATTGAATCACTGGTACATAGATACAAAGGAAGAACAATTCAGTGCTAGTGATTGCGGGTGCCATCTTTCAATATCAAATTTAAATCAAATATGTGTATCAGGGAAAACAATGATTTGAGACCACCAAATCATGGTTTTTAACAATAGCCCATACCTGAGCCCACAATATAGATCCCTGAAGACATTATTAATGGATTACCCAATAACTGGTTTTCTCATGCTAACATTGTATCATATGTAACACACGTCCATTCCAAGTGGGCAGTGGAATTATGCCCCAGTTGAGTTGATTTCACTGATAGAAGTCTAACAGGGCCCAAAGACTCAGAACGGGAAAAATGACAAATCAAACTGAGGTGTCTAAACTGGAAAAATATAAGGCTGAGTGTGCACGCACAACCTTGTTGAAAGCAAATTAAATAGTCTTCTCTATTTCGGATGTGCACCTGGGGTAACGCGCTCCGGACCTGAGCGTAAGGTCAATGAATCAATGCAGTTGCGCACCCCGAAATTGGGTGAGTCCCCTTGGGCACAATCGAAGCCCCACTTGGGGTATTGTGTTAAACAAGTTCAAAACAAAAAAGAAAAGGAGATACTCTGCAGTCAATTGAATAATTTCAAATGTATTGTCCAAGTTACATTAATTTAAACTTTCAATCCATGGTAATTCATATCCAACATTGTGAATATTAATACATTTATGCTGTGTTCCAATGCATTTCGGGCACAACGCCCTCCATCAGGGAACAACGCTGTGATGTAAAGAACAAAATTAAATACAAAAAGGAAACCATCCTAAAAGTAAAAGTTTAAGGGAATTGGCATGCCATGCTTGATGTGAAAAATTATCACATGCGGAAATTCAAAATGCAAGCAAGCTCCTCCGAGCACGCTGGAAGTTTAAATTATGTGGTCAACGCGAAATTCTAAATAAAGCAAGTGAAAATGATGTGATTAAAGAAAGGAGGTAATATCGGCATTCTCAAAGATAAGAGTGTTGCGTGTTGAATCCAACAAAAATATCCTGGCACATAATAAAAACGTGCTTAAAGTTCAGCAAAAAAATGTGAACACGATAATCAAAACATGATGTGTGTCCAACATTGAGGCAATTCAAGGACGGCGTGAGTCTACATGCTTAACATACTGTAAGGAGTTGAAAAAGGTGCTCGTTAATCAGAAAGGGAACTTTATCCCCCAACCAGCAGTGCTCCAGGAGGTGCATTTGCAGTGGTGGAGAAATGTGGCGAGCCTCCAGTGACTTCCCCAGAAGGCATTTTTTAAATGATTTATTCTAGAATGGGTGTGACGTTGTTCCCTTGCTTGGGTCAATTTCAGCATCAGGGACCCCATCCTCCAAGGCCAAGCCTTTATTTTAATGGGGAAGGCGGCGCGCACAGCCCTCCTCCCGGGCTGATTTCAGCCCCAGGGATGCCATCCCCCTGGGCCAGACTTTTTTCATGATTCTTTTTTAAAACAAAAGGGAGGGGGCTGAGTTGCCCCTCTTCCGGATCGATTTCTGCCAGGGCCCAGCCTCTTTTTTAATGTTTTTTTTTTAATTAAGGGAAGGGGGTGACATGCCCCCTGGGCTGAGTTAGGCCCCAGGGACCCCATCCCCCAGGGCCTGGGCGCCATAGTGCAAGCCCTTCTCCCACCCAGGGCACCCACTCATGGACCACAGAGGACCATGGGGGGAGATTGCAGATCCCTACAGTCCCTGCCAGCTCCTAGCCTCCTGCGGAAGGCAGTATTGCTTTTACAGAGGAGGAGCTGCTAGCTTGCAGCTCCCTCTATGTAAAAGTAGTTTTGCTCTGCTTCTAGCAAGCAAGTGCATTTTTTATTCTTTGGCTATATGGGTCAGGGCAAAATATGTATATATTACCCACTGGCGGTCACCAGTAGGTAGTTATAGTTAGGGCATAGTGTCCATAAGAAAAGCATTTTTTGATGTTCCTATAACTTTGGCGCTGGTTGAGCATTATTCATGAGATTTTCCCAAAAACGTGTCAAAAAAAGTTCTGTGTGGCATGGAAACTTTCGGGATGATCTGTGCGGTGGGGACCAAGAAATAGGGCCATGAAATAAAGGTGTATTTGTAATTTTAGTCTCATAGGAATGCGATGTCGATTCTACAGCTTGAACCGCTAGACAAAATTACATCAAATTTAGTTGAAAGGTAAATGTTGCTACGCAGATTGTGCTTCTGTTATTTTGTGCAAATCTGTTCAGTAGTTCTTGGGAAAATAAATCTAAACAGTATATTGATACTTCTGGTTGTAGATAATTTGCAGTGTTTTCGTGGTGATGGCAGTTAAATCAAAAGGTGTTCACGGTAAAATGTAAAAGTGCGAGCCAACAGGTAAGCTCTGTATGGCTGGATTTAATTTAACAGAAAGTTGCGTAGGTTTTGTGGTGCCCCTGGTTACATTGCGATGTGTTCAAGGTAAATCGCAAAAGTGCGCCGATGGAAATGCTGTGATTGGCTCGATGCAACAAAGAACTGAAAGTTCCAGCCACCATTTTGTGTACTGGGACATTTCCCGGGGCTAAAATTTTTGGGGAAAGTGACCTAAGGGGTCAGTGTAGAGTTACTCTGACTCCATGTTTGACAAATGGGCATGTTAGTGACACAAGGTATGGTCCAAAATTGATTTTTTGATTCGCACATGATATTAGCAATGTGGCCGCAATCGCCAGTGTGGCCACTCGTATACTGTTGTTTGTACCGAAGTTATCACAACGCCCGGCGTCACTCGAACACGGAAGATTGGTTTTAAAGATACATTTTATACAAACTAACCTGAAAAATATGATTTTAAACGGTGCACTAAGAAAACCCCTAGGGCCAGATGTATGACACTGGCATTTTGTGACTCGTTTGGGACTGCTTTTTAAATGCAGCCCATTTTCCTTAAAGGAAAATGGCATGCATTTAAAAATTAAACTTTTAGTTTTAATTTTTTAAGGGCAGTTAGTGATCCGAATGACCCTGTCTGCTCTTAAAAATATTTTCTCACACAGTCACAAAGGAGAAGCGGTCCCCTAGGGGACACCTTCCTGTTTGCAAGTAGTTTGCCACCTACCTGAAGTGGGTGGCAAACTGCAAGTGTTTTGTGGCCGCAAATGCAGTCGCAAAACAATAGTTCCTTGCAGTGAGCCTCGCTATCAGGAAGGGACGCCCCTTCCTAAAAGCGACAGTCTCAAACGCTATTTTGCGAGTCAGTGTCTTGCAAAATAGCGTTTGTACATGCCTTTACCCTTTTTTGCAGTCACAAACAGGCGCAACAAAGGGTCGTACATCTGGCCCTTATTTTCTAAAATACTGTAAAATGTGTACATATATGTGTTTTACACTTTATAGAAAAGGCATGATCATCGGGTATCTAAAGTCTTCACCATACTCCAAAGATTGTTTTTGTACAAACTCCCATTGAAAATATGACTTTAAACAGTGTAGTAATAAACCCTGAGTATCTAAATTCTATAAAATGTGTGCATATTTGTGTTTTGCACCACTTAAAAAAGGCGAGATCATCGAAGTTACTGAAGTCATTGCGACTCTTGGCGCAATCACGAAAACGGGAAGTAGGATTCAAACGCAGTTTTTTTAAATGTTTATACAAATATATGTTTACAAACATGTTCTTTAAGTAAGTAATGTGTGTATTGTAATAGTCAGAATAAATTTTTTAAGTTCTAGTAGTTGAATGTTTATATTTGTATTATCGTGACATCGTCACAAATTTAAAAAAAATTAACAACAAAAACATTTAACAAAGAAATGAACAACATTTTGGGTTCTTGGTAAAACTGACACGAGCATTTGTGTTGAGAGTGTGTATAAGATAGGTAGATTATAAGACTGTATGTAAAGTGTCATGTTGACTAGAAACACCCTGTTCCCTTTGTATGTTAATTGAACTCCATCACCTCCATATATTCCATGCGTGTCAAAACACAGAGTGCTGTTGTAGATAGAGCCCATGTTATGGTCTCTGAGGAAAGCAGAAATATTTCTACTAACAGGTTACCTTTCTTTGTCAATCTGTGGGCAGAATTGATTTGACCACTTCCATTTCTGTCTTTGGCATATATTAGCGTGCACCAAGACATTGTGAGGAAAAGTGACATCAGTTCTGCAAAGGTATCCTTCATTAGGATTTCCAGCCTACCCCAGTCAATGTTTCTAGGTAATTGCCACCACAGTGCACAGTCATGTGATGAGGAGCTTGTAAATCCACAATGGTTTTACCCAAAGGCAGCAGCTGATGAAACTTTAACCCTCTCTGGCCAAATCAACTTATCTCCACATTTGGCAAACCTGCATCACTGTCAATGCATTTGATTTTGAAGTCTCTTTAGCCCAGTAGATAGAGCTGTGGCCCGCAATCCACACTCCAAGAATTTTGTAAGAAGGATGAGTAGCACACAGGAAAGGTCTGCGGCTGGATATTACAGTAGGTACTATGAAGGACACTGAAAATGCATGTGTGCGGGTGGTTTAAAAATAACTTGAAATTTGATTACATGAAGGGAATATGCAGGTGAATAAAAGTAGGTTGCATTTGGAAATGGTTAGAAAATAGATGTTTTTTGGCTCTGGTAAATAAAAAATAGGGTAATAAAGAGTTGAATATGCTTTATAGTATGTGCAGTAAACCATACCTGCTGTAATTCTTTTTGTAACTAGAATTGACCTATTGGAATGTGTTATGAACGTGTGACCTACCGGTTCTAGTGGGTTTCTATGGAGAATCTGCAAAGGGTTTATTGGGGGAAAGGTGTTAAAGATACAGGTATTACTTTTTAGAAACTAGAGAAATGTAGGTCATTGTTTATAAGGGAGGTAAGATTTCCTACTGAGGATATTCCAAGAAAGTGTAGTATAGTGACAGAAATATAAAAATATTAAGGGAAATAGGTTTTCCAACTCCTTTTTCTTTAGTGACCACATCGTGATTGCCGCGAATACATCACAAAGGTATGCATTTTGGGCTACCTCCAAATACAACAATAAGTGCTGCACCATGCAGATGCAATGCTCACTATTTAATTATAAAATATTATTTGAGATGTCATCAGTGATGTCACTGACCATTTCATGAGTGTTGTAATATGTGAATTCATAAGCAGTGCATTGCGGGGCGTGAATTATAGTTAGCTCAGCTAACTACAACTCTTGAATTTCTCTGGTTTTGTGCAAGTGAAATGTCAGCCTAAATATAACGTTATAACGTCCCTGTAACCCTTGGGTTTTTCAGTGAATTTAAAAGTTTTTTTAAATTCTATTTTGATATCTATAATATCACGTTACCATTTGTTTTTTATAGTGAATATATATATATATATATATATATATATATATATATATATATATATATATATATATATATATATATATATATATATATATATATTACCTACTGGCGGTCGCCAGTAGGTATATATAGTTAGGATTTTTTCTCTATGGGATTTTTGAAAATTCTATGTCTAATAACTTTGGCGTTTGTGGACGGAATTGGCTGAAATTTTCAGGAAAATGGCACATTTTGTTTCTGAGCAGCCCTTGAAAATTTGGGGGGGGTTCGTCAAGGGGGGGGCGAGAAAAAAGGGGGGTCCCAAAACGTGTTTTTAACATTGAGTTTTCCATAGGGCGGTTGGCCTCACTTTTAGCCCGAACGGCTGAATGGATTTGCACGAAACTTGGCAAAATTGTAGGGACTGGTAGCCCGATGTGCCTTTTGTAGGTCTCAATATATGTGCTACAGTGGATTTTGAGAAATTAACGTTTAAAAAAAGATATATATCTGTAACAGCGGACCGGGCAGCGCTCCAGTTCGCGTACTTTGCGCGCAACGGAGCTTTGTGAAGCGAAGCTGATTGGTTCTCCGGCGTCTGTCAACATTCCAAACAGTTCGTAGCGGCCGCCATCTTGTCTCTTGGTAGGATCGAGAGACAAGAGGAGTCCAAAGCGAAGGGGCAAATGACCATAAGGGGGCATAGTAGATCCTCGCTGACCCCCTAGGTTTGATGTGGAGGTTTTAAAAGGGCCCCGCGGGGCAAAAAAAAAAATAATAATAATAATCGAACGGCTGAATGGATTTGCACGAAACTTGGTAAAATATTAGGGACTGGTAGCCCGATGTGCCTTTGCTAGGTCTCAATATATGTGCTCCAGTGGATTTTGAGAAATTAACGTTCAAAAAAAGATATATATCTGTAACAGCGCTCCGCTTCGCGTAACGGAGGTTTGCGAAGCTGATTGGTCATTCTGTCACTGGGCTATAGTTGGGCTACATCTGGCTGATATTTGGGCTACATTTGTTTTTTTTGTCTCTGGCGGCCATCTTTGGGCTACATTGGGCTACATTGGGCTTCATTGGGCTTCATTGGGCTACATTTGGGCTCCAACATATATATAGGCCAATGTAGCCCAATATATATTTTTCAAAGTTAATTTTCGTAAAAACCACTGGAGCATATATCTTGAGACATAGCAAAGGCACATCGGGCTACCAGTCCCTACAATTTTGCCAAGTTTCGTGGAAATCCATTCAGCCGTTCGAGCTAAAAGTGAGTCCAACCGCCCTATGGAAATGAAGGAAATGAATGGGTAATTTGTAATTAGCAAATAGCTCATCGCAAACTAGGAATGGTAAAGAATCGCTATTTATTCCTTAAAGTTCGCTATTTAGGAAATGCAAAAAACTTTGATGATACATATGGCGGTTCATCTCTAACAAGATAAGAAGCATAGGGATAGATTTATGATGACTGGCGCATCACCAGGGATGTGTTAGTCATTCTGTGCCGCTGTTCCGTCACCTATGGTGTGCTGCATTTACAATGCGGCGCATCATGGGGCAAAAACAGCACAGATGCGTGATGTATCTGTGCCGTAAAGGTGGCGCATTGCTGGAGTTGTATCGCAAGTGTGATGAAGCTCCAGCAAGGGTCGGGGGTGCCCCTGTCGCAGGGTTTCTGTTCTCCCACAGAACTGTGGACAGAGGATTGGAACCTCGGCGAATTAGGGTGCCCCAAAACTCACCTTAGTAATCAAAAACCCCTTAGCAAGCTAGGTACAGTGTCACATTGGATATAACAAACTCTCAATGTTTAGACAATCCAGAATATGAAATTATAGTACCTCAGGATACGTGGAACTCATGAACAGTCGGTCGTTATATATTTCTTAGAAACCAGAACATGGAGTTAAGAAGAACACATGTGTATTTGAAATGTTTATTTACTAATGCCGTCTTCTCAGGCGTAGTATCTTAAATAATACAAGTACACATATTATCAGTAGCAAAATTACCAGCATAGTTACTAGTACATAAAAAGCGAATGGTGACAGTATGTTAACATGCTGTAAATGAATAAGAGTTAGCAACACTTATAAGCAGCCGCGGGCCGTGGAGGGAGTTACGGTGGGGCAGGGAGGCGGGGAGGGGGAAGGGCAGGGTGGAGAGGGCTCCACCCTGCCCCTCCCCCTCCCCGCCTCCCTGCCCCACCGTAACTCCCTCCACGGCCCGCGGCTGCTTATATCTCACCCTCCCTAATACACATATTATATTATTTGCTAAGAAGGTCTCTTTGTGTTGGTTTAGGGCGTGCCCATACTTTAGTGTCTTAGATTTGAAGGAATCACATCAGCATACACCAGCTCTCTCTTCATGTGAACCGCATCAACTGTTGTGTATGTGTGTTCGGCAAAGCAATATAAAACCCGCCTCATGCCCAGAATTGGCAGAAGTTGCACTTATGTTATGAGTATGAAGTCGTGGAGATCAGACCTCATAACAATTCTGTATCGTGTTGTTCTTGAAACTTCAGCACTCGCTGTACAGATATAGTTTAACAAGCAAAGCAGATAGTAGAGCAATAACATATTATTCTCATGTAAACCACGATGAACTACTAGGTTGAAAGTTAAAGCAACAACTAAGTGTCGTGTGCAGAAGTTGCAAAAAAGGAAAAATGGCGTTTAAACCGGTAATGAGCCCATGCTAACTTAACACGGTGTAAAGATATCCAGGACCTAGATGACACCTCCCCATGATCCGGAAACGAACTGAATAAGATAATAGAAGTGCCATCTCATGAGAGCAGATTGCAAGTTTATATGTGGACGGTCCGCAAGGTAAAGCATTAAAAACTAGGAAAATTTAATGCTAAAGAAAAATAAAACAGCCAAGTACTTTATCGAGTCTTAAGCCAATAGGCAAGCTAAATAATAAAAACTTGACAAATAAGTCAATGAATTGTCAATGAAATGCTAGTACTCAGCATATCAAACATGAAAAAGGTCTATGACATAACTGTGTATGCAAAATAAGCTGCAACAGCCTCCAATAGGAAGTCACCGTCTTCATCCGAAAAGAGTTCAGCCATCCAATTTAAAAGCGGAAAAGAACATACGTGCTCTCCCAGCACCGGATCCTCTATCACCATCAGAGGACAGCTCGGTGGGTTTTCAAGAAAGCTCTGTTCCAAGAAAGACTGTGTTGCCGCCAGTAAATTCCAGGGACCAATTAGTCCATGCATCAATGCCACAGCCATAATCGCCAGGACAAACCAACTCGTGAGTAATGATAGGAGTCATCAGCTGATTAAAGTCGACGTCAGGAGAAACCGGTCCGCAGAGACACAAATCAATGGCCCAATCGAAATCACAGGTCAGGCAGTGAAATACAGGCTGGACACAGGTGAAGTAGGAGAATCGAAAAGATAATCCATATGCCGTGCTTAATATCGCCAACGGCATTGTGCCATAATATTCTAGCATGCGATTGCGGAACAGTGTCAGCAGCTGCAGGGCGGGAGCTTGCACAGGAGGGACATCCATATTTAAAAATGTAAAAAATCACAAGAGCGTCCGCTGGTAATGCAAGTAAAAATGGGAATCCACGAAGCAGAGTGGAAAAAATAGAATGAAAGAAAGCAGGGATGACTCCAAAGATTTTCTCAAATGAAGTCACGAGACCACTGGTAACAACTTTAAAAAAGTGCGCCAGGGCCTTTGTGGAGGACGCGTTAAAGATAGTCCGAACCATCTTGCTGAAATGGAAAGGCAAATCTGTATTGAAAAGGGTCTGCACCTCTGTACGGGTGTTCGCTATGTGAAGCACGAAAGTTTCACGGGCCGAACTCAAGGCCACCTCTCTCTGAGACAAAAGAGCTCTTATTCTTGCCATGCCGTTGAAATCTGCTCCCAAGGTTGGTATTTGTGGCGAGATTGAAAACTCCCTATGTTCATGTGTGGGAGGAAATAGAACATTTCTGCAGCAAATAACCCGTTCACTTACTGTTACGATAAAAGGAATACTTTTAATTAACCCAGAACAATCTTCATTATTGAGCATCAAATAACTACCATTTTCCAACAACCTAAACGTGGGGATGATAGCAGGAACTGGCGTGCCTTGCAACACGCAAGCCATATTTGGTCGGTGTTTGTTGCATGAACCGTGTAACTGTATGTGCCTACACATTAGTGAATGATCTGGCGTCTCAGTGCATTCCTCTCCATTCAGATAAACTTCTTGATCATCTTTGAAACATCTGTATGTGTATGGAAGCGACCAGACCTCATGAAGAAAAGCACTACCTAAAGGTTCATAACGACCTATTGGTATATATTTCATACAATTTGAAAACTTATATAAAGCAAAAGGCAGCGTTATTAAACCGTGGATAAGGCACGTTGCCAAAAAACCCGCAATCCTCTGCTGATGATGTCACTGAGCATGTCATGAATGATGTAATATGTGACATCATCAGCAGTGGATTACGGGTAATAGTATCTCTAGTTTACTCCCCTATAGCTGTCTTTCTTTTAACATAAGTGTCTGTTTCCTTCCCTTATACTTACTGTTCTTTTTTTTAAAAAAAAATTTTGGTTCACTTCCGGTTCGCGTACCGGCGAGCGAACTGGGAAGCGAACTACGAGAAATAGAGGTTGGCACAGTTCTAAATATTGTACCAATTTTTTAATAACGGGGAGGTAGTTCTGAAAAGAACTTTTTTTTTATTGTTTTTGTTGTTTTATATTTTTTTTATTATTTTTCTGAACATTTTTTTACTTTTTTTGAATTTTTCTGAACAGTTTTATATTTTTTGGGGGTTTTCTTGGAGGGGGCAATGAAAACGATTCATTGTAAAGGGCTCAACAGGAGCAACAAAACAAAAAAAAAGTATTTATTATTTGGGGCGTTTCGTACAAACTTGCATATGATTGTCAATAGCTCTGTTGATCAGAGTGATGCTACTTTCTCTGTAGCAAATGAATCCATTGCAATGTACGCAGACTTGTTTTACTTCACCAAATCTCATTTGTATATTTGGCACCATCTCCCTGCCCTCTGGTCCCGTTACTTCCGGTACAACAGATCTTCTGGCCATAATAGGGAGATTATCTAGGTTGTTCCGAAACTGTGCAGCACTGTAGTTGTTAGGATGCCACCTAGTCATATGGCGATGCATTGTGTAGTTTCCGAAACTGTATTTTTTCTCGGTCCCTCTGGACAGTCTATCTTGACATATAAGGCAAGTTACGTATCTTGCATTTACTTTTTTCTGACCTTTGGGAATTTAAAAAAATTGCCAAATGAAGTTTTCTTTCCGGTGAGACGTCCTGGGCTCCTCAGGCAAAAACTGCCTCTCTTCGTGCTCGTCGTCCTGTTCCTCTTCTTCCTCTTCTTGTTGAATTATAACTTGAGCAGGTGGTCCACTCTTCCTTGGATGTGGTGGAGGTGGTGGGGAAGCACCAGCTGAAGCTACTAAAGAAGCCATTGCTCACTGGTAACAAAGGGTCTTTCTCTCACAATGATGAAAGTCAGAGTGAGGAAAGAAGGAGGGATTTTCATCATTTGGGAAAAACAAGAGTTCTCAACCAATGAAAAGTGTTCATTTTCGATTATATGACCTAGTCTTACATCATTAGGAAACCAAAAGTGAAATGAACCAATGAAAAGTGTTATTACCAAGTCACATGACCTGCTGTGTTTACGTTAAGCGCTTTGCAGGGCCTCCCGGTTTGCTTCCAGAAACCTGCGCTTTGCGACTCGCTTCGCGTACCAGTTCGCTAACGTAGCACGTCATATGACGTATCACGCGACAACGTGAAACGTCATGCGGACGGGAGGCGTCACGATGTTGTTATCTAACGCGGCAGTTGCGGTAAAGAAACGTTTACCGGCTCGCGGTCTATTTCGCGGCATCAAGGTCAGCTAACGGGAAGCTTCCCGATTCGCGAAGCGGGAACGAAGAAAAAAAAATATTTAAAAAAAAAATTATTCATAAACATATAAAATATATTTTTGGATTTAAAGAAGAGTACATTTTACAGCTACAGATATTAGCTGTTAAAAAACCAATGAAATTCACTGAAAAAACCATAGGTTATAGACCATATATAGTTAGGAATTAGCATTTACAAAACCTTGAAAATTCACTGAAAAAACCATAGGTTATAGACCATATATAGTTAGGAATTAGCATTTACAAAACCTTATTTTACTCACACAAAACCATTGAAATTCCATATATAGTTAGTTGCACTAACTATATATCGCGCACCCGCAATCCACTGCTGATGATGTCACATATTACATCATTCATGACATGGTCAGTGACATCACTGATGACATCACTGATGACATCTCAAATGACATCACTGATGACATCACTGATGACATCACTGATGACAACATCCAGTGACTGTATGTTTCTGTAAAGTTAAAATGTGTCTTACATATTGAAGAATGAGTGGAAGTATAAGTGTCTGGACAAAGGATTTAGTAGGTGCATGACTGAATGTATGAGTGAGTGATTAAATGTGTCTCACTGAGTGCATGGGTTAGTGACTAAACTGTCTTAATTTGTGCATCATTATGTCTGTTGTTCTGTAAACTGCTGCATGTGTTGATCAGTAGCTATATGATTAACTATATGGGTTACTGATTGATTGTCCAAGTATTTGTATGGGAGACTGAGTGTGTGTGTGGCTGGCTGGGAGGTGTGTGACTCTGTGCAGATCAATGTGTACTTGTATCAATGATTGTATAAGAAGGTAAGTATGTGTTAGTATATGTTTGAAAATGTAAGGTGCTCTATGTTTAACTGTATAGACAAGAAAATGGAAGTGTCATTGATTCTTTACAGGACTGACTAGGTGTGTGAGTAACTCCATGGATGAGTGGCAGACTGTGAGTGTCTGTATAGGTGTATGAGTGCATATGATAGTGTTGTAAAGATGAGTGATTGTATGTATGAATGATTGTATGGGTGAATGAGTGAATGTGTGTGTAGACATAGGAATCAGTGAGTGCGTATGTAGTAACTAGTATTGGTGTGTCAATGGTTTCAAAAATTATACTCTGTATTTAACACTGGGTGAAACAGAGGTTATATTAAAATGTGAGGAGATGCATTGTATTGTCACATGAATGATATCATCAGTGATGTGGTCATTGATGTCAAATGAGATGTCATCAGTGATGTCATCAGTGATGTCATTTGAGATGTCATCAGTGATGTCACTGACCATGTCATGAATGATGTAATATGTGACATCATCAGCAGTGGATTGCGGGTGCGCGATATATAGTTAGTGCAACTAACTATATATGGAATTTCAATGGTTTTGTGTGAGTAAAATAAGGTTTTGTAAATGCTAATTCCTAACTATATATGGTCTATAACCTATGGTTTTTTCAGTGAATATATATATATATATATATATTTTACCTACTGGCGGTCGCCAGTAGGTAGTTATAGTTAGGATTGATTTCCATAGGAAATCCGCAACATTCTATTGGGAATAACTTTGGCACCGGTGGACCAATCTTCGCAAATTTCTCAAAGAAGATGGCCCGCTCCGCTCTGCTCCTTCCCTGAAAGTTTGGGGGGATTCGTCAAGCGGGGGCCGAGATAAAAGGGGGGTCCCGAAAAGTGTTTTCCCCATGTTAATTTCCATAGGGCGGTTGGACTCACTTTTAGCCCGAACGGCTGAATGGATTTCCACAAAACTTGGCAAAATTGTAGGGATTGGTAGCCCGATGTGCCTTTGCTATGTCTCAAGATATGTGCTCCAGTGGATTTTGATTAATTTAGGTTCAAAAAAATATATATATCTGGGCGGAGCCTAACCACACATCTGATCGGATTGGCTGTCAGCACTTCATCCAAGAAGTGTTGGCAGCCATCTTGGGACCAATATACATGATAGCACCTCATTAAAAAGCATTGTAGTTAATAGAGGGTTTTAGGACTTTAGTTACATTATAAATCATTTGTTGATGGTACCATACTCGTTTTGGGAATTGTGGTGTGTTCTAAGGTGATTTTACCATGTGAAAAAGCCTTCTGCTGTGATATCATGAATCATGTTTGAAAGAAAACTAATATCTCATGATTTTCCCACAGTGGTTTGGAAGGGGATCTATAAGCTAAACTGAAAGCATATTTTCTGTAAATTCACATTATCTTTCTCAGTCATGTGAGAATGAAGTCTGACATTCTCAGTAAAACATGTACATCCAACAAGGACAGAGACTGTCAGTTGATTCCTTTGTGTTCTACTGCAGCCTCCTAGAGTGTTCTAAAGAACAACTAGAGCGCTAACAGTCCTACTTATTACAAAGGTATAGCACACCTGAAGCCATCGTGATGGGAATAAAGTGGTAACTCTTAAAACATTTAATTTAAAAAGGAACAAAATGAGGGGGTATATTATGCCATAGAAAGTATTATTAGTGCTGCAAAAAGAAAAATTAGGGCCCATTTTGAGTGACTTCTCAAATCCTCTTCTATTTCATTAAAAAATTCTGACATGCAGTCTCCCAAGATGGCCACCAGAGACAAAAGAGCCCAAATGTAGCCCAAATATCACCCAAATGTAGCCCAAGTATAGCCCAATGACAGAATGTCCCAGAGTGTTCTAAAGAACAACTAGAGCGCTAACAGTCTTACTTATTACGAAGGTATGGCACACCTGAAGCCATCTTGATTGGATTAAAGTGGTAACTTTTAAAAAATTTAATTTAAAAAGAAACAAAATGAGGGGGTATATTATGCCATAGAAAGTATGATTAGTACTGCAGAAAGAAAAATTAGGGCACATTTTGAGTGACTTCTCAAATCCTCTTCAATTTCATTAAAGAAATTCTGACATTCAGACTGAAACATGCACTTTGAATACCAGCAGCAGACTTCCCTGGTGAGCAGTAGCTTTACTACAGTGATCTAATGAGCAACTAGAGTGCTAACATTCAGAATTTATGGCAAATGTGTGACACATCTGAATACCTTCTTGATGGAACCAAAGTAAACAAGCACTGAAAATGCAATAGATCTCGCCCTCGTTTAAGTTAAAGCCATTCTGTTTGTAATGAGGTGGCTTTTTAGCTTTGCTTTTATTAGTGTTTTTTAAACTTTCTGTATGCATATGTATGCATGCATTTATATTTGTATTTATATAGATATACAGATTATATATGTTTATATATGTATGTATATACATACACATACATATATATAAATGCAAATGCATATATATATGTGTATATGTGTGCGTGTAGAGAGAGGTAGAGAGGTAGAGGTGTAGAGGTAGAGAGGTAGAGGTAGAGGTAGAGAGGTAGCGGTAGAGAGGTAGAGAGTAGAGAGTGAGTAATAGAGAGTAGAGAGTGAGTAGCAGAGAGTAGTAGAGAGCAGCAGAGAGAGTAGCAGAGAGTGAGTAGTAGAGAGTAGTAGAGTGAATAGTAGAGTGAGTAGTAGAGAGTAGTAGAGAGTGAGTAGTAGAGATTAGTAGAGAGTAAGTAGTAGAGTGAGTAGTAGAGAGCAGTAGAGAGTGAGTAGTAGAGAGTAGTAAAGAGTGAGTAGTAGAGAGTAGTAGAGAGTGAGTAGTAGAGAGTGAGTAGTAGAGAGTAGTAGAGAGTGAGAGAGAGAATACTAGAGAGTAGTAGAGAGTGAGTAGTAGAGCGAGTAGTAGAGACTAGTAGAGAGAGAGTAGTAGAGAGTGAGTAGTAGAGAGCAGTAGAGAGTGAGTAGTAGAGTGAGTAGTAGAGAGTGAGTAGTAGAGATAGAGTAGTAGAGAGTGAGTAGTAGAGAGTAGTAGAGAGTGAGAAGTAGAGAGTGAGTAGTAGAGAGTAGTAGAGAGTGAGTAGTAAAGAGTGAGTAGTAGAGAGAGAGTAGTAGAGAGTGAATAGTAGAGAGTAATAGATAGTGAGTAGTAGGGAGTGAGTAGTAGAGAGAGATTAGTAGAGAGTAGTAGAGTAGTAGAGAATGAGTAGTAGAGAGTGAGTATTTGAGAGTAGTGGAGTAGGAGAGAGTAAGTAGTAGAGAGTAGTGGAGAATATTCCAAAGTTTGGCACAGCACCACTTGCACAATAAGTCCAATCAAATCATATCACTTAGAGTCCTTATTGAAGCGCTGAATCTTGGTGTATATTCAAATGCTTTTATTTTCCTTAAGTTTATGTACCACAGCCAGCCGAAACGTTTCGTTCTGTACAACAGAACTTCTTCAGGGCGTTCTTATTTCCTTCAAGTTATGTCGGTATCCTGTTGTCATATAACTAGATATTTCTTCCAAATGTTAGACGAGACGTAAGTACATTCTTATTCAAAGTGACTAGGTATCAATTTTACCCACACAATTCGGGCAGACTTGAGTAATTTATAGCATCCTCAAAGTCAGTCTTTCAAAAATTCCAAAGTATAGGACATGATAATCCAAATCCAAATGTTTCTCAAGAAAAGTCATTTTCAATCGTTCGGAATATCGGTGTTTGGGCAGATATGACCCAGGGACCCCCAGTATGAAAGGGGAATTAGTCCCCCCTCTGCAAACGCGCCAGTGGCCTGCGTTGCAGAGAGGTGTAAAAAGGGGCATAGCCTCATTACACCTCTGTGCAATGCAGCCCCCTGGCGCATACTGGAGGTTCCAGGTGGGCTAGTTGGCCCACAGGGACATCTAGTATGCAACGGGAATTAGTTCCCCCTCTTCAAACATGCACGGGGGCTGCGTTGCAGAGAGGTGTAAAAGAGGGAGTGACCTCATTACACCTCTCTGCAATGCAGCCCCCTGGTGCATACTGGAGGCTCCTGGTGGGCTAGTTGGCCCCCAGGGACCCCCAGTATGCAAGGGGAATTAATTCCCCTCTGCAAACGCGGCAGGGGGCTGCATTGCAGAGAGGTGTAACAAGGGGCATAGCCTCATTACACCTCTGCAATGCAGCCCCCTGGCGCATACTGGAGGTTCCAGGTGGGCTAGTTGGCCCCCAGGGGCCCCCAGGATGCAAGGGGAATTAGTTCCCCCTCTTCTAACATGCACGGGGGCTGCGTTGCAGAGAGGTGTAAAAAGGGGCGTGGCTTCATTACACCTCTCTGCAATGCAGTCCCCTGGCGCATACTGGAGATTCCTGGTGGGCTTTCAGGTCTTATATAGTTAGGAATTAGCATTAAAAAAAAACTTTGAATTTCACTGAAAAAAACATAGGTTTCAGGCCTTATATAGTTAAGAATTAGCATTTAAAAAACGTATGAAATGAACTGAAAAAACCATAGGTTTCACACCAGTTATAGTTAGGAATTAGCATTTGAAAAACCTATTAAATTCACTGCAAAAACCATAGGTTTGACACCAGTTATAGTTAGCTGGAAATTTTACTGACATAAAACCATTGAAATTCCCACGTTATAGTTAGTTGGACTCACTATAACGTGCGCGCTTGCAATGCACTGCTGATGACGTCACATATTACATCACTCATGACATGGTCAGTGACATCACTCATGACATCACTGATGACACCATCCAGTGAATGTGTGTCTTTCTGAAAAATAAATATGTTTTATATATGTATATGTAAAGGTCGATGGAAGAATAAATGTTTAAATAAGTGTCTTAATGGATGTTTTTTTTTTTAAATTGATTGGTTAACTGGCTTATTAAGTGTATCTTAGTGAATACATATATTAGCGAGTATTGTTTAAATATTTAAATGTTTGTATCAGTGTTTCACTTTGTGTATAAGCGGCTGCATGGGTTGGTGAGTAGCTACATGTGTGTGTATATGGGTTATTAGATTTTTTTTAGTATCAGTATGAGTGTCTGTATGGTTTGGTGGGGGTGTTACTTAGCACATAGATGCATCAATGACTGACTCACTGTTTGTACGTGTGTTTTGAAGACAGCATATGTGCAGGACTGTATGGGTGGATGAGTGTGTATATGTGTGTGTTAGTGAGTGAATGACTGTCTCACTAGTGTCTTTATCAGTAACTACATATGTTTTAATCTAGTATATGTGAGTATTGATGTATATAAGTGAGAATATGTGAGTGAGAGATTGAAAGAGTTCTTGTTTAAATAAGTATGTGTTTCTATAAGTGATTGTTTAAGAGAGTAAGTATGTGTAAGTTTCCTTAGAAGTAAGGTGGTAGTGTGTGTATAGCTGTATATGCAAATAAATGGATGTTCAATAGTTTATTTGCATGTGTGATTATGTGTGTGAGTAACTTTTGGATGACTGTCGGTGTGTAACAGGATGTATAGGTGTTTCACTACATATGATGAGTGAATATATGTATGAGTGACTATATAGAACTGTTGGTGAATGAGTGGATGTGTATATAGATGGTGGTATTACTGAATTGGTTGTTGTAACTGGTATGGGTATCTCTATTTTTTTGAACATTTTTGTTTCTATTTTTGAATATGTGTTTCAAGGGTTACATTACACTGAAAGGAGGTCTGGCACTCTGTCACAAGGATGGTGTCATCAGTGATGTCATGAGTGATGTCACTGACCATGTCATGAGTGATGTAATATGTGACCTCATCAGCAGTGCATTGCAGGCGCGCAAGTTATAGTGAGTCCAACTAACTATAACGTGGGAATTTCAATGGTTTTATGTCAGTAAAATTTCCAGCTAACTATAACTGGTGTCAAACCTATGGTTTTTTCAGTGAATATATATATATATATAAATGTATATATATATATATATATATATATATATATATATATATTTATATATATATATATATATATGTATAAGCAAATGTCCCAATAGTGAGAGGAGCTCTGTAGCTGGTGCCGGCGGCGAGGTTCAGGACACCCTCGCAAAATACCTCTCAGCAAAAATCGTTTCAATCAAGAAACACGCCGCACACTACTCCATAGGTTCAATTATTTAGTTTATTTTCTGTAGGATCCCCACCTACGCGTTTCGGACACCAATCTGTCCCTGGTCACGGTACAAACATTAGTCCATCATCACTTTCCACCTTTTATACCTGTAGACACCACTTGGCAATTAAGGTGCATTGTGGGCACAGTAGTTTTATGGATTGATTTCATTCCAAATCATGCACCATAAAGGCCGGATCCCAACATTTTCACGACACAAATAATGCTCAATTAATTGATTTCAGTGATGAAAGACCATGACGCTGATTGCAGTCCATCCGGACTGTTAATGATGTTGCAGAATATGCTTACATCTTGAAGCGCCAATTTCATCTGTATTTTGTAATATTCTTAGTAGTGGACTGAGTGTCCTTATTGTCAGTAATGGCTGAGTGCCTTTGAGCATACATTGAGTCGCTCCATGCTGTGGATCAACAGTAATTATGATGCTTGAATAATTAAAAAATAATAATCGATTTACTACTAGTCACACAAATTGAATATAAATTGCTAGGCTTGATAGATACAGAATCTTCTTTGTTGCTACAGAATTACATTTCTTCATATGTTATGAGAATTATGGACTATAATGCTTGTTTGGTCAAACAAAGTATTGATGATGGTATCAAACTTATAAATGTACATAGAGTTCCTCATCGGCGTTGAGACCCCAAGGGCTTCTTGTTTTAAATCTGATTATTAATTTTGACTCAAGCCTTCTCAAGTTGGTTGCTCTATCACCACCTCTCTCATTCTCGCCAACCATCGCTATTCCTGAATACTTCATGTCTTTCCAGGTTTTGCCTGGATGTGAGTTTAGGTGTTTAGCTGTTGCGTAGGTTTGGTCATTCTTCTGGATTGCTCTTGTATGTTCAAGAATTCTCTTTTTCAAAGGGCAAGTTGTTGAGCCAATATACTTTTTTCCACAGAAACATTGGATTAAATATACTACAAATTGTGAGTCACAAGTGATTTTGTTCCGAATGTCAAAGGTCCTGCCCCTGGGATCAGTGAGTGATTTCAAATTTCGACCAATCTTGCATGCTTTGCACGTCATGCATTTGCTAAAACCCAATTGTCTCTTTTCCAACCAACTTTGAGTTCTTATTTGTTTGAAGTGGCTGTTAACTAGAGTATCACGAATTGATGGTGCTTTGCGATATGTTACAAGTGGATTGTCGCCGATCAGGCTGCCTATGTCATTGTCTTTTTTTAATACATTCCAGTATTTTTGCAATGCTCGCTTGATGTTGTAACTTTCCTTAGAGTATATTAATACTAATCGCGGTTGGTCATTTTCTTCACTCTGTTCAGTTGGACTCTGTTTTGTTATTAGAGTTTCTGCTCTGGTCTTGGCTCTTGCTTTTTGTTCTCCTTTGGTTATGTCAGCATGTTTGTATCCCCGCTTGGAGAATCGATCTTTTGTCTCTTTAAATTTGTTCTCCATTTCGGTTTCTTCCGAGCAATTCCTTTTCATTCTAATGAATTCCCCGTAAGGGATGCTCTTTTTTAGTGAGGTGGGATGGAAACTGCTTCCATGCAACACACTATTTGTAGAGGTTGCTTTTCTGAATACAGTTGTTTCCAGTCTATTATTTCTAACATAGACTTTAGTATCGAGAAATTCTATTTCTTCTTTCTGTATGTTTGACGTAAATTGTAGTCCAACTTCATTCTCATTGAGAATTGCAATGTATTCCACCAGTTTCTGTTTAGTCCCTTTCCAAAGGAGGAACAAATCGTCGATAAATCTTAGCCATATAACCACGTCCGTGGTGTATGGCTCATTTCTTTCTCCCCAAGCTATGTGTTTTTCCCACCAACCCATCGTGAGGTTCGCATAGCTTGGAGAGAAGGAAACACCCATGGCACATCCGCAGGTTTGTCTGTATACTTTTTTATCAAAAGTGAAAACGTTGTTGTCTAAGCAAAAGGTCATCATATCGATTACCATGTTGGTGTGTCGTAATTCTGATATTGGTTTTTGACCCAGAAAGTACTTGACCGCTGTCAGTCCGATGTCCCGCTGAATAGAAGTATATAACGAGACAACATCTATTGTTGCTAGCCAGTAGTCAGGTTGCCAGTTCACTCCCATGATGATTCTCAAAAAGTCCCCAGTGTCTTTAATATAGGAACTCAGAGTTGGGACAAGGGGTGCCAGAAAGAAGTCCACATATGAAGATACATTTTCGCACAATGAGCCACAGCTTGAAAATTATTATTATTGGTCGGGCAATCCATAAAACTACTGTGCCCACAATGCACCTTAATTGCCAAGTGGTGTCTACAGGTATAAAAGGTGGAAAGTGATGATGGACTAATGTTTGTACCGTGACCAGGGACAGATTGGTGTCCGAAACGCGTAGGTGGGGATCCTACAGAAAATAAACTAAATAATTGAACCTATGGAGTAGTGTGCGGCGTGTTTCTTGATTGAAACGATTTTTGCTGAGAGATATATATATATAATTTGCTTGCTCTTTTTCTCCTTTTTGCCTGCCCTCTGTAGTCTGATGTGGGTTAGAAAGCGCCGGGACACTCTTTGGAGTAGCCGAGCGCTATATAAGACACCCATAACATAACATAACATATATATGGCGATGGTGTGGGGAAGAAAATAAACTAAAATTCTGCACTATAACTTGGGTCCGTTCTCGTCTGTTCGTGCATGGACTGTGACGGCGCTTGTGATATATAAATAAATATATATATATATATATATATATATATATATATATATATATATACGGTAGCCGAAACGCGTCTACGATTGTGTTTTGTCCAATAAAGATCATCGGACCCGTTCCTGCGAGTGCTGTGTACTTTCTGTGCAAAATATAGCTTTGGTCTGAGGGAACAGCGTGGTGTTCATCACCCCGCCTGAGCAGCACCCGGTCCGGAGTGAGGGGAAGCTGACGGAGACCGAGCCTGCAATATATATATATATATATATGTATATATATATATATATATATATATATATATATATATATATATATATATATCAATGCTCGAAGGTGCTCACCTTTGAGTAGCACGCGAACAGCAGCTTGGTTTATGTATAGGTGAGGACTATATGGAGTCACAATATGGAGTCCATACAGGACTTGATTGTGTGCTTCCCGGACCACACTTCCCAGAATGCACAGTCTCATTTGAGCCTCCCATCGGTGGTGTGTTATATATAAAATGGGGAAGTGGGTCGGCGGTTGCGCACACCGCTTCCGTTAAAGCCCCTGAAGAGAAGCATATGGAGCTTCGAAACGCGTCGGGCAGATCCCGTACGGAGCGGCGTCTACGAGTGGATCCCCGTCCTCACCTATACATAAACCAAGCTGCTGTTCGCGTGCTACTCAAAGGTGGACACCTTCGAGCATTGATATATATATATATATATATATATATATATACAGACAAACTCCTTCCCGAACAAACGAGCAGGCAGAGACCCAAGGGGAAGCAGTTGGAGGCTTTATTTAGCAGAGTATGGCGGATGCATTTCTGGCCGTGTGTGGCCTTCGTCAGCGCCCAAAGCCTCCTCACGAGATACAACACCCAGCTAACAGGTCCCGCCCCTTATGAACCCGTGATGACTGGTCCGCACCACCCCTCAGTTCGTAAGTCAGCACACCTGTGTAGCATCCTGTAAGTAGATGGAGACTATAAGTCCCAGAGTTCCAAATGTTAGGTTCCTGGTGGTGTTGCTGGGGGGAAGAAGCAAAAGTTCACTCCATGTGCGTGCGTGCGGGAAGCCAGGTGAGTTCTCCCAATCAAAAAACCAAAATGTGATGATTCCTTGATGAGCTGCTTTATATATAAATATACAAATATATATATATATATATATATATATATATATATATATATATATATATATATATATATATATATATATATATATATATATATATATATATATATATATATATATATATATATATATATATATATATATATATATACACTTGAAGATGAAGGATCACAAGAAAACAACAGTCAGCCAGGGCATAAATCTGGATCCCAAAGGATACAATGAGTCACAAAGAAATAAAATATCCAAGAAAGAAGTGAATCAAACAGATAGATTCACCAAAGAACAAAAATATATTTTCACTACAACGTTTCAGCTTCCGCCTACCTCAGGTAGTTTCAAGATGGTAACAAATTGACAAGTCTTTGCAGTTACCCAGAGAAGCACTTATTTGGAATACCAACGCCAGAAACAAAAGTGACAGAACTCCATTTGTAGTTGACTATCATCCATCAGCTCCCAACTACAGAAATATAATGCAAAAAACATTTCCCTTACTGTCCACTTGTGAAAAATTGCAAAAGGTTTTTCCAAAACCGCCAGTCATTGCTTACCGCAGAGCTCCAAATTTACGATCTCTTATTGTGAGAGCTGAACTCAAGCAAGCTGTAACAAATGCAGGGGTTCATTGCTGTGACTCTAAAAGGTTCATCACGTGTGAATACCTTTTACAAACATCATCAGTTACTAGTTATGTTACCAGAAGGACCTATGCAATAAGGCAGCATCTTACATGTCGCTCAACATGCATTATTTATGTAATTCAGTGCCAACGGCAAAGCTGTAAAAAACAATATGTAGGCGAAACAGTGAATGACCTCCGCACACGATTCAGGAACCACAAATCAGCAATAATTAATAAGAAAATTGACCAGCCTGGAGCCAATCATTTTAACCTTGTGGATCATTCACTATCAGATTTGAAAATTTTCCCCGTGGAACATGTCTCAAAGGAAGAACTACTGGACTCCAAGAAAAACTTCTGGATGTACCGTTTAAAATCATTGCATCCAGATGGACTGAACATTACTGACAATACAACCTGATTACTGCATATCTCAAGAACTCTCAGGACTGCATTGATTCCACATTCCAAATGGAATCTTCACTCATGATGCTTTTTGAAAATTCAGCTGTGTCATCTGTGCAGCCACTGCCAGCCCGCGCCAGGGTGGGATAGATTTTGGGACTTTAATCCTAGACAGGGGCAAGATATAAGGCATAATGCATTGGTCCATTATCCCCTTCTACCACAGCAAAATTCCTTCGTAGAACCCCTTCAATTATTTAATCGCTATGCCCCATTATCCTTCATGGATCAAACCGATTGACTCTCTCTCAGAAAAGATACTAATGATGAGGGTCCTTTGCCTGTTTTCGGGCCTTTAGATCCAAAACTCACAGATAAGAGGGCCTGCAGAATCACGAGCTGGAATGTTGCTGGTATCAGATCTAAATTCAACGATAAGAACTGGTTGGAGATGGTCAGATCCAATGACATTCTTGCCTTCCAAGAAACTTGGGAAACGTCAGACAGACTTGTTCTAGACGGCTTTTCCCATTTCTTTGTACCTGCAGTACCTAGTAATTCTGGAAGGGCAAAGGGGGGCTTGGCTATATATATTTCCTTAGATATTCATGGAAAGCCAAAACAGATTAAAACCAATTCAACAAATATCTTAGCGGTTGAATTAACCACACAAAACTCACAGCCTATATTATTTGTTAATTTTTATAATTCCCCCGTCAGTCAAATCTTGAACGAGCATTTGGTAACTCTAGAGGATTTCCTGTCCACCCATAGCGAGAATAGTGTTCATGGTTTCGATGTGATTCTCATGGGAGACTATAATATCCACCCATGTAACATGGATTGCCGCGTGGAATACGAGGATTTTCCCCCTTACCTCTCCACCCCGCACTTTGAACACTCATCACGTGGAGAGGCTTTGGAATCACTCTTAGCAATTTTTAATCTTTATGAGTTTTATAGTAGTAACACTTGTTTGAGGTTACCAACATACGTGGGTAACAACACCGGCACAGTTGTGGATTATATTTTTTTATCGTCCAGTATTTTGTCTGAAGTGTTTAATTACATGGTAGAAACTTCAGTTTTTAGTGACCATAACCCAATAATTTTAGAGATTGTATCTCAGGGAGTTTTGGGAAAGAGAGAAATTGAAGTTTTATGTGTGACTGATTTAGTTTTGGGAGATCAGAATCGCAGACTGAAATGGGATCAAGTAACCCCAATTACCTTTATACAGGATACCCTGGCTAAAGTTGAGGGGGAGGTTGCAATCTGCTTGGATAATAATAACTCTGTTACCACCTTGATAGAAGCGTTTAATGTCATTTGCCGCCAGGTCAATCTAGACCTGACTGTAAAGAAAAAGCCACATATATATAGGGGCCCAAAATGGTTTGATTCAAATTGTTCCAAGGCTCACTCAATCCTCTTGAAGGCTTTAAAAAACAAACCTAGAGACAAAGAACAGATAGCATAATTATATTTTTTTCTCATTAATGCTATCAGGATGAGGAAATCTGAGATCAAAAAGGAGGCCTGGAACGACTTATTGTCGCCCGATATACAGAGAGATAGTTCTAAATTTTGGGCGATAATAAATCATCCATTTTTTGTGGGCTTAGAGAAAAAGAGAGCAGATTGCACCATACCCAATGAACAGTGGGTTACACATTTCAGTAATATTTATAGCTGCCCTGATAACACTCCAGGTTGTGAAATACAACCTACACAAGTAGTAGCCATTATCCCCCCTTTTAGCATTGAGGAGGTAAAAAAAGCGATCAGTGACACACACTCTAAAAAGGCACCGGGCCCCGATGGGGTTCCCGCAGATTTCTTTAAGAGTGCCCCTGAATTAAGTGCCAAAATTCTCACTAATATTTTTAATGCTACAAGAGATTTTATTTTTCCCATTAGCTGGTCTAAGTCTACCATAATACCGATTTTTAAAAAGGGACAAAGAACAGACCTGGCCTGTTATAGGCCAATCTCCCTTATTGATTCTAGTGTTAAAATTCTGGGGAGAGTCCTTTTAGGAAGACTGACTCAGCTTTTAGAAGGAAAGGGTGCCTTATCAAATGCACAATATGGTTTTAGAGCCAAAAGAGGAACTCTAGATCAGTGTTTAAATCTAGAACTGATCGTAACTAAATATGTAATTGCCAAGGGGGGCTCTCTGTACATGGCCTTTTTGGACCTCTCCTCAGCTTTCGACCTGGTTAACAGGGCTAAGCTGTGGGGGGTCCTTTTGTCCATGGGCATTGATGCTCCCTTGGTGGGGTATCTGGCGGAGCTACATAGAGACCTTAAGACCTCGGTCAGAGTGACTAGGGAAGGAAGATGTACTTGTCACTTTAAGTCAGAGAGGGGGGTTAGGCAAGGATGTATCCTTGCCCCACTCCTCTTTACTCTTTATATAAATGACCTCGAGGCAGTTCTGGCAGATTCCCATACTGACATCCCGCGTGCAGGTGAGATAAAGATACCTGTCCTCCTGTACGCGGACGATGCTGTCCTCTTAGCACGCTCTGGAGTGGCATTAAATAAACTCCTTTTATCTTTTGGGGATTTCATGTCCTCGTTGGACATGAAAACCAATGTAGAAAAATCCCACGTAATGATAGCAGGAGCCGCAGGCAGGAAAAGAAAGACTAAAACTTTTTTCTGTGCTGGGAAAGAGGTTAGGAGAGTCCCATCCTTTCCTTACCTAGGAGTGACCTTTGATGAAAAGGGCACGTGGGGCCCCCAGCTCTTGGCTAAAAGCAACGCTGTAGCAAGAGCGGCTGCTGGGTTGCTTGGTTTTGCTAAAAAACTTGGAGCCCGTCCCATGGAAAGCATTATAAAGGTCTACAAAGCTAAATGTTTGTCGGTTGCTCAATACGGCTCTGTTATTTGGGGGTACACAAATCATGAATATGATAAAATCCAGAAAGTAGAAAATAAATTCTTGAGAACTCTGCTTTCTGTCCCTCAATCGACTTCTACATATATAGTACATACAGAGCTTGGACTGGGCTATATCACCAACATTTTAAAATTAGCCCCAGTTATTGGATGGTTGAAAGTTTGGCTCAACCAGGAGCTTACTTTAAATCATAACATCCTTAAAGACTGTTTAGCCCTGGATAGAGCACATAATATTCCATGGTTAAAATACGTTCAGACGCAGTTAACTCTAGTTGGTCGAGCGGAACTTTTCTCTTCTCCACATTTGATAACTCAGGAAGACATAAAAATAGTTAAAAATCTCCTGACAAATCATTATGTTTTGGAGAGGGAAGCCACAGAGTTAAATAAATCTACGGTTAGGAAACATTGCACGTTAAGATCTGTCCCAGGTATGGAACCATATCTTTTTTTGGTAAATAAACCATACCACCGTTTCCTTCTAACGAGATTTCGTCTTGACCTGATTCCCTTCATTCTGGGTAATTTTAAAAAATGGATTAGACCTCAAAATGCTGAACCATGTGATTGTGATTACTTTTCCACCCAGGACACGACTCACTTTATCTTGTTCTGCGGCCATTATAAAGAGATTAGGAAAAAATATTTGCTGCCTATACTGTGCAATTTGGGTTTCACACAGGTAAAACCAGCTATGATGTTCCTGCAACTTCTTCCGAACTTAAAAGTAGCATTTCATGTTGCTAGTTTTTTGGTTGCAGGCGTACGTACAAATAAGCATCGTTCTAGAATTAGGCACCTTCTCCCAGACTAATGTTTACCTTTTATATTTTATTGTTTTTACTTTTTTTAAACATTAATGTATAACTTATTCTGTATAATGTGATTTTAGGGGTTTTTTAACAAAATATTGATCTATATTATTATGTGTCTTGATGAAATGTTGTCATGTATTATTGCTCGCTCTTTTATGATTTTTCATAATCGAATAAAGATAATTGACTGACTGACTGACTGTGCAGCCACTGAGCTTACCATCTTGAAACTACCTGAGGAAGGCGGAAGCTGAAACGTTGTAGTAAAAATATATTTTTGTTCTTTGGTGAATCTATCTGTTTGAGTCACCTCTTTCTTGGATATATATATATATATATATATATATGTATATATATATATATATATATGTATATATATGTATATATATATATGTATATATATTCACTGAAAAAACCATAGGTTTCACACCAGTTATAGTTAGCTGGAAATTTTACTCATACAAAACCATTGAAATTGCCCCGTTATAGTTAGTTGTGCTCACTATAACTCACGCGCCCACAATCCACTGCTGATGATGTCACATATAACATCATTCATGACATGGTCAGTGACATCACTGATGACATCACTGATGACATCTCAAATGACATGACTGATGACATCATTCAATGAATGTGGTTTGCTTTGATATTTAAATATGTATTATAAATACACTACTTTGCATTGAAGAATGAGTGGATATATAAATATAAATGTGTGGATGGTCGATTTAGTAACAGTGTCATTGATTGCTTCCTTGACTAATTTGTAGAGTCTCACTATATAGAATGTGTAGTTACTAAACTGTGTGAAAGTCTTTATTGCTTTGTCTTAATTGCTATGTTAAAGACTATATTTGTTATTGGTTTCTTAACTGAGTATTTGTATGGGTAATTGAATGTCTATGTGGTTTGGTGGGGGGGGGGGTGATTGCCCAAAAATGTGTGAATAGTTCATTCAGTAGGTATATAAGGTTAAGACTACATGTTATAACCATTTTTTCAGTGAGTGTATATGTTTATGGGTGTGGTGGTGAGGAAATATTTCTCTCAATGGTACATCTCCATTAAACTTGAAAAAAAAGGCAGTGTATGTGACAGCTATATCTAATTAAGTGTGCCTCAGACTTAGTGATTGTATGAGTCACTATATGGATAACTGTATACTTGTAATAGTGATTTTATAACACACTAAGGGGTCGATTCCGATTCGGGAAAAAAAACGTCCGTACGATTTGTATCCGGAGCCCTCTCTGTACGAATTGTACCCGTCCGTCCGAGTCGCATAGTACAATCCGTATTCCGTGAATCCGTCCGAATCGTTGCGATCCGTACGTATTGTAAGGCTGAAACCGTGAATCTTACGACTCGTACACATGCTGTACGACTCGTACACATGCCGTACGACCCGACGAGTACGATCCGGACCGGGGTATGAGGATGCGATTCGTACGGTCCACGTCAGGTAAGGGCGAGTCGTACGGAAAAGCACACAAACACATACACACTGTACGGTCCGTGCATCCCATGATCGCAGGGGTACGGTGCGTACCCCTGCGATCATGGGGTGTATGCACCGTACCCCATGTACGATGGGTGTACGCACCGTGCCCCATGTACGATGGGAGTACCCACCATACCCCATGTATGGTGCATACACCCAGCGTACATGGGGTATGCTGTGTACACCCAGAGTACATGGGGTACGGTGCGTACACCCATCGTACATGGGGTACGGTGCGTACACCCATCGTACATGGGGTACGATGCGTACACCCAGCGTACATGGGGTATGGTGCGTACACTCCATGATCGCAGGGGTACGCACTGCACCCCTGCGATCATGGGGGTACACACCGTACCCGGGGGGCCATTCCGTACCTGTTTCGGCGCAAACTCTGCTTTTACGGCTGTTTTCAGCTCCTGTAGAAAAAGGGTTGTACGGTGCGTACTCGACACGCATCGTACTTGCTGGGTCGTAAAAACAAGCCGCGAACCGTACAGATGTCACGTACAGTGGGTTCCGAGGGAGAATCGTACGGAGATTAGAGTCGTACGGTCTCTGTATGACTCGTACGGAGTACAGCTCCTGGTACGAATCGTACTTAGTCATACATATGGGGGATGTTGCAGAGTACGATTTGTACGGGAAAAACACTCCGAACGGCTATTCGGAGCGGTTTTTCCCGAATCGGAACAGCCCCTCAGTGTGAGTTACTATCTATATAAATAGATGAAGTGGTGTTTGTATAAGTGTGTAGATGAGTAAATGTAAGTATAATCAATTGTTTGCATAAGTCAGAAGGATGTCTTTATAAGTGAATACAATGTGTGCTGGTGTGTAATGTTGAAATAGGCGTATAAGTATATTTGATAGTGTTCTGTTAATCATTCACTGCATATAACTCTGAATCTATAGGTAAGTGATTAGATGTGTGTATAGATCAATGAATCACTGAGTGGGTGTTTAGAAATTACTATTGGTGTGTCAATGGTTTCAAAAATGGCACTTTCTCTTTTACAGTGAGTGATGAAATATTATACTAGTGTGTGATGAGGTGTATTTCATTGTCACATGGATGATGTCATCAGTGATGTCATCAGTGATGTAATTTGAGATGTCATCAGTGATGTCATCATTGATGTCACTGACCTTGTCATGAATGATGTAATATGTGACATCATCAGCAGTGGATTGCGGGCGCGCGAGTTATAGTGAGTACAACTAACTATAACGGGGGAATTTCAATGGTTTTGTATGAGTAAAATGTCCAGCTAACTATAACTGGTGTGAAACCTATGGTTTTTTCAGTGAATTTCAAAGGTTTTTTAAATGCTAATTCCTAACTATAACGTGTGTGAAACCTATGGTTCTTTAAGTGAATTTCAAAGGTTTTTTAAATGCTAGCTTTAAAATGTATCAATTATTATATTTTTTTGTTATTATACAAATGTTCTATATTTTTTACAATACTTACATTTTAATTTTGATTTATATATTATTATTTACAAATTTTCGATTTTTTAAGTAATTCTGGCTTTTTTTTGTGTTTTAAAGGTGTGCGCACGGTGCTCGCACGCATGCGTGAATGCTGCCCGCACGCATGCGTGCACGGTGCCCGTACGCATGCGCGCACGGTGTTCGCATGCATGCGTGCACGCTGCCCGCACTCCGCGAAAATTTGTTCATTCCAAAAAGTCATTTCTGTAAATGTAATGTACAAAATAACCCAAGACATTCTGTGACATAACTATAAAAATAGTATTTTTGACTTTTAAGAACCGTATATTAGCTTTAAACGCATTTACAAAAATCGGGTAAAACGTCATTCATATGCGACTCGTGCGTGCTCCGTGCACGCACCCTGCGCGCATGTAAAGTCATGTGACTTGAAAACAACACTTTTGATTGGTTCATAGTAGTTTCTTTTCCAAATCTTCAAACACCCCACCCACTTCCCTCACTATCTCTTTCACTTTCCTGGGAGAAACATCTGAAGAGATATCATCGTGCTCAAAACCATTTTTACAATGGCAGAACAGCAACAACACCAGTCTTCATCTAACTCTGAGGTGGAGTTTGTACCAGAGAATCCACCACAGAAGAAAACAAAGGAATCTTTTGAATGGAAATTTTTCTCTTATCCTGAAGGCCAGAAAAAAGTTAATGCTTCTAAAGTCACATGCAGATTTTGTGACACCACTCTCTCAAGAGGAGATCCCTCTAAGCATTATTCTTTTGGGATTGCGAGCATGACTCGCCATCTTCTAAAATTGCACCCGAATAACTATGCTCGAGCTTCTACAGCACATCTGAGGGACAATCCTCCAGCTGCTGTCTCCAGCACCTCTTCTACAGCACCGGGTGCATCTCCATCTTCAGCTGTTCCAGATATCCGGCCGGATTTTGCGGACTTACACATACGTTGCAACTTTTGCAACAAAGTATTGATTTAATCATACAAAAGAAGAGGCAGCACAGATGCTCCCGCCGTTAATTTTTTGTCTTATATTATTTTTGTTCCTGTTCCTGTTGAGCAGTTTTTGGTTACCTGTTTATTTTTTTGTTACAGAAAATCCAAAAAAATATAAAATTGTTCAAAAAACACAAAAAATGTTTTTTTTTTAAAAACAGTTCTTCTAAGAACTAACTTCACTTCTCCAAGAACAGCTATATTTCTTACATACTGTGTCATACTGTTTTTTGAATGAATGTGTAGTGTATAAATGAATGACTGAAATGACTGAGTGAAGGGGAGGAAGGGATTGAGGGAATGAGTGAGGAAAGGGGAGTATGGTGAGTGAGGAAAGGGGAGTATGGTGAGTGAGGAAAGGGGAGTCAAAGAGTGACTGAAAGAAGGGGACTAAGGGTAGGGGAGTGAGGTAAGGGGAGTGAAAGAGTAAGGGAAGGGCAGAAAGGAAAGGAGAGTGAGGGAGGGAGAGTGAGAGAAGGGGAGCGGGGGACGGAGACAGGGAAGGGGACTAAGGGACGGGGAGGAGGAAGTAGAGCAGAGTAAGGGGAGTGAAGGTAAGGGAAGTGGAGTGACGGTGAGGGAAGGGGTATGAGGATGAGAAAAGGGGGGTAAGGGAAAGTGAGGGAATGGGAGTGAGGGAGACAGAAGGGGAGTGAGGGGATGGAGGGAGTTAGGGAAGGGGAGTGAGGGAAGGGAGTAAGGAATGGAGTGAGGGAAGGAGAGCGAGGGGGAATGAGGCAAAGGGAGCGGGAAAGGGAAGGGGTGTGAAATACTGACAGGAGGAAGTGGAGTGGGGGAAGGGGAGTGATGGTGAGTGAAGGGCAGTGACAGTTAGGGAAGGGGTATGAGGGTGAGGGAAGGGAATGAGGGAGAAGCAAGAACATTAAGAGAGAGGGAAAGTGAGTGAGGGAGAGAGGAGGAGTGATAGAAAGAGAGAGGAAAGGAGATTAAGGGTAAGGGAGAGAGAGTGAGAGCGTGTGAGAGAGGGAGAGCAAGGAACTGAGAAGGAGTGAGGCAGTTAGAGTGAGGGAGACAGAGGGAGACAGGGAGAAAAACATGGATAGAAAAAGTGAGGGAGTGAGTGAACAAAGGGGAGTAAGTGAGATGGAGTGAGGGAGTGAGTAAAGAGGAGTGAAGGAAGGGGAGTGAGGGAAGGGGAGTGAGGTAAAAGTAGTGAGGGTGAGTGAAAGGCAGTAACAGTCAGAGAAGGGGTATAAGGGTGGCGAAAGGGGAATGAGAAAGTAGGAAGGAGATTAAGAGAGAGGAAAGGGGACTGAGGGATAAAGTAGGAGTGAGGTAAACAGAAAGGGAAAGAGAAGAAGGGTGAGGGAGAGAGGGAGAGAGAAAGAGAGGGAGAGCGAGTGACTGAGTTGGAGTGAGGCGGTTAGACTGAGTGAGACAGAGGTAGAGAAGGAGAGAGAAATGGAGTGAAGAGGAGTGAGGGAGTAAAGGAAGGGGAGTAAGCAAAAGGGAGCGAGGAAAGGGGAGTGAGGGAAGGAGACTGGCGGATGGAGTGAGGGAAAGAGAGTGAGGGGGAATGAGGGAATGAGAGCGGGAGAAAGGGAATGGGAGTGAGGCACAGAGAGGAGAACATGAAGTGGGGAAGAGGAGTGAGATTGAGTGAAGGGCAGTGACAGTGAGGGGAGGGATATAAGGGTGAAGGAAGGGGAGTGACGGAAAAAGAAGCATATTAAGAGAGAGGAAAAAGGAGTGAGTGAGAGAGAAGGATTTATGGAAAGAGAGAGGAAAGAAAAGGAAGAGTGGTGAAGAGAGAGGGAGACAGTGAGAGAGAGAAAGAGAGTGGGAGTGAGGGACTGTGAGGGACTGTGAGGGAGTGAGGCAGTTATAGTGACTGAGACAGAGGAAGAGATTTAGAGAGATGGAGGAAAGGGGAGTGAGGGAGGTAATAAAGGAAGGGGAGTGAGCGAAAGGGAGTGAGGGAGTGAGAGAAGGGGAGTGAGTGAAGGTGAGTGAGGGATGGTGTGAAGGAAAGAGAGTGAGGGGGGGTGAGAAGAGAGTGAGGGATAGAGCAAGACAAGGGTAGTGATGGAGGAAGAAAGGAAAGAGAAGTGAGGGACAGAGAGGGGAAAGAGGGAACAGGAGAAGATGAATGAGGGTGGGGAAGGGTACTGGTGGTGAGAGAAGGAGTGTAAAGGTGAATGAAGGGGAGTAAGGAGAGTGAGGGAAGGGGAGTAAGATGAGTGAAGGAAGGTGAGTAAGGGAGAGAGTGAAGAAAAGGAAAGAGGAAAAGAGAAGTAAGAGAGTGATGAAAAAGTATTTTTTTGTTTGTCATACATACCTTATAAGTAATGACAAGTTAAAAATACATTTTATAAATATAGTATCTGTCGAAGGGAAAAAAAATTATAATATATATTTCACAATACAAAATAATTTTTACAATATGTTATGTATCTTATTTTGCTGTTCTCAGAATATATTGAATTTCACTGAAAACAGTGAGTTCAATAGTACTCATCATATAACAGCGGGCAAAAATAAAGACAATCAATAAGATTGTCTTTAAAAAACCCATTCAACATTTTCATTAATAATGTAAAAATTAGAAAAAAACATATCTTAAATGGTTTTTTTCGAACAGCAATTTCTTACGTAAATATGGGACATCTCCAACAATCACAAAGTAACAAAACATTATTACTTCTTTTTTATACACTCTAAATAAAGTTATGTACAAACATAAGCTAACAACATTTACCCGAAATAGTCATTTTTTGTTTCAGATACCATTCCTCATGGCCAAATAGCATGTGTGAAATCCTTAGTTTGGAAGTTACTTAATAGTACTCTTAAGCGTCCGTTTCCCAACCTTCTGAATCAAAAGCAACAACATCTTTTGTACCATCTAACAATGGTTATACCTCCACCCGATGCTATTTATCATGTACATAGAACCTTAAACAACTAGCATGCTATCAGAATCTCAACATCATCTGGTATGCCGATGACACTCTGCTCATCCTTTATCTTAGCAAGGAGATGTATACCATTAAAAGAAACCTCTACAAGGGAATAAAAAATGTCACCAACATCTGCAACAACTACCACAAATCTAAAACACCTCTGCCTCACTGGTGATCAACATCTCCTGTGATAGCCACATCACCCACTATCTGATACACTTACACTACCTCTACGTCAACTACAAGAATTTTTTTAACCTGATCACCCTCACTCAAGTACTTTTCAACACCAGACTACCCTTTCTTAACAGCAGTAATTTTCCCAGGCCAATTATTTTCCCTAAAATTTGGGTTGTAAAAACACTAGGTTAGAATTTGGTAAGTCATAAGGCAAACGTTGTTTAAAAATCAATTGAGTATTATTACAATGAGTCCAGCCTTTTGTACATTTTAAATAAGCTGTGTAATGTCCTGATGTTGTAGAAGGACCATCATGGAAAATAATTGCTACAGTTACAAAAGTTCTTCCTGATATGGATACTTGAGAAGCCACAATTTTTTTTATTAAAGTTTTCAGTTTTCTTCCATCAGGTCTGTATCGTTGCAGCATTAAAATTTCATACTGTCCATATCTTTGTATAAATAATGTTGATAACATTTGTGAGTTACATTGGGTACAGACCATGTTTTGATTTGCTTCTCTAACTATTTTATTAAAAGACACTGATTTGCAGTCTGGTAAAGTCAAATATATAAATCTTTCAGTGTCTATTTTAGTCCTACTTGAAAACAAACAATTGTCACAGTCATGTTGCCATTTATAAGAAAGGCCAAAAAGATTTTCAATATCTATACCTTCATCTTGCAATACAACAAACATATACATTAGAAATTACTGACAATCTTGCTGAATATTCTGTGAAAATTAATTTAAACCAGAACATATGTCTAAAACATTTTGAATATCAGAAACACTTTCTATTTTAGTTTTATCACTACTACATTTCTCAAACACAGAATTCAACAAACCACAAATTCTTTTGTCCCGATTTTCAACAATTTGTTGTTGTAAAGTTTCAAGAAAAAAACCAACATTAACCACTACATTAGCATAGCAGTTGACACCAGAACTGTTTTCAAACTGAAAACCAACAACCTCTTCAATAGAATCTTTTTTCTTTTTGCTTACTATCACTGGTTCATCTAGTTTTTTTCTTTTCTCTGCAACCTCGCTACAATTTTTCTCATATCTTCTTTTTCGACCTACCACACACTTTTCAAATAAAGGATATTGAGGTAAATTGGGAGCATGTTATCTTCTTAACCTATTATACTCTTTTACATAATTTACATCTGCACTAATCTTTGTCTCATCAAAATCAATCAAGTATAATCCAGATAAAGTTCTGACTCGAGATAAAGCAACATATGCCATACCCTCTTTAAACACAGTACTTCCAATATTCACCAAAGCACTATCTACACTTAAACCTTGAGATTTATGAATAGTCACCGCATATGCCAAACAAACAGGAAACTGTTTTCGGTGGGCATATGAATCTTTTACAAGCAAAAATTGAGTTGAACAATGACTCAATTGTTGTACTTCTTCAATTTCATCAAATTTGATTTTCAAAAATTCAATGTCATCTCTATTTGGGTAATTCACAAAATCAACAACATTACCCATTGCTCCATTTACTAAACCTCTTTCCACATGTAAAATTATCCGACAATTTATACATGCATATAGATTCGTTTAAAAAAACAGCAGTTTTAGATATTGATTTCTCTAAAGAATCCAATTTTGACTTCAACTTTTCTGAAAAAATAATAGTAGCTCCTTCATGTTCTATTCTATCAATAGCTTCCAGTTTTATAATTTCTTGATTTTCTAAATTTAACATTTTTTCATTGAATATTGAACATTCTTGCAGAGTTGGCATCAAGCATATCACTGATTTCTTTCTGCAATTTTTCTATATATATTCTCTGGAACAATATTTTCATTTGGAAACAAATTTGTAAGTAATCATGCCTGTAAAGCTTCTTTGCCATGTTCACTCACTTTTCCAATTCTTATATCTTCAAGAATACTTTTATAATCAGCGTCCTTTGCCTGTCGCATATTTGTAATGAGTTCTGAATATTCGAAATATGACCAAATATTAACATTTCCAATGCTTCCCAGGCACTTTCTGGTGTCTTCATGTGTAACTGTTTTAAATACGGGTTGTCCTTTCACAGGAGTTAGTTGTAGTAGATCTCCAAAAACTATGACGTGGTTGCCTCCAAATAACACATCATACTCTGTTTTAAGGATTTGTTGCATTCTTAAATGCACAAAGGCAAGCATTACATTTGATACCATGCTTACCTCATCAATAAAGAGAAGTTTCATTTTTTTCAAGACTCTAGAAACTTCATAACAAACTTCTCCAGATAGCTTGTGGTATTCTAATTTATTTTCATGCTCTACTGGCAGCATCAATAAACGATGTAAAGTAATGCCTTTAATGTTATGTGCTGCCAACCCAGTTGGAGCAGTAACAACACAAGAGAGTGACGACTCAGTTCTTTTCTGTAGATAAGTTGCAATTCCTTTAATTAGTTTCCAGTTCCTGCTTCTCCACTCACGTACAGTCGGACAGGTTTAAATGACGTACATGAGCACTCTTTTTTCTCATGATATAAACCATGCTCAATCTGCTCTGTCACTTGATCATATGTTTGTTTTTGCTCAACATTTAGTTGTTTTTCCAATTCTTCTAAGTTTATTACATCCTCTTGAGCTTGCTGCATTGCTGTTTCTACCTCATCCATGGCAGTTGCTGCTTCATTTTGGATAATTGGTTCTCCTAGTGGCTCCTGACTCAACGAAGCAGAACTTTGACTGTCTTGAGAACTGTCTCTAGCAATCTCTGCTGCAATTGTAGCTTCTTGCTGTAGTTCGTCGTTCAACATTTTCAGATAATTAGTAAAAACAGGACATTCTATAGTCTTGTTAGTTGCATTGAATGAATCTTCATAACTGTGAAAATCTCCAAGTAGTTCCAGTTCTGTACGCCATGGCTTAAAGAGTTGCAAAAGAGCTAAATAGTAAAATTCCCTTTTGTCAGGAGTTTCGCAACTCAGTTTTCGGTGATTCATCAAATGTCCTTTTCTTTGTGTCACTAAACATCCTACAGGTCCAATTATTATTATTATTATTATTAACGAATTTTGTACCGCGCACGGTTACCCAGAGGCATCCCAGCGCTTATAGAGAATCAGAACAAGCTACCTGTGTGGAGCAGAACAGATCTGGAATTATTCTGGAAATAGATAAGTTTTAAGATGTTTCCGAAACCTGAGCAGGTTTGGTTCAGAGCGTAGTGAGAGTGGGAGGAAGTTACAGGCGTGTGCCGTATGAACAGAAAAGCTCCTGCCACCTGAACGGGCTCTCCTAATTCTCTTTATCTGAAGGAGGTGTTTATTATCGGAGCGTAAGGCTCTAGTGGGCTTATAGGGCCGAATCATGTCCTTCAGAATAGCAGGTCCTTTCCCCTGAATGCTCTTGTGAGCAATACAGAGGGCCTTGAAGGTCACTCTCTCTTTGACCGGGAGCCAATGGAGTGCCTTTAGAGCGGGCCTGGCTGATTGCCTGGCCGGAACGTTCCGCAGCAGCCTGGCTGCCGCGTTCTGCACTTGTTGCAGGATTTTGAACGTTGCTTCCGGTGCTCCAAGAAAGAGTGCATTACTGTAGTCCAGGCGTGAGATGACCAGACCTTGGACTAACAGCTTCCGGGAGAATTCAGGTAAGAGGGGGAGGACCTTACGGGCCGATCGGAGCAGTCCATAACACACGCCAGCGATCTTCTTGGCGTGTGTCCTAAAGGACAGATCAGGCTCCAGCCAGACCCCCAGGCTCTTAATCTCCTTCTTTGGGTCAGGCGGAGTACCCATACAGTTGGGCCAGCTGCTCGGCGAGAGGGCAAAACTTGAGTGGCCCAAGATCATCAGCTCAGTTTTTGAGCCGTTCAATTTGAGCGATGACCTGGTCATCCAGTCAAACACCTCTCTTAGGCATGAGTGGAGCGTTTCAGGCTGTTTCTCCAGCTGTGTCAGACCCACCACTAGCTGAGTGTCATCCGCGTAGCTTATGGTCTTAAAGCCAAACGGAGACACCACACCCTCCAGGGGTGCCATATACACGTTAAATAACGTGGGGCTCAGAGATGAGCCCTGAGGCACCCCACAGTGAAGTGGAAGGGGAGGAGATTTCGCGTTGCCTTCCCAAACCTCAAAGGTCCGCCCCTCCAAAAAAGAGGCCAGCCATTCCAGGGCCACTCCTGTGACACCTGACTCTGCTAGGCGTTGTGTCAACACTCCATGGTTGACAGTATCGAAGGCCGCACTTAGGTCCAGGAGGATCACTGCCACTGACCCCCCTGTATCCAAAGTGCTTCTGGCACAGCATATACATCTTTATTGATATCTTCTGTAATATTCCTCTGAAAAGTATAGCTTTGCAGTACTTCATTGAGACAAACGTTCTCAAGAAGATTACTTCTTTTTGAATAGTATGTATCCAACATATTTGTCTTCAAAATATCTGTACTGTCTGGTTCTCTCTCTGCTAAATACTCAATTTCTTGTACAGATTTCAAAACTCGGTTTCATGTTCTTGCAAGACCTAAACTCACCCAAATGATTGTTCTAGATTTGGAGTATAGACTTGCAGATGATAAGCGATCTGAACATTCATATGTGCCGATTTCTCGATGAGACAACATCTTCAAACTGTGGCTGAACAATTTTTTACTTAGGCTCTTTTCATGAGAAATTTCTTCCCACATTTCCTTTAGTTCCGTCTTTTCAGATTTAGTAATGTAAGACGTTACATAGCGAGCCACAGCAATGGAGTTGTCTGCAACATATTGAATATCCACGTTAGCATTCCACATGGACAAAATGACTGGGTTATAGTCAGGTGGTCGTAGGCCGATCATCATGGACGATTTAGATCTGCTCCTTGAGGCAATAGGAAGGGATAAACTCATTCTCGTTGCCGGGGATTTAAATTGCTCATTTGAACCACTGTTTAGTGTGGGTAAGGATTTGGGGGTAGCAGAAGATGCTGTTTGGGATATCCTGCCATTATTATTAAATGAGGGTGTTAAGGCTACTGAAGCAGCACTTCTTTGGCTGGGGCAATGTTTGGAGCGAGGTCTGCGTGCAGTAAATGGGCGCACGACCTCCGATAAGGCAGGACATCCCACCTTTAACAATGGGGTTAGTATGAGCCGAATAGATTACATTTTGATTAAAATAGAATTTTGGTCATTGGTGATTGACATGGAGGTTGTGACTCATCCAGAGAGCGACCACAACCCCCTTTCGTTAGCTTTGAAGTTACAAGGTAATAGTGGCGAGTTCCCTAAAAATCCTTGTCTAACGTCTGAAGCCATTTTGACAAACGACAGGAGAAGAGTTAGATGGTCCAGGGTAGTCGAAGATCCCTCCATAATTAATGACATAGAGAAGGAAGTCTCTGCAACCTTGAACTACATGAAAGCTCTCCCACACCCCTCGAGGGACATTTCTCAGATTAGTGACCTCCATGAACAGTATTTCTTGAAACTTAAAACCTTTTTAACGCAACCGTTTAACCCAAAGAAAGAAAAGGCATCAGGCTAAAAAAACACATGGTATAATAAGAGTTGCAGGGAAGCGCACTGTAGTTTGATCAAGGCGATTAAATCTCGAGTCATTGGTGACATTAAAACTGCGCGGCAATCATACAAAAGAGCCCAATGGGCCGCAAAAAAAGAGTGGGATGAGCACCTTTGGTCTGAGCTCCTCTCGGCGTATCAATCATCTAACCAAATAAAATTCTGGGAAACTGTAAAGTGGGGTATGAACCCAGATTCCAGAATTCCCGTCAATCATGTTCCTCCTGCCGAGTGGGTGACCTTTTACTCCTCCCAGTTTAGGGCTTTAAACATAGATCAGCATACAGAGCAGACGAATGGTGTATTTTCACCTTCTAACTCTTGCCCTACCTTAGTCTTTACCTCTTCTGAGGTAGAGCTGGCCCTCAGTGCAGTGCAATCAGGGAAAGCCCCAGGAATGGATGCAATACCGGCAGATCTTTTTAAAATTAACTTACACATTTGGGTTCCTTATATAACTATGCTCATTAATGCCATCGCTAAAGGGTCAATGGATTTCGGTTTCTTGGAAAGGGGCGGAAATTTTACCAATTTTTAAAAAAGGGGACCGATCGGTTCCGGGTAGTTACCGCCCGATCAGCTTAATTGACTCAATCCAAAAAATAGCTGCTAGGATGGTCCTTGTAAGAATCCAGGGGTGGATGGAACAGGATAACAGCTTATCACCAATGCAAGCTGGATTTAGATCTGGCACCAGTACAATAGATCAGGTCTTTAGATTAACCATGTTGTACTGGAAGGTTGTCCTGTTGGGAGGAGGAGCAATCTACGCCATCTTCGTGGATCTCAAGTCGGCTTTCGATCTTGTGCCCAGGGAGAAAATGTGGAATGCTTTTAAATCTATGGGCCTCCCGCCAGAACTCCTAAATTTAGTAATCAGACTACATGAGGACAATTTTGCTAGGGTGAGATGGGGGAACCAAGGGCAGGTGACGGACAGCTTTCCAGTAACACGCGGCGTCCGTCAGGGATGTGTGCTGGCCCCTACCCTCTTCCTCTTGTTTATTAATCAGGTAGTCAAGTTTTTTGCGGATACCCCAACAGATGCCCCAACTTTGGGAGGAGCTAAGTATCCGATGTTAATCTTTGCGGACAATACTTTGCTCCTCTCAAAAACTCGGAGAGGGCTACAGGCAGCACTCAACAGATTTGATGAGTTCTGCAGGATAAACGATTTGCAAATCAATATTGGTAAGACTAAATTTATGGTCTTTAGCAAAAACCGCCCCATTAAAAGCTCGGTTAGTTTAAATGGTGCCTGTATTGAACAAGTAGAGGTAATGACTTATTTGGGTGTGACATTAGACTACTGCCTCTGCTGGAAACCCCAGGTTGAGGCATTATACCTTAAATGTGCACGCCTCACGGGCTGTTTAATCCAGGAGCACAAGAAGTCCTTTACCAAACGTATTGCCCCAGTATTTAAGATCTATGAAGCAAAAATCAATGCAGCCACTTTGTATGGTGCTGACCTTTGGGGTTTTAAAGATCTATCCTCTTTGGTCAAAGCCCCAAATAAATTCTTGCAGAATTTGATAGGTCTTCCCCAATCTACACCAATCAAACCCCTGTTTTTAGATTTGGGCTGCAAGCCCATTAATGAGTTGGCTCGGTATCGTTTGGTGGCACTGTGGCGACGGATTTGGACTTCCCCAGAGCTTAGTCTCTTTGCCAGCGAACTAGCTGAGGTAAAATCATTATGGGGCGCCTCAAATATTGCATGGCTGAGGGAAGTGAAACGGGTGTTGGAAGAGATGGGTCTTAACCAGCTCTGGGTCTCTCCAGGGACCACCTTGTTCCCTTCTAAACAGGACTTTAAAGATCTGTATTGGGCTTCGGTTAAGCACTCAGCTGTAGTTCAGTCAGATGATACCACTAGCCTAACAGGCCTTTTTCTGACCCATAAAGTGACCCCCTCTCTGGAGATCTACTGGGATGTGATCACTAAGACTCTCGACCGGAAATTATACCACCAGTTCCGAGTCGGGTCTTTACCCATTAACTCCTTTACAAAAAAGTGGTCTGCCAACTCAAATGACACTTGCCCCTTCTCTTTAGTCTACCCGGAGAGTGTGGGTCATTTTCTTTTCGCCTGCCCTGCATATCATGCCCCAAGATTGAAATGGATTAGGCCTATTTGTTGTAGGCTAGAAATCAAAGGGAGCTCTGAAGCGATGAAGATACTTCGTACCAATACCTCTGAGTTGGTAGTGGTTGGTGTTGCTAAATTTCTTGGGTGGGCATGGGTTATTCGTACCAGGAACCCTAATGTATTTTAATATTGAAATGATTACTGTGGTATTATATTTCCAAAGTCTTATTACACTGTTTAATATCTTTTTAATGATGATTGTAATGACGGTTTTTATCAAACTTTTTATTCCTTGATGTCCTTGATATTTCTGTCTTTTATGATTTTATTATCGAAATAAAGACTTATGAACTGAACTGACTGGGTTATAGTCATTTATGTATTTTGACTCTTCATTTCTTCTTAAGTTGTAGGTATTTTTCGGTGATTTTCTTGTGACAGTATGTCGCAAAGATGACATAAAATTGTTCACTCTTCCTTTTGATATTACTGGACGTGGAAATCCAAAACGACATTTTGTGTAGAACTTATCCTTAGATTTGTACTTTCGACAACAGTATTTTCCACAACGATGGAAGACTTGATGTCTTAAATTCTTTTGTTCTGTACTTTTTGGTACAGCACATGTAGAATATTGTTCAATAAAATTCATCACTGTTTCATCTGAATCTGTTCCAAATTTGGGGGCATCTTTAATCCATAGCAGCATATGTATGTGAGGAGCATCTCTTGCTTGATACTCCTTTCTCCAAAAGAAATCCAGAACCTCTCCAAGAGGCAGATTTTTTTTGTTTGTGATAAAAGACATCATAGCTTCAAATCTATGATTGAAATACCTACATACATTAACTGGGTCAAAAGAGCACAGTTCTCCAGGTGTCTTGTATTCTATATTTTCTATGTTTGCATTTGCCTCTCGAAGAAATTGAAGTAAATCTTCCCAAGCATACTCAGCACAGCTTAGAGTAAGGAACCATGTAGGAGGTCCTAAGTTTCTTAGCATACATTTCAATTCCCCATGACGACGGTCCCAATACTCATTAGTACCATGCTGACATGCCATGAGATTAATAAGCTGAGATTCTAAAACAGTATCTTTCTGTTGGACTTTATCCATAAAGTCCTTTGCCGAAACATTTTGCAGATGTACTCCACTTTTTAGTATATGGTTCACTGCATAAGAAAGTCCAGACAAGTCACTCTCAAACAGAAGATGAAACAAATATGAAATACTTTGGCGAAACCTTGGATCTTCTGCATATAATCTTGATGTCCTGTATTCAGATGCAGGAATCTGCACAGGTCGTTCATCATACCGTCCACCTTTGCCTGTTGGAAATAACTGAGGGAAACAACGAGCTTCCAAGCTTTCTTCCCATACACTAATGGGACTTCCTTTTGCTTCTTTCATTTGGAATAACTCAATAGTATTTCCCATCACTTCTTTAGAGTGAAGTGGATGCACACTATAATGTTCATAAATTTCTTCAGTTCTGGAAACATCCACTTTTTCAATTTGTCCAGTTGACAAATCACTGTCCTCTTCTATAGTTGCTTTCTCTTCTCCTACATATACATTTTTATAGTATTGATTATTTTTTACCAAATACAATGTTGCCTTTTTCACTTTCCTAACATCCACTAATTCTTGCCAGATTTCCTTACTCTTGATAGGAACGCCATTAACTAGAATAACTAGAGGTTCCTCTTCCACATTTTCTACACCAATTGTTTTAATATTTTTCTTTAAATCTAGAGGCAATTATACAACTCTTCCCTTTAATCCTCTCTGTAAATCTGAAGGAGGCAATTTCCCTGTCGTAAACTCCATACGAACAATAGCCTGAAATGGATGCACACATTGAATAAGAATAGACTCATAAGTATTTAAATCCATCAGTTCAGAAGGAATATTTACCAACTCAAGATTATTATCTACAGCTCTAGCAGGCATTTTGTTTTCATTTAATTTATTATAACAATATTTACAAATACGTTAATCAGAACCCAAATCAAAACAATTCTCTACCAACAAATAAGTTGCAAATTCCTTCCACTGATTATTATTCTCCTTTTTACTTTTTAAATATAGATCAACTAGCCTGGTCTGGTTTTTATAATGAATTTGTCTACAACAAATACAAGAAAAGTTTGGCCTTCCACCTGAAATGACCTTAAACCTTGTAATTTCTTGCTCAAAATTTTCTGTACTAAAATTCTGTACATTTTCTTCTACATTTCCTTCAAATAATGTATCAGTTTCTGCACTGTCTTCTTCAGGACCAAAGTAACTAACCTCAATTTCTTTACAAATGTTGATTACATCTAATACAGATCCATGCAAAAGAACTGTTTTAGCTTAAGTGCTGGACTTTTTGCATAATACATCCTTCTCACTAATTTCCTCACTTGAGTATGATGCACTGCTAACATCCTAAAATGGTGAAAAACACTCTGACATACTTTTTTAGAAAGACAAGCCAGGGAATGACCTTGCAATCCCATTTTTTCTCTCACTCTGCAAGGGTCTAATTCTTGCAACATCTTAATCTTTTGTTTAACACTTTGTTTAGTATACTTACGTAAGAAATTGCGAAAAAAATCAATTGAATCCTGTCGTACACTACAAATACTACTACAATTCCAAGTGTACACTTGAGCCTTAGAACGACTCCCTAAAACTTCATCAGCTAACACGTCTTCTGCATTTCTAGGGATAATTTTCTCTTTTTCAATTGGACAACCATTCGACCACTGGTGTCAACTGCATGCAACAAATCATTACTCCTATGGTAACTCTCTTCATTAAAAAACGTCTCACAACTTGAACTATGTTTCTATTCTCCAAAAATAAATTACAAAAATGAGTTCTATTAATTAGTGTTTTCCACTTACTTTTGGCCTTCATAACATTGATTGGCTTATCTAGTGTTCAAATTCTATTGATTACTAAAATAAACAACTTTTTTTTAAATTCAAAAGACTTCTCAACAATTCTTTCAATATGTTTCTTTTTCTTATAAAAAGCTGTTTTTCTTTTACAATTCTTTATATTTTTTAATAAATTTAAAACAACTCCATTATAAAACATTTGCTTGCGAATTTCAACAAACTGATTTTTTCGTCTTTTACTATACACAATTTCTTTACCACATAGTTTTCCATCATTTTTCTTTTTTGTCTGGTTTTTCTTTGTAGTTACAGATAATTTTTTATTTTTTTCCAGATTCTCCACACTTTTTTTAGATTGTGTTATTTTCCGTATAAAATCCTTTGTTGTCTTACCAGGAGCTTTCTTCTTTTTCTCCACACATTGTTGTTTAGATAAATCTTTTACTTGTTTTTTCTTGGAAAAGTAAGTCTGTTTATATGTTTTTCTTTTCTCACTCTTTGAAGGCATAATGGTTTTTCTTTCTGTAGATAATTAAAATCTGTTGTGAAGAAAAAAAACATGTTAAAACATTTTTTTTATAATTATAGACCACTTATAACATACTACATAGCAATTAGAAGCACTATATATTGTAAAGTCTGATTCACTCCATAAGTAAGTTTAAGGCACAGCAGCAGTGTTCGGGCAGTATAGGAGATCATGCAGGGAGTGCTGTTTCAGGGTTTAGGACAGTGCAGTGGTGTTACAACATTATAGGGGCATTCGCTGAGAATGGTGTCTCAGGGTTTAGAGAAGTGCAGTAGTGTTGAAAGAGATTAGCAGGTTTTGCTAGGGATGGTGTTTCAGGGTTTAGGACAGTGCAGTGGTGTTCAGGCACTGTAGGGGGTCATGGTGGGATTTATATTTCTGAGTTTAGAGCAATACAGTTGTGTGTGGGCAGTGTATGGTATCATTCATGGGCTAGGAGTATAAAGCATTGCATGTCCTAAAGCCTAACTCACTCCAAGAGTACTAGTATTCCCATGTCTGTAAACACATGCACCGAGCAAGTGATTCTGTCGCAATATTCCCAAAAACACACTGACTCACATTGTGATTCCAGACAAATACAAATATCCCTTGTAATTCACTGAAATGATTACTACATGCTACAGAGAGCGTTGCTATGGCATTTCTACAGCACACCCAGGATCTTTACTACACAGCATGGAGACTATTTGCAAATTAAGAGGCCTGACAGACATACTGCATAGGACTTTCTAGCTCTACATGTCCTAAAGCCTGACTCACTTCATGAGTACATGTATTCCGATATTTTTAAACACATCAACTAAGCAAATTATTCTGCCACAATTTTCTGAAATGAATACTGACTCACACTGTGATTTTAGACAAATGACAGTATCCCTTGCAATTCAGTAAAATGATTACTACAGTGAAAGAGGGTCTTGCTGGGAGTGCTGTTTCAGGGTTTAGAAAACAACAGTAGTATTCACCCAGTGTAGGGGGTATAGCAGGGGGTGTTTTTTCAGAGTTTAAGGCAGAGCAGCAGTGTTCAGGCAGTGTGGGAGATCATGCAGGGAGTGCTGTTTCAGGGTTTAGGGCAGTGCAGTGGTGTTACAACATTATAGGGGCATTCGCTGAGAATGGTGTTTCAGGGTTTAGAGCAGTGCAGTAGTGTTGAAATAGTTTAGCAGGTTTTGCTAGGGATGATGTTTCAGGGTTTAGGACAGTGCAGTGGTGTTCAGGCACTGTAGGGGTCATGGCGGGATTGATATTTGTGAGTTTAGAGCAATACAGTTGTGTTTGGGCAGTGTATGGTATCATGCATGGGCAAGGAGTATAAAGCACTGCATGTCCTAAAGCCTAACTCACTCCAAGAGTACATGTATTCCCATGTCTGCAAACACATGCACCGAGCAAGTGATTCTGTCACAATATTCCCAAAAACACACTGACTCACATTGTGATTCTAACAAATAAAAATATCCCTTGCAATTCACTGATATGATTACTACATGTTACAGAGAGAGTTGCTATGGCATTTCTACAGCACACTCAGGATCTTTACTACACAGCATGGAAACTATTTGGGAATTAAGAGGCCTGACAGGCATACTGCATAGGACTTTCTAGCACTACATGCCCTAAAGCCTGACTCACTTCATGAGTACATGTATTCCCATATTTTTAAACACATCAACTAAGCAAATTATTCTGCCACAATTTTCTGAAATGAACACTGACTCACACTGTGATTTTAGACAAATGACAGTATCCCTTGCAATTCAGTAAACTGATTACTACAGTGAAAGAGGGGCTTGCTAGGAGTGCTGTTTCAGGGTTTAGAAAACGACAGTAGTATTCACCCAGTGTAGGGGGTATAGCAGGGGGTGTTTTTTCAGAGTTTAAGGTACAGCAGCAGTGTTCGGGCAGTGTTGGAGATCATGCAGGGAGTGCTGTTGCAGGGTTTAGGGCAGTGCAGTGGTGTTACAACATTATAGGGGCATTCGCTGAGAATGGTGTTTCAGGGTTTAGAGCAGTGCAGTAGTGTTGAAAGAGTTTAGCAGGTTTTGCTAGGGATGTTTTTTTCAGGGTTTAGGACAGTGCAGTGGTGTTCAGGCACTGTAAGGGGTCATGGTAGGATTGATATTTCTGAGTTTATACCAATATAGTTGTGTTTGGGCAGTGTATGGTATAATGCAAGGGCTAGGAGTTTAAAGCACTGCTTGTTCTAAAGCCTAACTCACTCGATTAGATTCGATTCATAAACTTTATTCGATTCAAAATAATAGAATCACAAAAGTATACAGACCTTAATTTAAAAGCATATTGACACCAATAGGTCAGGATAATTCATTCTACAATTTACACATAAGAATCTAAAATAGAAGTACAAATTTCCAAAGGGAATTTATACAAATATTACATATCATTTATCAATTAATCACACCCTATACCAAAGAATATTATTATATCTTTGTTGTGTATCTAAACCCCTCCTGAGGCGGAAGCCGAGAGGTTGCTGTTTTATTTTGTTTGATTACTTTTCTGTTTGGCACCTTTTAAAAATCACTGCTTCTTCAGCTTTTAACTTCACTGCACTCAGCTTAATCTCGAAGCTTAGCCGCACTGCTTGAAAGATATTGTAATCAGTCTGTACCCTGCTTGACTTTAGAAGTGGTGGTAAAGCCCCCCGCTTGATTTGATAAGCGCGATCGACTCACCCTGACACTCGGGCCACCCTCAGCCGATCTAGACGCTGAGACAGCCGAGCCTCGGACAGGTAGATTCGACTTTAGCGGCCATCTTGGTTTGGGGCAGCGTCTTCACGCTCCCTATTGGCCACTATAAAAGGACATCTTTGATCCAGCACTCCACTTCGCTGTGTATCTAAACTCCTCCTGAGGCGGAAGCCGGGAGGTTGCTGTTTCATTTTGTTTGATTACTTTTCTGTTTGGCACCTTTTAAAAATCGCTGATTCTTCAGCTTTTAACTTCACTGCACTCAGCTTAATCTCGAAGCTTAGCCGCTCTGCTTGAAAGATATTGTAATCAGTCTGTACCCTGCTTGACTTTAGAAGTGGTGGTAAAGCCCTCCGCTTGATTTGATAAGCGCGATCGACTCACCCTGACACTCGGGCCACCCTCAGCCGATCTAGACGCTGAGACAGCCGAGCCTCGGACAGGTAGATTCGACTCTGGTGGCCATTTTGGTTTGGGGCAGCGTCTTCACGCTCCCTATTGGCCACTATTAAAACGGAAGGTAATGCCTCCGTGCAGCGGACGCGATCAGCGGACGCGCCGGACCTGCGCCGGAGTCGTGCCAGAGTCCTGCCCGTCTGCGCCCGTCCGCGACCAGTGTGCGGCCGCAGACGCAGGTATTGTTACATTATGCAACTCCCCACATCCTATCTCCTATGACAGTACCTTTCTCAAAACTCTAAAGCCTAAACATTGTATCATACCTTCTATCCCACCCCAAGATGCTAGTTCCCATCTACCTTTCACAAAATGCCTTTCAGAACAACGGACTGACCGTAAGCACAAATGCCTCTTCTCACAGACCACTACCAATCCATCACGAATAAAGGCTGGTATGATTAACTGCCGGTCCCTAGTTAAACATACCCTTGATATCGCCCTTACTTTGGAAGAGGATAAGTGGGACCTTTTATTCCTAACCGAAACTTGGTTAGGGGATGAAACCAATCCCGCCATACACTTAGCCATCCTCTCCGGCTATAGTATACTATGCGCGAACAGACAAGGTCCTCACCCTGGAGGCAGAGTTGCTATAAGATACAGGTCCCACTGGACTATTTCCTCCTTCCCTTACAAACAACTGGAACGCATCGAAGCACTCCCTTTTTGTATTAAAATAGCGGCCAACTTTACTCTCACTGGCCTCCTGGTCTATCGTCCCCCGAACTCTAAAACATCTTATCTCCCAGTATTCCTAGATTATGTCCTGCAAGCAACATCGCGATATGCTAATTTCACTCTACTTGGAGATTTTAATCTCCACGTAGACAACCCCTCGGACTCCACGTCTTCCAATTTCCTATCTACCTTATCAGACGGAGGGCTAAATCAACTTATTAGCTGCCCTACACATAAGGCGGCCCATACCCTCGACATGATTTGCACCAATCTGGAGGGTCTAGACATAAGTGACCCCCTCTTGGTGATCTGGTCTGACCACCTTTTTGTTCCTTTTTCATTCCCCGCCCCTGCCAAGTACGCCATACATGTCCGGCCAAATTACAGGGCAGAAACTGGAGTAAGATCGCCTCTGACAGCCTGGCCGCCGTTTTTCGCCCTACAGATCTCCCAGACACGTCCCCTGATCTTGACACTCGATTGACTAACTTCAACGGTCTGATCTCTTCTGCCATTGACCTCCTCGCCCCTATCAGGCCCATCAAAACCTTCCGCTCTGCTCCATCTGCCCCGTGGTACTCTGACAAACTCCGAAAATGTAAATCGAAATGTAAACGTCTCGAGAGACGTTGGAGAATCACCTACTCACCTGACCGTAAATCCCTTTATAAAGCCGCTTTAAAAGAATGTAGAAAAAATAATCGATCATAAAAAATCCTTCTTGGAAGAAAAAATCAACCGTTCACAAGGATCCTCCAGGGAAATATTCTATACAGTAAGATCCTTTACCGACCCCCTGGCTCTCAAACGACCCCCGTTGGTGTCCCAAGCATTATGCAACAGCCTCTCTGATTTTTTCGAGAATAAGATAACTACCATATACGATTCCTTCCCTAGCAATACTAACTCAGACAATTTTTTTACCACCACTGCCATCACCGGATCTGACCACACGTTTTTCAACTTTGGAGAGATCACCCTAGATCAATCCCTCAACGAACTTCTTAAAAGCAAATCCGGATCTCCTCTCGATCCTTGGCCCGCCAAGCAATATAAATCCCTAGCTCCCATCCTCAACCCCACATTGAACGGGATTTGGAACGATTCGCTGCATACGGGAGTCTTTCCAGACTCATGGAAGCATGCTCGGCTAGTCCCCATAATTAAGAAAGCTAACGCCGACCCTAGTGATCCCTCCAACTACAGGCCGATCTCTCTTTTACCAGCCCTGGCCAAAGTGCTCGAAAAACTCGCTCAGCAACAACTAGTGGGTTTTTTAGAAACCTCAGGTGCTTACCATGACTCCCAGCACGGCTTTAGACCAGGCCACAGCACTGAGTCAGCACTAATTGAGATGGCAGATGCAGTACGCTGGAGGATGGACGAGGGATAAAGAGCGGTGTTGGTGCTCCTTGACTTGTCAGCAGCATTCGACACCGTCTCCCACCCCCTCCTCCTTGACCGCTTACAATCTAAAGGCGTCCAGGGCACGGCCTTAAAATGGATTCCATCCTTCCTATCCAAAAAGTGAAAAAGTTAATCAAATTCTTACCTAACACTACCAGGAAGACCGTAGTCCAGGCGTTGATCACCTCGCATCTGGACTACTCCAATGGCCTGTATACTGGTCTGTCTGCAGGTCTTTGCCATCGACTTCAGACAGTCCAGAATGCTGCAGTACGACTGGTCGGTGGCATTCCCCTTCGCGAGCATGTCTCGCCCCATCGCCGCAGACTTCATTGGCTTCCCATACAAACAAGGGTAGAATTCAAAGCACTGGTATTGGCTCACCGTGCATTGAGAGGCAAGGCTCTGCCTATCTTTCCACCTGCCTCACCCCATATAACAACACCAGGACTCTCCGTTCTTCTTCAAAAAACTTCCTCACCACTCCCAGATTTAAAAAAACTAGCTCAGGCGGAAAAACCTTCCAAGTTAGTACCTCTGCCCTTTGGAATAAGTTACCAAACACCCTCCGAACTATCCAGGAAGAACCTCCCTTCCGGAAAGCCCTAAAAACTTACTTGTTCTATTAACTATCATCTTTTCAAACAACTCTCAATTCAGCATAGGATCGCACAGGAGCGCCGGGACACCCCGTTGGGGTATCTCTGCGCTATAAAAAAATACACTAAATAAATAAATAATACCATATAACCAATTGCGCCAACATATGACATTGATTTTTAATGCATTTTAACAATGCCGTTTCCTAAATTGTAATGACAGTCGTATGAAGCTTAACATGGCGCAGCATACTCCAGGTGATGATAACGATAACAAATAGTCATAACCCTCTTTATAGTTACATGGTCGCCGACCTTTTAGGATAGGCTTAATAAACCTGCTTCTTGGTTCCTTATAAAGAGAACAAAAAAGGACAAAATGAATAGTATTTTGACTGGTTTTGTTATCAAAAGGACAAAGGGGCAGCCTCTCACACCAACCCCCTTGTTTTGGAAAGGCAAAAAGAAAGTGGAGTGCATTTAATCTAAACCTTGTCAGATAAAAGCGCCATTGCACATGAGTAGTAAATGTTAAATAAAATTGGACCTTCAATTTACCCAAACAATTTGTTGGCTGATCTGAATGTAACATGCTTAAGCTATTACGATAACTTGTTTTAATTAAAGATTTTATATCCCCCTGCATATTTTCGGGATTGTCATACAAATGGCCCAAACCAATTCTATGCAGAGTGTCACTAACATATGAAAGCCATGGGATCTTCATCGCATGTTCAAGATTTTTACAGTCCTGGAGGATATCTTTTGAGAGCTGAAGGTCTTCTGATAACCATACTTTACCCCATAATAGAAAAGGGGAAACGCGGCTGATGTTAGTCACGTATTCCATTCCCATCTCAGTGTGGCAGAAACTATTAGATGAACCTGGTGGGATTGATAATAAACGCTTTAAAAATTTATTTTCCATGACCTGGATCATGGCTGGGCTTTCTATGCCCCAAACCCCTGCCCCATAAGTGGCCACAGATAGGCATGTTGCTCTGTACAGGGTTTTTAAGTGTGGAACTGGTTTTTGTCCTAATTTGCTGCAAAAGCGAAATAGACCCTCTATAGATCGGCTAGTACTTTGTACACGCGCCTTCATCAAAGGAACCCAGCTCAGTTTGTTGTTAAATAAATTACCCAAGTAATTAAAATTGTCAACTTTGTCAATGGTAGAATTAATTACCATGAACTTACGGGTTTTTGTCCCTTTGGGACCACAGACCATTGCAAAAGATTTTGCAAAGTTTACCTTTAGGTCCAGGTCCAGCATAAAGTTGTTAAATGCATCCAAGCAGGTCTGCATACTATTAGCTGTAAGAGTCATTAATACCGTATCATCGGCATAAGATAACATAGGTATCTTCTTGCCGTTTACTTTTGGGAAATCCGAGCAATGTTCCAACAAAAACTTTTCCAGGCCATTAGTATAAACTAGGAACAAAAAAGGCGCTAAAATACAGCCTTGTCGCACACCCTCGGTTGAGGGTATAGATTTAGTTTTTCCCCCCCTGGCCCAAATCTTATGGACACAGTTGTAGCAGCGTGTAATCTGCGGAGCAGGGTAACCAGGGGTTCTTCAAAGCCCATGTCCTCCATCATCTGCCATAGTTTATTTCTGCAAACAGTGTCAAAGGCACTGGATAAGTCCATGAAGGCCAGGTGGATAGAAGAACCCCTGGCCTTCATGTACTTACCCATAATTAGTGCCAAATTTAAACACTGTTCGGTCGTTCCCTTTCCTCTCCTAAACCCATATTGGGAATTTACAATTAGGCCCACGGAGTCTGCCCAAGTCTCCAATCTGGCCAAAATTATCCTCCCCAATAGCTTACATGATGCCTCAATTAATGATATAGGGCGATAACAACGTGGGTCGCACCTATCACCCTTCTTGAAAATCGGCACCACCACTGCCTCCTTCCAGGATAGGGGAATGCGACCAACAATAGCTGCTTTAAATACATTCAATAGCAATGGGGCCCCTACAACAGTATTATGTTTAAAAAAGTCCAACGGCACCGCATCTGGGCCAGGGGCTTTTAGTGGGACACCTTTCCTCAAAGCCTCTTCCACTTCCAGGAGTGTAAGCGAAGAACTAAGCAGGGAAGCTGTAACCGGGAAGTCCACATCCTTTATTTCATCCTGCAGACCTATAAGGGGTACAGACTTAGGATTAAAAATGTTCCCATAATGGGCTTCCCATGTCTCGCCCGTTATCTGCATCACCATATTATCCTTGCCATCACTAGAAAGGAAAGGACGATTTATCACTTCCCAGAAAATCCTACTATCTTTCAAAGCTGAGGCTTTCTCTAGGTCATCCCAAGCTAGCTTTTTTAAATCTAGCGTCCTTTTTTTAATTGCCTCCTTATAGGTGCTTCTCGCAGTTCTTACCAACTCCTTATTCCTTGGTTTTTGTTGCAAGGCCCTTTTTAATAATTTTTGAGCTGCGGAACGAACAGCATCAAACCATTTAAAGCCCTTGGACTGTTTATTAACCATTGGTTTTTTAAGATGCTCTGCCACATTCCCACACAAAATTTCAAAATTCCTGATTATATTTTCAGGGTTTGTGATTGGTGATAAACAAAACTTAATTTCAGAACTTAAGACCTCTACCTCCAACCCAATTGCATCTACTTTCTCCCACTTCAAAGTAACACCTTTGTTCCTATTATATGTTATTGGTTGGTCCCAGACTGGATGCTTTGTAATAACAGGGGGGCACAAAGTTAAAATTAGAGGATTATGATCGCTCACTGGATTTACATGTGTCTCAAATTTATCAATATAATGTAAATGGCTACTAGATACAATAGCGAAATCAATAACACTCATAGAGCCTCCAGTTCCCTGGAAAGTTGGTATGGGAAGTGAATTTGGGGCAACCCATGATTCCATTATGCATAAGTCATTGATGACAATAATATTGTTTAACGCGTCACCCTGAGGTGTATGCTTAAAGTGTTGCATAGGGTGATCATTTAGATCTACCAAACCACAAACTCACTCCATGAGTACATGTACTCCCATGTCTGCAAACACATGCACCGAGCAAGTGATTCTGTCACAATATTCCTAAAAACACACTGACTCACATTGTGATTCTAGACAAATAAAAATATCCCTTGCAATTCACTGAAATGATTACTACATGCTACAGAGAGAATTGCTATGGCATTTTTACAGCACACCCAGGTTCTTTACTACACAGCATGGAGACTATTTGGGAATTAAGAGGCCTGACAGACATACTGCATAGGACTTTCTAGCACTACATGTCCTAAAGCCTGACTCACTTCATGAGTACATATATTCCCATATTTTTAAACACATCAACTAAGCAAATTATTCTGCCACAATTTTCTGAAATGAATACTGACTCACACTGTGATTTTAGACAAATTAAAATATCCCTTGCAATTCACTGAAATGATTACTATCTGCTACTGAACGATTTTCTATGGCATTTGTGCAGCACACCCAGAATGTTTACTAGACTGCAAGGAGACTATCTGAGAATTGTAACCCTGATATACAAGTGTGTAAGTGGTTAGACCACTTCATGTACACACTCTACATTTTTAACAACAGCACTGTACTGCAAAAAAAATCTGCTCAAACACATTAACATACCAAATGTTCCTATCACAATGTTTTTCCCAAAGCAGACAAATTGAGAATCAGACTCTATACAAATAAACTCCTGCTTCCACATTTGAACACATCTTTCTTATTAACTTAAAGTGAACAACATAGATCCCCTTAGAAATTAACAACTCACCTTTAAAAATGCTTTTGTAGATTTAGAACAGTGTCAATCACACACCAGATTTTCTTAAGCAGAATCTCTGAATTGTACACCAGTCACTGGAACCATAGAATGGCATTGCTTCCCTCTCATTTTTTACACATATTCCTGTAGATAACCAATGAAATTTCTTCCCACACGAATTCAAAACCAAACTAACCTTTTAATTGGTTCTACATTTCAACACTTTCAAACTCACATAATATTCAACCTTCCCCCACTGCTCTCTCTGCCTGTTACCATGGTAACACTCCATAGATCACCTAACTGAACACACAGGTGAAAAGTTCATCACAAAATGTTACAAACCAAACCAGCAAGGGTGTTTGACTTCTCAATATACCAGCTTATCCTGTGCAATGTTCCTTTCAATTACTTTTTCTCAACCATTAGCATTACTCCTTTTAAAAAACAGTAGCATGCACCTTAGTTGTCAATGTTGAATTTTCAGAAACCACCAATCATTTCTTTTTTTTTAAGTGCACTGAATCTCATCCACATTTTTTCTAAACTCTTACTTTTCAAACTGCCATTTCATTTCCAGAGCCCATCTGAGTACAACCAAATCTCCCTTCAAGATGCTTAGAGTGTGGACTGTGGGACACAGCTATAATTTCTGGAGTGAAAGGAATGCAGCAAATAGATGCTTTCTCAACCTTGATTTACCAAATGTGGATATTATGTGGATTGGCCAGAGAGGATTGAGATGTCACCAATTGATGCCATTGGTAAAATCCTTTTTGCATCTCCCACACCCTGACCTCATAATTGTGCACTGTGGTGGCAATGACCTGGGCACTTTAACTGGTGTAGGTCTGGAAATGCTTTTAAAGGACACCTTTGGGCAATTGATGTCACTTTTTCCACAAACTGCCTTTGTATATTCTAATATATGCCAAAGGCAAAAATGGAACTGGTCCAACCAATATTGTCCGCAGATTGAGAAAGCAAGGAAACATGTGAATAAGTCTGTTTCTGCTTTCCTCAGAGAATATGGTATGGGTTCTATATACCACAACAACTTGCGTTATAACATGCAAGGCATTTATAGAGGAGACGGTGTACATTTCACAGATGAGGGGAACAGAGCCTTCCTCTTGAACTTTAGACTCTGCATCGGTACTTACTTATAGTTACAAAAAACACTCAATGAAAATAACTGCTCTTTTTAGAGCCAACCAACATCTAAACACTCAAACTTATTATTTAACTGTATTTTTTTTTCTTTTTTTGCCGACGTACGCGCTCCGTGCGCGTACGAATGTGTGCACCATGCGCGTACCCAGTGATTTGAAAAAATAATAATAATTTGGGGGCCTTCGGGGTCCTTTAGGCACCCCCTGAGAAGGCCTAGGGGGAGAGATAGTCTCTACCCTGCCCCCTTTTTACGTTCTCCACTTTTGTTTTTGGCTCTCTTCTGCCTCGGAGACACAAAATGGCAGCCAACACTTCCTGGTTTCGAAAGATTGGAATGTTGACAGACGTCTATCAACAAATCAGAATTCCGCTCGTGCACCAGAGAACCAGTAACCGCTTACTTCAGCATTGGCACATGATTTTATGATCATTGTGCATAACAGTTAGAGCGATGTTTCAATTAATGGTGCTAGGCAATTGGTTTGCATGGTTTGACTGAATTACCCTGTCTTTACCTCCTTACTAAATTTACAAAGTAGCAGGCAAGGCCTCCTCCCTCTTGTATACAAATTGTTCTGTGGTCTAGCCTTGTTTCAGCTTCATATGGTCCCAAGCCCATTTTTGGTTTGATTTTGCGTTATAAAAAACAACTTTTTGTTTTACAAATTTGTACCAACTACTTTATATCTACGACTTTTTTAGTTTATGATGTTTCAGGTTATCATTTTTTTAATTTGAATTTTTCAACACTTTTTTTTTTACTGCAAACCAATTTATTTGCTGTTAGGTGGCTCTCTCCGAGGCTCTTTTGGCATGTTGGAAGAAGTTTCTTTTTGAGATGTTCAACAATCAACCTAGAACACTCATAAAAATGGTGTAACCTTTTGATGTGTGCTCTAGGTTGTTAAAAAGTAGGATTGTCCCTAATTCATAAACAAATGGGCCGGTTATCTTTTGAATTTCTACTGAATAACAGCCTTTTGGCTTTTTGTTTGACGAAGTAATAATGGCATTGTAATCATTGTTGGAGCTTATATTTTTTGCAGAGTTATCCCATAACTGTTTTGCCTTCCTCCTGTATTTTTTCTGACCTGTTTGTGTTGGCTTTGGGACTCTGGGTACTTTACCACTGCTAATCAATTTTAAAGTGCATGTGCTCTCTCCTTAAAACTTGGTATGAGTGGCTTACACCTGTATGACACATTTAATTTACCTGTAAGTCCCTTGTACAGTGGTGTCCCATATACCCAGGACCTGTGAAATAAATGCTACTAGTGGGTCTGCAGAGCTGCTTGCGCCCCACATAGAAGCAGCCTTTCAAACCTGTCTCAGTGGCAGGGCCTGCGTGAGCAGTTTACTGCCTTTGTGACTGTGCATTTAAAGTTTCTTGCCAAGTCTAAAACTCTACTTTAACTACACATAGGTCACGATTAAGGCAGGCCCGAGGTAATCCAATGGGCTGAGTGCTGTGTAGGTAAAAGGTAGGACACGGGCCTTTGTTGTGTGATAATGACAAACACCCCATTTCTCTTTTCACTACTGTAATTGCTGCTCCTCTCATAGGTTAGTATTCGGAATTCCCTTAAAAGTCTTTAAGTAGTAATTCTTGATGTAAAAGGAGTAGTGTTTCCATGTTTGGTATGTTTGCAATAGTGGTGATAAATCTTGCTTATTGGTGTGGGTGGATTTTTCATTACAATTGGTGAAATGCCATTTTTAGAAAGAGTAAAAAACACCAGAATTGCCAGTACTGACGCACATTCATGAAATCACTTCTATTCGTGATCACACAGCTGAATCATTGTTATCATCATTCATTGGAACAATATATATACTAAAAATTAATGGAATTAGACAACTCAACAACAAAAAAAATCAAGGAATCGTTGCACCCAGGTTTTGACTTTTTGTTGCCCTTTAGGAGCTCGATATATTTTATGTCTTGCATTACCATTTTGTAGCTCCTGACTTAGTGGGCTATAACCTACCAGTGACTCCATGAAACTCAGGGAGAATTTACTACTCCTATAGAGATAAACACATTAGTATCACTGAGCGACAGTAGTTCTTATTTTGAATGCACTTGTCTGTTGAAACTACTGTCAACACATATCGAACCCTTTCCTTTTTTGGGGGTTCCCTTCAGGACATTTGAGCACTGCAAAGTAAGGAAAAAATTTAAATAAGAAAACTCTCATTGACATTCTCTGCACATGCCATTATGAGATACAACACACAATGTGATTGCACACACATCATATTGCCTCGTATTATTTGACATTTTCACATACCAACTTCCAAGGCAGGAAAAAACGTAGCTCTAGGTACTCCTACACCCACACATCAGCCTGGACTACTCCTACCACTACATGAATGTGATCAAATTACTACAAGCTAAATTTGGACTCTATGGTTCAAAGTCCCTAAACATTAATTGCAAATGACTCACTTTATTTACTGGAGTCTTTTGTTTCCTTGAAAAGCCCACGGAGAAAGAGGAACAGTCATTAATATTCTTGTAATATACCTGCAAGAGTCAAAAGCCAACTTTTAATACTTTTAAGAGTCCAAAATCAAACTAAAACAATCCTGGTATCTCGAGCTGTTCTAATCGGCGAAGACGAGTGACTATTCAACTGCTTAGAAAGTGTCTATTTCTATGTGCTTATGACTCTTTCTATGTGTGCTGCATTCTGCAGCACACATAGAAAGAGCAAACGCCATGAAGCAATAGTTCACTGGATGCAGGCACCCTTTCACTATGTTGCAAGGGTGCCTGCGTTGGTGCTAGGCAGGTAATTTTAGCACTAGGGAAAACTTAGGGGTGTGTCATATTGTTGTAAATGCGGCGTATCCCTGCATTTTGAAAATGTCTGAGTGTGATGCAGCCGAATTTAGCACAGGTCTGTGCTGCAACATTTCCTTGTAGATATGCCTCCTTGGGCTTTGTAGCCTGACTCTAATACACACTAAGGTCAGAGTGACAGCTAGGCTTTGTGAATACTTTCCATAAAGCCAAACACAGGGAGTTTGGGGTGTAAAAAGGTTAAATCGCATATTGAATGGTCTTCCAGGGCTGGGAGAGAGGGAGACGGGGTGCACTTACATTTGTATAGGCTGTGTCCTGCACTCCAGGGTCGGATTGGGATCACAATTTGGCCCGGGCAATGACGAAAAAAGTGGCCCACATTCAAGGGGCATGGCCCACAATTAACGGGCGTGGCCCACATTCAAGGGGCGTGGCCTTTCATGAAACACCATTTGATTACTCTTTGAGGTCTAATTTGTAGAAAAATATTTAGTAAATTAAGCCTTTTAAAGCTTACAGAGCAAGTAACATTGGTAAAGACTAGGAGCACTGCAGTTCTGAAAACTATATACTTACTTGCAGTCTTAACGCTCTGCACAATGTCGTTAGATGCTCTTTTCCAACCAGCTATGTCCTAGACTCTAATCATCACATAAATCAGAAATCTAGTACAAAGTCAAGGAGAAAGGGTAAGACTGGAATCTTTGGGAGTAGAACATGTAATAACAAAAGTTAGAATTCACAAACGAGGAAAAGACAGTCTGGGGTGTAAAGAATGCTGAAAAGTGTATCTGTACAATCTAGTCATAAATTTATTTCACAGCCAGCAGGTGATGTCCATATACAAAAAACACAGTTTTATTCATATCTGTTGCTGCCTTTAAGTCTTGGCCATGGGGAGACTGAGGATTACTCAATCAAAAGATCCTGCAGCAATGCACTTTTTTTTGCAACTAAGGCCTAGATGTATTAAGATTCCATTTTGCGAATCTTAAATAGCGATTTTTTGCGTATCGCTATTTAGAATTCGCAAAATGGAATGTATGTAAAAAATAACTTTTTTTTAGCGATTCCTTATTAGTCTTTATTTGCGAATTCGCAAATAAGGAATAATTTCCCATGCATTCCTATGGGCCAGGAGGCCCATAGGAATGATTGTAAAGTAATTCTCAAATTGCGAATTTGCAATTTGCTAATCGCAATTTGAGAATTATTTCAAGGGTGCAGGGGTGTCTCATGGAGACCCTGCTGCACCCCTGAAACTTACATGTGTGTGCATATGGCGCACATACATGCCCTATGGGCATGTATGTGTGTCACATGCCACCCTCAAAATTGCCATATTTTGGGTTTTGAAAGGATTTCGCAAATTAACACGAACCTCAAATTGGTGTTAATTTGGGATTCCTTAACCTGAATTCGCAGTTTAAAAAAGCATCATACATGGCATTTAAAGAATCGCAAAATTGCGATTCCTTAAATGGTTAAGCAAAATAAGGAATCGCAATTTTTTGCGATTCCTTATTTTGCTAATTTCACATACATTCCAAAAGATGCAAAATGTCCGCTTGCGAATTTCGGCCTTAACGAATTGCAAAAGGCTTGATACATCTAGGCCTCAGTCAATAATGTCATCAGTTTTCAACTGAGACAGCACATTCCATTCAACTGACATGAGCATAAAGGCTTCAAGGTTTTCCTTACCAATTTAGTTTCTTAGGCGGGTTTTGATGCACTTCAGTGTGGAAAAACTTCTCTCTCAGGCTACTTGTGTACAGGATAAGGTCAAGACATATTTGTATGCCAAATACAAATGCCGATAGGCACTGCTGAAAAGAAGGTATTTTTTCAGGATAGAGTAACAGCAGACAGCACAGTCATGGCAAGTATTGCACTTTGTTGGCCCAGCCTCAGGTTTTTGGTCAAATTCCTCTACTTGAAGTGGTTTGTCTTCATTAGTCTGGTCTTCTCTGTCATACTCTTCAGGTAGTGTCCTTTTTAAATTTGACCATTTAGCAGCAAAATCCTGAAGTTCTTCCTGCAAAGTCTGCACGGTTATGGAGCTATCTATGTTTTGCAACAAGGAGCAAAGTCTCACAAGAGCATTACCTGGGAGAGCCTGATTGAAGTTTTTTGGGTCTAGGCATGCTATATCTGCTGCCAAAGTTAAATGGGTCTTGAAACGAGTGGTCAGACTTTGAATAACTTTGTCCATTACTGTATTATGCACCCCAATACGAAATCGATCTTTAGCTAGTGTTATAGGCTCATCCTTTGTGCTCATCCCAGGCATCTTTTTAAAGGACAATCTCCCTTCTGGAAAAGTCGTTTGTACATCTTGGTCACAGTTCCTTTCTTCTAAACCTTTGTTGGCCCACTCTGAAAATGTTGTGGCAGCAGAGTACACAGCATCAAAATTGCGGGAATCTGTGGCAAGAAGTTTTATAGTGTCTGACACCATTCTCTGTGCTTGCAGGATATCCATTCTACTTGTTTGGAGATACTTAGACAGTGGTTGGTTGAAGCAAAAATGCGAAGATACAATTGTAGGACTGTTTGAAATTTACATAGCCCCTCAGCAAATTGTAAAGCTTGGCACCATACATTTGGAATAAATCTAAGATTGTCAGATGAAATCTTATGAAGGACTTTGACCAAATCAATAAACATAGCATTGGCAGGGTTATTGAAAGAGCCAAAAACTTTCTTGAGAGCAGCATCTTTTGCCCACCATCTTGTTTCTCCAATGATCTGGACTGTCCGACCATCCTTTGCCAGCACACGCCACACATCCATCCGTTTATATGACTCCCGGAGAAAGACTGCACAAGAGTGTAGCAGTCCAAAGAGAGAGGTGGACGCTGTAGATGCTTGGGTCACCTCAATAAGGACAAGGTTTAACACATGTGCATAACACCAGCCGTGTATGTGACTTGGAGATTCTTTGCTTAGCCAAGTACTGAGTCCATTGTACTGGCCTTGCATGTTGGAAGCACCATCAGTCGAATTTCCAATGCACTTAGCTATGTCAAGACCATTTTGCTGAATTGCAGTTTTCACCAACTCGAACAATCCTTTTCCAGTTGACAAAGTGCAGTTTCTGATTGCTATTACGTGTTCATGTACAGTGTCTGTGACATATCGGATGATAATGGAACACTGGTCAGTAATACTTATATCTTGAGTTGAGTCTATCTGGATTGAGTACATACCTGCATCGTTTATTTCTTTAGCAATGTGTCTTTTTATCAGTTTGGAAATTGTTTTTATTACATAACCAATTGTGGTCTTTGACATGAATGTCACAGACGTACCACGGCCACATTTCTGTTTTGCTTTGGAAGTGAGAGACTCAATGTGTTGTATAAGAGGTTGGTCATATTTTGACAGCAGAAGGATGAGTTCCAGAAAGTTCCCATGATCCATTAAATCATTATCCAACTCAGACATGGACTCTGATTTCCCCCGATAGCTAAGACCCCTTTTACCAATCAGTTTAATAACTTCAACCACACGCTCCAATATTTCTCTCCTCTTTCTGACTTGTACTGCATGAGTTGTCTGCCAAGAGAAGAGGAGAGTGGTTATGTCAACTCCAGAAATGGTCATCATATACGAATCAGTGCATCTTTTGTGGAATTGGGATGCCTCATGCTCTGTAATGCGCATGTACAAGTGCCTAAAGTTTTTCAGCCCTCGAATAAAAGGACCACTTTCTTCCCATTTGCTAAATGCCAAGCAAACTGTGCAAAAGAAGTCTTTTGGATTTCCGAAAAACTTAACCAGTGTCGCTTACTCCCATCTTTCCTCATGAATGCAAACTGCCCATTAAACTGTTGTTTTTTGGAAGATTGTATCGGGTGATAGTGAAAGAATACAGAAAGCTGGTCATGCGTTGGCCGTTGAAAGTAAAGGTCAACTAATTGTCTCTGGTCCTTTCCTTGAGTATCCGTCTTATCTTGGATCCCAGCTTCAGGCAAATTCAATAAGATGGATGCAGATCTCCCTGACACAGTGGATTTGTTTTCTTTGACTGCTGGAGTGGCCTTTGCACTGGATTCTGTGGCTTCCTCCACATTTGTTCCAAGTATTGCAAAAGTACTGATTTGTAAGTCCTGCTCACTAGTGACACCTTTAGTTGCATCAATAGACAGGACTCCTGCTTCTCCTGACATTATATTTGCCATTCTTTCACAATCATGTTCTTCTATCATTTGCTTGCAAGTGGAGTCTTCTGTCAAAGGAATGGCCAAAACATTTGCACCTAAAGAGAGAGGACCCGCTGCTGTAGTACAGGCATTGCGATTCAGCTTTTTGGTCTTCGTTGTAAACATGTTAAAAAATTTCTTGTTTTCTTCACTTCCTCTTCAAGCCGTCTTCTTTTCTTCTCTCGTAATCTTTCAGCACCCCCTTTTCTTTTCCTCGGTTCCGTTTCTTTGCCTAGACAACATAAAACATCCTGTTTGTGTCATTCATTCACACAGGAGAAGGTTTTGTACAGCACCCATACTGATGTCTTGTATTTCGAGTTCTTCATATGTGATAATGAAGAAACAGGACGGAAAGTGAAATAAAACAATTGCCTAGGATCACATGATCTGATTAAGAACATGACTATTTCTCACATATCTTAGTGGTAATGGTGATTTGGTTGATGTTTTGTGAGCTAGCACACAATATCACAATAAACCATACGGGCATTGTGTTTGCACTTATAGCTTTAGTTATGTTTACTTATGCCATTCTTTCAGCAACAATGAAAACCAATGCGATGTTCTGAGGATATTCACCATTCCATTGGATGAAATCTAATCATTTCGTCCTTATTTTTCTTAACCGCCTTGTCCCTCTTCCCCACCTTCTCCCACCTCCCCTCTTTCTCTGCGTGCACTATTCTGGTTAGACAGTGATACCCAGTTCCGCTGAGTAGTACCAACTGAAGGGCTGGGGAAAAAGAGGAGGTGAACAGAGAGATAAAGAGAGAGTATAATGAGAGAGGTGAGGTAGACCTGGAAATGAGGTAGCAATAGGTGGAATGGGTAGAGGCATAAGGTAAAGGTGGAAAGATCAGATAGCTATAAGCATAGCTATAGAAAGAGGTAGGTAGATGATGAGCGTGACAGATATAGGTAATACTTTATGGTCATAGAAAAACACATGCAAACCTGCAAAGTAAACCTTCTTCACTTTTCCATAGAGAATATGTCTCAAATGCCACTAAGAATTTAGAAGAAGCAATACACACACTCAGGGCCATATTATCAAGGAAGCTGCAGTAGTTTATCGCCGCTTTACCGGCAGGAAACTGCAGATAAAGCGGTGATAATGGGCTTGATAATATGCGATTGGAATTTCAATCGAAGCCCAGGTTAGATGTGTGAACATCTAACCTGGACTTTGATTGAAATTCGAATCGCCTATTATCAAGCCCATTGTCGCCGCTTTATCGGCAGTTTCCTGCCGGTAAAGCGGCAATAAACTACCGCAGCTTCCTTGATAATATGGCCCTCTGTTCTTGGAACAGGAAAAATTGGAAGGTTCCCCTGGTTCTTGTTACAGGGAGGGGACAAAGCTAAGCAAAGTGGTGGTCCCTGTTTAAAAGAGTTTTAATACTCTCACTCCAAGTAATAGTTTAAAGAATCTAAAGGGCAGCTATACTATCAGGTTTAGGCAGTACGTGAGACACACTATAAATTACAATCACTAGTATGATTAAGTATTTGGCACATCTGCGACGGTTTGAGATGAGTTAAGTTCAAGTTTTTATTGAAATACCTCCCGCTCGGGTTACAATCTATGCATATTTATTAAAAAATTGTTAAAAACCTTGGTTAAGAAATCACACAGTGTGAGAATACAAAAAATAAAAAAGTCAAAGTAACAGTCGACGCGTTTCGGTGCTTCTATGTATCTACACCTTCTTCAGGACAATTCAACACAATGACTTGCGGATCTAAAAAATTAAAAAACAACATTTAGGTATTTCGCTAGAAGTGTTTTACTTATCTTTTTATACACTCTTTATTGCCATAGGTTGTTTCATTTTTATCACTCTTTGTTACTGCCTTTCCGCCCACTTTAGTCCTACCAGTTTATTATTCATACTTGATTGTCTTTAGTTACTATGTATTAGCATTAAATAAGTTCTTGTTCTACCTTGCCTTGTGGATGTCAGGCCTTGGTCCTCTTGTTATTAAAAACCTTTGATGGGTTAGCGAGTTTCTATTTGTTTCCAGTCTCGCGATAATGTCCACTAATAAAAGACACAAAAGTATATATAACCATTCAGGTTATGTAAAATACAGCCCTTTTCACTTATGGACGTGCTATCTCTTCACATCCCTTTACCTTATTTTAATTCTTGGTGGAGATATTTAGCGAACTCGGAGGAGCCACCGTAGTACAATCAAGATTTATTTTTCTTTTTTTAAAATGGATTATGTTCCTATATGCATGGGAACAATATAGTAACATTAGGAACTACAAAAACATTTTTTTACCCAGTCTCGCTCCATTACAGGTCTGTTGTTGGTTTTTGTCCTACTCACCAATATGTTGTCTGGCAGGATCTAGCAGATGCTTAAGGTTTTTCAGTAATTATCCCTTCTTGCTGCTTGGGGTTGTTGGCGCTCTGCAAGGTCAAGGGGATGAACGGAATTTTTATTCTCTAATGTTACTCAAATTGCGTTTTTCAGAGCTAAACTTAGTTTCAATTCAAAGTCTCTAATGTTGTCCCCCTGTCCATTCTCGTATTTTGTATTTTGTACCGGGACACTCTTTATCGTGTGCCTGTTTATAATTATCATTCCTTCCCTCTGGCTTGCCTTATGTCATATAGCTAGCCTTGAATCTGTTCAATGCGATTAATAAACCACCCCGAGGCTCGGCAATACATAACTCCGGGACCAGGTAGCAGAATGGCCAATATCATGTAGTGCCGGATGTGCTGCTATTTGTGGTTCATCAGCTCGAGGGGTTTGTGATGCTATAAGATCAAGGTTCCGAATTACCAACAATATGGTGGTCGGAACTGTCTTTTCCCTACGTAAGGATGATAGGCTCCCTGGGATATTTTGCCCACACTGTTCTGTGTCATAGCTTTCAACACTGCGAAAGCCTAGTCAGTTGCCGTCTATTTTCCTGACCTGATTTAAACAATAGGAGTACTCGGGTTTGAGAACAGAGACCCGAGTTAAGACCCCACTTTACAGGGATGTCGCATACCTTAAATATAGAAGTCGGCCTCCCTGCTCCTCGTGGTGATCTCGGTTTTCATGCGATATCGCCATACAAGAAAAGTCTGGCGTTTTTAAGCCGGCTCTACCACTATCGACCCGGAAGTAGATATAGCGATATACCGAGCTTTCGATGTTTTGTACCTAAGCTAATCCTGTATATGAGCAATTCGTGTTTTCAGTCACATGCGCGTATCCATTTCTTTGTGGTGTTCACTTTGCACTTACTATTTTTAATTTCATAAAGTCAGTATTTTTTCTCACTCGGTCATGACCCGGAAGTTCTTAAAAGGGTTCGATATTGTCTTAGGACTGTATATATATTATTAAAATCCATACATTTCCTTTAATTACATATTGCACGATATTAAATCCGCCCATTTTCATTGTAATCTAAGCTTATAGTAAACCTCTTATGTTTGTAGAGGATATATGGTTCAATAACGGCGGCCATCTTGGATCGGGGCAAAAAATCTCGGGCGATCCACTATCGCACTGGTTCTATTGGTTAACATTACTACAATCTATTGGTTGTTTCTCTTAACATGAATAAAGTCCCGCGTCAGCTGTATTTTATATTTTGCTTCAAATCATGATTATCAACATGTACTTGTTTTTACAAGAATAAAATAAAATAAAATAATAGCCTATTCATGCAAGTCATTTCAATGAATGTTGACATAATTTTGGGACATTTCACACATATCTTTTAAATTTTGCTTTAAATCATGAATATCAACATGTGCTTGTTATTTACTAAATAAAACGATAACATATTCATTCAAGTCGTTTCGGTGGATCTTAACATAGTATTGGGACATTTCATACATATATCGTTTTGTTTGAGGAACTTATGCATAAACCCTTTAATATCGACCCCCTTCAGGTTGCTGAGTCCAACACATGTTTCTAATCGGCCGATTATACATTTAAATCAGGGTGTAGAATGTGCCTATAGCTTATTGGATTTTAATCTATTGTCATAATGCAGTCCTTGAAATTTAAAAGAACTTTATCAACATCCATTATTCCTTTCTGGATACCATGATTACTCTATTCGTTGGCTTATAACAGCCTAATCTATACATAGTTTCATAACAAGAACAATCTAGTCATCCAATATATTCTATATATCGCCTTCACCAATTGTTCACAAGTCATATACTTGTTACATAATGTAAAACTCCACTGGTTGTTCATTTATGGATACAAGATTCTCAGTGCATCCTCACTAGCATAACTCCATAATCATAAATAACATAAGGGTAACTTATTATTTTGAGTAGTTCATTACAGTTTCTCTGGATATAAGTTACAGTATCAGTCTTTCCCATTCTTCCCTATTGTTAAGGCCCGTCCTAAACGTATTGAAAAGGGACATATAAAATTGTTCTCTTTTCTTTCTTTTAGTTTCAGAATTTCCTCCTTTATACTGTGCGTCATAGCTTCCACTCCACACCATTTGAGGTCCTCTATTTTGTGGTTATGTGTCAGCCAGTGCTCTACTAGTGGGGCCGTTCTCTTTTGGGTTCTAATTGCCGACTTGTGTTCCGTTATTCTTGTTTTAACCTCCCTAGATGTTTCGCCGATATATATTTTATCGCAAGGGCACTTGATCAGGTAGATTAAATCTTTTGCTTTACAGTTTATGAAGTTCTTGATTCTATGCGTGACTCCATTGTGGACTATTTTGTCTCCTTTTATTTGGTTAGGGCAATTCACGCACATATTACAGTTAAAATTGCCTGTGGGTAGTGGAGTCTTGTCAATGGTACCTTGTTTTTGGCCACTGCTTTCTTTGAATGTATGTACTAGGCAATTTCTAACTGTTTTGTTTCGTCTAAAACTGAACATGGGTTTAGGGATGTTAGTGCCTTCTCTATCATTCAGGAGTGCCCAGTTCCTATTAATGATATTTTTTATTTTGTTACTGGCTATACTATAGTTTGAGACAAAAATTAGTTTCTCATTGGTCTTATCACTTTTTTGTGAGGTCTTGGAGAAGAGTGCGTCCCGATCATAGTATTTAGCTCTCTTATATGCCTTCTTGATTAAATTGTTTGGATAGCCTCTTTCTCTTAGTTTTTTAGTTAAATTATCTGCATGTTTGTTAAAATCCTTCAAATCAGTGCAATTGCGCCGGATTCTCAGGTACTGACCAAATGGAATATTATCTTTTTGGCTTTTAGGATGATTGCTTTTATAGTGGAGAAGGGTGTTCCTATCGGTTGGTTTAGTGTAAAGGTCCACACCTAATTCGCCATTCCTTTCTTTTATTCTAATGTCGAGGAATTCAATCATCTCTTTGTTATAGTTGGAGGTAAAGCGTAAGTTCTTGTCGCCTAAGTTTAACCATGTAATAAATATTGTGAGATTTTCAATAGTCCCGGTCCATATGAAGAAAATATCATCGATGAACCTCGACCAACAGGTTATAGTCTCAAAGAAAGGGGCGAGGTCATTGAATATGTGTTTCTCTTCGAATGCTGCTACATACAGGCATGCCATACTAGGAGCACAGGTTGCTCCCATTGATGTACCTTTTATTTGTTTGAAGAATTCATCTTTAAATAAAAAAATGTTGTTCTTCAAGATGATTTCGGCACATTGTACAATAAAGGTTGCGTGTTCATTCAGGTCCCCTTCGCCTGTATCTAGGAGGCCCTCTAACATCCTGATGGTATCATCCTGAGGGATGTCGGTGTAGAGGGCCTCAATATCTAAAGTTACCAACCATTGCTCATCGATGTTATAGGGTCGGCCTTCTATCTTCTCTATCATACTGGTGGTATCCTTTATGTATGCCTTTTGTTTTGCCACTATTGGTTGGAGAAACTTATCTATGTATTTACTTAATGGTTCTGTTACCGAGTTGATACTCGATACAATAGGGCGCATGGGGGGGTCAAGAATATTTTTGTGAACTTTAGGAAGTCCGTAGAGAGCCGGGATAATCGGTGCCTCATTCTTTAAAAATCTATACTCATCGTTGCAAATTACTTCGTCCTCTTTTGCATGAGTCAACAAATTATTGACTCCTGCAATCAGAGTATTCCACTCTTGTCTGTTTGATTTACAATAGTGTTCCTTGTTGTTTAAAAGAAGCATCATCCTCTTATTGTAATCTTCCGTTCTCATGAGGACAATACTGCCCCCTTTGTCCCTGGTTTTATAGTTAAATCTGAGTTCTCTTGGAGATTTTTGAGTGCTAGTCTTTCTTCCTTGTTTAAGTTACTTCCCCCCAGTAGTGGATGGGAAAGTAAGTTGGAGATGTTACTTTCTACAACCTTTTCAAATAACTCTATTTGTTTGTGGACCATATTTATTGATGGTGTCCATTCAGATTTTGGTTTGAGACCTGATTTATTGACAGGGCAGTGTTTCGGGTCTTTGTTTTTAAAAAAATCATGCAATCTTATTTTGCGAAAGAAACCTTGAAGGTCCCTCTCTAAGTTGTATTTATCAACTTTAGCACTAATGGCAAAGGCTAATCCCTTTTCTAAAACTAATTATTCATCTCCTGTAAGGCTAATTCCTGATAAGTTTATGATGGCAGCCTTTTGATCTAGTCCCAGTTTTTTTGACTCCTGGTGTATGGTCTTCTGTATTCCTGAGGTTGAGGGTAAAACTTCCCTCTCCCTTTCCCTCTCCCTGGGTTCTGTTGTCCTCCCCGGCCTCGTCGTTCTAAAAAAGACAGTGAGTCCCTGCTTGGTGTAGATGTAGATTCTCCTGCTTTTTTATTCTCAGACCGGTTGTCATTATCTGACTCTATACTTGTATACGATGAGTCTGAAAAAGTTACTCTTTTTCTGGGATATACTCTTCTCGGTTGTTGCCACTGGTTTCTATTGTATGAGTTTTCTCTAGGTCTGTCGAAGAAGTCCTTTTGTGTATAGGGGTATACTATTTCTGTATTGTAACTAGAAACATCCTTATTAAATTTATTGGACTTTTTGCCAAAGAGATAGTCCCTATATCCCGAGACATCTCTTTGGATGTCTTCAAGTTTCTTTTTTGCATCTTCAAAAGCCGAATTGTCTAAAAGTTTGGTTTCTAGCTCTTCGATTTCTTTCCGCTCTATCAAAAGGATGGCACTGGCTGTTTCTATAATTAACAGCATCCAGTCCCTGCTGCATCTATTTGCGATGAGGGTCCAGTTTTCTATAAATTTTGCATGTTTGATGAATACACCTGGCTCGTTTTTTACCTGCAGGCCACTGGGGATTATGCCCTTCTTACAGTACTCAATCAGAAAGTCTGCGTGTAACTCGGTTCTAACGAGTTTCTTTTTGTTGTTCCACAGTTCTTTCCATTTGTCCTCATCGCTATTTGTAGTGGATATGGATGTATAATTTTTTGATGTGCCATTTATAATCTTATTGAATTCTTCTTCAGAGAACCCATATGTTTTAAGGGTGTCCATTTTTTATTTGGCACCCTACGTATTGATGACTTAATCAGAGATATTATTCAGTATAGTCCTTCCCAGCTGAAAAGCTGTACAGTAGTAACAGGAAAAATTGGAAGGTTCCCCTGGTTCTTGTTACAGGGAGGGGGAAAAGCTAAGCAAAGTGGTGGTCCCTGTTTAAAAGAGTTTTAATACTCTCACTCCAAGTAATAGTTTAAAGAATCTAAAGGGCAGCTATACTATCAGGTTTAGGCAGTACGTGAGACACACTATAAATGACAATCACTAGTATGATTAAGTATTGGCACATCTGCGACGGTTTGAGATGAGTAAAGTTCAAGTTTTTATTGAAATACCTCCCGCTCTGGTTACAATCTATGCATATTTATAAAAAAATTGTTAAAAACATTGGTTAAGAAATCACACAGTGTGAGAATACAAAAAAATAAAAAAGTCAAAGTAACAGTCGACGCGTTTCGGTGCTTCTATGTATCTACACCTTCTTCAGGACAATTCAACACAATGACTTGCGGATCTAAAAATAAAAAAAACAACATTTAGGTATTTCGCTAGAAGTGTTTTACTTATCTTTTTATACACTCTTTATTGCCATAGGTTGTTTCATTTTTATCACTCTTTGTTACTGCCTTTTCGCCCCCTTTAGTCCTACCAGTTTATTATTCATACTCGATTGTCTTTAGTTACTATGTATTAGCATTAAATAAGTTCTTGTTCTACCTTGCCTTGTGGATGTCAGGCCTTGGTCCTCTTGTTATTAAAAACCTTTGATGTGTTAGCGAGTTTCTATTTGTTTCCAGTCTCGTGATAATGTCCACTAATAAAAGACACAAAAGTATATATAACCATTCAGGTTATGTGAAATACAGCCCTTTTCACTTATGGACATGCTATCTCTTCACATCCCTTTACCTTATTTTAATTCTTGGTGGAGATATTTAGCGAACTCGGAGGAGCCACCATAGTACAATCAAGATGTTTTTTTTCTTTTTTTAAAATGGATTATGTTCCTATATGCATGGGAACAATACAATAACATTAGGAACTACAAAAAAAATGTTTACCCAGTCTCGCTCCATTACAGGTCTGTTGTTGGTTTTTGTCCTACTCACCAATATGTTGTCTGGCAGGATCTAGCAGATGCTTAAGGTTTTTCAGTAATTATCCCTTCTTGCTGCTTGGGGTTGTTGGCACTCTGCAAGGTCAAGGGGATGAACGGAATTTCTATTCTCTAATGTTACTCAAATTGCGTTTTTCAGAGCTATACTTAGTTTCAATTCAAAGTCTCTAATGTTGTCCACCTGTCCATTCTCGTATTTTGTATTTTGTACCGGGACACTCTTTATCGTGTGCCTGTTTATAATTATCATTCCTTCCCTCTGGCTTGCCTTATGTCATATAGCTAGCCTTGAATCTGTTCAATGTGATTAATAAACCACCCCGAGGCTCGGCAATACATAACTCCGGGACCAGGTAGCAGAATGGCCAATATCATGTAGTGCCGGATGTGCTGCTATTTGTGGTTCATCAGCTCGAGGGGTTTGTGATGCTAAAAGATCAAGGTTCCGAATTACCAACAATATGGTGGTCGGAACTTTTGTTTCCCTTCGTAAGGATGATAGGCTCCCTGGGATATTTTCCCCACACTGTTCTGTGTCATAGCTTTCAACACTGCCAAAGCCTAGTCAGTTGCCATCTATTTTCCTGACCTGATTTTAACAATAGGAGTACTCGGGTTTGAGAACAGAGACCCGAGTTAAGACCCCACTTTACAGAGATGTCGCATACCTTAAATATAGAAGTCGGCCTCCCTGCTCCTCCCTAGTTCCTCGTGGTGATCTCGGTTTTCATGCGATATTGCCATACAAGAAAAGTCTGGCGTTTTTAAGCCGGCTCTACCACTATCGACCCGGAAGTAGATATAGCGATATACCGAGCTTTCGATGTTTTGTACCTAAGCTAATCCTGCATATGAGCAATTCGTGTTTTCAGTCACATGCGCGTATCCATTTCTTTGTGGTGTTCACTTTGCACTTACTATTTTTAATTTCATAAAGTCAGTATTTTTTCTCACTCTGTCATGACCCGGAAGTTCTTAAACGGGTTCGATATTGTCTTATGACTGTATATATATTATTAAAATCCATACATTTCCTTTAATTACATATTGCACGATATTAAATCCGCCCATTTTCATTGTAATCTAAGCTTATAGTAAACCTCTTATGTTTGTAGAGGATATATGGTTCAATAACGGCGGCCATCTTGGATTGGGGCAAAAAATCTCGAGCGATCCATTATCGCAATGGTTCTATTGGTTAACATTACTGCAATCTATTGGTTGTTTCTCTTAACATGAATAAAGTCCCGCGTCGGCTGTATTTTATATTTTGCTTCAAATCATGATTATCAACATGTACTTGTTTTTACAAGAATAAAATAAAATAAAATAATACCCTATTCATGCAAGTCATTTCAATGAATGTTGACATAATTTTGGGACATTTCACACATATCTTTTACATTTTGCTTTAAATCATGAATATCAACATGTGCTTGTTATTTACTAAATAAAACGATAACATATTCATTCAAGTCGTTTCGGTGGATCTTAACATAGTATTGGGACATTTCATACATATATCGTTTTGTTTGAGGAACATAATCCATTTAAAAAAAGAAAAAAACCATCTTGATTGTACTACGGTGGCTCCTCCGAGTTCGCTAAATATCTCCACCAAGAATTAAAATAAGGTAAAGGGATGTGAAGAGATAGCATATCCATAAGTGAAAAGGGCTGTATTTCACATAACCTGAATGGTTATATATACTTTTGTGGCTTTTATTAGTGGACATTATCGCGAGACTGGAAACAAATAGAAACTCGCTAACCCATCAAAGGTTTTTAATAACAAGAGGACCAAGGCCTGACATCCACAAGGCAAGGTAGAACAAGAACTTATTTAATGCTAATACATAGTAACTAAAGACAATCGAGTATGAATAATAAACTGGTAGGACTAAAGGGGGCGGAAAGGCAGTAACAAAGAGTGATAAAAATGAAACAACCTATGGCAATAAAGAGTGTATAAAAAGATAAGTAAAACACTTCTAGCGAAATACCTAAATGTTGTTTTTTTAATTTTTAGATCCGCAAGTCATTGTGTTGATTTGTCCTGAAGAAGGTGTAGATACATAGAAGCACCGAAACGCGTCGACTGTTACTTTGACTTTTTTTTTTTTGTATTCTCACACTGTGTGATTTCTTAACCAATGTTTTTAACAATTTTTTAATAAATATGCATAGATTGTAACCCGAGTGGGAGGTATTTCAATAAAAACGTCGCAGATGTGCCAATACTTAATCATACTAGTGATTGTAATTTATAGTGTGTCTCACGTACTGCCTAAACCTGATAGTATAGCTGCCCTTTAGATTCTTTAAACTATTACTTGGAGTGAGAGTATTAAAACTCTTTTAAACAGGGACCACCACTTTGCTTAGCTTTCTCCTCTGTTCTTGGAAACATGATTCAAGGGACCTGCAAACAACTAGTGATATTGGTTTTAAATATTCCAACTGTGTAACAATACCTCACAATTTTTCACGTCCTCCATGTGTAAGACACATGATGTAGCACCAACTCTGAAGCATGTTCTGGGGCCCACATGCATGATAACAAAACACAACCAACCAGAAAAAGTTGTGCAATACCAAATGGCCCTCTCGCAAGCAGAATAGAGCCACATGTTTGGGCACAACAGAGCCTAAGCCCTTAAATAGACCAGAAGCAATTAAGTTTCAGAAAAGGTCCTCCACGGATGGCATTAACCATGAAATGATAGAAAATCAGCAAAAAGGACATATAACCTAAACATCCTAGTAAAGTGAATTCTTCTGCACAGAGAATAAAGTGCCAAGTTTGCAAATTTTGCTTGGGCCTCGAACAAGGCCTAGCTGAGAATGAGGCTTAACAGCTCTCTTTTGAGAAAGCATATTACACAAAGTCTTAGACATGTCCTGAAATCAACACACAAACATGTTGCCACATTCCGGCCTGGGACTTAAAATAGAGTGCAGTCAGAATGACATACAAACTACAAAAAAACCTAACCAAAACTTACTAATTAATATTTTTGGCTTATAGAGAAATATGCCCCTTGTCTGCATTTTGGATGAGGCCTTTTAAATTGTTAACTGGCACACAAATGAATCAGTTAATTGCGCAAAAAAATGGTAAACAAAATGGTCCTTACCTGCTCCTTCTTGCTTCAGAGGAAGGGATCGGCTAGCAACACATTGCATTTCTGGGTGCTGGATGTGGCAAGTCAAGTAAAGCTTTGAGGAAGACCTACTGCACTGAGCCTAGTGCAGTATTTTCTGGATTCGATGGGACGAACGACGATTGAGGCGCACTAGATGTGGCTTTGAGTACAGCTTTGCTCAACCTACTTTGGTCAGCCCTGTGGAGAGTGGGGTGCCAAGGGGATTAGATGGCCCCTCTTGAGTTAGAGCTTGGCAGTGTGGTGCATCTGGTTAGAAGAGTAACCAAATAGAAAAGGCAGGGTGAACACTCTGTAGTTCTGTATGGGAGGGTCACAACTGTCTTCTTCCTAAGCCTTAGGAGTTGGACTGGGTCACTGAAGGTCTACACATGTAGGAAAAGGTTGGCACCTAAGGAGATGAAGATGTAGGCTGAAGCAGCAGCCTGCTGAAGCAGGTTTTCTGGGCACCTGAGGGATGGGCAGGTCTTTGCTTTGATCTCCTGGATACGATCCTCCTGGTGGTGGGTGCTGTGGAGTCCAACCTGAAGCTGTCTGATGAAAGCTGCTGGCAAGCTGCTTTTATGTCCCTCACCTGGCTAACGTGGGTGTGGTAATCAGGAGGCGGGAAGGAAATCTATTAATTCTTACCCCCACTTCAATCCAGAAACTGTGTCTTACTGGCTAACTGAGAAAGGGGGTGTGATCAGAGCAGTGAGACAGAAACCTATTGGCCTGCTGTTTTCCAACTCATGCAGGCAGTGAGTAAGGGGTGTGTCCATATGGAGGTGAGGCAGGAGCTGGGGAGGGAAAGGAAGGCCACAAACATCACCCAACAAAATCCCCTATTGAGGAGGGAGTCACTGGAAATTATGAATACTATGAAATGTTATCTTAGTGCAAGCTTAGACTCTCCCAGAATAACAAAAAGAACATAGAAGTAGAATTGTGCACCCGATAAGAGGTACAGAATGACTTAAGGGTCAGAGCCCAGCCGCCACAACATAGGACAACCAGACAGGGAGGCACTAAGGGGAATTAAATAAAAAATAAACATTTTGCATCAGAAAAGCTGTGTTAAAAAATATGGAAATGTTTTTATAAAGTGTCCTCTTTAATTATCATGGTCCCGTTGCAGAATCATAAAGCATGAACAAATGGTTATTTCTTATAGTTGTTTTTCCATTTGACAGTTTTATATAGTGCAAATTCAGCCCAAGACAAAGGCTATTTGAGTTCTATTCATGAGTACCAATTACAGTACACATGATCCGATTTTGTATTTAAGGGCCTGGGCGATGAAGTGATCTGCCCAGAATCACAGGTTGTTGAGCAGACGCTGGGACTCAAACTTGAATCCCGATCTCTGCAACTCTGGCGTCAGGCCACATATGCCTCTGCACAGACCAGAGACGTTTTAAGGCATGGGCAATGTTGGCTCTGGCCCAGGGGCCTAGCCTTTCAGGGAGCCCCCACTTCCGCTCGATGTACACGAGAGGTACCGACGGACAGAGCGGGGCCTCATTTTCCCGAGCGGTTGCCGGGTGAGGTGAGGTCGTCACCCACACAAAGCTGGGAAGAAGTCTTGCCTGTCTTCCTCCAGTAAACATTGCAAAGCAAGGTTCCTGGTAGATATGTGACTCTTTATAAGCACATACACTTTTGTTCCTCATATCACTTATCACTAGTAGCGGCAGTAGCAACTAAATACGAAAGGTCCTGAAGAAAGCCGGGGTAGTTCCCCATCAGGCTGAAACATGTCGACCATCTTGCTTAGCGCCGTGGGGTAGTATCAATTTTCACTACCCGGCGTGTTTTTATACTGTTGACACTTAGACTCCTTTTTGGAAACATCCTTAGTCCTAGTAGTCATTTGAACCCACACTATCACTTGAGCACTGCACCTTAAGAACACCATTATGTTGAGGAACCATTTTATCCCGGTACTATCAGACCGGGTAGGTTTTGGATATCTATCCTGTCCCATATGATGAAAAACCGCCAAATGGGTGGGCTGATGGGATTCATCCAAACCTAGTGACTTAACAGTCTTTTTTCGCCTACACATAGATCCAACTGTTTCTCAGTCGCTTGTATAGAAACACACCACCCTTAGACCTGGTCTACCCTTTTGTGTGTTATATATCTAGAATATGGGGAGTGAGTAGTCAGGTCTTTAAATATTCCCCTTGACCCTCCACACCTGTGTTTGTTAAGCCCCCTGATAGAGCCAGCTCTGTTCTTCAGAGAATCTTGCCCTAATGACCATGCATACTCCTTAAACAGATTGTTTTAAATACCATTTTTTCACATTTATTTTTAATATGGGTGATGAGTAAGACCCTATCACAGAGATTTTGCAGAAAAATGTGTTTGTTTCATGCAACATCCATAAAAAAAATTCTTTGAGATCAAACAGGCCATCACATATGAGAAATGGGAGGATGTCACTGAGATTATTTTCAGTAATTTTAGTGAGCTGCTACTGAGTTGTAATATTGAAAACACACGTCAATGTCCTTGAATATTAGATGTAAATACATTAAGAATTTGGACAAGTATGGTAGTGCTCTGTCCAGTGACCAGCTGAAAGAGGGCATTAAAGAGCAGAAATTGGATTATAAATTCAAATCTGTTCCGAACAGGGGCCCAAAAATATGTTTGGCCCAGGGCCCCCAAAATCCTTAAGATGTTTGGCACAGACAAGGAATGAAAGTGAGAGGATACTGTTCTTTCACAGGACATAGGGGCAAGCTGACAATGGCCTACATGCTGAGCGACAAAAAAAACGGCAAGGCCCCTTTCTGTCACAAAATTATTCGAGCCCTCCAGGGAAGGAGCACCTAATAAGCAGCGAAGCCCCTGCTATTACTAACCTACTCAGCCCTCCCCAGACCTTCAGCTCAGGAGCACATGAATAGCATTAAGGCCCCTGCAATTAGTAAATTAATCAGCTCTCCCCAACCCTCCAGGCAGGCCTCAGGACAATGTCCTGGCAGGGGAGCACAAAACGCCAGGGGGAGGCTGAGGTGAAGATGGTGCAACTTGCAAAGATCACCTGCCCCCCACAGCGAGACCCATTCTTCCTCGCCCACTGTGACCTGAATGTGAAGGGCTGTGGGCGAGGTGTTAAAACTAACACTGTATTTGTGCTGCGTGAGCCCCAGGGGGGCCATGGTGAAAATGGCTCAAAGGCCTGAGCAACACCTGGCCCCCAGGGAGGCCGATTTTTGCAAACAATCACCCCCTCCCCAGCCACCCGCAGTGTGATTGCTTTGTAGGGCAGGAGGTGAAGGAGAGGCCACAGCAGATAATCGCTGCGGCTGCACAGTGAAGCTGCATTCATTTCTCTGTCTCTGTCTCCGTGCCCTCTGTGGGCCATTTTTTTTTCTCCCCTTTCCTAGTCCACAGAGAGCACGGAGACAGAGACAGAGAAATGAATGCAGCTTCACTGTGCGACTGGGAAAGGGGAGAAAAAAACTGTCCCACTGAGGGCACGGAGACACCGGCCCTTCGGCCCATGCCCGAATGCCCGCATTGCCAATCCGTCCCTGCTGCACTCATACAAAGGGCTTATTTGCCCCCTACTGATATCTGGAGCAAGGGCTGGTGTTGAATAGGGATGTTGTGCACTTCCAACATTCCTTTTGATATTACCTCCACATCAAAAACATTTTTTGTATAAGTACAGGGTCTCTGACCCTGTGTTGTTAGACACTGCTTGGGACTTGATACATACTGCATCAGAGGACTGCTGTGCTGCCAGGGAAAACACTGTTTGGGCTACTTGCTTTGTTGTGCTGGACTGCTGGGTTGCTGTAGAGACTGCTATTCTGCAAAGTGACTCTATGTGCTGCCCTGTGTGCCTAGCGCTCCCTGGGTGCTCCCTAGTGTTCTCCAAGGAGCATTGTCTCATCAAGATCAGTGCGTAGTGAGCACCTCACTTTCCTTTCCTGTTCAGGAGCAGCATGTGTGGGGCACTTTATTTTGAGTCCCAAAGGTGACTAAGTGCTCCAACCAGTGCATAGACAAGCGCTCTTTATTTGCCTCAAGCGTGCTGAGGTTGGCCGCATATAATTGCCAGTAGTGCTTGTTGTGACCTTCCTGCACCATTCTACAAGGTAGGTGCTCTACTTTGTGGGTGGGTGGTGTTCTGCTTGGGTGCAGCTTGTGGACTCAACAAGTTGCTTCCTCCACACCACAGGCCTGACCCATTTCAGAGGGAAAAGGGGGTGCACTAGTGACAACAGAGCCAGCTTTGCTTCACAAGCCAGTGCTGTTCTTCCTGATGCGTTGCCCGGTAACAGGAAAGCTCCTGAAACTGCCACATCAATGGGCGGGGTCTGTCGGCCTGACAACACCACACTGGCCTTGTTCTCACAGTGGCCTCAAGAGGAGAGTAAGCAAGCAGAGTCCTGGGCACACGTGGTGAGGATATCACAGAGTAAGTATAAGTATTTTCACGTATTGACAATGTGGCCGTCGACACCAGTGTAAGTTCAAAAAAATTTTTTAGCACAAGGCAACGACTGTATTAAACCAAACAACCAGCCGACACATGTTTCGTCACAAGGAGCGATCCTGTGAATCTTCAGGGCGTGTGACTGGTGATAATTCCAACCCGGTCTAGGGTGTGTTGTGCACAAGAAATGATGGATGGTTGGGGTGGTGCTGAGTCGGTGAAAACTCTTGGAATGTCCCATGTTGAGTGGAACAATGGGGGCTTCAAACTAGTACAAAGTTGTGGGCTGAGGCATCAGTAAGATCAGCCGAGGTGGGTATGCCGTTGTGACAGGTGGGCATGTAGCTTCCAAGGCTGAGTGTGTGTGAGTCCAGTGTCTGAACAGAAGGCGGGGTGGAACGCCGGGTGTTGGCAGCAGTAGAAAGCCGGGAATATAGAAACTATGAAGATCCACGAGAAGTGTGCATGGAATAGGTGGGTGCGCATGTAATCTATAGCGAATGAGGTCGAAGGACCCTGGAATCGTTATGGTAGCCAGGTTCCTGTCTTCACTAAAAACATCACCTCTAGCATTCAAGAGGAGAGTAGCCCACAGTCCTATAGAAGAGCCAGCCTCCCGGAATGGAGGTGAGGCTGCCCTGCACTCTTCTACGGGTGGATATGTGTGGTTCAGAAGGACCACGGCCATGAGAAGCTTAGCATTGACAACTACTTCAACGGTCCTAAGGTACTGCCACCACGCACTCCTTCACGGGCAGCCCTGCAATTAAAGATGAGGTCATTCAGCTGTGCTGATTTCTACCACTGGGCCCCCCTTAACTGGAAGTAAAGCCATTGGGGACATCTTCTCTTAAGGAAGCCCCCAAGTAGACATTAGCTGTCATTGGAAGAACTGCCTTCAAGAAATACGGTAACGTCCCTATTTCTTGGGAGTGTTCTTTTTTTTGCCTACATCACCCTAGAAGGGGCTCCTCAAGTTACCATATTCCACATAGTAGGCACACAGGAAACTCTGTGCACTACAGTATGATCCATAAAGATGCTAAGTTCAGCTGGGCCCATTAGAATGTACCCTAACCCTGCAAGGATTAGCGCAGATCCACAGGGCCCTGTGTCTTGGTTATTTGTGAGATTCATGTGTTACTGCTAAACTTGTCTGCATTACCTGCTAAGTAATTATGGGTCTTAGGTGGATATTTGGTGATTGTGTCCTACTGGTGGTATGTGATGATTCCTGGGATTTCACTTTCATAATCTACTGCATTTTTATTCCCTGATGTTTTCCATAATGTATATCATTTTGATCTTAGCACTGTCAGGTTAACAAGTACTATCACATGATTGCATAATCTGCACAGTATTGATGATCCATGTCGTTTTGATCTGTGTGTTTAGTATAATATATACAATATTTTTACATAATCCTGTGTGGAGTGTCCTTTGTGGTGTATTTATTGTGTCACGGATGTGACATTGTTGCGCATACACTTTACACATTGCCTCTGGGATAAGCCTAACTGCTCTGACCAAGCTACCAAGGGGGTGAGCAGTGTTTATCTTAGGTATGTAGCTCCCTTACCTGACTAGAGTGGTGGGTTCTGGGTAGCTTCAGTGCATACCCTAGCCAATTAGAAACCCAATTTCTAACATTGGTGATCAGTGGTCAGGCTAGGACTTGCATTTGCGCAGTATTACAGTGACTCATTGTTGCACTACAAACTCTGCACTTAGACCATTACGTGTGTTGATTTTTTCTCCTGAATCTCTCATTGGTAATTTTTTATCGTTACTCCTGCTTCAGCTTTCACACCTGGGAGTCTTGTTGTGGCACTTGTGTTTTAGCGCCTGGCCAAAATAAAGTCAACATTTGATCTCGACAAACTGGTGGCTTACACAGTGAATGAGTTAAAGGGTTTCTGCAGGGATTGGAGGTTAGAAATGGATGGGGAACCCACACACCTGAACCTTAGGTATGTCCTACTCATGTTTTTACATGCATACTGGGTTTAGGCATCAACAGGAAACCCGAAGGGTGGCACTAGGGTGTAACCTGAGATCAGGGAGGACTCTGAGTAGAAGAGTTCCCAATCTTCACCCTTAGATGGCTGTGAGCTGGGAGAGTTTGAGGAGGAGGGAGAGATTTACTGGGCAGGTACGCCATTAGAGAGAGAGGGCCCGATAGATATTATCGGGAGACCCTTGCTTAGTCTAGTTCCAGGAGCAGTATCACCTCACACACCCTGTCCCCTGAGGAGCTCAGAGATAGACAAGAGGAGAAGTTCCTGAGATTGAACCTAGCTGAGCTGGCTGTAGAACAGAAAAACGCTGAGGCTGAAAGAGCCTTGGTGGAGGAGAGGATGAAGGAGGCTGAGAGGGCCTTTGTCAGGGAAAAACTCGCTCTTGAGCATGGTTTGAGAGTTCTGGAGTCACCAGTGTTGCAGGTGGAGTCCAAAGTTGGCAACAATTGTGTCTATAGTGTTAGAAACACATCACACACACCCACTGACTTGGTGCCTAATTTCAAGGAGTAATGTGACACACATCAGTGGTTGCATAAGTATGAGAAAGCTCTGGCTGTGCAAAGAATCCCTGATGAGGATTGGGGACTGGCCTGGAGAGCTATATTTCTGAGGATGGGAGAGATACCATACTTGCCCTAGAAGGGAGTGACAGGCAGAGATACCCCCTGAAAAAAACACTGATAAGGAGGTATTGCTTCACAGCTGAAGACTTCAGGGTGAGGTTCAGGGGCAGTAGGCAATTGTCTCACCAGTCTTGGGGGGAGTATGTGGAGTATTGTTGCAAAGCACTACTATATGGCTCAGTGAAGTGTAGCACAGCAAACAATTTTAAAGGGCTGTTCAATATGAATGTCAGAGAGCACATGTTCCATTGTTGTTTTCCAGGGCTACGCCGACACCTGTTGGAGTGTATGTTTTCTGACCCCAGGGAACTTACAAAGGAGCAAAACCTCTGGGTGAGTGATCCTAAAGGGAGTAGCTCAGGTTTATCCCAACCGAGGGAGGCAGGGGAATGTCTGAATAGCTCAGATAGGTCCCGGTTCAGAGGGATGGGTAGAGGGTCCCATGTCCTTTCTCTGGGTAGGAGGAGATGTGGGGGTGGGCAGAGGCCCAGGTTGCCCAAAATTCAATACCAGATCCTGGATGATTCCCAGACGGAGCACCAGGAGGGAGGCCTAGTGTTTGCCGGGAGACCATCTGCTGAGTGGGACCCCATAGTGTCAGGAGAACTTGGGGGGCGGCTGTCACAAGCGTCCAGCCATTTCTGGTGTCTGGCACTACCACTCCAGAGTGGAGGGTGTGGAAGGCGAGATGGAGATGGAATTCCCAGTTCGAGAATCAGTTGGCCTGGGGCCAGCTCTATGGTCAGAACCCCCCAGAGGAATGGCCTTAGTAATGCCACTTCTTGTCTAGGTGTATTCATGTTCTGTCAGATGGAAAGGGGTTGGAGGACTAATGCCAGGCAGATTCTCCTGTAACACATAAAGAATGTGTCTCCCTTGGGGGGGTGGGAGTACTTTCCCGGAATCCTGGATCGCCAGGCACCTGCTCAGCCTCAGGGTACAGACCCTGGATTGGGTGACCAGGTTCCGGGTCTCACCCATGACTTAGAGAGAGGGGCGGCTGCCACCAGCGTCCTTACCTTTCTGTCTTCTGAGGGTACCACTCCTGGTGGGAGGGTGAGGAACTCTAGAAGAGGAGGGACTCGCCCGTGACCCCAGTTCAACCAAAGGGTGTGCGTGGAGTCTCTTTTGTGGTGTATTTATTGTGTTACTGGTGGGAGTGTGTTGCGCAAACACTTTACTCATTGCATCTGAGATAAGCCTGACTGCTTTGGCCAAGCTACCAAGGGGGTGAGCAGGGGTTATCTGGGCTGTGTAACTACCGTACCCTGACTAGAATGGTGGTTTCTGCCTGGCTTTGGTGCAACCCTAGCCAACCAGAAACCCCATTTCTAACAATCATCCATACAGTTCATATTTATATTACGTATTTTTACAGAACCACATCTGAAATATTTTGTATGAAACGTTTCATTTAGCAAATCTTGACTCATCAATTATTGCTTGAATTGCATGTTACTTTGAATGGTTAATCGCATTAAAGGCAATGGTAAATATTGCAAGATCAATTCATTGCAGTGGTCTCTGTGCAGAAAATTATTTTTCAGCAGAACTATAGTTCTTAATACATTGTCATTATTTGTGTTGATTTATCCTTCAGACTTGTACGTAATTCACATTATGACACCTTACATTTTTTCCTGATTTGTTTGTTTTGTTTTCTGTGGTGATGAGGTTTTACAATTACGAGAAATGCAAGGTTGTCCTGATGAGGCTCAACCATACTACTGACAGTATGAGTCCAAAACTTCACTGTGTATTCCGCAGTCTGGTGGGAAACCAAGTGCTTTATTAAACAAAACCATCTGTTAAAGATCAGAGGGGTCACTACACTGCTTTCAGATTCTAAAATCTTGATTCTGTTTCTGTCTAAAGTAGAAATCCATTGTGAATACGTACACAGAAGAACTGAAATTCATTGTGCCCTTAATATACATTAAAGAAACATAATCTATATATATAAAAACGAAAGTATGTCTGTCTGTCTGTCTGTTTGTCCTTTATGCATTACTACACCATTCATCCGATCACCATGAAACTTTGGGAAGTTGTTGAGTACACTCCCGCGAAGGTTTCTGGCATAACATTTTTTTAAATATCGGCCTCCCAGGGCCCTCATAATCTTTCAAATACTGATGTACACACCAGACGGAAAAACAACAAATAGTGTAGCCACAAGCACTCAAATAAATAAATAGAATTAAAACACCATTCATCCGATTGCCATGAAACTGTGGGAAGTTGTTGAGTACACTCCCGCGAAGGTTTCTGCCATAAAATTGTTTTAAATATCGGCCCTCCAGGGCCCTCATAATCTTTCGAATACTGATGTACGCACCAGACGGAAAAACAAAAAATTGTGTATCCACAAGCACTCCAATAAATAAATAGAATTAAAACACCATTTTCCTATCGCCATGAAACTGTGGGAAGTTGTTGAGTACACTCCCGCGAAGGTTTCTGCCATAAAATTGTTTTAAATATCGGCCCTCCAGGGCCCTCATAATCTTTCGAATACTGATGTATGCACAAAACGGAAAAACAAAAAATCGTGTATCCACAAGCACTCGAATAAATAAATAGAATTAAAACAACACTTTGAAATGTTTTCCATATTAAAATAAATAAGTTTCATTGAAAATGACACAATGTAAATTGAATGTTATCATGACGAGTTTCCTTGAATTTCCTTTCTTTGGAGAACGCAGCAATGCGCGACTGGTAAGCTAGTACGTAATATAAGCGAACTTGGTGTACACGCCAAAGTTTGTGTGCTACACAGAATCGTAAGCCTTAAATAAGCCATAGAATCGAGGGGCACATTCTGAGGCCTGCTAAATAACTGTTGGTTATGTGCAGCGGTTGCTAATTTGAAACTAACGTTTGTGGAGCTTATGAGGCATATATGGATCCCTTAGACTCTTGCTGGACACCAGGTAGAGAGATAAAGGGAGACAGAGAAACCCCAAACTCTTAAAGACAACCACATGCTTGATTTAAAAACTAATATGGGAGTGAAACTGCTGCAAGAGGCTAAACTATTAATGAGGAAACTGTGAAAACATATTTGACAATTGACCTAATCAACAAACCACAATTGTTAATTCTCTCCTATTAAACCGCTCCTTCAATGAACAGCCAACTACACATACCTAAACGAATGGCCCCATTTTTAGCATTAACCATTTGCCACTAATGAGGACAGATATTCCTCGGAGAAGTGCTTGGCTGCAGTTTACAAGTGGATTATGTCCTATGTGCAATAAAAGTGTCCAGGAGGATCAATAAACAACAAAGTATGTGTAAAGTAACCTGTGGATTGAAGGTGAACCACCTTATCCCAATACCCCGCTCCAATCTTAGGATGCACCAGATAAGCCCAGCAATGCACTGCTGCTCTTCAGCAACACACTACCTCTCTCAGCAATGTACCACATCCCAGCAGCCTAACACAGCAACATCTTCACTGCTACATCACCACCCCACATCAGTGCACTACCGCCCACAGCATCTCATCAGTGAGAGTCACGACAGATTCTGGGGAAGGGAGAGGCAGCATGAGGGCTAGTCCCCTTCAGAGGGCCCCTCTGGTCCAACCAAGACACAGTCGCAAGACCTCTATTTTTAAATGTGTGTTGCCTTTTTTAATGGTTCAGTTCTCTACTTACTACCCTCACTTGTGGGATCATAGGGCCAGATGTACGACCCTTACAAATTGCGAGTCGCAAGTTACGTTGTGTGGCGACTCACAATTTGCGACTCGAAAAAATGTAATTCCTAATGGGGGGGGGTCACAAATTGCCTGCCTCATTAATAATTAGGAGGCAGGCGCAATTTGCGACTCCATTGGAATGGCCAACAATCCCAGGGGTGGTGGCTTGCAGGGGTCAGCAGACCACTATGTCTGTGACTGCTTTTTAACTAAAGCAGTTTAATGCAGCCCGATTTTCTTAAAGGGAAACGGGCTGCATTTAAAAAAGAAAAATTAAATGTTTCTGTTTAATTTTTTATGAGTAGGCAGAGGTTCCACGGACCACTGCCTGCTCTTAACAATTATTTTCACATATATTCACAAAGGAGAAGGGGACCCCTTCCCGTTTTTGAGTGGCTTACCACCTACTTGATGTAGGTGGTAAACTGTGAGTGTTTTACGACCGCAAGTGCAGTCGCAAAACAATCCTACATTGAAGTGCGACTCGGAAGGGATGCCCTTAGCACGCCCGTTCCTAATAGCGGGTTGCAAACCCTATCCTGTGAGTAGGTAATAGGTTACCGACTTGCAAAATTGGGTTTGTACATGGAGCAGACTAATTTTGCGGTCGCAAACCGGACCATTTTCCATTTGCGATGCAAAAAAAGGTCATACATCTTGCCCCTAATACCTTGGGATAGTTAAAGCATGTGTTTGACAGACCATTTCCCTGGGATTGTTATTCTTGGCATTGGCTATACTTCATTGGGTCTCCCCAGCCTGAGATTTCATTCTAAGGGAATCCAGGCTGTTTCCGTTGGCTGCTTACACACTAAACAGTAGCTGCTGCGACCCTCGCAGGAAACAGTTGCAACTGTCACTAATTACTGGTTACATAACATTTAATTTCAGATCCCATCTCTAAAAGGCTAGTAGGGCTGGGTCAAAGTCAATTACACAGTAAGTAACACCTGATTTCGATTAATGCTTGTCTGATTCTGGTCCAGTCTCTCCATTGTGCATTTGTGATTTTTCATCAAACCCTAACATCTTCCCATCATTGAGACTAAACCAAGTGCTTGTAAATGCATATAATAAATCGGCGTCTGTCAAGTAATCCTTAGAATGAAACTACAAAGTCCGTGTAAAAGCATATTTTAATGCTACTGTTTAAAGCAATGTAGCTAATCCAATATGCATTCAAATTAAGGCTCTCTGTTTTCCGTTTTTACTCCTTTTATAGATAAATACAGACATAAAACAAGTATTTTCTTGTCTCTATTTTTAAATGTGGATAAAAATGGAAATTGGGTTGCTTTTTGAGTAATTCTAAATACTGTCTGCCATAACTGCCAAGCTAATTGATGTGTGGATTGATAGATAAGGGGGTTAAAAAGAAAAGAATTTTAGTAAAGAGGCTTTACAGTAGTAGATATGCACAAGGTTGATACTGAAATTTGAATATTTTCATTTAAGTGCTCTGATTTATCTTCTGCGGGTGTTGCCGCACTGAAACCTGGCAGACATGCAAGCATAAGTGCATATTTATCGGTTTAATAAATGTGGAAATATAGTAATTTCAGCTTAATTAAACCACAAAACCCAAAATAAATATGGATAAATACAGATAAAATTTGCAAAAAATAAATATGGATAAATACAGACGGAAATGGCAACAACAAAAAATACCATAAAGCTGGGAGCCATAATTAAAATGTACTATAGAACAATTGTCCCCAAACGTCCTTTAGAAGAAAAACATTTTGTGAAAGAACAGAATGGGGCTAGCATTTACATTTTTTACCCTGCCCCACAAATTGTTCTGGCATGTCTTCTTTAGATACATGTAAATTTAGCAGAGATGGGAGGTAACGTTATCGAATCCATCAACCACCCACAGCCGTGCATTAGAGTCTCCCGCTAAATTCCATGACAATAAAAGACAGCGAATGCAAGCTTCCGTTAGAAGGTAGTTGAGAGACAAAGCCAGTCATATAACAGAAACATCCTGAAACCAATTTTGCTTCCCTAGAAAAAGGAAATAAAAATGTGCCTACATTGATAACCCATTGTACTGATGATTCCTGTTGAAAACTTTGCATTAAGTCAATGGCAGTGATTGAGAGGCATTATTTAGTACACAGAACTGAGCTGTCAAGACAGAATTCAGATCTGTAGCACTTCATAAATATTTATTTACATCCCCGCATCTTTAAGCAGTGTGAACTTGGCAAGGTAAAAAAAATAACATAAAAAGTAGCAAAAAAGGGACCTGTTTGTCAGGGGGCGCAGTCCCCCCTGATGCACAGAGGCTCAAGCGTAATACAACATGAGCACTCCTTGGTTGTTCTGATGAACCTGTATATCTCTCTTTCCCAGTGGTTGAAGTGGCTGGGATCTGAGGGGCACGACCTGCCCATCCTCTAAATATATGAAAAACAGTTACATACTTTTTGTGAAAAGAACACCTTCGCGGACGTTAATAGGGAGAGTTGGAATACTTCAGCTGAAATGTTAAGTCTGCTTTGCTGTGAAACGGATGGAGGGGCAGACAGCTAAACAAGCCTTCTTGCCAGGGTGCATGCTTGCATAAAAAGAAATGTAAATGAGCACAACTGGTTAATCTACAAATATAAAGGGTGCTTGGAATCCTTATTGGGTTTATAGATGGAATCACTTGAAGATTCCACATTACACAAGCTTCTTTTTGGCTGGCATTGCAAGTTAGTCACCAGCCAGTGGTGGTTCCTTTGCTAAGGCGGAGGAGCATTGCCCCACTGCTTTAAAGCAGTGTCACTAATGGAAAAATAAAATGATAATAACTAAGTTATTATCATTTATTTTTTCCTTGTTGCAGCAGCTTTGTGGGCGGGGCTGGACTAATCGGCAAACAGAGCAGGGGAGGGGAGGAGTGGTTTGCACTCCCTAAAGTGCTCATGAATGTTTGGCCGGTCCTCTGGGGCTGGCCAAAGATTCATGCGCACTTTGCATGTTCTCAACCCAGGCTGCGTAACAGCCTGGGTAGAGAACATGCCCAGGCCCCCATTTCCTGGCTGAGCGCCGAACCATGGCACTCAGACCAATCACAACGCTGCATTGTAGCGCTGTGATTGGCTATGGGGGGCCTGGGTGCTTACCAATGACAAAGCTACATTGCAGCTTCAATTGGGTCAGGGGAGACTGGATGCTTACTGGGCGCTCTGGTCTGGAGAAGACGATGGCGGCAGCAGCGAGTAGGTTTTATTTATTCTTTAACCCCTCTCCCGGCTCCCTGTGAAGCTGAGCTGTGAAGTGTGAGAGTTTTAAAGGACACTTATGAAAAATGTACTATGTGCAGCTGGATATTGCAAAAACCTATGTTTTTCAAGCACTTTCATATCACCTTTTTGAGCATTTAATAGCAGTCTATCTTATATTGTATGTAATTCAAGTTTAAACTAATTACTTACATATTCAAACTGCTTTCTGTCACAGACTGGGACCTCGTAGCACTAAACATACACAAGTCATTATTCACTACTGCACCAACATGGATTCAGTTCTATGGTTCTCTGGTTGCACACGCAGACCTCTGCTGTGCACTAACCAGTAGAGGTTTCACAATGTACAACAGTGCCTTCTGCCCTGATTAACTTAACTTGCATTAATTTTTCTGTTAAACTGTGCACTATTTTATATATAGTTACCTGAAGGTGAAATACAGAAAACAATTACATATTATTTTATTTTTGTAGCCACACCTTTGACTCCGCCCTCACACTCACTCACCCCGCCCCGTCCTATTTGCGCACAGCATCAAAGTGTCCATATTTTTTTCAATACGCTTTGGTCACTATTCTTTCCTGATACTGGAATTCCCATAACAGGAATTAACAGCGTCCTCAGTGAAACCACAAAAATAATTTCCTTGGAGCTGGGTGTCCCGCAGGACTTCTGGTTGTGGGAAACCTGATTTGGATGATGCAGAATTCAGCAGGCTAAGTTTAAAATTCCCACACCACTTATTCTGCTGTCATAGTGTACTATTATAAAATATATAGCAGAAAATGGGACATCTGAGCCATATTATACCACACTTATTCAAGCAGTTTTATTATAATCACTAATCGTTTTGCTCATCTGCATGGTTCAGTTGTCACAGCAGCCTAGAAGCACAATGACAGATCATAAAGGAGAGGCAACAAAAAGAGTATAATAAATTCACTCATGTATAAAGTCCAATGTTTCAATAATGCTTCAAATATTCAGGTACTTGAGGAAACATTTATTTGTTATAAATCAAATGCTTCACCATGAAAACAGGACAACAGCAAACGTGTTTCGCTCACCAACTGAAGAGCGTTTGCAGGGCTGTGAATCAAAATTACACAAATGTGTAGGAACTGGAAAATTATATCTATGTTAAAGTAATTGTTTCTCAAGAAACCTATATTTAAAGCATTACTGAAGTATTGGACTTTATACAGGAGTAAATCTCCTATACACTTGTTGTTGCCTCACCGTTATCCTATATATTACTATTAGAATATATACAAAAATAATAATGTGCAACCTCCTCGTTTGTTGAAATCTGCAATTCACAGATAATGTATTTTCTGTGCATTAGGAAAATCAAATATTCATAAGTATGGCACAATTTCTAAGAAAGATGGTATGAAACCACAGCTGGAAGTTAGTTAAGATCCAAGAAAACAATGATTTTCACTGTTTATGGTTACCATAGCACCCCTCAAATTCACATTTCGTGCACCTGAGACATATCTTGTAGCCTAAACACCCCTGCATGAGATAGTGACTAGTGGACACTCAGGACAGCCACACCGCGGTCAGTATCCATTGGACAATGCCTGTCGCTGTGAAATGGAAATGGTGTGCATTAACACCGTGTGCCCTTGCTCACTCACAGTACTCATTGGGTACTGGGCAGAGGGGTGGCCAATGATCTTATCTATTGGAACTAACATCAGTAAAAGTAAGTAACTTTTGGCTCTTAGATATGTCAGAGTTAAACGTATTTTGTCAGTGTCTAAAACAATGTCTAATACACCTTGTTGATTTATTTCCCATCCTACCCCAAGGTGCCCCTTGGCCCACCCATGTTTCTTCATGGCCCTCCAAGATTCAACAGCTTTGAACTTGTTCTGTTCAGGGCCTCAATGAATATGATCACATAACCTCCAACCTAAATAAACGCCACTGGTTCCCCTTGTTGGCGTGCACCATGTTCAAAACCAGCTGCATCATTTACTAAACCATTGCATCCTGCACCCCAGTCCCAATCTGGTAGAAATGCTCACCATCTCTTGGGGCTCTCGATACACCTGCAGCCAGGACACCTTCACACTGGAGACAAATATGAGTGAAAACGAGAAATTTAGGCAACAGGTCTTTTCCATCTATGACTCCAGGATCGGAAACAACATCCCCAATCACTCCACGCCTGCTTCAAATCAGGAAATACTTGAAAACCTGCCTCTTTATAGGACACTACATCATGATGCAGTAACAGTCCACAAATCAGCTACTTTCAAAATCACTGTTAACTGTATCCTTGCCTATTAGCCTGTACAGAGCTCTGCTGCCGTAGTCTAGGTCTGTACTGTAGGAATACAACATATGTACAAATATTCACACATACTGTAAATCCAGGCCCAACATTAGACTAGCCACCACCCTCCCACAGCACCATCAAACATCAACTACACCAGTCTATGAGCCGGCTACTACTTGGCTACCTATCACAACCTAACCACTGTACTAACACCCACCAGTTCTGCATTTCCATCCTCAAGCACTGCACTACCATTCCAAACACAGCAATTCAACCAAAACTCAAACTACCACCTCTGCAACTACTTTGCTACCATCACACTAGTGCACCATGGTGCTGCACTTCCACTGCAAGCACTGCACTATTATCTTCACACAAACACTTCCCAGTGTTGCATTGTTGTCCGCAAAACCATACACGCAATCACAATTCCACTCTTCTACCCCACCTTAGACACCACACCACAACCCCACACAACTGAGCTAGCACTCCCACACAACTGCGCTGCTGTCACCCAGTACCTATCTACCTCAACCCAGAACTTGTGCTGTCACCTCCAGTCACTATAGTAATACTATCTCCCTCTTGCACTATGTCATGTTGTTATGTCATGCTATGTTATGTTGTGTTATGTCTCCTAAATCATTGTTCGCATGAGTCATGAAAAAAATATCAGGTAAATATTATTTTTTCGAATTTATTTATATTTTTCTGTTCAGTTATTTTCAGACTACGCTGGCTTCCACCTATTAGTAACGATTTCGATAGCAGGCATGTGAAAATATGACGTAATATGAGCTGTGAACATAGTTCTGGCTGTGGCTAGGACCTGCCACCTGTTTCTTTACATCACGTGTTGTACCTGTTGAAGCTGGAGTCGCCTCTGCGGCTCCGCTGTGATGATGACCAGCCAGGGAGGAAATAGTTAATGCTGGACAAAGCCTCCGGCGCGAGTGTCAACGCGCTGCTCCCACCCCCGAGCCTCAGCCTGCCCACCACGGGAATGCAGGTGCAGCGGTTGGCTTGCGAGGGCTGTCAATCAGGACACACCAGCTGGCCTGACTTGGAGAGAAAAGAGCCACAGTATGGTTGTCAGAGGCTCACATGGGACTGCTAGAAAGAGGAGAGGAGAGAGGGGAAGCGCGGCACCAGCCAAGCAGCTGACGAGCCACCAGCAGCAAGTGTTCCCACTACTGCATGCCCCTACCCTGACAGAAGCACCCCCACTTGCTGCCATCCGTTGACCCGCTTATGTTTGCATTCTTTTTCCACTCGTGGCGCGCGTGCTGCCATCCTGCAATGTGAAGCTGCCACAGTCCGCTGCAGGGGGCCAACAGCTGTAGGGCAAAGACTAGACTTCTGCACACCTTTCTGTAAATGAGAGTAACGCGCGTGCCAGGCGCAGACACGCGAATCCACGGTGCGTGCTCGCCTGTCACACGTGTGAAACAGCGTGGAATCTACACGCCGCCTTCTCGAATCTTGGCACCAGCATTACTTGGCCATACTGCACCACACACGGAGGGCAAGCCTGCCTGCTGCCTGCATTCTGTATAGGATGCATTTAAGAAGGGATTGTGCGGGTTGGTGCCTGTTTCTTGCACTTGGCGTGTATTTTAAGGTAGGTCTGAGGTGATTTTTTTTTTTCTAAACGGCTTACCCATTCGTAATCATATTCCCACAAATATTTATTTAAATATATTAAAATATGCTCATAGGTCTATTTCATGCTATCTTAATACCTTCGATCCGTTCTCGCCTCCCGTCTTAGCCAGTCTTTTGCCCTTCTTTCGCAGAGTGCACCTGTGTGTGCGGCTGAAGGGGCACCTGCGGCTGCTGGACCCCGAGGCCCCCCTCATCTATCCTTGCACTCTGATCTGCTACACCTGACCGGGCACAGCGGTGAGTACGGGACAGGTGTGTGTGCGCTGGGAGGAGGAGGGTGATCGAGGTAGATATGTGTCGGTATTTAAGAACGAGGAAGCGAATAAGTCATGTATACTTTTCATATAAATGCGTGGAAGCGTTTGCGCGTGGGTGTTTTATTTAGAGGCTTAACAGAACCTATTGCCTTTTAAAGTACTTAAATACAGATTTCCTATTTCCCCGTCACTGATTGTACATCTGAAAACCTGGATCTTCAGTCTTCCAGAAGAGTACGTAATGACAGCCATCTAACCCAAAACCCGCAATTGTATGCACTTTGTTTTACTAGCGCCAAGATGCTCCTTCCGGAGCGATAGTTGCGCTCTATAAATAACCAATACAAAATACTGCATGTCACTCGTGGCATAGCGAGGATGCCAGAGCAAAATCCCCTCATCCCAAAGGCTATGCCATTGCACCTACTGCGGTATAGCTACCCCGAATCCCAGTACTTACCTGGCAGGACCAGGAGATGCACAGAAAGCAGATGCATGTCTCTGTAGCAGGGTGAAGTAGTTAATTGCACCTCGTGTGCATCTCGCGCTGTACACTCGTGATTGCATGTATACAAGTGAACATCCCTCGTGGTCGCAGTTAGAACTTCAGGTGTGAGTTCCTGCACAGGTGTTCAATCATGCAGGAATCCAAACCGGCGGGTCGCTGCCTGTCGTAGGCTTTGCTTGTAGACTACAATAAACAACCCCTCTGTCGCTCCAGCTGGAGACTACTGTCTTTTGATGTTTAAATAGACGTCGACCCGAAGGTATTGGAGCGCTTTACATGAGCACCAGTTATGTTACACAATGACACATTCATTTGTGGTAGGCACGGGGTGATTAAGTGGTTTGCCCGAAATCACACAGGATTTTGAGCCAACGCAGAAGCTAGAACCTGGTTCCCCAACTCCTAAGTCGCCTGCTCTGGCCGTTACGTTACCACGGCTCATTTAAATTCTCATCTTCTGTGGACCAGGTAATTTGCATTTTGAATGAGGAGACTGCAATATTTCGGGGTCGGCGGTGCTCGCTTGTGTAGCAACTAGATCATCTCACTGCACATTCTGTTGTGTTGTGTCACCGGTAAGCAGGGTGAATGGGGGTGAGCGCGCGCCTCCCCTGCGAAGGTGCACGCCGGGGGACGCAAGCACGTGCTGACAGCGTTCACGCGCCCCTGCTATTGAAACGGGCCGGGCTGACGCGCACACGTGCACCTGAAACGATTAGACACGAAGGGGAATCCCGCCCGCGCGCGCTCTCCTCTGCTGATCTGAACGAACTGTGATGACAAGTGAAACGGGAACCACGTGGCCCCTCTGCTCGCGGCGCTGGCTCTTCACTGCCATTATTGTGACGTGTTAGTAGAGCTCAGGGCGCAGTGCAGCAGTGGGGATACCCCACGGCACTGGGACACGTTTCAGTGTTCACAAGAACTGTCGAGTTGCTATACTCAGAGTGAGCGCAGACTGCTGGGGTCAGCCGCATGACTTCATTTGCCCAATTCGAATTAGAGTTTAGGAATTTCTAGGTTCGCAGCTAGATAGCCCACAAGACTTATTTGGCAGTTGAAAGTCATCTTTGTGTTTTTTGTTCAGTGCGGCTATTGTATGTATAGTATGCATCTTGGCACATTGTAGGACTGGACTGTTTTGCCTGCTAAATCCCAGTTTATGGTTGTGTGTTGATAAATGCGCCGCGACGTTTTATTCTGAAGCGTGTGCCAAGCGCTGCTGTTGTCATGGTAGGCGCTGTGCGAGTTTACGTTTCCATGATGAGCACATTGCAGCACATGTGGGCGGGTGTCATAAAATCTGCCCCGTTCTTTCCAATAATCTGTGATCATGGGGGTTGCCAAACACCCAACAGCAGACCTAGTTAATGTTGTGGTGTGGGGATCTGCGCCCACTTCGTAGCACGCCCATCCCGCTGAGCACACTTCACTCACTACACATGTATTCCAGGGACTGCCAGACCCAAGAGGCGTGTTTATTGGAGAATCTCGGGAACAGCTGCGCTCGTTTTCTATTTGATATATGGAAGAAAACTGTTTGGATCCATGGTTGTCTACGAGTTGAAACCACAAGAGGGCGCTATTAATGAAGACGTTAACTGAATGAGTTCTTTAAATACTATGCAAACGCTCGTGTGTGATAGATCATTTTCTGAAGATTTATCCAGTTGAAGTCAATCTGTTTGCACAGAGATGCATAATCACGCTGCAAAATCATCAGCCTTTTACCTATTCTTCATAAAAAAAGTAAAAAAGCAATACGAATATATGTGGAAAACAGAGATTAGCCAACAGTAAAGCCTACCGTACCATTCATTCGTTGTCCCGTCCAGCACCCCAAGTTACCACTCAATTCTGTACGAAACATTTCAGATGTAATCCGTACATTGCCGTATCAAGGGTGCAATGGCCTTTGATGTAAGGATTGTATTGCAAATACAACCACAACTAAGCCTTTCACGGCCTGGGTCCCGGTGCCACTGCACCTGCTGCACGATTGATAACCAATCCCCTAAACCTGTGGCAATTGAACTCTTTTAATTCCCTTTTGGGGTTCACATTTACACCCTCTTGGCCAGTGGCTCACCAGTCCTCGTGTCTATAGTCCGCTTTACAACAGCACTACAAAGGAAGCAGCTTTACTTCCAACAAGGACTTTCGAGCAGCTCATGTTATATCCTACTCAGTGCAAGGTGTCGCGGCGCTCCTCATGAACAAGATTCTATATTTTCCAAACAGATTTGTTGCTTAAGGTTTCACCTCTTACTCAGCTCTTAGTTCGAGCTTTGATTGCAGGTGGGGCCCGCCAGCACTCACTTTTGAGGACCAACACTTGTTTTTCCTCATCAGATTTTGCCCCCTAGAGCCAGAGAGACAAACACACAATGAGGAACAAACAAGAAAGAGAAGGACATGAAAATCGTGACAAAGGGGGAAGGTTAGAGTGAAAAAGAACCTGTAAAAGTGGGATCAAGGGGTAGGTTGGGTATGGTGGTGAATTATGGAGGCAGGAGGCGGAATCTTGGGCTCCGAGGCACAACTTCGGTCTCCAGCTCAAATTATTTGTATCTGCAGTGCAGTCCAAAATACGGGTGGAGGATCGTAACGGAACCGTGTTCTGGGTTTGACCCCAAGCTCAGGTCACATTTGGGAAGTCCAGATGAGGTGAAATTAGCCCTACGCATTAAATGGCTTAAATTTGTAATAACAGAACTGCGCCAGAGCAGAGCTGCTGGGACGTGGCCAACTGGAACACACGATGACCACATGCGCTTATTGCATTGCTGCTCCGTCTCTGCAAGAACCTGGTTTAAGGCAGCCACATTTCAGGGAACAAGTGTCGCACCGGATTGGAGCCAATTTCTCGTATTTTCATAGTGCCCTCTCCTGGACGCTTTACCATTCTTTCCTCGACCGCATGGTATTTATCCTTTCTCAGTCCCAAGATAGTCGTCAGCCAAACCTGCTTTTTGGACAAAAGGCGTGACTTCGCTCTCACACACTTTAAAAGCTGGACCGGGACTCAAAAGCTACAATCTAAAATTCACACCCGACAACACGGTTCTGTGAGCTACATTGTCGCAAACATTCGAGAACTGCCTTAGAACTGTGATATCTGACCTAGTTTCTCACGTAGACCTCTGCATCACGTTGACAATGCATGACAAATGGCAAGTCATAAAAGCTAATACATCATGTATTTAATGATTGAAAGATAATGCAACAATAAGGCCACACCAAGTTTCTGCTGGAAGAAAATGATGGTGTAGGTTTTCTACACAATGCATTGGTTTAACAATCGATCCAGTGGAAGCCTACAAGGATATTCCCTAATCCGAGAACCTGATTGCCAACAATCACCAGGAAAATTCATCACCTAGGCTTCAAATATTTCAGGGTTTACCCCAGCATCTGCCCCATAGCCCAAGAAAACTTGAGCACCTGCACAGGGCGGACGATACCAGACCATCCCGTGGCTGATGTTCGGGCTGCAACCTGCCCAAAAGTGAGAACGCTTACAGTAGTTTTCCTCCCAATGCCCTGTCAAAAAGGCTCCGGGGAAATTAGCTTGTACTTCCATTTGGGTACTTTCTGGTGCTAGCTTTCTGTACCAAATTCCTTTGAATCACTGCCGAACTCTGCCAAACCCGAAGGGGCATTAACCGCCGGCACGGAGGTACCCTACCCTTTCCTGTGCCGCCCTGCATCCTGTGTTTCATTTGAGTTTGTCTCTTTGCAGAGAGACCTTTGAGCCACTGCTGATCTAAACTTGAGGTTATTCCCATTCACATTGCTGCTCAGTTCATGTTTTGTTACTCTACAATGTTATCAGCTTCTTCCTTGTAGTCTATTGATTGGGACTCTTTAGGTACTAGCCCCCAGTAGAAGACTCCCCCCCCCCCTACTCCCAGAGGGTGGTCATGTACCTAGTCTACTGGGACTATGAACCACCTCAACCCCAAAGCTTGTCTCCCTTCTTTAACTAGGCGGCGCCTTTTGCTTCGCTCTGACCATGCAGTATAACTGCCCATCTCACAGTGACATACAATGATAGCTCATAGAAGCCATTCATGTTAGAGGAGCGTCTGATTTTAGAATATTACCTATGTTCCTCTGCTAGCGCTTAGAAGTGTGCTGCACTGGTGGCTGTCGCGCGGGGGAGCACCTGCAGCCTTGCACACTTGTTCAGTACAAGGAACGTCACAGTTGTACTGTACATGCGAAACTTAATTCACATAAACCACTGGGGGTGGCCCCGAGAGGAGGGGTAACAGGGCATTCATTTTCCTTTCTCTGTGACTCTAGACACACCTAACTAACCTTCAGATGCTTTCACTGTTCTGGTAAATAAGGTCTTTCTTTTGCAATGCACGTTTTCCCAGGAGTATTAATGATCGCCCATTAACAGGAGATGCTCCTTTGCATCTGAAAGGCTGTCTCTGCCCTCTGTCACACTGGGCTGTTTAACCTTTGACTGCCTGCAAAAAAGAAGGCAGAAAGTCAGGAACTACATCTTATTTCACAACTCCTGCGCTTTGGCACTAAGACTAAGGATGCCGTACTTTTTTCCCCAGCCAACTGCATGAGCATTGTGGGACTTGTAGTTTTGCTGGTAACACTTTCATTATGGGCTCAAAACCCCAGCATGATAAATGTCCTATTACATATGGTAATCTTCATTACTCCGGGTCCCGTAGTCCTCGACACCTTCATAATAAACAAGTGGAGATGTCCATCTCCCGACAGAAAAAAACAACAAGAGGCATGCTGGGACACTAATACTGCCCCTCCCCCCGGGAGTACATAAGCAGTACTTACCCAGCAGACCTCCTGTACTAACAAGCCCAGACTGGAAGGCCGGCCGCCCGGGAGGGAGGGAGGGGCGTATGAAGGTGTCGAGGACTACGGGACCCGGAGTAATGAAGATTACCATATGTAATAGGACATTACCCCCAGGTCCCTCCGTCCTCGACACCTTCATAATAAACAAGTGGAGAATACCAAAGCAGAAACCCGGCCTTCCGCACGCAGAAGCACACCCAGGAAACCACAACAAAGCAGTCACCCAAGGGAGCACCGAGAAGGAGGAAAGGAAGACCGCAGGCAACATCGGGCCCGCAACCCCGAACAAGACAGCAGGGACAAGGACCGGGGAGAAAGAAACAAGGCCAGGGCTCCAAAGAAAGGAGGCCGCCAACCCGAAAAACAGGCAACCGGTACCGGTACCGGGACCAGGACCAGGACACCAAGACCAGCCAAAACAACCCACCGGAGAAGACCGCCCAGGCCAGAACCAGCAGGAAGGACACACAGGGCCAGGCAGAGCCACCAGGAAGACGAGACAACCCGGAAGAAGCCAAAGAAGGAACGGCCAACAGAGCGCAGGCACAAGCACCCAGCCCAAAAAGGAAGGAGAAGCACAGGCCAGAAACACGGCCAAACTCGCAAAAGAAAGGACACGAGCCCAAGAGAACCGAGGAGGAAACCCCCCCCCCGAGAAGGCCCAGGAGGCAACAAGCACCCAGGAGCCGAACAGGACCGAAAACCCGACCCAAAAGACAGGGACAGGACGGAACCCCAGAACCCAGCCGAAAGCCCACCAAACAAGGAGAGGCCAACAAGACCGGAAACCAGCAACAAAGACACAACCAGGTCGGGAACAGAGAAACTGACCACAAGCCCTGAAAACCCCAACCCCAAAGGGATGGAACACAAGGCAGGAGGGGAGCACAGAGCAACCGGGAAACCCCAGCAGCCGACCAACGAGGCACAGAGGGCAGCACAAAGAAGGCGCCCAAAAGACAAAGGACCGACCAGGAACCCCACACCCAGGTCAGCAGCAAGGGCAGGAGCAGCGGGAAAAAGAAAGCCCAGGGAGCACAGCACCCAGACCAACACCACAAGGCCCCAACCCAGCAACGCCGGAGAGGAGCCAAGCAAACCGCAAAAAATGAGGACAACAAACGCCAACAGAACCGGGAAGCCAGGACCCGAGTCAAGCCACCCGACCACGCAGGAGGAACAGCAGGCCCAAGCAAACCCCCGAAGGAGAGCAGAGGACCAAGCAGCAGGAAACCACAGACAACCCGCAGCCAGGAGGGAGGGACTCGCAGAGGCACGAGCACCACAGAACCGCACCCCAACCAAGGAGGGAGGGGCACCCAAACAGACCCATACCGGGAACAAAGCCTGTGAAACAGGGGAGGAAGAAGCGAGCCAGGACCACAGAACCAGGAAACAACCCGGAAAAGGGCGGCAAAAAACCCCCCGAGCAGGCCGAAAAGGGACAGCACATCCAGAAACCCAGGAGGCACAGCCCGAGGCCACACACAACCAGCAAGAAGCCGGCAGAACCGGAGCCACAGAACCCCACACAGGCCCACAACACCGGGAAAACAAACCCGGGAAGAGAACCAACAGCAGGAGAAGGCCCAGAAGGAACCCCAAGGAAGCGGCCCCAACGCAGAACACCCCGCCAGGACCCAAAGGGAGACCAGCAAGGAGGCAGAGCCCAAAAAGGAGCCCAACAGGCCGGAGCGGAACGCCCCAGCAAAAAAACACATCCAGGCACCCACCAAGGGGACCAGACGAGAATAGAAAAATCCAGGGAGCAAACACCCCCGCGAGCAGAAGGACCAGAAAGCCAACAGTACCCAGCAGCCCCAGGAGGCCATGCAGGTACCAACCCGGCCCGACCAGGCACACCCACCGAGCAGACAGCGGAGCATGGGGACAGCACACCACACAGGAGAACAGGCGACACGACAGGACACGGCAGCAGCCAGGAATAAACCAGGCAGGCACCAACGTCCGAAACAGGAGGGGCGGCCAGGAAACACCAGAAGCAAACCAAAGGTAAGCACGGGGAGAGCCAGAGCAGAAGCAACCAGGCCAGGCACACAGTAGGCCCCAGGACAAACACCGAAAGCCCCAGGCCGGAGCAAAGGGAAGCCCAGAGCACCAGGAAGACCCAGACGGGCGCCAAAGCAGCCATCAACCAGGCCAGACCCAGCAAAAACTGACTGCAGGGAACAGAGGAGGACAGGCGCAGGCAAGGCGGAACAGAACAGAACAGCCGAACCCAAGGCAGCACAAGCCAACCAAGCACAGGTAGAGGGGACAAAGCACCCCAGAGGGCCCCCGGCACCACACCGGCAAGCAACCAAGGACAGGAACCAGGAGCAGCCCAAAAGCCGACCAACCCCAAAGAAGCCAGGAAGGGAAGGCGAAGAACCAGGGCACCACTGGAGCAAGGCCACCACAGCCAGCCCGCCGAGGAGACAAAGCCCCCCACAGAGAAGGCAGATGTCGAAGAAGCGACCAAAACAGACGAGCAGCAGAGGGCAAGGCACAAGCAAGCAAGCAGGGAGCACCCAACAAACAGAGAAAACCCCAGGAGCAAGCAAAAAAAAGGCAGATCAAGCAAAAGGAACCAGCCCCCACAGAGGCGACAGGAACCCCCGCCAACCCCGGAGGGGAAAAAAAACCCAAGCGCACAGTGGTCAAGAGCAGGGGCACCCCCAAACGAGAAGCCCCGTGACACACCCGCCCCCGAGAACAGACCAGAGCCGGGGAGGGCAGGTGGCAAGTCAGCAGGCCAGGAACAGAACGTGACCCCGCAGACAAAAAAAGAGGAGCACAGGAACCACAGCGCCCGACCGACCAGCACCCACCAGACACCCAAGCACCGCGGGAGGAGGGGGGGAGCACCAGAGAACACCAGCGCGACTGAGCATCACAAGCACACAGAAGCACCAGCCACTGAGAACACACAGGAAGCAAGCAGCGCGGGCACCGGTGGCAGCAGCATGACAACCCAAAAACGAAGAGGGGACGAAGCACAGCGCCAAACGCAAGCCCCCCAAGCAGGAGGCCCTGGCACAAACCAGGAGACAATGATGCCAGAATACGGCACACCCAGAAGGATAGCCAGCCACCAACTCCAGGACCAGCCCACGAGACTCACAGAAGAAGAAAAGGGGGCGAGTCAGCCAGAGCGGGGGCCAACAGCACAAGGCCGGCATCCGCACAGGGTCAAACATCACAGACCCAGAGAAGGGCGCAGGCAAAGCCAAAGCCCAGCACGAGCAGCCCAAGAGACCCCCGAACACCGACAGGCGAGGGACAGGGAAAGCAACTCAGCGCCCGAGACCCCCAGCCATAAGGCCATCCAGCAGCACGCAAAAAGAAAGCAACCCAGGGACGCCAACCCCCGAAACCCAACCGGCCAAGCACGGAAAGGCCAGGGCCAAACGGACGAGCCCCACAGGGACCCCAGCCAGGCATTCCCAGCGTAGTGGAGAATAAGCAAGCCCTAGCTCAGAGTTGCAGAGAGGGACACCATCAAAGAAATAGGCACCGAGGCGAGAAGGACCAGGTCCGGTGAAGCATGAGCCCAAGACCGACCTAGGCGGGGAAGTGAACCCCGGCTAGACCTCTGCAACAGGGTCCGCCGCTCCAACCAGCGAGCCACACATCTCCACGAAGAAGAAAGAACTACCACGTGGGCATCCGGAAGAGACATCGCATCGGTACCAGCACAAGAACGAACCGAGAAGGAGAAGAGGCCGAGAGGACCCGCAGGAACCCGAAAAGACCCACAGCCACCGAGACAGAAGCCCGGACTCCAAACAAGCAGCCTCAGAAGAACGGGACATCCCAGCACACAGAAGAGAAAGCCACCAAAGCACCGGGCGCGCCACAGACAGAGGGGCAAACCGGAACCCAGCAGAAATAGCCACAGCCGAGGGGCAGCGCCAGCCCCGCACCCGAGACAGCCCGGGGGCAGTGCGGGGGCCGCAGAGGCACAGAGCCGGGCCGGCGACCGGAATGAACCCAAACTGGAAAGCGGCAGGAAGCAAAAATTAAAACTCGCAGTGCAGCAGCAGAAAGCACACGAGTGCGAGGAATGGAGAAATGCGTACAGGCAGCAGAAGGGAACAACGTGACACAGCACACGCCCCCCCAAGAGCAGCTGAAAGGACTCCACATGCCCACCATCAGCAAGCCCCCCACAGTGCAAGCACAGTGCGCGGCATCAACGCAAAGCACAGGGAGAAAGGTAGCCGTCCAAACAAAGCAGGCTCCCACATGCTAGAAGGAAAGAAAACCCCGCAAGCGGGACTCACCCAGAGCGGGGGCCAACCCCAGGAACAAGGCCCCCACCCCACCTTCTCCACAGCCAGGAACAGCAGGAGCCCATCGAGAGAGGCACGTCTCCCCGGCCAAGCTCGGGAAGACGAGCCCGCGACCCGGAAGCAACTTCCCTGGAACTCCAGCCCCAGCCGCAAAGGACCGGTAGGTGCACGAAGAGCACAGCAGAACACCGGCACCAAGACAGACTGACTCCCAGCAAGCCCGGCAGGCCAGGAGGCAGTCCAGGGAACCCCGCGCCCAAACAGCCAGGCAGCAGGGCGGGGGGGGAAGAAGAGAAGCCACTCAAGCCCAGCAGGAGCAGCACCAGCACACCATCCATTCTGTCGACAGACAGAAAAAAAGAACAGGAGGTCTGCTGGGTAAGTACTGCTTATGTACTCCCGGGGGGAGGGGCAGTATTAGTGTCCCAGCATGCCTCTTGTTGTTTTTTTCTGTCGGGAGATGGACATCTCCACTTGTTTATTATGAAGGTGTCGAGGACGGAGGGACCTGGGGGTAATGCTGTTGGCTAAAATCCAACATTGGGTGGATGTGTTATGCATCATGTGGAGCCACTTGTCGGCTGGGTTTCAAACTTTTACAAAGTCACCTACTTCATTTATAAAACTGTCCGTTTGATATATAAAGCCAAAAGTAAACCCAGCTCACACATTTTGATAGGGTTCACTAGTTCACTCACAGTATGCATTGAAAAAAGCATTGACAATGTGGATCGATTTTTCATATGCATATTTGAAAGTTTAACACTAAACTTCACAACACCTTGATGGTACAAAATGGACAGCCAAAGCACAATCTTCTCTAACACAAATAAAAAGAAAAGTAAAGAATAGAAGGATCTGACACATACAGAACATGTACAACACCAGTAGCTAACACACTAATTAGGCAGTGACAGGCATTAAAGGACTGTTTGTAAGATTATAATAAACAAACATACCACAAGTACAAAACTCCTGCATGAAACACCCAAACCTCTTATGGAATTGACATACATTTATGTACTCACACAGGATGACGAACACTCTCCTACCTAGTATGGTATGCTTCATCAGTGGGCTCAGTATCTTGCACTGGGAAGCATTCAAGAGTGCCCCTGCTCACTGGTTGTACAGTTTGCAAGCTATGGTTTCTTTGGTTTGGGTGAGGTTATGTCACTTATGTAGGCATTTATGTTCTCCCTTTGTTAAATTGTCAGAACTACATTAAATTTGTATGTGTGTGAGCTAAAATGTGTTTTACTGATACCTTTCTACCATACGATTGAAAAAAAGAAGGGCCGAGCAACAGACCTTACTTCTCATTTTCATGTACATGTTTCAGTGCTCAAATATGCCCATATGGGCTCGCGTCACTTTGTCTGGAAGACATGTATTCAACTTCAAACATTGCAAAATAATCACTGCTTGATAGGGAATATTCATCAGCATCAGAAGAAGTTGGACATTTTCTAAGGTACCATTCCTTGAAGAGATCGTTCAACTTGCTTGGCAGGACATGCATCATGTATCACATGGCGAGTTGTAGCCTGTGCTGTGAAACAGACATGCCGACATTGCCAAGCCACATTTGCAAGTCATTGTGTGCGGGTATTGGGAGTGAATAGCCTTGAGACTGCAAACCATGCACCAAACACCAAAGCATCTCCTATATTGCTATCAGTGCCAAAAGGTCAGTGGAAGTGAGGCAGTGACTGCCAGGTTCCATAATTCTCAGAGACTCTATTCATGCTGAAGCTTGTCTGGAAAAACAGCTCTTTGAAACTGAGGAGAACACCTCGTAGCTCAGCCTGGACCTTCTGCCCCACTGCAAATATCTCGGACTGTCACTTTATTTATAACTTGTAAATAAAACGGTGGATTTTGGATTATTTCACTTTAGCACCTTACATTATATATCCTCAATTAATTGCATTTTTTAAATTATTGACCCACACTTGTTCTACTGTGACACATTTATTAATGACTCAAGTTGTCTTGTTTCCTCTATAAAAGCCTTTATGTTTTTTATACATGTAGCAGCATTATAGTCTATTAAATCATACTCAAGGGAGGTTGCTGTAGAGAGTACATCCTAAACTATTTAAAGGTGCTTTCAGATCTGAAGATCATTGAAAAGGATGCGCAGGGATGAAAAATAATTTCCTAGGGTCACACTGTTTACTCAAGCTTGGAGCTGGGATTGTAACCCGGTTTCCTGATTAGTCATTGTGCAATTCACATCCAGGAGGGATATCACACTCTTTCCCCCTTCAGTCCTGATGAGAATTTTATTAGTGACCGAAGAGTCGTGTCAGTTGTCTTGTGCCTCCTACACAAGCCTGTAGTGTTTATTATTGATAGTTCAACATTGTTATATCAAACCATTGACATGGGAGGTTTTTGTACTGTACACACCTTGAGCTGAATTATTTGAAGGTGCTCTTAAACATGATAATCACTGCTTCATCTAGCGAGTGAAAGTATTTTTAAGAGTTTATGGGTGCTAAACATGTATACTATCCTATTACAAAAGTTAGATTAGTATACTAGTATACTACTAATAACTGATACTTTCTCTAACATGTGTGAGCTGAGTGGGTGTGTGACTGTCTATCTCATTGTGTGAGTGGCTGAATGGGCCTTGTGAGCGCATACATGACTGACTGTATGGGTGAGTGAGTGAATTTCTGAGTAGGTCTGTAGTATGGGTGTGCGAGTGGGTATCTGAGTGGTTGTATGGGTGTTTGTGCAAGTGGTTTTGTGGATGGCAGTATGAGTGTGTAAGTGGCTGTATGGGTGTATAAGTAGGTTTGTGTGTAGCTGTGTGGGTGAGTGAGTGAGTGTTAGCCCTGGCATCTTTGGGGTATTTCCCCCCGTCTTTTTGCTTCTGACCTCTCATATATGACTGTGTGCTGCAAAACTTTTTTGCTGTTTTTTTAACTCTAGGCATTTACTACTGCTGTTCAGTGCTAAAGTGCTAGTACTCCCTGTGTACATTGTGATTATGATTGGTAAGCCATGATTGGTATATTTGATTTACTGGTAAGTTCCTGATAAAGTGCACTGTGTGTGCCCACAACCTGTAATTCAAATGCTACTTGTGGGCCTTCAGCACTGATAGTGCCACCCACATGAGTATCCCTGCAAACATGTCTCAGGCCTACCGCTGCAGTGTCTGTGAGTGCAGTTTTAAACTGCCATGTCGACCTGGCCAGTGCACCCACTTGCCAGACCAAACCTTCCCCTTTTCTACATGTAAGGCACCCCTAAGCTAGGCCCAAGATAGCCTCATTGCCACGGTGCAGTATATGTGAAAGGTAGGGCATGTCCTGGTGTATTTTACATGTCCTGATATTGAAATACTGCCAAATTTGTTTTTCACTATTGCAAGGACTACCTCTCCCATAGGTTATCATTGGAGCTGCCTTTTAACACCTTACAAGTGTAACTTTCAATTGGGAAGATATACAGCAAGATTCATCAATGTCCCAATCTGCGATTCCTAAATTGCGAGAAAAAGCGAATCGCTATTAAGAAATCGCAGATTGGCATTCATGAATATTTGCGAGGAAAAAAAAGCGAATCTCAATCGGCCGCAATCGCCGATTGCGAGTCCCCGAAAATTGGTAAATATTCGCATATTCGGCCGATACCCGTTTCGCAAATAGCGATTTCGCAAATAGCGATTTCGCAAATAGCGATATCGCAAATTGCGATCTCGCTAAGTGCGAGATCGCAAAAACGGGAAGTCGCATCTTGAGCACAGTGATAACATCACAACCAGGAAGTAGGCAGGTTCCACCCTCATTCAGCAGTGAGAGCCTGAACGGGAAGCATCACTATCAGAGGTCCTCTCCAGTGTGCCTACAGGAGTTGTGCAGGAGACACCCCAGTGGCAAGCATGTCTGAGGAAGCTGCAGCTGGATCTGCTAGTGGGAGGAAAAGAAAAATCAAATTTTCTGAGCAAGAGCTAGAATTTCTAATAGAAGGAGTCTGCAAGGGCTACAATCGGCTGTTTGGGAAAGATTCGAGGAGGGTGCCCGAGGCCGATAAAAGGCGGCTATGGTTGCTCATCCGCGCTAAAGTTAACTCCGTGGGGGTGACCCAGCGCTCCGTGGACGAACTTAAAAAACGCTGGTATGACCTCAGAGGGAGGTCAAAGGAGAAGATAGCTGATAGGCTGGGGGAGCGTGTGGCGACAGGTGGAGGGGAGCCCACTGTCCCACCGAATACACCACTGGAGGACCGAGTGGAGGACACAATAAATCCACAGGCATGCATGGGTGTGACACAGCTTGACTCCTCCTGACCCACCCAAGACACACCAGGTAAGTGCCATGCGACTGCGACCCCCTGTCCCCTAACAATGTCCATGACTCCAGAGCCTCCCATATCAAACCCCAGTCATGCAGCCAAAGCACACCACTAAAGCGCTATTGCATTGTGGGACATGTAGTCTGACCACAATTACTATCTTGCCCCATTAAGCCAGACCTGTTTAGTGAGAGTCAATCCTGCAGCGACTCAGGGAATGGTAGTCTGCATGCATTTAGGAAGCCTAAATGTGTAAGAAACATGTCACTAATCAACGTCCACTTTACATCACAGGTGGCGTAGAAGTCCCAAGCACAGACAGCGATGGCCTGGTCATGGACATCACGGAGGACACAGAGGGAGACCCAAATCTCTCCCCACAGCCCGGACCATCTGTGCAAGCTGCCGCACCAGCGCTCATCACACCACCTGCCCCTGTGGCCAGTGCCGCCCCTGTGCCAGCACGCGCTGCAGTAGCACTGCCTGTCATACAGTCCCCAGTGGGACATGCAACACCAGCTCCAATTCGCCAACCAACCCGCTGCCCTGCGGCTGTGAGGAGCCAGTCCAGCGGACTGGTGAGGGGTCAGCGCACAAACAATTCCCGTGCTGGTAGGGGACAAAATGTGCAAGCAGGTGGGCTATCCATCGAGCCCAGGATGCTACATGTGCATCAGACACAGGCACGTCATCTCGGGGCTATCCACCTGCAACTGGACAAGACCGCCTGAAATGTTGCAGTAATGTCTGAGCGCATGGAGCGGATGACAGCTGCTATGGAGGCCAACACACAGGCCATTAACAGGCAGCGGGATCTCAATCGCCGCAGACACCGCCAACTGCTGACCCGCCTGTCGGCGTACACGCGGTCGAACTACATTATAGGGAACACTACCTCCCAGCTCTCGCGATGCTCCTTGGCAATGCAGGTCCAAATGGTCCAGTGCTGCCAGGACGTCGCAAGAGCTCTGGAGCATGTCTACTGCAGTCCAGGGCATGCAGGCTGCCGACCATGGCCAAGGGGGGGGGGGCTGACGGCACAAGTGAGGCTACATCCAGCCATAGCAGCCAGTCCACTCCTCCGGTGGTAGCACCCCGCCGCAGCAGCAGGCCCTCTGCTGCCTCACGGCCTAATCAGGAGGACGATGGGGAAAGGAGGCTGGGAGCATCTGCCCGGAGGCAGCATTGAACATTATCATTGACATGAGGGGCCATGCTGCTGCTTCAAGCATGCCCTCCTGAAGGACAGACATATGACGCAATATGTCATTCATATACCAGTTAGCAGAATGCCAAGTTTATTGTGCTGTAACAATTACTAAATTTCTGACTAACTTAATCTGACTCATGTCATTATTAATGTTGTCATGCATGAGTAAGGTAATGGGTGTGGGGAGTGGGTGCACTAGAAATAGTTCATGCAGATTTGGTTGCGCCGCATGTGTCCTTCAGCAGGATTCTCGCTGCGTGCGTGACGCACATGTGCAGGTGGTCGGTTGTCCCCTTCAGACTCACTGCCAGAGATGTCCTGCGCTTGGTGGCAATGTTGTGGAGGATTGCACACTGGTTCGTATTTGATGGCCCCACCAGTCTTGTGCAGTATGCGGAATCTGCTTTTCAAAAGGCCAAATGTCCTCTCAATGCAATTTCTTGTGCGTATGTGTGCTGCATTGTAACGCCGTTGCTGTGGTGTTGCAGGGTTGAGGTATGGTGTGAGGAGGTACTCACGGAGCGCGTAGCCGCTGTCACCTGAATGATAGGAGCAGAGGGTGAGTGCCTGTGCGGTGCTGCTACATTATCACAGTGTTATATTGTGGGGCATGTGTACTTACCCCGTAGGTGTCCTTCACCAAAGTCTCCCCTGGCCAGTCGTGTGTGAATGCCACTGTGCCGGAATATGAAGGAGTCATGTGTGCTCCCCGGGTACTGTGCCACTATGTCCGTGATTATTGTCTTTGCATTGCACACCATCTGGATATTGAGGGAGTGGTATGACTTGCGGTTGCGATACATGTATTCCGTTTGTGCTGGTGGGCAGATGTGGATGTGGGTACAGTCAATGCATCCAATTATATGTGAAAATTGGGCGACATTGTAAAATTGCAGCTTGGTGTCATTCAAATCCTGTTGGCTGGTGGGGAAAGAGATGTAGTGGTGTAGCCGGGTCAGCATGGCCTCCAGGAAACTCCTTAGGCAGCGGGACATGGTGGGCTGGGATATCCCCCCTGCAACAGCGAATATCCCCTGGAAGCTTCCGGAGGCCAGTAGGTGCAGGCTGCACAATACCTGCACATGGGTGGGAACGGCATTGGTCCTCCTTGTTGGGTGCTGCATCAGGGTGTCCAGGTCCTGGATCATCTTGATGATCATTGCCCCATTTAGGCGGTACTTTGCGTAAATTTGCTCCCTGGTTTGGCCCAGAAGGGTGACCCGCACACGGAATATCCGCTCCTGGATCCTACTTCTGTTCTGTGCTGCTCGCTGTAGCCTTCACCGCCTGCCCACCATGTAGAGTCCTGGCATTGTGAGAGTCCTCAGGCTCCAGCTGCATGTCCTTAAGTGTGTTTGGTCAGGCCTGCACCTGTTTGTAATTTGCTAACGTTTTTTTTTAATATTATTTTTTTTTTACTGGTTACCACCTGTTTTGGCTTCTCCTTAAATTGCGCGTCGCTAATAGCGACACGCGATTCTGATTCGCAAATGGGCTTGCTCACGGATTCTGCTAATTTATTTGCGGACTCGCAAAATTTATGTTGCGAATTCGCTATTTTGGATATTTTACTATCATGAATCCCTTTCTTTGGAATTGCGATCGCAATAGCTAATTCTCAGCTATTGCGATCGCAATTTTGCTTCATGAATCTAGCTGATAGAGATTTGGGGTTTGGGGTCCCTCGACCCCGAATTTAAAAATACATCTTTAAAGGTGTTTTTTAAATTGCATGTTTGAAAATGCCAGTTTTAGAAAGTAGCCATTTTCTTGCTTTACCATTCTGTGTCTCTGCCTGCCTGTGGAATCCATGTTTGGTTTAGACTGACAGTTGGGGTTGTTGTGCGTTCAGAAGACAGTCACACAAAGAAGGGACCTGAGGTGTGCCCTGCATATCCTGATCAAATACTTCAGCCACACCTTGTTGCCAGCATTACCTGTGAGTCCTACATTGCCAAGTGGACCAAAACCAGTCCTGGCCCCCTGGAACTGAGTGGTTCTGCTGTAACTTCAGGAAAATCAACTCCAACACCTTCATTGATGCCGCTGCTGCCTGCACCAAAGCCCTGGTCACCGCTCATGTGAAGTACAATGCATCGACTCTATTGAAATCGCAGCCTGACCTCTCCGATGACATCACTTCACGCCCTCCTTAATGCCGCTGCCTAAATCATGGCTGGGGCACTGTTCGTAAAGAGCACAATGCACAGCCTTATCTCAACTTATAGTCCCGGGTCTGCCTATGACCTAACTTCAGCACCAAAGCCATTCCGCTGCTTGCATTGAAGCCGTGGTTACCGCTCGTGAAGAGCACAACGCATCAACTGTGACCATATCGCAGCCCTGGCCCATCTGACGCCAGCGCACCTAAACTCAACATCACGGAGATCGCCCTGCAACGAATGTGACGCCAAAGCCTCAATGACTCCTTCCTGACCTTCGGAACTGACACCAGCCGACGCTGGGAGCCTTATTAGTGTGACAAAATGTGTGATGCCCAATAAAGTGCCCCATCCTGTGGAAGGATACGAAAGTAGCTTGGTGCAGTTCAGAAACTAAATTTTCATGATTGACATTATTGGCTGTTAGCCACCCCTTGAGCTCTTTTACACTAAAACCTTCTCAAGTAGATCACGCTGATGAGCAGCAAGTAAAATATGTCTGTGATTACAGAACTAATTTGAGAAATGTGTGTTTTTGGTTGGCAGTCATGTTTAAAGTGGTGCAGCGTAAATATACCTGCCCTAAATTGCACCAAGCGATCCAACCTGACCACCTCCTGCAAATGGAATTTTGGTACCCCAACATCAATTCGTCATTTTTATCAAGTACCCACTTGTACTGCTGCCACGCGTGGACTGATTCTGCCTTACATGCCTATGTTTCACCATCCGTTGTTCTTGATGTCCACAAATACCGATAGTTCCCATCCTTATGCCAGGTCAGGGTCCTAAAGACCTGGCTCTTCCACTGAACTGCAGATCCCCCACCCCCATCCCCTAGCGCCTTGAGACCTTTATGGGTAATTACCCATGATCTACAAGAACCCGGATTGAGGGTCAAGATTATACCAGGGGCGGGAGCCATCATACCATGAAGGCTAACAATCTGACCAGGAATTGCCACCCTTATGCCAGGGCCAGCATTATATAAAGGGTGAAGAGCATTGCTGTGGATCAACTTAGCTTATCATTCTCAGATTTATAAAATAAATGCCATTAAGTGAGCATAATAACGCTATTTGACGTAGTTTAAAATGTCGCAACATTTAATCAGCTTTCCCAGCTCTGATGCCAGGTCATAACCTAAGGATAGAACTCTGCCTGCTTCTTATTGTACTGTTGTGGGTAGAGCAACATATACCGAAGATACACTACTTTCATAAAGATGAGTAGGAGTTTAAGGGGGCCGTGCTGTAGCAAAGTGGCGTAAACAATCTTGTTCAGACTAAGGGCTGGCACCAGAGAGTGGCGGTCATTTAAAAGGATGCTATTTTGTTGCACAGGAAGAACCATTGAGTTTGTACCGCTTTCCTAGTATTTTCGTAGAAAACCTGTGTGGTAAAGGGCATAGAGATGTAGCTTCCATCACTAGGTTGAGGTTAACGCCATCAGATGTTCATACAGCATCTCACTCCTTACCAGCCTTTTTGGGTGGAAGCAGATTAGGAGTAAACTATCCTATTTTTAAGGTCGCTGCATCTAGCTCTTGATCGGTAATAGGTGGTATATATATATATATATATATATATTTTTTTTTTTTTGTTGCCATTTTTAATGTACAATGGGGCAGATTTACTACTTCTGGCACATCTCTGCGAATCAGCAGGGATGCGCCAGAAGAGTTGCGACGCATCTGCCCACCTGTGCGCCACCACTGATGCGCCGCATTTACAAGCGGCGCACCATGGGGCAAGAGTAGACAAATACGTGACACATCCCACGGCGGAAATGCGGCGCATTGCTGGAGTTGCGTCGCAAGCGCAACGCAGCTCCAGCAAGGCTCGGGGTGCCCTATCCTAACATGCTGCGTCAATCCTTACGCCTGCTTCAAGCAGGCGCAGGGTTTTGACACAGCATGGCCTTAAAAGTGACTGAGTGAAATCTTGTAGATTTCACTCAGCCACTTTTGGAGGCGTTCCTACCCCGGAACGCCCCCCCCCCCCACCTTGCGCCGAAACGCCCATATGTGGCGCAAGGTTTTACAACGGGACGCATCTCCCAGATGGGTCACGTTGTAAATACCCCGCAGCATGGCGCTGGCTTTGCGCCGCCGCTGCGTCACAAAAGTGACGCAACGGCGGCGTAAAAGTGAATCAAAAGGGGTTTGTAAATCTGCCTCAATATATTTACATAATATAAACAATCAACACGTGAAATAAAGTTGCTAAATCTCACAATACAACTTAATGGGCGGGAGCTGAAGAGGAAGATAAACTGGAAAGGCAAAACATGTCAGCAATACCAAATTTTACTTATGGCCAAACGACAATTATAAATATTAAGTCGGGGACATTGACCCCTAAATGTATCCAGTCATTTAATTTTCCTGAACTTTAAAGTAACTTTCTCCTAAGAAGCTTGCACAGTCCTGCAATTGTTTCGCGATGTAGTCTGTAGCTTTTTATTGTTTTTTCGGTTTCCTCAGATGTGTTCCTTTGGCTATTGTGCGCTTTTTGGCGACCACAGGTTGGTGTAATTGTATTTGAAGTTTCTGCCTACCTCTAGCCTATCACCATTCAGTCCCATCGTTTGCTTGAAACACTCTATTAAAATTTGACAGCCATAATGTTTAAGATATAGTGTGAAATTTGAGCCAGAATCTGTTATAAGGACAGTGACAAGACTTGCCTGAGGCATCCTGGGTTTGAAAGAGAAAAATCTTCCTGCACACTCTCCTTCCGCGCATTGCCAGAAACCAAGTTCAGAAGAACACTTTTAAGCATCCTCACCACCTGGGGCATTCCAGCACTTCCGCACTTGGCGGGACTGGAAAGGTTTTCCCTGAATCTTGTGGAGAGTGGAGCAAGAAAGATGGCCGCTGGACAGCATAATTCTGCATGGCATACAGGATGTCAAACTTGGGTTTCTTCTTCATAATTGAATGCATGGATGAGATCCTGAAAAGGAGCAGAAACAAACCCCATATCTAGCCCGTTCCAAGATTGCAGCCTGTCCATTGAAGGGGTTGTATGAGTATTAGATTAAAAAGCAACGTACAAAAATGTTTGATGATTGACTTGTCAAACCTTTTTTAATGAGCAATTCTTCAAGAATGGCTTTCACTTTGGCGAGGGACATGGCTGTTGAAGGTTCCACAGCTAGGCGCATTTCAGGGGTGGGATGCCATTGGATCTCCATAATAGGACATATTCGAGCGACATTGCATATTACATCCTTAGGCCAATTACAGAAAAAAATGTGCTGCACAAAATGGAGTTTTTTTTATTCCTCCAAGTCCAGCACACTCAGGAGAAGTCAACTACATGCCTCTAAAGGGACCCAGATTTTAACCAGTTAGAACTCAAACGGTTGATGGAAAGACAGTGAAGAAGGCCGTGTTCTCTCTCTACAGGGCACTAATAGTTAATATGCTGGACACAAATGCAGATGCATAGGGAACAGTGGGAGAGGGATTTAGATCCGTTGGAGGAAGAGGATTGAGTGTAGGTGAAAATGGCTGAAGTCGAGCTGGTGACCCCAGTGAGGCTTTGCCTTATGCAGTTCAATTATTTTCATTGAGTATATTTCACACCGAAGTGTCTGTATCATATGGGAAGGACAAACCTGCACCAGATATGGGAATACTGTGGGTAGATTTCTGCACATGGTGTGTGAGTGCCCAGAAATATATAGATACTTGACAAGGATACACGCGACTAGTCAGTGTGGTAGGCTTACCTATTGAGGTCACATCTCAAATGTCTCCATTGGGGATAATGTTGGGCAGGGAAGGGAACTGGATGGGGAGGAAACTAGCTGCACTTGGACTGATGATTGCAAAAAGTTGGAGGTCAGTGGCAATCCAGATCATGGGAGACTGGACTCGGGCTATGGACATCTGCGCGGAGTGTACCTTAGATGAGGATGCCTGACCAAACACATAAAATCTGGTCCTCATAGAGGAATATCAATGGATAATTGTTGATTGGGAATGCAGACGTAGGAATTGGGGAGGGGTATGTATGGGTGGCACAAGGAAGGCAAACATCCTATGTATATTGAGGTTTGGTTGGGACAGACTGGCTGTCCTGGGGGGAACGTCCTTTACAACGGAACTTTTACAATGAAGTACCGTTACGACGCAGGTTTAACAACGAAAGTCATTACAACGACTTTCGCTGGAGGGCGCTCTAGGATAGGTAATAGTTTAATTTACTATCCAACACCTTCCCTACTATCCAACACCTTCCCTACTATCCACGGGGACTGGAGTTGGAATAGTAAATTAAACTATTCACTATCCAGCGCCCCACAACGCAAGTCGTTGTAACGACTTGCGTTGTTAAACCTGCGTCGTAAAGGTACGCGTTGTAACGGTACGCGTTGTACCGTCATACATCCCTGTCCTGGGTGATCAGCTGCAATGTTGTTTTTTCGGATGAGCTTGTACATACACTGTTCATTTTGGGGAAAGCTAATAAAAAGAGTTCCAAAAAAATATGACTTTCACTAGCCTGACGAAACCAACCTGGGAAATTCCCATTTCAAGGTGGAGTTCCTCTCTTATTCCTTCAACTCCATCTTCCTACGCCCATTGTTCAATTTCTCCTGCTTGCATTCCTCATCCAGGTGTTGTGAGAATTTATTTAACCCTGATCTCGGATGCAAACAAAGTGCCTGGGATTTAAACCCAATACCTGGGCTTCAAACCAAGTCCTGGTATTACTTTGCCACAAAAAATCTTTGCATTTCCCTGGAAAGGGTATTTTGTCATTATTACTTTTCCTCAAAATTAACTTTTGTCAACCTGATTTAGTCACGCTGATAATATTCATTTTAGGTTTTTTTTTCTTAATGACAGCATACTCATTGGATAATTTCTGAGTTTCCCTATCCAAGATTTTGCAGCTAACCACCCCATTTTAGCCCCCCAACCCCCTGGTTTCCCCACTGACCTTGGCTTCTCTCTTAACTCCTTTGCTCCCGTTTTCATCTTCTAATTTTTACCACCAGTCCACAATGGACCTTTTTTATTGTTTTATTTCAAAAACAATTATTTTTTGCAATTCCCAACATATAGGAGTGGTAGGATTATTTTATTCCAGATCTGGGATGCAAACCCGATGCCTGGTATTCAAACCCAGTGAGTGTGCTTAAACCCAGGCCTGGTATAACTTTGCCACAAAAATATTAGCATTGTTGTGGAAAAGAGATTTCATCATTATTACCTTCACTCAAAATGTTTTGTCCGCTTGATTTGGTTAAGCTGATATTATTCATTTTGGGTTCTCGTCATATTGACAGAATACCCATTGAAGGATGTCTGAGCCTCCGACTCCAAGATATTGCAGCGTATTTTCCTGTGATGTCAGTTCCAGGTTAAAGCATATATAAAGGAGGCTGCATGAAAGGAAGATGAGTCTCAATGCATTTTGTTCCCTGATTGTCTCATTTGTGATATTCATCCTTTGAAAAAAGTTTTGTTCCTGATTTTTGTGTCAAGCAGTTTGGACCTTTTCCCTTCTGGGTTCTTATCTTGGCACAGTCTGTATCCTTTTTAAGGTAGTCTGTTCAGCGCTTGCGCTGTCAGGATGAACTGTTGTATGTACTTTTGGGGTTTGATGCCTCCCACGGCTTTGTATTTGTCTAGACCGTAGAAGTTTATAAATGCTTACTTGCTGTTGGGAAATTTGGCATCCTGGTCTCTCCGTTTTCCAAGTTGTTCACTCCCAGGAGTATTTCCCCAGGACTTGTTGGCTTCTGTTTTTCCTCTCTTACTTTCTGACAAAGAACATAAAACAAAAAATTGGAACGTGCAGTTCCGTGGCTCAGTGCAGCGCTGGTGAAGCTACACTTGATCTTTTATGCAAGCTTGCTGCATGCCGCTCTCAGTTAGAGCGAATAGGTCAGATGTTGCCACACTGGGCCTGTTGGCGGGTATTGAGCTGTGTTGCAAGTGGTGGAACACAGGGTGTCTTCATCGCCGCAGCCCCCTGCCTTGCTCTTCATGGTGCCGGGCTCTGCTGCATTGTGGCTGCTGCCATGTAAACATGTATGCCCCACAGGCAAGGCCAGTATGCATCGACAACAGCTGCCATGGTTACTGGGCTTTCCAGCTCCTGCACCAGGCACAGGTTTGGGTGGGTGCCCAGTTCTTGGGGATCTGCTGAACCAGCTGTCGGTCCATGGAGACGGGGAGCCCTTCTATCCAGAGCACAGTTCCAGGGCCTCCACTGCTCTTCCCGATGGCTTGTTTGGAAGTGTCAAAGAATGAGCTTTGATAATTTCCGGCTCCATGCCCCCTACTGCACACCCCTTTTGGTGTGTGAGCGATGTCATTCCTCCCTCTCGTTATTCTGCCGGGCTGCTGGATCTGTTCCTTTATGTGAGATGATATGGGTGTTTCACTGCACGCTCATCAATGATTTCAAAACCTGCAGTGCATGGGGACTGCCCCCGTGCATCATCCCCGCAAACTACATTGATCATCTTGCTCATCTTGAAAGTTAAGCTGCGATAGCAGACTGCAATACATGATCACACTTAATAGCTCCCTATGTTCTTTTGTTATTTGTTATTGTATGTGTATGTAGGTTTCAGGCTGGGGATTGTTTAGTTGCCTATTGAAATAGAATTGTTATGTTTACATCGAATGCGTGTCTTGTGATTAATTAGTGCTAAAGCTTTGTGGATGAGGCACTGCTTCCCCTCCTAAAACAACAAACTAGGAACCGGATGAAACTGGTTTGCTCTGGGAGAGTGGATCTCGGTTTACTTTTCAGCCTATAGCCAGCCGAGCGTTTGGAACCAGGGCCACACCCCTCACCAGCATCCATTGGTGGACTGCTGTTTGGATGCACACCCCCTGCGAGACAATTAGTCTTACAGATTATTGCTCGCATTCAAGTCTTCTGCATGCCATCATAGCCAATTGTCGTTTTTTTCTCTTCGTGAACAATAGCATGGCAGAGTGCAAGAAAGGAGAGTGTGACTACTTGTTACCCGTGACGTCACTATACATATATTCTTGGTGGCCATGGTAATGGACAAAGCCCATCGCGGCCAAAAACGTCATCTATCAGTGGCTTAGAAATACAGGCAATAGATGTGACAATTGTTAATTTATTTTTATGGTTAGCATGAATTTGCTCTTTTTGTAATACCGTGTTTCTTCTTGTGGAAGCTGGTTGTTTTGAACACACATTGATTTTATGACTAGTGCAATGGTTGACATATAGTTCTAGAGCTGAATAATTCTTTCTAGTTCTTATAGCCAAGATGCTCGGCTCTAGTGTAGACTTCCATATCCTTATTTTCACTGTAGTGTGGCCCTACTTTGCCTCTTAGCTTATCTGTCAACACAAGTGCACCCCTCTTCAGCCTACTCTCCACCACTAGTGCAGCTCTAACCATCCCCACTTTCACCCCACTGCAACCTCGAACAACCCCACCTTCACCACTAGTGCAGCCCTACTCTTCTTACCTCTACCACTGGTGCAACCCCTTTCACACTTCCCTCCACTGCTAGTGCAGGAAAAGACAAGTGTACTTGGTCTGTAGCATTGTTTGTAATAGGTAGGATATGCAAGCTTCACAGCATGGTAACTGTTTTTTAGGTTTTTTTCAGATGCTTATTGGTTATTTTCCATTAGTTGCCCACTAACAGTATCTTCAAAAAAGAAAAAAAAGAAAATTAATGTAAACACTTATTGACTTAGTTACTTGGTCTTGGCAGTATATCTAGCTGATGTTGTTTACTCCCTTGCTATCAAAGTAGGGCTCTGTTTGTTACACCTGTTTGCCATTAGTGATTATTTGTATAGATCTAGTGGTCAGCAAGTAGAAATAATACAGATGCAGGTAAACAGGATAAAAGAATGAGAGGCCATTTGTGTTGGCTGCAATTTGTTATTGTCACATAGCAGAAGTACTTCAGATAAAAGCAAGCACAGGATAAGAAACTTCATCAAAGTTAAGGTTAGCACAGTTAAAGAACTCAAATTACCCTGTCTTTTTTAACACCCAAAGACACAGATTTGGAACTTAGTTCCTATTTGCTTTGTCAACACAAAAAAAGTAAAGCTATCCACACAGTTCCATGCCACACAATTCAACTCCACACATTTCCAATCCACACCACATAATTTGACACTAAACCTGATAATTCAACACAATTGCACAACACACCACATACATCCAATCCACACCACAGAATTCCACATCATGCCACAAAACTTCAAAAGCATGCCACATAATTAACTTCCACTACATACCACTCCACAAAAAAAGCCATTCCACAGAATTCCACTCCATAATAAACAATCCCACTCCACACAATTACACTACATGAAAGACCACGTAATTACTATTCATATAATTCTAAAGCACACCTTGACACATATTTACACTACACAAATCTACTCCACACCACAAAATGGACATCACACAATTCGACAACTAACTAATCCAATTCAACACACATAATTCCACAACATACCACATACATACACTCCATAACACATAATAAGTGACATTGTCATTTATAATGCCAATAGCTCTGACTAAAAAAAATGGCAAGACCTGTTGCAATTCCAATGCGTGTCCTTTCTGAGCTCAGGATGTGCTTGGTGCCTTGCTGATTTCCCCTTCACTGCCTTCATCTTCAGCCACGAATCACAATATTGCAAAAGTAGGTTGTTTCTCGTTTGTGATGTTTTTCTTCTAATTGCAACCCTGTAAATGAGACACTTCACACCTTTCATATTTATTAAGGTATGCAGAGTGGCACTGTATCTACCGGGAAGAGTGGCCTGTTGCTCTGGCAATCAAGTAGAGTGCTAAAAGATTTTTCTCAGCAGACAAGCAAGTGACATCTAGGCAATAACAAAGTGTAATCATATGGTGATATTTTCAGCTAAGAATAAACCAGCAAGCTTTTAGATTCTTTCTTCCCATGAGATATTGCCACACAGCTTTTTTATCAACAAAAGTGATTACTTCTCTGGATTTAGGGCCAGATGTAGGTAGCGAAATACCGGTCGGCAACGGCCGAAAATCGGTGAATTTCCCATTACCGGATGGTATTTAGCCCTTCCTAATGTAGGAGGCTGTAAATAAGGATTCGGTAATTTACTGATTCCTTTTTTTAAGGAATCAGTAAAATAGCGATTCCTTATTTTAAGGAATCGGTAAATTACCGAATCCTTAAAACCTATGTAGGTAGCACTTAAGTGAGTGCGTTTTTGCTTTAAGGATTCGTTATTTACCACCAACTACAAGTTGGTGGTAAATACCGAATACCTTTTAAAAAAGCAATTATTTGCTTTTTTCGCAGTGCCATGTGGCAGATATACATGCCCTTAGGGCATGTATGTGCGCCACATGTGCACACATGCACAATTCAGGGGTGCAACAGGGTGTCAATGTGACACCCTGCCACACTTGAATATGCTCCAGCTTTTACCGATTCGGTAATACAGAATCGGTAATAGTGAATGGAAGCTCTGTTCTTCATACATTCCACAGAGCGACGGCGCTCTGCACGACGCTTAGCCAGTAACTTTTCCCTATCTGGATCAATGAGAGCCTTGGTAAAATAATTATCGAGTGTGCCATTGTTATTACCCCCGATCTTCTCCGGGAGTGTTTTATCCGGGCTTTGGGCCATTGCGGACAGAAAGACGAACAGAATGTGGCGACAGATGCGATGGAAGAGGGTAGGCCCTGCCCGGCCTCACTCGGTCTCTGAGGGCCTCAGAGGGCCCGCCCTTTGCCCGGGCTTAGCCCCGGGCACTCCCGCGCGCTCCCGCGCAGCGGAAACGGTGCTTGGTATTGTAGGGATTTGGTTTGTGGGGGCGTGTCAGTCAGGGAGAGCGGCCCAGGTGTTTTGGGTCTGGGTAACAGGGGCTCCTGGGAAATTGAGTCCCCGTTACCAGTCGCTCGCAGCCCTGAGGATTTTCAGCACAACCCACAGCAGTCTTGCAGGTCCCGACCCGTTACTCACCAACTCCCACAGTCTGCAAGCACCACGAAGCGGGACCCGCGAAGCGGGTCCGGCGAGGTGTAGCGCTTCAGAAGGACAGCGCGCAGGATAGCAGCAGCACACAAACGGCAGCAAGGGTCCAGCCCCAAAAGGAAAACAGAAATGATGTCCCCATAGTGATTGGCTTCCCATTCATTCCTATGAGCCTGAGTAACAGAGAAGACACTTGTTAGATGTCCCTGTGAGGCTCCTCAACAGGGCCGGCAAACAGCTTTGGATGCTGAAGTGCCTTTCTCACCTCCTTTGTCTGATACAACAACTACTACAGCAGGTCCTGTTCATAGGTGCATCCCCAGAAGAGGTGGTAGGTCATCTTATCAGTGGTGCATCCCCTCAGGCAAGACTTTAAGCAGTTCAGTCCTCTCACTTGGATGAAGGCTTTCACTGGCAGACTGCCTTGAAATGCAACAGTCAATATCTTTGTGCTTGTTGGTCAGGCCTATGGAGCTGTTGTTCCCCCATACATGGTCGAATATTGCTGAGGGAAGGTTGCCAGTCTGTCTTCTGACATCCTTTGCCTTGATTAGTTTTTGGATGATCTTGGGTGCTTACTTGTCTGGGGCTACTGCTTCCAGTACAAACTCCTTTCCAAATGTCCCCACTTCTGTGTAGTACAATGGCATGGTCCAGTTGAAGAGAGCAGTGCTCATCCTCTCTACCTATCCCAGGTGCCTCCACTTTGATAGTAGGAAGAAGCGTGCCACCAGGATGCTGGCACAACTTTTATCCTCATTCCACATGGTGCTCCTCATGCAGTGGTATACAAAGGTTACCTTTAGGGTGGTGGTGATGTGTGGCACTCCCTTGCCTCCCTTCTCATGGGTGTTGTACATCCAGGAGTAGATTAAACAACTTTGCCTGACAGAATGAGACTGCCTGGACATTGCAGTCTCACACACACTCAATCGTGTTTCAACCTATGGCCAGACTGTCAGCGACTTGTCCACCCGGTATCTGACAGGGCTGATCAGGTTGAAATATATTTGCTATTACTCTCTTTAGACGATTGGCTATATGTCTGCTATGATTTCGTAGCAGGCTAGTGAAGGCAAATATCTGGGGGAATACCATCCAAAGGTGGTCAGATCTAAGGAGCAGTCACAGCTGGGGAGCCTGATTAAAATTCTTATCTTCATTTCTAATAGGACTGTTGGTGAGTTTAGAGGTTTGTTGGGTTGAAGAAGAATGTGTTAACTAGAGGAGACCCTGCCAATATTCAGGCTTTGTAGAAAGTCTCCCCGTGAGGGTGATACTTTGATTATGCTGGGTGCTGCATCAACTCTAGAAGAGAATGTAACTGTTAAAATGTTCACAATAGTGGCTACTCCCATGTACTGCACTCTTTTTCAGTTTCGTCTCTCAGCATGGAGTGATCTTGGCCATAACTTGCCTGACCCTGTAGGGCTGAGCTGAATACATTTGTATGCATTTCCACCCTATCTCATTGTTCCTTTATACGTATTCACCATTGCCACCCAGCAATTACCATTCTACGTACTTACTATTTACCAGCTCTAGCAATGCTCTTCAATTTTCTAACTACTTTCCTGCTCCCTCTCTATGCTACTCCTGTGTCACTTTCCCGCTTCCTGTCTGCAGCCCAAGGCCAAGCATGCTGGAACTACAAAGTTTCTGTTTGTTCCAATTTCATGTTCGCCGGAAGGTAAGCATAACATACTTCCGGTGAACATGAAATTCAGCACAAATACTGCCCTAAATGTTCTGTCTGCAACAATGTTGATTCAGTGTGGGTCAATGGTGCTGATAATGAATTTGACAACAGTAGCAGGTAATACGGTTGATTTCATGCCTTCAACAGCTTTTTAATTGATCTTAAAGTTTGCAATGGCGTTGTGGTGCCAATTTGAGCTATTAATTTGTGATTAAAGACAAAGATTAAACGTTTAGTGCCTCTCTCTGAAAAATCTGATATCTCTCTTGAATGAATAAGGAAGGTATGAGAGGGCTTAACTATGTGTTTATGGTTTCAAAAAACTTTTTGATGAAGACTTTATTTATTGCTTTGGGGTAGATTACTTTGACATGATCTTTAGTACTATTTTCTATTTCAATTAGGCGTATTTAGAGGTTAGATAGTTTGGTTGCACTGTTTCTAGGAAGTCGTAGGAGATGGCCATTGGGACAGAAGTCGAAATTCACAAAGTCATAGAAAAGTATTTTTCATGTCCAAATAAACTGAAGGTGTATTTGCTCTTTGAGTATAACTGCACACTGAAGTTTTTCCCACAGTCGGAGAGCACGCCAGCTTTGATTAGGCATACTCAAGTCAATCTTCAATTTTCATACATTTGAATGTGGAGGCAATGCCAGTGCGGGCTGCCCCAGGTAGTCTGACTGGCTGAGTATCACATATTTTCGCTCCACAAATTGATCAGGCTTAGCACTCGGGTGTCTGCCCATCTTCCTCTCACATTCTCCATACTTGACGAAAAAAGGCTTTAAGTCAGCCAAGGGAGTTGAAAGAGTCCAAGACTAGGCCCCATCATAGCTAGCCTGCCAACTCCTCCTCCTGCTGCTATTTACATAGATAAAAGAGCCTAAGACAAGAGGGAGCTGGGATGCACAGTGAACATGCCACATTAAAAACCACTACCAATGACGAAGTAAAATCAAACGTGCACATTGTGGAGATTTTACATAAACTTGTTCTGTCTATAGCGGATTGCCAGGGGGGAAGAGGCCCTGCTATGGGCCCTCAAAGTCACGTTTTGGTAGCCTTTCCATGTCGGAAAGGCCAACATGGAAAGGATGCCTGAAACCTACATTGTAATCCCGACAGCGGAGCCGAGGCTTGCTCTGCCTTTATTCATGGGATTACAATTCCGTTCCTCTTTCGATGAGCTCTGTGAGCTCGGCAGAAAAGAAACAGAATCCCTTACAGGTTTCCCTCCAACCGCCATCATTGTAATACGTCGGTTGGAGGGAAACCCACAATGTCGTGCGGAAAGCCTCTGACAGACTTACAGAGGCTTTCCGCCCGACATCAAAATCAGGCCCTTAATCTTGGCTGCTCCCTGGCCGCATAAACTGAAGAGTCAAACATTATATGTTGGCAAATGCGGGGACGGGCACATATTATAAGAGAATATGTACCATTAATTGTAGCTTTTTAAAGGGAATCGCAAGTCACTTCAGGGTTACACGGCTGTACAAAATTACTCCGCTTCCCGCCTTTATATAGTTACAGAATGCCTCTGTAACTTGTAATATCGTTATCAATCAATCAAGGGATTTATAATCCATAGCTGCAGGTACTTTCTGGGATTTAAATGGGGCGGGTCCCTCAGGGTCACAGACCGTCAGTAATTGAAAATTTACCTAAAAACAGTTCTTATAGGGCGGTATACTCATATTCTGAACTTTACAGGCAAACACAGTGATCCATTTGTCAACGTGGATGTTTTCAACAATGACTGTAACAACGTTAAGGTAATCATGCCAGAGATGTAATTACTGCTTACATTTCACGTTTTACTGAATCTTGCATCCCCTAAAGGTATTTTCCTTTTCCAAGATGGTGTGTTTCTGAAGTTTTTTGTGTGTAGGATGTTACTCTTGCATAGTGCCTGCAGTGAACTGAGTCGCCTCTATGTTTCTGTGTGAGCTTGGTGTGTGGGTGTGTGTTTATAACGGTCTATGATTGAGAGCTCTGAAGTTGAGGCAAAAAGCAATGGGAGTTGACAGCGCCTGATAGTACCATAAACGTGTGCCTAACATGCTCATCCAAAGCTTGAACTCTCTGCATATTGCACAGGCCAATAGTAATGTGTGCCAAATGTAATTGTGATACTGTGCAAAAGTGTGTAAATAAGGTACCAAGCTGTTGAAATATTGACAGGGCAAAAGTAAATGACAAGGTATCGCTTACTTCCAAATAGACGCATTCAAGAGCATGAAAAGAGGATGCCAAAGCAGAAAGACATGAGGTGTGAAATATACAGATGGAGGATTTCAGAATGATCTTGGTGGAAAAGGCTTGCCTAACACTTAGTGATCACACAGGAAAGTTGTGTGAGGGCAGAACAATAGTTTTTGAGCCACTCCGCAGAACACTCCCCTTCAACAGAAGTTAGTAATGTTTAATTAAGAGTCCCATGCGTTCAGAATTTAAACATTTTCAATTTGCATTATTTGCAACAGTATCATTGTTACTCATTTATCTGATACTGATACTAAGCATTGGTAAAGCCAATTGGTTTGGCTTGTTTTAGGCTTTTATGCGTTATTGTGTAGTATGTCTGGATATAATGTCAGAGAGGCACTCAAATACTAGATGGGTGGCACGCTGTATGAAGTACAGGATTTTAGTATACATTTTAAGCCACACCCTTAATTAAATATGCCACTTCTCTTGGAAAGATTCATAGTTGTGCTTCTTGTGCCACGCTCCTTTTTGTGACCTCTCCCTCCCCTTTTTCATCCTACCTTAAGCCCTAGTTGCATTATATCTTATATAATATAGATGCAGGCAGGCTGTTAGATCATCATGGAATCAATGATTATTCCCAGAAAACTAGATGAAAGTGCTTGCATTTTTTAACATGCCTGATGCAGTGCATATTAAAAAGGTAACCCATTTCCCCATAGATTATGAAAGTATTGTGATCAGTAACATCAAGCTCTTTCATGTGTACATTGAAATGCTTATAAAGGGGGGTTGTGCACGTAGATTGTAGTTATATATCAACAAAAGTGACTGCCAGATGTTTGGGACCACCTCCTATAATCCAGACGGAGTTGTGATTTTGGGGAATTTTTAGTGACTACGGAAGGCACTTTACCTTACGTATGCAAAAAGTACTGACTCTAGTTTCTTTAGGTGAAATCTTCTATCTGTCCAATGCCTTAGGACTTTCTGGGTCAAGAGCTCGATATGTCATTGTATTTTGTGGTTGCAAAAGACAACAATTTGCAAACTCTCGAAGTTTGTGACCACAAAGTCCAAGGATGCAATGTATCAATGGAGTTTAGCGAGTCCGAAAAGACTTTTCAACATGCAAAATGCCTGTTTCAACTCATTGCAAGTCAAAATTAGGAGGGATGTGAAAAGGACGGCCATTGCTAAAGGTAGTTTGCAGTGAAACGTATCATTGATTTGTGAACACAGCTGCCATTACAAACCATTGTTCAGACACCGGCACTTGGGTTGGTGTGGTTTCTGATTCACCAAAGGTAACACCTTGCTCCTGTTGGACACCCTCCTCTTTGGGAATCGTGCCCAGCGGCCTCTCCATGGGGAACAGGAAGTGGTCCAAGGTACTGCTGCCATCTATTCCCAATATTTTTTAGGAGTGGGTGTAGCACATGTCATTTTCTGTAGCGTAAATTACGTAGATTAGGTACTACACCTACGATTTGCTATCATACCTTTGATGGGAGCCAGTTGAATACAAGACTGAACACGAGTTATTATGTGGAGTCCAAAAAGGAACTGAATTGTAACTTTTGCTTGATAATATTGAATTAAATCGCTTTCTAATTTCTCTAAATTCTAGAGACTTATGCAGCATTACATTTTGCTTCCAATTGATTTTTAATGTGTACATTTTGAACAAAGAAACTCTGTGCATTAATAATATGCAGAATTTAAGGAGAGAGGGCTGCTTCATTACCACTCAAACTAAAGAATAGAAGCAGCAGGATCCTATTGCTTGTTCTCGCTATTACATAAAATATGTTTTAATACTATCCCCTGGTGCCTGTATTTTATTACAAATGTACTCCGCCCTACACATGCACAGTCTAATAAAACACCACGGTCCCCGAATTTTTTTATTAAATAGCTATCAAAATCATGAAATATGCCAGGTTTTTCCAATTAATGGATTGCTGAACGGCACTTTTGTGGCGATTACTATCCTGCTTGCCAATCAAACTGAACCTCAAGACACAGGGCCAGGAAACCGAGCAGTCAAATTCTTTGTTCTTCGTGTGCAGTTAACATCTTTGTTCTTGGTGTGTTCATTTCCTGGGGAACTTTACTAAACTTAGTGGAATTGTAGCAGACCAGAAGTCATCTAGTAAAGATAGAATTACAATAGACGAGCAAATTGAGCACCATTATCCTTCGGTGTATGTAAAGTTAGCTCAAAGGTCAAACACACATACAGTTTAAAGATATATGTACATGAGATCTATCATGTATCATTTATTACGGAATTGGAAACAGAGACCCTGTACTTATGGATAACTCACAGCCAGATTCATCAAAGCAAAATCGGCTCGCAAAGGGCCAGATTCTGAGAATCTGGCCCTTTGCGAGCGCTATTTTTGCATTTGGGATTCATCATCCCAAATGCAAAAATCGCAATTATAGAAATCGCTAAATTGCGATTAATTGCATTTAAGGAATCTCAATTTGAGATTCCTTCAATGCAATTCATGAACCATTTTAAAATTGCAAATTCGCAATATGGGGCCTATATTTACTGGGAAGTCTAACTACGTGGTAAATAGCAAAAACTTAGATAAATGCACTTTAGTGCATTTTTCTAAGTTGTATGTTACACACACACATGTCCCTTGGACATGTGTGTGCGCAACGCCAGTGTCCATTACCATTTCAGGGGTGCAACATGGTGTCCTTTGAACACCCTGGCACCCTTGAAATTGCTTCCTTATTTGCGATTCGATAATTGCTAATCGCAAATAAGGAATGACTCCCCATTCATTCCTATGGTCCTTTAGGCCCATAGGAATGAATGGGAAAGCCATTACTTATTTGCGATTTGCGATTAGCAATTAGCGAATCGCAAATAAGGAAGCAGTAGAAATCGCAAAAAATATTGCGATTTCTACATGCATCCCGTTTTGCGAGTCTTTAATAGCGAATCCTTAAAATTCGCTATTAAGGACTCGCAAAACATGACCATGATGAATCTGGGGGTTAGTCAATAGGAAAAGCGTGTTTAATGGCTGATGACTAAAGATGGAAAATTTCATTTCAAGAACTATTTTTCAAAACTTTACAAACATTTCAAATGTTGCAAAATTAAGATTATTTGAAAACATCCTACAAAAATAGGTTTTGTTGAAACAAATCAGATAAGCAAAAATTGTTTTGCAGAACATATTTTTGCCAGAAAATTCTGCAACAAAAACCTGGTTTCAAGAAAATTCTACAAGAGCAGAGTTCTTCAATCTGTGGGGCGTCGGGGGGGGGCGCACTCCACCCTAAACTCTGACCTTTGTTTTCCACTGTCCCACATCGTAAATCGATTGGAGAACTACGGAGCAGCAGCCAATCAGCGTGGGTTCGGTGGTAACGGAGGGTTGTAAGAGAGGGGAAACCGATGGGGCACAACGTGCCCATGCTTTTGTATTTTCAAGAGCTAGCCGTCCAAGGACGGCGTTAATTCCTAGGGCTGAAATGCTCTGAGCTGCTGTGGGATTCAAGGAGTCTCCTCTACTATGAAATCGAAAGCAACAAACATTTCAGCTCTAGGAAGTAACCCTGTCCTGGGATGGTTAGCTCTTCTTAGAAAGGAGTCAAAGTCTCTCTTAAAATTACATAGGCATCATCTGTGGTATCAATGCCCCTGTTTATAGCCTCATTCCAGGGTTGTGGTAACTTCAGAATCTGCAAAAAAACTGTGTTTGTGCCCAATTTAGAAATACGAATTCTGAATTCTGCCCTAAGAGAGGTTGGACCTCGGATTTTAACCATTTAAAATCCAGCAGGGCACTTTACATAAACCACACCCTGGAGTTCCACTGATTACACTGCAATGCATGTCTACTGCTTCCACCTTTGACACGCCATGCACGGTTTGACTGCTATGAATGTCTACATTTACCTAGTTCCATCGCAGATTGCTTTTTTTGTATTCTCTCATTGTCTTGAAGTATTTTGAAGAGCCAAAAGGTGACAAGGTATCATCACAGAAATACAATACATAAATAGGTAGATAACATCTGCGGAGGTGTCCACTGTGCTACTCCTGCGTCACCCGCAACCCAGGGTTTTCAGAATTTATCAGAACGTTAAATCAATTGCCTGCTCTACAGGAATCACAGAGATCCCCATCCTTTCCACTGCTTCTGACTGAGGTTTCTATAATCTCTCTATTTATTCTACTCGCACAACTTTCATACATAAGTATGTCATCCAATAAAGTGCGACAGGCACCTACTCTGGACCAGAAGGAGGAATGTCCTCTCAGCTACCCGCCTGGCTAGAGGCAATGCAGGTGTAATTACCAGCATCAAAGGCCTACACCTGAGAAATACTGGTATAAAAGGGGAGGAGAGTAAAAGTGACACAGTTGGTTTATGTCTTGCTTACTGCACATCTTCCTTCTGTATATGACAGAGAGGCAGCAACACCCATGGACTCTTGTTGTAAAATGTGTCCTAAACATTGGTTTACATGCCATTCCCACAATGCATTGCACATTCAAAGGTGATGTCCTACTTGTGTGATGTTGTCTGCGCTTCTGTATCAGTGCCCCCCACCCTTCGAGCTGTACTGTCTCTTGGAGCAGTAGGACACCATCAGGCATGCAACGCCCATAGGGCTGAATGGGCTTCAGCCCACCCCGTGGTGTGTCTCATCCTGGGTTGCTGCAGCTCGAGCTGCTATGAGCTTGGCTGGGCAGTGTCTTGAGTCTTCTCTCCAGTACCTCCCAGTTTTCCACAGCTCTTTAAATACCACTGGCAAATCTACATACCTTTGGAAACTGGTTACCGAGCCTTAGTTCTTTTTTTTGTTCCAGTACCCACTCGGCCCCACTCTGCCTATTCCTTACATTTGTATTTTACATTTACTGCCATAGTGTGAGAATGAATTTCCTCTAAAAGGAATATAAAGTAGGGTTGCTGAAAGAAAAATACCAGCCATTTGTTGTTTAAAGATCCTGCAAAGGTCTCAACTTGACAATGATAGGGGTATAAACAAAATAGTATTTATACATTTGTAATGTCTTTGTTCCCTTTAATTATCAGTCATGGATCATTCAGGCAGCCCTAGAACACAATTAAGTTATTTCTATTTAGATTTGCTGTTGGATGTATTCACAGATAAGTGCTGAAAATACGTCTTTAGATGACTGTTTATTTTCATACAGCCAGGGACAACGATCAAGTGAGCTGGCAACCCTAATCATAAGACTGGAAGTTTGTTGCAAGATAAGCACATTATTTATTTCCTCCACCTGCACTCACAATGCACTTGCGCTGGTCACCCTGTACCTCACCCTGCAGTCACATGAGCACACCACTTAATCTGCACTCATGTGACACTTCACTCACCTGTCCCCCTCACTGCTCAATCTGCAATCTCACTCAAATAAGCCCATCACTAACCATACATTAATTTGTCCCAGGACTAGTTATGGAATTCATGGAGAAGGAGGAAATGGGGGAAGGGTGCCAAAAAAGACTGTTGCACTGTGTGCGACCAGTGCTAGGGCAGCCCAGGCTGGGAGTGTTAGCCTCCCCCGAAGTTCAGGTCTAGTTGCGCCCCTGTACACTAGTATTAGCGTGTCGTGCCCCATCAAGGTTTTTGTCCTAAATTCCAAAAGTACACATTTACATGCACTGCACTTCAGCCTTTTAGTGGGCCCCTTGATAGAGACAGCTCTGTTTTTGCCCCGATGGCCTGAAATAATTCCTGAACAGATTCTTGTAAATACAGTTTTTTTTTTCATTTCTTTTTAATGTGATTGATGTGAGTGAGTCTATTAATATTTGCAGAGAAATGTGTTTGTTTTATGCAACAACCATAAAAAGTTTATTTTAGATCAAAATGGGTCCTCACATATGAGAAATTGGAGGATGTCACAGATATTATTCGCTGTAAAATTAGTGGTCTGCTGCTGTTACAACAGTGAAAACACATATCACTATCTCAGAATATTAAATGTAAACACTTTTAGAATTTCTGGATATGGAGCACAACATGAGGATGGCAGTAGCAAAAATCCATCCACAGACTGACCGTCTCTGTGGCGAAAAAAAGGCACACCCGTCACATTAATGTTGGTGGTGTTATATCAATGTATGTCATGTGTAAAACAAAGCTTCCTAGTAAAAACAATTTGTGCACATTTTATCTTGGAAAACTGTGTTTTGAGCTGTGTCATAAGCATCTGCCATTTAACCACACCCACTCACGAACCTGCAGTTTACTAAACTCTCTTATTGTGTTGAACATTACTTCCCAGATATGGCCTGGGATATGCGGGTGGCGGTCGAATATTTAGTGAACGAGATTCCAGAAATTTGTCAGGTGGTGGGAGGGCCTGACATCTAAAAAAATTCAGCTGGGGGGCTCAACTTTCAAAAGTTTGAAGACCTCTGGACTAGAAGGATATTGTGTGAAGTTTGCTACACCTGCAAACCCTCACTTTAAAAAATATTCAGTGGGCCATGATGATTTTTTTTACACCCAATAATGACTCCCTTTTCTTAAATATGCACAATATTTTCCCAAAATATAATTGTCCACTCTAGAACTTTTTCCTTAAGTTTCTAGCTGAGTGGTCAACGGACCCAAGTATAATAGGAAAGTCCTAAAACCTGTGTGTCAAACTCATAGTCCATTACTGCCAGCAACTCCCCGTTCACAAACCTCTGTGACAACAATAAGGTGTAAAATTTTCTTCAGCCAGCATCTTAACCATGGGCAAAGTAAAATATAAGTCACAAGTTGGGAAAACAACTCATGAGTCAGGAGAGGAAAGAGGCACTCTAGAAGGTCTCAAAGGTGGGCACCCAATCCTGACCCAATGCCTAGGGACAGCAAACTCTTGCTACCAGGGGCCGTATTACATAAGTGCTCCGAGGGCACAAGAGGCATTTGTGCTCCCCCTGGGCACTTTGATATTATAGAAGGGGTGCAGACACTAATGCTGCCCTTTCTGTAAAACCCATAGCGTTGGTGCACATAAAGTGCCAGTGCTATCTTCAGGGGGTGTTCCCTCATTTGCATGGGGGCATGCCTCATGCAAATTAGGGAATCCCTTTGCCTCTGTGCCTGCGCTATATTACAGACGTGGGCACAGAGACAAAGAAGCTCTCAAAAGGCACACTGACAGTGTGCAATCTAAAAGGTGGCGCACTATTAGTGTGCCCCCTGAAGGAGGCCCTTTGGAGGTGGGTGAGGGAGGTCCCATAGACCCCCCAGATATCCCCATGCAGGCAGGTGCAGTCATTGAATGCACCCGACTGCAAGGGGATCTCTAATCCCCTTTAACCCCTTCCACGCTGATGACGAGCTGGGCTCGTCATGGCGTAGCCTCCTCGCACGCTGATGACGAGCCCAGCTCGTCACGTAATATGCGCTTTTAAAAATCTCCGCGTACGAGCGGAATTCCGCCCGCACGCATGCGGTTAAAAGTGCAGGCAGGTTGCTGCCTGCACTGTGAAAATACGGAACGGCTTCAAAGCAGCTGCTCTGTTTTTCACAGGAATGCGCTGCCCACAGAGCAGCTCAAGTTTTGGGCTGCCTTGTGGGCAGCGTGTTCAATGTAATACGGCACACTTTCCCTGGTTGTGCTTGGTGCTCTTGTTTTAAGGTGCGCCCTTTACATAATAGGGCCCCAGAGCCCCCATTGCTGCTACTCTGCTCCACTCGTGAAACACAGGTTTGTCTTCTCGTCCTAACCCCTTGTTAGCCTTTCCTGGGCCATTAAAAGTTAATAACATGAGCTCAGGCTATTGCTGAAGTATGCAAGGGAAGCAGCAAAATTTGTAAAGTGCCCTGCGCCTTTTTCTGAGGTTCTTGTTAGCTCTCCAATCTCTACCAGCAAATGGAGAGCAATGCCATCAGTCCTCGAGACCTTATCTACACCTTGGTTGCTCCCTAGACTTTCCCAAGGGCAGGGGATTAGGAAAATCATAGGGTGTCCAGAACTGCATAGAAGCAAGCTGCCTGATCATCCCGAACAGCAAACATATGAAGTTGACATGGTAGGTGACAGCTCTCTGTCCCGTGGCAAAATAAGGAGCCAAAATGTTCCTTGAGGTGCTGCTGTTTCTCCATAGAGTTAAGATGAAAAAACATTCTCACCATGGTCATAGACCACCACAGAAAAGGTAAAAAGCCCCTGTTGTCTCATGTTCAGTTGGAACTCCATAGTCACGATGCATAGTACACAGAATCTGAGATGGGAAAAGTCTATGAGGGTTCAGAATACTAGTTTATATGAATAAGTTAAGTCCACTGTGGTTTTTTAATTTTAAAGGAGCACAATGTCTTACCACCTTGCATATCCTCAATATTTTCCAGTGATTCTAGTCCTGTGGAAGTGAACTTTCATGACTCTGAGAAAGATAACAGAGTGTGGTCCTGCTTCACATTAAAAAGCTGTCAAAATCCTTCACACATCCTCTTATAGTAGGTTGTTCCTAGAAAGGCAGATTTTGTGGGCTAGAAGAAAAAGCACACGTAAATTCCAACCAAAACACCCAAACAAGTTCATGTGTTGCATGCATAACCTGTGTACATTCTTTTTGCAAGACTTCATAGTTTACAACCTGTGAGTGCAACACCTTAACCTACAGCTGCAGCAATAACCAGTCAGCACTGGAATAGGTGCTCAGTACTCCAGTGGCAACTCTGTACCGTACAGAACACTAGTAAGAAGGTGATGGATGGAATGCTTGAATTAATCTCAGCCACTGGCAATCACTCAGGCTGTATTCCAGTCCATCGTATTTCTCCCACCATTCCTCTATAGACAAAGACCCACCTTTTGCAAATCAGTACTGACCCTGCTCCTCACTGGAACAGTCTGTCCTGAATTGCAGAGCGACCCCCCACTCCAGAAGGGATCACAAGGAACCCGAGAGCAATGGTGTCATAGTACTTCTGCTCCTGACTAAGAACCAAGCACACATAAGACACAACTGTGCTTGTCCACCATCTTTGATTTCTTTTGTGTAGGATGAATGAATACCAGGATACCTTCTCCGGAGATAGTGCGCTCTACAAATGTGCATAACATAACATAACTAAAGGAAGAATCCTGTTCCAGTCTTGGTACCTCATCTATACCAGGCCAAACAAATTAGAGCCATGAATAAGAACAAGAGCAACTAAGACTGCAGCCTTCTTCAAGCTAGAGAACACAAGAAGACATCTAGAACATATCAGCTGTCTACAATTGTAACATGCTCTGAGGCTCTACCAGCACACCAAGACACACAATTCACCCATCCATGCACTAGCCAAGACTCAGCAAGTCATTTTCAACAGTGAGAAATAGCACTGAAACCACCCAAAACCGTGTGTTTGTGGTACCAAAAATGTGAAAATATTAGCTGTAGACCTTCTATATTATTCTTTTGATGAAAGCAGAGGCATCTACTGGCAGTTGGGGTCCCAGCTGGCAGGCTTTTCAGATACGTTTCATACAAAACTGTTCTACAATTATAAAAGCACATACTTTTTGGGTGGAAAATATATCAGGCAGGTCTGAGAATAAGAGATCCATTATATAATGGACATGTGTGCAGTTGCCCAAGCTCACATTACATGGCTGTAAAGGTTCACGGGGTCATGTTCCCCCCCCCTCTAAAAAAACGTGCGAGCACGGAAATCTCATAAAATGTTTATAAACAGTTCCACCTTGAAACTTACTAAGAGAACCTCCAATTATCACACCAATTTCTTCTTCAGGTAGATTAATCTTTGCCACTGTGTTAGAATGGAGCACAACCCAAATACATTTCTAAATGAATCATCAATTTTTATAGAATTTAATGTTCAGTCAATAATGAGAGGTTTAGTGAATTTTTTATAAGTTGTATTTTCTCATTACGAGATTAGTCTGTATTTTTGTCTTTTATTACCGTGAGTGAAATATGGCTGTTTACAGAGATATACACAAAATGTGGTTATAATTTGTATACAAAATAACAGTGTTCCATAATGTAATTAATCCCTTATTTAATCTAAAGGACCTAATTTACCATAGCCAGAACCCATAAAGAGTTCCTTTGGAAAAGAGCAAGACAAAATTTGAAGCAACAGGCTAATAGCTATGAGATGTCGAACTCCCCATAAAGAGTAGTCCTGGAAACTCAGCCGAGAGAGTTCCCCAACAGCTGCAATAGCAACTGTTAACACAGGTAAAATGAAATAATCACAGCAGTAGCTGTAATCAGCAAGTCTTCCAAAAAGGGAACAGAATAACAGAAAATCACTGTTAGCAGGAGCTCACAGCAATTTTGGGCAAGAGTAGCACAATCAAGTTGAGGGGGAAATGGCCGGGGAAGGTGGGCATAGAATGCATGCATCTCTAACTGAGATCTTGTACTATATAGAAAAGCACAAAACATGTTGTAAAGCCTGAATGTTAGATCATCTTCAGCCAATAGGAAAGGATCTTCCGATAGTCCATCATCTTCTATCTCGATTCCCACGGTAAATGTCCATATCACCATGTTCTTATTTGAATGTTGCTACAGCGTATTATAGAAGGATACATCTAGGAAGGTTCTCATGCGAACCTTTGCAAGCCTACTCTGTTAGCTGTTCACTGTTCCATTGTGTAACAATGGGCTTCTCTATGAAATGAAACATTAATATCTAGCATGTCCTGGTTCGATCATGAGACATAAATCTGCAGCAATATACTTGTTCATCATAAGCACGTGCAAAGGTAACTATCTAAAACAGAATGAAGTCATTTGGTGTGAGGAAGGAAAGAAGTACATTTTGCAGCAAACACCACATTTCACAAAGATGTTAAATTCAAAAGTTCATTTATAATGTTAAATCCTCATTTACAAAAAGGCATTTCTTATTATTAAATGGAAAGGAAGGAATAACAGATATTATTGAGACCTAACAGTGAACGATGGACAGTAATTGGAGCTTTCTGCAGAAATAAGCAGCATTTTTCTCTTTTGGCTGATTTTATAAAAGCACATTTTATCTAACCTCTTTATTAACACACACTTTCTATGTTAATATTAGGATACATGTCTACATTGTCATAAGGTTAATTTACGTCATTAATGTCAACTTCCTCACAGGCAAAAGGAGGAGTTTTATCATGTTCATTCTGTCCTTCTCCATGCCTCTGCCACTTTCTGCATACATGGGTTTGATGGCAAATGTCACAAAGAAGTGAGACTGTGGGATTAAGCGAGGTATGTGGTGCAACAGAAGTGAAAAACCTGGTCTTTCAAAGCAAGAGCTCCCCTTCCTTGTGGCCAAAAAAAGGTTTGGAAGTCACCATCAAGCCAGGAGGCGCCAGCGACCACTCAAGGGATGAGGATACACACCCTTCCTGTGCTTGAAGGCACTGTCAACCGGGGCTTGAGCACTGCAACCGGAGTCTCTAAAAACAGCCACCATCATGCTAGGAGGCCCCACTGGCCGCTCAAGGACATGCACCCTTCCTGCACTTGATAGAGCAGTGCGGGCTTCCGCTGCGTGGGACATGCCCAAGCACAGTCCGGGCCCAGGGTGGGCCCATCATCCGTACATCCCCCACCATATCCAAATCCTAAATCCATTATAATAATATTTTACTTGCCTAGGTACTTCGTTACTCTGTTGTGTTTATTTTTCGTGGGCGAGGGGTAAGAGCCGGCCACCTGGCAGCTGCGACCATGTACCAGGTTTGTGGGCCGTTTGCTCCCCCCTCGCTAGATATTCTAACTTTCAGTCATAACATTGTTATCTCAATACCAAGAGGCCATAAGGGGAAACTATCCTGGCTAGAGCCGTGGGGGCTGTCACCGGGGAATTAGATCAAGCTGAGCGACAACTTTCTTAGGAGCAAGACGTCGTCCCCTCTGTGCTGCCTATACCCTGCCCTGACACAGACAAAGGTCGCAATAATATCTTCGAACCTCCCCCTGAGCAGTTGGAAGCATTCGGCAACAATTGAGCTGTCTCCCATCAGACCTTGCAAATTAACCCCCAAGAGTGTAGCCCCTCACTACAGGAAGGCCCATCTGGGAAAAGAAAATGCCAGAACAGGTCCGCTGGGCGTCCTAAGGTTGGGGCCACCAAAATGAAAAACAAACATAAAGGAAAAGGAAAAGCATCCGAGAAGGTTACCGACAATATTGACCAATTTGGAGCTGGACATACCTCTTGTCCAGGGGCGCCAATGTGGGATCTTATATTTGACCAGATGCTTAATAAGCAGGGAATTTAATTCACGTCTGAATCACCCCTCTTGTAGGCAAAATCACAAATCTCGAATCTGTTGTTTTAAAACTCTCTAAATGTGATCCTACCCCTGACATGGTGGCAGAGTGTGCCAACAATGATAGCACTCCAGCCCCCTCTGTTTCTATTTTGAAGGAGGACGTAAGAGGGCCCAAGCCGTTTCACCCCAAGGAGCCCAAAAAGGATATCTGTCCATCTGCGGGAACGTGGATCTACTTCATTTATCTCTACCTGCTCGACCTAAGCCAAATCATGCTGCTAACTCAGCTCATGAATTTGTCGAGAGTAAGGGTGGGCGGCCAGCTACGCTCCGTGCACGGAGTGCACGTAGTGCCGTCTCCTACGCATTTTGCGTAGCGGGCATAGCCAGGCGGCACTATGCGCGCTCCGCAGACGGTGCGTAGCCGGCCGCCACCCGCCTCCCTCCCGCCTTCCCTAAATACTTAAATAAAAGGATAGAAAGCTTTTAAAAACACTTACCTTGTCTGCCGCATCCCCGGGGCTCCCTCTCGCCGTCCCGCGATTCGCGCCGCCATTTCAGATACCAATGCGCATGCGCGGGCGGCCGCGCATGCGCATTTCTCATGAGAAATGCGCATGCGCGGGCGCCCGCGCATGCGCATTAGTATCTGAATCGGTGGCGGCTCGAATCGCGGGACGGCGAGAGGGAGCCCCGGGGACGCGGCAGACAAGGTAAGTGTTTTTAAAAGCTTTCTATCCTTTTATTTAAGTATTTAGGGAGGGCGGGAGGGAGGCGGGCGGCGCGTAGTGGGGCTACACGGAGTGCGCGGGTGGGCGTAGTTTTGCGCGTAGCTCCGCGGAGCCCCACTCCGAACACTACGCCCAGGGTTAGTCGAGAGCACTGTGCAAAACAAATGCCTTGGTTGTGCTGTGTTTGAGGATAACCTATTTGTAAGAAGGGTGGGTTGGATCAGTCCCTCACCGAAGGCTCTGCCAGGTGACGGTGTGGTGGTTAACTGCAGGAACACCCCTCTGACTGAATACCTAATATTATTTTGTAGTGTAGTTCCTATATTCCCAATAGGCTCTGCGCATTGGAATAATATATTCAGCAGTGTAGACGTAGGACTGAAGTCGACTAGGTCTCTACTGACTATATTAGACTTAAGTTTTTGCCAGCTAGCTCAGAGGTCACTAGAAACTTTCTCGAATAAACGAGGAGGAGTTTAACCTCCCTGGATAGACAAGAAGGGATTAGCTTCTGACAACCATATAACATGACAACTTTGCTCCCTCAGAATAAGAGTGTATCTCTAGAGTCGTGTGAAAACAATAGACAGCTATTTCACTCAGTCAAGTGTGCATACTTAGTTTCACCAGAGTGCAGAGAAAAGAGAGATGGGCGTTTTCAATAAAAGATGTTATTTATTGAGCAGTCTTCTTTCTTATGCAAGAGAAATGAATTGCCACAATTGCAATACTCATAGTAAAGTAAAGTGCGTACAGTAAAAGGAGTATTATAAAATAATATGTAAAAGCATTGATATGGTTTCTTAGCCATATGTTTCTTTAAAATAGATAAAATATGTACATACTTATATACATTGACTAACGTACTCAACTGGTGCTTCTAAATACGCCTACCCCGGTGTACCTGACCTAAGCCTCATACGTGGGAAGGAGTAAGTAAGTAGCAGTTTAAGTTAAGTTTGTTTTGCCAAGGAATCTGAATCTAGAATTCTCTTAAAGGGTTTAGTCAGCTCCGTACCTGGGTATTTAGAAAGCAGGAGGTCTGGTATCTCTCTCTCAGGACTCGATATCCCAGTAACCCGCGAGGGTATCTGGAAACACCGGAGCTGGATTTCTCGGCAGGAGAAAAGACAGCGTCTCTCTCAGTGCGTCAAAAGGGAGGGGCAGCGTCTGTGGGCTCTCGCGTCAGCTGGGCTCTCGGGCAAGTAGATAGCTGCTCTGCTCCAAAACCACCACCGTGTGTTTGCTTAAGGCATCGTTGGTATATTTATACCTGAAAGGTGCCGGGTTTGACGTAAGGTTGGACATAAGACGTCAATGAAGATGTCACCAAGAACTGGCCGTTCTTAGAGTGCTCACAGGAGTTCTAGGACGAAATCAAAACAAAAGCAATGGGGAATTCCCAGGTTGCTGGAGGTTTGGTTTGGTTACAGAACTCGTTGTACTTTCTAGGAGCCTGGGGAAGTAGCCTTGCTTAATTTGGACAGCATGGGCTATGACTAAATATGGATTTGATTCTTATGCCTTTATAAGGATATTATTCATTATAACCACATAAGGGCATAAATCAGGACTATCAAATTTAGGGTCCTAGATAGAACTGCAACACCCACTCCACGATCTAATGTCCCTCATTACTTAAAACTAAGCAATAGTAAACATATAATGATGCATGTGTTTTCCAACCCAAAATACATAAAGTTGCATATTGAAATGGTATAAGGTAATACACGAAAATGAGTAATGGTACTGTACGTTTTTCATTCAGTTAAAAATGCATATATATATCAGCTGAATGAATTGCGAAAATTTACACATGAAATGGCTCTTAATACAGAAAAGAAGGTCGAGACCATTTCATCACATAATAATACAAATTCTTGTACATGTGCTAGAGGCTGAGGTAATATATTGTCTCTAGAGTTCCTAAAAATAGAAGCTCTGTTCTCTAAGAATAGTTCTACTTTAAGCAGAGTACATGTGCCAGAAAAAGGTAAATATTTTGGAAGTGGAAAAAAAATAATTTCGCTTCAGGGGAAAAAATAGTTCCAAATACTTTCAGTAGCTTTTGTTTATCAAAGCTGAAGGCCGAATTCAGAGTTCAGGGAACGCTGTGTGCTCGTTACTTAAAAATGTATTCTTTCTGTTCAGGGGAGAACATCATTTCAGACAGACTCTCAAAAAATTGGTCTACGGCTTCAGGTGAAAGTTCGACCAAGTTTGAAAATGCCGCAACAGTGCAGTCGTGAGAATGATTGCTATCATCGATGTCAGGATCAGCAATGCTCACAGAAGGTCGTACCTGGGTGATGCTGCTCTCACCTGCTCTCACCTCGTACTTCACTGCCACCTAATCGTAGTGGTGAAGTCTCAACGAATGCCGTCATCAGAATGGGTAGCCGCTGGGGACAACGCGATGCATGAGCCGTTACAGGACTTAGCAAAGTATCTGTATCCAATGGTACTGCTGATGGTAGTGTAAGACAGACGTCCAACACGCATTCTTATCCGCATAGCATACATCGAAGCACAGGTAAGATGCAATTCTGCCAGATGGGTCTGAATGAAAGAAACCAGGTCATATTCAGATCTCTTAGCCGGGCTAATCCAAGGACTTTAGTTATGCGGTCCCGATAGCGTAGAGCTAGGATCGTTTCTTCCATCGTTGCTGGAGTCTTGTCTGTGACTTGGCTTGCCATATCGGAGCAGAAGGATCAAAAATAAAATGCCTGCTACGAGTCCCAACAGAAGTGGTAGGCCACCAAAGACAGAATGGACAAAATTAGGAAAAATGCCCAGAACTGTTTCGAAGGGTGTTAACAGTCCTGAAAAAATTGTCTTAAATATATGTGGGATACCACTGGTATCTGACATATTTAGAATTTGGCTTAGCATTTCTACGAAATGCGCAGGGCAATTTGTTGATAAAAGGCTATGTATCTCTGCCGTTGTCCTTGCAACTTGCAGATCATATGTTTCTTTTGATGACGTTAAGGGCACAGTTGTCCGTAAAAGTACAGACTTTATTCTACTTATTCTACTTAAAGTATCAATTCGAATAGAAGAGATATTCAAAGAAGGCCAAGTTGTTGCCTCCGTATCTGGAGTGCTGTTTGGATACAATACTTGCATACAGCAAGTGACCATGGAACTCCCGCTCACGAGATACGCTTTTCCTGGCACCATGCCACAACAGCTGTGGTCCACTATTAGAATATAACTCCCGTTAGAAAGCCGTCTAAAGAATGGCTCTATTAGTGTTGCAGGTGTGCCTTGCTGGTGACATGAACGGTTATTTGAAGTCCCCTCACAGGCCCCATGCAGGTTAATACCTTGACACAGAAGTATACCGCTTAGTGATCGTTTACAATTGTTACCACTAAGAAATACATTCTGTTTCTTTTCACTATAACATGTGTGTGTATAAGGTAATTTCCATGATGACTTAATGTACCCTTTACCCAACCTTTCATAATTGGGACTGACCGTGTTATAACATTAGTAAGTCCTGCTCTATTATATCAATAGCAGAGGATACAATACTGTCCAGTGAATATATTCTGGAGGACAGAGTCATTACCCATTGTCCACAACAGAAAATTATTTTTCCAAATTAATACGGTCAATTTCTCGTATTTTTTCTGCTGTTTTAATTTGCATCACTTTCCAAGCTTCGTTGTATGCAGCGTATATAGCGGCCGCTATGAAACATTTTTGACGCTGTTTGCGTGGTCCCATTATGAAATCACGCAAGTCAGCACCGTCTATAAGTAAAGTCAAGTGTTGCTTTTTGTAGCCATTCGAGGCAGAGTTTCCCTACACTGTATGTTGTAATTATCCCTGGATGTTGTCTCTGGGAGTATCCTGGGTCTGGCCTGGTCATTTTGTACCCCTGTGTTTTGTTCAGGAATCTATTTTGACAGTTATTTGTGTCTGTGGGCCAGATCAACCATTTTTCCAATCAGGATGTGTTCTGTTTTGGTTAAAAATATGGGATACGTCTATCTCAACATCTGTAGTGCTATTACTGTCAGGTGTTGGCTTTGGAATAGACGGTTTGTTTAATTCTTTTATCTTGGCTAGGCCAAGACAGGTTGTCTGTTGAATGGTATCATTCAAGAATATTATTTGCTCTGGGATCATGCAGGCTCTAAATAATGCTTCTAAACCTTGGACCTGCCAATCTTTGGTACCCCAGGGGTTTTTTGTCTCAATGTTTTTTCCAGAAATCAAAACCAAATGTAATCATTTTTTCAGAAATAGATCAATTTAGTATTAGTCAGCATTGTTTTTACCCCTGTCTTATTTAACAGTTTGAAATAAAACGTTTCTGCATCACTTGTGTTAAATCCTGAAAAATATGGGAATTTCCCGTAAAATGTTTTCGAACTGCTTTTAGGTGGAGTTGCACAATGTTCCCATTGATTATAAATAAAAACATTTCTAGGCTGAGCAGATTTATGCAAATAGTGATGTGCAAAGTGATTATAACAATAAATTTCTTCATAGTGTGATGAACCCTGTAAGTAATCATGTTCTGTAAATTTTGCTGACATTACTAAATCTGACATCGTATCATTAATACTTTCAAAGTCCCAATCATCAGAGAATGTACTCGGTTTTACAAAGTCATTTAATGAAACCTTGAACTGGTGTGGATATTTCAAGAGCTCGACCGGGCCATAGATTTCGTAATCCGTTTTGTCCCATGCTACCCCACCGGGTATTGGATTGGCTGTGACATTCACTGATGATAGTTCTCTTTTCTCGATGTGAGAGGACTTGTGAGGCTTTAGGAACAAGTTGATGTTCTGACTTGCTGTGTCCATTGTACTGTATTTTCCCTCAATGAATTTTCCCAAACAAAGAACCATGATGAGCCAAAGTAGGAGGAAAAGTACACCTAACACAATCCAAAATTCAATCCATGGAGAAATCAGATCGGTTTCTTTGAGTTGATGTTGAAGTTCAGTTACTTTGTCTTTAAAAGTTTTTGTCTGGCGTTTCTTCCGATTCGCTTGGATCTTCAGAAAAGTTATCGAAATTGATGAAGTAGCCAGATGCAGTTCTGTCAATTGTTGGAATTGCTTCCGGATTTTCAGTTGCTTTTGCATTTTTTGTTTCATTAGCATAGTCTGAGGCTACATCGTGGTAGACTGGTGTTTCTTGACGAACTGTTGCAATTTGGGTTTCAAGAGGCACAAGTTCCATGGCATTGTTGCATAGTCCTTTTTTATTCACTGCAGGTTTATCAAATGTGATTAGTCTCTCAGTTTGAACCTCTTGTATTGTAGCAAGTTTTGGTATTCTGCTACTTCTTGGGAGTCCACTGGGCCTACTACTTATTATTGGCCACATGATTGTGGTTTTACCAGGTCGATGGATACAACTCGGTTCTCCTTTTTACCAGCAAGGGGCGGTAGTACAACTGATCTTGTTCCGCTGACAGCTAAGACAGGTACTGCTTTTCTGTAAGAAGGCCCAAATTCCTTCTTCACCGCGATCTTCTCTCTGACTAGATCCCCAATCTTTGGAATCCAGACAGGCCTTGCTGGGACAGGTGGTTTTTCTTCAGTGGCTGTTGGCTGCTGTTTTAACTTTACGTTGCTCAGGTCTTTTCTTGTTTCATTTAAGTCCTGTAAAATAGCTAAACGATCTTTGATATCAAAGCATTTTTCTTCTACCACTGAAGTCTGACTATCGAGGTCCTGAATATGCATTCTAGTCCCGAACAATAGTTCGTACGGGCTGAAACCTTTCAGAGAATTTCTTGGCAGATTATTAAGACTACATTGGACACTTGTTAAATGTTGGACCCACCCATCACCCGAACCTAATACCCTCGCCGTTATAGATTTCTTTATGTCCCGGTTTTTTCTTTCCACAATCCCATTTCCCTCAGGATGGAAGGGACAAGAGTACCGCAATGCAATGCCCATGCTGGTCATGGCCTCCTTATAAGGTTGAGAGCTAAAAGCAGGACCTTCGTCAGAATGTAGCATGCCAATTGCGTATATGCCGATATGGACTCGCAAATCTTTTATAACAGTTCTGGCGTCAGCCGAGAGCTGGGGTCTGCAATTTTAAGTGAATCTAGTCTTGAATGTTAATGGGACGCATTTCTGCGTATAGATAGTCTTATGCTTTCTAAAAGAAGGGTCCTGGCATTACTCCGGCTGGTTCGCCACTGCGATCTCTGTTGCAGTTTTGACAGCCCATTGCAAATTTGTAGTTATGCAGGCTCATCCCCGGCCACCAGCATTCTGATTGTAATTCTTTAAGAGATTTCTTGATCTCTTGATGCCTTAGACCTAATCCCATATGTGCTTCTTGAATCAAGAAGACTCTCCTGTTCGTGTTTGGAATTACTCTATCCCCCACTCCAGGGATTCGAGCAAAAGGAACGGAGTTTGCATCGATTATGTATGTATAATTGAATGGATCAATCAATCAATCAATCAATCATGCCATTTGTATAGCGCACTACTCACTCGGGAGGGTCTCAAGGCGCTTGGGGGGAGAAGTATGCTACTGCTCGAACAGCCAGGTCTTGAGTTGTTTCCTGAAGGCGAGATAGTCCTGGGTCAGCCGAAGGTGGATGGGGAGGGTGTTCCAAGTCTTGGCAGCCAGGTAAGAGAAGGATCTTCCTCCGGCGGTGGCTCTTCGGATGCGTGGTACGGCTGCGAGGGCGAGGCTGGTGGACCGTAGCTGGCGGGTGGGCGTGTAGAAGGTCAGGCGGTCATTGAGGTACTTGGGGCCCAGGTCGTGGAGAGACTTGTGTGCGTGGGTGAGGAGCCGGAACGTGATCCTCTTGTCGACGGGGAGCCAGTGCAGGTTTCTCAGGTGGCTGGAGATGTGGCTGCGTCGGGGGACATCCAGGATGAGTCGGGCGGAGGCGTTCTGGATGCGCTGGAGTCTTTTCTGTAGCTTGACTGTGGTTCCGGTGTAGAGGGCGTTTCCGTAGTCCAGTCGGCTGGTGACGAGTGCCTGGGTGACAGTCTTCCTGGTCTCGGTCGGGATCCAGCGGAAGATCTTGCGAAGCATACGCAGGGTGTTGAAGCACGATGAGGAGACGGCGTTGACTTGTCTGGTCATCGAGAGGGAGGGGTCCAGGATGAAGCCCAGGTTGCATGCGTGGTCGGTTGGCTTGGGTGCGGTGCCCAGGGCTGGGGGCCACCAGGAGTCATCCCAGGCGGAGGGCGAAGATCCCAGGATGAGGACTTCCGTCTTGTCCGAGTTCAGTTTCAGGCGGCTGTCCTTCATCCACTCTGCGACGTCTTTCATCCCTTCGTGTAGGCAGGTTCTGGCGGTGTCGGGGTCTCTGGTGAGGGAGAGGATCAGCTGGGTGTCGTCGGCGTAAGAGATGATGTTGAGGTTGTGCTGGCGTGCGATGGCTGCGAGAGGTTTCATGTAGATGTCGAAGAGGGTGGGGCTGAGTGAAGATCCTTGCGGGACGCCGCAGATGACTTCGGTGGCCTCGGAGTGAAACGGGGGGAGGCGGACTCTTTGTGTTCTTCCGGCGAGGAACGAGATGATCCACTCCAGTGCCTTCTCTTGGATACCGATGTTGCTGAGGCGCTGGACTAGGGTGCGGTGGCAGACCGTGTCGAACGCAGCGGAGAGGTCCAGGAGGATGAGGGCCACTGTTTCCCCCTTGTCGAGCAGGGTCCGGATGTCGTGGGTGGCTGCGATGAGGGCGGTCTCGGTGCTGTGGTTGGCTCTGAAGCCGGACTGCGAGGGGTCGAGGGATCCGTTCGTCTCGAGGAAGGCGGTCAGCTGTCTGACGATCTTCTCGATGACTTTAGCAGGAAAAGGGAGGAGCGAGATGGGGCGGAAGTTTTTGAGATTGGTGGGGTCCGCTGTAGGTTTCTTCAGGAGGGCGCTGATCTCGGCGTGCTTCCAGCTCTCCGGGAAGGTGGCGGTGTTGAAGGAGGCGTTGATGATGTTCCGGAGTTGGGGTGCGATGGTGGAGTCGGCCTTGTTGAAGACGTGGTGTGGGCAGGGGTCGGTCGGTGATCCGGAGTGGAGGGTGTTCATCCTGCGGGCTATGTCTTCGGTGGTCACCGTGGTCCAGGTGCGAAGGGTGGCGGTGGGGGGTGTTGGTTCGACGGTTGGGTGCGTGGGTGGGGCGCCGAAGCTGTTGTGGATGTCGGCGATCTTGCGGTGGATGAACGAGGCGAGGGAGTCGCAGAGGTCTTGTGACGGAGTGATGTCATTGGTGGCAGTGCTGGGGTTGGAGAACTCCTTGACGATAGTGAAGAGCTCTTTGCTGTCGTGGGCGTTGTTGTCCAGTCATTCCTTCAGGGATTTCTTCTTGGTGGTGCGGATGAGCTGGTGGTGCTTGCGGGTAGCGTGTTTGAGGGCGGTCATGTTGTCGTTGGTACGGTCGAGGAGCCAGGCTTTCTCGAGGGAGCGGCAGGTCTTCTTGGAGTCCTTGAGGTCGTCGGTGAACCAGGATGCCTTCTTGCTTCTGGGTCTGCTGGGAGGGTTCTTTAGTGGTGCGAGGTCATCGGCACAGGCGGTCAGCCACTGTGTGAAGTTGCGGGCTGCTTCGTTGGGGTCCGTTGTGTTGGCGGGTGGGCTCTGGCTGAGGGAGGTGGTGAGCTGGTCTGCGGTGATCTTGCTTCAATTCCTGTGAGGTACCTGTTGCGGGTGGTGGTGGGTCGTGGATCTTTTGAAGCTGAAGTGGACGCAGCTGTGGTCGGTCCAGTGGAGTCCGGTGGCGTGGCTGAAGGTGATGTACTTGCTGGAAGAGAAGACGGGATCAAGCGTGTGGCCGGCGTAGTGGGTGGGGGTGTTGACCAGATGCTTGAGTCCGAGGTTGGCGAGGTTTTCCAGCAGGGCGGTGGTGTTGCGGTCCTTGTTGTTCTCCAGGTGGAAGTTGAGGTCCCCGAGGAGGATGTAGTCGGTTGAGACGCTCGCAACGTCTGTTTACCAGACTGCCATTTTGTTGATTTGCTGACCGTCCCTGACCCTCCCTGGACCTCGCTCCCGCCTCCCTGCTGCCCCTCCCACCCACAGAGTTACAGGCTGCCCACACCCTCGTAGTGAACTGTGACCGCCCTGCTAACACCAGAAACGGTCGATCCCCCCCCTCCTCTCCTCTCCTGGCTGGTATCGTATTTTTGATGCTGAATTCTGCCTCGCATTTCATTTTATTTTCATTGTATTCTGGAATTTAAAGCTGCGCTGCGCTTTGTGACACTGCTGTGCCTTGCTGCCTTACTGCCTAATAGAATTACATCTCGAGTGTGGTGCTGCCTAATAGAATTACATCTCGAGTGTGGTGATTAGTTATTAGACCTGCACAGCGCTTTCTAGCTTCACCTGATATAGCGCTTTCCTCTGCTGGCCTCAGATAGTCTTGCCCTGCATAGCGCTCCACTTTCAGTGTGGCTTTTGTTGGTTGAGACGCTCGCAACGTCTGTTTACCAGACTGCCATTTTGTTGATTTGCTGACCGTCCCTGACCCTCCCTGGACCTCGCTCCCGCCTCCCTGCTGCCCCTCCCACGCTCCGCCCCTCCACTATCCATATATGACTAATGCATCAGCGCGCAGCGTTCACGCGCAGCGTTTTGCGCCCCAATTGCGCCGAAGGTGCGCCAAAGGTAAGCCCGTCTACGCCCGTCCGCGCCGAGACCGCGCCCAGCGCCAGACCCCCTGGTTCCCATAAGTCCCAGCCCACTCGCATCACTTACGATGCCAACACCCTCCTAGCCCTTAACCACGGTCGCTCCCCCAACTGCGTCCAAGCCGTTCCTGGACACACCCATGGACCCTTCTCTTGCAACTCCTGCAAGTTCGACGGCACCAAAACCAACTCCTCATCCACCAACACCAAACAGAGACCTGACACCAACCAGCTAAAATGCATCCTACTCAACACCCGCTCGGTCCACAGACACGCCATCAACCTTTGGAATCTACTAGACACCAAATCACCGGACGTCGCCTTCCTAACAGAAACATGGATGAACGCCTCCTCAGCCCCAGACATCACCATTGCCATCCCGGAAGGATACAAGATCATCCGGAAGGACCGCATCAAGCAAACAGGAGGAGGCATCGCCATCGTCCACAAGAATTCCATCCGCATCTCAACCAGCTCAGACGTCAACCTTGCCAACACCGAACACCTCCACTTCCAGATCCACACCGACCCCAAGACCACACTCAGAGGCACCCTCCTCTACCGGCCTCCAGGACCCCGTGCACAATTCAGTGACGACATCACTGACTTTATCACCCCACACGCCCTCCCCTCCGAGGACTACATTCTATTGGGAGACCTCAATTTTCACCTGGAAAAGAGCAATGACAGCAGCACCACCACCCTTCTGGACAATCTTGCCAACCTCGGACTCAAACAACTTGTCACTACCCCCACCCACATTGCAGGTCACACACTCGACCCCATCTTCACCTCCAGCAAACATGTCTCATTCAGTCACACCACAGCTCTTCATTGGACGGACCACAGCTGCGTTCATTTTACCTACAATAAGACCACAATCCACAACCATCCTCAACCTACCCTGCGAAGAAACTGGAACAAAATCACCATCGACCAGATCTCCTCATCGCTTCTCCTAAACCCCCCCCGCCCACTCCTCAAACCCCGACCAAGCAGCCACTAACCTCACCCAATGGCTATCCAACAGCGCCGACATCCTAGCACCGTTGAAAAAACGTCAAAGCAAACTAGGCAGCAAAAACGCCTCTTGGTTCAACGATGATCTTAAGAAATCTAAGAAACTCTGTCGATCCCTTGAGAAGGCCTGGAAAAAAGACCCAAACACCAACACCAGAGACGCCTTCAAAAACGCCACCCGCATACACCACCAACTAATCCCATCTGCCAAGAAAGCCGCATTCAAAGATCGTCTAGATAACAACGCCCACAACAGCAAGGAACTATTCAACATCGTCAAAGAATTTACCAACCCTTCAGCCAACTCCAACGACATCACCCCCTCCCAAGCCCTCTGCGACTCCCTAGCTTCCTTCTTCCACAACAAAATCGCAGACATCCACAACAGCTTCGACAACCGACCCGGAGACCAACCCACCCAACCTTCCGCAGGACCTTCACCCCCCTTGAACATCCTTAACGACTGGAACCCAATCTCCACCGAGGACACGATCCGCCTGATGAACTCCATCCACTCAGGATCCCCAACTGACCCATGCCCTCACCATATCTTCAACAAAGCAGACTCCATCATAGCACCACACCTCCGAGATGTCATCAACTGCTCCCTCAACTCCGCCACCTTCCCGGAAAGCTGGAAACACGCAGAACTCAGCGCCCTTCTGAAAAAACCCACAGCTGACCCCACCGAACTCAAAAACTACCGCCCCATCTCGCTCCTTCCATTCCCGGCCAAAGTCATCGAGAAAGCTGTCAACAACCAGCTCGCCGCCTTCCTCGAAACCAACAAATCACTCGACTCCTCACAGTCTGGCTTCCGAGCCAAACACAGCACTGAGACCGCCCTCATCGCAGCCACAGACGACATTCGAACTCTACTGGACAATGGAGACACAGTCGCCCTCATCCTCCTCGACCTCTCCGCTGCCTTCGACACAGTCTGTCATAGCACCCTTCTACAGCGCCTCAGAAACGTCGGAATCCAAGGAAAAGCACTGGAATGGAGCACCTCGTTCCTCACCGGAAGAACCCAGAGAGTCCGCCTCCCACCATTCAAGTCAGAGGCCTCTGAAGTCATCTGCGGCGTGCCACAAGGATCGTCACTCAGCCCCACCCTCTTCAACGTATACATGAGCCCCCTTGCGGCCATCGCTCGCCAACACAATCTCAACATCATCTCCTACGCTGACGACACTCAACTGATCCTCTCACTCACTAAAGACCCTAACACCGCCAAAACCAACTTACACGAAGGAATGAAAGAAGTAGCCGAATGGATGAAGCACAGCCGTCTGAAACTGAATTCAGACAAAACAGAAGTCCTCATCTTAGGCACCTCCCCCTCCGCCTGGGACGACTCTTGGTGGCCAGAGGCCCTCGGAAAAGCACCCATCCCGACGGACCACGCACGGAACCTGGGCATCATCCTGGACTCCTCACTCTCGATGACCAAACAAGTCAAAGCCGTTTCATCTTCTTGCTTCAACATTCTTCGCATGCTCAAAAAAACATTTCGCTGGATCCCCACCGAAACTAGAAAAACGGTCACCCACGCACTGGTCACGAGCCGCCTGGACTATGGAAACACCCTATACGCCGGTACCACCTCTAAACTCCAGAAAAAACTCCAACGCATCCAGAACGCCTCAGCCAGGCTCATACTAGACATCCCGCGTAAAGAACACATCTCTGGTCACCTGAAAAACCTCCACTGCCTCCCCGTGCATAAGAGGATAACGTTCCGCCTCCTCACCCACGCACACAAAGCACTCTACGAACTTGGACCCGAATGCCTCAACACACGACTGTCCTTCTACACCCCCACCCGTCAGCTACGATCCTCCAACCAAGCCCTGGCCACTGTTCCTCGCATCAACAAAACCACCATGGGAGGTAGATCCTTCTCCTACCTGGCAGCTAAAACCTGGAACTCACTTCCCACTCACCTTCGCCTTACTCAGAACCACCTAGCATTCAGAAAGCAACTCAAAACTTGGATATTCGACAAGTAATTCCCCACCCTTCCTCAAGCGCCTTGAGACCCTATGGGTATGTAGCGCGCTATACAAATCTATTGACTTGACTTGACTTGACTAGTCGGTGGAGGGGAGGGCGTGCGGGCTGATGAAGTCTGTGATGTCTTCGCTGAATTGTGTGCGTGGTCCCGGGGGTCTGTAGACGAGGGTGCCTCTGAGGCTCGTCTTAGGGTCGGTGTGAATCTGGAAGTGGAGATGTTCGGCTGCGGTGAAGGAGTCGTTGGCGTTGGTCGTAATGCGGATGGTGTTCCTGTGGACGATGGCGATGCCACCTCCGGTCTGGTTGATGCGGTCCCTCCTGATGATCTTGTACCCGTCCGGGATGGCGATGGCGATGTCGGGTGCAGAGGAGGCGTTCATCCAGGTTTCCGTGAGGAAGGCGACGTCTGGTGATGTAGCGTCGAGGAGGTTCCAGAGTTCCACGGCTTGTCTGTGGACGGAGCGGGTGTTGATCAGGATGCACTTGAGGTGGTTGCTGCTGGTGTTTGTCTTGGCGGGTGCGGGGCAGGTTCGGAGGCAGGTGTACTTGCAGGTGAAGGGTCCGTGGGTGCGTCTCGGGGTGGCTCGGCAGCCGGCGTGGGTCCGGCCGGCATTGAGTGCGTTGAGAGTGGCGGCGTCGTAGGTCAGTCGGGTCGTCTTGCCTCGGCGGGGAGGGCCAGGGGTCCTGGCGCTGGGCGCGGGCCAGGCGCGGACGGGCGCAGACGGGCTTACCTTTGGGGCACCTTCGGCGCTCCATCGGTGCTCCCGCTGCGCGGTCGCTCTGGGGGCGTCATAAGTAAGGAGCCGGGAAGGAGGAGCAGCTGGGTGGCGGGAGCGGGGCGGCGAATGGAATCACAGGGGGGCGGGCCGCAGGGAGGCAGCGGCGGGAAATTCCAAGAAGCAGCGGGGAGCGGGAAATTCCCAGGAGCAGCGGGAAATTCACAGGAGCAGCGGGAAATTCCCAGGAGCAGCGGGCAGTGAGCGAAGGAATCTGCAGGCAGGAGGTGGCAAAGGCAGGCAGGAGCGGCAGCAGTGAGTGGGGCGACCAAGCCCTGTGGAGGGCTGAGCGGTGTAGTGGATAGTTCAGAGGTAATGCTGCACAGTCGCCTTTAGAAGAGGTTTTTACCGCCAGCATTGTTTCCCCGTCTATGTATTTTTCTGAACGCTTTTTTGTGGCTACGGAAGCCGGATTAGTTGTTTCCGCTGTGGCTGTGTCAGCCAATGAATTCCCTACAGCGTGAACGCCATCACGCTGATGACTCAGTGTATGTATCACGTGAGTCTTTTGTAGTTCTTTCTGCAAAAGAACTACTTGTTCCCAAAGCTTTTTATGCTCGATTGTGCCACCTTTTGCATCTTTGAAACCTTTTTGAACCCAGGTCTGCAAGTCATTATTGTAAGATTTTACGCAGTAATGTGAATCGCACACTATTAGTGTCGGGAATTCGCGATCCGCAATATCGAGCGCCATCTTTAAAGCTAGCAGTTTAGTTCGTTGATCCGAACTATCTTTTACAGATTGAGTCATAGTTACCAATGGTCTCAATTTTCCTTTGTGCCACCGGCATTTAACAACCGCGCACGCAGCACTGTAATTGTGTTTACCCCCAACTGCGGGTTGTGCTGATCCGTCTGTATATATTACACAGGCGTAAAGTTGTAGAGGCAGAATCTCGATTGGCAGAGGATATTCTAATTCATATTTTAGATTTTTTAATTTTTTCATTTCCGGGTCAAAGTAGTATTTTACGTCTTCTGCAGCAAGAGAATTTACCCATTCGATCGATTTTGGATCTAATGCCACGTTAGTCAAATTGCGTGGGCTTGTTAATGCCTCAAAGGCTGATTCTGCTGTTAAAACAGTTATTCTTTTGCCTTGTGCTTGGGCTCTTTCTTTTGCTACAGCAGTTTGAACCGCATTTACAATGTTTTCTGTAATACTGAATGTTTTTTCAGTTTGTGTGTACAAGTGTGATTTGTAAGCTATTGGTACCTTTTCTCCCTCATTAGAGGTCAGGTACGTGAATCCGCATCTTCCTGGGATGACTCGGATTACAAGGTTGCATATGTTTTCGCGTGTTTGCAATTTTGTTTTAGCTAACATGTCTGCTTGCAATGATCTTAAAATTTCTGTGTGTTTTTGAGTTCAATTGATTGGTTTGAAATCAGGTTTTATTAATTCATAGAGAATGTATGTTCTTCCGAAATTCAGGAAACCTAGTATTGATTGTAAGTTCTTCAGTGTTTTCGGTGCTTGGAGTACAGCGCACTTCTCTAAGAAATTGTCTGCTAGGCTTTTGCCTTCACTTGATAATTCATATCCTAAAAACAGGACAGTTAGATGGGCAATTCGTGACTTTTTAAAGTTGAATTTGTAACCCTCAGCTGCAAACCCAAGTATTATGGTGTTTAGTCTTTTCAAGTGAGTCTCCAGGTCATCATCTGTGAGATAGATGTCATCGATATAAGATAATGCCTCATCATCATATATTTGTAGTAACTCTGTTACTCTTGCTGAGAATAATCCTGGGCTATTCTTGAATCCCTGTGGGAGTCGACAGAAATTTTCTATGACCCCATTATTGAGAAAGCGGTCAAATACCTGCTTTCAGGTGCAATGATTTGACAAAAGAATCCATTAGAGATGTCTAATGTCGTTTTGTATTTTTTGCGCACGATGTTATTCATTAGTGCTGCACCGTGTGGGTTTTGTACTGCAAATGTTTTGCAACATGAGTTAAGATGTCTGTAGTTCAATACTAGACGATATGAATCGTCTGGTTTGGAGACAGGAAACATAGGATTGTTCATTTGTGAGGTGCATGTTTCAATCACTCCTTGGTATTCAAGTTGATCTAAGATCTCCCTGACTTGCTTTTTAGCTTCTTGCTTAATTGGGTACTGCCTTTGTGCAGTTGGTTGACATTTTAACTGGATTTTGTGAGGAGGAGAGTCCTCATCCCATCCTACATGATTTTTATATAATGCAGGAGCTTGGGCTACTGCCCATTTTCTTGCATATGTATATTTTTTATGAATTGGAATATGAATTGAGAAGGCAGGCATAATCATTTCTTCGCCATGAGGGCACTCCCTGACAAACTCTGGTGGCCAGTCTTTCTCAGCTAAAAGGATGTCATAGCCTTTGGAAAGTTTATCCCAAAATAGACCCCTTACTTTCCTAGTCTTATCTCCCTCTATACGTAATGTTATTTCGTATATTTTATGAGGTTTGCTAACTCCGGTATCTGCAGTTTCCACCTGAATGTATTCATTCGTGTCCACTGTCTCCAGATGATTCATCAGGATCTTGCGAGCTATGGTCACTTCTGCTGCGCTGTCTAGCATTGTCTGGGCCCACTCTCCGTTTTTAGGTCTCGTGGCGTAACAGCGCGTAAGCGCTGTCTCGCCAGAGATCTTTTGTCACTGGGTCTGCTTCCCAGGAGACAGTACCTGGCCGCGCGCATCTCGCAAAAGGTGATTGGCGCAGGCCACGCTTGCACGAACGCGCTCGCTGTGTCTGTCTCCTGGAAAGCTCCAGCACATGCGCATACACAGCGACCCAGTCCCCACTGTCTGCTCTCCCCTGTCGCACAGATCGCTCTTCAACCATAAATCAGTGCTCCCCCGAGCCACACGCTTCCCCGGGCACATCAGACTTGCGCTACTGCTTCTTACCTTCTCGTGAGAGCCTGACCTCCGGCGCAGTCCTCGGTGTCGAGTTCCTGAGCTCGACGTCCGTCTTGCGGGGTCACGGGCTGAAATACTCCTCCACCTAACAAAAAAACCAGCGGGGCATCTGTAGGGTCCCCGCCAGACGCTTGCAACCCACAGGGCGCACTCCTGGCCGCGGCCGGCATGTTTTCGGCCAAGGTTTACGTGCACTCTACTGGACCCGTCACGGAGCCGCGGGAGGGGGCGTGGTGCGTTGCGTGCATGAGCTTCTACCGAGATAGCTCACGTCGCGCGCCTCTTAGGTTTCGGTTTCGTTGATCTCTTTCCGTGTTATTCATCATCTTGAAAGCGCTCTGAGCCGTCTTCAAGAGTGAGTAACCCAGTGTTTGAACTTACAAAGCCACTTTTAAATTATTGAATTACTGTAGAGTTATGAAGCAGTCGGAGACTTTTTATTCGCAAATAATAACTCAAACCAGACTGTCATTTTATTTTCCTCTGTACTTCATCACGGCTGCTAGTGGGAGGGGCCGAGGAATCTGAGCCCCCGAGATACAAGATGGCAGTGCTTCTCTGCTAGGGTTAACCAGCGGCAGAGACCTCCTCAATTGGTGATTTCACCTCGGTGTAGCATCTGTTCCAAGTCGCAGCCCATTGATTTCTGAGCCTCGCAGTGTGCTCTTGAGCAACGTGGTACCTCATAAATAATGAGCGTTTTGTATGAAAGGTGAGGGGGGCATCTATGGCCACCAGCGTTGTTATTTCTGGTGCCCCACTGGTAGGAAAGGATTTGGAGCAGGACCGGAACTTGGAATCGGGTGTGTAAGTTGGTCAACTGCTTCCCCTTTGACAGACTAATGATACTGATTGTGGGCGGGGGCGGAGACATGACAATGACTTTGTTAGAGGGTGAGTGTATGAAGCATCCCCCTTTGTAAATCGCACACCTTATTCCCTTCCTCCATGGTGTGAAGACAACAGTTGGTCTGCGGGTCCTCAGCGGCCTATGAATGGCAGGGGAGCTTCCCTTGGATGCCACACAATGGCAGGAGGTGGTGGGGGGAGGGGAGAGTACAATGCGCCCTCTCCCTGCCCAGCTTGAACTTTCAGAAAGGGGCGTGCGGGCGAAATAGCTGCTAAGTTCCCCCAGAGGTGCACGGGGGTCACCCGTTTTAAATGCAGACCCGCCACCATACCTGTACCGCTCGGAGAGGTGTTCATGCCCATCTCTTGGTGGGTGAAGGGCGCTAAGGGACTACACAACTCTTTTGAGTTTTTTTTTTTAAATGGCCTCCCCGCGTGTGGAATTCCTAACGCCTTTGTGCTGTGGGGGAACGGGCGCCTTTTTTCTTCTTTTTTTTCCCTTCAGTCTATGATTTTGTTTCATTAGAGGCAGCTTTAAGTGTTACAGGGAAACACACCCAATAGTCCCGGATTCTCACGAACAGACGACCAGTTGTATGCAACCAGCCGGTAATTGAGCGTGAGCTTCCTCGTCATGTATTTGCTTTTTGGACTAAAATGAGGGCCTTTATTGGTAGAGGACGGTTCAGCGGCCAGATGGAGGGGGCACTGAAGGATTACAATTATGCTATTAACCTGTTAAATTAACACATCATGCCGCAATTTTGTTGCTTCTATGCACTGTAAACTGTAAATAACACACGTCCTCGTAACCCTGTCCAATGGGTCGCCAAGCTCGGAAGGGGGGAAGTTGGTGTATGTACAGACAAACAGACTTATGTACTTACTTTGTTATCCCTGGAAGGATGAAGAGCGGATGTTGCCTTAACCCTGTGAAATGGGCATGCTTCGAACACCTCAGCAGCGGTTTGCTTCTCTGGGTTATAAGTTAGCTGTCTAGAACATGTCATTAGTTGTCTTGGAATGGATGGGCCACGGTGGAAGTAGGATTTCATAGCAGGGAGGCAAAGGGAGTTTTTAAGAACTTTTTTTTTTCATTCTTGTGGATGGATGTCAGATTATTGGTCGTGGAAGTAATGCACCGTGAGATGGAAAAAAAGCAAAAGCGAATAAAGCATGTCTCCAAAAGGGGCCATTTATCACAGAGTTTGGAAGCAGGGCGGTACATGAAAAGGCAGATGAGCCCTGGAAGCAGAAGCGTGTCATTCGCATAGCCCCTCTAAGGGGTATGAAACGCCTGCATTTGTTACACATAAAATATTTGCTACATGGAATTGCCTTGTGGGGATTCCATTGTAACTTTCACTTGAATTGTTGTCCTTGTTTGTACATGAAGCCTGCCCCCATCCATACCAGTATTAAATGGAATACATTACTCATGTTTAATTGTGTACGCTTCACCTTGATTCAAAGGTGTCCGTTCAGGTATTTACAAAACCAAAAATAAAGTTTCAAATACAAATCAAAACGTTTATATCAATATTTCCCAGGAAAAATGTACTTTGTGTTCTAAATAAACATTTTATTAATAACTAGCAAAACCAGTTGAGAGTATTCCTACTACATATTGCCTACAAAAATATACTATATAGCCTTATCACTAACAGCCTACACAGAAAAATTATTTAGGAGTACTACAATAGATTGTGAAAAACAATATCAAAAGCAATACCAAAAGCTCTAAGTTAAATACTGCGAGACCTATTGCATTGCAAATGCTTGTTCAGCTGTGTCTTCAGTATCCTCTGCATGTTTAATTATTTTAATACTGGCTACCTTCTTTCTTGGAAATTGTAATTTTTTACTTTGTTGAGCAGGTTCCTTGTCTTTGGACTTGACGTGCTCCTCCCTGTGTTCTGACCGTCCCCTTCTTTCCGATTTCTGCGAGGAAGTCTGAAAAGATCGAGAGGGACGTGTATCAATATCTTGACATCTATCAGGTTTTTTCAAATTATCCCTATTTCTAAGGTTGTATCTTTTCTCAGAGGGCTCCCTCTGGGGAGACTTGTTTCCTCGGTCAGGAGATCTTTGTCTTCGTTGAGGAGACCTTCCTCTGGACTGGAATCTTTTTTCTTTGGGAGTGGATTGTTTATTTCCATCCCAGCTCTTTTTTGGGGTGTTCAGATTATTTTTAATAAATATCTTTTCAGGATTTTCAGTTAGTTGGGGTTTTACTGGTTTCCCACCCAAACTATCTCTTCCTAGTTCTTCATAGGATTTTTCTATGATTCTGGCAAGTTCAAATGGCTGTTCTGCTACATCTGTTTCTTTCAATTTCTGGCGGATCGCCACAGATGCTGCTTCTCCTTTTATATTGGCTAATAATATAGCCGAGACCTGCTTGAAGTCTTTCAGTAATTTCATACCCAGAGTTAAAGCAGGTTCTGGACCATATTCATTTTGAATCTGTCTTAGCACATCTGGTATTACCGCCATGGACGGAACACCATGTGTTTTTGTGTAAATGGAAGCAAAGACTGTGCCCCAAGTGTCACAGTCCTCCACATGTGGTGCGATCCCCATTGGAAGACAGATAGTCAGAATTCTGTGTTTCTCAGTAGGGGTAGTATCCGGAAATACTGCCTCTATTTGAGTGATTTTTTGTGCTAACCAGAATGGAATTTGTTCCCGTTTTGCGGGTACTTTACCAAGACATGATTGTATGTTCTGTGGTGTTATTTTGTTTGTGTTCCCCTGATGAGGGGTCAGCTGTGGAATGTTAATTGCTGGTTGGACTGTTGTAGTCCGCATTACATATTGGACTAATTGTCTATGTATTTTAATCAGTTGTTTTAGCTGGGCTAAAAGTTCTGGTACTGACATTTTTTCGATGTCTGGATGTGGTGTGTAGCTGGCTAGAACCGGCCACGTTGCTCCTGGTCTACCTAGTGGACCGAGCCTGGTGATGTCATTGTTATGTTTTAGGGCACCATTAAACCAGAGCAGGTGCTCTTGGTAATTTAGTGGGATTTCCACCTCCTCGAAAGGGGTGTATTCTTCCGGAGGTTCCTCTATTTTGTAATAGTGGAACTCGTGTGTGACAGCGTTTGCTGCTGGAAAGTTTATCCATGAATAGAATACCTCTGTCTGCCGATATTCATGGGCCTCTATCACGAATATGACTATAGCACCTCGTGATGTCAGTCCTTTTTCTATAAGTTTAAGAGTTAGAGTTTTTCTTATGTTGACCGGAATGAGTACAACATTCGGGTCATTGTCTCGGAGACTTGTGTCATCCACTAGGAGTTGAGCTGCTATTCTAGCTGCCTCCCTTTCGTCTTCACTTTCTGACATTTTTACTGACAGAAAGGTTTTTGTTGCAGATCAAGTTTCAAGGAAACAAAGATTAGGTGCACAATATTTTGGAACACTGTATCCTTCAACGTTGACTAAACCAAAAACTTTACACAGGAATCTCTTCCTACTAAGTTCTGGCGGATTTTACCCACTCCAGACGTCTTTTGAAGTATTTACGGGAAAAGGGGGTCTGTGTGAAAAAGCACGACTGAGTTACTCTAACGTCTTGCGTTAGATTTATTGCCCTACCAAACGTTGGGCGCCATGTAGTGTAGTTCCTATATTCCCAATAGGCTCTGCGCATTGGAATAATATATTCAGCAGTGTAGACGTAGGACTGAAGTCGACTAGGTCTCTACTGACTATATTAGACTTAAGTTTTTGCCAGCTAGCTCAGAGGTCACTAGAAACTTTCTCGAATAAACGAGGAGGAGTTTAACCTCCCTGGATAGACAAGAAGGGATTAGCTTCTGACAACCATATAACATGACAACTTTGCTCCCTCAGAATAAGAGTGTATCTCTAGAGTCGTGTGAAAACAATAGACAGCTATTTCACTCAGTCAAGTGTGCATACTTAGTTTCACCAGAGTGCAGAGAAAAGAGAGACGGCGTTTTCAATAAAAGATGTTATTTATTGAGCAGTCTTCTTTCTCATGCAAGAGAAATGAATTGCCACAATTGCAATACTCATAGTAAAGTAAAGTGCGTACAGTAAAAGGAGTATTACAAAATAATACTGTAAAAGCATTGATATGGTTTCTTAGCCATATGTTTCTTTAAAATAGATAAAATATATACATACTTCTATACATTGACTAACGTACTCAACTGGTGCTTCTAAATACGCCTACCCCGGTGTACCTGACCTAAGCCTAATACGTGGGAAGGAGTAAGTAAGTAGCAGGTTAAGTTAAGTTGGTTTTGCCAAGGAATCTGAATCAAGAATTCTCTTAAAGGGTTTAGTCCGCTCCGTACCTGGGTATTTAGAAAGCAGGAGGTATGGTATCTCTCTCTCAGGACTCGATATCCCAGTAACCCGCGAGGGTATCTGGAAACACCGGAGCTGAATTTCTTGGCAGGACAAAAGACAGCGTCTCTCTCAGTGCGTCAAAAGGGAGGGTCAGCGTCCGTGGGCTCTCGCATCAGCTGGGCTCTCGGGCAAGTAGATAGCTGCTCTGCTCCAAAACTACCACCGTGTGTTTGCTTAAGGCAGCGTTGGTATATTTATACCTGAAGGGTGTCGTGTTAGAACTGGCTATTTCTGGTAGGCTAGGGCTGACGCCAAAGCCAGGCAGAAACCACCATTCTAGTTAGGGCAAGGAAGTCACACGCCAAGATAACCCCTGCTCACCCTCTAGGTAGCTTGGCACGAGCAGTCTAGGCTAAACTCGGAGGCGATGTGTAAAGCATTTGCGCCAGCGCACAACAGCAACAACATACTAGGCACACCACAAAAGGGACCCCACACAAGGTTATATTAAAATAACTTTTGTATTGTAAAAATCACATCAGATAGAAATCACACATGTACATGGTGCCAACTGGCACAGCAATATTCACAAGGGATTATTTACAAGACAGGGCCACATGGGCCACTGTCAGAATCAACACTTTGCAGATATAGAAATACTTGTCAGAAATTAGAATAAAAGTATATAAAATCACTGTAACACAAAGTAACAGTTATAGATCACATCCAGTAACTACTGGGAACAGGTAAGTACCACCTACGCAACCCTAAACCCTTAGGAGACTGTCACGCAGGGGACCAGGACCTCACTAGGACCACCTGTACTAAAAAGAACAACCCCCTAAGTATCACTCAGCATTTAGGGGTCTAAGCAAGAACACATTACCCATGATGTATGAAACACATTCAGAGGAGTAGTAAAGAAAAACACATAATGTATAAACCTACACATTCAGCGGTGTTAAGAATAAAGCACATGATGCAATAAAAATACATTCAGAGGTATCATAACAATAGAGTAGCGCAAAAGTCACATGATGTCTAAAAATATTCAGAGGTGCAGGAATAAAAACCATACAATTGCGCACAGCCTTACATAAGCCACCACCTGTGGCAGTCCCTAGGCCAACTGGCCTTGTTGGGGCTAGAACGCCCTGAGTCTCAATGTCAGGAGCCTAAACGATGCAGGTGCCCACTACTTGCTGGGCACCTGGGAACACTCACAAGGGCCTAAAAGCTGCAGCTGGCAATAAGTGCTGCGCAGCTGTGACTGGCCGGGCACCTCTGTGCCATCTCTATCCCTCTCCGGGACTCACTCTCCATCTTGCGCCTAAACGGGGCAGCTGCCCACTAATTGCTGGGCAGCTGGAGAATCATCAAAACTGCGCCAGGGCCCTCACTGGCCCTCAGGCGGAAACTGCGCCACGCTGGAGCCCCCCAGGTTCTACAAACATCTAGGTCCACGATGGAGCCACACAGGCTCTGGCATTAATCGTGCCCAACGTTGGAGCCACCCAGGCTCTGGGCATCACATGCCCCACAGAGGCTCTGCGCCCACGGTGGGGCGACCCACTGCCATTCGGGGCCGCCCTTTCTCAGTGCCTTGAAACGGCACCAACATACAGCCGTGCGGGCCCTCAGGAGCCCCTCGCGGGCTCTGCAACCACGGTGGGGCGACCCACTGCCATTCGGGGCCACCCTTCACTCAGTGCCTCGGCCGGCACCACACGGAGCTTCCCCCCCCCACAGCCCTTCACTCACCGGGGCTTCTGTGCGACGGGGGCGGCTTCGGCGGCATCTGCGGAGCTCCTGCTCCTCGCAGTCTCTCCTCGCTTTGCCCGGTCCCCCGTCTCGGGACCGGGACTCAGGGTGGAGCCAGCAAGGCTCCCGGCAGCAGTCCCTTCTCGCGGGGGTGAAGGCGGGGCTCTCCCGATCACATGGGAGCCTCGCTACTCCCGCGCCGGACTTCTCCCTCTCTGCAGGGCTCCCTCGGCACATGGGAGCCCTGCCAACCGGCCGCCTCTTCTCCTCGGGGCTCCCTCAGCCGAGAGGAGCCCCGCGAACGGCCGCCATCTCCCGGGCCTTCTCCTTTCTTCCCCGAACTGCCGGGGCGGGCACTTCCGGCCGGCCGCGCTGAGATTGGCCGGCCGGCCAACCGCTTCTGGTTCGCTGCGGGCAGCGCAGCGGCCCTTCTCCTTAGGCAGGCAGGCGGGGGCTGATTTCTCTTACGGCCAATAATTAAAGGGGGGAAACAAAGCGCGCCAACGCGCTTCGAACACAGCTCGAGCGCTCCCCGGCGCCGATGGAGATTTAAAGCGCCCCATGCGCTAAAGGGCAAAACCACGCGCCCAAAAGTACAAATAAAGCGCTACCGGCGCTCCGGATCCAAAATACAGCGCTAGAACAAACATAAAGCGCTCTTTAGCGCTAGAGCACCATCCACAGCGCTCCCAGCGCTAGAACAGCAGGCAGAGCGCTTCCAGGCTCTCAGGGGGGAGCACAGCGCCTCCAGGCGCTAGAAATACCACTCCAAACACAACAATGATGGACAGAATGTGGATCAATGTCACACATTCACCCCAGTCCAAAGATCTGGGCCCAAATCCATCGTTTTTCCACTCCACACCACCCTGGGTTAGACAATGGCGATATGCAAATCAGCGCTGACCCTGTGCCCCATGGGAACAGTCCAGTCCGAACTACAAAAGCCATGTCCTTCCCAGAACGGAAACAAGCATCCGAGGACCGGCCCGGTTTCGAGGTAACACCTCTCTTCAGCCCGGCTAGCTTGATTCCAGTGGTGTGGAGTGCCTGGGACTCACGTCTGAGCATCCCCAGTACACTTAGAGCGGTAACTGCAAACACAACAATGATGGACAGAATGTGGATCAATGTCACACATTCACGCCAGTCCAAAGATCTGGGCCCAAATCCATCGTTTTTCCACTCCACACCACCCTGGGTTAGACAATGGCGATATGCAAATCAGCGCTGACCCTGTGCCCCATGGGAACAGTCCAGTCCGAACTACAAAAGCCATGTCCTTCCCAGAACGGAAACAAGCATCCGAGGACCGGCCCGGTTTCGAGGTAACACCTCTCTTCAGCCCGGCTAGCTTGATTCCAGTGGTGTGGAGTGCCTGGGACTCACGTCTGAGCATCCCCAGTACACTTAGAGCGGTAACTGCAAACACAACAATGATGGACAGAATGTGGATCAATGTCACACATTCACCCCAGTCCAAAGATCTGGGCCCAAATCCATCATTTTTCCACTCCACACCACCCTGGGTTAGACAATGGCGATATGCAAATCTGCGCTGACCCTGTGCCCCATGGGAACAGTCCAGTCCGAACTACAAAAGCCATGTCCTTCCCAGAACGGAAACAAGCATCCGAGGACCGGCCCGTTTTCGAGGTAACACCTCTCTTCAGCCCGGCTAGCTTGATTCCAGTGGTGTGGAGTGCCTGGGACTCACGTCTGAGCATCCCCAGTACACTTAGAGCGGTAACTGCAAACACAACAATGATGGACAGAATATGGATCAATGTCACACATTCACCCCAGTCCAAAGATCTGGGCCCAAATCCATCGTTTTTCCACTCCACACCACCCTGGGTTAGACAATGGCGATATGCAAATCAGCGCTGACCCTGTTCCCCATGGGAACAGTCCAGTCCGAACTACAAAAGCCATGTCCTTCCCAGAACGGAAACAAGCATCCGAGGACCGGCCCGGTTTCGAGGTAACACCTCTCTTCAGCCCGGCTAGCTTGATTCCAGTGGTGTGGAGTGCCTGGGACTCACGTCTGAGCATCCCCAGTACACTTAGAGCGGTAACTGCAAACACAACAATGATGGACAGAATGTGGATCAATGTCACACATTCACCCCTGTCCACAGATCTGGGCCCAAATCCATCGTTTTTCCACTCCACACCACCCTGGGTTAGACAATGGCGATATGCAAATCAGCGCTGACCCTGTGCCCCATGGGAACAGTCCAGTCCGAACTACATAAGCCATGTCCTTCCCAGAACGGAAACAAGCATCCGAGGACCGGCCCGGTTTCGAGGTAACACCTCTCTTCAGCCCGGCTAGCTTGATTCCAGTGGTGTGGAGTGCCTGGGACTCACGTCTGAGCATCCCCAGTACACTTAGAGCGGTAACTGCAAACACAACAATAATGGACAGAATGTGGATCAATGTCACACATTCACCCCAGTCCAAAGATCTGGGCCCAAATCCATCGTTTTTCCACTCCACACCACCCTGGGTTAGACAATGGCGATATGCAAATCAGCGCTGACCCTGTGCCCCATGGGAACAGTCCAGTCCGAACTACAAAAGCCATGTCCTTCCCAGATCGGAAACAAGCATCCGAGGACCGGCCCGGTTTCGAGGTAACACCTCTCTTCAGCCCGGCTAGCTTGATTGCAGTGGTGTGGAGTGCCTGGGACTCACGTCTGAGCATCCCCAGTACACTTAGAGCGGTAACTGCAAAGTGGAAAAACTATGGATTTGGGCCCAGATCTTTGGACTGGGGTGATTGCTTGACATTGATCCACATTCTGTCCATCATTGTCCATCATTGTTGTGTTTGCAGTTACCGCTCTATGTGTACTGGGGATGCTCAGACGTGAGTCCCAGGAACTCCACACCACTGGAATCAAGCTAGCCGGGCTGAAGAGAGGTGTTACCTCGAAACCGGGCCGGTCCTCGGATGCTTGTTTCCGTTCTGGGAAGGACATGGCTTTTGTAGTTCGGACTGGACTGTTCCCATGGGGCACAGGGTCAGCGCTGATTTGCATATCGCCATTGTCTAACCCAGGGTGGTGTGGAGTGGAAAAACGATGGATTTGGGCCCAGATCTTTGGACTGGGGTGAATGTGTGACATTGATCCACATTCTGTCCATCATTGTTGTGTTTGCAGTTACCGCTCTAAGTGTACTGGGGATGCTCAGACGTGAGTCCCAGGCACTCCACACCACTGGAATCAAGCTAGCCGGGCTGAAGAGAGGTGTTACCTCGAAACCGGGCCGGTCCTCGGATGCTTGTTTCCGTTCTGGGAAGGACATGGCTTTTGTAGTTCGGACTGGACTGTTCCCATGGGGCACAGGGTCAGCGCTGATTTGCATATCGCCATTGTCTAACCCAGGGTGGTGTGCAGTGGAAAAACGATGGATTTGGGCCCAGATCTTTGGACTGGGGTGAATGTGTGACATTGATCCACATTCTGTCCATCATTGTTGTGTTTGCAGTTACCGCTCTAAGTGTACTGGGGATGCTCAGACGTGAGTCCCAGGCACTCCACACCACTGGAATCAAGCTAGCCGGGCTGAAGAGAGGTGTTACCTCGAAACCGGGCCGGTCCTCGGATGCTTGTTTCCGTTCTGGGAATGACATGGCTTTTGTAGTTCGGACTGGACTGTTCCCATGGGGCACAGGGTCAGCACTGATTTGCATATCGCCATTGTCTAACCCAGGGGGGTGTGGAGTGGAAAAACGATGGATTTGGGCCCAGATCTTTGGACTGGGGTGAATGTGTGACATTGATCCACATTCTGTCCATCATTGTTGTGTTTGCAGTTACCGCTCTAAGTGTACTGGGGATGCTCAGACGTGAGTCCCAGGCACTCCACACCACTGGAATCAAGCTAGCCGGGCTGAAGAGAGGTGTTACCTCGAAACCGGGCCGGTCCTCGGATGCTTGTTTCCGTTCTGGGAAGGACATGGCTTTTGTAGTTCGGACTGGACTGTTCCCATGGGGCACAGGGTCAGCGCTGATTTGCATATCGCCATTGTCTAACCCAGGGGAGATTTGTGGAGTGGAAAAACGATGGATTTGGGCCCAGATCTTTGGACTGGGGTGAATGTGTGACATTGATCCACATTCTGTCCATCATTGTTGTGTTTGCAGTTACCGCTCTAAGTGTACTGGGGATGCTCAGACGTGAGTCCCAGGCACTCCACACCACTAGAATCAAGCTAGCCGGGCTGAAGAGAGGTGTTACCTCGAAACCGGGCCGGTCCTCGGATGCTTGTTTCCGTTCTGGGAAGGACATGGCTTTTGTAGTTCGGACTGGACTGTTCCCATGGGGCACAGGGTCAGCGCTGATTTGCATATCGCCATTGTCTAACCCAGGGTGGTGTGGAGTGGAAAAACGATGGATTTGGGCCCAGATCTTTGGACTGGGGTGAATGTGTGACATTGATCCACATTCTGTCCATCATTGTTGTGTTTGCAGTTACCGCTCTAAGTGTACTGGGGATGCTCAGACGTGAGTCCCAGGCACTCCACACCACTGGAATCAAGCTAGCCGGGCTGAACAGAGGTGTTACCTCGAAACCGGGCCGGTCCTCGGATGCTTGTTTCCGTTCTGGGAAGGACATGGCTTTTGTAGTTCGGACTGGACTGTTCCCATGGGGCACAGGGTCAGCGCTGATTTGCATATCGCCATTGTCTAACCCAGGGTGGTGTGGAGTGGAAAAACGATGGATTTGGGCCCAGATCTTTGGACTGGGGTGAATGTGTGACATTGATCCACATTCTGTCCATCATTGTTGTGTTTACAGTTACCACTCTAAGTGTACTGGGGATGCTCAGACGTGAGTCCCAGGTACTCCACACCACTGGAATCAAGCTAGCCGGGCTGAAGAGAGGTGTTACCTCGAAACCGGGCCGGTCCTCGGATGCTTGTTTCCATTCTGGGAAGGACATGGCTTTTGTAGTTCGGACTGGACTGTTCCCATGGGGCACAGGGTCAGCGCTGATTTGCATATCGCCATCGTCTAACCCAGGGTGGTGTGGAGTGGAAAAACGATGGATTTGGGCCCAGATCTTTGGACTGGGGTGAATGTGTGACATTGATCCACATTCTGTCCATCATTGTTGTGTTTGCAGTTACCGCTCTAAGTGTACTGGGGATGCTCAGACGTGAGTCCCAGGCACTCCACACCACTGGAATCAAGCTAGCCAGGCTGAAGAGAGGTGTTACCTCGAAACCGGGCCGGTCCTCGGATGCTTGTTTCCGTTCTGGGAAGGACATGGCTTTTGTAGTTCGGACTGGACTGTTCCCATGGGGCACAGGGTCAGCGCTGATTTGCATATCGCCATTGTCTTACCCAGGAGGGTGTGGAGTGGAAAAACGATGGATTTGGGCCCAGATCTTTGGACTGGGGTGAATGTGTGACATTGATCCACATTCTGTCCATCATTGTTGTGTTTGCAGAAATACCACTCCAGCGCTCTTCACAGAAAAATGCAGCCTCTCCATGCTGCAACGGTCCCAGAGCTTCCCAGGGGGGGCAAAGCCAAGTCCCCCCATCAGCCCAGGCAGGGCAGAGGGGTCCCCCAGGAGTCCAGGAATCCAGGCATCCAGGGGCTGGGCAGCGCCCACCCCTGGTAGATTCAAGTCAGCCTCAAGAGCAAGAACAAGAACCTTTTGGAAGGGGACACAGCCCCTTCTTATACACAGAAAAGGCTTTGAAGTCTTTTGAAGTCTTTGTGCTAGCGGGCCCTGAGCTCTGGGTGTTTCTGGTTTCTCTCTTCTGTCAGCCTCAGGTCAGAGGTGACAGTGGGCCATCAGGAGGGAGAGCCAGCATGGTGGGCCGGCAGACACAGCCCGGCACCATCTCCTCCCGCTTCCCTGATAGCAGATGTGGACTTTCATCCTGGGGCTGGCTCCGACCCCCCCCCCCGGGGGCCCTGCAGCCCCTGTCCCACTCAAACCAGACAGTAAATCCACAAGCAGGCCCAATCACGTGCCAGCAGACTCACTACACAAATATGCCAACTTCTAAAAGTGGCGCTTCTGGACTAGACACAGCCATGCCGCATACACCATTATGCAGCATTCATTCTCACGAGTTCACACATATCAAACTCGACCCTGCACTCCCCACGCATCCGGAATCTACCATGGGCATACACATTCCCCATTCATTCCTATGGGAGGGCGGGTCACTCACCACACATACACAGAGAGCACACGCACTTTACACTGTACCACAGTGAAAAAGTGCGCAGAGGCCTAAAATCACCAACCCAGGTTCCAAAAACAGGCTGGGAAACAGCAAAAAGTCTCGGGGTGAACCTGCCCAAAGGACCGGGTCCAACATGTCGGGTTTGATGTAAGGTAGGACATAAGACGTCAATGAAGATGTCACCAAGAACTGGACGTTCTTAGAGTGCTCACAGGAGTTCTAGGACGAAATCAAAACAAAAGCAATGGGGAATTCCCAGGTTGCTGGAGGTTTGGTTTGTTTACAGAACTCGTTGTACTTGCTAGGAGCATGGGGAAGTAGCCTTGCTTAATTTGGACAGCATGGGCTATGACTAAATATGGATATGATTCTTATGCCTTTATAAGGACATTATTCATTATAACCACATAAGGGCATAAATCAGGACTATCGAATTTAGGGTCCTAGATAGAACTACAACAATTTCATGCCTGTCCCGCAATGGACCTCGTCAAGAATAATGGTATAACGGCACTACCATTGGGCTACTTTTACAGCCACCATGTAGAACCACGATTTGTTTGTGGAGGCCTGCCCCACAGACCAATGGCCAGCTCTCAATCTGCAAGGAGGAACATGCCCCACAGGGCCAAGTACCCCTGAGAGTAGAGTTCCTGCTCCTCTTTTGTACACATTTATTAGATTTAGGGGCATACTTACATTAAAGTGGTGAAGATAGTTGTTAAGCCAAAAAGGCTAAAGACACAATTTGTCACTTTAGAAACACAGGTCTGTATCATATTCACTAGAATATGGTGCAGCCTGCATTTCCCTCTGTGCTGGTGCTAAATTAAGCTACCTAGTGCCAATGCAGGCACCCTTGCAGCTACGTGCAAGGGTGCCTGTTTTAAGGGGAAGATTGTTCATGTGCAGGAAGGTTCCCCTTAAATAATCTTTAAATGCCGTTTTGTAACTTCTATGTCTGCTGCTTAATGCAGCACACATAAAAGTTGCTAAACTGCATTTTTTTTTTTTAATGATTGCTTATGTACAAGAAGGGTGACCTTTCTGCACATAAACAATCATTGACGGTTTGCTGTTTCTACATGTGCTGCCCAAGGCAGCACACATGAAAACAGCAAAAATGAAGAGAAATAAAGCATTTCGCCTGTTTAACCGATTTAACCGCGGCGCGAATTCCACTGCAGTGCGGCGGTTTGAACGAGTGGGCAGGGCTGCGTCGTCCAACGAACGTGTGCAACACTACCGAGGTAGTGCTCGTGACGGCCGTTGGCTGAGGCGCGCAGCAAAGGGGTTAAGAACAGGTTTTCCTTGGTCTTAATTTTGGCCCTGCCTCCTATTTACGCTACTCTTGTAAATAGGGGGCAGCGTCAAAATCAATGGGTGTTTCAGTGGAAAGCCCACATGAAAACAGCAAAAATTAAGAGAAATAAAGCATTTCGCCTGTTTAATCGATTAACCGTGGCGCGAATTCCACTGCAGTGCGGCGGTTTGAACGAGTGGGCAGGGCTGCGTCGTCCAACGGACGTGTGCAACACTACAGAGGTAGTGCTCGTGACGGCCGTTGGCTGAGGCGCGCAGCAAAGGGGTTAAGAACAGGTTTTCCCTGGTCTTAATTTTGGCCCTGCCTCCTATTTACGCTACTCTTGTAAATAGGGGGCAGCGTCAAAATCAATGGGTGTTTCAGTGGAAAGCCCACATGAAAACAGCAAAAATTAAGAGAAATAAAGCATTTCGCCTGTTTAATCGATTAACCGTGGCGCGAATTCCACTGCAGTGCGGCGATTTGAACGAGTGGGCAGGGCTGCGTCGTCCAACGGACGTGTGCAACAACACCGAGGTAGTGCTCGTGACGGCCGTTGGCTGAGGCGCGCAGCAAAGGGGTTAAGAACAGGTTTTCCCTGGTCTTAATTTTGGCCCTGCCTCCTATTTACGCTGCTCTTGTAAATAGGGGGCAGTGTCAAAATCAATGGGTGTTTCAGTGGAAAGCCCACCGCAACACCCATTGCCCGCCCCTTTCATGCTAAGTGTAGCGTGAAAGGGGGCCTTATTTACAAGACAACGTTCAGCCACGTTGGGTTAACACTGCCTTGTAAATAAGGCAAAGCTCCTATCACCATCACAACGTCACTAAAAGTGACGTGGTGGATGGTGATAGGGGTTTGTAAATATGCCCCTTAGTCTTAGTGTCCTATCAGGCATGGTGGAATTGGATTGACTGGTGCCAGCGCACGGGGAAATGGATGGGGCTGATCAACTCAGAGACTCCTCAGCCCCAACAGTTCAGGCTACTTGTGAGGGATCAATCGCTGCTTCCCAGCTGACGTTAATATCCTTAATCATTGCAGTTTACATACTGATAAGTCTGCACTGAACTATTTGCAATAATTTTGAATTATGTTTTAAAGTGCTTTTAATTTTTCTTCTCTTTCAAATCATGTTTTATGTATTTTATCTTGCCATACTTTTTTAACTGTAATTACTGAAGGATGTCATATGGGATTTTCAATTGTTTAGTTTGAACTTTCTTGATTATATTCTATAATCGAAATAATGGATGATGATGCAAAGATGCATTTTGCACTAAAATTCAGAGCAAAATGGTGGATTTGCATTTCACGTAATTATGCGCAGTGAAAGCAAATTACGCACATTTTTCAGACCCCTAATGATGGCACATTTGCAAACTGCACTCGAGACGTATTTGCAAGCTCGCTTTCCTAAATAGCTGTGACACAAAGACCGGAAACCCCAGAGAACACTGATCAGTCTGGCCTACCTGGCCAAGGTCGTCTGTTAGGGGCACTGGGAACAATGCAGCATGAAGCAGAACACAGAGGGAAAAATTAGGCGCACACTAAGGACTTCATCTCATGTTGTGGTAGGATCAGCTAAGGACCATTCCCAATGATGATAACTTGAATTTAATTGATCAATTAACCTATTATTCCCAGTAAACATGAATGAATACAAGTCAACAAATTGTGTGCTTGTAAGTAATGGCGTTAGATGTACAGTATGTTATGGTTGATTTGTCATTCTATTTATTAATCACCACAGCGTGAACCTCAGAGGGATGATGGTGAGAACCGTGTGGAACAGGACCATTAATCATATATAAGCGCCGGCAGCCTTTAGTGTTAGTTAGGGATAGCAAAGGCCATTAAGCGCCGTTTCACTACAGTACATGTCATGTGATTAAGGTATGTCGTAAGTGCTAAAAAAGAACCCGTGCCAATATTTCTGCTTACAAAATGGACTTCAGGGCCGACAGGATGTGTGAGGAACGCACCGTGATATCCGAAACTCCAAATGCACTATACAGTTGGCCTTTAACCTCGGGTACCATCGTGCATCAGCACCTCAACCCCACACATACATACACCTTTAACACTTAAAACTTCCCTGAAATATGTTTTAGGGCAAGAAGACCTGCCTGAATAACTAAAAGGCTCTCTTAAAAAGCCTTAAAAGCATGTCAAGGTAGGTGAATAAATATTTTAATAGCATTCTTTTGTGAAGTGAGAATCTACGATAAATAACTGAATTTGAAAATGACTGTGGTCCGGATTACGGCGGTTCGAAGTGTTCTTAGTGAGGAAATTCCAAGCAGTTTTGGGCCCAAATTAATGTTTTATCAAACGGAAAAAATCGGCATTACAACTCCGACATAACCAAGCACGTATGGCGAGCTCACATAGAAGCTACATATAATCCCGATAAAGCCCCCAGAGTTACCTCTGAAAATGAAACATGGAAGGCGACACGATTCAACCATAGCACCTCCAGTGATATGCCAATAAGAGAGCAGAGGAAGGCAGAGATACTGAAACCAACCTTACAGGCCCTAGATCACACGACATGCAAATTGAACCTGAAACACCACAGCAATTCACAACACAAACAAATGGAAGGCAAAGTTCAGCAAGACACATCAGGGTCTGATCAATCAACCGCCAACAGTCAGATTACATAAAAACAAGTATTGAAAGTCATTAAAAAACAGAGATCTGATGAGGCGCCGGGACCAAACTGTTTGCCCAATGCTCTATTCAAAAAAGACTTGGCATTTTGGTCGAACCATCTTGCCACACTGTTTGCTAATATTTCGGAATGCCACACCATTCCAGACTCTTGGCGAGGAAGCATATTGCATCCAATATTCAAATCAGGGGCTCGCGCAAATCCCTTAAATTAGAGGTTAATAGCCCTCATAGACGTTGAGGCAAAAATCTATGCTGCAAACTTGCTGAAAGACCTAGAGGATTGGGTAGATAACATCAAACTGATCCCCAATACACAGACAGGCTTCCAAGCCGGAATGGGCACTTTAACAAACATATCCGCTGTTACACTCTTGGCTAATCAATCTATTGCCAATTCAAAAGTTCTGTACGCGTGTTTCGGGGATCTCAAGGCAGCCTTCGACAAGGTCCCTAGATAAGCCTTGTGGGCAAAAATGGATCCTGGGGTGCACCCACAAACCTATTGAATGCTATAATTAATCTCTATTCAAAAACATGGGTCCAAATAAAAATGGGAGCCGGTCGAACTCTAACTAACTAAATTACCACCACCAATGGCTTAAAACGGGGGTGCGTTCTAGCCCCCTGTTTATTTAATATATATACAGCCGATTTAGATTATAACCTACGTTCGACATTAGGTGATCCTCCAAAATTGGGGAATGTGAGAACAGCAAGTTTGCAATATGCAGATGACATTGTGCTGCTCTCCCAAACGCCTCGTGGCCTCCAACGTCTGATAAATAAACTAGTAGAATACACAGACCTAAATCAACTACATATAAACTGCAAAAAAACAAAGGTCATGTGTTTTTTAAGCCCACATAAAAAAATACCAAAATTCACCTGGACGATCAACAGTAACTGCCTGGACCGCGAGGGGACATACAAGTATCTGGGATTCATTTTGGATCGCCACCTCAATTACAAGCAACACCAAGAACAGTGGAAAACAAAAGCTAAACAGCTATTATTTGCATTCAAAACCTTGCAAAAAAACTCAGTGACTGTTCAACCACCCACTTATTAAAGGTCGTGGCATCAACATTTTTACCTTCAATTACATATGGCTCTGAACTCTTAAACACAAAGGACGCAACATCTTTGAACATTGCCCAAACCGGTCTCTTCAAAAAATTGTTTAACATTCCGCGCCATATTTCTCAAGCCCGCATCAGACTTGAATTTGGGTTAAAAAACCAGACCATGTCAAGACCAGGAGCACTGGTTAAATATTACTGGAGAATGCGGGCAGCAGGGGATGACTCACTGGCACATTATTGTTGGCTGGAAGTCGAAAAGCAATCCAAATCTAGTAATTCAGTTTATTCATTCTTAAAGAAATCGATTGAGGCCTTAAAGTTAGAGGAAGCTTGGCACACAATTCCATCCTATCCAGAGTTTAAACATTTAGTCAATAAAATAGTTAATCAAATGTCTCAAGAACAGGACAAAGCTGCATTGCATATGAAAACCAATGCATTGATCGTGCTGCCAACATATAAAATGTTAAAGCCCCAATCATACCTTTTGGAACACTTTGCAAATAAAATGAAACAGCAACTGATCTTACTGAGACTGGGAGTGTACCCAACTAAAGATTTAACTCCAAAATGGAAACGCACCTGGCTCTCAATGGACTGCCGCCTCTGCGGGCAAGGAGACGAAATAGTGATCCACTTACTTTGTATTTGCCCGGCATTATCATTCAAACGGAAAGAACTGTTGCGGCTGTTAATGAAAAAAGAGCAGATAAGGACTTGTAGATCTGCAGTAATAAAATGTTTAGGAGGGTCAACTGTGCAACTGGCATGAAAAGCATTAACATTTTTAAGACTAGCTGCAAACGTACTAGAAAAGAGAGATATAGAACTAGAAATGGCTAAGCAAGTAATGTGAAAAAGTTTAGACAATTACCGCGAAGCCAGCATAAGAATTAGATATCCCATAGCCAGAATGACTCCTATAAGACTAAAGGCACCAATTGCACTGTTTCTCTTTGTTTTATTAATAAAAAAAAAAGGTTTTTTTAATATAAATTTTAAATGAGAAGTTAATCAATTAACTTGTATTTTACTCATGAATTTTATGCCACATGTGTTAATGTGTTTTAGCGGTTAAGCCGCTCTTTTTATGATTTAAACCAAATCAAATAAAGTAATTACTAGTAATAGTGAGGAAAGCTTCCGTGCATCTCCTGGAAGGGCAGTTTTGCTTGCCTGTGTAATGTGATGTGAACAGCTCTGAACTGATAATAGGACTGGGATAGTTCTTGAAAGAATCTTGAAGGTATACGCGTCGAAGAGAGCTGACTGGGTAAGACCCTTGTCCAGTTAATGAATGTTATTCAGGGTAGAAGCGAACATGGCACTGTGCAATTTCTTGTAGTCAAAAAAGGAATGATCAAGAATTCAGGTCTATTAAAGATCTCTTATGTGTTTGTTTGTTAAGTGACAATGATGAAACCACAGCTGAAACATGTTTCGCTTTAGCATTTATGCTCAAGGCAAAAATACAATATTTACATAATTCAGGAGGCATTAAATGTGCTGCCAGTGAACATTTCAGTATTGGTTACCTAAAGTGAAGGTGCGTCTTGGTGTAGCCCAAAGTGGTGGACTACACAATACCTGCATCAGTGCATCCTTTTGGGATTGTTAGTTCAACTGTGGTTTCTGCTGCATTCAGGCTAATTGTGGATCTTCATCCATGCACTAACTTCAATATAGTCTACTGTATGGTTCTCTGAGGGGGCAGTGAGCTTGAAATATAACTGTGTATCATCATTACAATGTTAACGCTCATCTTTGCTAGCCAAGCAATCCCATCAAGGCCTGGTACACACGTTAAATAGTTGTGGTGGATATTATATGAGTGGGCGGCTCTGCTTTCTACGAATGCAAACTCTGAGATGCACTCCCACAGCCCATAAACATTGATCAATGAGACGTGATCTGACAGGCTTTATCTCAACCATTTCTGTAGCACTGACTGGTTTATGTATATTAGATTGTACACTTGGTTCATGGTCTGGGGTTTTTAGGCATTCCTGTGTGGACCAATAATATTGTGGGCCCTTAATGTGATAGTGTGACGGTTTCGTCGTTAACCACATACAGAGCAAACGCTGTGCCTCCTTTAGGTCATAATCATAATTTCTAGTTCTGAGTATGCAGTGCTTATGCTGTGTGTAGCATGTACCACAGCTGTTGGGTTACTTGTAAGAGCAACCTGGATGCCTTGAGTTATGTGCTCATAATTACCAGTGCTGTGAGATAACACCCAAGGTGGACAACCATTACAACGCAACTATTACAACGACATACCATTACCACGCAACTATTACAACGCAAGTCATTACAACGACTTGCGCTGGGGGGCGCTCTAGGATAGGGAATAGTTGAATTTACTATCCAACATCTTCCCTACCATCCATGGGGACTGGAGTTGGAATAGTAAATTAAACTATTCACTATCCAGCACCCCCCAATGCAAGTCGTTGTAACGACTTGCGTTGTAAAACTTGCATGGTAAAGGCATGCGTTGTGAAAGCATGCGTTGTAATGACATACATCCACACCCAAGCAGTTCCATGCAATGATGGCTTAAACCTATTGGAATGGGGAATGACTGTGTGAATATGGAATTACTGTGCAGTATTCTGCACTGCGTGTGTTAACCCTTTAAGTGCTTCCGTCGGCCAACGGTCGTCACGGGCACTACCTCCCCAGTGCTGCGTGCGACCGTTGGACGTCCAGTTCAGCACTGGATAATGGACAGCGCAGCACTGGGGAGGTATGTTTACGAGCTCCTAAGGTGTTAAACCCTTTTCCCCAGTGGTATGCCTCGCACATTTACCACCTGCTCTAAGCAAGTACTAAATGTGTGTAGGAGCTTCTGTGTACAGTAGTGTGAAGGCAGGGGGGTGGGTAAGCCAAGGGAGGTAATGAGTAAATCAGTTCAGGTAGGGGGCATTGAATGTTACCCCCTTCCTAGAAAAATAAGAAAGAATTGAGCAAGTGTTGACTGTTGTTTCAGCCAAAGACTCATGTGAGGTTACTGGCTGGAGATACCGGCTAGTAAAATCTGTTCCCTAGGGTATGGGAACACCAGCTGTGATCGGGTGGGGTGGTATCCCACCCAGAAATAATGCTCCTCCTGACTTGTAATCACGACTTAAGTCTATCTAAGTCCCGGTTTGTGTGCCACCATTCTGGCTGTGTCCAGGCATGGGCACCTTAAGGGGTGAAGCTCGGTATACATAGTTGTCATTTACTTACTAATATCCCTTATTATTGGTGCTGGGGGCTCTGAAATGTGTAATTGCTGGCTGTCTGATTTGTGCTTGTGAGCAATGCAATATTCATCTCTAGCGCAGGGCTTTGCTGTTGCAACATAGAATGTGGCACTGCCTCAATTCAAGGCTGTGGATGTTTAAGCAATCGTCTCATTAACGCCATGGTGTGCATGATAGCTGAGAGCATGGAAAAATAGCAACCCCCAAATAGAGTGGGCTTTATGATGGCATGAAGCTGCTAGTCCCATGGTAGCTGGTCTATCAGCTAGGTGTTTCAAATATCGAAGCAGGCGAGGCTTCACATAACGAAAACAAAGCAGTTTCTTCACCTCTCCATAAGGTGGAAAAACCTAGATGTGGGTGGTTGGGAACCCTGATGACTTTTGGGGGTTTCCCATTGCCACCCATCTCTGGGTGAAATCCTAGACCTAATTCTCTAATGTCCTAGTAAGTATTATGTGAACTGTCGACTGCGACCGGTAGAAATCAATGTTATCCATCTATCTTTAGAGGGTACTGTCTTTTTTACCTTGCTCTTGTCCTTCTTTCACAGAATATGAAATCGTGGCTGTTCAAGAGGTGGACAGCAGTGGGGACCACATCTCACATGAAGTTACTCACCATCAAAGAATGAAAAGATCTGCCCAGAGCTTAGAAAGCTACCAGGTTCACTTTCGGATCCATGGATTTGGCCAGGATTTTAACTTGGAGTTAAAACTTTCTGATAGTCTGTTGGCACCTGGATTTTTAATACAGACACTTGGGAAGAATCAAACAAAAAACATTCAGATGTTCCCAAGTGAGGAGTTTTGCTTTTACCAAGGTTCCTTGCGGGCGCAAGAGAACTCATCAGTAGCACTTTCAACATGCCAAGGCTTGGTAAGTAAAGATCAAGACAACAAAAGTGTTTGAACATAACATTATGTGAATGTGTTTATCACAATTTTTTTAATTGATGCTCCTCACATTCGCCTAGGAACATACACGAGTGTATCTCATCAACATTACCCCAAAGCAGTTGTTGTCAAGCTGACATCCTTCATTTTATCAAGTGTGGTCTAAACAGATCAGCCATGTTTGTAGTTCATAGAACATCCTACATCAGAAGCACAAGTGTATTTGGTTGGTAGTCCGGGGCTGGCAAGTCAGCCGTGTTACTGGATGAGGTGGCCTTTCAGAGCACCTTTGAAGGTATTGTTGGAGGAGAAGGTATTGAGTGAAGGACTGGAACATTCCCATTTCAGTGGGATGTATATATATATATTTATTTTTTTATTTTTTTAACAAACGCTAATTTTGACTATCGGCTGCTTACATTTTGTGGAAAAATATGACTTTCCATCTATCCATGGCTTGTGCATTTGTGAAATCTTGTAGTTACTTATAGGACATAGATAATGCACATGTATTATTTCATATTGTGTATGTGTTGAGCATGGCACATTGTGCAAGAGTGGAAGGCTTTCATTCCCAGGAAAGGACGCCACTGTCTTAAGTAGGCTGTCCATGTGCTTCATTCTGTATGCTGTGGTGGACGGAAGCAAAATGTGAATGACACTGCAGAAGACCAATAGATAAAGTGGGTCAACTGAAAGTCTCAGGAAGTATGTATAGTATACATGTTATTTTTAACAGGCAAAAGGTCTTGGCTAGCGCAAGACCAACCAATAATGAGATGCAGGAGCAGTGGGAATATAGCGCGTACTATTCTCAGATCTTTGACTGCAGCCAATAAATCACTAGTTACCAGCTTTGAAATATTATTTTCTACCCCTGAAGTGTACTGTGGGTTCCTGATTGGACCCGAGATCTCCTGGACCTGGAGGGGCCCCTCTCGTCCTGAACTGTGTATTGCAAAATTATTAGGGAGCCCATTAGTTATTTTTGTCACTTTTGGTGGATGGTATTTGCTTTTAAAATATCTAGTGGTCATGTTGAAATCAAGAATGAAAGTTTGATTTAGCTCTCCAAAAATGTTAATGTATAGCTTCTGATCTGCAAATTACACATGAATCGCTGCAACAAGCACATGAACCTGCTAAAATATGATACTTGGATTATAGAGTGTGACATGCAGCTTTCACAAGGCTCAGCAGCACACATGTTCACATTCCTTGACTTTTTATGACAACTTAGACCTATGCTAATCTAATAGCACATGAGTATCTGTAGCAGGAGTAATAATCACTCTACCCAGAACTTGCTTCATAGAAACCGGTTGCTGCAGTGGGCACTTTAACCTTTTCTGCTATACTTCAACAGAAACAGAAATGTCATGAGTTTGAATCTCATTGTGGCCAACACACAGTTTATACGCATCTAGGATAGATAAAATGTGTATTTCTCAATTGGGTAATAAAAACCTCATCATTTATACCGCAGTTCAACGGTGGTAGAACTTACTATGGTAAAGAAAAAGTAGAGGAAGCACGTGTAAGCACCTGTAAATGTTTGTATCATGATTGGTTTGTTTTAAGACCTTTGCAACTGTGAAATCCATAAACCTGAGTACTAATCCAACCCCACCTGATTAAACGGCTAGTTCCGTTCTGTCCCTGTATCTCTGATCGAAAATCTGTCAGTGTATGGCTCTATAGGAAACAAACTAAGCTCAGAATGCACTATATTAACTCACATTACAATGCCAATCCTTTTGGCTTTTATATTGAACAGATGGTTGCAAGCATATAATACACAGTGGTCGAAGTGGGCGGGATCTGCAGTGCAGAGCGTGTCCCTACTTCTTAAACTCAATAAATTCCGTTCCCCTACTTTTTTATTTGTAAACATGCGTCCCAGGACATCAAAAATAATCAAGGACTATGGATAAGGCTCTTCTTTTGTGGCCTTTCGGTGACAGGTGGGCATTCAGAGAAGAAAAAGGACTCTGTCTTTTCCTTCTTGCCCAGAGAACACAAGGACAGTCTCCACTACTGCACTCCAGCTGCCAGCCCCCCTTTCTCTCTTTCTTCCTCTTATTCCTTCTCTTTCTGTATAGCTTCTCCTCATTTACTGTAAACCGCGACTTCAAGAAACAGTTATCACACTCTTTCCTCCCTTCGTTTACTTTTTCCCTTTGAAATGGATCCCAAAAAGAAAAACCCTTTTGTTGTAAATTAATTTTTTTATTTACATTTTTCTATTCTAAAGTGCATCCTCGGGAATAAACGGGTCAAATTATAAAACAAAATAACTAAATAAAGCAAAACAGAGTGATCTTAAAGTGGCCAGATTGATTTTATTCATATTGGAACACATTAGGTCACTTTACAGAGTTTGCCAGTGAAGCACTACTTTTGTTTTCTCATCTTTCTTTAAACAGCATTGTTTTCCCAAGGTGGGAAAGTGCACCATTCATGGAGGTACTGCAATGTATGATTGATGTGTGGCTTGGAAAACCTAATGTGTACTGCGACTCTGTTTTCACGGATGTGGTCTTTTTAAATTGAAACGTGTCCCTTCTGGGCCCTGTCAGGGGTGTAACACAGGCCCCCGCATCCCCCGCAGTGCGGGGGGGGGGCCCAGAGGCTGCAGGGGGGGGCCCAGGGGCTGCAGGGGGCCCCCTCAGCACTGTACTCACACCAGAGAGCGCCGGATTAAATCCGGAGAGGGGCCCCTCTGTGTATCTTGCAGGGGGGCCCCCAAGACTTTCGTTACGCCACTGGGCCCTGTAGTCATGTCCTTAACTTTTATGGCAGAAACATCATCATTGATTTCTGAATAAGGAGTGTAAAAGCATTTTGGTAACCATATTGTTCCTGCTTACATTTCACATGCTTAACTTAATCTTGCTTTCCCTATGAGTGTTTGCTTTTTTTAGGACGCTGTCACTTAATAAAATAATGTGGAGTAAGTTGATTCTGTCGGGTAACAGAAATGATTCTTGGTATACTCTATAATAACCAATGCAAAACAACAGTACTCAAACCTTTCAGTAATAATCAATAAAAAAGGAGAAAAAAACAAGGAACATGAATCACCAACACACCAAATTTGAATGGATCACAGTTTTTAGGCAGCATCTTGCTCTTGTCTAGTGTGTAATTTGAATTGAGTTACATTCAGGTGTTTGCAGCGGGGCACAATGGGTTTTAGTTGAAGGCAGTGCATGTTTCTCTCAGTGGGACAGTATGGTGTTCAGTGGAGAAGAGGATGTGGCACTATGGTCGGAGCTGTCAAATGTGGAACTGGGGAACCAGGTTCAGCCTTCATGACCAGTCCTCAGACCACTCTCCTGAGGGAGCACATTCCTATGCTAGACCTCAGAAGGCATGGTGTCTTATCACCAGCAGTGGTCCCTATCGGTGGCAAGTGTGAGTTAAGCTTGAAGACCTGTCCACCAGAATCCATACTGAAGTTCACCCCCAGTCTTGCTTGCAGGCCTATAAAGCAGCACACTCTAGAGCGGCAGTGACTTTGTCACTGAGGTCTCAGGACCCTTGAGAAGGGCCAGCTCTAGAGTGGTGCGACCGGTGTGACTGCAACGGGCGCTGACTTTGGGTGGGGGTGGCGTGCAAGTATATTTTGGTTTTAAAAGCACTTGCTGCCTCCTTCCTGGCCTCCAGCAATTTTTGGCAACAATAAAAATGTCATGATAACTCTGGTGGTTAATGTTCTTCCTAAAGAGAGATTGGAGTTTGGTCTAGTGGAAGTTTTTACTCCTGGAAAGGTAGCACAGAAGGTTAATGTGCCCGCTGCAAAGAACGTACCATGCAGATCACAAAGTGCACATAATATAATTTGGTCAGTGGGTTACTGCTTTTGTCCGAGAGATTCTTTTGTTACTTGCAATTTGTAAGTTAAAATCTGAACATAGAACAGTGAGCTATTAAACTGCCTACTAGCACGGTTGTCATGTGACTGCTACACCTTGCAGTCCATTGTCTTATGTAGCATTTATTTCCTACACAGTGATTTACACAAATATAACTGATTGTCTCTGTGTAATGTGTGTGATGTAAAGTGCTCTGATACCCTACACTGGTATGAGTGGCGCTGTAAATCAAATTAAATGCATCTGAGAGAGAGTGTGGTTATGGAGACTTGAGGGGCACTGTTAAAGGGTGGTAGTGAAGGAATCCGTGGCAGAGGTAGTCATTGGGGGGGCACCGACAAACATTGTTGCACAGGGCACCACCAGCGCTAAAGCCGGCCCTGCCCTTGAGGCCAGTCCGCCTCACCCATTGGTACCTTTATTGGCATTGTTTCAGCAATAGTAGCTGCAAATCACCAGGGATCGGCAAAGCAGAATTTGCATGCACACCAAACTAGGTTTGCTGGCTTCACAGTCTCTCTGCTTCATGCACAAGCACTTTTAACATGTGCTGCTTGCTTTGGGGCCACTGGAATTCTGCAGCAAAGGAGAACGAAATTATGCTGCAGTGTTGACTAAATTACGCAGTAAACAAAGGCTGCAGCATAATGCAGTATATTTTCTGATAATTTATTATGTTGACATGTTTACACATGCTAACAATCTACGGTGAGATTTTGCCTTATTAGTACCTGTGTCACGTATAAATGCAGCAGTGAGTAAGGTGATCAGTCAACCTTCGCAAAGGGCTGTTCACTTCGCAGCAACACTAGTCACATTTTCTAGTACCTTTTGATCCGTTTGAGCTACAAACAATTTAGTTAAAATTGTCAGGTTATGTAGCAGATGTTGTATTAAGTGGCTAATATGGCAGAACCATAATTATATAGAAAACATTTGCAAACTAGGCTATTTGTCATTCATGTTTGAACTTCTCTTGTGCAAAAAGTAGAAGTGCTGATGACAGAAACTCCATGGCTCGAAGACAAATGGCTTGTGCTTCTACTTTTAAGCTTGTATTTGGGACATTCTGTGATTGGAAAAATATCCCACTTTGTGAATGTAGTTTTAATTTCAGTACCTCATATTAAACCTTAAATAATCATGTGTATCCATTGGTTGATGGGATGTTTTGCGCATTCTGGCCACTACTCTGACTCTGCCCACTGATCCAATGCTCGGGTTATTACCGCCCTCTGATTCTCCGCCCACACTTCCCCCTCCTTTTTTTTCTCAAATTCGACCACTGATAACACACAGAAGCAGTGTCTGCCCATCCCACAGTACTGAAGGGGTCAGGTGAGGGCCAGGCTGTGCTCATACATGCTCCCTGACCCCTATGCTTGCAGCAATTTTACAGAGTGCAGATCTATACCCTGGGTAGAGCGCTGCTACCTGAGGTCAATGCTTATGAGTGTAAAATAGTGCTGCTGTTTGAAACAAAGACTTACCTTGTGTATAACACTTTTCTGTCTGAAGAATTTACTTGTAAAATCAGTAGATTTAAGACAACTCCGCTATCTACAGCTAATGTCTAAACATTCCTTACCTCTTTTGGAGTAGCTTTTCTGAGATCCTGCGGAGTATATCAGATGTCTAAAACAACATTTTTGGGTCGGAGTGATGTTTTGTTTTATGCTGTGAGGCCTTTGCAAGGGGCGGGGGTGCAATTAGACAGGGTGCTAGTGCATGGTTCAGTGGAAATATGAAAGGGGTCTCCCTAAGACATCTTTACGCCACTGTTCAGTTACGAAATTTAAATGAGAGTGACGAAATGATGTAGGCCACACTGCTGGAATTATGTGGAAGGGAGACCCACAATATTCAAATATGCTGACTAAATTCCATGGCAAGAAAGGGCAAACTATGCAGTGAGATGAGACACACTTTGTAGCAGTATTGTTTGTTGTGTGTCACTTAACAACTAAATACAGCAATCAGCAAATGAAAATTAACCAGTTACATTTGCCCGTCGGCCCGCAGTGCACAGCAAAACTTGTTTAAGTAACTTTTGATCTGTTTCAGTTAGAAAGAACCTTTTTGCTTTGCTAATGTCTGCAGATTATGCAGCAGTTGATGGATTGATTGCGTGTCAACTGCAGAAAATCAATTATTATGTGGAAAATGCCATGCCACAGAATGATGTGATTCCAGTGGCCCCGTTTTTAGAGAAGAATAAATGTCCCCTATGTTGCCAGATAATGTTCCTGCAAAAGCTACAATATTTTATGTGAGCAGAATGATCCTGAAATAGGAGTGGCACAAGCACTTGTAAAAGCCCTCTCTTCTGCCGCAGCGTGGAACATGCCAAGAGATTTGACCTTCTCCCTGCACTACTGAGACCTGACACTCCCTGTCTGGAGGTCATAGACAGCATCGGATTGGTAATGCGGGCAGTCGGGCAATGCCCAAGGGGCCGGTATCCGAATTTCTGCTCTGGGTTGCTTTATTGAGCAACCAGGGGGCTGATTTGGGCGGTTTCTGCATTGCCCGATGCCGCCAGCTGCCCAGTGGGTGCCTGAGTGGCCTTTCTGGAGGCAGATGGGCGTCCATTACCTCCCTTTTATCAACGGCAGAGGTGTCACTCCCTTTCTCTCACTGGGCCGGCCAATTAATGTGTGCATACACAGAGTGGGGGCAGGGGTCCTGAGCTTAAGTCCCACACTTGTTTTCCGGTGTGTTTCACCATTGTAAACTAATCTGTGTGTGTTTGTTAACCCCTGCCCACCTTTTATAATAAAATTTCGCAGAAGCAGTGGTTTACGGGAACGCAATATGCAAATGTGGGCCACTTTTGTTTTGTGTGCCCGGGCCGATTTGTAATCCCAATCCGACCCTGGTCATAGAGGGAGGGGCACCAGCACCTGAAAAATCACTCATTTCTCCCCAGTGCAGGGTCGGCTGAGAGATCTAAACTTTTGTCTGAACTACCGAGATCCAATACCCCTAATAGGAGGCCATACGGAGTGGGGTACCAGTGCTTAAAAATGCCTGCCTGGAGGCCATACGGGTAGGGGCACCAGCCCTTGAGAAGGTGCTAATTTCTCCGGCATCCTGGGCTGCGCACAGGATGTGCTTGGGCCTGGTCTTGGCCAAGAGCAGACCAGTCTAAGCCCAGATGAGGCTGTGTTTGGCCACCCCTCTTGACTGCTTAAGGCAATATCACATTGGCACATCTACTGTTAACTTTATTTTACCAATACCATGGGTACAATAAACGTGTGTTGAAGAAAGTCTAGAAGAAACACAAAAAGCATTATGTCAAGCCATGTCGACTCAGACAGATATCAGATTTAATTATACGGATGATGAGGGGATTGTCAGGAGTCAAGCATGGAAAATACTGGCTTGAGGCATCATTCTATTATCATCCCTTGTGTTCTCAAGGCTCCAAAGCCATTGAAGAGAAGGCTACTCAGTGTGTTGCAACGGAGCCTTTAGGGCCTCCACCTGCCAAGAAAAACAAGCATTTGCAATGCAACAGGTCTCGCATTTACGAGAGTTTGAGCTATTGGCATTTTTAATGACAATGCCTTTTTATTTATGTGTTGCTTTTAAAATAGATAAATAAAAGGCATTGTCATTTACTATGCCTATAGCTTAAACTCTGGCAAATGCGAGACCTATTTAATTGCAAATGCGTTTGTGCTACAAACATTTTTAAAAACCTTAGGAGCGAGCGTGTCCTGCCTGCAACAGCAGTCAGGACAAAGCAATTTGAGAAAATAGTGTGTAATTAAAGCCTACCGAGTAACAACACACGTAACCGGGGGTGTCGCCATGGGGGGGTTACAAAACAAGACAAGGCAGTACTAAGGAGGAACTACTAAGCCTATTGACCAATGAACAGCCTCAGTTTACTGAGGGCAATGACACATACCAATGAAAAATATGAGCAGAGAGGGGGAGGAGCTTCAAGTCCCTACCTGAAACCAGCATGCCTCGCAGATCAGCGCATGCCTGCCCAGGCTCGACCTAAAAAGTACCCTGTACCACCAATTTAAGAACTAAAGGTCCGACTAATCTATCCAAGACATTGCTTTGTACTCCGGATGTTTGCACAGAGAATAGTCCAAATCTTTTAACACATCTTGAGTAAGTGTTGCACTTAGGACTAAACTAGTATGTCAAAGTCCTTGAAGGGGCTATCTAGATACAGCTAGACAGTGTGTATAGAAAGCTGAAGACAATAAATCAGTCAAAATACTTTTCTTCGGCTATCATGACCATAAAAAGACCTCATATGATAAATGCACATTGCAGTTCAAAATACAGAAAAATTCATTTGCAAACAGGAAGAGGAAGACTACAGAGCTGGATGAGCTGAAATCCTTAAATCTCGGCACACATAACTAATTACAGGATGACACCCATGGTAGAAATGGTGACATTTTGATCACATCCTCTATATATGAGAAGGTCGGCCTCAGAGTAGGCAATGATATAAGCTGTACTTCTAGGGACTGCTAGCAATCTACCAAGGTATTAATTGTCAATGGTTTGCAAAGTACCACAGACCACATAACCCCACTTCCGACAACGTAGGTGCCAGAAAAAGGAGTTTACCATTGTACGAAGAGAATAATTCTTTAACGGGCTTTTGTTTAAGCCTCTTAGCAAGTTTGTGACCTCAAAGATAGCGGTCACATCGATGGTGAATCTGCAAAAACGTGGACCATAGGTAATGAGGTATGATTTTGTGTGATTGACCTTAAGCTTCAAATCTCCAACAAACTTTTTAAAAGAGTCCAGCAGAAGCTGTAGCCCATTGTCTGCACACCACATGAGCACAGAGTCGTCTGAGTAAAGAAGAACGGGCAGAGATTGGCCCCCTGTCCTAGGCTAATCCTTACCTTTGGCAGGCAATACTTGGCCAAGAGAACTTATATCAAAGAGGAATATTAAAGGAGCTAATAAGCATCCCTGTCTAACCCTCTTTTGGACCTTGAAAGGGGACATACATTCCCCGTCGGTGCCATACCAAACTTGAGCTAAGACGCCCCAGGGCAGACTCTTAAGCAGTGCCATCAGAGATGTATCTACCCCAGCTTTACTCATTAAGTCCCTCAACCGCCCCTCTCCACCAGGTAAAATGCACTAGAAAGGTCCATGATGGTTAGGTGTAGTGAGCCTCCCTTGGCCTTAATGTACTTTCCTATGATCGGGAACAGGTTGAGGGACTGCTCGACTGTGCCCACACCAGGTTGAGAGCTGACCTGTACTTCAGAGAGGAAACCTTTATCTTCAGCCCATTCTTCTAATTTCTGGAGAATCACCGTTCCTAAGATTTTAACAGAAGAGTCCAGGAGGGAAATCAGGCAATAGCATGTTGGTCTCCCTCTGTCACCTTTATTAAGAATAGGTGCTATGATGGATTTCCTCCAGGAAAGGATATTTTGGCTGTAAGGGCGGCACAGAACACATTTATCAACAAAGGAGCACAACAAATTGGCCTGGGGCGCTCTGTCAGCAGCGGTCATTGAAATAGCCAGAATTATGTCACCGACGTCAGTTGAATGGACGAGAGAGTTACTGCCACTCATAGAATAAACCTGGTGGGTTAGGCAGCTTCTCTTCAAAAATACTAAAACAATGGGACATCCAGTCTTCTGGGGAAACATGGTATTCAATTTTAGAATTTTTGTATTCAGCAAAATGAGGACGGTTTATCACATCCCAGTAAGCCTTGTAGTCCCCAAGCTTTGCAGCTACTTGTAAATCGTCCTAAGCCTTCTCACTTATTTCCTTTTTTCTGTTTTCAAGAGTCATCTTCTAGGCCCTCATACCAAGCCTAATATCCTCTATATTTCTGGGTTGGGTCTTAATTGCCAATTTTAAGCCCTTGGAGGCAGCAGAGCAAGCGTGATTGAACCATCAGTTGGGGGGTTCAGTAAATGATTTCTTGGTGAACAGGCTGGAAGTTGTTTTACAAAGATGATTTAAACTTTCCAATATTACTTGTGGCTCAACTAAATCAGATAGGCAACACAGCACGTCAGCCCTTCTCTCATTAACTAAATAAATGAAAAACATTCCCTGATCCATATTTTTCCATTTACTATGTATCCTCTTGTTTTTTGCTATTCTGCAAATTGGAGGCACAAACAGGGGCAGGCATTTCAATAACTGGAAAGGATAAACAGATAACAACTGGGTTATGATCGCTAATGCGGATGACAGGATTGTTGATTCCGTGACTAGGGGAATCAATTGAGGAGAAAACGTAAGAAAGTAAATGGTGGACCCTTCACCTCTCTCTGTAAAGGTTGGGGGAGTTCCACGCTGTTGTTGACAAAATCCAGGTTAAACAATACAGTGTACTTAAGAACAATCTGGTTCAGCTTTTCCCCATAAGGATTGTATAGAAAATCAGAGAATTTCTCCCCCTGCAAGTCTTTTAGACCGCAAACGCGATCTCCGGGTAAGGGGCATTTTGTTATGTTACAATCTTCCAGCCGTATAATAGTCACCCTATCAGAGTGACTCTCTAAGAAATCAGAAATTTAAAAAACGAATGCCCCAAATCAACTCAACTAGGAGATTTACAAAATAATGAAAATGAAAATTGACCAAAAAAGGGTGAGGAAGCCTGGGAAACATAACTGCAGTTGAGGTACAGCCCATCAAAGGTGCAACCATGTACCCCATACACATCCATACCTTTGAGGGCAGGCCATGCCTCAAACACCACCCTCTCCTGCTGGGCACACCGGTGGACCCCCCAAACACCACATTGCAATGGTTGGGGAGGTGGGGTTCAATGACTTTGCCACGATGCCGCGCTTTGCCACCATAAGAGCCATGCCGAGGAAGGGCTTTTCTGCCCGGGTACCCCCGGCCCCCACTGTTATTTCCAGAATATCAGGTTGGGGGAAAGGGGAACCGTCCACCCCAGCATCTCTGTCAGTTCTTTTGTTACTGTGGCCCAATATGTTTGTGCGGCCACACAGTACCAGGTCATGTGGAAGAAATCTGCGGGGCAGTCGCGGATCTGGGGCAGGTGACCTCTGGTCATAGGCCAGCCTTGTACAGGCGTGAAGGGGGAGGTAAGCTGCATAGAGGTAGTAGGTTTGTACCAGTCACAATTTGGAGGAGATGGAGAGCTCGCGGGGGGCCATCAGGGCATTGCACCCATCTTCGTCCTCTAGTGGGCCTACCATACCCTCCCACCAAGTCTGGAGGTGGTGGAGTGAGCCGGGGGAGTTTATTATGAGGGTACAGTACATTTGTGAGACCCCTCCATGCATCAGGTTACCCATGAAAATTTTAGCTTCTTGCGGGTTGAATTCTGGGAGAATTTCTGTGATGCTTATGTGTGTGTGGCTAACATGTCTAACCTTGAGATATTTGTAGAATTGAGAGCGTGCAAGGGTAAAAGTCTCCTCCAGATTAGTGAAAAAGCGCATGTGTGCTCCCGACCGTACGTCAGCAAGTAGGGAAATCCTGATGTCTTTTCACGCCTTGAAGCCCTCGAGGGCTACCACTTTCTTCAGTCATGTGCCATTATATAGAGGAGGTTGATGTGTGAGTTTACCATCCCACTGCATGTGGCATAGGGTGGCGCGTCAAGCCAGGAGCACTACTCGTATGACCGTGGGCATTCAGGAGGGGTTCGGGGCACCATATAGAGAAGCCTGTAGGGTAGGAAAGCTGAGCCGTGCGAGTTCTAGTCCATAGGCCGGGTCGGACCACCCCTGTTGAACCAGTCGTGGACAACAAGGATGTGGGAGGCGAGATGGTAAATGTATAGGTTGACAAAGTAAGAGTTTTAGGGGTATACGGAGTCCCCTTGGTATTCTTTGTGCCCGGTGATATTTAATCAATGTACTGTCATGGAAGAGCGGATTGATTTCACATATAGATAGGTAGAGTAGCTGTTTGATGTTTTTTTCTTTGTACCGGTTATTAGTGGATTGTGTCATTTCCTCATGTATAAGTGTGTAAATCCGGCTTGCAAAGGTGAATGTTTCAGCTCTTAAATCCGTGATATTAGAAATGTCTTCATAGACCATTTTTTGTAGGTGGTGTGCTGCGCACTGTCGGCCGGGAACTATGTAATGACAAAGTCAGAGTTGTGCGCGCTACAACCTTGAGTTTCAATGAAAAATTAATATGTTGTGAAGTTTTTGTGTGCTCCTGGGGCAACGTTCACCGGTCAAGGACGTTTCAACCTAATATGAAAGGCTGCACATCACTGTGTAGATGTGTCCCCCTGGGCACTGTCTGTGTCCTCTGTTCTGAGGTTTCTATCCAATATGTTAACCAATTTTTTAAATAAAGTTCATAGGCATGCTTCTTCTTAAGAAAGTTTTATTCACTTTTCTTTAGAAACGTCATCATTTTTTAATTTCATATTTGTCTTGTTTGTAGTTCCAATGCATTTCGGGTTATAAATCCTTCATCCGGGAAAAATCTGCAATAGCAACGATAGTATGAGAAACAATTATCTGTTTTTGATGGGTTAGTGGACATATATCATGCTAAATGTGTAAATGTATAGGCATTTATATAGCGCACTACTTACCCGTAGGGTCCCAAGGCGCTTCGACCGCTGCGAAACCCTTCCTGGCTTCCCTGAGAGATGGTCCCTTAATGGGTATCTACAGGGTGAGACCAGGCATCCCCGGCGGTCTGGTGGGGCCGTTAGTGAAGATGAGGCAAGCTAATGCCCAGAGTTGCCGAGTGTGATCGCTGATCAGAGTGGGCACCGAGGCGAGAGAATTATCAAGTCCGCTGACCCTGGTCCAGAAACCTGCCGCGCCGGGAATCGAACCCTGGTCCCGGGCCGTCCTCTGCTCTCGGGTCTGCCGCCTCTAACCAGTGAGCCACACTACTTCACTATGCTATTGTGAGTGGTTATCAGAATAGTAGTTTAATGTGGGATAAGAAGATGGTGCTTTTTGGGTTTGTATCATGCATGGTTATCACAATGGTGTTCTAAAAGCGAACAAACTAAAGCTAGGTACACTCACTGTGCAAAATGCGGTTTGCAATGATTGCACAGTGCATTCAGTGCGAACAGCATTTTCCCTACCGCACTACGTGTAGCTTGCATAGTGCAAAGTGCACTTCGCGTACCTACGCGTAGCGCTACTACGCAATCTATGCCCGGGGTTACTCTAGTAGCCGGCTACTCCAAATTATTCCCATGCTTGCACGTACGGATGCCCACAAAAATAAAGGTATATCAGTTTTATGGAACTCTGTTGATCCTGCTCAGTTTTTGCCTTCTGTCTTGAAGCTGAGCATGGAGGAATTCCATATTTGTCTGGAGGATGGTGGTGATTCTGCCGCATTGCTGAATTCATTCAGTGCCATTTGCCAAACAATGGTGAGTCTAACATCTCCCCTATAGACAAAGGCACCACAAGCAGGAAAGGTGGTTTGATAGAAACTACTCTCAAGCACATCATTGTGTTCTGACTACCCTTGAGAAGATTCCCCTTGATTGGGGGTATTCAAGCTATGTAGATATTTACATAAGCAGGCGATTTCTGAGAGGAAGGACTGCATAAGTCAAGATGCCTTAGAGACACTAGGGCCAGCCTCCAAATGGAATGATGAGTTCTTTTTGGAAAATAGTAAATTCACCCTATTTTAGAGATACTCATAATAGTATTATCCGTACACATTGTCTGCTGAAGAGTGGGTAGTACATTTTACTAATGTTTATAGATATATCGTTCTGGATGGGGACTCATATGTGATGTTGAATTAGGGGTGAAGAAGGGGAAATTACCGGCCTAACCCTATGCTTAATTTGTAAAAGAATAAGTGCCAGTGCTCTCGTCAGGAGGCCACTGCAGCTTGAACCACACATTGCCCCTGCCATGCTGCCAACAATAGTAACTACACAAGCACTAACCATCACACTCCTACAAGTGTGAAAATTCAGACTATTTCAGGCCCTCAAAGCTATAAAAATGGCTTGAGCGGCAGGTAATAGTGTTTTTATCTTTATTGAATGAATAATTACCTGTGTTATGGTCATCTCCAAATTAGCAAGCCAGTGCCAGCTTGTGGCAGCTGTCACAAGATCCGGTGTTGAGAATTAAGTGCAAGTGCTGAGCACTGGAAATCACCAATTCCAATTCAGCACAGTCCAAACCATTGATCATGCAGAGGTGACTGCAGCCATAATAAGCAGTCCATGAAACAAGGCTCCTGGGCTTGATGGGGTCCCAATAGATATTTTTTTAGGGAAGTTATGATCCCCTTTGCTATGATCCCCTTTGCTAGTTATAGTCCTGAGGAGTGCAGCTCAACCAGGTCCATTGTAATTGTGGCCCCAATCGATAATATTTCCTGTCTTTAGAAATGGGGATAGGGTGGACAATGGGTGTTATTCCCTCATATCTCTGATGGACTCCATGGCGAATGTCCTGGGAAGAGTCTTTTTAGATCAGTTGAAGCTATGGGCCAATAAAAAATGCCATCTTCTCCAAAGCCCAGTTTGGGTTTCCTGAAGGACCTGGTGCCAGAAAACAGTGTATGAACTCATACCTTATTATTAATAAATGCACCAGTGTGAAGAATGGTTGTATCCCTTATGGACCTAACCTTGGCCTTAGACGGTGTTCATTGGCAAATGTTATGGGAGAGGATGATCTCAATGAGAGTGAAAATCTGTTAGTGCATTTTTAACACAGTTGCACATAAATGGACGAATCGGATCCAGCCTGGCTGGTGAGTGCTCGGAACCAATTAAGATTGGGAGAGGGGGTCAGGCAAGGTTTATAGAGCTAGAGGAAAGAACTAGAGTATTGACCTCTCTCAGGAGTACCCATATGCCAGCCCCCATGTTGGAAGAGCAAAAGGGCATTAGAATTCTTCATTTGGTGATGCAGAAGTTTGAATCTTAATGTGGAAATATGTAATATATGCTGCTGCCAGTTGCAGAGATATATGTTGCGCTGTCAATTTGTCTGAATGTGGCAGATCTGTTTTAGAACAAATATTCTTTTCCTATAATGGTGTTTCAAACTAAGGTCCGTATTCTAGGATTGAGTGCAGCATAGCCTGAGGCAGTGCACCGATTGCAGTCAGACATTATCAAGATACACATCGCTGACTGCTCGGCATTCTCTCGATCACTCTGCTGTGCCAGCACACTGCATGTGGGAGCATTGCAAATGCAAAAGGCGAGTAAAACTGGATAATGAGGAGAGAAAGGGCAATGTCTTTTACAGTACACCAGTGCATAGGATGTGCCTCTGCCTGCCTTACAGCACTAGTATGCACATCTGAGGGAAGCCGATTTCAAAGATAGAGGAGTGGGTAGCCACTAAATTGCTTTCTTGTCCTACTCTGTCTTGGCTATACTCCCATGCTTAGAGCTACACTAAAGCAGCACAAAACTTCAGAACCTTTATAATGAACAAATAGTGAAGGCTTCTCTTCACATATGAGAATCACATTCTGCTGATAACAATGTGGACTTGTTTGAGTGTGCGCTGGCCAAAGATGGCCTCCAAAAGTAGGACCAATGCTCCAGAGTGTGGTATTTAGATCCGCTCACCATATTAAGGCAAGAGGTGTCACCACATACAAAGAAGTAAATAATACATCCAGAACTTCGCAAGTACTGTTTATATCGCACTATAAACAGACCCAATAATGACAACACCCAAGATACAACCACTAAAGGTAGTAGCCATATTCCAGCTGAGTCATTGAGTAAGTGCTAAAGACATTATTTCAGATGAACCCTTTAGAAGCAGATACAATACTAAAGAAAAGGCCATATCAGTGATGTTTACATTGTAAGGTTACAGCACAACCAACCTTTCTTTTGGTTGTGTATTTTTTTTCCTCTGTCCCACAACATTCCTTTTGCTTCCTCCATAGACGTATCATATTTCTTGCACGCTTAGTGCACATCCAAAATAAGAACTTGAAGATGCTCAAAGAGAATGGAAGTTTGTACTACTGCTGCATGTGCTGTAATTGTGTTGTGCCTCTAAGAGATGCGATAACTTGGAGCAGGTGTACTCCTGAAACTCATTTTCAAGCAAAGTAGGATGACACAGAATTTTCTATGTAGATTCAATCTATACAAACATTTTACATTTCTATTATGCAATGGGTAAAGTTCTGTTTACACTTAATCCATCCATGCATTTGATTCAAAACAACGTGAATTTATTAAATGGTGTTCTTGACTAGCAGAGTAGTTAATTTCAGACTAGTGACAGCGTGAACCAGTCAAGGAGGCCTTTCATGTCCCATAGTTGGACAAAATGGCCACACGCTTGAACGCTTCTACGTAGGTATAAGAATTAAAATGTAAATGTAAATGTAGCCGTACTTGTAAAGCGCACTGATACTCCTGAGTGTCCTGGTGCTGTACTCATACCGCTAGGGAACCCTTCCTGGTTTTTCCCCGTGAAATGTCCACTCCTGGGCATCCCCAGGGTGCAACCAGGCATCCCTAGCGCTGTAGGGGGCCGTTGTGGAGACTAAGCAAGCTATTGCCCAGAGTTGCAGCGTGGGACCCATGCTTAGAGTAGGCACCGAGGCGAGAAATCAGGTCCGAGGAATTATGAGCCCAAGATCCGCTGAGACCAGCCAAGGCAGGAATTGAACCCTGGTCCCGGGCCAGACCTCTGCATCCGGGTCTGCCGCTCTAAGCATTGAGCCACACTTCTCCATTAAAAGAAGCTCAGCCCTTGGTTGAGGCCAATGCACTTCCGGAACAAAAGAATAGCACACAATCTACCAATCGGGGATGCAGTGATAAAGGAGCAGCCTATGTAGAAGCTTTCAACTAGTGGTCATTGGTTGCAACTATGGAGCGTCTTTTGTACCCCCAGTTGCTGCACATTCCAGTAGTCATCACCTAAAGGATGAGACAACTTAAAACATACAGCCATCCCCAAGTTTCACCGTAGTCCTGGTGAGACCTTAGTATATGAACCGAGGGTCAAAACACAGTCGACAAAAAAAATAGATAGACCGACCTTTATATAGATGACATATTGAGGATTCTCCTTTGTGTTTGTTATTACATCAAAATATGTGGCTGTCTTATTGATGAAATAACTAATATACTGTATAGATGTTCACAACTGACCACTGTGTTCTTATTGGTTTGGGGTTTTTCACATTGGGGTTCTTCTCTTTTTTTCAAAAAATGTCCTACCATGCTCGTATTTGCCAGTGCTTGGATTGTTGATTGTTGTACAAATGAAATAAAATTTGATTCAGCTGAATCAGATGTAACTACATGTACTGACTGGTTTCTTTCTTTTGGATTGAATGTATCCATGGATTAAGTTGAGACAGAACTTTACCTGTCACATAATCGACATTTAAAATGTTGGTATCGATTGACTCAACACAGAAAATTCTGTCATCCTATTTCTCTTGAAAATGAGTTCCATGTGAACGCCTATTCTAAGTTGTACTTGATACCTATGTTCACATGGACATTAGAGTCGCTCTTGTTTTTCTTAAACTCTAAAAGACGCTAGCTCTGCTACTGCCTATAATGCATTTGGTCTGTGTATTTAAGCATACCCTGCTGTTTAACATAATGCACTCTTTAGCGGAGTGCGAGGGAAGCTTGCTCCACAGATGCAAACGTCTATGCTGTACCTGGCAATGCATGTAGAAAGTTGCACTACTGCTGCCTATGCTGTGCCTGTGTTATGTGTTAGCATAGCCAGGGAAAATATGTTGAAATGGGAAGATTTTACAGAGTATGAAGAGCATTAGGTTGATACCTGAAATCAAATCTATTACTTGGGGCGGTGGAAAATAAAGTTTAGATTAAAAAATGTTCCTGGTTATATCTGTGATTGAAGGAAGGATTGTGAGACCTTGGGGTCCATCTAAGGGTAGTATAAGTATCTTTTCTCCTCTTAGAAGGATCTCAGATTTGTGTCTCTTCATGCAGGGCAGGATATTCTTCATCCAGTGATGCACATGGTCCACACATAAGAGGATGTGTTAAGTGTTGTCAAGTTGTCTTGCCAGAAATCAATTTGTGGATCGTCCACACAAATATGGAAGTTTACCTGGTGCTGGTTGTGTAGCTAGGCCAAAGGATGAACATATACATTTAAGAACACTGATAGAGGGATGGCCTATGGGAAATGCTACAGTTCACTGGGTTTCTGATGACTCAACTGATCATGGTTGGGAGAAGATATGGCTCCAGTCCTGCATGTTGCCATTCCTCTAGGCTATCAAATAATCAGCCAACATCGTGTAGCCAAAAAAGGAGGTGGTCTAGCTGTTGTATTCAGGCAAACAATACATATCACTAAAATTGACAACATCTCAATAAAGAATTGTGAGGCTCTTCTAACAAGATGCAATCCTACACAGTCTTCCTCCTGTAACTTCCTGCTCCTTTACAGACCTCCACTTAGCAAGGCAACATTCCCAGATGCACTTCTAGACAGTTTCAAACCTGATAACAATACACTCCAACCTATGCGTTCTGGGTGACCATAACATTTGGTTTGATAAACCAAATATGACCCATCCAAAAACCATAATTACCAGCCTAGATGCATTGAACCTGCATCAGATTGTCCACAATCCGACACACACCGCTGGACATATCCTAGATGTCATTTTTGCTAATATTGAACTAGTTACCTTTCAAACTATAACTCCAGTCACATGGTCAGACCACCACTTGCTTGCCTTCCAACATAAAACAACGCTAAGCGACTCACCTAAAACTACCTTACATTCATCCACCTATCGGCCTTGGAAAAAACTCAATTTGGAACACTTGGAAACACAACTAACATCCAGTACAAATCTGGAAACCATAAATTCTGTTCAAAATCTATATGAGTGGCTACAGGAAGCTTTTGACATCCTGATACCACTCAAAACCACACAACAGAACAAAAGAAAAAAAGCGCCTTGGAGAAACATAGAAATAAAAGACACAAAACAGCAAATTAGAAAGCTGCAACGTACCTGGCTCAAAACAAACGCCAAACAAGACAAACTTCACCTACAGAAAATTAACAGATTATACAAGTCTGCCATCAAAAAAGCTAAGAAAAGGTACTATTCAGACAGAATTCAAAACACTAAATGTGCAAATAAAGATTTCTGTAAAATACTCAATGAATTTCGCAAACCAAATTGCCTAGAAGGAACTCATTCTGTTACTCAAGATTTCACAGACAAAGTGGCAAATCATTACACGGACAAAACAGACCTGTTGGAATCGTACTCAAAACAGAAACAAAGCACCAGCACTAACCCTTGTACAAAAAAACAATCCAAGAATGCTCTAATCCAGGCTCTCCGTTCCTTACAACACATCTCACACGATGAATTTATGGACCTGGTCAAAGCAAGCAGGCCTGCCAGCAGCCCTTCTGACCCCTGTCCGCCACAAACTTTCAAGACAATTCTTTTAACAACCTATGCTGCCACACCAGTAAGAAGAATCATCAACGATTTCTTAACTTCTGGAATATTTCCAGAAGAACTCAAAATGTCATACCTAGGCCCTTTACTGAAGAAAACAAACTTGGACCCGCTAAACCCTGTCAACTACAGACCCATTACAAATGGACCGTTCCTGGACAAACTGATAGAAAGAGCAGTGTTCGCCCAGATGTCACAATTCATTGAAGAGAATGACATACTTTCAGACTTCCAAACAGGATTCCGTCTGGGAAGAGGCACTGAATCTGCCCTCCTTGCCATCTGGGATGACCTAAAGAATACAGTTGACCGCAACGGGGTTGCTGCGCTACTCTTCTTGAACCTCTCAGCTGCCTTTGACACGGTTGACCATGACACTCTGAAACAAAGACTCTATGGAGCCGGCATAGAGGGAACTGCTCTAGACTGGATCACGTCCTACCTTCAAAACAGAACTAATGTCATCCATACCCCACCTTTCTCATCCAAACCGTACTCCACAAAAGCAGGGGTCCCTCAAGGCTCTATCATCTCGCCCATGCTTTTCAACATCTACATGACGTCATTACCAGTACTGATCAATAAATTTCACCTTACGTGCTATAACTATGCAGATGATGTGCAAATACTCCTTCAACTGGAATGCCCCAAAGACATTGGAAAATCACCAATTTTCAGCTGTCTCAGAGCCGTGGATCAGTGGATGACCTGGAGCCAACTCAAATTGAATGCTTCAAAAACTGAAATACTCACGTGTGGTGATTGGAAACATTACAACCCGCTTGCCGCATGGCCTGATGAACTGGGATCACTGCCTAAAGTATCGAAGGAAGTAAGCAACCTAGGAATGACCATGGACTCCAAGCTGTCGATGAATGCCCAAGTGGATAAACTAGCAAGATCAAGCTTTGCCACTATAAAAACGCTGTGACTAATTTCCCCTCATTTGGGATTTCCACACAAGGTCCAAGCCACCATCTCGCTTGTTTCTGTCCAAGCCCGATTACGCCAATAGCCTCTACCACGGACCACCTTTAACGACCATGAAAAGACTACAACGGATTCAGAACTCAGCTGCCAGACTACTCTTGCATATCAAACTGCGAGACCACATCTCCTCTGCCTTGAAAGCCCTGCATTGGTTACCGGTTGGCAGAAGATCCACGTTCAAGCTGCTTTGTATCACCCACAAAGCAATACATGGAATGGGACCACTCTTCATCAAGAATAAAATCACCAAACACATTCAACAAAGGAACCTCCTCTCTAAAGGAGCATCTCGCCTCAAAATCCCACCATACAAGAAAAAAAACATGGGTGGCACATCCTTCTTTGTTCAAGCAGCCAAACTATGGAACTCTTTACCCCCCAAAATAGGGTCCACCGACAACGACCTTATCTTCAGAAAACTACTCAAGATTTGGCTTTTCCCCAGATAAGCACCATACGCAAACAGAAATTTACAGCATATCCCTCTGTATACAACCATTTTTTCACTATAGATATGTACCTATCTTTGTGTATCACTTTGTATAAACATGTAAAACAATTATGTTGTTGAGAGAAAATAATAATAAATAATAAATAAAAATCATCTTTGGTTTTTATGTACATACTACAATTGTGCATCTTTGCACCTTCCATGTACTTGGATCTGTGTGTCTGTTACTTTTCTCCTGAAAAAGCATATCCAATGCACTACCCTATTTCTCATACTGTGCCTCTATCAATATCTTTAATCTACATATACTTACCTCTGTTATGTATCTATATACTTTCAATGTAATTATGGATCTATATATTTATCACTTTCTTCTAATTTAGCATTTCCAATGCCCTACCCTATTTCTCAGCCTATACTTTGCTAAATATATCTTCTAGCCCAACCTTCTGACTCATCTCAAACTTCTTCTACTACTCCTTCCAATGCACTACCTATCTCTCATCCTATACATCTATCAATATAGCCTCTACATCAACTCTCTCATTTATCCCAAACCCCATACCACTACTGATTGCCAAAACAACCCTTTCTATACTCCCTCCTACTCTACCCCTCCTTGCATCATCTGACACCTCTTTTACTATACCGATATCCTAAAACAAACCTTTCTAAACTCTTCCCTCTGAGTCCTCCCCCCAAAAACTCCTTTTTACTCATCCAAAAGCCCCCTCCTACTGCTAAGACCAAAAAAAACTTCACTCTTTTATCCCTCCACTATCCTTTTCAATCGAAATTAACAGACTAACATGTCCACTTCTCAAATTCCATATTAAACTATAGTAATATACTACCCAAATAACTGTATAACATATCCACTATTACTTCATATTTTGTACTATACTTATTTTCAATAGTAATCCTTTATGGGTTCCGGAGTGGCATGCTACTCTCCAGAAAAGCGCTTCAACACATCATCAGGGCTAACAAGTGCTATATGAATACAAATCTTTCTTCCCCTTTTATCCCTTCGCTATCCTTCTCACTCCAAGTAACTGACTAATATCCACCACTGAAATTACTTCATAGTTCACCATATTAATTCACCACTAATCCTTTGTAGGCTTACTGTGTGGAAAGAGGCACTTATGTTCGTAGTTTTTTGGAAAGAGAAGGGAAGAATAAAACAAGAGGCTGAGTTAGGGTTCATTAGCTGGTTAGATACTTTTATAATGTAAGCCAGACAAAGCTTCTTGAAAGTCTTCAGAAGTTTGAATGAAGCGAATGAGGCTATGTGGTGACAAAGTTAGTGGGATCACAAAATGGAGATTGCATTGCAAATTTTGAGGATTTTGGACTTGAAGAACACAAGTAGATATTTGCAGTTATGTTGGAAAGCTCATGGGTTGCATTCTCGAGCAACATTTATAAATCATTGCTGATAAATATTGAAGATGCCATTTATTTGAATGGGAGCTTTGTTCATGCATTTGCCCTAGTAGGCATTTTTGATTCTTGTTTGCTCTGTGGTAACCAGTTCTGTGCATCCTGCAACAGTTTTATCTTCTTCAGTTTTGGGTGAATATCATTGATTTTTCAGGTTGCAGGTAATGTATTCTACCTCACCTAGTTCTCTGCTAACACTCTTGTTGGACGCTTTGACTTTTAAAAAAATGTAGCAGTCTGGTGGGAGGATGTTTAGAGTAGATCTTATATTAATTTACACAATCTGTTGAGTCCAGCTCCTTTGTCCTCATGGAACTCTAAATCAGTGCAAAGTTCTCAGTGCTAATGTTTCTGCAGTTATGCAGCGGTATAGTGAACATGAAGTTATTATTGTAGCAAAGGATAGATCTGTAGTGTAGGTTGAAAGGTTGATGAAGATGAAGATGAAGACGTGAGTGTACCATATTTGGTACTGAAAACTTGGATTTTTCAGGTTAAGTAAGAAGATTGTACACTTCTAATGAAGCCTGGGGGTGAGAGGCTAACAGTGAGAGGCAGTGGTCTGAGCGGAGGCAGTGGTTTTTAGAATTCTATTGAAAAAGAGTGAGTTCTGGGGTTTATGATTATGCGATTGGGAGAGTGGGCATTATGGCATTGCAAGTGAGCAGGTGGAGAGATCAGGAATGTTGTTCACATGTGATTTAATGGCATGGGAAGTAAATTAGAAAGTGGTGGTATTTATGGGGAAATGGAGTTGACATGTCTGCGTTCATAATTTTCTGCATGTTCATACATGCCATACGACAAGGAGAGTGTCAGGGATACCTGGACCTGAGTAAGGTCACTGACAGATTTAGGGTTTATAGTTTGATGATACATTTCGACCAACGTATATAGGAATAATAGGAGTTCTATTTGCTGTTTAATCTGATCAGTGGTAGCCTTATTAAAATGTACACTGGAACCACAAGATCATTTTAAGAACTGATTTCTGTGTCCTATAATTATCTTTGAAGCGTTTTCTATCAGAGATCCATATATTGCCATCCCATTCATGTATGCCATCTGCCACGAATAATGAGGAGGGACCTATGATGACGCATGCCTCCTATGGTGATAGAAGGTCCTAAGTCCTAAAAAGGAATATTCCTTGAGTAGAAAGTCTTCTCATGATCTGGTCCCAGTATTGGTTTGCAATACCTTTTTTTTTCTGTGTATGAGAATTTAGGAGGATGTGTTTGAGAACCTTTAACCTCTCAATTCCACTCTTTGTGGTTGGTTTGTATTGAACTTTCACCCGGAAGGATTCGAACTACAGGGGGCAAGTGCAGGCCACCCACTTGGCCGGGACTGGCAATTTATTTCGAAGACAGTGAATGTGAAACATCCCCTGTTTTAGTTATTATCCTTGAATGCTTTGTATAAGGATCATGAGGTTTTTAGTGTGCAAGTTATACTTTAGAAATATACATGCAGCCTTTACTCTTAGAAAGCAGATAGTGTGGTCTGAATTATCAGATCCTGCGAGGACAAGCTGGGTGAGGGTTTTGCCACTATACACCTTGGTGCAGAGTTCCAAATGCATTAAATAAGTCGACTCCTTTGTGCGTATGTCTCTTCATATTGTCAAAACATGTTAAATGCTTTGCAATAATCTCTTTACAAGAAGTGGAATAGTTTGGTTTTCGGGTGACACCTGTAAAAACTGCACACTAAGTACGCACATCATGAGACTTTTTCAGTTTTCCTTCAGTGGCTGTTCCTTTGAGCTGTGAAGAATTCTGTGGGAATTAACATTAAAACAGCACTTGGTAATTGAAACATTAGGGCTCTAAATTCATTAGAGCTCAGTGATCCTCTGTGAGCCCAAGCTCACATGAATAACACCATGCAGCCAGAGCTCAGAGTCAATAAGGGGCTGGATGGGATCGGGGCTCTTTGATCCTAGTGGGAGTTCACAGCAACTGCCTAAAAGAGTCACTGTTAATGAAATCACAGAGGGAAGACAGGAACGCTCCCTTCACTTCACAAACGGAGGAACTACCGTGGCACAGCAGTCAATGAAACACACCAGACAAAACCATATAGAGGAGGCCGAGTTTTCAAACTCGAGACATGCTTAACTATTGAACAGCCATTCCCAGGGAGAGTACAGTAAGTTTAAAAGGCATTACATGTTTGTGAGCAGCAATTAAAGAAGGAAAACGATTTGGGCTACTCAGTTTTATACTTACTCTAACAATGTTGAAAACTTAACATCATTCCATTCTTATATTTCTGCTAGGAGTGGGCATTAAAGAAAATGCTGCAGAACAGCCTCCACAAAATTCAAATATGTTATTGTGTTGTATTTGTTAAAGAATGTATATGTGGATCTGCATGTGTGAGTCTGTGTGTGTATGTGTGTTCTTGCGTGTTTGCTTGTTATGGGGCAACATTATAAACTCCAGCTATGCTATTGACTCTTCCTTACAAAACACGAGCTTAAGGAAAGGTTTTCCAATGAGGAAGAGATTCGAGAACAAATACTATGTATCTTCCACCCATCAAGGATTGTAAGTGCTGCACTTTGGGACAGTCCACGGGTATCATTACTACCTCCTTTCGGTTGAGGTTATAAGTAGCAAGTTCAGGTACAAGTGCTGAGAGGAAACATCTCACACTTCACTTTCCATGAGCATCTGGGAATGTGCTGAAAGAATTGAGGCCTTGCAAATTCTTCCAAAAGGATGTTTCCTCCAGAAGGGGAGGATGAGTAGAACATAGTTAATACAACTCTCCGATCCCGGCACTTTGCAACGAGCGCCTGAAAGCAGCTCCAACTCGACAATGGCTGCAGAGAGGTAAGCGCTGCTTTGTGTATGAGAATAGGCACAGCAGTGCTAGGAGGCAAGATGGCGTCCATGCTGGACGCGTGAGCAAGCTGCTCCTGCCGGACCCCACGGACATGGTGCTGCCGAGATAGGTGCAGGCAGCAGAGGGTCATTGTATTGAGGAATACGCTTAAAGGACTTACGCGGTTTACTTTTTTGCTGAAAGGGAAAGTTTTCCTCGGAGCGTAAATGTGCTCTTTTCTCGCTGTAGCTTTGACCGGAGCTTGAGTGCGGAGTCTGCAGTGGAGGTTGTGGGCGGTCCATACAAGGAGGCTCACCTGGTTCACCCGTGCTCCTACTGGCGTTTTGGCAGTCTCGGCTGTTTCGGCATTTGGAAAGGCTGTGAGTTGGACAGTAGTGAAAGGGGCAATGGCTCCTAAAGGTCGGAGAGGGCGCGGGCAGGGACCCGCTGGCTCAGAGGTACCGGGTGAATCAGAAGTTGCGGTAGTAACGACGGCTCCAACTACGATAACCTCTGCTTCAGCCCCAGCCCCAAGCGCAACAAAGATTACAGCCCGTGGGGAGTCAAGCGCCAAAGAGCTGGACAGGGCAGGGAAGGCGGTATCTCGAGCGAAGGAGAACGCTGAGCCGGAGGCAGCAAAGCCCGTTAAAGGTATAACAGAGCTATTTCTTAACATGAAAAATAAAGAAGCTGCTAAGTCTGTTTTGGCTAAAGACTCTGTTAAAGACTCTGCTCCCATTGAAACTGTGGAGGCATTGATTGAGCGGGTAGAAGACGGGCTGAGGATGGAAGCTCTTGTAGACTGTACGGAAGAAAGGAGACAAGGGGCTGAAATTATGAAAGGATTAGATATTGCAAATGGGTCTGCTGGAGAGGCATCGACTGGCACTCACCTGATTGAAGAAGAGTTTGAGGGGGATAGGGAGAGTGCGCAGGAAAAAGAGCCAGAAACCGCAACAACTTTAAATGCAAATTTAATCACTACCCTGGTCAAGAATATAGAGAGTAAAGAGAGTCTTAGGAAGAAGGGACCACAAGGGGGGGCTTCACATGACCCCACGGATTCCAATATTTTGTCATCAGCTGAGGATCTTGCGCAACAGTATGCCACATATATGAGTATGGAAGAAGGGAGCATCCATAGTAGTGTTGAAGCAGAAGATCAGGGCTCAGACTCTTATGATGATGGAACAGTCCGCAGACTGCGGTTAAATCAGGAAGGAGATAACCTAGAAGGAGTAAAAGGAAGGGACGGCGATACCACTGTGGCGTCTCTTGTGGGAGAGGAGCAAGCTGAAGAAATTTCACTTGGGCTAATATATAAGACTATGATGCTGCATAGAGATGAGCATAGGCAGGACAGTTTGAGAGTGCAGAACTCGTGCAAAAAGTTGCAAAACTCTGTCAGGCGCTTGGCCAATCACATTCAGAGTTTGTGGAGAGAGCAAATGAAGCTGAAGTCCGCATTTCCACTCTGGAGGACGAGCTTCTGCAACAGAAGAAAGCTTTGGAGGCACAACTCGCTAATAAGGACGATATCAATTGGAAGCTTACTGACCTAGAAAACTGCTCACGAAGAAATAATTTGAGGTTTTTACAGATTCCGGAGGGCAAGGAGGGGTCAGACCCCCGAGGCTTCATTATAGAGCTTTTGAAGAAGTAATTCCATGAGTCTACAAGATGGGACTGGGACCGGGAGGCGGAGAGGGCACATCGGTTCCCTTTTAACATTAGAACAAATCAGCGGGATGAGAAACCAAGAGCCATGTTAGTGGCATTTAACAGTTTTCTGGCGCGTGAGGAAATTTTCACTAAAGCACGACCAGATAGGAAAATTAGTGCTCTTGACTGTGACTTTTTCGTACGCCCTGACCTTTGTAAACAATCTGTTGATTTGAGATGGCAGTTTAGACAATTAATCCCAGTCTTCCAATCTAAGGGAGCCCAAGCTTATTTGATGTTTCCTGCTAAAATGAAAGTTGTGTACAGAGAACGTACCCATTATGTTATGACGGCTGTGGCTGCTAAGGCCTTTATGGATACAATGTAATTGGATTGATACATATACATATGTAATGGGATAGAACTTTTTTTGTGATGGTTAAGATATTTTTCGATATGATATGCAGTAATCGTTAACTGAGGCGTATAAATGGGCTATGTTTCATTAGGCCAGTAATATATGTTATTCTGGCAATTTTCTTCCCCTTTTACACTGCTCCTTCTCGAATGGCAGCGGTTTAAATATTGATTTTTGGATATTTTGCTTTGAGTGGATAACATGCACGTGGGCGAAGGCAGGTAGATGGGGGGCTAGCTCGCATCAACAGGACCATAAGTCCTAAAGCCTCAATGAAGGGTTGGGGGAGAGGGAGGGGGGGAAGTTAGGGTTGGGGGTTCAGGGGAGGTGCACAAGGGGGGTGTGGGGAGAAAAAGGGTGAAAAATGGTTCTTGAACACAGCAAACTGCGCAAAGAGTACGGTATAGAGGATTCTACAGTCTTATTTAGTTTTAATATTTCAATATATTGGGATTGCTTGATTCTATATTTTTGCCTTTTTTGTTTATGGTGTTATGGAAAAAAAATGTCTGTGATGGTTTTGGATACATTTATGTACATTACATATATGATAAATGGCTTCTAAACGATTAAAGGTCTGCTCACTAAATGTATCGGGGCTAAGCAATATTATAAAGAGAGAAGGTTGCAGCTGAGCTGAGATATATTGCACCACATCTACTGTGTTTGCAGGAAACTCACATACCATGGTCAAAAAGAGACGTGTTAAGAGAACTTGGATTTTCATTAGTGATCACTACCGGACAGTCTAGTCTGATACGCGGTGTGGCCGTTATGTGTAAGGGTAACAATGTAACATCGGGAAGGACGCTAGGTGATAAAAAAGGAAGATGGGCAATTGCAGAATTTTGTGTGGATGGTAAAAAGCTGACTTTATGTAATATTTATGGTGCAAATTTAGACGACCCGGAAGTTCTAACTGAAGTGAATTTGGAATTAGCCACCTGGCCTCAGCCCGTAGTGCTTTGCGGAGATATGAATATCAATCTGACCAATAGTTCATTGAGAGATGGGTTTGCTAAGTATAGGGGGCGCAAGCCAAAAGTATATAAAGGACTACACCATCTAGTGCAGGACCAAGGGCTGGTGGATGTGTGGGGGCATATAAGACCACAGGATAGTGGGTATACATTTTATTCTTACCCCCACAAAAAATTGGTCAGACTTGATTATTTTTTTGCCCCGGCCTCTGCATTAGAAGGAGCGATAATTACTGTGCACCCAAGGATTTCATCAGATCATTCTCCTATAGTATTGGTATTGGAGATAGGTGCGGGGCTATCTAGACCTAGACAGCTTAATTTCACATTTGACAGGAAGTTGGTGGTAAATAGTGAGTTTAGAGATCATATGAGGAAGTGGATTAAGTTATTCTTTCAGGAAAATAAGGGCTCCGCCAACGCAGGCCATTATTTGGGACACTTTCAAAGCGGGGTTCCGTGGGGAATGTATTAGTTTCTCATCTTTGAATCAAAGGAAGGCGAGACAGGAGTTGGATAGACTATATCAGCAACTAATTCAGTCTGAAATATTATTGATGAAGGGGTAGTCAGCGGGGTGAACTATTTGAGTAAACTGGAGGATATAGTCGCAAAGGATAGAGCGAGTGTTGGGGTTCTGGAGTGTAGAGAACGCAAGGAGGTTTTTAACATCTAGGATGGAAAAGCACGAGTACGGTGAGGCAATAGGGAAAAATTGGCGGTACAATTGCGAATAAAAGAATCAGCTTGAAATATTGTGCAAATGACGGACTCTGCGGGGGTGGCTCATTCGGATCCACAAGAAATACTCAAGATCTTTCAGCAGTTCTATTCAGAACTATATGACCAACAGAAGGGGGTGGATGCTGATGGATTAGAATGGGCGGTAATGTTAGAGGAGGGTTTAAAAAGACTAGACCCAAAAGCTGCACAATGGTTGGAAGGTACTATCACGGGGGAGGAGGTGGAAAAAGCCGTGAAAAGTCTTGCAGCTGTAAAAGCAGCCGGTCCTGATAGGATACCTAGTGAGGTATACACACAATTTTATAATGATATTAAGGAGGAGCTACTAGGAGTTATGCAGGCTGCTCAGCTTGGTTCCCCTCCCAGGTCGTGGGCTGAAGCGACTATAGCAGTTTTCTGTAAGAAGGGCAAGCAACCAGAGTCAGTAGGCTCTTACCGGCCGATATCGCTGCTAAATGTGAATAATAAAATCTACTCCAAAATATTAGCTAACCGGTTAACTCACTGTATGGCTTCTTTAGTCTCATACCATCAACATGGTTTTATACCAAAAAGAGGGACGGTAGAGCATGTTAACAAAGTAATTTCTTTATTTGACATAGCTGCTGTGAAAAGGAACGATCTCGCACTGATCTCGCTTGACGCGGAAAAAGCGTTTGATTGAGTACAGTGGGGTTATTTGTGGAAATTAATGAGTAGAATGGGCTTTGGTCAGAAATTTATTTATGCAATTCAATCCTTATATCTACACCCTATGGCTAAGATTTCCGCTATGGGCCTACTTTCGGATACTGTTAAAATAACACGTGGTACACGTCAAGGATGCCCCTGCTCCCCTCTATATTAACCCTTTTATAGAGCAATTAACTCAGAATGTTTTGATCCCACCCTACAAAGTTGAATATTATTTTTTGGTTTTTGCCTATGCCGATGACATTGCGGTGACAACTGTAAATCCCGGCACTGCAATAAAAGAAATCGAGCGGTTGGCGAAGGTTTTTGGGAGGGTAGCTGAGTATAAATTGAATGAGGCGAAAACGCAAATTCTTTGTTCTGAGACTGTAGTATGGCAGGATTGTAGGGTAGTAAAGGAGGCAACATACCTAGGTATTCAATTAAGGGCAAATATGAGTGAATTAGTGGAGGTTAACTGGAATACGCTTACTGCCAAAATTAGGCAATCTTAGGATAGATGGGAGCGGTTATATTTAACCATTATTGGACGGTCAAATGTCTTAAAAATGAACGTGCTGCCAAAAGTCCTATACTTATTTAGGTCTATACCGTTAGAAGTCTCAAAAGATAAAATACAGGCATTACAGGCAAGATGTGGGAAATTTATTTGGAGCCCAGGAAGACCAACAAGGGCAATGAACCTCATGACTTTACCGTATTCAAGGGGAGGATTGGGGGTCCCAGATTTTTATTTGTATTATGTAACTTGTTTTCTTTTGAGGATGAGGGTTTTGATCACTGGAGAGAATGGAACTGATGTGGCTAATGCCCCGAATATTTTTGACATTCAGTTAGGTGCATTTGCAAAGCAATCTTTAGTTAAAGAGATTGACGGGAGTTACTACAAACGGACTCGGTTTAAGGTAGTGCTGGGGGCGTTTAAGGTTTGGAAATGGTTTGCGAAAATAATGGGGATGGGGAAGTATCGTATTACACGCCCTTTAGCGCATATAGGCTTCTACCAGGTATCTTCTCTGACGCAATGGCTTTAATTTGGCAGCGGAAAGGGATTAGGATCCTGGGAGATATGATTAAGGAGGAATGGATTTGTAAATCCTTTGAGGAGATGATGGGTCAGTTTTCGCTGCCTAGGAGTTTTTTCTTTACATTTTTACAAATTTGTGATTATTTAAATCGGCGAAGAGGGAAATTGGAGCAAAATAAAGTCATTGAAGGAATTAGGAGGTCTGTTAAAATTGGAGTGGTATATCAATTATTACTGTCTGTTAAGAATGATGATATAGAAAAAGTAAAGCTAAAACGGAGAGATTTAGTAGGAGACCCAGAGATAGAGGTGGAAGAGCTTTTAATATTATCTAAGGAGGCTTTAATGTCTGCAAATTTGAAAGCCCAGTTTTTTAAGACCTTATATGATCTATACTACACTCCTAAAAGAATGGCAAAGTGGGGAGGGGGAAATGAAGGCAAGTGTTTTCGGTGTGGGGAAAATGATGCTGGGGCGATACATATTTTCTATAGCTGTGTTAAACTTCAAGGTTATATCGTAGATCTTGAACAGTTGTTGTCTTTGGTGCTTAGAACATCTGTTGTTATTACTCCGGCAATGTTGTTACTTGGTAAAATTCCAAAGGATAGGATATCGGAACCACTATTTCAGCATCGTCATTTTATATTTTTTGCAATGACTGTAGCACATCTGTGCATAGCTACGGAGTGGTTACAGGAAAAACCACCGGACTTCCATCAGTGGCGGTCCAGAATGCTCAGTTTATATAATTTGGAGTGGGGTCTTTTTTCTATCAAAGGCTTGAGGAAAAAAAGACTGGGCATAAAAATTTGGAGTGCGTTTAGGGATTACTATGAGGAATGAATTGTCAATTGTCATTTGGATGTAATAGCTTTGCTTTGATTCAATTTTTTTTTGCTGTAACACTTGCGAAAAATGTTGAAATTGTGAATTGGCTACTGTGTTTTTCTCTGCAGTTTTGCTGTTAAAGAACAATAAAAAAATAAAACAAAAAAGAGAATAGGCAGAGCAGCAATTGAGCCGAAAAAGGGCTTGAATCTAGATAACGGCATAATATGAGGAACAATTTCTGCAACTCCAGGATACAAACTGCTCTGATGACAGAATACTCAACCTCAGCCACCACCTGACCTACAGAGCAGAGGGCATCGCTTGGAGAGGCTGAATATCTAGGGAACAGACAGCCCTAAGCAGAGAGATAAATTGACCTGAACAGCAGACTTCCATCTCAAACCTCCCTCGTGGTGTTGAAGTTTATATAGGAGGGTATCATTTGAGTTCTTCATCAATAAATTAATGTCTATTTTTATTGCATGTCAAGGTATCTTTCCAGGTTTGAAAGAACATGCTTTTTATGGGAATCATGCCATTTTCCAAGGCCGTCCTCATTTATACTTACTGCATACTATACAAAAACATCACTACTAATTTTTATCAACGTTTAGCTGCTTCTGCCCACTGAGTTTTGTCAATAGGAAAGGGTGTGATGACGTGGGTAAGCAGTGGTTAATTTGTGCTGGTGCTCATGTCAGGAGGCAGCTTGCATCAGCCCATTTCTCCAGTTAGCGCTGCCTAAAACAGATCCAACTATTAACCATGAAAGCAGGGAGATGATGTGGCATAATTTTTAGAGCTGCCAAATTTAGAACTAGGCGCTCAGGTTCGAGTCTCGATGTCGGCTCAATATCCTGTGATTCTGGGCAAATCACTTAATCTTCCCCGTGTCCTTAACTGGTGCACGTGAAAAAAGCTGGGTTGATGATTAAGTGCCGGTGCTGAGCACCAGAAATCACCACTGGAAATCTCTAAATTCAGCACACCTTTGCGAATTCTGCTGTTGGAAAGAGAAAATATCAGGTGAAGCCTTTGGTGCAAATGTGTAGGGCGCCCAAAAAGTTGAACTGGCTTCCTCAGTCCCCATCAGCAAATGCAGGCACTACATAATACTGAATCATAAAGCGTCGCAGCACAAAGGGAGCTTCCATTTCTGTGTGGGTCCTAGAAAGCTTTGCCTATGATGAGTGGTCCACAGTCGCAGTGGCATATTGCAAAATGTGATGAGGTGCCTCTGGGTCTCGTATATAATACAGACGCTTTGACCAAGGGCTGATTGATGGCCCCCTAAAAGGATGGCCTCCCCCAGAAGGTTTGAGGCTACCACTCTGCAACACAGAGGCTATAGGGGCTTGTGATACACCCCTGCAAATTTGCCTCTGATCACTGGGGCATTGGTGATACTGAAAGACTTGCCAGTAAAATCTGCCATAAGTGCAGAGCGTCTGTCTGGAAAACAAATCTCTCACCTCCACCTTCTGCTTGTGTGTGTGTGTGTGTGTGTGCGCGCGCACTTAGCTTCACTGCAAATTGTACTGTCCTTTAGCAGTAGCCTGTTGTTGGCATGCTCACCGTGGTATGTTAGTAAGCCTAAGCCCGGACGTATTTAATGTTTCTAACATTTGTTGAAATAATAAAAAATAAACTGGCTTAAGCGACAACAACAGGCGGAATAAAAAAAAATTAGCTCATTACATCACGTCAGCAATGAATCTGCCTGTAATCGGTAAATCATTGGAAGGATTTAAAACGGGTTTCTCAGCGTGTTGATGGGTACTGCTGAAGTTCGGCCACGCTTTTGAAGCTGTGTTTGAAGCTGTGTGGCTCCTCACGCCAGCAGCCGCATTCCAATTCCACGGGGTCAGTATTTGTAAGCATGACGATGCATGCTTGCCTGCTCATTCAGCTCGTTCTGCCACTTCACTCCCTCCTTCCTTTATCACAGATGCTGCTAATGCGCACACCTCTCTCTAGAACAATTGTCACCCACAATATAGGTCACTGCGCCATAATCGTGAGTCACAAATCCGACGCATAGTCACCAAATCGTTGTATATAAAACTATTCTCACAGCGCCGTTTTTTAATTTCACACTGCGCCATAATCTTCATGACACCTGGCTCCATCACCTTTTTTCTCGCATGAGTCCGGCTGCACACGCTCTTTTAGAGCTGTTTTTAACTTAAATTTAATGTCTGACATGGAGATATATGTACCAGAAGTAATGTGTACCAGACGTAATGACATGCTGCCCAACCTTCTTATTTCTGTCCAAAGATACCTTCCTGACTTTCTCTTTGCACTTCACTCTACTTTTTCCTCCTCCATTAACAGGTTGGAACCACACTAGGCAACTAATCTCAATAGTCCTGATGACGATCCTGGTTTATTAGGAGCCAGGGGATCGAAACGTCGACTTTTTAAATACAGTACTACATATATGACCATTGTGTTAAATCCTTTGTAGTAACTGTAATTGTGAGCTTGCCATGTTATGTAACGGATTGCAAGCCACAAATTTTATTTATTTATTTATTTTATAGCACTTGTAAGGCGCACAGCTACCCACAAAGGGTTTCCCGGCGCCGAATCAGCAAAGACACAGGACACAACTAGAGAGAAAAACAGATCCGAAGGCAAATTATTCATCAAACAGCCAGGTTTTCACACTTTTTCTGAAACTCCTATAGTTTTCTTCTTTGCGTATTTGAGTGGGCAGTGTGTTCCAAAGAGTTGGACCCAGAAATGAAAAGGATCTCCCGCCCATTCTAGCCCGTTTATACCTTGGTACCGCAAAGTTCGCTGATGTAACTGAGCGCAGATTGCGGTTGGGTAGGTAAGGCTTGGCAAGATCTTGAAGATACTTGGGAGCAGTCCCGGCTTTGATTTTAAAAAGATAGCTCAGGGTTTTAAAGCGGATCCGATTTTCGACCCTGAGCCAGTGCAGGTCCCTAAGATGTTTAGTAATCCTGGCATATCTCGGGATTCTGCAAAGCAGTCTGGCCGCAGTATTTTGTACCAGTTGTAAGCGTCTTATTACTGCTTTGTTTGCACCCAGGTACAAGATGTTACCGTAGTCAAGCCGAGATGTCACTAAGGCATTGACTACGGTCTTCTGGGTGGTCGGTGGTATCATCCAGACAATTTTGCGTAACCATCTGAGAATAGTGAAGCATATGCCAGCCACTTTATTTGCTTGCTGCACCATAGATAGGCTGTCATCAATGATGACCCCAAGATTTCTGACCTGAGTAGCTGGGGTCGGGAGCTTGCCTAGTGAGGTCGGCCAATGGGAATCACTCCAGAGATCTTTACTGTTCCCTAGGAGGAGGATCTCTGTTTTTTCCCCATTTAATTTAAGTTGGTTGGCCGACATCCAGCAGAAAATTTCATGGAGGCCTGATTTAAGTGCAGAAGAGTCAGACGAGTCAGATTTAGATAGTGAAAACAAAATCTGAGAATCGTCTGCATAAGTCATCAAAACCAGACCAAAGTTCTCTGCAAGGTAGGCTAGTGGGCGGAGGTACAAATTAAACAAAAGGGGACTCAGGATGGATCCCTGTGGTACACCATGGGGAGAATAAAAAACATCCGAGCAGGCCTCAGAGGAAGAGATCTGGAAGGTCCGTATGGATAGGTATGATTTGATCCATTCTAATGCCTTGCCCTCGACACCACTCTCCCCCAACCTGATGAGCAGTTTGGAGTGAGAGATGGTGTCGAAGGCCGCGCTTAGGTCCAACAGGACCAGGGCCACCGTTTGGCCATCATCTCTAAGCTCTCTGATTTTTTCCGTGATTCCAAGCAGGGCGGTTTCAGTGGAGTAACCACTCCTGAAACCGGACTGAGACGGGTGAAGTAATTCATTATTTTCCACATATGTGGAGAGAGCTTCATGAATATGCCTCTCCAGCATTTTGGAAAAAGCAGGAAGCAATGATATTGGTCGATAATTGGCCAATATCGTAGGGTCGGCGGCTGGCTTTTTCAGCAAAGGGCTAACTATGGCATGTTTCCATGAAGCAGGAACTGAGGCCTGTTTCATAGACGCATTAAGTATCTCCGTAATGGGCGTCAGGGTGGAGTCTTCCAGTTGGCTAATGATGCTGATTGGAATAGGATCACGGGGAGAACCCGATTTGATAGATTTGAGAATTTTCCTCAGTTTATCCGATGTGATGGGAGGCCAGTCTTCGAGGTGACAATTACCTTTAGAGATTTGAGAAGTGACTTCTTGGTTATGAGAGGTGATGCTATTTTTATTAATATTAGAGACAATCTTCTCAATCTTTTCAGTAAAGAAGGACGCGAAGTCCTGGCATTGCTGAGTACTAAGAGGGGGAGCATCCGCTCTTGAGTTTTCTCCGGCCAATTCCTTCACCGTGTTAAAAAGAGTCTGGGATTTATTAATAGCTGTATTTATAGTCGTGGTAACATAGCATGCTTTAGCTTTCATGCATGCCGAGTGATAGCTGTTTCTAGCCCTACGGTAGATCTCTTTTTGGTGCCCTTCGTAGTTCTTACGCCACTGTCTCTCCAAATTCTTACAAGTAGATTTTTCTTTCTTGAGGGCCTCTGTGAACCAGGGGGCCGGGGGACGATGTATTTTTCCCTTGCAGCGGGATAAGGGCAGACAGGCATTCACTGCATCGCTTAGCCATATCTGTGTGGCCTCAGCTATGCTTTCCATGTCTCCATCCAGACATGGGAGGTCTTTGTTCAATGCACTATTTAACTCATCTAAGTTTAAACTTTTCCAATTTCTCCTCAGAGATTCAGAAACAAAATTGGCTCCATCTCTTTTTGCCTGTTACTTCTTTCCTTCACTCCACTTTTTGTTGCTTTGAATGATAGGTACAGTACTGTGCCCTATCACTTGTTTGTATGTCAACTGTTATTATTACATCTATTACAAAATAAACACCCGTGGCTCGGCTGGGTACACGGAGTTAATTTAATTTGTAGCACTGACTCTGGTCTATAAATCTATTCTACACTATTGTGCTCCCTTACTACTAGGACCTTTGTTCTTTATAGTACTTGATTACCTATGGTCCTAGTTTACCCATTGGGTCCCCTTGTGTTTTTAAAAAAAACGCTTTTGAAGTGTGCCATGGAATTTGCTTGTGATAAGTACGGATATGGAATTTGCTTGCGAAAAGATTTTTCGAGACGATTCTACTTAATGGTCTTTCCTAGCTCACTTCAGGCATTGATAAGCTGAGCAAAAAATGAATAGACAAAATGAGAATAACAGAAATACAAATTTCTGAAAATCTATTTTGATTACACAAATATAGACACAATTATTTTTTAAATAAAGAGGCTGTTTGACTTTCGGTAACTTAGAGATGTTCGCTGAAATAGCAATGCTTAGAATTAAGGGGCACATGCGTCAAATTTCCCTTCTACGATTCCTAAATAGCTATTTTTAAGGTATCGCTATTTGGTAATCGCAAAGAGCAATGCATCAAGAAAATCGCACATTTTTAGTGAAACAGTAAAAATCGCAATTGATATTTGTGATTGCCATTTACTTAATCGTAAAATGGAGAAATCTGCTAATACTGATTCGCTAATTGCGATTCCGTAATTTTGATGCAGCATGATGTCCTCACAACCAGGAAGTGATGCAGCTCATGCTGAAACCAGTGCACTGATAGAGACAGAGGAGGAGGCAGACTGCAGGAGCACAGCAGAAGGAACCGTTTTGGAAGATTTAAACCTGTGCAAGGACATCAGCATGGCTTCTGGAACAACTGATAAATCAGCACAGGGCAAGAAGAAGCTTGAAGACCTCATTGAGGAAGTTCTGAGGAGGCATGATAAATTCTTTGGGAAGCATTCCCTCCTGGTCCCTGGTTCAGAGAAATGCAACATCTGCCTTGGAATACAGTCCAAAGTAAATGCAGCTGGGGTCACATGGCACACGATAGAAGATCTGCGTAAGAGCTGGTTTGACCTGCCGAGCTGTGCCAAGGAAAGGGTTGCTGCCAGGCTTGCGGAGGCCAAGAAGACTGTAGGAGAACCTCCAAACCAGACTGCAAATACACCCCTGGAGAACCTTGTGGAGTCAACACTTCAGCCTGAAGCTGTAGTTGGGTTGACGGAGATAGACACATCTGCACTGGCAGTACTTCACAAGGTAAGATGCATGAAAATGACCATTCAATACTAAATCTAACAAACAACCCCTCAAGTCAGATTAGGTTTAGTGTTTAAAATCATACTCCAGTCTACATTTTACTTGCTACACACAAATGCATTATGGGATTAGCAGACAGCAACTCCCATAGGATAGGCAAGCAGGGAGAAAAACAGCATACTTGCTTACAAGTACAACAAGCAAGTGAAACATCTAGACACTGTGTTATTATCTTATTCAATGAAACAAAACAATGCACAATGTGACATACATGTCCAAAAAACAAAACTAAACTTGCACTGTTTAACATCACAGATGCAGCTGCACAGGATTCAGTGGAAAGTGAAGGCCATGACACCCTAGAGACCCAGGCACAGTCAGGAGAGGAGCCACAAGTGGCCACGGCAACCCCAATACCTGCACCCACAATACGCAAGACCACAGTGGCACCACTACCTGCTTTTGAAGTAGAGGAGGAGAGCCAACCTGACCCACAGACATCCTAGGCTGGGCATACCCCCACACCACGACCCCAATTACAGGTACGGCGCAGCAATGTCCACAACCAGAGGGGCTGGTCAAGGGCACAGAGGGGAGCTGCAGAAGATGATAGTCCTAATGTCTGGTGTGGGCAGTGGAGCCAAATGTTGAGGGTGAAGCGCTTGCAGTGCAAGAACATGCCTTTAAAGAAGGCACAACTTGGTATATTAACTACAAACATGGCAGACATGAGGGACAGCAAGAAGGAGTTCACTACAGCAGTAGTGGAAGGACCTTGACAGACAAATGAAGCCATACATGAGCTATGCAAGGTACTGCAGGAAGACCAGGTGTCCCAATGCAAAAGGTATTATCAATTCTTAGGGTGCTTAGATGGCTACACTAGAGCCATTAACCACCTAAGCACCAACACAGCTCTGCTGTCCCGTCGTGCAGTGGGCATGCAGGTAGAAATTACCCATTGCTGTGGGGATGTGGCCAGGGGACTCATACAGGTCACCATTGCTGTGGAGCAATTTCAGACTGCTTCATTTAGGGACAGCAATTTACTGGGTGGAGGGGAGAGTGAGGAGGCATCCAGCCTCAGTTGTCTCTCAGCACCAGTGAACACATGCAGGAGGCGCAATACTAGGAGTACAACTGCATCAGAGGGCTCCACAAGGGATGTGACAGAGCACACAGGGAGTGTGTGGCCGCAAAAAGTAGTGTGGCATTGCGAGACAAACTCCAATCTGGTGAGGTTACCAGTATCATGTTATTTGTCTGGTAAATTGGTTAAAAAAAATTTATCCACATGATTAACAAAAATCTTACAGTTACTGCATTCGTAAAGAAAGTACACCAATTTAAAATACATTTTACAATTTCTAATAGTCTAAAATAGGTTTTCCCAAATAACATAGTTTCTAGACGTTACATCGGACCATCATATTTCCAGAACTTAATATAAATCGCAACAATTGATATTTCATAATTCATGTATAATATCATAAAATAGTCCTAAATGTTTGCCCTTAAATGTTTTTTTTTTAGACTTCTAGATTTCCTGTGCGCAACTCACAAGTATCCAACTTCTTTTTTACAAGTATTAAAATTTTTGAAAAATTGGCGTTCATTTTAATATCCGTCGGTCTAAAACAAACTACCACGGCATGTCTGCAGGTTCGAAATGAAGCAGTTTTTCAAGTATCATTTTCTTTCCTCCATCATTACTGCACATATACAAACAAAATGGAATTTGTCTGGGCTAACATACAAGTTCCATGACAATGTCATGTTGTCTAATTTTTACAGTCACAATGCTAGTTTGACCCTGGTATGTGTGCATTAACACTACCACATTTTCTTCCTAATAAACATCCGTTACAGTTAAACAATGCAATGTCTTGTCTCATCATTACCCACCTTAAAAATAATGCTGTTTTATTTCTGCACGTCTGTCTCCCCTCTGCCAAGGGCGCCCCAGCTGCTGCTTGTGGTGGTTGCCCTGGCTGGTTGTCTTCCTCAGGCTCGCTGTCAGACAGTTTCAGGGGTATGCCTCTCCTAGTTGCGATGTTGTGTAACATGGCAAAAGTGGCCACAATTTTGTAGCAGGTATCCGGTCGGTACTGCAAAGCCCACCAGTCTTGTGGAGGCTGTGGAAAGTACTTTTTAGTAGACCAAATGTGCGCTCTATGACGTTGCGGGTGGAGATGTGCGCTGCATTGTAACGCTGCTCAGTTGGGGTACTTGGGTTGAGGTATGGCATTAGGATGTAAGAGCGCATAGTGTATGCTCTGTCTCCTACAGGGTAGTAAGCAAAAGATTACTCACTGCTATGTATCACCATTTGGAAAGAGTATGCAAGACATTGTAACACATGTTTACCAAGCAGGTATCCTTGGCCAAATTCACTCCCAAGGAGACAAGTGTGTATGCCACTGTGTCTGAATATGTATGAGTCATATGTGATGCCAGGGAATATTGCCACTATGTCAATTATGATGTTTTTGGAATTGCAGACGACTTGGATATTCAGTGAATTGTAAGATTTTTTGTTCCTATAAATTTACTCATTCACTGAGGGGGGACAAATGGCTACATGCGTCCCATCAATGCAACCAATTATGTGGGGAAATTGGGCTACCTGATAGAAGCCTAATTTTGTTTTCTGCAATTCCTTTGGGGTTGATGGAAGCTAATGTGATGGTGTATCCTGCTCAATGAAATAATTGAAAAAGCGTGATAGGGCACTTTGTGACACCCCTCCAGCTGCAGCTACTACACCCTGGAAGCTATCTGATGCTAGGAGGTGCAGGGAACATAGGACCTACACATGAGTGGATATGGAATGTGTCCTGCGAGTCTGACGCTGCAGTTAGGGATCAAATTCAGCAGTCAGATCATAGATCATGTCTGCACTTAACCTATAATTGTCATAGATCTCTTCCTCTGTCTGCCCCATCAAAGTAACGCACACTCTAAATATGCGGTCCTGTATCCGCCTTCTTCTCTGTGCTGCTGCTCATAGCCTCATCCTCCTCGCCATGATGTAGAGCGCAGCCTGTTTAAATACTTTACCAATGTTTCCCACCTGATTTGATTGTTTTCACATGGTTACCACCTGATTATATTTTTCGGTATTTTGCAATCGCAATTTTGCGATTCCCCACATATTCTCGATTTGCTAATTTTCATGCATAACTTTGTGATTCCAAAATAGCGATTCACAAATACAGAATCGCTATTTTGGAATTCGCAACATAGGTAATCACAAAAATTGCGAATATGTAAGATAGTCTGCGATTTTGTTTGATGCATTGCTTAGGCTTATTTGGCGATCGCAAACGACCTTTTTTGCGATTTGCAATGTTTGCGATTGCAAAATAGCTTGATGCATGTGCCCCTAAGTCACATATATTAGAGACTGGTGAAGTTGTTGAGAGGGGGTGTAAGACTGGGGCTGAGACTGATTGCTGGGGCACCAGAGTGAACCATAAGGCATGTTGTCCACTCTGAACCACAATCTTCTGTTGGAGAAGGAAAGCAATATAATCTAAAAAAACGTTTATTTCTCCATTAACCTATTAGGCAAATTACACTCTTTATAGATGGTAAAGGTGCAGGCCGCTCTTACACAGGCCATTATATCATGATGTTTTTAAATTATCATGGCATTATTTTTTCTGGGTCTCACTGAGGATAGAAACTAGGAAACTGGCAGAAATCCAGACTATTGCTGTGAGAGTTGTAGAACCCTCAGTAAAATAGCATATTTCAATCTTATAGGAATTTACTGGTAAATTTAAAGCTGCTGTTATTATTTAGCATGGACCCATTCACAAAAGTAAGTATACATAATTATATGTACTCATGTGTATATTAGTGTTACTAAACACGAAAAAATACTCCAATTGACAGCGTACTGGTCAGTTGAGTGGGAAGTAAAAACTGTACCCGAGGTCTAGAATCGGGGAGGTAAGGGGGGGGGGGAACTACCTAATATAAGGTTGTGTCTATCCCAACATGCATGTGGGGGAAGAAACTAGTTTGTTTATATTACCCTCACACACCCTAGTGGTGTCATGCTTCATCATCTGGTCACCCCGACCCCTATAAGTCGGGGTGGGCTTGACCACAGTGTTGGGAAGCTCTTCTGATATGTACAAAGAGAGGGGGCTCTAAAATTAAAATAACGCAGATAGATCCCCGGTATCCCTTTATTATTGGGGTCTATCTGAGTTGTTAAAATATTGTATAAAAATTATATATACAAGTGGGTCTTATCAGGATATTATGGTCCTATGACCCTAGTGCCGACATGTTTCAGTCCACAGTGGCCATAAAGGTCCGGGACTTTCTTCAGGGCTAGCAAGCCCCCTATGCAGAGGAAGGAAGGATGGGATTCCCTATCCTAACGGTGTTATGAGGGCAGAGTAGCTACTCCTCATTAGTGTAAAATGCAGTGTGAGTCAACTGCCAGGCTCCGTCTGCAGACAGTGAGGACCGCAATAAGGGGAAATATGAAGGACTTTCACTGAAAGAGTGCACCCAGATGGGAGAACTACTCAAAGAGGGCATCAAGAGAAGTATTCAGCCAGAATTTGGAAAGAAGAAGCAGAAAGATGTGGGGAGGCTTTCCTGACAGGAGACAAAACATGCTTTTAACTCAAGACCAGAGGGTGCCTGCGACAGAAGCAGAATATATCCTAACATGATGAAAGACACCAGAATGAGGGGTCCCCACGCCTAGAGTGATTTACTAGATGCTCCATGATTCCATCTAAGCAATCTGGAAAAACTGCATGAGACCTATTACTACAAAAGTGAAAAATTATTTGTGACCAACCTAAAGCTCCTGGTTGGTCCCTGAGAGATCTTGAAGAGAGACCTTCCCCACCAATGAGACACACACTAATTGCCACCCTCTCCACTTCCATATCCCAAAAGTCCACATTCTCCCACTACCAGACACTGGTAGTTGCCAAGGGCCATTCACAATTTCTTTGTTCCATCTCTCTCACCAACGCTGTTTGACTGCCCTCTCCACTTATGTCACTGTTGATCTCTACACCTTGTTGTTTTCGTACACTTACTAAATCCAATCTGAGGTCCTTGGAGTCACAGCATGGCATGCACATACTATTTTCTAAGAGTGTGTTGGTCCGTATGGGAGACAAACCCAACAAACCCTCAACATCTGATTAATGGATCCCACACAAGGACTACAATTGAGGCACAAGGATGTTCATGTTCATTCAGGTTTCATTTGCATTTATATGGTACACATTGTTGGAGTGAGGTGCCGATAACGCGGGCTGTTTGTTGGAGTGAGCCACTGTATAGCCATGTGTTTGTACCTAGCCTGTGTCCTTTTGTAGGTGATGGGCACAATAGCAGCAGACTGCCGATTTGTAGCATTCGCATTCAGCATGAAGAATCATAGATGAAAGGAAGAGGTAAAAAACGCTAGTTTATTTCAAAACAGAGCAGCGACGGGGCACGTCATGTCGGAACCCCCAGCCTCTCAGCAACTGACACTGAAACTCCCTGATACATTCCCGTGATTGAATACCTGCACTCTAACCCACTAATATTCTTTCCTACTTGATCTAAGACCAGCATACAACATTACTTTTCCCTTTGAGAAACAAAATGAACCATAGCACAACAGAAAAAATAATAATATTTAAAACATTCTAAAATTATCAAATATTTACAGTGGATAACTTGACTAAATGAAAAACAGATGATGAACCTCATAATGACAAAAAACAATCCAGATATAGCATCACATGAAGAGTAGAAGAAACTGATCATGTATCTCGGGCTACTTCCTGAACCTAAAGGGAACTTGCCGATTCAACTGCTCTCTCGAACCATGCAATTAGGCTTACCCTGTCCATTAGATTCCACTTCCCACTCCTGTTCAGGGTGCACAAACCAAGTGATGCAGATTCCTAACAGACTACTTCACTTCTAGCACAATTAACATTGCTGTCATTAGAAGCATGCAGGCACCCATGACCATTTACCTCTCTTCACTTGACAACTCTTTCCACATTCCACCAATTGGAACCATGGACTCTGACCACATTGCCACACACTTTATTCACTACAACAGGGCCACTGCATTTCTCACCAACCTTTTTATCATAACCACCTTTCTTGATACGCACTAAATCACCCACACAAAATTTGACTTCACTCACCTGGTTATGATCGTCAAACCTTTTTTTTTTTTTTTGTTTAGCTTTCGCTTCAGCAACATTCCTCTTGGCCTTTGCATCACACTCATTCAATTGAATAGCAAATTTCACTCATTTTTCCATCCAATTTGGATCAACCTTGGTGGCCTGTTTCCCGACTCTCAGCAACTCAAAATGGGATGCTTGGGTGGAAGAATGGGGACTGCTCTGGTAAAACCATAACACAGACCACACAGCAGTTAACACAGTACACTTGTTTGCTATAGCCCCTTGAACACACTGAACTTATATCTGGTTCATAGGCTCTACCTGACCATTGCTTTCGGAAACACATCGACTTCTCCTTTCACAAATTGAAAACTGTTATTTAAAATGAGGAATTTAGGAAAGCCTTCCCTGAAGAAAATTTCTTTCAAAAATTCTATAACAGCCTTGGCATTTGGTTCTGCTACAAACTTTAGTTCAGGCCATTTAGCATAGAGATCCACCACCAAAGCAAAACGGAACTGACTCTGCAACCTACTGAAAGAACCAACTAAGTCAATCCCAACTTTTTCCCAGGCTCTAGTTTGGCAATTAATAGGCTGCTGTTGGGGTTTTCTCACCACCAACAATGTCTCTCAACTGGTACACAAAATGCACTCCCCAACAAAATGATCCACTTCCTTATCCATAGACGACCACCACAATGCCTGTCTTAAACTCCGTTTGATAAAGGTGCACCCCAAATATCCTTCATGAGCCACCTTGATCAACTTTCCTCTAAACTCAACCAGAGGTACAAATGTTTCCCATCTTGGAAAAAGTCTTTCCTACACTGACAATTCATTACAAACTTTCCACAAGGCTTGATACAAGATCTCCAGTGATTTCTCTGTGGTCCACCCCTTACTTACATAAGACATAACCACCTTCAAAATCTCATCTGAATTAATCTCATTCTTTTCACTCAGTCTCTGACACTGCACACATCTCTTCAAGATGTAATGCAGCAATCAAGCAGTTCTCATACAATGTTTTCTCATCCTCATCCATACTCTGGCCACAAACATAGAAATGAAATCTGCTCTGACATTGTTTGCTTCTCGAATGTGGATAATGTAAAAATTGTACTGCAACAGTTTTGTAGCCTATCTGGAAATTCTAGGTGTCTGCTCTTTGATTTCATTTTCTTTCAGTTTAGCCACCAGGGATGTATGATCCATTATGATAGTGAATTTGTGCCCCAAATGTTAGGTTCCAACTTCTGTCTAGCCCACCAACATGCCGGCAACTCTTTTTCGAAAGTTGAAAAATGAACCTCTTATTCTTTCAACATTCTAGAGGCATTATTATTGGTGTTCCCAACATTACCATGACATCGAGTGAGTACTGCCCCCGAGACCATGATTGCTAGCATCAACAGCAACACAGCACTGGAGCTTTGGGTCAAATGGCTTGAGTATTTTGGAACTGGCCAATTGCTTCTTTGCCCACTCAAAAGAGTCCAGGCAAGTGGAGTCCCACCTGAAAGACAAATTATTCTTCAGGAGTACAGTCAAAGGTTTGATGTGAGAAGCATAGTCAGTGATGAAATGAGTATAGAATTCACAATTACCCTTAAACGATTTAAGGCTGGACTTATCGGTAGGTGGTAATGCATCAATAATACCACTAACCTAATCTGGCTTTGTCTCTATTCCTTCACTGGATACAATGTGACCCAACTATTCAACCCTGTTTTTACAAATTTCACTCCTCTCAATCTTAGGTACGACCCCTTTTTCATGCAATAGGGTCAAAACCTGTTCAAAGACAATCTCATGTTCATTCTTGGTCACCGCAAATATCAATACATCATCTTGGAAAGTGATCACACCTCTTTGGTTCCTAATAACTGGTATATTATCCTTTGGAAGACAGATGCAGCAGAAGCTAACCCGTATGGTATCTTGTGGTACTGGAAAGTGCCAATCGACGAGAATAAGCCATAACATGCCTGGAATCAGGTTCCAAAGCAACCTGGTGATTAGCTGAGGCAAAATCGAATTTGGTGAACTATTTAGTACCTGCCACCAAAGCTAGAAGGTCAGAACGTTTCAGAAAAAGGTGAAAATCAACCAAATAGCATAGTTAAAGCACCACAAATCCACACAGACCCCTAACTCGCACTCCTCTTATGGGCTACAACAAGAGGCAAAAGCTACAGTGGTAATTCAATGGGTTCAATGATTCCCTTGTCATACAACTTCATCAATTCTCAAGCTCCTTTCCGAACTAAAAAAGGTACTCTATACAGTTTATGCTTAACTGGAACAGATCCTTACTTGACTTTTATTTTGTGCTTTAATCCCTTAATGGTTCCCAGCCATTAAGAGAAAACAGAAGGAAATCTGACCGTGATCTCCACCATTAGGCATTCTCCTACTATGAACACTTGGGGCCATAGTTATGAAATTTGGGGAGCAGAGCAGCACAGCAAGTCACCTTGCTGTGCTGCCCTGCGTCACAGGAAAAGGGCTGGAGTGCATTGTATTTATCCAGTACGGCTCATTCATGTCCTTTAGCCTTGTGTTGGTTCTTTTGTCAGCCTAGCGCCAACACAGGCACCTTTGCACCTTGGTGCAAGGGTGCCTGTGTTGTAGGCAGGATGGTTTTTGTGCAGGAAGGGGTACCTTCCTGCACAAAAATAGTCATGAGAGGCTTATTCCTCTTTCTATGTGTGCTGCAGGTGCAACATTTTGGCTAATTTCCAGATTTACAAGTCCTTCCAAATCTGGGAATGCATAAAAAACCATGGAAGTTGCGTCTGATCATCCACCGCAACATTCATGGAATGACTCCCTTGCAGAGTAATGCAACGCAGCGATTTGCACTGTGTTGCCTTAATATAGATTATTGAAGCCATTCAAAGCCATGCAGAGTGGCTTTGCGTGGCTTCATAAATGTGACCTAGAGGTTTGCATGATGCATGTGCCACATTGCGTGGTGCAAACATGACACAAAGCTCTCATAAATATCCTCCTTGGTCTTTAAGGCCAGTCTCAGGACCATCTTGAACAGGCCTTGGGGAACCATCCCAAGATATGGCCCTTTGACCTCCACGTAAATTTGGCCAAAACGTTTCCAATTTTTGAAAATCAGTACATATTCAAAAAACCCTAATAGCTAAATACATCTTCCTTCATAGGACATGTGTGCTTGATCGGGAAGTTCTAGAGTTTTCCCAGACCACATTTCATCAAACAATTCTTGGGTTTTATTGATATCCTGATTCCCGAATATGCTAACAGTTTTACAGGCCTGTCTTCCACCAGCACTTCAATATAAGGGTCTGTATACAGAGCCATGTTCTGGAGTTCATCCTGCAATTTATCTAAATGTCATTCATAGTCTTCTTAAACTAGACTGGCTACCACATGACTTCCTTTCTTTGACTGTTTCATCTGGCTCTGTCACACCTTCGCAAAATGGCCCAACTTATTGCAGTTTTTATAGGTGAAATCCATAGCTGGACACTGTTTTCCATTCTTGAAATGTGCTACATTTCCACATCTGAAACAAACATTGGTTTGTTTAAAAACAACATTTGCTTATCTGGCAACATGAACATAGTCCTTAACAGTACTTTCCCTTTCTGTCATACATTTCCTACAAAAACAGTTCTTTCCTCCTCCAGCTCCTTCACTGAAATTTGTGATGTCTCTATACTTTTAATGTATATAATACGCAGTCCCTTGCTGAGAGATCACAGTTATAAGGGCAGGGAAAATACAACACTGTGACAACAAATTTCCTTGGCAAGCAATTGAATAAAAACACTCATGGTAAAAAGATATAGGTCAAAAAGAACATCACTAGAATAGCAACTAATTTGTTTGTTTCCTATAGTCTGATAAATATAATTTTTCACTTCTTACAAATACGTATAGGATTTAAAGACAAAAAAATTATCTTAATTTAATCTCACAATTTATGTGTCTGTCTTTGTTAAATATGATATGATCCTAACAAACATGACTCCATATCTACATAATAAATAAACTATGACAGACTATACATAATACTTACCACATAAAAAACTCTAAGTATGTACAAAATAAAATAAGAACATGTAATATATTTCAGATTCTCGCAACAGTCATCTAGTGGCTTTTCCTGATGAAGGCGTGTTTGTTTGGCAAAACACTTGTAGAACATCAGAGAGTTATCAATTGAAGCCACAATCTGTGTTTTATTTTGTACATACGTAGCATTTTTTATGTTATGTATTATGTATAGTCTTTCATAGTCTATTTATTATGTACATTTATTTATTTATTTGAAAGGTTTTATAAAGCGCAAACTAGACCCAGACGTATATTCGAGCGCTGTACAAAAAGGAAAGTAACGTTGACATGAAGAAATAGTATGAGTACAATAAGGCAAACATAAGAGGAACCTGAAATGTAAATGTGTATGTTACAGGAAGACAAGGTAGCATGTGATCAAACAGGTAAAAACCCTACTAGACGGGGCCGTGCAGTTATAGCAATGCCCTACGTCGAAAGAACGACAAAATACATTTCAAACACAAAGTAAAAATGATTGTCAAGCACACATTTCAAAACACAAAGTAAATATGATTGAAAAGCACGAGAGGGAAGTGTCTAGTAAATGACATAGAGGCTATTGCTGATGAAGTTCTTCCAAAAGTAGCCATTTGACCTGTTTTCTTAATGAAGCAGTCGAGGGGTGGGCTCTGTTCTCCGTCGGAAGGGCATTCCAAATTCTTGGAGCCAGCCCTGAGAAGGTGTGATTGTAAGTTCTTTTTTTGTTGAATTTAGGTGGTTTCAGTAGTAGGGTATTGTAGCTTCTTGCGTTTCGACTGGAACCAGAGCGCTTGAGTTTTTTTGCCAGTTAAACGGGGCTATTGAAGTGTATAGCTTCATGTGTCAGATAGGCTATCTTGAAGCGGATCCTTCCTTCAATTCGAAGCAAGTTAAGTTGAATTAAGCCAGGTGTAATATGGTCATGCTTTCTGGAGCCTGTGATTAGTCTAGCAGAGGCATTCAGAGTAGCTCTTAGCAGGGTTAACCAAGATTTAGGAAGCCCAGCTGGGGTCACCAAGCCATATTCTACTTGTAAGATAACTAGGGATTGGACTACTGACTGGATGTCCTGATGAATTCATGTTTGTCTTCGTTAAATATGATATGATCCTAATTGTGGAGTTCAGATGGATATGTTATGAGATTAATTTTTGCTCACTTGATTGTCTTTAAATCCTGTATGTATTTGTTGGAAGTTAGAAATTATATTTATCAGACTATATGGAACAATTAATAAAATATTTGCTTTTCTAGCGATTTCCTTTTTGGCCTATATCGGTCTCTATACTTTTAGCAATCTGTAATGTTTCTTCCAGGGCTGGATTGTTAAACTCCTTCGCTTCTAATCCCCCCATGCTAAGCCTTTTTCTGTCTGATCGAGAAATTGGCCAAATTACATCAAATTTTAGTTTTTGGGAAAAATGGGGGGAAAGTGCTGCAGAAGAAACTGACTGTTTTGTTCCCTGCAAAAGGTATCAACAACAGGTTTGTGGTGCTAAAATCACCATCTTCCCACATTTCAGGACCAGGCAGACTTTTGTCAGAAAACCAAATTTTCTACACAGCTTTGGCATTTTACTGGGTGCCTATTTTTCCTATTTGTTGTGCTTTCAACCTCCTTCCAGTTAGTGGTAGAAATGGGTAAGAAAGCAATAATGGATCCTGAAAAACTAAACATTCCTTAAAAGTAGATACAATTCTGAATTCAGCAAGGGGTCATTTGTGTAGATCCTTCAGGTTTTTTCAATGAAAACTTACGGTTGAAATTAAAATAAAATTACATTGAGTTGAAAGAAATAGCCCTTTATGCCACCCTTTTCACCTTTAACTTCTTCTAAGTATAGCAGATTTTTTAAAGCAATTTACTGTGACATCCACTGGACACTTTTGGTTGCAGGGATATATAGGACTTATAGGTTCATCAAGAACCCTAAATACCCAGAACCAATAACTGAGCTGCGTCTGGCAAAGGTTTTTCATTGTGCAGTATATAGCAATTCATATGGTAAAATAAAAGAGGGATAAATAGGTACCAAGGAAACCTATATATTTCTAAAACTGGAACAGATGGGAAAAATATAGAGTTTAGAAGCAGTGGTTATTTGCACATCTCCTTAAATATGGGTATCCATACAAGCATGTGAATTAGAAGACGTTTTTCAAAACATCTTCTTTTTTTACACATTGTCTTACATTTGGTATGCAGCACTGCAAAGAAAGTCAATTGGTAATAACACTTGTTCCACTATTCTGTCTTCCTTTAAGTATCCAGATAAAAATGGTACCTCACTTGTATGGGTAGGCCTGGTGCTTGCGACAGGAAACGGCCCAACATACAATGTAGACACATCAAATTTTTCCAGTAAAAACGGACCCTTTTTTGCAAAGTGCCTAGCTGTGGATTTTGGACTTTAGCGCAGCCGGCATCTAGGGAAACCTAGCAAACCTATACATATTTGAAAACTAGACACACAAAGAAATCCAGGATTGGGTGACTTGCGTGGCTCTCACTAGGTTCTGTTATTCAGAATCCCTTGCAAACCTCAAACTTTGTAAAAAAAAAAAAAAACATTTTCCTCACATTCCTGTGATGGAAAGTTCTGGAATTGGCAAGGAGCCACAAACTTTCACCCACCCAGCATTTATCCAAGTCTTCTGATAAGAACGTGTAAGAAGAATTTTACCTCACTTGTGTGGAAAGGCCTAGCGCCCGTGGCAGGAAACGGCCCAAAAAGCAACATGGTCACATCACAATTTGCCCTTTTTTTTCTACAATGTGCCTAGCTGTGGATTTTGGGCTTTAGCTCACCTGACACCTAGGGAAACCGAGCAAACCTGTACTTTTTTTGAAAATGAGATACCAAGAGAAATCCAGGGTGAGGTGACGTGTGTGGCTCTCTCCAAGTTCTGTTACCCAGAATCCCTTGCAAACCTCAAACTTTGTCAAAAAACACATTTTCCTCACATTTCTGGGATGGAAAGTGCTGGAATCTGCGTGGGGCCATACACTTCCACCCACCCAGCATTCTCCCAAGAATACCACTAAAAATGGTACCTCACTTGTGTGAGTAGGCCTAGTACCTGCGACAGGAAATGGCCCAAAATGCAACATGGACCTGTCACATTTTTCCAGTGATAACTGACCTTCTTTCGCAATGTGCCTAGCTCTTAATTTTGGACTCTAGCTCTACCGGTACCTTAAGAACCATAGCATATCCATACATTTTTGAAAACTAGACATCCAGGGGAATCCAGGGTGGGATGACTTGTGTGGCTTCCACCAGGCTCTGTTACCCAGAATCCCTTGCAAAGCCTAAACTTTGTAAGTAAAAAAACAAGTTTTCATCACTTTCTGTGATGTAAAGTTCTGGAATCTACAAGGAGCCACAAACTTCCATGCAGCCAGTATTCCCCCAAGTCTCCCGATAAACATGGCATCTCACTTGTGTGGGTAGGCTCAAAACCCACAACAGGAAACGGCCCAAAATGCAGCATGGACACATCACATTTTTCCAGTGAAAACTGAACCTCTTTTCCCAATGTGCCTAACTGTGGATTTTGGACCCTAGCTCTGTCGGGACCTAAGGAAACCTAGCAAACCTATACATTTTTGGAAACTGGACATCTAGGGGAACAAAGGATGGGGTGACTTGTTTGGCTCTCACCAGGTTCTGTTACCCAGAATCCCTTGCAAATCTCAAACTGTGTTAAAAAACACATTTTCCTCACATTTATGTGATGGAAAGTTCTGGAATATAAGGAGAGCCACAAATTTTCACTAACCCAGCATTTCTCCCAAGTCTCCCGATAAGAATTGCACCTCACTTGTGTGGGTAGGCGTAGTGCCCCCGACAGGAAATGGCCTAAAACGTACTGTGGGGACTTCAAAATTATCAATTACAAAAAGACCTTGTTTTGCGATGGAGTCCCCTGCATTTTTGATCCCAGGCTCGGCACTATCTATGGAAACATACCAAACCCAGACATTTCTGAAAACTAGACACCAGGGGAGTCAAAAATCCACTGCCAACCTCAAATTTAGCTGAAAAAAAATCACTTATTTCTAACATTTGTGTGGAAAAGTTATGGGATCAAGGGGCTGACCCAAACTTTCTTCAACCCTGCATTTCCCCTGCATTCCCCATACCTCACTTGTGTGGATGGGCCAAGTACCTGCGACAAGGACGTCAAAAGTATTGTGGAGACTTCAAAATTATCTAGTAGGTGGTTGGGAAACCTGAGACTGGGAACTAGTTTGGGGCCCTTTATAGAACTCCTTACTTTTGCTTTTGTCCCCACTCCAATTTATTCTGCTGAGGACTCTGCCCAGCCTTGGTTGGATCACCTCCAGACACCTTTTTGTGGACCCTGGTGCTGACCCAGCTGCCAACCTCTCTGGGCTTAGCGAGCTTACTATCAATCAAACGTTGGCGCAGCTCTGTAAAACAAATACTAAACATGTGCTCTTATGCAATCAAATTGTACAGCCCCATATAACCTGGCACATCACTGCCCTTCGCCCAACCATCCAGTGCTTTGTAAAAAGAATCAACACAAGCCACCCAGGTCTGTGGGGAAAGTTTCACACTGTCCCTAAATGTCTTCCTGTACCTCTCTGGGGTTAAACCATATTTGATAGTAATGGCCTCCTTCATGGCAGGATAACTCATCCTGTCACTCCCCACCAGGGCTGTAACAGCCTTGAGGTACCACGGGATTGAAGCCATGCTAAACAAGTCCACCTCTTGATTGTCTCAATTCCGAAATGGCAGTATAGCACAGAATGTTGAGCAGATAAAGTGAGGGAAGGAAAGGAAGGGAACAGCAGGGAATGAGACCTAAGGAACAAGAGAAAAAGACCATAAATACAGTAACCAGACTTCTACTGCATTCATTAACAAGGTGTGATTATCAAGAGTCTTTTTAGAACACTATACCTGTAATGAAAAATAAGGTTGTTTCTATCCTTTAGAGAATCCTGGAGAGTAAGAACATAGTCTCTGTTCAACTGGTTAGAATTCTGGCACTGTAGCAACAGGAAATGATGCAGACCCATGTATTAGTCTTCACTGAAGTAATCAGAGAAGTATGAGATTTTTACATTACCAACACAGACACATTAGATGCTAAATACTCACCATGCCATACACAAGCTAATACATCACAGGGGGTTTGGAGAATCAAGAGAATTCTCCAAGCATTCTCTTTCTCCCAAAACACAAATTCCGCTGTTAAAGGCAAACAAAGATAAACAAACAGTAAACACTTGTGCTGCAATCTGAGGAAGTTCTTTGTATTCTTTCCTTTGTATGAATTTGCAAACAACATATGACACCAGTTGAGCTTCTCAATCTTTCTCCGTATATGGAGTACGTATCCTTGTAGCCATAAGTGTAAATAATCCCAAAACACTCTGTTCATTTCAAGGAGACTCAGCAGAAAAAGCCACTGTACAAACTCAACCAGACCCAGGTGAGTTTCAGAAAATTAGCCTCAGGATCCAACTGCTTCCGAAGCCTGAAGAATTGACTTTAATTAAATGAGCTTCCACTTGAACAAGGAACGAAGCCCTGTCAGTAATTCCCATCAAACAGTGTTTCAGATGCTGAAAGTAAAGTCTTGCATCTCTCTGACTCGTTCCGAATTCTAGAACTTCAAAAATGCAAAATAAATCAAGATCAGCTGATCTCGACTTTTGCGATGCCCCTTTGCATTAACCTAATGTGACTCCAACAGAAACCCTCACTGCTTACCGCACTAAACATAAGGGACGACTCTAAGCAGCGGTCCTTCACGCTGAACTCCTCAGAATAAGCTGCTTGACTTTGTGCTCGGTTCCAAAGGATGTCACCTGTCATTGCAGCAACAGCCAATGAGGGGGGGGGGGTGCTATCCCGGAAGTCTCTGCATGAACTTCTGGGAAACGTAGTCTTTTCCTCCGCTCTCAAAGTATTATGCCCGCCAGTTCCCCAGGTCTCATGACAAGGAAATGAAGAGATTCTGGTTAGTAGACTCATGAAGATGCATTTGGGGAGATACAGTGGCAGCCTTTATGGTATTAATCAGACGAGCTGTAACAAGGACCAATAAAGTGTCCCTCCCTTGAGTTGGGATATGCTTCCACAAATGTGCCCCCAATCCCACTCAGGGATCTTGTGCCCACAACAGCTCTTCTACCTAGCAGAAATCCTTATTTCCAGAAGCGTTCTGAATATATGGTGTCAGAGGTAGGAGATTCCAAAGACAGATCTTTGTAGTGGACAAGACCCTGCCCTTTCTGGCCCAGGCTCCAGACACACTACAAGGGGAGGGGATATGCAGCTATTTGTGGGGGGACTGGCACAGGCCTATTCAGGTGCAAGTGTCAACTATTCCCTCTCACTCTAGCCATCAAGAAGTGAGTGGCACATATCCGCAACCTTTGTATGTGACTGTCTAGAGGGAATGCACAATACCTAGCTGTCACCCAACCTAGATTTGTATTCCAGAGACAGGCAGAAGGCACATATTGGATAAAGTAAGAACATGCCAACTTTTCAAAAGTGCCATTTTCAGACCTCCAATTTAAAAACCCACTTCACTAAAAGATGTGTTCTTAAACTGCGAGTCCAGTGACACCAAACCTACTCTTCCTATCTTTTCCCAATTGGAACTTACACTAAATGTTACAAGGCAGCTGCAATGTTTGTCTATAGGAGAGATAGGCCTTGCAGCAGTGAAATACGAATTTAAAAGTATTTCACTACCAGGACATGTAAAACTGAAAAGTACATGTCCTACCTTTCAAGTATACTGCATCCTGCCCATGGGTTGTCCAGGGACTATGTGTAATACAAAGAAAGTTTTAGGCCTGACAAGTAGGTTAACTTGTCAGGTGGGGAAGGCAGTTTAAAGTGCACACGCAGGCTTTGCAGTGACAGAGACAAGTTTGAAGGGCTACTAATGTGGGTGGCAAAATCAGTGCTGCAGGCCACTAGTAGCCTTTTATTTACAGGCCCTGGACACATGTAGTGCACTGTACTAGGGACTTATCAGTAAATCAAATATGCCAATGATGGAGAAGCCAAATGTCATTGCATTTTAGACACAGAGCACATGCTCTTTAACACTGGTGAGCAGTGAAATATTGCACAGAGTCCTAAAGCCAGCCAAAACTAATTTAAGCATGCAGTCAAAAACAGGAGTGCAAAAGGTCAAAGGAAACCATCTCAAAAGATGCCAGGTCTAACACTAGTTGATATGTTAAGTTTTCAAAATGGCAATCTGCCACCAACCCCCTGAGTCTCACCACATGCATAACTACATTTTCTCCACTTTGTTACTTTCTAATGAGGAACTTGTGGTGCAAAACCACAAGGCTGTGTTGCACATTGAAACGTATCTCTAGCTTTATAACAGTGTCAGTATATTCATCTGCACGTTCTTGATCCGTCCTGTCAATTTCAGGTAAATGTTTGTAAATCGTGCGAAGCTCAAAAACTAAGGAATGATAAAGTAAAAAAATAATCCGCTCAGGGCGAAACCTGGAAGCGCCAATTGCACCTAAATCGGGTTGAATAGCATCAAATTAGTTTCTCCACCCCGCAGGGGTTCATTAGGGTAATAAGGTAATCCAGAAATGGTGGGTGGGGGGTTAACAGACCTCATTGTGGGAAACTCCTATACTTAATTTAATACACAATGCTAAGTGCAAAAAATTCTTATGCTATAGTGTGATCAGAACTGTCAGTACATATCCAATGAATTCGAAGGTGACACAGTAATGACGCTGAAAGTGTGCTTGTCACAGAATTTTTGAAGACACGTTTGGAAAATTAGTGTGGGTTACACTGTAATGACACTGACAGTGCACCCGACACTGAATTGTTAATGACACGCTGATAACATTAGTTGTGTGTCTCACTGTGTTAACGATGAAAACGTGTATGTCACTGAATTGTTAATAAGAATAAAACACGCTTTTCAAGAGGGCATGTCTCTGCTTTGCCTTCTAGTGCCACTGTTGAGGGAAATTCTCTCTAACGTAATCATGTCAATCCTGCTCCTTAAACGTAGCAATTAGAATTACACCCTTCGGTGGTATGTTCCTATTCGAAAACGGCAGGCGAATTCTAAGAAAAGAGTAATCCTTATTGCGGCCTCTGATGATAAACATCAGAATTTTCTATTTTTAGTCAATTGAGCGCAGCCCGCCCTCCCCCCTATGCCAATGCCGTAATTAAACATATATGGGTTGTTCATCTGCTCTAATTCCTCAAATTTTGTTTTAGAATCTCTGTAGCACCCATAAAGTAAATCATAATTATAGCTCGCTTGAGAGGCAGGAGCTCAACTTTGTTTTGTAGTAGAAAATGAATAATTGTGCTAATTTCCGTAGATTCCCATAACTTAGTTTAGAGAATGTTCTATTTCGCTGATGCAGGACTTTTTAAATATTTTCTTTTAAATGGACGGCAGGTTTCCCTTTTACAAAGAGGCCTGATGAGTACTGATGCTGTCTCGTGGAAATGTACACTGTCACCATTGGACATTGACAAGCCTTAGTTCACCTTTGCTATGTCTCTTTGAAAGTTGCTTTCCACATGGCAGGCTGAACATCATCAGAAGGTTTTCAGGAATGTGGGCATATATTTTATTAGGACTGATGGACAAGCCATGCCGACAGCATGCTGAGCAGAGTTCGGGGTTTACTAGGCATGAAATAGACTCTGCTAATGCTTCAGTGAGCATTTGATCGCTGAATGGTCAAGTATGCAAGGACAGAACAGCCACTTAAGCATCTTTCTGCAGTTCTTTTCTGTGGGACTGAGAAATAATCTCCTCCTTGTCAACATGTGTCTGTCTCTGAAAGAGGATTTGGAGTGTCAGTAGGACATACACATTGACACAGATTTGTCTACCCTTGTAAATTAAATGTTTGCAACGAGAGAGTTTTTAACTCAAATTTGCTGCTAAGTATGTCAATGTTTTGCTATGTCGTGCTTTCTCTGCTTTCAATACTAACGCTCATGGTGATAACATGCTAGGCCAGAGCTCATTGCACTTGTACATTCCAAGAACAGCATCAACTGGATCATTCCAAGGTCACTTGTACACCAGTATGGTATCATTGTCTATAGTGTCCCTAGTTGTTGGCCTGGTCCTCTCTGTAGAGTCACACCCAAAGATTTTGACTACCTCCTCTCACATTTTGCTGAATTCCTGTGAGTTGGCCTTAAGACTTTCTGCACTTTACCACTGCTAACCAATGCTAAAATTTGTGTGCTCTCTTCCTAACCAAGGTAAGATTGACATACACGTGTTTGGCATATTTAATTTACTTATAAGTCCCTTGTAGTGTGGTATACCATGTACCCAGGGCCTGTAAATGTATTGCTACCAGTGGGCCTGCGGTACTTATTGTGCCATCCACTTAAGTAGCATTGGAAAAACAGCAACATTTCATGAAAGGCCAATCGGTCCTAAGAAGGTTAACTCAAGAGAGTATTAATCATTAGCATCTGGCATAAGGCACTTTACTGGATAAATGCCAGAAGGGACACAGGTGGACATTGACAAAAAGTTAATTAATTTATCAATATCAATATTTTTCATAACAAGTGGATTATAGATCCAGTGTTCACAAAAAAGTGAAAAGGAACGTGATGTGGTGAGTAAAGGAAATATTTGAAAACATACATGGCATTGACAACATGAGCAAAAAAACTCCAAAAGAAATTTATAAACAATACAGGAGTTTCAGTTGTACAAGAGGTTGACGGCGTTTCGATCTCAAAGAATTGAGATCTTCATCAGGAGCAGGATGCGAGCATACGGAATCTATAAGACAAAGACAATGCAAGGTACATGTTTCATGAAATGGTCCCAGAAATAATGTTCACTCAAAATCTGTAACAACACACCCATTTCTTTAGTTTGAAACAATCAACAGCTAATGTGGAATAATCGGGAAAGCCAGGTTAAGAGAATGTGACATATATGGAAGATATATAAGAAATAGAGTGAATCACACAAGAACAAGAATAGTGCCTTGAAGTGCCAAGTACCTAGAAGTAGAAGACTTTAGCAACAAGGTGATAACGAGTGAAGAAGCATGGCTGAATCACTCGCTGGCGGAAGTGCGGGCTGAAGGTGGCAATATTAGTATAAACCACTCACTTGGTGTATCAGTA